>NC_140590.1:1805871168-1807282944 GCF_964204655.1 Triturus cristatus
TCCGTACTAACGGCTTCGTCTTTGAAATACAGTACAGTTTGATTGTTCCAAAGAGTAGCATTTTGAAATATTTATACGGATGTGTCAAAATAATGACAAAAATTAACTGTCTGTCTTTGTCTCTCTGTGTAGTATATTAGATCACAAAAGTAACGAGAATAACTTGTTTGGTTGGGTATGAAATCTTGCCACACATATAGGATTGTATGTTGTGGGTTGCAATTGTTCTCCCCGATTAGTTATTGTATACTTCATTACGAAAGTATTTTACAGCGTTTTTATAAATATAAAAATAAAACATCTTTTTTAACTATTTCAGTAAAGTTGTTTGCTCAATTTGAATGTGTACATGTTCTAACATATGGGCTTTAATTGACATGTGCTTTAGTCACATGGTGTTGTCTCAAGTTGTCTGCCTGGGAATCTCTCTTTATACTTAGTACAAGTACCCTATTTCCCCTGGCTTTGGTAAGGGGTCCCTCTCATTCTCATTTTTCAAAGTTTCAGGGTTTAGGGCAATGCAGTAGTGTTCGGGCAGTGTAGGGGGTCTTGCTGATGGTAGTGTTTTAGGGTTTAGGGTAGTGCAGTGGTGTTTTGGTAGTGTAGGGGGTTGTGCTGGGGATAGTGTTTTAGGGTTTAGAGTAGTGCAGTGGTGTTTGTTCAGTGTAGTGGTGGTGCTGGGGGTGGTGTTTTAGGGTTTAGGGCAGTGCAGTGGTGTTCGGGCAATGTAGGCAGTGGTGCTGGGGGTGGTGTTTTAGGGTTTAGCGCAGTGCAGTGGTGTTCAGGCAGTGTAGGGGGTGGTGCTGAGGGTGGTGATTCAGAGTTTAGGGAAGTGCAGTGGTGTTTGGGCAGTGTTGGCGGGTGGTGCTGGGGGTGGTGTTTTAGGGTTTAGGGCAGTGCAGTTGTGTTCGGGCAGTGTAGGGGGTGGTGCAGGGGGTGGTGTTTCAGGGTTTAGCGCAGTGCAGCGGTGTTCGGGCAGTGTAGGGGGTCTTGCTGGGGGTGGTGTTTCAGGATTTAGGGCAGTGGAGTGTGGTTCGGGCAGTGTAGGGGGTCTTGACGGGGGGGGTATTTCAGGGTTTAGGGCAGTGCAGTGGTGTTCTGGCAGTGTATGGAGTCATGCTGGGGGTGGTGTTTCAGGGTTTAGGGCAGTGGTGTTCAGGCAGTGTAGGAGTTTGTGCTGGGGTGGTGTTTCAGGGTTTAGGGCAGTGGTGTTCGGGCAGTGTAGGGTGTTGTGCTGGGCATGTTGTTTCAAGGTTTAGAGCAGTGCAGTGGTGTTCGGGCAGTGTAATTGTCATGCTGGGGGTGTTGTTTCAGAGTTTAGGGCAGTGCATTGGTGTTTTGGCAGTGTAGGGGGTAATGCTGGGGGTGGTGTTTCAGGGTTTAGGGTAGTGCAGTGGTGTTCAGGCAGTGTAGGGCGTAGTGCTGGGGCAAGTTTTTCAGGGTTTAAGGCAGTGCAGTGGCGCTCGGGCAGTGTAGGAGATTATGCTGGGGCTAGTGTTTTAGGGTTTTGGACAGTGCACTGGTGTTCGGGCAGTGTAGGGGGTTGTGCTTGTGGGTGGTGTTTTAGGGTTTTAGGCAGTGCAGTGGTGTTCGGGCAGTGTAGGGGGTCATGCTGGGGGTGGTGTTTCAGGGTTTAGGGCAGTGCCGTGGTGTTCAGGCAGTGTAGGGGGGCTTGCTGGTGGTGGTGTTTCAGGGTTTAGGGTAGTGGTGTTCGGGCAGTGTAGGGGGTCTTACTGGGGGTGATGTAATAGGGTTTAGGGCAGTGCAGTGGTGTTCGGGCAGTGTAGGGGGTCGTGAAGGGGCTTGTGTTTTTAGGGTTTAGGGCAGTGCAGTGGTGTTCGGGCAGTGTAGGGCGTAGTGCTGGGGATAGTGTTTCAGGGTTTAGGGCACTGCAGTGGTGTTCGGGCAGTGTAGGGGGTCGTGCTGGGGCTAGTGTTTTATGGTTTTGGGCAGTGCACTGGTTGTTCGGGCAGTGTAGGGGTCGTGCTGGGGGGGGTTTAGGGTTTTAGGCAGAGCAGTGGTTTTGGGCAGTGTAGGGGATCCTGCTGGGGGTGGGGTTTCAGGGTTTAGTGCCGTGGTGTTCATGCAGTATAGGGGGTCTTGCTGGGGGTGGTGTTACAGGGTTTAGGGCAGTGGTGTTCGGGCAGTGTAGGGGGTCTTACTTGGGGTAATAATTCAGGGTTTAGGTCAGTGCGGTGGTGTTCGGGCAGTGTAGGGGGTCATGCTGGGGGTAGTGGTTTAGGGTTTAGGGTAGTGTAGTGGTGTTTGTGTAGTGTAGGGGGTCATGCTGGGGGTAGTGTTTTACGGTTTAGGTTAGTGCAGTGGTGTTTGGGTAGTGTAGGGGTTCGTGCTGGGGTAGTTTTTTGGGTTTAGGGTAGTGCAGTTGTGTTTGGGCAGTGTAGGGGGTCATGCTGATGGTAGTGTTTTAGGGTTTAGGGTAGTGCAGTGGTGTTTTGGTAGTGTAGGGGGTCGTGCTGGGGTTAGTGTTTTAGGGTTTAGGGTAGTGCAGTGGTGTTTGTTTAGTGTAGGGGTGGTGCTGGGGGTGGTGTTTTAGGGTTTAGGGCAGTGCAGTGGTGTTCGGGCAATGTAGGCGGTGGTGCTGGGGGTGGTGTTTTAGGGTTTAGGGCAGTGCAGTGGTGTTCGGGCAGTGTAGGGGGTGGTGCTGAGGGTGGTGATTCAGAGTTTAGGGAAGTGAAGTGGTGTTTGGGTAGTGTAGGGGTCGTGCTGGGGTAGTGCTTTAGGGTTTAGGGCACTGTAGTGGAGTTCGGACAGAGTAGGGGGTGGAGCAGGGGGTGGTGTTTTAGGGTTTTAGACAGAGCAGTGGTGTTCGGGCAGTGTAGGGGGTTGTGCTGGGGGCGGTGTTTCAGGGTTTAGGGCAGTGATGTGGTGTTCGAGCAGTGTAGGTGGTCTTGCTGGGGGTGGTGTTTCAGGGTTTAGGGCAGTGGTGTTAGGGCAGTGTAGGGGCTCTTGCTGGGGGTGATGTTTCAGGGTTTAGGGCAATGCAGTAGTGTCCGGGCAGTGTAGGAGATCTTGCTGATGGTAGTGTTTTAGGGTTTAGGGTAGTGCAGTGGTGTTTTGGTAGTGTAGGGGGTCGTGCTGGGGTTAGTGTTTTAGGGTTTAGGGTAGTGCAGTGGTGTTTGTTTAGTGTAGGGGTGGTGCTGGGGGTGGTGTTTTAGGGTTTAGGGCAGTGCAGTGGTGTTCGGGCAATGTAGGCGGTGGTGCTGGGGGTGGTGTTTTAGGGTTTAGGGCAGTGCAGTGGTGTTCGGGCAGTGTAGGGGGTGGTGCTGAGGGTGGTGATTCAGAGTTTAGGGAAGTGCAGTGGTGTTTGGGCAGTGTTGGCCGGTGGTGCTGGGGGTTGTGTTATAGGGTTTAGGGCAGTGCAGTTGTGTTTGTGCAGTGTAGGGGTAGTGCTGGGGGTGGTGTTTCAGGGTTTAAGGCAGTGCAGTGGTGTTTGGGCAGTGTAGGTGGTGGTGCAGGGGGTGGTGTTTCAGGGTTTAGCACAGTGCAGCGGTGTTTGGGCAGTGTATGGGGTCTTGCTGGGGGTGGTGTTTCAGGATTTAGGGCAGTGGAGTGTTGTTCGGGCAGTGTAGGGGGTCTTGTTGGGGGGGGTGTTTCAGGGTTTAGGGCAGTGCAGTGGTGTTCGGGCAGTGTAGTGGGTCGTGCTGGGGTTGGTGTTTCAGGGTTTAGGGCAGTGCAGTGGTGTTCGGGCAGTGTAAGTGTTATTCTGGGGGTGTTGTTTCAGGGTTTAGGGCAGTGCATTGGAGTTTTGGCAGTGTAGGGGGTCATGCTGGGGGTAGTGTTTCAGGGTTTAGGGCAGTGGTGTTCAGGCAGTGTAGGAGTTCATGCTGGGGTGGTGTTTCAGGGTTTAGGGCAGTGGTGTTCGGGCAGTGTAGGGTGTTGTGCTGGGCGTGTTGTTTCAAGGTTTAGGGCAGTGCAGTGGTGTTCGGGCAGTGTAAGTGTCATGCTGTGGGTGTTGTTTCAGGGTTTATGGCAGTGCATTGGTGTTTTGGCAGTGTAGAGGGTCATGCTGGGGGTGGTGTTTCAGGGTTTAGGGTAGTGCAGTGGTGTTCGGGCAGTGTAGGGCGTAGTGCTGGGGCTAGTTTTTCAGGGTTTTGGGCAGTGCACTAGTGTTCGGGCAGTGTAGGGGGTTGTGCTTTTGGGTGGTGTTTTAGGGTTTTCGGCAGTGCAGTGGTGTTCGGGCAGTGTAGGGGGTCATGCTGGGGGTGGTGTTTCAGGGTTTAGGGCAGTGCCGTGGTGTTCAGGCAGTGTAGGGGGGCTTGCTGGGGTGGTGTTTCAGGGTTTAGGGCAGTGGTGTTCTGGCAGTGTATTGATTCTTGCTGTGGGTGATGTTTCAGGGTTTCGGGAAGTGCAGTGTAGGGGGTCTTGCTGGTGGTAGTGTTTTAGGGTTTATGGTAGTGCAGTGGTATTTGGATAGTTTTGGGGTCGTGCTGGGGTAGTGTTTTAGGGTTTAGAGAAGTGCAGTGGTGTTTGAGTAGTGTAGGGGTTTGTGCTGGGGTAGTGTTTTAGGGTGTAGGGTAGTGCAGTGGTGTTTGGGTAGTATAGGGGCTCTTGCTGAGGGTAGATTTAGGGTTTAGGGTAGTGCAGTTGTGTTTGGGTAGTGTAGGGAGTCGTGCTGGGGGTAGTGTTTTAGGGTTTAGGGTATTGCAGTGGTGTTTGGGTAGTGTGGGGGTCATGCTGGGGGTAGTGTTTTAGGGTTTAGGGTATTGCAGTGGTGTTTGGGTAGTGTAGGGGGTCATGCTGGGAGTAGTGGTTTCGGTTTTTGGATAGTGCAGTGGTGTTTGGGTAGTGTAGGGGGTACTGCTGGGGGTAGTGTCTTAGGGTTTAGGGTAGTGCAATGGTGTTTGGGTAGTGTAGGGGGTACTGCTGGGGGTAGTGTTTTAGGGTTTAGGGTAGTGCAGTGGTGTGTGGGCAGTGTTGGGGGTACTGCTGGGGGTAGTGTTTTAGGGTTTAGGGTAGTGCAGTGGTGTTTGGGTAGGGTAGGGGGTCATGCTGGGGTAGTGTTTTAAGGTTTATTGTAGTGCAGTGGTGTTTGTGTAGTGTAGGGGGTAGTGTTTTAGGGTTTAAGGTAGTGCAATGGTGTCTGTGTAGTGTAGGGTGTCGTGCTTGGGTATTGTTTTAGGATTTAGGGTAGTGCAGCTGTGTTTGTGTGGTGTAGGGGGTCTTTGGGTAGTGTAGGGGTTCGTGCTAGGGGGTTGTTTTAGGGTTTAGGGCAGTGCAGTGGTGTTCAGGAAGTGTAGTTGTCATGCGGGGGTGGTGTTTCAGGGTTTAGGGCAGTGCGGTGATGTTCGGGCAGTGTAGGGGCTGGTGTTTCAGGGTTTAGGGCGGTGCAGTATATGAATGAGCCTTATCTTGTTTATATGGTGAATTCTTGCCCTTTTCATTTGATGCACAGCAGCACAGCAGTTTGTCTTGCTGCGCTGCCGTGCAACAAAATATTGTGAATGAGGCCCTACATTTTTTGTTTGGTTTATTTACATGGCCTGAATGGGTGAAGAATAGTATATAGGTGCCAAAAAAACATGTAACAAACGTGAACCCAGGCATGCACAATAATGTGAATCAGAACCATTAGTAAAATAAAAAGAAAAGATCTTTCAAAATCATATTTGATCATGTAAGTATCTCACACACCTATATATTATTACTCTCAAATCCACAAGATTAAAAAAATGCTTGTTAAATGCATAAACCAAATGCAACTAATGTCACACTGAGATTGTATATTTCACCACATTTTATGATTTCAGCCTGGCAAATTTGATTTAGTGGTATGTACGTTTTCACACACATCCACCCACTCCAGCCAACATAAGAGAAACCCCCAGCTGGTTCTAGCTTTTAAAGCAATAACACTGGGCATTCAGGAACATGTCGTTTTATGTTTAGCTTTTAAACATGGCATCAGAAATCCTGTTTGGGTGGTGCTTTGGGATAAAACGGCTGGAATGATTGATATGTCACATATGTCATGTTGCCAGTTGGCACCTGTGCACACCTATCCCTTCATACTTCTTCACTCTTCGCGTTTTGTCACATGGTGTATACCTTAGGTGAGAGATGTTTGCTGTACACCTGTTTTGGGTGAGAGACCTCTACACCTGATGCTCATATTTTTCATTTTTAGTGCAAGAGAAAACTGCACATCTGCTACCCATGCTGGACCTGTTCCTCTAGGGAATATTGCACTGCTGCTCACTGGAATGCACTGATGTAAGAGTGATTTCAATGCTGATGTCTGTCTTGCACCTTTTTTATGCAAGGAAAGTTTACTGAGCTGGTGCTTGTGGTGTGCCTATTCTTTGTGGGAAGGAAGCTTGCATAGAAGTTGGCTCTACAAGGGCTGTTTCGCATCATGGAAGCTTGCAGTACAGCTCTGTGTGCTATTCCTTTATTGTGTGAAGAAACCTTTCACCGGTACTGCCTGCACATATTATGCATAAATGAATTCTACTATCCTTTCCAATGGTTCTAACTGCGTAGTATCCACTGTGGGTGTGTGAATGAAGGTTGCACTGCTGCTACCTATGGGCAGCTTCTTGCAAATGTGAGAAACTTGACCTGCTGCTGCTGGTACCATACCTGTGGTTTTTGGAGAAGTTTGCTTGATTGCTGCTTTGGCAATTGCAAGTTTTGATAAGAATCCTATGCACTTATGCAGAGGGTCATAAATAATCCAGTGAAGAGAAGAATGCGGACACAATTGAAGGCCTCATTTATGGGGTTTTGGCACAGGGCATTGCTGCAAGGAATCTTTTAGCGCTACCCTGCATAATATGAACAGGGCAGGAATGTGCAGTATCTTGTAGATACGGTGCTCCTGCACTTTTATTTTTCCCCTGTGCTGGCGCACAATGGTGTACCCTGTGCCAACTAAGGCACCTTTGTGCCATGGTGCAAGGGTGGCTGCGTTGTATGGGCAATTGTTTTTATACAGGAAGGGTCACCTTCCTGCACAAAAACAATCACAAAATGAATTTTCCTCTTTTTATGTCTGCTGCAGACTGCAGAACACAGAGAAATATTGATGTTTTTCCTTGCTGCGCCACCCAGGTGGCATTAGAATTAGAAGAATTCCCAAGTTAACGATTCCTTGTATATCTGGGAATGCTTCACATTCTTTGGGTGATGCATGGGAACACCCACAGCAACACCAAGGGAATACCACTTTCATGCAGTGTTCTGCGTGAAAGTGGCACATATGTACAAGGTCACGAAAAGACGTGGAAAGTTGCGTTGCGTGGACTAGTAAATATGCTGTGGCTAATTGCACCAGTGGAGCGTCAAAAAAGCAACGCTCCAGTGGCGCAAACGTGCTGCTCTGGTCCTTGTAAATGAGGCCCTGAAGGGGGTAGGAGTTAGGAATCAAGCATGGTGAGGAGATAGGCTAAGAAAACAAGAGTTAAAAAGAAGAAAGGCAGAAGAAAAGGAACAGTCAAGGAAAAGGAACAATGAAGTGGTTGCGAAGGGAGAGATAACAAACAGGGAATGGAAATGTGAGAGGTAGAGGAAGAAAAAGATTGGGAAACACCTCTAGAGGAGCGAAAGTAAGCTTGTGTTAGATAAAGGAAAAGCAAATGAAATATAGGAAAGGTGGTAGTAACTAAGAAATACAAGATGAGGAAGAAA
Organism: Triturus cristatus; assembly: GCF_964204655.1. NCBI lineage: Eukaryota > Metazoa > Chordata > Amphibia > Caudata > Salamandridae > Triturus > Triturus cristatus. The sequence continues at coordinate 1,805,878,816 of NC_140590.1, forward strand.
TGAGAAAAGAAAATGAAAAGGACAGGGAAATACACATGCAAAAAAGGAACTGACTGGAAAAGAACAAAGGAGTTGCAACAAAGGAAGCAAGATGTAGAAATAATTGTGAGATATTTAGAGGTCAAAGGTAAGATGAAGTGTGAGAAAGAGAGTGTGTGCTATAGGTATTAGTGTGGTATGTACAAGTTGAAGATAAATATGAGGAAGGAGGTGATAATAAGCTGTACGGATTGCAGTAACACTTGGAGAGATAGTAATGAACATGAAAAGTTAGATATCTAGTTTAGAGAATGGGGCCCCCTTGCTGAACATTGCAGGGGTCCTCCTAAGATTTTATTAGGCAACTGTGTGCAGGCCGCTAGTTTTTTGGTTCTAATCAGGCTCTGCAGTAATGTTGGTTTATATTTTCAAGTTTGATTCATTTGTGGCGCATAGGTTCACAGGAACTTTTAAATATAACGTATGGCTATTGTGTTCCATTTTTGTTGAAACACAAATATAATAACCCATGTTTATGTTTCCTTGCAGGAGTTAGTATGTAGGTAAGAAATTGCAATGTGCTGGAGATGCAGAGCTATAAATCAGGAATGTACAGGAGTGCAGAAAAGCCTCTATGGTGGAGGCCAGGCTTTTCCCTGTGTGGGTCATGAAGGCTTGGGAAGAAAGGCAACGTTTTGGAAGTGAGGTGGCTCACATATTTCTATACCATGTCTAGGGAAGATAAATCATTTCAGGGTCTAATTATTGCAGGATTAGGTCATGGTAATATTAGGGTCTCTTGAAGGACAAAGGCAAGCGTATCTGCAAGGGTAGGTTTGTGGAGGTCAGGTAGCAACAGGTCTTGAGGCACTTTGCATGACTGAGTGCAGCACTGATGGTGGCATTGTTCTAGCAAAAATGACAAAAACCTTTGAGTGACTGTGGGTGGAAAATAGAAACTGATCCATGCATTAAGAGGCTCTGGAGATTGTGCCTGCCAGGTGGTACAGAGACATAGGCTCCATCAATGCAATGTGGGAGGAATCTCATACAGGTTCTGCATAGAAACCTTTCTAATGATGAAAGATTTGCACAAATGTGGTCGGTTGGGATTTTAAACTTTTAGCAAGCACTGGCACCAATTGAAAGCCATGGACTGTGTACAAAAGCTAGAGACTCACTCCAGCGCACAGAAACCACCAGCACTTCCTGACCATGGAACAGTGAACTGCTGCTTCCTCAAAGTTAGGACTAAGACTAATGCACAGCGTTAGCTACTGACCTTGCACAGGAAAGAACCAGAGTTCAGGGAAATCAAAACAGACCTTTCTAATCCTCCCTAGAGCCTGGAGCTGGATCCAAGGGTCATAGATGTCCAGCTTGGTTATTGGGTATGATCTCTCTTCTTTTTTGCCCACTCCCATAGTTACCTCCGTTCTCTGTCTGACCCCTTTGAGTACTAAGATCTGTCCCTCTAGTTGAGCAGGTGTCTCTAGCTGTTTGAGAAGGATGATATGCAAATTTAAAGGGACTGTGAACACACTCATTCTGCATTTCTTATATATGTGTATGTACCCTAATTCCACATTCCTATATATCCTCTTCCTAGAGATTGTGATCAGTTAGTGGCCTCCAACAGTGTAATAGGAGTCACAGTTATTGGCAGGAGGGTCATACTCCTTGTGGCCTTCACACAAGACTGAGAGTAGCACAGTGATGAGCGAGCAACATAATGAACGTGAGCATAATATTGTGATTCCAACTTAAGTACAGTGTTGGTACTTTAAGTAACTGAATATTTTGTGTGTATTGTGCTGACAATTTCTATTATCATGTTTAACTGAGTACATATCTATATATTTCCATGGTGTTATTAAAGTGGTGTTACGGCGGGGATAACTGGATCTTACTGCATTGAATCTCTACATCTTTATCTCTCACTTTGAGCTATTTACTGATTGATCAGCTAGACCTGAGAGTCTAGGAGAATTTGGAGAAAAACGTTCTATTACACAACCAGTACCATGTGTCCTGGTCAGTATGGAACACCTACACCCTTACCTCTGATTATAACCTTGCGTCCTTGCACCTATGTGGATATGGAGCTAACCTGATAGTCCGTCTGAATCCTCTACCATTAAAAGGTTTAGAATCAGTGGGTGTATCAAGGAGGTACATATCTGCTTCACTTTGAGTTATTATCACTCCTCTATACATCCATGGGTAAATGCAAGTAAATGGCATCTCCTATGTTATAGCAGAGGGAGCCTTGGACGTCAACTAAGTGAGGAATATTCTGGGAGCCTCACTGATATGCCACATGGTCATCTAGTGGATATCAGTTTCAAGACCTGTCAAAATACTTCATGTTTCCCTTTCACACAATCAATACTGGTGAGACCAGCCCTAAGACAATTGATACTTAATGATTGTAAACAAAACCACTGACTTTAGGACATCATTTACCTTCTGTCCTGAGAATTGTGCATCAATGATAAGGACTCATCATGTTAATTGTGTTAAAAAACATAATGACTATAACATCAGAAATGTTTTGCAGCTGTGGATCTGGCCCTTGTAGCTCCAGGGACTGTGTCTCTGGGGATCTTCCTGCAGAGTGAATGCTGCCTCCAGCTTCATATAAGCAGGTGAGAAAAGAAGGGAGAGAGAGGATGGAGAACACATCATGTGAATGCCATTGATGCTGTCAAACCTTTTCTGTAGTGTGCAAGATTAAAATAATTGTGTCTGTTCATTCTCCTCTTCCTCTTCTAAATGCCTCCACCTACTACGAAGTTGTACAACTTACCAATATTACCACCAGCTGCAGCGCTTCCATGTCACAAGTAAAGTCACGTTTGGCTCATGTTGGAACAGGTTTCTGTCCAGCAAATGCACTGATGGTATAAATATGCTGGATATTAAACACAAATTCTGTTGACCTCTTCAAACAGATGCAGCACACAACAGGCATTGGTTCTCAGATAGCACCAAGAAGATGTGCCAGTAGTTTATTCCAGTGCTGTGATGTAACTGATGTACAAGCCGTGAGACATTGCAATCTGTTTGCAAGTGACACATTATGTACATTGCACCTGCAGCTGCTGGCATGACACCAACAGAATATGCAAAGTAAAGGCTGTCATGCAAGGTGATCTCTCTGGCGCATATCTTCACAAAACATACAACGATGATCTGGGGACATGTGCACTACAGGGTTCCTGCATTGTGTTCCAAGGCTTAAGCAAAAATCCGGTTTATACCATTCCTTTCTAATGGTCCCTTCATCCAGACTTTCCTCAGAAAAGAATGTGTACTGGGGGACAGTGTGCTTCTGCCATAGCCCCTGTAGCTGGGATTGTTTGACATTCAAGATGAAGGTAAATAGATTCACTGTTATGTGCATGTAGTTGATGCTTTGACCAAGTCTCTGATTGAAACAGCACAGAAGTGATTTCATTGTACACAATCAGATCACACTGCGACCTCAGCTTTGAGTTCCCTTTAATTCAGCTCGGTGATACCAGCTGGTGTCTCATTATGTGTTAATGAAGATCAGGAGCTAAACTTCACCAAAATGGGCAATAACCTGCTCAATCAATAATTACTAGGTTCTTTAAGGTAAGGTTTCCCTGTCATCTGGAGTTTATCAGAGACATTTACCAACTCCGTTGAGTAGGTGCTACACATCTGTGGTAGTGCTGTTCAGTTTTGGAGTGTTTGACCTGGGGAGAGAGTCTGTGGGGCTTCTGGGTGAGGAGGGCATTGGCCAGGTTTATTTCATTGCCAGCAGACCCTGCCCCTCTCCACCTGTGGTGTTACCTACCATGTGCAGATCGATACCAGGTAACATTGGGCTTGGTGATTCTGGAACTGGACATTTCGGTTCTGGAAACATTTGACCACATGCAGTTGCACATTAAAAACATTATCCCTCCTTAGAACCACTCTGGACAATTTCTCTTCAGACATGCTACTCGACAAAAGCCTATGAGCCATGGACTTGTTCCGATAGCAAGCTTGTGTCTCTCTCCGTGAAGTTGAGACTGCCCAGGATTTCCATATTTTTGTGAACTGGAACCTGAAAATCATTGAGTACTGTGACCAGTGGAATTACACATCACTCCCTCGCTTGTATGTGTAGGATGTACTCCATCAGGATGTGGTGCCAGGAGGCTGAGCACTGAATATTGTCATAACATTATAATTTCCAAAATGACATCCAAAATATAGACAAGGTAAGTGTACAATATTAATAGAATTTCTTTGTATATATACTATGACCAAATATACATTTTCAAGGTATGCAAATAGGAATAGTAAATTTATACTTAGCAAGGTACACTTACTACCCTCAATATTTTTGTTGTCGATATTTGTGTATCACTATATTTACTAGTTGATAAATTGTGAATACACCCCATCACACTCCAAACTGTTGACCAGATTTATCAAGTGTTGAATTTGGATTTCTTTCCAGCACAAATCTTGTTTTTTAGTGGAAAGTAGTCCTAAAGTGATGCTAAGTAGCACCGTGCATCACTATGTGCTTGCCTTATGCATGAAATGGGCATCCTATGGGTGGTATATGGTTTATCCCATAAAGTCCCCCCTGCTTTTTGGAGCAAAGCCTTATGAACTAAAATTTGCAGACAGAGCTTCGGTCCAAAAATGTAAACCTCCTTGAGGCAGGCCTAAAGTTGGAGAAATATTTTCTTTCCCAATCTTTTCAACTTTCTCTTGTGTGCTGTAGGATAAGCACACATATAATGTTGGAAACTTCTGAAACTATGTCCAAGCATTGTCATTTCTATTGGAAGGGTACCTCAAAGTGCACCCACGTAGGGGAAAGAAAGCAACAGGGCTATATTTGAGTCAATATGGCAGGGTCCCATCTCCCCTTTTTCACGCAATGTAGCAACTCTGGTTGCTGCACTGCATCACATGACTTTTTAGTAAAATTGCACCTGTGGTGTCAACAGTCATTGTACTGAAATTTAGGGTTTAATTTAGAGTTTGGCGGATGTCCATCACAAATGTGGTTGATTATCCATCCACCATATTTCAAGTGTATTGCATCCTCTGGCACTTGTAATACAGTGGTTGGGATATCCATTGGGCTTGTGATGGAGTAACCCATCTGTCGAAGTCTAGATCACGCCCTTATCCTAGTTGATCATGTGTGTTTTGATTTCTGGTTGAAGACCACCACATACAGATCAGACAGTACCACATGCAAGTATTGATTCACCACAGCAGGCAGAGTCTTATGCTAATTGATAACCACACAACCAGCCCACCACTCTCTAAATCCATGGATAGTGTTCTTGATGGGGACATTTTACTGCTAATTGGTATAGGTATTTTATACAGTTTGCTTCTTATTCCTTGGCAAACCTCTTGCAAACTTCCTCAAAGAGGTTGCAGATCCCTCTCCCAAGTTCTGTCATGTCATTCTAGCCTATTTCTCAGGCAAATTGCACTTTTGTATGTTATATATACAGTTATGCTAGATTTTAAGGCAATGCACCACCTCTTGGTGTGGTAGCCGACAGCATTACTTTAGGGGTAGTTCAACTAACCCCCCTAAAATTTCCAAAATGTGAAGCAAAACTCTTGGTGATGACTGAATAAATGTGGGGAGGATGGAGGAGTTTGAACGTCAGGCTCTACTTTCAGGTTCTTAAACTGATGATTATGTTTTAAGTGTTCATTGCATCCCGGTGACTAGAGACATTGTTATTTATGTATTTATTGGACGTCTTTTAAAAGTGTTTTACAGTTCTTAATAATGTGGTGCATGTTTGCAGTGTTATTTTTTTATATTACAAAACAAGTAAATACCATCACACATCTCCTACACAAGTATTTGCACAGGGACATACATTTGAATCTTCCACATGCCCAGGACACGTCGTCCTTGATGGGAATCCTTCTGTCTGCCATGGGGTTCATTGTTATGTTTAGGAGATATACCAGTAGTGCTTCTACTTGAGATCAACACTATGCATTTTGGGATTTGTAGTTTTATTTTTATTTCACTAAGGGCTTCAGAACCTAGCATGCTGTGTGCTGAAGATAAAAAGCAAGGTCTGACTGACGGTGCTAAAAATCACAAGGGTGAAAATGGCAGCTATGAAATGTGCATCTTGGGAATTTTAAACCCATATTTATGAAGGAATAAGTGGGGACAAAAGTCCCAGTATGCTACTTGCTGTTAGCCACAACAAAAACTGTCTGAAGATATCACACAACAGTGCACCACTTGGCAGCCATGGAAGTGTGGTAAGGAGTTTGGAAGTTTAAGATGCCTGCAGTGATTGTACTGTTACCCACCCTCCTCCAGCATTCTAGTCATGAAGACACGATGAGCCACAGGCGATGGCAGGCACTAGGGCACAGGGCCACTGCCATACTGGTGGACTTTCCTGTTGAGTGGAGGGTATGGTTGCTGCTTTCAGGGCTGGAAGGACTGTCCTCCAAGCCCTCTAAAGAAGTGGTGCTCCTCCAGTCTGTGCCCAACACACATGAATTACACTCATTAAAGACCAGCACATGGTCAGTCGTTCTCTTCCAGACCCCAGGAGCTCCAGCTCAGGGCCTCTCCCACATCTGCAGTGAGTGAGCCGAGTAGACACAAGGGACAGAGAAAGGACACACCATGATACCGCAGGTGACAAGTGACACACTGCACATGGGAGAAGAGCATAGGTAAAGACTGGAGAAAAGGTGTGACAATAAGAGAAGGAGAGGTGTGAAAGTAAGAGAAGGAGAAGTGTGAAAGTAAGATGAGGAGAGGTGTGAAAGTAAGAGAAGGAGAAGTGTGATCATAAGAGAAGGAGAGGTATGAAAGTACAGGGAGAAGAGAGGAAGAAAAAAGATGCTAGGAGGACAGAGAATGATTAATGATAAGTGAAAGCAAGAAACGTGAAAAGTTGTAGGGAAGAAAGTAATGATTGAGAAACTGAGTGACAAGAGAATGGGCAATAATAGCTGTGATAGGAGACAGAACACAGAAAGTGACAAAAGAACAGGGATCAGAAGAGACGAGAGAGAACTAGAAGAGTAAAGTTTATTAAATTATGGGAAAGACCGAGAAAAAGACAGTAGTGAAACAGAGTGAGTAAGCAAACTCTGAGGGACTGAGTGAAAGAAGAAGGTGAGAAAAGGAGAAAGAAGAAAAGTAAAACTAGAGTAAAGACAAAGGCAGTGAAACAGCTGTAGCATACTCAGGATGCTCTGTGAGTCTAGGCAGCTGCACATCATCTTGAGCAGGAGGAGCTAAAGTAGCCCCTTAAAGGAGTCAGACCAAGACAAATATCTTTAGGGGCCCTGGAGGTGTTTATGGACACTGACCTGAGGATGCTTGTTAATACACTCATGCACTGCACATGCTGGTGGGAAAGTGATGCATTACATATTGGGGCATTACACATAGAGGGGCTTAGCAGCCTAGTTGTGTTACATTTACATGCTCAGATATTGCATAGACATAATGGGGATGGGCATTGCATACAAGGGCATGACCCATACGGCATCGGACATTGCAATATAAACTGGTGTCAAATGCAGGTGCCCCCAGACAATGGCCATATGTGTAAGGAAAAAAGTATCAGGACTACAGCATATAAAATAGGGTGCTGGCTCCTCAAACCATGCTGCCTCCAGGTGTGTTTGGGACAGGTGTAAACAGTCCGGGAGCAGTTGTGGATAATGTCCTGGTATAGTGTATTACATACAAGGGTATTACAGATACTGGCATGGGGATGGTGCATGAATGACATATTGCCCCTTAGCAGGTACTGAGTTAGCAATATTGTTTCCATTCCTGGGCACTGTGGATTTTATAATGGTGCAATACAAGTAAAAGAGAGCGCTCGTAAATAACCTGACATCTTTAAATAATACCCCCAGTTTGCTAATTCTCAAAATTGAGTGCAGGTTTGAGCAGCATCCGCGTTTTGACTCATCATGACCAGTGATAGAGATAAAATTGCAGAAGAACTTTTTGACAACCTTGCCAAAGGGCAATCAGTAGCAGCAAGTGCTGGGCTTAATATACCCACACGCAATGAGGGTCTTCGGGATAAATTCGTGAGGTTAGAAAAATTGAAAAAAAACGAAAATTCTAAATGGTGGGACGGCGCTACGTTGAAGCAGTACATGCGTCTCAATAGGGTCCCCAGAGGTCTAAGATCGCAAATCTTTCCAACATACGATGACCTGGAGGAGGACCTCCTAAAGAAATGGGAGGATACCCTAACGGATAAATCCCAAACACTAATGACAATTCTAATTGAAAATACGGACAGGAAATTGATTAAACTTCAAAAAGATATTGAAGTACTGGAACAAGAGATACTAGCCCTAGACCTCAAAGAAGCTACCGAAAAGAATTATGTGATACTTAATGATATTCTAATGAAACATCAAAATGAAATCAAAGAAAGAAAAGCGAGAAAGTTAAAACGGGATGAAATAGATTACAGAGAAGGACGAGTGTACACCTATGCGAGAAAATATGATTATCTTTTTCAGACAGGGAAAGAATCAGAAAAAAATCAAAGACAAGATACTAGTTCAGTCTCTTCCAGTACCTCATCTTTGAATGCACCAATCACTAGTGACAGCGAATTAGAGAATGTAGGAACATCTTCCTCTTCTTCTTTTTTACGAGAGGTACTGAGAATCAGGAAAGGGAACAAACTTCCATCTATCCGCGATCCCACAAACGCAAAACCCGTAGAGGTCAGAGGGCAGGGAGACAAAGAGGAATACCGCACCAAACTGAGGTTAGGACAGAACAAGAAGTAACGGTAGGGTCCACAGATGTTATTGGGGTTATGAACCTATCTTCTACACCTTTAAATGATGAAATGGTTAATTTGCTAAAAAAAGGTTTAAGTTTCAACCCAACTAATGAGGGTGATGTGTGTAATACCAAGGTGGATCTATACAAATTCACTAGAAACTTGAAATTGAAAATGTTTTTTGAAATGAACCCTGTACCAAATAAAGTCTCTATGCATATTCCTACTGATTCTGTGAATATCAGTTATAGTATTCAAGACGCGTTAAATACACAGCTACTTTTATCTCTAGCGGACACAGAGGAAACGCCCCAACGAATAGAATCATTATTACAAGAGCTTGATATTCAAACAGATTACTCATTGACCAGTGGGCTCCGACCAAAATCTAAGTGGACACCTACATTAACCAGTGGTAATTCAATAGACACGTTTCATAAATTAGTACTGGCTGACCTCAATAGATTTGAAGATAGAAGAGATCAAAAGGAATTGAGATACTCAGATAATTTGTCTAAAGGGGAACGGGTGGCCCTAAAAGAACTTGCAAGTAACAAGGATGTTATAATTAGAGAAGCGGACAAAGGAGGCAACGTAGTGGTGATGAATAAACAGGATTATAATGCAGAAATATTAACACAACTTAATGATACCTCATGCTATGAACTGATACACCAGAATCCAATAGGTCAATTAACGCAACTAGTTAACAAGAAACTTACTGATTGGTATAATGACAGTCTGCTTACCCTGGAAGAAATGACATATCTAAAAGTGTTTAGACCTAACTACCCATGCATTTACACACTTCCTAAAGTACACAAACACCTCACCTTCCCTCCGGGTAGACCAATAGTAGCAGGGATTGGGGGTCCCACGGAGAGACTAGCGGAGTACGTTGATCTTTTTCTGTCACCCTTAGTGAGAAATCTACCATCATATGTCAGGGACACGAAACATATATTGAACATCCTGTCAGATCTAAGATGGGAGGAGGGTATGATCTTGGTTACGATGGACGTGGTGTCCTTGTACACTAGTATTGAACTGGAGTTGGGCATGAAAGCCATAGAAAACATTTTGTTTAGAAGAGCTGCTTCTCAATGGAAGCACACAGAGATGCTGATTGACATGATGCGCATTATTCTCAACAACAATGTATTTTTATTCAACTCACAATGGTTTAGACAGAAGAAGGGAGTTGCGATGGGATCCAAATTTTCTCCCAGTTTCGCCAATTTATTCATGGGTAAATTGGAAGAGGATTGGATATGGGGACCAGGAGGAGGCAGATTTCATGACTCTATTCTATACTGCGGGCGCTACATTGATGATTGTCTAATGATATGGACGGGCACCCCGGATAGTCTGACGGAATTCTGTTCATACCTGAATTCGAATACTTCATGTATGCAGTTCATGCAAGAATCAAGCAGTACAAGTATCACATTTTTGGACATTGAAATCTTTATTAAAGATAACAATTACACACCAAACTATATAGGAAAGATACTGCATGCAACGCGATTCTACACGCAAATAGTGCACATCCACCGCACCAAATTAATGCTATCCCCCTAGGCGAATACACCAGGGCCAAACGTAACTGCAGTGTAGACACAGATTTTCGATTCTGTCTACGTGATATGGAAACTAGATTTACTCAAAGGGGTTATAGCAAATCTATAATCCAGAAAGCAGGGAACAAAATCAGAAACACAGACAGAATCAAAACTATTGTAGACAAGGAGAAGAAACCCACGGACACATCGGTTAGGCTGATCACAAACTACGATGTTTATAGTAGGGCCCTGTCTAAGAGCTTACATAAACACTGGCATATCCTCACTAATGACTCCTCTCTATCGAAATTCATTAGTAATAAACCGCAGATCACTTACCGCAAGGGCAAAACATTACGCACACGCCTTAGTCCCAGTTACACACACAACGTAACCCCAGACACATGGCTAAATGCACGGTCTAATGGCTTTTTCAAATGCGGCTCTTGTGGAATATGTAGATGGGCTGACGACAAGAAAAAGACATTTCACGGCCCAAACAGAAAATATGACATCAGGGTGAATATCAATTGCAATACTAAATTTGAAGTCTATGTACTAGAATGTACTTGTGGAGGCAAATATGTAGGTAGTACTATAAGATACCTCAAGGAAAGGATTGGAGAACATGTTCGAGCCTTAAAACAGAAAGACTCAAGATACCCCATGGCATTACACATTTGGGAGTGTCCTACACAAGGCCAAAGCAAGAGGTTCAAATTCTATGGTATAGACTTCTGCAAACAGAACCCCAGAGGAGGTAATAGAGAGCTTAATTTAAGGAGACTTGAAGCCTTTTGGATCATGCGCTTACGTACCCATGACCTAGGTTTCAATAGTGACAATGAGATGCACTATTTCCTAGGAGACTAATTCTGTTCTTACTTTGGAGTCATGTATGATATTGGACTTGCATGTTTTTTCTATATTGTTTGACTACTCCAACAATTTATACAAACTGTAATGTTCGTAATAGAATCATACACCGTTTTAGACACTGAAAGAAACATTGTGTGTTTACATCTACATAACACTATTTTTTGCATTGAAAGAATAAGTGTCACCCTAACCGTCAAGTGATGAAAGATTCAGAACTATAAAATGTTGACAGCACAGTATAATGTAGACTTTTGTATGTATATTCTCCATCTGCTGAATACTGTGCTCGTTTGGCTTGCATATCTTCTCCATTTTTTACTTGGTTTTTCTGCACTTTGTTGCTATTCTGTAGATTAACAAACTTACACATTCATGCTCACGCTGCAAATTTTAACTGTGATGCGTTGCCTTAATTTTGCCGTTTTTCTATTTCAAACAAGGGACTTGATTCTATTACTTTGTATCTTTTATTAACTGAATCGATGAACTTTCTTCTTTTCCTGTTATGTATTCTTCTTTTAGGATTGTTGTAAAAATATTTTGTGTAACTTTACTTTTCCTCGAGTTGATGTTTCTTGACAAACCTCGAGATAAAATACACTACACCTCACGCATGCGCACCATTAAACACGGTCGAACGCACTCGTTCTAGTGTTTTCACTAGCTTCCCAATTATAAGTACTTCCGGGTATGCGCACGAAGCACACTCGCAATCACACGCGGAAAGCACCGGGCGGTAACGGATGGATGTACTCGTCTCTGGTAGGAGATAGTCCTTAACTTTTATACTTTTATATTCACTGGCCCATTTGAAAAGTTTTAAGCGAGCGAGTTTACCGATTCCGTATATAATCTTTACAGAGCCTGAGTGTTGAGAATCGGTGTCTTAAACTTACGGACTGCTTTGGATTTTACTGCGACTACATACTCATAACGCTGAATCACACTGGTTCTGTCATAGTTATAAGACCTCCTGGGTCGGAATTATCACCAGGTTTAAGGTAAGCCTGGAGTTTGAGTATACACTCCGTTGCATGTATTTATACTCATTTGGTATAGGACTCTTAATTTTGAATGCTGTCGGTTATCATATAGTCAGAAAGACAATTTGATGGATTGTTGGTTATCTTACTTGTTTATAGGTCTGATATATTGACCATACTACGAGAAGGTAGGGGTTTTCGTTAAACCGCTCGCACGTTTTACCTTTTCTTTTTCCGTGGGGCTAACAGTAGCTCTTCACCCACTCACTTTGTCATCTCTGTTTAGGCAATTTAAACTAGGGTGCCCCAACACACAAGTTTTTTCACGTGATTATTTATATAATATATGTGGTATATATATTCACGCTGCACTTGCTTTGAAGGGGACATTATTGAAATTTCACGCATTCTTGATGACGAATGCTTCTTCTCTTTTATTTCTCTGTTTTTGTCAAGATTCCTCAAAATCATATTAATTGCACTTCTACCTAATCATGGGTTAACTTACCCTATACTCCTGGGTACCGTCTTGTGGACTTATGTGCACTTTGATTGGCGTCTGTTCCCACCTTTCATTTTAGATTTGAAAACTGTATTGTTCTGTGATATAACAGACGGGTACTTTTCTGTGATATGTACTCTATATATGTTTTTTACCAGCCCTGAAGAAGTCGGGGGTGTGTGTGCCCCATGACGAAACATGTGTTGGCTGGCTGGAATATTCTGAAATCCATCATAAAAACGGAAAACTGAATTTACCTGGTCGTTACCCAACTGTTTTGTTGTATGGTTATGTTTTGGATACAAATGCTAATATGCCTCAGACACTGAAAATTTAACGTGTGCACAGTCTTGCTTTCTGTTCATACAGTGGGCCACGGCCCACTTATAGAGGGTTTAGGGGTTGTTTCTCCCTCTTCTGTGGCACCGTTACAGATATATTTGGATTTTTACAAGAACGTTTAAAAGAGAGCGCTCGTAAATAACCTGACATCTTTAAATAATATCCCCAGTTTGCTAATTTTCAATACAAGTACTGACCAAGTGGAGGTGCCTTACATACTGGGGCACTGATGCTAATGCCCTAGTTGCGTTGTGTAACATGTTCAACAATTATGGATCCTAGCCAGAGAATATTGAATTAGGGAATTACTAACAAGGGCATGTTGGTTATCACATACTGACCTGAGGATATTACTTGACCTACTAGGGCACAGAGGAATCTGGCCCATTAATGGAACATTCTGTACTTAGCCTTTGTGGTTCCCGACCTGGTTTAGCGGTTTTCATACCGGGCAATAGCGATACTGGCCTACAGACAGCCAGGGATAGAGTTTTTTTAGGCTAAAGCATTGCAGATACTGGCCTGGGGATGGTCCTTTTCATACTGGCCTTAAGGATACTGGCCTAAGGATGGTACTTTAGGAATTGTGTATACTTTGTTACACTCTGTGGAGAGATACTGGCCTGGCTGAGGTGCCTTGCATGTGGGGACTTTGTGTGCGTATTTCTCGTGAGGAAGAAGATATGCAGGAAGCAGAAAGATGGAGCCCCGGGACGCGGCAGCTCAGGTAAGTCATTTTTCTTTATCTAATGATTTTATTCATTGTAAAATGAGGGCGGGAGGGAAGCGGGCAGGGGCTTAGTGGGGCTACGCGAAGTGTGCGGGTGGGCGTAGATTTGCCCCACTCCGTATTGCTTCACGTAGCCTCACTACGTCCACTACGCCAGGGTTATTCTTTACCAGTCCTTTTCTTGATAACAGTTGGAACTTTTTTTGTGCTTGTTCTAGCAACACCATTTGCCCCTGGGTAGATTCCTACTGCTACCTACCTTATTCTATAAGAACGTACAGTTATATCTCCCAGTATATTGGCTGCTTTTCAACGCTTTCAGTCTACACTGTGTCTATTTTTTTTTTTTCTCAACGACTTTACTCCTTGTGATTCTGTAGTTGTATCCTGTTTTTTTTTTTATTTGTGCTTTTGACATTATTTTAATATCCTCCATCATCCCAACATGGATCTTACGTAGTCTAACAAATCTCATGGCACTTCAGGGACCTCTTTTAAAGGTCGTAAAGACTCTACAGTTAACAACAGCAAGCGCCTTAAGAAGGACCCTTCCTCTTAAACAAAATCTCCTCTCCCCATCACGTTAGAGGATATTATGGATGAATTGCGTCTCTTTCGTCCATTCATGTCAGACACCACCACCACCCTCCAAAGAATCGAAGAAAAGTGGAACAGAAGGTAAGTGATGCTCAGGATGTCATTGCTAGAGTTGAGACCCTCACTAAGGAAGTTAACCAACGTAAAAAGTCTACTGAGGATTAATAAAATCACAATCGGCGCAACAACCTATGCATTTATGGAATCCCACAGGGTTCCGAAGGCTCCGACATGATCTCCTTCTTGAAATCTCAGGTTTTGCAGATTGTTGGCCTCCCAAAATCAGTTGACTTTAATATTCAAAGAGCGCATAGATTAGGGCCTCAAAATGCATCATCTGCCACCAAACCAAGAGGTATCATCGCCTATGTTCTTCTATACTCCAACCTTATGGCAATCCTCACTGCAGCCAAACAACACAAGCAGATGTTCTTGTCTGGCCACAAGGTTTTTTTCAGTCAAGATGTTTCTAAACCCACTGCCAGTAGACGCAAAGAATTCATAGATCTCAGGCCGGCCTTACAATCCATGAATGCTCGCTAGAGCCTTATACACCCCTGTTTCTTCAAAGTGACTTACAAAGACAGAACATTTTCATTCAATGATCCAGCTAATCTCCGGAAGTGTATCCATACTCATCGAGAAGAACACATGGAACTTGGAAAACATTGATTGTCTGGTCAATTTCTTCTGATTTTTTTTTCTTTTTCTTTTGGTCATGCGTATGTCGTAAGTCATTAATTGTTCTTTTGTCTGTTTTTAGGATCATCATGTGTTATGGTTGAAGATCCCTGCTTACACCATTCGTTTATCAATTTTGTTCGACGTATCCAGATGATGTGTTCCCTTATGTCTGGTAAGCTCCCTTTCTCATTGTCTCATTCGTTTAATATGTCCTTTTTGGAGTATTTCATCCCTTCCTGTTCATCTGATGTTATATTGTCGATTTGTGTTCTCGGTGCCCCTAACAGGGGTGTGGTTGTTTTGGTTTCTTGCTGTCCCCCATCCCTCAACAATGTTATTTGTTCTCTCTTCCTTGACTGCCATGACTAAAGACTCTTGGCTTTTCATCATCCTTTCTTTCCTAATTTCTTTGGGAGATTATGCTCCCCACTTCTACTGTTCTCTTTGTTTTCTCTCTTCTCTATACTTTCCTTTTCTCTCGCATTTTCCTCTTACCCCTTCTCTCCATATAATTTCCTCCTTGTATCCTCGTTATACGGTACTTTACTTTTTTCCTTCCCTTCTTCCTTTGTGGCCAGTCTACACAAGTTTCTCCTTCTTCTATGCATCATGCATTTTCTCAACCTTTAATCAACTCCTTTTCTCTAATATTTTTCTTCTTCTTTCTCTGGCTTGTTTTTATTTTCAAGCCTAATAATAGTTAAACCCTATAGATGAAAGGTTTTCGTGTTGTATCCTGGAATGCAAGGGTATTCGCAACCCTGTAAAGAAGCAACGTGTCCTGTCTCACTTAGCAAGACTAAAATGTCAGGTTGCAATGTTACAAGAGAGTCTTCATTATGTAAACAGTAGGTAGGAGAAGTTTTTTGTTCTCCTGCAGTAAATAACAAAAATGGTGTGATTATATTATTTCAAAAATCTTTAAGCGTTCAATTACAAAATGAGTTTCATGATGATAATGGTAGATGGTGGTTTTTAACTGCTATTGTTAATAATTCTCAACTTTCGTTTTGTAATATTTATGGTCCGAATGGTATTAACTTTCAATTCTGGAATGATCTCTTCACCTTTCTTTCTTAGGTGGTGACTGTAATCAATTGATGGATCCTTTCCTGGATCACAAATCACAAACCAAATATGTTCCCAACAAAATGCAAAAACTTTTTCACAAAGCAATTTCATCTAGAGGCCTTATTGACTCATGGAGAGTTTCTCACCCTGACACGTTGGAATTTTCTTTTTTTTTTCCCATTCACAATTCTCACTCACATATTGACTATATCTTTCTCACTCAACACGCCCTACAATTTATGAGTAATCCAGAAATTGGCTCCATCCTCACCTCAGATCATGCCCCTGTTATTTTAGATATGGACTTTCTTTCGCATTCCCCGACTTCCCGCCAATGGCGCTATAATAACTCTGTTCTCTTAGAAGCCCAGTTTGTTGAACAATTCAGACTTTTTATTGATGAATTTTTTCTCAACAATCCCCCGCTTGATGGATCACCCTGAAACTTCCAATATGCCAGGTGAACTGAAAAGGAAATGTTTTGGAACAATGTAATGAAGATTGATCAAGCGGCGTCAAAGTGTTTGGCAAAACAAAAAAATATTTTCTTAAGGAAACGTTGATCCTAATACTACCTACTGGCTATTCACTGAGAAAAAAACGAAGGTTAAAGTTACGCTATAGTTAGGTGGAATGGCTTCTTAAAACACAACATATAAAAAAACCAGTGAAATTCCTCAGTTATAGTTATCTGAACTAACTCTAATTTACGCTTCACCATGCACTGCTTATAATCGTATATATTACATAACTAATGACATGTTCAATTACATAATTGATGACATCACTGATGACATCTCAAATTATATCATTTATAACATCAGTTATGACATCACTAATTATGTCATCCACCATACTACTGTTCAATTTGCTGCACAAACAAGTGCAACCTTTGAAATATGTAAATAGATATAAAATGCTGTGCAATCAGGTAAGCATAAACTATATGCATACTGTTCTCATCTCCTTAAAGACTTACCTTCATCTGAAAATCAGAGGTTGTAATGTATTGCATTGAATCTCTCAAAGATCTTTCTCTCTGGTGGCATGTGTGCTTAATCGTTGCTTCAAATGTAAATCATTATGTCAGACCCACAGAGCGACATATGTTGTCAAGATAACAAGGAAAGATAGAGACAGGAGGCAGAAGAAATCACAAGCAGACTATACATGGTACAAGTACAGATCATGATAAGACCCAAGAGCACACCCAGTGTATTGCCCAGGTTTCTCTGTTCTGCCCAGCTCTGAGACAGAGAAGAGAGACAGCTGCACGCTATATACACCACATTCAGGCAAGCACCTGGCAGGTCTAGAGCACCATAAGACATAAGATACAAATTGATGATAATCTTCCCTCTGCTACAGGTACCCAATTTATGAGGTCATCATTTCCAGTGCAACTAACACACATGGATGCGGTGTGGAAGGCACAAGCATGTGCATTGAAGAGAACAGTGAGCAGGGTTAGAGAGACCCTGGAAAGTTACATGTTATCTTTTCTTTTGAGAAGGTGAGCATATGCAAACTGCAATGGAGAGAGAAACAATCACAGCAACACTTTACCTCATAATCACTTTTTGTGCGTTTAGTTCTTTGCTTTAAAAAACTCTCTGTGCCTTCGAGGCGAAGGCATTGTGGCTTGCACAACAAGTTACTCTTTTAGCCTGCTGATCCACTTATTTGTCCATTTTGGATTAGGTCACACCTACCAACATGAGGCTTGATTATGAGTTCAGTGTAACTAAAAATCCTCCATATTCATGGTTTGTAAGATGCTTAATATGCAGGAGAATTGTCTGCCTTGACATCATAATTCTAGCTACCCTTAAAATAATGTAAGAATATAGGCTTAATGTAGAATTAATCAGTAACTTTACATTTACAACTGAAGCATTTACTTGCTAAGAATGCACTCTCATGCAAAGTGCCCAAACTCAATCTACTTCGAAACTTGACTCATCTTTCGTGTTTTAGACTTTGTAAACAATAATGTTTTATATCTTTTCAGATGGGAGATATCTATCAAACTTACCTGGCTAGAATTTGTTCTTGTGGGGTTCTTTGGTCTTTCCAACTTACGAGTTCCCATATTTGCTGGATTACTGCTTTTGTATCTAATATCAGTTTCTGGTAACCTCACTGTCATATCTGTCATTTGCTCAGACTCACACCTCCACACACCTATGTACTTTTTACTTACAAACCTGTCTTTGTAGACATCATCTACACTTCTGTCAAGAATGCTGCCAGCTTCTTTCTTTCAAAAACACAAATAACTCTTCAGGAACGTATGCTTCAGGTGTACTTTTTCATAGCCATGATTACAATAGAATTACTTCTGCTGACCAGCATGTCTTTTGATTGATATGTAGCCATCTGCAATCCATTACAGTACACACTGACCATGAATAGATCTACATGTCTGCAAATGGCCACTGGAGCATGGATTCTAGGCTTCCTGGAGCCAATATTTAACATTGTTCATTTATCCATATTTTCCTTCTGTAATACTCTACATGGAGACAAAAGGCCTTCTCCACCTGTGCCTCTCACCTCACAGTGGATATTTAATTTTACGGTGCCATCATGTTTGTCTATGTAAGGCCAATCTCGATGTACTGAAAATGTTCTTCTTGGTCTAACCCATAATCTACACTCTTAAAAACAAAGGATTCAAAGATGCCTTGAAAAGGAGAACAGGTAAAATAACACAGAAAAAGGAACGAGCCTGAGGTGCAATGCTATTGTGCAATATATTTATTGCATAATTATTTATTATGATTTTTGCTTCACACTCAAAATAATTTGTCTAAGTCTTAAATTAGGGCTCATATAAGAAGAGATGTGTTGGACTTGGCCCTTTTGCAGGGTCATCCCTGAACCTTTTGCCTTCCTCCTAGCCTTTTTTTCTGACATGGTGTTGGTGGTTTTAGTACTCTGGGCACTTTAGCACTACTGTCCAGTGTAAAGTGTGTGTGCTCTCTGTTATAAATATGGTAAGATTGATCTACACCTGTTTGGCATATTTAATTTACCTGTCAGTCCCTAGTAATGTGGTATCTCATATACCCGGGGCTGGTAAATTAAATGCTACTTGTGGGCTTGCAGCACTGCTTGCGCCACCCACCAAAGTAGCATTTCAAACCTGTCACAGGCCTCTGCCATTGCAGGGCCTGTGTGCGTAGTGTTACTGCCGCTGTGATGTGGCACCTAAAGTGTGTGCCGCGTCTGTGACCCCCTTTTGCTGCATGAAAGTCACCCGTAAGGTTGGCCCTAGCTAGCACTATGGCCAGGGTGCATTGTAGGTAAAAGTTAGGACATGTACCTTAAGTGTGTGACATGTCCTGGTAGTGACAAACAGTCATTTTGGTTTCTCACTGCTGTGAGGCTGCCCTCCAATAGAAATGCATTGGGGATTCCCTGATAGGTGTTTCGGTGGTATTTCCTGATATGAGAGGAGCTGCATGGTCAAGTTTGGCATGTTTGGAATAGTGAGAATACATGCTACGCAATGGTTTGCGCAGATTTATTATCACTATTTTAGAAATGCCACTTTTAGAAGTTGGCATTTCTGTGTGCTATTTGTCTGCCTGCCTGATGTGTATTGCATGTCTGTCTCTGGAGTGACAGGGGCTGGTCAGGTGTGTGTGGCTCCAGGGAGGGCAGGGTGAGTCAGTGCTAGGCTGAATAGGAGATCTGCATTTGGAGCAGTAGGAGGAGTAGTCCTCTGACCTCTGAATAGGTCTGTGTCTGCCTGGTTAAATGCTGGCTCCGCCCCCTGTGGTGTGTCTGATGACCGAGCCCCCACCTGACAAAGGGGAAGAGGAGCACAGTAAACAAAGTGTTTCACTACCCCCAGAACCAGTTGAGACTGGTTCCCAAAGCCCTGTGCCAAGGGCAGAACAAAAGAAGAATGTAGTATGAATATTGGGACTGTGACCCCATGTAAGTGTGCTTCCTTGTGCTACTTGGAGACTTGCTGCTGCTGGCCCCCTGGAGGAGCCGCCACGAGGGACTGCCTCCCTGATGGAGAGCCCTGTGAGCTGTCCTGCCTCGGCCCAGCCTTGTGCCCCTGAAACTTTGGACTATGCGTCTGAGCAGAGCTATATCTCTATCCCAGGCCAGGGAGAGTCCTGGTGCCCTGCAGCGCAAGGCTGCAACCTGTCTGGAGGAAATACCAGTGTGGGGATTCCCCCATTGTTCCAGGAGGGCAGTGGGAGCCTACCCCACATTTGCGTGTCTTCTGGAGTGAGGATTCCCCGAGGGAAGTGGGAGACCACTCCGCACTGCTGATGAGTGGTGAAGCGCGAACCCACACCGCATGTGTGTCCTTTGGAGCGGGAGTCTATCTTGCATTGTGCGCTGCATTCTGAGGGAATCCCAGTGTGGGGATTCCCCCATGCTCTGATGAGGAGGGGGAGCCCACCCCTCATTTGTCCGGAGGAAGGAACGCCGAGATCGCCAGAGAGGAAGTCAGGCATTGGTGCCTCATTGGGGGCGTGGCCTGAACTGGAAGGAGAACCCAGGTGAGAACCTACCCCGCACTGGAAATTGACGAGCTCCCCATGTCCGAGGAGCTGGAGTGAAGCTTTACGGAGGTTGGGTGCCTACCCAGCATTCGTGATTGGCAAAGAGGGAAAGGAAAGGAGACCTCGCTCCAGAAGTCAGGCAAGTCTGCATGATCATGGGCAGAGCTTACCCCCAACGGAGACGGAACCCAGAGTGGCTTCAGCTGCTGCACACTTCTGGTGAGTGGGGGCCTGGAAGGAGGCACTGTCGGTGCCTACCGGAGCCCACGAGATCACCCTGCAAGAGGAGCCCCGGTAAGAGGGGCTCCCAGGGCATGATTGGTGCCGAGTGTAGTGCACTAAGAGGAGCCCAGTGAACGGGGCTCCCTAAGGCACTGTTAGTGCCAGTGCTTGTGTCCACAGCTGCCCCACCGGCCAGCAGGCAGCTGCAACGTTGGGGCAAGTTTTGTCA
Source organism: Triturus cristatus (assembly GCF_964204655.1). Taxonomy (NCBI): domain Eukaryota; kingdom Metazoa; phylum Chordata; class Amphibia; order Caudata; family Salamandridae; genus Triturus; species Triturus cristatus. The sequence goes on from NC_140590.1 coordinate 1,805,899,938, forward strand.
GAAGTCCCAGAGAGGGACTTCACAGGCACATAGTGCCAGCTCTTGCTTCTGTGCGACAACTGCACCACGAGAGCATGGGCAGCTGCAATGTGGGAGCAATTTTGTTTGTAGAGTCCCAGAGTGGGGCTCAAGAGGCACTGCGGTGCCAAGGGTGATTCCACAGCTGCCCCAACAGACAGAGGGCAGCTGCAACATTGATGGCATGGTTTCTGGTCTCTTGAGAGACCCAGATGGAACACACCCTTGCCCCATTTTTTGGTGCTGGCCTGGTGGACCTACACCCAGCTACAAGTGGCAGCTTAGCGCCCTGATATTTTGGGAAAAAGGCCATTTGAGCCCCAGAGAAGGCAAGTTGGCCCGGGGGTCTTTTTGGGTACCTGTGTGTACCGGTTGGGCACAAGGTTCAAAAGGAAGGCATAATGCAGGTATGCCAAAGGTGGTGTATGCACCTGGGAGTGTTACTATGGTGCACTTCAGTAATGTGATTTATGCATAACGTGTATATGCTTAAGGTGATACAGACCTAATGTGTTTATGTTGCTAATGCTGAGTACAGTATTTTGCCAGGAGTTACTGGTTGTGTTGTATATTTGCTACTTGTGCTTGGTTATGGTTCTGACAGTGGCCCGATTGGCCCTGTCATGTATATAATCCCCTGTAAAATTATTGCCTAGTGTCAGTTGGAACAGTGTACATTCTGTGATTATGATTCTAATGTGTTTTAGATAATACAAAGGCTATTTTTGATATTACCTTGTGTGGAGTTTCTTTTGTAGTGTGCCTAGTGTGTTAGTGCTGTGTGTGTGTGTTGCACAAACGCTTTACACAGTGCCTCTGGGATAAACCTGACTGCTCGTACCAAGCTACCACACGGGTGAGCAGGGGTTATCTTCAGCGTGTAACTTCCTTGCCCTGACAAGAGTGATGGTTTCTGTCTGGCTTAGGTGTATGCCCTAGACAACCAGAAATCCCATTTCTAACAAGATGTCTGTCCTTTTCATTATGTACAGGTTAGTATTTATGCTCATGGGCGTACTTGATGCATTAGTAATGAACTTTTGAGTGGACAGTGCCATGGACAGGATATATGAGAAAGAAATTGGAGCAGTGGACCAAACCTAAGTGCCGCACCCTCACTTTTATCTCCCTAAAGGGAATTTACAAACACTGAAGACAACCTCTGCCCAAAAAATGCCAACCTAGGTTAGGTAAAATAAATATAGAGAACAGTAGTACACCACTTAGGCAATATCTATGTTAGTACAAAGTATGACCACAAAAGTCAAAAGGTTATTAGAATTATTTTTCTTTTTATTATTGTTTCTTAGGTGTGTGCCAAGGAAAATCAGCCAACGCGTTCACATGAAAGTGGAATTCTTCAGGGCATAGAAAAATTACCAAATCAATCAATTGGTCATCAAAATCGGAAATGGGTCAAGTTTATGCCCAATAATGGTCTCGGAAATGGAAATACATTTTTGTTAATAGTGCGCAGGGTCCCTGAGGTGGATTGGGCAACTCGCACGGAGAGTCATGTTCCTAGTGTTAGGTGGAGCATTCCACTGAATTCATGTGTGAGTGATAGAGAGAGGTGTTCTCCCATGGTAATAACCCTTTTAGGGAAGTATGTAGACACACCAGAAGAGTGTGGGTTGAGTTGCAGGGACAGTTTGATACTGTCTCACCAGTCTCAGGAGGGTGATGTGGGATAATTTTACAAGGCACTGGATGGTGAGGTGAAGGACAGCATGGTTAACACAAGTGTGGGACTGTGTTCTGATCCGTGGAGAACACATGTTCAGTCAATGTTTTCCAGAGCTATGAGAACACCCAGTGGAGTGTGAGTTCCCTGACCCCAGGGAGCTTGCACTGGTGGATAACAGAACGTCTGAGGAGGCTTTTGGGAGTGATCCTGAAGGGGGGCTGAGTCCTAGTGTAAGAACCCCATTAATATTGGGCAAAATTGGAAAGAAGCCTGCATGCATGTCCAAGGTTGGGCTAAAAAGAGTAAGAAATCCCAAGATGGCTGCTAGAAGACAGCAATTCCGTTTGCATTCTAGTGTTGCATTGATGAAGGCATATTTAGAATGTCAAGCGTGCGCTGCCTCTGACTGGCGCACTTCACAGAATAATTCATGCTAGTCAGCTGTGATTCCTGGGCCTCATGAAAGATTAGCCACAATAGAGCAGTCATGTAATTGTTCGACGTTTAGTTCATTGCGTTAAGGTATTTCAGAATCCTAGTGAATTAAACATTTCAGAGTTTAGGAGCATTTGGCAAGTATTTATTCCAGCAGCTCAAAGTATTGAACTAAGCCATAAATCTCTTCATTCTCAAGAACCAAGTTTAAATCCTGTTATCCGGTGCGAGAACCACTTAATTACTGTCCTCCGGCGGCTGTCGGAGCGAAGTAGTTAATCTCTTGAGTCTCCGAGTTATGGAAAAGAAATTAGTCAGCGGGATTGCTATTCATTACATTATTCTGGCCAGAGAGAGAAGTGGAGTGTTTAAAAGTTAATTATCTCACTTTGTTTCACTAAGAGAAAAGAAAACTATTACCACTTAGCCTAAGGGGTTTAACAATGTGATTCTTAAATAATGCTAAATAATTAAATCATTTACCAATTGAGGGGCCGATTCACAAAAGTAATCTGAGACAAAAGTCTAAATTTATGACTGTTTTGGTAATCACAAAAGTCACTTATGATTTTTGGTATTCACAGAAATACTCTAACAACTTGTATCTCTGCACCCGGGCCGGAATATCCGCACCCAGGGCCAGATGATCATTTTCTTCAATTCTAAACACCTGTGCAAGTGCTTACCATCCCCCACCTGATTCAGATGAAGTCATTTACCACCAACTGCAAGACCAGCACCACAAATCATATACAATCAGCACACATTCAAGGAACAGGTTTGGCCACAGAGAGTTCCTGTTTTCCTTCTCTGTGCATGACTACTGGAAAATGTGCCAACTGAGGAGGAAGGAAAACTTCATAGATGAGGAGACCACCATGATTGTGGAGTTTATTGTTAGGCACCACAAACGGCTACATGGCCTCCCCCCTTACTGCACCAGTGGCACACAGAAGCCACCTCTATGGCACCATTTAGCCACTGCAGTCACAGATTTGGGGGAGGATATGTGCACTGTCCGTGTTATCAAGAAGAATTGGCAGGACAAAAAGAGGTGGGTGAACGAGAGTTACGCCAGGATTGAGTTGGCCAGAATTCTCCCTGGCCCACAATCCGGACCCCGCATCTGTCTCACCACACTTGAGGAGGATGTCCTCACTACAATCTATCCCCACATGCTCCATGGGATGCCTGTGAGTGATATCCGCAACGTGGTACCAGGTAAATGTGATGACAAGAACAAGTAAATAAAATGACTGTCCGTGTTGCACCCCCATTTTTATTAAGGAAGTTGTCCAAAGTTTATATACAAATATAGTCAGCCAGAGGCTCATGTGTCTCCCTCTGAATGTTGCACCACAAGTTCCAGAATCCTGTGTATTAGAAATGGCAAATCCCATTCCCACTATTGAAAACATGAGACAATACTGCTGCCATGCATACCTAACACTGTTAAGTAGCAATTGACAAAGTGCCCCTTCCACTTATCCAGATGCGGCCTGGTCAGTAAAGAAGGTCACAGGGGTGGGGCGGTACAGAAGAAAATCAATAGACAACAGATTAGGGAAAATTAAAAACAAATTAGCAAAAAAACTCACCTTGTGCTTGCTGCATCAGCGAGCACAAGGTAAGAGAATCCTTATTTTAAGACATTTATTTCACCTATTTCCATTCTGTATTTCCCACCCTGTCCCGCCATTACACCCCCAACGCCCCACTGTTCCTACCTGCACTGGCCGCGGCAGTACTTCACAATACTGTTAGCATGCAGATGATATGAGGACATTTCTGACAAGTTCCACATGTACATTTTCAATTTTGAGCCTTTTCTCTCTTCTCACCTATGGACACATTAAGCCAGAGTACATACAACCACAGTAGCAGAGGTCCCTGCATTTTCTGGGAGGAAACAGCATCAAGAGCAAGGCATACCACCCTCCCTAACTGGTAATTCAAACTCGTCAGGATAGGGTCAAAATGTAAATATTGTTATCAGACAACAGAGGGACATATAGGGCTCGAATCTCAAAGGTAACTGGAGATGAAAATCTAACTTTACAACTATAGCATATTTACCTTTAGCAATTGACATTTGTGAATAGCGAAAGACAAAAAATAAGATATCTAGGTTCATTATACCTTTGTGATTTGGGCACATTTCATGAATTCCTTCAACAGTTCCAGAACTGTGAACTCAATCCTTGCATCAAGTGCCACAAAAGGATAAAAAGGTATATCCACTATAATGTATTTTTTTTGTACGCAGAATCTAGAAATCTGGTGTTAACAAATATAACAATGATGAACACTAAGTGAAAATCAATCGTCAGGAACATCAAGAATGAGCCCAGTGTCCAACTTATATTGCTTTTTCAATACATGAAATTGTCCAGTCAACCCAGCTGGTAATGTGTGTTAACATTGGTTGGCATGTCTTTGGCCCATAAACAAAACACACTAGTGGACCTTACTTTGGGAATTGTTGTGGGGTAAATTTGATAGAAGTTGCTACTAGGCAGTGGGGCCATTATAAGTTGAATATAGGATCACTCATAATATTTAGTGCTACACACTTCTGCAACGGTAGGGCCCACATTGCTTGTGCTTATCCTTTGTGCCTGAAATTGAGTGCATTACATGTGGCAGCTGAAATGTTAAGTTGCAAACACACATCATTGTAGGTCCAATAATGTTGCCCCGGATTCCAGTACCCCCATTGACTTCTGCTAAAAGGTTGGCTGTGACATCTGGTCAGGGACCCCACACTGGGCAGATGCGGGGCCATGGTATGTAAACCCAAGAATAATGTACCTGAATGCTCATGTTCATGAAATGGGCCTTTAATCTCTGATGTATGTTGTAAGTGTTCTACATCACTGTTGTCCTGCATCACAAAATGCCTACATATGGCATTTAATCACTTACCACATCACACCATGGTGGCTAGTCAAGCGGGGACACAAAATGTATGCCAAGTGAGTGCAAAATGGTCATAAAATTGTATTTTGTGTCATATGAAGAGGACTAGACACAACTGGATTGTAATTCAATGATATGAAAACTCTCTTGCAAAATGTTAATGGACAAATCCTATTGAAATTGGTGTGGTTAAGAGTCACACTGATTCCAGTTGTGTACTTATGTGATGGGCGTATGGGCTCCTAAGGTGAATCTTGAGAAAGTGAAATGTTCAAATCTCTTGGCTGAAAAGCACAACCCAAATCCTGTGTAGGCGGCAACCCACAAAGCTTCTCAACTTAATCACAATGTGGGATCCTAGTCAAATGTTGCATTCTGCTTGCCTCCTCTTCTACTGTATTCACCTATATAAGTGAGTGTATAATATATGAGGGTAGGATGTCTGCTGTACAAGACATCATCCGTTGTCAGCTAAGTTCTACTGTGATGTTGTAAATGGATTAAGGGAACAGAGGACACTCAAACGATGGACATAACTATTGTGTGAAATCTCAGTCCAAATGAGCTTTGTGACTACATGGTTAGGGTAGCACAAATGATCCACAAAATGTACCTAACTATTGCACATCTCACATATGAACTCTGCAAATGCAATGTTTGATCTGATGTGCAAACGTGAAACAGGTCAGGCTGGTGATGTACACTCCATTCGACTTGTCAACAGACAACATTATACTCATGAGGAATGATGGTCTTAACGGTGAAGGTGTAATCAATGTAATGCGGAGGATTCCGATTATTTATCCTATTCCTTCAAATATCAGTAAACTTCTCATACATGTTTGTCTGTTGATGTGTCATCTCATTGATGTTAGTGCTGTGTGGATGTAACAGCTGGCAACTGCTGCATGGCAGCAGGGCTCCACGTGTAAAGTCCATGATGTAAACATGCTGGACATTGGCCAAGAAGATCATATCAATGGTCATTGAGAATGACACATACATGTTAGCTCATAGCTACCATCTGGTGTACTGAAATATGGACATGTATGTCTCATTACAGCAGCTGACAGGAGGACACCAGTGAAGTGGACAACACTGCCCTGGGGAATGCAAGACATCCTGGCTGTAGCAGTGAAACCCTCTCGCACCTGTCCATCAGGTAAGCGCGGTGTGAAGTTATTCCCTATCATAGATTCCAAAACCATTACAAAGATCCGAATCCCCTTATGCATAGAGTCTGCAGTCGGTGTTTAAAAGTTACAATACATACCATTTCATTATTATAAGTGTCACATGTGCCTGTTTGTAAAATAGTAATGCAGATGATTGAGTATGGTGTCACTTCCCCCTCCAGCTGCTGGATTGGGGACTGCTTCATCAATATACCTATGAGGAGCCAGGTTCAGAAGTTGCCATCAGGGGGTAATCGCAAAGGGACACAAAGCAGTGGCTGGAGCTGGTGACTATGCTTGTGCATTGTACAGCTCCATTCAACACATCAGTGGTGTGAGCTGTCATGTGTAGGGGTACACAAACCAGGTCACATGTGCTTCATCTGCTGATGCAGAGAATAGTAGAACCAACAGAAACCAATGAGGACATCAAGAAATCCACGGGTTTGCGTAAGAAGTCAACCTTCCAACCTCCTATCAGAGCATCTCTTGCCAAATACTCGCATTCGAACAGGCTGTACTCAGGGATATAGAAAACATGGACTTTCAAAACATCAAAGGGTTTAATAACCTCACCGGGAAGGAACGAATAGCCCTACAAGCACTCAAAAACAACCATAATATCGTCATAAAACCTGCTGACAAAGGGGGCACCACTGTCCTCTTGGATCGCACGATGTACCGGGATGAGTGTCTATGACTGTTAGCCGATACCAACAGCTATGCCATACACCAAACAGATCCCACTGACCAAATCATGATCAAAATAAAGAACATAGTGGAGGAAGCACTCAGTAATGATTGGATTACGAGACAAGAGGCTGATTTTCTGATCAACGAAGAACCAAGGATGCCAAGATTCTATATCCTCCCAAAGATCCACAAAGACCGGATGCCACCACCGGGGAGGCCTATCGTATCCGGCATTGGGTCCGTGCTGGTACCCTTGTCGCAATTTTGTGACTGGTTCTTACGGCCGATTGTTAAAGATACACAATCCTATTTAAAGGACACCAAAGATGTCCTCTTCCTCCTAAGAGACCTGGAGGTAGATTTTACTAACGACTGGCTGATAACAATGGACATCGAAGCCCTGTACACGAGTATACCCCAACGACGAACACTGGAAGTCGTAGAGAGCATCATTCTACGAAGAGAATGGGACTTTATCACTCCCCAACACTTCGTCATGGAGTGTGCTGAATTGGCCCTTACGGAGAATTTCTTTCAGTATGAACAGGTCATTTACCATCAGGTAACAGGTACCTCAATGGGGAGCACCTTCGTCCCCAGTATGGCATGTCTGTACGTCCAGCAATTTGAGGAGGACTTCATCAAGAATCCGGTGAACCCATTTCTGAGTCATCTTAGAATCTGGAAGCGGTACATAGATGACGTACTAATTGTATGGAATGGAACAGAAGAGGAAGCAATGACCTTTGTTCACTGGGTTAATTTACAAGACAGACACCTCAGGTTCACACATACCATCAGTAAGAATCATGCTATCTTTCTGGATTTGGATATTACACTTACCAATGAGGGGATAACAACTAAGGTCCACAATAAACCCACAGACAGGAACAGCCTACTCCTGTACGAGAGTTACCACCCAAATGCCCTCAAACAGAATCTACCGGTTGGTCAGTTCCTCCGGATAAGGAGAAATTGCTCTGAGAAAGATACCTACACGGAACAGGCAGAACACCTTGAGAGGAAACTCATCGAACGCCATTACCCAAGGAAAATGGTAAGAAAAGCAAACAAGAGAGCAAGAAACAACTCAAGAGAAGCACTGTTGGAGGACGTTGAGAAAGCGAAAACAAATAGATCAGTGTGTGTTACTACATATACACCAGCTTCCAATTCAATTAAAAAAATCATCAGAAAGAGGTGGCATATACTAAACAGTGCCGGAAAACAATGGGAAACACCTCTTTTTGCATTCAAACGCAACAGAAACCTACGGGATGAACTGGTACATGCCCAGATGACCACGAGGGAGAACACAGAACAACTTAGGCTCTGGGACCAACCACGTGTAGTGGGCCATTTTTCCTGTGGCGGGTGCAACTCGTGCAACCTCACGAGAAACACTAAAGAAGTGGACATAGGCACAGGACAACCTTGGCAGCTCCGAACATTTAGTAATTGCAATACAGAAAATGTTGTGTATCTGCTAACATGTCCCTGCACCCTCCAATACGTGGGAATGTCGACCAGAAAGATAAGAACCCGCATCAATGAACACCGTAGCACGATCAGGTGTAAAAAAACTAACACAAAACTGACTCGACATTTCTCTGAAAATAATCACACAGAAACGGATCTAAGCTGGACTATACTTGAGGTCATGAAAAAAAGCAGATATGACCTCACTAGAGCTCTGCATGTTAGAGAGCAACGATGGGTTTATCGCCTACGTTCCCATGAGAAGGGCCTTAATGATGATATTCCGTGGCTACAGCTAATACGATGAAAAAGGGCCATGAATATGGCACTAGCCATTCTCAGACCATGATCTATTTACCGCCCACATTCACATGCAAAACATGGTCGGAACACACTGAGATAGTGGAAACACACTTCTGAACTCTTGTTACAGCTGACACGCTTTCAACACTGCTTAACTGGAGGCCCACCAACATACCACGACATCATAGTCATCCATCTTACATGGTCTCCCAGTGACCTTCTTTTAGAACTTCTTTTAGAGCATACCCTACCAATATAACCAATAAAGCAGTACTTTGCATACATCCACATCATTAGGTGGGTGCTTTCATCTTGTAACTTGTCACCTCCCTCCTTCAAACCAGTACATGGACACATTGCCATAACCACAACATGAGCTGCATTTATGGGCAATATTCTACCCGTGCCTCTCTCTGCCCCAAATTCTGCAGTGTTTCCACGTCAATGTATAGGTCATAGACGCTCCTGCGTGCATTGACTGCCCTTTGTTTCTATCACATGGGCCACCGCCCCCTGTAGCACGGAAACCTTTTCAGAAAGTGAAGTGTGACGACTAAGCGCTCCATTAGCTACGTTTACCACACAAACGACCACCCCTCTCTAATCTTTTGTTTTCTACGAACGAACCTTAGTTGGAAAATAAACCTCACAGAGGAATGATGCGGCTGTTGTGATAAAAGATCTTCTTTTATTTATTTTTACACCTTTACTCGTATGCACCGCTGTCTCCGTACTGTTGTAGCGTTACCATGCCAACGTACAGGAAACATACGCTCAAGTACGCAATGACAACCCCCTGTCTACATTCCATGGGCCACCGCCCCCTGCAGCACTGCAACAAACGACGTACCGCGTTGGAACACCACCGCCCCCCCAACCAATGAGGCACCTTGTATTTCCATCTCCTGGCACAATTTCGCTCATATTGGCTATCTCATACCGGAAGACACGCCCCTTACAACGATCGGGTCCCTGCCCCTCCGGCTACTCTACCATTCACATTACTGCATGGGACACCTACCCGTTTTTCCACAAATTAGGCTCCCTGTCCCATACAGTCTTGGCATACACACGCCTACCTCCGACATTTTACATCCAGGCTGTGTAGCTCTGGGACACCGGGAAACGCGCACCTGCAAGCGTTTTTCACTGATTAAGCGTCCGCAATGCACTTTAAAAGACGACGCCCGCTCCCTGCCATTCCTACAATCGGGAGGACCGGGAGCGGACACATAGGAATCGGAACAATCCATCATGTGTGACAGTAAGAGTCTTAATGAACTGAGAGCCCAATGTGTGTTTTTCTTTGCTTTCTTTTTCCCTCCTCCTTCACCCGCTGAGTTTTGGATAGTTTACTGCTCATTATGTGGTTTGGAAGTTGTTTCTTAACCAATACGTTTTATGAAGGCTATGGTTTTCTGTGTTTTCTTTTTCTTTTACAGAGGTGACATAACTGTGGATTCCCTCTGCCCCTTCCCCCATGGGACAAGTTGTCCATTAAATTAGGGTAAGATTGGTGGCAGCGCTGTCTGCCACCACCCTCGAAGTTTCACGAACGTGTACACAAATAGAGTGCCACAAAGTCACGCACACTTTGTTCACCCTTAGAAACCAATGCATGCATTGTTCTTCTTCTTTTTCTTTTACAGGTACGGTTGACCCGACGAGTTCTATTAATCATCATTTCCCATGTGTTTTTTCTGCTTTAGGCTTCACCATTGGAAGCAATTTAGAAAGTGAAGTGTGGCCTAGGCCACACCCACACAGTGGTAACATCTTACCAACGATTGGTAAGAACGGCGCCCCCCTTCTTTATTATTAGGTCCTGATGAATGCCATGGACCCAACTGGGCCGCTTTGGCAGAAACATGTCGACTATTCACGAGACGGTTAGGGGACACTAAACACCCCACTCACCGTCCTTTGTTTTTAGTATCATATAGTTATTGGCCACATTAAAACTTACTTTCTGGTAACTATAATGATTTTTAAATTCACTTTCCATTTCACGGGCCCCCACTCCTTAGTTTAGAAGTGCATCCCTGTCTCCAGGTGTATGCCCGCCCTCTATCAAACGAAGGTTTTAGAGGGCGAGGACTGGTCAATGATGAAGCATGACACCAGGTGGTGTGTGAGACCAGTCCATAACTTTTGTGAGATGCCCACACTCACGACGTTCTTGTAACTCGTTTGGGTTATCACACTAGGAGCAGCTCTTTTGTGGTAAACAATAGTAGAACCAACCCTTGTGTTGCACGACATCTCATACTAGGTCAATTACTTATACTGTTGCAACGTCGGTGTTCCAGGTGATGATGACGATGAGGAGGACTGACCTTCCAGCAGTGTTGGGCGATGGGCAAACAAAGGTGAGAATCCATTGCTCCTGCAGGCAGTAATGTTGGCTGTAAGTATTGAACAAGAGGAGGAGGCTGAAAAATTTGATGATGATGAAGACTACTACCTGTATGTCCTCTCAGAGGATGAAGATTTAAATGTCATTGCCAGACAATTTTCTACATCGGTCAAATTTGGCAAGGCCTCACACCCTTCTCCCAGCAAAGTGCCTCAGCCTCCAAAAATAAATTTTGCCTGTCCTCAGCATAGAGCTAACCAGCCACAGCTCACACGCACCTCAACACAGACATCACTCTCTCACAGCCCTAACATCCAGTACAGATGCGGTGGTTTCAATACAAAGCCATCCCAATACAGTGTTTCACAGTCATTCACTCCACCATCTGATGAAAGTACCAACCATGTTGGGGTGCAGGTATCCCCTGGCCTCTTTTCCACTGTCCACAGGCTTCCACCTGCCACCCTCCCCCCTGCTTGAGGACCTGGGGGTCTCATTCATGGCCGACCCCTGCAAAGAGTGCCTGCACCTGGCCATCGTGGCCAGTGGGAGCAGGGCTTCTTCCAACAGCAGGCAGATGTGAGGCAGGACATTCATGCCATAGGGACTACCCCGTCAGACATGTCTCAGGCCCGGCAGGACATGCAGAAAATCGCTCAGGTGGTGGACAGACTGACCAATGTCTTTGATAGGATGGATAGATCTTGACACAACATGTACAAGAATATCAAAGATACTCCAGCCATCCAAAGGGAAGAGAGTGCAAGACACCAAGCCTTGGCCATGAAGATGATGGAGGGCATGCTAAAAGTGATCCAAATTCTCCCTTCATGGTAAATGCAGGGAGGGGAGCCATCACATCTGCCTGCAGCACATCACACCTACATACCTGTATCACAAACTGTACAGGACCACAGCAAGGGTACACACCCGCCACCGTCCTCTATCCAGGCACTCCCCCCCACCTGGACATTCACCACCACCCCTGAAAAGGCACTCCCCCACCTGCACATCTACCACCACTCCCTGAACAGGCACTATCCCCATTGATCACATCTAAAATATTTTGTCTAGTGTGAAAATGTGTAAATAAAAATTAAATCACAAGTCAAGACTATGTTGCGTATTATGTCCTGATAAGCAAATGTTTACAATTGTGGTGGCCTAGAGATGTGAGGATGAATGTGTGTGCATAATACTTGTACAAGTGTAACCCCATCATTGCAACAAGCTCTCTTGTACATAGCAAATAACTCACAAAATATATCTCCATATGTAAAATAATGTAAAAAAGATTTAAATCCATATTTGTAAGGCGCAAACTAATCACATTTACAGGGCCATTGTTTAAATTAAGTGAGCTATTGCCCAAAGTCACATGGTGCTGAGCTGCCGCTTAAATCGGGGTTCGAACCGTGAGCCCTTTGCTCCAAAGTCAGCTGCCCTGGCCACTGCACCAAACCTATCCACTGCCCTGGCCGCTGCACCACTCCTCTCTAAGACAAGACATTCACAATGCAGCTAAACAAGATAGAGAAAGTATGATTCAGAATAACTTTTTATGCAAAAAAAGTTTGGGAGTTGAAATAAAACAACAGTCTGTTTGGAAGGGAGGAAGGAAAACAAATGATGTTCTTAATACAGAAGGCAAATGGGACTTTGATGGGGTGTGGCAACATAAATATTACATGTCAGGGAGCATCAGGGGAACCAGTCTATATGCAAGGGGCAAAGTAAATAATTGTCCCAAATAAAATCTGTCCAACAGGTCAAGTGTGCTTCTGGTCATCCTCAATTTCCACATTGTCCAGATCCTCTGATTACGAAGAAGGCTCCTGGCTGGCCGGTACAGGACCAGGCACCACACACAGTTGGGACACATGAGGAGTATGGGGGAACAGTGTGGGGCAATGGACAGTGGGAGACATTGAAGGTGGTGTGGGAGAGACATTGGGATAGGACAGACAAGACAACTGCACACAAGGAAGTGACACTGGCAGTGAGGGTGGCCATAGCTCATGCATTTTCCTCTGGCATCAGAAGAAGCTCTGTAGATATCTGCAGCATGATGCGAGAGGCCATGTCTTTCTGACCCTCATGTGCCCACATCGCTTCCTGTGGTGCATCCACAGGAGTTACAACACAGGGAGGGGTTTGGGTGGAACATGAGGGGTGTGGTGCCTCGGTTTCAGAGCCGATGTTGGTGTCTTTCTGGTAGCCACTATGAGGAGGACTAGTTGTAGGGGTTGCAGCTGAAAGCCCCCATGGAATGGGGCCTCTGGAGTGAGGGGGGATGATGGCAGGTCCAGGTTCTATTGTGGCCTGCCCTGGGAACACCTCTCAAAAGAAAGTTGTGTATAGTCCGGGGTTGAGTAGATCTCCTCCTCCCTCTGGTCAAAGGTGTCCAGTTTCTCCCCCTTCAATGTCCTCAGCCTCCACCTGGTCTCTAGAACCAGAGGTGTCTTCCTGCTCAGTCTGCGTGGGCACAATTCCCCTGCCTCCTGAAGTTGAAGGTTTCGCCTCATCCTCTTCTTCATCAGTTGTTGAGAGAGGTCATGGCCGCCGGCGCACCAAAGATGTTTTGCTCTGAACTGTGTCTTGCTGTGTGTCCTCTTGGCCAGCTGATCCCACTGAAATGTAAGACAAATCACTATGTAGTGGTTGTACACGTCAGAACAAGACACATAACTAGAGGAGCCAAGCGCAGACTTTGTTCTTCTCTGATCACACTATACAGTTGTCAGTGATTAGGAGCTTAAATTACATGCATGTTCACTGTCATCTCCTGATTTGAGTTGAACATGGACATCTCACTTGAATTTTGGTGGCTTACACATCTGTACTGATCAACCCTTAGCTTTGGCATTCCTTTGATCTGTATGTCATGTCACTGCTACATAGACAGTTTCCAAACCCAGTCTACAAAAGGAGATTAAAGAGAGGGCAGATGGTATTGTAATGGGCCTGTAATATGGAGTCTCTGCATTTTTACTTTTGGACAAATGTCATCTGCTTAGTAACATTGTATGAGACAACACAAATGCCGATTGGTGGTCACACATCCATATAGGGTTTGGGCTATTAGGTTTACCAATTTGTGAGTCTATCGTTTTGATATTCCCTTACAAAACCTGACAATACAGTGCCACATATTGGCTTTGAAGACTGATCAGGTAGTGGTGTACACTGGTGAATAGTAGTGGCTAGCTTTTACAGTTACCTAGACTTGAAAATGACATACAAGCCTCTGAAGGTAAGACGTGTGTCTGTGGACCCGCTTGGGGAATTTGGAAACACTTAAGAGTGAGGCAAGGATCTCAAAGTCTGTCTTCACTCCATGATGATCTGTTTCAATCAGATTCCAAACTCACCGAATACAATGCAAGTCTCAGCATCCAATACCCATAGGCCTCTCATATATACACTGGACCATCCCTCATCCAATGCACACACCTTTTATGATGCTCTTGGTTCACTGTTACTGCTGCTGGCAGTGCAAATCTCTGTACACATGCATGTGTGTGGATCAATGCCCCGGTTGTCATAATAAAACTATCACTCCCTGAATGCACTTTGCTCTGTACAGTCAATGTGCTACAGTGAACCTTTTGCTTCATGATGACTGACTGCTGCATGGACACAGAATAGGTAAATGGAGACATGGGACACATGATGGTACAGCTCTGTCTCTACTCACTTCACACTTTCAGACACATATTGCATATAATGCACTTACTAGGTCTCTTCTGCTCATGCACCTCCAGCTGAACATTGAGGATTTGGCCAGGCTACTTGCAGGACCCTCCTGTACTGTGGTAAGTTGCAGGGATGATGCACATGGTGCTGGGAAGACTGGCCCAATAGCTCCTCGCACTTGTGCCGGCCCAGCGTTTTAGGTTCTCAAGGCGCTTGCCGCATGCCCTGGCCTTCCGGGTGTACACACCCACAGCACTGCAGCGTTCCCCAATGGTGGCAGATAGTCTGGCCAGTGCTGCATTTCTCAGATGTCCCTCTGGTCCCCATACAGCTGAGGATGTTTTGTAAGCACACCCTATGTTAAAATGTCTAATTCCCTTTGAGTGAAAGGGGGTGCTTTCTCCTCATAACCCTCAGCCATTTTGGGGGTAATTAGGTTGAACTTAACTGCAGGATGGCGGAGTATCTGATCTGTAAGAGAGAACACAAAATGGATGTCAACAACTTTCTGTGATGTATTTCCTGTCTACCACTTACTGTATGTCATTTCCTGTATGAAAGAATGGGTTCTGGTCATTTTTTGGAGCTTCCGGCTCAAATATGTACTCTCCGTTTGTACAGCGTAGGATCCTAAAGTGGCGCGTCAGGTCTGCATACAAGGCATATGCTCTGCAGACAGAGAGCACGCATCTGTATCAGAAGTTGCTCAAACATGCGGCGGGGTGGCTGAAGAGCCTCACGGGTACAATCAATTGCACCCAGCACACATGGGAAATGGGAAATGAGATAGAAATCACTTGCTGCCCTTTTTCCATATCCAGTGTATGGGGCATTGGTTTGTAGAGGTGGCCTCTTAAAATGATACAGGTCAGTACCTGATGCAAGCACCTTGACTGGCTTGCCTATGAAATGCCCACAAGTTGACTGAACACCCTTTGGGACAGCCCCGTTGCAAAGAACTAGAGAGCAGAAAGTATCTTGAGATATGTTGAAATGGCATGGGAGCAGCAGGCCACCGAGTCAAGTTCCTTCTCCCACTCACATACCATCTCCAAGATGACTTCTGGAGTCTGGAGAGAAACGGTATCTGGCCCTGACAAATTGTCTGGACATCCCAAATAGGTTGATCATTTGTCTGAATATCCTCTCTACTCTCCTCCTCCTCCTTCTCGTCAGCCTTCTTGCTGCATGGCATGGGCAGAGCAACAAACACATTCAGCGACATGTTAGAAGATTTCTGTGTGTCTGCTCTGATTTCATATGTGTTGCAGGGCTGGGTTTGGTTGTTGGGCTGCTGTGTTTCAGCTGGAGCACAGTGGGGGATGGTAGGCACTTGCACAGGTGTTTAACATTGAAAACAACTGATAATCCAGCCCGGATGCGGGTATTCCGGCCCAAAAGCGGAAATTCCATCCCGGGTGCAGCATTTAAGGCCCAAGTGCCAGATTTCCGGCCTGGATGGGGAAATTCCACCCCAAGTGTGGAAATTCTGGCCCGAGTGCGGACTTAAAGATGAGAGTCATAAGTGATTTCTGTGAATACCTAAAATCGTAAGTGACTTCTGTAAATACAAAAAGTTGTAAATTTGGAATTTTGTCTCAGATTACTTTTGTGAATCAGGCCCTCAGCTATTATCCCCTCTATGGAAAATCTGGCAGCAGTAATTGAGCTATAAATCAGCCACGCTTCAAAGTTAGCTGGAAGAATAGTGAAAGAGATAACAGAAAGAAGTTGTGCTTACCTGAAGAGAATGCAGACTGATTCCTGAGCTCAACTTGAAGTCACGCAAGTACCCTTTTAAGGGAAAAATACATTTAACTTACTAAGCAAGAATCAAATTGTTGTGAATAGAGTTTCCAGAAAAGATAAGAAAGAATTGAGAGCATACTATTATTAAAGGAAGAAAGAACTGTTAGAAGCTGTGAAGTAGGAAATAATTGGATTAATATCAGAAGCATAAGAATAGAAAAGGGGCTACAGTCCATAAAAAATTAAGTAGATACAGTTTGTAAGTAGCTAGCAATATACAGGCAGAATAGTAATAGGAGGTTAATTGAGGCAATGTATAATCTTTTCTTTATGCAGGTTCCCTCCTGAGAAAATAGCAGAATCCAAAACAACACAACGGTGGAGAGGTGTGGTGCAGCGGCCAGGGCAGCTGACTTCGGAGCAGAGGGTTCACGGTTTGATCCCCAGCTCCAACAGCAGCTCAGCTCAGCACCGTGTGACTCTGGGCAATAGCTCACTTAATTTCCACGACGGCCCCCAGCGCCTTGAGACCCGCAAGGGTGAGTAGCTGCGCTATATAAAAATGGACTTACATTTTTACACAGAAGAAAGAAGCCTGAGGCAAGGTTCAGGGACGAATCCAATCAGACGGGGCTGTCTCTTCTCTCTCCCATTCCCCTTTCCCCTCTTTGTGCCTATCTGTCAGTTGAGAGTAATTGACTGATTGGAGTTCTGAGAGGGGCATTGGGACCAATGTCATACTGCCCCTGTGAAAAGTCATAAGAGCATTCCTGACACAGAGGGTGCCCAAAACCCAGACTCAAGGACTGGTTGGCTTCATGAGTGAGCACCAGGAGGGGGGCCTAGTCTGTACTGGATTGCATCCCCTGAATGGGATCCCTTAGTTTCAGGAGAGCTGGGGGTAGCTGTGACAAGCATCCCACTAGTTCTGGTGTCTGGAAGCACCACTCCAAGTAGGAGGGTACAAAAGTCTGGAGAAAGGGGTGAGATGGGAGACAGTCCCAAGTGGGAGGAACAGTGAGTCAGGGGTTGCCAGCTCTGAGGTCACAGCGCCCCAGTAGTGACCCTGGTAAGGGCAACTCTGGCTTGGGGGTTTTTCATGCACTGTCAGATATACAGGAGGTGGGGGGTCGGCACCAGGGAGACTCTCACACCACACCTGAGGAAGATGTTTCACTTGGGGTGAGGGCAACTCCCCCAGAAGTCCTGGCTTGCCAGGTACATGTCCAGCCTAAGGGTGAAGACCCTGGTGTGGAGGGCCAGGTTTGCCCCTATTGATTTGCATTCTGGGAGAACTGTTCTGTGTGGGAGGGTGCAGAGCCTGAGGAGGGGGGCAGAGGGAGAGAAGTCTCACCCCTGACCACAGCTCAGGGCAAGGATACAGAGCCTAGTCAGGTGTACCAGTTGAAGGATAGCACCCCTGAACTGGTGGGAGAATTGAGCAGGACACTTGCCTCGGGTGCCCTGACAATTCAAGAGTCTGGGGGTACCATTCTCCACTAGAGGGTACAGGGCCCCAGAGGGGAAGACAGGGTATGGTGAAGCTCACCCAAGCCTCCCACAGTCTCATGCCCAGCCTCAGTGTACAGACCCTGGGCTGGTGGTCCAGTGTCAGGATGCCATCACTGAAATAGCAGGAGGGAGAGTGGGCAAAGATTGCCAGGAACCTGGGGCTACCACTATCTACTTTTTGAAGCCACAGAGGTCAGAGAGGCCTGAGGCCTGGCTCTTGTCATTGACAGCTGCCAGTGGTCACTTTGGCATGTTGTCCTGGTGGACAGCATTGCCCCTCGGGGGGTAGGAGTCACACCCCGGGGTGGACTGGACAACACCACTGGTTTGGCCATGGTGGTACTGTCTGCCTTCTGGGAAACATATTTGAGCAAAGTAAGGTTAGGTCACAGCCATATGCAAATCACCCTTGACCCTGTGCCTCATGGGAAAAGTCTAACCTTAACTGCCAAGACAGGTCCTCCCTGGTACCGGTTTTGGGGTAACACCTATCATCAGCCAGGCTAGCTTGAATCCAGTGACAAAGTGAGCAGGGAACCCACGTCTCGGCATACCCTGCCAACTTAGGCCGAACAAAGCAAACACAATGAGATGAGGGACGGTGCACTGAAACCTTTCAGACATTCACCTCCAGTCACAGATCCGAGTTGAATCCATCATCGTTCTTTAGCTTACATTGCCACACCAGTTCAGACCCAGCCATATGCAAATCACCCTTGACCCTGTGCCTCATGAGAGTAGTCCAGCCCGAACTGCCAAGACAGGTCCTCCCTGGACTGGAAAAAAGCATCCTGGAATCGGTTTTGGGGTAACACCCATCATCAGCCAGACTAGCTTGAATCCAGTGGCAAAGTGAACAAGGGACCCAAGTCTGGGCATACCCTGCAAACTTAGGGCGGACAAAGGAAACACAAGTAGATGATGGATGGAGCACTGAAACATTTCAGATACTGACCCCCAGTCACAGGTCTGGGTTGAATCCATTATTGTTCTTTAGCTCACTTCGCCACCCCAGTTCAGACCCAGCCATATGCAAATCAGTCTTGGCCCTGTGCCTCATGGGAATAGTCCAGCCCAAACTGCCAAGCCAGGTCCTCCCTAGACTGTAAACAAGCCTCCTGGGACCGGTTTTGTGGTAACACCCCTCATCAGCCAGTCTAGCTTGAATCCAGTGGCAAAGTGAGCATGGGAGCCAAGTCTGGGCATACCCTGCCAACTTAGGGCGGACTGAGGAAACACAAGTAGATGATGAACGGAGAGCTGAAATGTTTCAGATACTGACCCTCAGTCACAGATCTGGGTTGAATCCACCATTGTTCTTTAGCTCACTTCGCCACCCAAGTTCAGACCCAGCCATATGCAAATCAGTCTTGGCCCTGTGCCTCATGGGAATAGTCCAGCCCAAACTGCCAAGCCAGGTTCCCTGGACCAGAAACAAGCATCTTGGCACCAGTTTCGGGGTAACAGCCCTCATCAGCCAGGCTAGCTTGAATCTAGTGGCAAAGGGAGAAAGGATCCTATGTCTGGGCATACCCTGCCAAATTAGGTCAAACAAAGCAAACTCAAGTAGATGATGGAAGGAGCACTGACACTTTTCAGACACTCACCCCCAGTCACAGATCAAGGTTGAAACCATCATTCTTCTGCAGCTCACTTTGCCACCCCAGTTCAGACCCAGCCATATGCAAATCAGTCTTGAACCTGTGCCTCATGGAAACAGTCCAACCCGAACTTCCAAGCCAGGTCCTTCCTGGACCGGAGACAAGCATCCTGGGACCAGTTTTTGGATAACACCCCTCAGCAGTCACGCTAGCTTGTGTCATGCTTCGCGATTTAGCCCCTACAGGTGGCAAGTATATAAGGGGCAAAGAGCGTGTACACGCCGCTTCGCGTTCTTGCATTGAGCCCCAATTCCGTCACAAGTGCTGTTGCCTGACTTCCTGTGGTGTTAGTTCCGGTTTCCTGTTTTGAGTCGGGGACGTTCCTCGGCGCCGGTGGTTGTAGCGTGTGGATCCTGTTGTTACGGAGAGTGGAAGGTGTCCTCTCTCTCCAGGATATTCGCGAGGGTTTCTCCTGGTTGTGGCATCTTCATCCAAGTAAGGTCTGCTGGGTGTTTGGAGGGCCAGGGGTTTCCTGTCTCGCGTCTCTTTGTGCTGAGAGGTAGTCTGACTTTGACGGAGCGCTTTCTCTATTCCCAGCGCTGCCTGACGTGGTGTCTTCTGTCTATCGCCTCGCTGATCCATGTGGCACACCTGAATATTATTAAGTATAGTTTTGCCTGCTGTTAAGGTACTCCAAGGTTGGATTAGTTGGAGTCTTTTCCTTTGTCCGGTTGTCACGCCCCCAGTATCCTTTCCTCCCGTCACCATTATATCCATCCCCTTCATCATCCTGAGCAGCTATCAGGAATCCGGTGGTGATATATTGCGAGGACCATTGAGCAGGGGGATTAGGTTTCCCGCTCTTCTAAATATTAAGCCAGGTACTTGATCTTCCCCACCTTACTCAGGTATTAAAGGAATACTCTACCTTCCCAGGAGTATAATCTTGGTATACTTATTCCCTGCAGCTGCACACTAAGGAACTACTACTTAGAACACACCTGCTGGTTCATACAGACTTATACTTAGCAGCAGACGATATACCGGTAGGTGTTGGGGACATACAGAAGTAAGGGACACAGGGAGGGCGATACAGAGGTATACCACTAACCACCTTAATATTACAGCTGGGAGACCTACTTGTTTGCCTTGTGAAGATCTCTTACGCTCCTGTTGGTCCTCCTGACGACATCACCTATCAAGACCTACCGGATCCCCCCACCTATCCTTGTTTTGTTTCCCTGTTTTCCCCAGTGGGTTCTCCGCACTCTAGAGTTTGATAGAGTCGGGGAAACACGGGGGACGGCTGTGGACTCATCTTCACGACTCCAGACGCTCCTGCAGAACATCCGCGATCCTTACAGAACGCGAAGCCTTTATAGAATATTCTGCCCGAGCGCCATGGAGCTAGGTGTGGTTACACTGGCAGACGTCGCCGGCATGCTCGGCAATCTGCAAGCGGAAACCCAGGCATTATCTGCCAGAATAGATACCCTCCAGCATCGACAGGAGATAGGGGCTGTGGGAGGGAGAGTTGATCCACCCAACTCAGTGATACAGGTTACCACCCCTACCTCCATCCCGTTAGCCCCTCCAGAAAGGTTTTCAGGGGATACTTCGCGGTGTGCCGCCTTTCTTAGCCACTGCCAGCTGCATTTTTCTTGTAAGGCCACCTGCTTCCCCACAGATCAGGCCCGGGTTGCATTTATGGTTTCCTACCTTAGTGGGGCGGCCGCGGACTGGGCTATACCTCTAGTGGACCGAGATGACCCTTTATTGTATGATTACACCGAGTTTAAGAGGGAGTTTCGCAAGCTTTTTGATAGACACACATATACCCACTCTGCAGACTCTGAACTATTGGCTCTGAGACAAGGCAATCAAGACCTAGTTGCCTACATCACTACATTTCAGAGACTGGTAGTTGAATCCAATTGGCCCGAAGAAAAGCGTGGCACACTGTTTTACAGAGGACTACGTGACGATTTAAAAGACGCCCTTTCGCAGATAGTGGACCTTCCTGCTGCCTGTCCTGAGTTGATAGACCTGGTGGTGAAAGTTGAACATCGTATCCAGGAAAGGAAGCAGGAAAAGGGGAAAGGAGATCAGCGATTTGTTCTCACCAAAGTAAAAGGAGTTGAGGCGGTCAAAGTTCCTGAGGATAGTGAACCTATGCAAATAGGAATAGTGAGAGGGCCCTTAACTCCTGAAGAACGACAGAGACGTCGCACCAACCGACTGTGTCTCTATTGTGGGAAGGCCGGTCATTTCTTACGGTCATGCCCCGTAAAGCCTTTACCTCCAAAGTCTTCGGGAAACTAGAGAGCCTAGGAAACATGGAGACAGGACTCCTGGGCGTTTCTGACCTTACAGTCTCCTCCTCTGACCCTGAATCTAGATCAGTCACTCACCTCTATGTGTCAGCATACCTTTCAGTAGAACACCTGGGTTTGCATGTGGCCATCATGATCGATTCTGGGGCCTCTGGTAACTTTATGGACGAGAAGTGGGCAATTGACAACGTTATACCATGTGTCAAAAAGAAGGTGCCCAATGCGGTCATCACTATTGATGGCCGTTCTCTCGTTTCAGGCCCCGTCACGCACAAGACATGCACCCTCCATATGCATATAGACCCGAACCACCATGAGAGTATTGAATTCGATTTGATTCGCTCACCTCAAATACCAGTACTGTTAGGAATCCCTTGGTTGCAAACACACAACCCAATCATTGACTGGAAGGCAGCCACACTTCAGTTTCGCCCTGTCAAACCTCTTGATACTGGGACCCCAGTAGCTCTTGCAGCCTCTATGGTGGAGCAGACTGACACCAGAACCGAGCTGCCAGATTGTTACAACGATTTGAGCACGGTATTCGATCCTAAAGAGGCAGACGTCCTTCCCCCGCATAGGGTATACGACTGCCGCATTGATTTAGAGACTGGGGCTCGAATCCCTTGCAGCAGAGTGTATGCCCTAACCGAGAAGGAGAATACTTACCTCCGAGAATACTTGGACACCATGCTGGAGAAGGGGTTTATTAGGCCTTCCAGATCTCCTGCCTCCTCATCGCTGTTTTTTATTCCTAAGCGTGAGGGGGGTCTTCGATGTTGCATCGATTATCGGAGATTGAATGAGGTGACCATTAAAAACAGGTATCCCTTGCCCTTGATTTCCTCCCTCCTTGACAGAGTCCGTAATGCCAACTATTTCACCAAATTGGATTTGCGAGGCGCCTACCATCTAGTGCGTGTCAAGGAGGGAGATGAATGGAAAACTGCTTTCTGTACTAAATACGGATTGTTTGAGTATTTAGTAATGCCCTTTGGGCTTTGCAACGCTCCAGCGGCGTTTCAGTTTTTCATTAACGAGGTCCTGTGGGATATGCTGGACCTCTATGTCATCGCCTACATCGATGATCTACTGATATTCTCTTCCTCCATGACTGAACATGTGGGTCATGTTCGACGTGTGTTGGAACGCTTACGTGCTCATGATTTGTACTGCAAACTAGAAAAATGTTCTTTCCATACTCAGGAGGTACCTTTTTTAGGCTTTATTGTTTCCCCACTCGGACTTCGTATGGATCCTGTTAAGGTCAAGGCGGTTCTCGCCTGGCCATCGCCTACTTCTGTGAAAGACCTGCAAAAATTCTTAGGGTTCGCCAATTTTTATCGGCGTTTTATTCAAGGCTACTCAGAATTGGTAACCCCACTCACGCTCCTCTTGCGGAAGGGGGTCCCGTACGTTTGGTCGACTGTGGCTGAAGCATCTTTTCGGAGTTTGAAGGAGGCCTTTACGCGCGCCCCGGTTTTGAGCCATCCGGATCCAGCCTTGCCTTATGTGGTTGAGGTGGACGCTTCTCAAGTGGCAGTGGGAGGGGTTCTGAGTCAAGTAGATCCTGATACCGGGGTGTGCCATTCCATTGCGTATTTTTCTCACAAGTTCTCTCCCGCGGAATTCAACTATGCGGTGGGGGACAAGGAACTCCTGGCGATCAAGAAAGCCTTTGAGGAGTGGCGGCAATACCTCTTAGGTGCTCGTTTCCCTGTGGTGGTTTACACCGACCATCGCAATCTCCAGTACCTTAAATCCACCAAGGCGTTGTCCATGAGGCAACTTCGATGGACCCAGTTCTTCTGTGAATATGACTTCACTATTAGGTTCCGCCCTGGGAGGAAGAATGGCAAGGCCGATGCCCTGTCCCGGTTAGGGTTTCAACTTCCCGATGTGCCTGAGGTCGCGCCCCCTGTCATCCCGGAAGAGCACATTTTGGGGGGAGTGTTCGGGGAGGAAGACTTCGGGGTTTAACTTCGGCAGAGTCAACTTTCGATGGCCATGCCTGACTTTGTGGGGGCGGAGGAGTGGGTCAGCACAGATGGGTTGGTGTGTGTCCGAGGGGGAGTGGTGTTACCCACTCCTGCTTTACAAACACAGGTCCTGGACTGGTATCACTCGCACCCCTTGTCAGGTCACCCTGGTATTAAGAAGACCATCCAGATCATACGTGAGCGGTTCTGGTGGCCCACTATGTTGCAGGACGTAGAGCAGTACATGAGGTCATGCCATGTCTGTGCACAAACCAAGAGTTCCCATCAAAACCCAGTGGGTCTTCTGCTCCCTCTTGCTACACCTCCCGGCCCATGGTACACAGTATCACTTGACTTCATAGTGGAACTACCTGCCACCAAGCGCTTGAATAACACCTTGCTGGTGGTGGTAGACCACTTTACGAAGACAGCACATTTCATTCCTTTAACGGGGTTACCTACAGCAGCTGCATTAGCTTCCATCTTTTTACAACAGGTTGTACGGCTACATGGCCTTCCCTCGGTCCTGATTTCTGATAGGGGGGCCCAGTTTGTGTCCCGATTTTGGAAATGCCTCTGTGCCTTGCTGCAGATTGACGTTAGGCTCTCTTCCAGTCATCATCCCCAATCTGACGGGCAAACAGAGAGAGTCAACCAGTGCTTTGAACAATATGTACGAAACCAAGCTCTGCACTCAGCCAAGGAGTGGGATGAGTGGGTGTGGATGGCAGAATTGTCATATAACAACAGTCCACATTCCTCCACCCTCCATACCCCTTTCTTTTGTTCACACGGTTTTCACCCCAAGCTGTTGCCTCTTGGGATCCCTGTTAGCAGCCCAACTCCTGCAGCCAATGACCTAGTGCAGAGATTACACGAAGTCCATAAACAGACGTTAGTCAACCTTGATCTGGCGAAGGTGCGATATAAAGAGGGGGCGGATTTACACCGGAGGTTGGAACCCATATACGCCCCTGGGGACAAGGTGTGGCTTTCCACTAAACACATCAGACTCAGTGGTCCTCGCAAGTTCATGCCCAAATACATTGGTCCTTATACTGTGGTGAGACTGATCAATCCAGTGGCTGTGAAGATCGAACTGCCTGCAGCTCTTAAGATTCACCCAGTATTCCATATTTCGTAACTTAAGCCTGTTGCACCTGGTACACGACTCCCTAAGAAACCCTCGCCAGTTACCATACAAGACACTGAAGAATACGAGGTGGACACCATTGTAGACTCCCGCTTCGTGGGTAAAACGCTTCAATATCTGCTACATTGGAAAGGTTATGGGGTGGAGGAGCGTTCTTGGGTGTCTACGAGGGACGTGCATGCTCCCCGGTTGGTGCGACTGTTTCATCAGCGATACCCTCACAAACCTAAGCCTGGGGAGGGGCGTTGTGAGGGGAGAGTACTGTCATGCTTCGCGATTCAGCCCCTACAGGTGGCAAGTATATAAGGGGCAAAGAGCGTGTACACGCCGCTTTGCGTTCTTGCATTGAGCCCCATTTCCGTCACAAGTGCTGTTGCCTGACTTCCTGTGGTGTTAGTTCCGGTTTCCTGTTTTGAGTCGGGGACGTTCCTCGGCGCCGGTGGTTGTAGCGTGTGGATCCTGTTGTTACGGAGAGTGGAAGGTGTCCTCTCTCTCCAGGATATTCGCGAGGGTTTCTCCTGGTTGTGGCATCTTCATCCAAGTAAGGTCTGCTGGGTGTTTGGAGGGCCAGGGGTTTCCTGTCTCGCGTCTCTTCGTGCTGAGAGGTAGTCTGACTTTGACGGAGCGCTTTCTCTATTCCCAGCGCTGCCTGACGTGGTGTCTTCTGTCTATCGCCTCGCTGATCCATGTGGCACACCTGAATATTATTAAGTATAGTTTTGCCTGCTGTTAAGGTACTCCAAGGTTGGATTAGTTGGAGTCTTTTCCTTTGTCCGGTTGTCACGCCCCCAGTATCCTTTCCTCCCGTCACCATTATATCCATCCCCTTCATCATCCTGAGCAGCTATCAGGAATCCGGTGGTGATATATTGCGAGGACCATTGAGCAGGGGGGTTAGGTTTCCCGCTCTTCTAAATATTAAGCCAGGTACTTGATCTTCCCCACCTTACTCAGGTATTAAAGGAATACTCTACCTTCCCAGGAGTATAATCTTGGTATACTTATTCCCTGCAGCTGCACACTAAGGAACTACTACTTAGAACACACCTGCTGGTTCATACAGACTTATACTTAGCAGCAGACGATATACCGGTAGGTGTTGGGGACATACAGAAGTAAGGGACACAGGGAGGGCGATACAGAGGTATACCACTAACCACCTTAATATTACAGCTGGGAGACCTACTTGTTTGCCTTGTGAAGATCTCTTACGCTCCTGTTGGTCCTCCTGACGACATCACCTATCAAGACCTACCGGATCCCCCCACCTATCCTTGTTTTGTTTCCCTGTTTTCCCCAGTGGGTTCTCCGCACTCTTGAGTTTGATAGAGTCGGGGAAACACGGGGGACAGCTGTGGACTCATTATCACGACTCCAGACGCTCCTGCAGAACATCCGCGATCCTTACACTTGAATCCAGTGGCAGAGTGAGCAAGGGTTCGCCATGGACTAGCTTAGTGGGCTCTGAGAGTATGGACAGAGGCATCCAACTGAGTTCAGAAAGGCATAGAACTGGAATGTGCCCGGCTGCTGCGGACCAGGGCACTAGTTCTGTCACCCCAATCAGGGAAGTCATCATAGTATTGATTGGTCTTACTTGGCTTAAGACTGGTGGGGGTTGTGTTGGACCTGGCTCTTTTTGCCTTTTGCCTCCTATTTTTCTTACACTATTTTTGTTGGCTTTAGGTCTCTGGGTACTTTACCACTGTTCATCAGTGCTATGGTGAAAATGCTCTCTGTGTATATTGTGATTCTGAGTTGTTATCCATGATTGGCATATTTTATTCACTGGTAAGTCCCTAGTAAAGTGCACTATATGTGCCAAGGGCCAGTCAATCAAATGCTACTAGTGTGCCTGCAGCACTGGTTATGCCAGCCACATAAGTAGCCTTGTAAACTTGTCCCAGGCCTTCCATTGTAGTTTCTGTGGTGCAGTTTTAAACTGCCAAGTCAACTTCGCAAGTACACCCACATGCTAGGCCTTAACCTTCCCTTTTATGGCATGGAAGACACTGCTAAAGTAGGCCCAATGTAGCCCCATGGGTGGGGTGCAATGTATGTGAAAGGTAGGACATGTGCTAGTGTGCTTTACATGTCCCGGTAGTGATTTACTGCCAATTTTCTTTTTCTCCATTGCAAGGACTGGCTCTTCCATAATCTATCCTTGGAGCTGTCTTCTAACATTTTACAAGTATAACTTTCAATTGGAAACATCTAGAGATTTGGAGTTTAGATTCCCTGAACTCAGAATTTAAAAAGACATATTTTAGTTAAGATGGTTTTTACATTCTGTGTTTGAAAATGCCACTTTTAGAAAGTGGCCATATTCTTTGTTTACGCTTCTGTGTGGGTTTAGTCTGACAGGGTCTCTTCGTACATTGACTCCAGACACTCACACAAAGAGAGGTGAAGTGTGCCCTGCATATGCTGATGAGTCATTATGTGTTAGACTGGTGGGAGGAGTTGTCACTAACACCAGAATAGGCTGTGGCTGCCTTGCACAATGCTGTCTCTACCCTCTGTAGTGTGGCTTCACCAGGGAGGACAGAACTGGTTTTACTGAGCAAGAGAAACTTTCTGACAAAGACTTCAAATGGGAAAAGGGGCCTAAAACCCCAGAACTTTAGATGACTTCTGAATCAAGAGAAACTTCTGCCAAGGAGAAGGGTCCATAGGCTGTAAGGGTATTTACTGCCACTCTGATGTGTGTTGCTTTGATCGGCTGACCTGCAGTTCCCTGTTTCTACCTAAACGAGAATAAAGACTGAACTTTGCCATGAATCCTGCTTAAGAAGATTGCCAAGGGCTTAATATAGTGCTTGCTTCCTATTAAGAAGACACAAAAGACTTTTTGCAACTCAGCTGCCACTGCTGGACTTGCCATTTGTGAGTCCTACCCTTTCCTGAGGTGCCTCCCTTCATTTCAAGGGCCTCAGAAGTGGGTTCTGCAGCTGATCTCTGTACAAACCAGCGCAAATCAATGCAACACCTTGCCAAGTGCCGCCAAACAGCTGACAGCCTCTTGGAACTGACACTGGACAACAAAATGCCACAGTTGCCAGCTCCTCGGATCTGATGCAAGATGATGCAAACCTTTGCCTCGCAGCCCCCAGCACCGAAGACAAAAAGCCTCGCAAAACAATGCCGGTGCACGAAGCATCACACCTATGTGCCAAATCTACAACGAAGCTGGGCTTTTCAGTATGAAACTGATGCATCACCTCCCTTTGAGGTAAAAAACAGACACATCTCCTCCCCTGAAAAAAGGAACTAACGAATCACCTTCCCTGCAAGTAAGGAACCAACTAATCACCTTCCCTGCACCTGCTTTGTCCCATAATTGTGACGCATCCAAGGTACTTTGTTCTAAAAGTGACACATCAATAGTTTCCCTTGTAAAGAACATTTTTTACCTTTGGAAAGGCATAATTTGATATCTGCATGTTGGATTTTTGTCATTTTGGTTGTGTTTGGTTTAGATAAAGATACTCTATTTTGTTAAACTGGTGTGGTGGATATTTGTGGAGTAATCATTGTGTCACTTTCTGTCATATACAAATGCTTTACACATTGCCTTTGTAGTCTAGCCTGACTGCTCTGTCTCAAGCTACCAGAAGGTGAGCACAGGCAAACTCAGGTGTGTACTTTATTCATCCTGACTAGAAGGAAGCGTCCCTACTTGGACAGGCTGTATACCACTGCCAACTAGAGAACCCCATTTCTAACAGTTGATCTTATCAATTCGGTTAGGGACTCAAACTAGACTGGCTCTTCAGAGAAATTGATTGGGTATCTTTTATTCAGGAACAGGAGCAAAACTCTGAGAAGCACCACCATTTTTATGAGAGCCACTCAGACCTCAAGGGACAGCGATAGTCTAATTCACATTTTGAACTGGTGGGCAAGGGTGACAATTGCCAGATCATGGTTTAATCATATTGTTGGTTCAATATATCTATGTTGTACAATTCCTAGATATTTGACAGAATGATCAAGTCATCTGTTTGGAAATTACAATGTGGTCTTCACTGAGGCTTTTTTAAGGGAAATACTAAAGTCTTAGCCCAATCAATAGTAATGCTGGAGTACCATCCAAATCTGTGCCAAGATTTATCAAAGTATTGCGTTGTCCCTGTGTCATGCAATGTGATGCAAGGGCAATGCAATTGTTTAGTCAGATTTATCAAGCCACACAAAGACACCTGGTGTGGCCCTGCATGACTTGCTAAATCTGGAGCAAAGCAAGGCAGAGCAATTTACTTCCTTGCATTACTGTTTGCTGGCAATGCATTACATGGATGGAGCATGGGTGTTCCTATCATCTTCACAAGTATGGTGCATTCCCAGATTTGACATGACTGGCGAACTAGGGAATGCATCAAAAATGTCTGCCTTACACTTACATTCATATGACACATCATGACGCTGTGGTTGGCTCTCTTGTTAACTTTTGCTTGTACTATCGAAAAATTGGCTAACATGGCCTGCCAGACCACCAAGGAAACACACTGCAAAAAGCACAGATCCCTGAAGTACGCCTTATAATGGAGTGACAAACATCAGTCACATTACATACCCCTGCATAAATCTATACTGGTCTCCAGTATAAGACAGGATCACCTTCACGTTCCTCTGCCTCATCTTAAATTCTATAAGTGGGTTACCACCCAGTTACCTAGAAGAAAAAGTACAAAAATATGATGCTCTTAGATCATTGCTTTCCTTCAGCTACAACCTCCTCCACGCTTCCAAATCTGACTACACATCCAGAGGAGACTGATGCTTACCAAATGCTGGATTCCCCTTATGGAACAGCTTCCCACCAGATGAACAGAGAACCAATAACGTCTCTTTCAAGAACAAAAATATATATATTTGCAATGGTTTCCACCCCTCCTGGTCTCCCAGCTCCTTTTTCTCCCTTGGCAAAAGCATTTCACTAATGCAGTCTGTCTGAGAGGAATATAGGTAAAATAAAATAAATAGGGAAAAATGAGTGCCAGAAACTCTCTTCACCACCCACCATCTACTAGATGATGGCTTCCCAAGATCCATTTACAAATGTGAACTAAGTGGTGACTCTGCATGGTGATCTTAATACCTCTTTTTGACACATTTCCCTTGATTACATATGTAGTAGCCACTTACCTCGCCCTTTCACAGCTTGCTATTTGCCTACATTCACTGTGGTAGTGAGAGGTTTTGTTGTCACAAGTACAATGTCCAAGATTTCAACCAGCCTATTTGTGCTGTTATCCAGAACCAGGCTGAGTTACTTGCTAATAAGATCCAGAAGGAGTTCATGGAAGGGTCTGCTTGGTTTATCAGCATCCTTTTGGTTTTCAAACCACATCTCCAGTACAAGAGAAGCATTATGGTTATAGTTATGCTAGGTCATCTGATAGATATTGAATTTTAAAATCTAACCTTAAAAAGCGAGACAAGCAGATAACTGTTGTATGCCTGCAATGAGTGTAGAAAATTAATCTTATCAGTTTTTGTAGATCCAAATAGTTGATAATTCTTATCACAGTAGGATGAGTGACTGCTCAGCAGCCCTCACTGCGTGTGCTTTCCCTTAAACCAGTGGTTCCCAAACTTTTGACTCCTGAGGACCCCCATTGAGTCACCACTGGAAGCCGGGGACCCCCAAGCAATTTGTAGGATTTAAATTTTAAACATTAAAACAGTAATTCGAAAAAAATAAACTAACGTGTGCACACAAAACAATTACTCAAAATACTAAGGATTTTAGGGGCATATTTAAAAGTCCCTATCGCCATGGGAACGTCACTTTTTGCGATGTTCCTGTGGCAATAGGGGCTTTGCCTTATTTACAAGGCAGCGTTAAGCCACTTATTGTGGCTTAACGCTGCCTTGTAAATAAGGACCCCTTTCACGCAATGCTTAGCGTGAAAAAGGTGGGCAGTGGTAGTTGCAGTAGGCATTTCACTCCAACACCCTTTGATTTTGACGCTGCCCACTATTTACAAGGTCAGCTTAAATAGGAGACAGCACCAGAATTAAGACCATGAAAAACCTGGTCTTAACTTGGCAAAATGAGGAGAAATGCCTTATTTCTCCTAGTTTTTGCTTTTTCCAACGCAAAACACCTTTGATTGTTTATGTTCAGGATGGTACCCTTCCTGCACATAAACAATCTTTAATAAAAATGACGTTTTGTAACTTCCATGTGTGCTGTATTAGGCAGCACACATAGAAGTGACAAAAAGGCATTACAAAATTGTTCATTTGCAGGAAGCGGGAACATAGCAGGATCAGGATATGATAGACTGGGAATAAAAATATGTTGCTAACTTTTACCATGCAATTTGCAAGCAGCTCTTTGACAGTTTATAGGACACTGTGCTAGATTACGATTGTCCCTTATGAATTGCACAGTGAAAAGAATCTCTGTGACAAAATCAGTAGCCAACTGACCTATGCACATAAAATACTGTTTTTTAAAATGCATTGTACACGTTCTTTGCAGTAGGCAGATTAACCCTCTGTGTCACATTAGATAAGTCAAAGACAAAACTCTCATCTCTCTCCAGCAGGTACATTAATCACTGGCATTTTCTTGACACTTTTATAGCTGCTCAAACTGCTACTCTTACAAGGAAATTTGCAGTGCTTTTAAAACTGCTGCCTGCGGACCCCCTGGGAATGTGCCACGGACCCCTGGGGGTCCTCGGACCCCAGTTTGGGAAACACTGCCTTAAACTATGGCAACTGTTGGAACAATTAACTGGCATGAGAGACATATCTGCAAGTCAGTCATACATGAGCAATATTTGTCCAGTCTGCATAAAATGAAGATATCACATATACGATCTAGGGATGTATTTCACCACTCACATGTGGAAAAAGCTCTGACACACGAGCTGAGAAGCAGCAATGGTACACTGCACATGGGGCCTCTGTGATAAAATGCAAAGTGACCTCATTTTAAGTTTGGTGGTAAATAAAGTCTGGTGTGACAATGCATTTTGAAATTAAACAGGAATTTAAGCTGTTCAGATAAAACATAGGGTAGTTGAACTCACATGCATGTTTTAAAGAATAAATTGGACAACCATATGAATGTTTTCAGTGATCCTGCTGCAGTGATTAATGTATGCAGGTTCAAAATCATATCAACTTAGAGAAAGATAGAAATGGCATCTAACAACAGCTAATTATTGATAATAATAAGTCAGTCAACATTTTGTTTAGTACAAGAATGCGTTGTGTATTGTGTGTAGAAGGAATATACCTGCCTTCAGTTGCATCCATTGTAGTTACAATTAGGTTCTATCACACTTTTTGCAAACGATGAATGCTGTGAATCTATAACATATCTGATGTATAAAACAGCGGCGGCTCCTCCACAATGGTGGAGGAGTGATGCCCCACTGGCTCAGAGCCAGCAGCTGAAAACTAAAATTATATTTTACTATTGTTTTATTTTTCAGCTGGTGGCTCTGAGCCAGTGCATGTAAGAAGGGGCTGGGTCGGTCCATGGGAGGGGGAGGTGGAGTGCTGTGCAATTCAAAGTGTTCCTGTCTGTTTGGCCGACCGTCCTAGGCCGGCCAAACAGACATATGCACTTTGGTTTCTCCTGCCCAGCTGTATTCTACAGCTGGGTTAGAGAAAGGCCCTGTATCTGAGTATAGTTTAAAACCAGCCCACTTAGGCCAATCCTTCACGCTGCTCTCATATTATGAGAGCAGCATAGGAGAGCAGTGTCTGGATTGGATGGGGAGTCTGTTGTCCCTGGGACTGCAAGGAACAGCAGAAAGGAGAAGCACCAAAGCGCAAGGCAGCCACAGGAACAGGGATGTTTTTTTATGCCCCTGACTGGCCCCTCTCTGTTCGACACTCCTGCTGCCCGATGCCCTGACGCTTCATAGTGGCAGTAGCAGAAACTGGTGTCCAATGTCCATGACTCTATCAAGCTCCAGTTGACAGCCATATGTCAAATGTAACTTGCCTCATCACAAACCTGCTTAGAGGAATGACTACATGGCTGTCAGTGCCTTCTGCGTCAGCAGTCATCCATAAAGAAAGCGTTTTCAAGGGGCAGCTTCCATGAAGGGAAGGGTTCGAGCAGCTGAGGTGAAATTGAGACTATTCCACTTCCCTCTTTAGTCTCACTGTGCTCACAGATAAGATTCTTTGGGTGAAGATGAGGTCCCTAGATAAGTGTGTTTGGCTTTGAGCTTGGAAGGGCGAGAGAAGACTGTCATTCGGGCTAGTCAAAGAGGGAAAGAAACAGAGGCAAAAACTCCAGTCCTCCATTCGGCAATACTGGCCCACAAGGCATTGTTGGATTATTTGTTACCATAGTTCAGCATCAGAAGCCAGAAAATTGGTGATTCTGCTTAGAAAAAGAATGAGGTTAAGTAGCAATAGTTTCCATTTGTAAGGACATATTTTAATCAAAGCTTTTTATCATTATATAGTGCATTGCAATTACTCTCAATTCATGGTGCTGCTTGGAACACAGGAAGCATCAAGAGAACTGCCTGTTAGAGAATTCCCACCTGCCTTCAGAGGATCAGAGGAATCCCTGGCTCTGATAAACTACATTCAAGATCAAATAAGCTGTACTTTTACTGGGTCTCAGTAAAAAAGTCCCACAATCTGTGAACCTGGAAAAACAGAGGGGACTAGCCTTTGATTGGAAGTGGGGTAAACCCTTTTATCATTTGAAGACCTGGCCTGTTATTGAAGGGCCATGTCTTGGAATTTCTTGAAAATGTGGGGACCTGTAGACAACCTGTGAAGAATTTACAGAAGTGTTGATCCTAATTCTGAAACTTTGGACTGTTTTCTTCATCCACCATTAGTCTCCGATTTTGGGAAGAACTGGAGCAAAGCTATTTTTCCTCATTAGAGTGTGGTAAGTGGTTGTCTGTAAAAAGGAACTTTCAAGGCATGCACCACTTTCAGAAACATAGCAGCATTTGTTGACATTTCTAATGTAAACAACTCAACATAGAAAAGTATCATAAAAAAACAGTACAACTAGAGGGTCAAAACATATCTGGGCAGGTCACAATAAAATAATCAAAACTGAACACAACACAGCAACTACAGAACAAAATAACCTTGCAACAACGCAGCACAAAGACAAAACAGTACTAAAGGCAACAGAACACATTTCTGCAACATCTCCACACACCAACAATTCACAAACATCCTTATTACACATCAGTAGCTGTAGAATTCTGTTTTCGTGATACAATGATGAAATGTGTTAGGAACAAGCAAGTACCTCAACTTAGGTTCAAGGCATTATATTGCCTCAGTGAAAAATGTGTTGTGATCTTGCCAATGGTTTTAATCATAGCAGTGATATGAATTAATATTACAAAAATCTGCTTGTACAAAATTTCCAACTTCAGAAGGCTCTGTAGTGGCTGAGTTGTGGTTACAAGGTACTTGATGATGTACACTTGGGGGTATATTTACAAGCAGGCGATAAAAAATTATCGCCGCTTTTGCGGCCGTTTTCGGCCGAAAAGCGGCGATAATTTTATCGCCTAATTAGCAAGGCCACGCTAACGCGTGAAGCCTTGCTTTAGCGTCAGGATTCCTAACGCCCAGTTTTGCATCTCTAATGAGATGCAAAGGGGGCGTTCCTGACCTAACATGACTGGAGAAATGTTGCTAAGCTACATTTCTCCTATCATCAAGCCCCACGCTATGAAGTATAGCGGCAGGAAAAGTAGCGATAACCCCTGTTATCGCTACTTTCCTTACACCTGCTTCAGGACTTACTTAGCCATGATATCCTATGGAAGGTGGATATCATGGCTAAGTTTGTGAGTCCCTATCAGCAAGCTAACGCCACATTGCGTGAGATTATCACTGGGTTTCCAGCGATAATCTCACATTAGGCAGTTAGCGTGAGGATTTTTATCGCTGAGGAGATAAGCGTTGCTAATAGCACGCTATCTCAGCTATAAAAATCCACGTTACCCGGCGATAATTATCCTCACGCTAAGAGCGCTGAGCAATAATTATCGCTGGGTGTTGCTGATATACCCCTAGATCTTTTGTTTTAAATATATTGATTTGGATGGTTATTTTCTGGCTTGTTGTGTGATTTTGAGTGTGTCTGTACCAGAGAACCCAGCTCAGCCAAAAATATTGCTTCTTGTTTGGCACTTGGAACAGCTAAACACAACAAACATAGCACCATGTAGTCATCTATCTCATGTAATGTGTACAAAACAATGTGATATCGGTATGACCAAGCATACGATCAAGGTCTCTATTGATGAACACAAAATCATGATTTGGATTGGCAAACCTGCTAATAAACAGGTCTCTCATTGTATCATGTTATTTTTTATATAAGTTGAACATTGCTTGATTGACATAAGATACTTATTGAATGAAATTCTATGGAAGCAACAATCGCATTGTTCTGTGCATCTTATATGAAAAAGGAAAGTGATTGATCCACATCTTTCAAAGTGAAGGTTGGTTTGAGTGTTGGCATAGATTACAATATGGGGTACACACCAGAAGGACACTTCGCACTGCCCAGATTACAATATGGGGTACACACCACATGGAACTCCCCACTGTCCAGATTACAAGATGGTGAACACACCACATGGACTCTCCCATTGGCCCTATCTCTGCTATGTAGGTTTTGATGTCTATTGTATTTGTTCAGCACTATTCTCCTATGTTTGTATATAGCAAAATGCAGTGCCTAGTACATCTGCTTTTCCTTATTAACTAACATATATACATTAAAACATGCACGTGCCACCTGTAATTGGCACACAGTACATCTTTTTTTCTGCAAAATCATTGACCACATTTTGGTTATTTTTCTGAGTTTTGCTTCAAAACTCTTTTTAATCCTTGATGCTGATGATTACACAGATGCAGACCTGCTAGGAGTGGCGTCACCTCTGGTCATAAACAGCTTGCATACATCAGGATGGCCTTCTAATGCCAGTCCTCCTTCACTAAATGTCTTGTTAAGTGTCCATAGTATACTGTGGGCCACATAGGGATGCAACTTCACACTTAAAATTGGCAAGGTCCTTCATGTAACACACTTATCCTTCACATTCACTGTATAATTCTATAATACGAGACACATTTCTTTCTTAATTCTTTAACTTCTTTTTAGTGAAGCCTAAAGCACGAATGTACTTTTGTACTTGACACAAAAGTATCTTCATTATTATTTATAAGGTAACAATTTACTATATTAATAGAGGCACATTGTTAGAAATAGGGGTCTATAGTTGGCAATGTATTGCACCTGTGCCCAAATAGAGGTCCTTCCTTCTAGTCAGGATAAGGAGGATACACTCCTAAAATAACCCCTGCTGACCCCCTTGGTAGCTTGGCACAAGCAGTCAGGCTTATCTCAGAGACAATGTGTAAAGCATTTGCCCATAACCAACAGTAACACAGTGAAAACACTAAAAAAGGACACCACAACAGTTTAGAAAAATATACAATACTTTATATATTCAAAACAAGACCAAACCGATAAAAATCTAACATACAGTACTTTGCAAGAATAACCTTAAAAATACAGTTTCTTGAAGTCAGTAGCTCAGTCCAGTGCTACCGTGGTGCAAAAAACAATAAAATACAACAGTTTCGTGTGACTGCATCGGGCGTGATGTCAGCAGACTTGTAAACAGTATCTTTTTATTGTGTCCGATCCCATTGGTGCGGGCCGGTCGTGGCAACTGTTGTGGTTGCGATGTGTAGCATAGTGGCGCAGTGCTCTCAAGGTGCAGTGCAAGAGGCGGCTCGGTGACAGTCGTCCAGCAGCATCGGTGAGACTAGGGCAGCTGTGAGGAGTAAAGGCGATGCTCAATGCGGTGCTGACAGATCATGGGGAGCTGGCATTGGTCGGTTCGGACTGTGGTTTGGAACGGGAGGTGCATTTTGAGACTTACAAAATGTGCCCCCAAGCCATGGTGCAGTCACGGGTGTTGAAGTGAATGGGCAGCGACGGCGTCAGTGAGACCAGGGTGGCAAAGTGAAGCTAGGTGTTTGGAGTGTGCATCCCACAGGTTACAGTGCAAGCAGCGACTCGGTGGTGACGGCAGTTGTCATCGTCGGTGAGACCAGGGTTGAGGAGCTAGATGCAGCGGTGCCAGCTGCAGTGCCTTCAGGACACAAAGCCAGCGATGGAATCAGTGATGGAGTTGGTTGTTTTCTCCTCTCTGTGGCATCTGAAACCACAGTTCCAGAGGCAGTACCCAGAGGTCGGTGAAGTCTTTGCAGTCCCTGAGACTTCAGAACAGGAGGCAAGCTCTACTTCTAGCCCTTGGACCTACACAGCTACAAGTTGAGAAAGTTCAGTCCAGCAGCAACTGCAAACCAACCTAGAAGAGTAATAATACACCAACGAGGCAGCACTCCTCCTGGGCTCCCTATCCTCTGGGACTGCAGGGAGCTGGCTACATTTCTTTGTGCTTCCATCAGGTGGGAGCACCCTTTCATCTTGTCTTCGACCCAGCATGAGTAAAACTAGGGGAGGCAAAGTTTCACTCCATCGAACTCTGTGGAGTTAACTAAAAACTCTGCAAAATTCTGCGGAGGTGTTCAGTACATGCTACTCAGTCTGATTTTTAGCACCGGGAGCTTGTCCCACGCTGTAAAATCCGCACAAATGGGACCATGTGGCACTCGAGAGGGTGCTGCTTCCTTATGCTGCACAAGCAGATTTTCTATTTGAAAGGTAGCTTTCTCAATGGGAGTGGCAGTTTTATCATTGTGAGTGTTAGAGACCTGCAGCAAGCGCCCACTTTGAGAAATCTCACCAGGAGGTTGCCTAATGCTCCATTTTCTCACTCACACTCACCAAGTTAAGGTTGGCAAGCCATGAGTGAGAAGAAACTCCAGAGGAGCAGTGTTTACCACCTTCCCTTGAGCAAACACAGCTTTTCCCGTGGGCAGAGCACTGTGCCTAAAATCATCACTCTGTCCTAGGGGATGGGGAACCAGAAACAGTTCAGCATCAGGTCCTGGTGAATGAGGTCCCTGTGGATAAAGTTGGAATGAGTGGGTCCTTTTCCCCTCTGCAAATTAAAAAAAATGTTTTATTTGCGCTAACTCCCAGAGACTGAACCACTCCAGGAGCAATTTAATGAAAAGTGGGGGCCAGCCTTTTTTTAAAAAAATTGCCAGCCCTGTGGTATACTTGCACAGGACTGCTAAACAGAAACAGAAAAAATTAGGCCTGGTGGAATCCCTTTTGGAATGCCAATGCAAGGTGTAGGGGTCAGGGTATCCATCAGGGCTGGGCGTAGTACGTGGAGTTTCACTACGCAGAACTCAGCCAACTGACGAAAACATTCTGTGAAGTTCCGCAAGTGGCGGAGTGCAGTGTGACCTGCTGTTCACGATTGTCTTCCTGCTACTTGGCTAGAGATTCTACCCGAGCGGTAGCTTGCGCACACAAACTTACCAGCACTAGGCGGAGCAGAGGTTTCTGCACTCCACGAGCTCCGCAGAGTGTGGAGAGCAGAAAACTCCATGATCGAAGAGGAGTTTATCACCCAATCCTAGAGTCCTTAATGGCTACTGCAACATTTTTTGTCAGTGCACTGGAACCTCATTCAATCATAAAGATTGAATTTTTGAGTTTTAGCCCATCCGCAAATATATCTAAAAACTTCAAACCTTAAATCCTCAAAAACTTTTCAATGTATTTACACCAAATTTGGAACCCCCCCTTTTTTCTTGGCCCTTGCTTGACACATCCCCCCAAAACTTGCAACGTAGCAGCTGAACCAGTAAGGAGACATTTCTTGAAAATTTCATGAAGGTTCCTCAAGCAATGCCTAACTATTGGTGAAATTTTAAATGATTTTCCTATGGAAACTTTGATCCTAACTATAACCACCTACTGGCTCTTCACTGAGAAAAACAACAATGGTTAAAGTGTCATTGCAGTTAGGTGGAAATGCTTCTTAAAACAAAACATTTTTTCCAACAACACAGTGAAATTCCTCAGGTATAGTTATTTGAGCTAACTTTAATTTGGTCCTCGCCATGCACTGCTTATAATCTAACATATTACATCATCCATGACATATTCATTGACATAATTGATAACATTACTGATGACATCTCAAATTATATCATTTATTACATTAGTTATAATCTCACTAATGACCTCATCCACCATACTGCTGTTCAATTTTGCACAAACAAGTACAGCCTTTGAAATATGGAAATAGGTAGTAAATGGTGAAGAATCATGTAAGCATAAACTACATGCATAGTGTTCTCATCTCCTTAAAGCCTTACCTTCTTCTGAACAACAGAGCGTGTGATGTATTGCATTGAATCTCTCAAAGATCTTTCTCTCTGGTGTGTTGAATCGGTGCTTCAAATGTAAATCATTATGTCAGACCTACAGAGTAACATATGTTGTCAAGATAACATGGAAAGATAGAGACAGGAGGTAGAAGAATTCACAAGAAGACTATACATGTACAGGGTACAAGTACAGATCAGGATAAGACACAAAAGTACACCCACTGTATTACCTAGGTTTCTCTGTTCTAACTGCCCAGCTCTGAGACTGAGAAGAGAGAAAGCTGTACGCTATATACACCACATTCAGGCAAGCACCTGGTAGGTCTTGAGCGACATAAGATCCAAATTGAGGATAATCGTTTCCCTCCTGCAGATACACCAATTGATGAGTCTATACTTTCCAATGCAACACGGATACATGGATGTGATGTGGAAGGCACACAAATGTGCACAGAAGAGCACAGTATGCAAGGCTAGAGAGACCCTGGAAATTACATGTTATCTCTTCTTTTGGGAAGGTGAGCATATGCAAACTGCAATGGAGTTAGAAACAATCACAGCAGCACTTCACCTGTAAGACTGGAGGAGCACACACAAATGATAGGACTGTGAAGCAAGAGAACAAGACTGGTGCAGACTGACTATTCACATGTAGGTAACTTTGCATTTGTTGATTTGGTAAAACTTTCTCCTTGTGTGAGCAAGGGCATGCCAAAATAGCTTTAGTCATTGCACACTCATAATCCCTTTTGAGCGTTTAAGTCTTTGCTTGAAAAAACTCTCTGTGCCTTCAGAGTCGAAGGCATTGTGTCTTGTACACCAAGTTACTCCTTTAGCCTGCTGATCCACTTATTTGGCTATGTTCTATTGAAGTCACATCTACCAACATGAGGATGGTACAAGAAAGATGCAACAGGACCCGTTAATATGCCTTCAAGTAACAAGTTTAGCTTGTCTATTCTGATCCACTTATTGGTCATGAGCCCTGATTTAGACTTCAGTGCAAATACAAATTCTCTAAATTTGGGGTTATTAGGATGATTAATACACAGGAGAATTGTCTAGCTACCCTTAAAATAATGTAAGAATGTAGACTTAATGTAGAAATAATCAGTGACTTTACTTTTACAACTTAATCATTTATTTGCTCAGAATGCCATCTTGACTCATCTCTCGTGTTTTAGATTTTGTAAACAATAATTCCTTATTTCTTTCAGATGGGAGATATCAATAAAACTTACCTGGCAGAATTTGTTCTTGTAGGCTTCTCTGATC
The DNA here is from genome assembly GCF_964204655.1 of Triturus cristatus. Classification (NCBI taxonomy): domain Eukaryota; kingdom Metazoa; phylum Chordata; class Amphibia; order Caudata; family Salamandridae; genus Triturus; species Triturus cristatus. Next base: position 1,805,940,605 of record NC_140590.1, read on the forward strand.
TTATCAACTTGCGAGTTCCCATATTTGCTGGATGCCTGCTTTTGTATCTAATGGCAGTTTCTGGTAACCTCACTGTCATATCTGTCATTTACTCGGAGTCAAAACTTCACACACCCATGTACTTCTTCCTTACAAATCTGTCTTTTGTAGATATCTCCTACACTTCTGTCACAATCCCAAACATGCTGGCCAGCTTCTTTCTTTCAAAAACACGAATTTCTCTCCAGGAATGCCTGCTGCAGGTGTACTTTTTCATAGCAATGATCGCAATAGAATTCCTACTGCTCACCATCATGTCTTTTGATCGCTATGTAGCCATCTGCAACCCATTACAGTACACTCTGATCATGAATAGATCTGCATGTCTGCAAATGGCCACTGGAGCATGGATTTTAGGCTTCCTGGTGCCAATATTTCACTCTGTTCTTTTATCCACATTCTCCTTCTGTAAGACTCATGAAATTAACCACTTCTTCTGTGACATCGCTGCACTGCTGCAACTTTCCTGCACCAGCACTCGTACCATTGAAACAATGACGTTCATCATTGCCGTGGTATTGATATTATTCTCATGGATTTTAATTATCACTTCATACATCAAAATAATCTCAGCCATTCTGAAAATCCAGACCACTACACAGAGACAAAAGGCCTTCTCGACCTGTGCCTCTCACCTCACAGTGGTTATTTTATTTTATGGAGCCATCATGTTTGTCTATGTAAGGCCAGTCTCGATGTACTCAGTAAGTGAGAGCAAAATGTTCTTCTTGGTCTACAATGGAGTGGTCCCTTTGTGCAACCCCATAATCTACACTCTTAAAAACAAAGAGTTCAAAGATGCCTTGAAAAGAAGAACAGGTAGAAGATCACGGAATAAGGAACAAGCCTGAGGTACAATGCTATTGTGCAACATATTTATTGCATCATTATTTATTATGATTTTTGTTTCACACCCAAATAATTTGACCAATGCTAGGTTTTATGGGTTATGCAAGTTTTTTCTAGCCTTACAGATCAATGCATTCATGGGCACAGACACAGCTTAAGGCATTGCATAACGTGAGACAGTTTGAGTCTTAAATAAGGGCTCATATAAGAAGAGATGTCTATCCTTTTCCTAATGTGGGTTAGATTTTATGCTCCTGGGCGTACTTGAAAAATTTGTAATGAACATCGGATTGGACAGTGCCATGGACAGGGTATATGAGAAAGAAATTGGGCACTAGACCAAACCTAAGTGCCCCACTCTCACTAACATCTCCCCAAATGGAATTTATAAACAAAAATGAATCTGTTTGTAAATGTGTGCACACACTGTAGACACCCTCTGTTGATGCTTACGGGTGTACTTGCTAAATTAGTAATGAACAACTGAGTGGACAGTGCCATGGATAGGGCTTGCATAGTTTAAAGTGTACTATGAGGGCAGTATGCTTCAGATAAATACATTAAAAAATGAATGAGAAAATGTGCATTAAATGGCATTTTTACTGTTCTTAAAATCACTAAACATTGCACTGCGGTGCACCTTCTAAATTACCATTATGGATACAATAGACCTGATTACAAACTGCACATTTATATTACGTAGAATGTACTGCAAATCATACTACAAAGTGTAGCTTTTGCCTATACTTCTATGCGCAGAGTTGTCTGCCCTGACTGCGGAGTCTCCACACATGTAAGTATAGATTTTAATCACAAATGTGGGAGGGACACAGAGGAGTGGCTGAGAAAAGCAGAATACTTACTACCAAATGGGTTTAGAGATGAGTAAGAGGGGATTATGGAGGGCCAGGGGAACGTCACCCACCTACACATGTAACTTACAATTCCTGTAGTAATTGTATCGGAATTTGTGAGTAGAATGCTGAAAGTAGTAAACTTACTATATAGTGTAAACATAACATACAAAAGTGAGTCAGGTCCTGTAGAGAGATGAACAATTTTTACTCAAATCTGCAAATAACTTTAGATGGACAAGAAGTAGTTTACTTCGGGAAACTAGTTAAGAAAAAGGCTGCAGCAGCTATTGATAATATTAGATATTGTGGTTAACACATGTGTAGGGCTGTGTGATCTGATTTGTGGAGTGCATATGTTCAGTCCCTGTTTTCCAGAGCTATGATAACACCCAGTGGAGGAAGCCTCTCAAAATTCTGTTGCGTATGACCAAAGAATAGACTGTGGTTTTAGAACTACTAGGGTAGTGTTTCCGAATTTATGGGCAGTGTCAGCACAAGTCATACAGGTTTACACTTGTGAATTATATTGGCAGTTCCTTTCTAGAGAATTTACCGGCAGTGTTTCCTGTCAAAGCGCAGCATACTAGTGAGCATATACTGACCCTGTATAGTAGTTGTTAATACTAATACGTTTAGAAGGCTGGCTACAGATTTAAGTAACATATTGGAAGAAAAAAGAAGAGAGAAAGACACATATACTTACCAGAGTCAGCGATAGCAGTACTGGAGTTGCATCTGTACAAAGGAGGTGAGGAACCTATAAATAGAGAGAAAGAGAACAAACAAGAGTTGAGTTGGAACTGAAAAAAGGGAAAGGACTGAGCTAAATTAAAGGAACATTTGTTTTTTTAATATAGTTGCAGCACACAAGAAATGCATAGGTCACAAGAAAACTGGGTAGGTACATTTAGAGATATATAGACATAGATACAAATATTAGAGCACTGTAAGTTGTTTAGTGCTACTTTTTTCTTACAGTTCGACTTCCTGTAAAAACTTGTTTTGCAAGAAAAGAAGATGCAAGCAAGGTCTAACCATTGGAGAAAGAATCAGAGATATATTGTGACTGTCTCTTCTCTGTCCCATCCCCTTTCCCCACTGTGGTTTCCACGGTGGTTCACGTGTAGTACTATGTGTAGAATGGAAAATCGTAGTGAGGCACTGGGAACTGACGCAGATTCTGCTCCTGTGCATATTTGTGGACTGCACCCCTGACAGAGCTTGAAGGGTGGGGGACGGATACTCAGGGTGCCCACAACCCAGTCCAAAGGCCTGGTGGTTCTATTAGTGAGCACCAGGAGTGAGACCTAGTCTGTACTTGGTTGACATCCCCTGAGTGGGATCCCTTATTGTCAAGAGAGATGGGGTGGGCGGTTGTAACAAGCATACCACCAGTTATGGTGTCTGGGAACACCACTCCAAGTGGAAGGGTGCAGTAGTCCAGAGAAAGGGTGGAGGGGGCAGACAGTCCCCAGTGGTGGGACCATTGGGTCAGGGGTAGCCAGCTCTGATGTCAGAGCACCCCAGGACTGACCCTGGTGAGGACACTTCTGGCCTGGGGGGTCTTCATGTACTGTCAGGTCGACAGGAGCCTGGGGGTCTGCACCAGGCAGACTATCAAAATACACCTGAGGAAGGTGCTTCCTTTGGTGGAGTGGGTATACCCAGGCACAGGTCCAGGCTAAGGATGCAGAGCCTGGTTTGGAGGGCCAGGCTCAGGGTGTCGCCCATGACCTAGATGAAGAGGAAACTGCTAGACATGCCCCTATCGGTTTGCCTTCTGGGGTACTGGGGGGAAGGGAAGTCTCACCCCTGACCACTGTCCAGTCCAAGGGTACAGAGCCTAGGCTGGTGTACCAGTTGCAAGATATCACCCTGAACTGATGAGAGAATTGTGAAGGACACTTGCCTAGGTGTCCTGACAATTCTGGAGTCTGGGGGGTATCTCTTCCTAGTGGAGGGTGCAGTACCCCAGAGGGGAAGACAGGTTGTGGGGAAGCCCACCCCAGTCTCCTGTTCAGCCACAGGGTACACTGAGGTTTTTGGGCCAGTATCAGGATGCCATCCCTGACCTAGCAGAAGGGAGAGTGCCAGGCACCTGGGGATACCACCCTCCACTCTCTGAAGCCACAGGGGTTATAGAGCCCTGAAAGGCTTGAGCCTGGCTCTCATCATTGACAGCTGTAAGTGGCCACTGTGGCGTGTTGTCCTGGTGGACAGAGTTGCCCCTGGGTGAGCAGGAGTCAGACCCTGGGGTAGACTGGGCCACACCACTGTCTTGGAGATGGTAGCACTGTCTGCCCACTGGGAGACATCTGTGAGCAAAGTAAGGTGAGGTGTTGGACAGCTAGGATCCACAGGTGCATGGAAGGGTTCTCAATAGGTTAGCTTAGTGAGCTCAGAAAGTATGGACAGGGGGATCCAACTGGGTTCAGAAAGGCATAGAACAGGAATGTGCCTGTAAGATGTGAGACCAGCCACTCACCTGAAATCCAGGATCATCTGCCGGGGCAATACTAGTTCCTCAATGCACTCAGAACAACTCTCAGAGCTACTGATTAAAACAGGAGCTCTGGCAGATGTTCCAAGAGGGAAGGGGAATGGGATGAGAGAAAAAAGAGAAGAGAAGAGAAGACACTGTACCATCTGCCACCTGGGCCAGCCAGGATCCGAGTTCTAACGAGCAGGCGTAGCGTTAGTTTCCATCCTAGAAGCAAGGGTAATTATTAACAATCAGATAGACTCAAGATATGCCCACTATATCTATAGGACACTTGTATTCCCAGGAGTTAGTTCTATAGTGTTGTTGCTAGTGTAAATTCAATGACACTAAACTTCTAGGATTGTTTTCATCTCAGGCATATTAATCAAATATATATGAGAAAAGCAACTGATCTAGAAAACATAAATGCAACGTATTAAACTTTCAGTCTGTTTCTAGATACACACTTAGTATGCTTCTTATAATCACCCTCACTTTTGGCATGATATATTCCTGCCTTAAACCTAAATGGAATTTCTTACTTTTATAGTGACCCAGCAAATTCACATCAAATGCCGGGAACTACATCTCATTTCGCCAAACGTCACCAAAGTCAACTTGCCAACATCCAAATGACACACAAAAGTCAAAGCACCAAAAACAATATTATGAACACAGGTAGCGCGATAACCAGAAGGCTGAAGTACCATAAAATCGAACTAAAGGACTATACCTACCAATAGTCCCAATACCATGACCAAATAATCAGTCAGTTGGCAGTGAAGAAGGTTCAATCGTTTATTAAACAAAATACTCTATATAGGAGCCTCTCCGAACCTCACCCATCAGGTGCGCCGAGAAGACTGTTGGCTCGTATATAAACATGAGGTTATATACTTTTCAGTTCAACACATATATTTACTTTAAAAGGAAAAACACCAGTTGGCCCTCGAGCTCCAAGAAAGGACCATATATGGCACACATCAGACCAGTACAAAGGCTTGACTATCTATTACTGATGAGGTCAGTAATGCGATTATCGCCCCAAAGCCAGATGCGACCTTGAGTCTTAGAACAGTCGAGTAAACAGCCTACCTTCAGCTGCTACCAGTAACTCAGATGAACTGGGGCCTGACAACTGCACGTGATCAACACGTGATCATGGCCTGTGCCTGAGCATATGATCAGAAGATGGCGTCTGTATGGTTCTCGGCCTACTCTTATAGCAATAGATATACAGGGAGGAAATAAACGAGTTTCCTCCAAGCAAAAGCATATATATCAAACAGGGAGTGTACGTATAGATGCATCACGCTAACATAATATAGGTCCGATACCCTTATATATGGGAAATCTAATTTTTTATCCCTCAGAACGGCCCTTTTAGCATGATGCAGCTAACTAAAACAGTTTAATCTTCAAATATTCCCTAATCAATCTGCATTAGTTCCTTGAGCTCCTGCTGAACTAGCTGAGCTTTTACCACTGTTGGGGATGGACCAGACACAGAGGGAGTGAGTTTTGTCGCACAATAAGAGCAACATGCAGGTCCACATTGTACACAAACACAACACGTGAATATGATACCGGCTATACATGCCAGCACCATCAACATTTTCCATCCCCAAGTAGACAGCAAACCCCAGAACCAACCATAGAGAGACCACGTACCAGTTTCTACATGTATCTCAGAAGCTAAACGATGTAGCTTCTGCATAGCCAAATGAACGGAGGGTGCGGAGTCAGGAATATAAACACAGCAAGAGCTGCCGATCACACGGCATGCTCCTCCTCGATCTGCCAAGATAACGTCCAAAACCATACGGTTTTGAAGCAAAACGAGTCTGGTCGCCTGTAGCTCTACTGTTATATTGGTCAGTATTCCTGCAGTAGTGTTAATTCCCCCTTCAACTACTCTAGACAAATGTTGTACTTCTTGGCTAGTAATCATAGGCCGCCAAAAGGGTAACACTCCCTTCATAATGTCGGTGAAATGCTGCGATGGAGTATCGGTCTGATCTCTATCGGTGGTATCTATCACCCTTTTATTTCTCCTAATAAGCACGCTACGTTTATCTAGTCGGTGATCCTTGTGATAGTTAGAAGGGGCAATATAAACTGGAGGGTACAGGAAGGACAGGTAGAAACGTCCAGTCCAACCCCGTGCAAGCCAAGTATAAGCACTTCCTCCGCAGATAAAATATACATTAGGATGGGTTAATAACGGGGGGCTGCTAAAGGTACGCAACTGATAAGTGTAATTACATCGGCTTACTCCTACTGATATGTACCCTACCCATTGAACACAAAACGTAGAGGTACAGTTTAATACAGGCACTGTAATAGCCCTATCTTCAGTAACATTACGGTCCTGAAAGTGTCGATAATATTGAGTGAAATTGAATTCAACAAAGTCCGAAATTTCATTCGGTATTATTTTCATGTGTTATATACATATTCATACAGGCATTCGGATCTAAGGTTCCCTCTCCATTATTCCCATTGGTGTTGAATCCTTGATGAACCTCAATATATGCTAAAATCATTTCATAATCTCTCTCTGAAAACCTATGAGCGTCCACAACGTAATGCATATACATCATAGAAAGCAATTTGAACCAAGCCTCGCAACTTCCCAGATGAGACAAAGGTAGGGATATAAATAAATCGTTTTTGTGCATAACAGATGGTAAAAGACCACAAACCCAACAATTTGTAATATTGGTGGCACTGTGTGCTTGGTGAAGCATTTCAAGGAATGCGTTTTTCACATAGGTCTGACGCTGCCTTTCCTTATGAGGGGCTAAAGTATGAAACACATGTTCCGGAGGTGGGGTAGTTGTTCCTAAAACAGTATGCATAGGGTGGTGAAATTCTAAATATATGAATACTCCCAGTAATATAATTAGCAATATTGCTATAGTAGCTATAATTACAATTTTAACACGATTGGTCCAATTAGTAAAAACAGGCATATGTAGGGAAATAGCGTGGTACAAAAGGGCGTTCCTCTTCAGGAAAAAAACGAGCAAAGGGATACATGCTAACTAAAAGTCCAACAATAAACTAGGGCAATGCAGTCCAACCTGCCAGAGGGTACTTCTTTCCTGTGTCTGTTTAGAGCCTCACAGGCAGGCTCCTATCGTTCATCACAGATAATACCAAAACAAACTTATCACGTTGGAGTTATGTTCTCACACAACCTTTGAAGAAAACACAACCTGGGCCCCTTTGGACATGAAATTCAGTCTTTCTTTCTGAACAGAGCAAACAAATGTTCAAAGCTCTCAGCACGTTCAGTCCAGTGTCTCGCTCAGTACACCAGAAGTGTATCTAACAGACATTCAGAGCACAGGTCTGCACCCTATCACTCAAGTCTCTCCCTATCTCCTAATATGTTCACCTGGTGTACCGTGTTGTTTTCTGGGCTGCAGATTGTATCGAGTATGGCCAGGCACTTCTTGGTCAGAGAACAAAACAGAGGATGATGAATCCGGTGAAACAGGGGTACTGCAAGCCTCTGGGTTAGCTGTAGGAACAACAGAATCTGGGGCGATCAATTGTGCTGATGACAGAGCCCCTTCTGAGCCCGGTGCACCTTCTCCAACTACCTGTGCATCAGAAAAAGGGATTAATCGAGGAACTTGCTCACTTTCCTGAGTCAGAACCCCGTCCTGGATCGCTGATCATATGGAAGCGGGAGGGGTAGTTTTTTCAGATGTGACACATGAATCCAGTGTCGCTTGCCGTTCACTTTCACCGCCGTCTGCGTGGCCAACAAGACCTGAAACGGTTCAGACCAACGAGGATCCAAGCTGGATTTGTGCTGATAGTTACGGACCAGAACCCACTGTCCTGGTTCCAATCGATGTCCAGGACCCTCCGGCAGGGACTGCAAAACTGCTGAAACCTTTTGATGAATGGAATGAAGATCTTTAGTCAAAGCATACAAATAGTCTGTCAGCATAGGATACTCTATGTCACGAAACGTTCTGGGTCTCGGGAAGCCCCAAACATTAGCAGGGTGCCCAAAAATGACCTCATATGGAGACAAACCAGAACGAGAATGTGGGGTAACTCGTATTGACATTAATGCAAGCGGCACAGCATCTGGCCACCTCAATCCAGTACTTTCTTGAATTTTTGCTAATTTGAGCTTTAATATCCGATTATACTTCTCAACCAACCCAGCGGACTGGGGGTTTCGAGCCGCATGGAATTTCTGTTTAATCTGTAGTCCATTACACATATGTGTGATGAGTTCTGCATTAAAATGTCTTCCGTTTTCGCTCCAAATCACACGAGGCAATCCGTAGCGAGGGAAATACTCCTTTACCAACGCTTTTACCATTGCCAAAGCAGTGTTTTCTTTTGTCGGGTAGGCTTCCACCCATTTACTGAAAGCGCATACCAGGACATACTTCAAATTGTTAACGCGCTCCAGCTGGATATAATCCATTTGAAGCACCTCAAAAGGCAAAGATGGTGGTGCAAAGTTTCCACTCAGAACAGGCTCCCTGCCCTCTGGATTATGTCGTAAGCAAACCATGCAATATTGTACCAAATGAGCAGCGGTCCTAGAAATATTGGGATTGTACCATACAGGATCTAATAATGCACAAATACCTTTCACCCAAATATGAACCATGTGCCATTGTCACCACCGCATTCACTAATGCATTAGGCAACAGCCACCGCTGCTTTTCTGTCAGATCAATCCAACAACCATCTGCATCTAATCTCCCAATTCGCTCTTTCCAGTGAGCAAGTTCAATAGGGGTAGCTTCTTTCTGTATTTCTCGGACACTCTCCATGGTATTATCAAACATCTCTGTTTCAGCCACCCACCTAGCAGAGCTAGTCACAAACATTGAGGTCAATTTGGATTTTGCAGTTTCCTTAGCTACTTGATCGGCAAAGTACCCTCCCCTACTGCATCAACCACTGCCTTGTGTGCACTACATTTGACTACAGCCACTATTTCTGGTAACGTCAATGGGCCATGTTGTATTCGCTGACCATGAGAAGTAAGAAAACTTCTTTCTGCCCAAAGTCGGCCAAAACTATGTACCACGCCAAAGGCGTACTGGCTGTAGGTGTAAATATTTACTCTCAGTCCTTCACTTAACTCACAGGCCCGAAACAATGCCACTAATTCAGCCACCTGTGCTGACTGATAGGGTACTCAAGAAGCCTCAACTACAGTGTGAAGAGTAGTTATCACATATGCAGCAGTTGTCGTGCCATCTGGTAACTTGAAACAAGAGCCATCGACGTACAACTCCCCTTGAGGGTCAGATAGAGGAGTGTAAGTCAGGTCTATCCGTCCCTTCATTTCTTCCTCAGTCCAAAATATACAATCACGAACATCATTGTTCTTTTCATTCGAAGGGAGGGGTAGTAACGTAGCAGGGTTCAGAGTGGCACATTGTTTAATCGTAATGTGTGGAGTAAACAAAGTCAATTCGTATCCGCTAAGACGTGCACTCGTAAGGTGCTGGGTCTTTGTTTTGTTCAATAATGTATCCACAGCGTGCGGTACCATCACTGCGAGGTCAGTGTTCAGAACGAGCGCTTCCAACTGTCGAATAGCCACTGCAACCGCAGCAGTAGCTCTTAAACAGCTAGGGGGTGCTCTGGCGACTTTATCCAACACCGCAGAAAAATAGGCATAAGGTCTTTGCTTACCACCAAATCCTTGTGTTAACATTGAAAGCGAGCAACCGTCCACCTCGTGTACGTAAAGCCCAAAAGGTTTGCGGTAGTCAGGAGTACCAAGAACAGGTGCAGAACATAGGGCAGATTTAAAGAGTCAAAAGCATCTTGACAAGCATCAGACCAGGGTAAAGGTTCATGCACATCTTTAGTGGTTAAGTACAGAAGAGGTTTAGTAAGAAGGGAAAAATTAGGGATCCATTGGCGACAGTAAGAAGTTATGCCGAGAAATGCACGAACATCACGCTGAGTATGAGGTACAGACATATTAAAAATGGTAGTCACACGCTCAGGCGTTAGTCTCCTCCCCTCCTTCGACAGTAGATGACCGAGATAGGTCACCTCCTGTCGACAATATTGAAATTTAGAAAGGGATACTTTATTGCCATTAGCAGCCAAATGAGACAATAATTGTACAGTGGCCTTCTTACAACCTTCCTCGGTATCAGAGGCCACTAACAAATCATCTACGTATTGCAAAAGCACATTACCAGGGGGCAAGACCAAATCATACAACAATGTTTTCAAAGCTTGACTATAACTACTAGGACTCTCTGTGTACCCCTGGGGAGCACGGCAGAACCGGAAGCTGCGACCAGACAATGAGAAGCCAAAAATATGGCTGCTATCAGGATGAATTGGAATGCTAAAGAAAGCATTTTTTTAAATCAATCACAGAGAAATATTTAGCAGTAGGAGGAATCATAGTGAGAATAGTAGTGATGTCTGAAACCACAGGGTATTGGGGCACCACTATTTTATTAATTTCGTGCAAATCAATCACAAAATGATAGGTATCAGCATAGTCAGGATAGCTTCCAACAGGGGCTTTTTTTAAGATAGGCAAAATGGGGCTGTTGCACACATTAGCAGCTGTCTCTTCCACCACACCCCTTTTTACCAAATCTTGTATGATGGAGAGCAAAGCCTTCTCACCAGCCGGAAAAATTTTGTATACGAGGAAGCCGAGCATTTTGCTTCAAAGTAATAGAAACGGGCGGAATCTTTAATAATCCTACATCTGTGTCACCAGTGGCCCACAATGTTGCTGGAATAGCAGCAAACTCAGGAGAGAGGGGTTCATTTTTAGTGAAGCATTGCAAAGTATGCTTCCCAAGGGAATTAATAGTCAAGTAAACACCATCAGGTGAACAATGAATTTTAGCATGTAATTTCTTCAACAAATCCAAGCCCAACAAATTTTCGCCACAATGGGAAGTCAAAAGAACCGGGGAGTCTATCGTAACAGGACCAATTGTAAAAGGAATAGGTTTGGAGATGGGGCTCACCACCGGAATTCCTGAGAATCCTACCGAAACATTATTGTGCCCGGACAGAGCAGCCCCTGGTACCAGGGAACGAGAAATAGAACTATTCATTGCACCCGTATCAACTAAACACTTTTTAGATGTCCCCATCAAATGCGCCTCTACATAAGGTCCTTGCTGATCAACGGGTACTGACACCTGGCCCTCACTCTGTCTATGGCTATCCTATGTATAAGCATACCCTTCGGTCGCATCCATTGCACACTCCTCATTATAATACTGCCTACCTCTTGGATTATCAAAATAATTATTTTCTTGTCCAACTTGCGTCGCCTCTTCTCGTCGCATATCACTGCGATCCACACTTCCCCGACCTCTTCCTCTACCTCTCATAGCCCTGTTCTGGGCCGTCAACAACGGACACTGAAATCGCCAATGCCCTTCCTCCTTACAATAAGAACACTGATTTATTCCCAAAACGACAGCCGGCCCTCTGCCTCGTCCAGTTCCCGCCCCCCTCTGGACGAACCCTCTACCGCCTCTCTCTCTGCCTCGTCCTTGGACAACTTGTTGCAACAACACCCGTGTTTTAAGATCCCTCGTTCTCTTTTCCGTCTTATCCTTACTCTCATTTTCTCTATGTTCATAATATTGGGCCATACTCAATATTACCGAGGGCGTGGAAGTGGTCCAGGTACTTTCAGTGGCTTGTAACCGTGCAGAGACTTCGGGTAACAAATTGGTCACAAAACGATTAACAAATAATCGTATACCGCCTTCCAACGATAAATCCTGTCCACTAAAATCAGTGAATACGCCCTCAAATCTAGTGAAAAAATCAGAAACACGTTCATCTTTCTTCTGTTTACATCTGGTCAATTTGTCCCAATCCACCTTACGAGGCGGAATTAAGGAATGCATGTTAGTGATAATGCGGCCAGGTAATGCCAATAATTCAATTTTTGGCTTATTTCCAGGCTTATGATCCTTGTCCCAATCCTTTATCTGCTCCCATGTTCCGCCTAATTCTTGAGCATGGTCCTGATAATATACCTGACACCATACGTCAACTGGAACTAACAATGCAAAAAATAGCTCTATGTCAGCTAAGGTCATGGCGGCCGAAGAGGCCGCTTCTGTGAGTTCTTTATAATAAGCAGTGGGATTCTTAAGAGGGTCGGGTAATTGCGATTTTAGCAAGAGGACTTCACTCCTCTTCCAGTGGGTGTAAACCCATTGCTCCTGCACTCGAGCCTCTACACAAGGTCTAGTCACCACACCGTGGTCATCCTTTAGTTCCGGTATTTTAGGATGCAGGATAGAATGAACTTCTCACATAGGATGCTGAGTGTCCCACGAGGGACACTTTTGATGCATCCGTTCTCGATAATTTAATAAAACCTCCACATTTCTATACACTTCATCTGGGCTAAGTTCAGACTTATGAACCCTGTCCCGGATGTCATACATCACTTGGCGGGCCATCCCTCCCGGAAAACACTGTTCCCAGAGAGTAATAATACGTGCAGCCATGTGTTTCAAGGCATGTTGCTGCATAACAGGCTCATAGTCTCGAAGCGTGTTCCATATATCAGTTATAGTGTAAATAGGCTGTCGCATCCACTGGGATGACTAATTCTCAATCATCTGTTTCTCATTCTGTCCTACAGCCGAATGGGTAAACAACTTCTGTGCATCGAAATCCCCTGGAGCACGAAATGGAGTCGAAACAGCTGGAGATGGGGTCGTGCTCGTAGAAAGGGAAGTCCACACAGGGGTGGGGGGAGACAAAACAGCTGTGGACATAACGGAAGACGGCAGGGTAACAGGCCATAAAGTAGCAGTCTCGGACACTGAGAGAGATGAAACAGAGGATGTTCCCGGAGAGGCAAGGGATGAGGAAACAACAGGGGCAGAAGCTGAAGGGGCCTGTACTAGAGTCGGGGGAACAACTGGATATATACGCTGTGGAGCATAAGGTGGAGATGGACGAGTGTCCAATAAATCCTCTATCTCATCTTCCGCTTCAGTCCTAGTCACATCGGTCTTATCCACTTTTCCACTTTTAATCTAAATTGTCTGTCTGTACAATCAATCCCTTGTTCAGTTTGTGCTTTATCATAAGCTATAGCTTTCTGCGTAATCGTCCGATTTCCTTTCATCCTACATACTTTCTCCTCCTGCATACGTCTACGCTTTGCTTCCTTCTGCTACAGGCTTAGGGACTCAAACATTGACTGTCGACTACGCTTAGAAAATAATCGATCCTGCAGCCAATTCATCTTTTTTTCATCGAAAGACCCGGTTAAGGGCAATTGTAATTCCACGTTATCTTTAGTATATTTATGCCATAGTGTATTAAACAAGAGAGGTGTAATACCATTCTTTACATACATATCATAACTTGGGCTGCCCTCAGGTGGGGCAGGTTGACTTTCAGCCAAACGTGTATCATTAGGGTGGCAACACCATCCAAAACAACTCAATTTGCTAAAACAGGGCATGGTTATTGTCATCACGCATTCCTCATTCGATCATAAAAATAAACTTCCAAACACGGTCATGTTCAAACATTCACAAAACATACAACCTCACGCTCATTCAAACATACACAAAACAATAATAAATATATACATACAAATATATTCAAAAATGGCGTTTCTTCGAAAAAAGAACAGGGCCCGTCGACTCCTGTTCGTGGAGAATCAATCAAATTCAGATTTCAAGACCAACAGATACCAAAATCAAGCAGTCCAAAGACTACCAAGAGACCGTCAGACAGGTATATCCACAGACCGACCTACAGACAATCCTGCAGCCTTCCTGGTTCACTCTTGGGGCTATTCTGACTAAGCCCGCTTCATTAGCACTGCTTCAGATGTGTTCCCAAGGCTACCCAGGTACAGCCACAGGCTTTTCCGAGAGCAGTCGGGCTGGGGGCGCACCACACGTGCCACACCGGGCATCCGATCGCCATCTCTATTGTTCACAAAGGTCCATGGAGCATCTACACGTGCAGCCACCATCATGCTGCCCCGTCAGACCCCCAAGATTCTCCATGGTACACTGACCACCAAATACTTACACAGTAAACTGCTTCAAAAGCACTGCTGAACAGTGCATGCCAAGAACATCAAAACAATTCCACTCACCTGGTGCACACAGGCACAATTGCGTGTTCACCAATGCCAATTCCTGAGGACCAACACGGTCAGCTCCTGGGTTACGCCCGTAGGACTCCAGTGAAGGGTCACTAGCAGCTGAGGACACTCTGATCGTGAGAGCGGAGTAAGTTCATGCCAAAAATGGCTACATTTCAAAGGATCCTTTTTCCGTCCACCCGCTCGACCAGAATTACCCCCTTGTCCTTACCACCCATTTACGGGGAGGACGACCCAGTCACGGAGTCCCACCAGAGTCGCCAACTGAAGTGCCATAAAATTGAACTAAAGGACTATACCTACCTATAGTCACAATACCATTACCAAATAATCAGCCAGTTGGCAGTGAAGAAGGTTCAATTGTTTATTAAACAAAATACTCTATAGAAGAGCCTCTCCGAACCTCACCCATCAGGTGCGCCGAGAAGACGGTTGGCTCGTATTCAAACATGAGGTTATATACTTTTCGGTTCAACACATATAATCACTGTAAAAGGAAAAACACCAGTTGGCCCTCGAGCTCCAAGAAAGGACCATATATGGCACACATCAGACCAGTACAAAGGCTTGACTATCTATTACTGATGAGGTCAGGAGGGGTGACTCCCTTTCGTCTTGGTGCCTGGGAGTGTAGACACGGCGCCTCCAGGAATGCGCTTATCACCCCCAAAGCCAGCTGCTACCAGTAACTCAGATGAACTGGGGCCTGACAACTGCACGTGATCAACACGTGATCACGGCCCGTGCCCGAGCATATGATCAGAAGATGGCGTCTGTATGGTTCTCGGCCTACTAGACCTTTACGAAAACGGGATTTTGCTGACCTATCAGACTCTCCAAGAGCTGTTTGATTTGCCAGGGGGGGTTTCCTGCTGCACGCAGTGCTTACCAGAGCGATACAGGCGCACTGGAGGGAGGGGATGATGGAGCCTCAGACGTCGATGGCCTGCCAGTATACTATAATGGTGGCAGGAACTGTCAAGGCGGTTACGTGCCTATATTCTAGAATGCTCCTCGAAAATCTACAGCCCCTAGCCGAACTGAGGGTGAAGTGGGAGAAGGATCTAGGTAGAGATATCCCTGAGACGGCCTGGGCACAGATAGTGAGACGAGCTTGGAAGAGCACGAGGAACGCAAGGTTCCAGCTGGTGCACTTCTATATACTTCACAGAGCATACTTGACGCCTGGGAAAATCCAGAAATATTTTAAAGTTGAGGAGGCGGCATGTCCCAGATGTATGAGAACTGGGGTGGAATTGGATCATATGCTGTGGTCTTGCCCAGCGCTGGGTCTGTACTGGAAAGCGGTGGGAGATACCCTGAATGAGGTGACAGAGAGGCGGCTGGAGTTCGATATGGCTGTTAGTATACTGCACTGGTTCCCACACATGCCCAAAACTAAAATTACGAGCAAATTCGTAGACATGGGACTTATATTAGCGAAACGAGAAATCACGAAGCGGTGGAAGGCAACAGTGGGCCCAACTAGTAAACGATGGAAGGGGGAATTTCTCAAATGGGCCACCAGCGAGGGCGCGCTGCGGTATCAATGGGCTCATAGGTGCAACGATGATAAGGCGCTAGAGGCGGCAGCTGCGTGGGAGGCGTTAGTACAGGCACTGCGAGATTATGAGCCAGGCGCTGATGGAGACGATCGAGCCGGGGATGAGGGGAAGACCCCGGAGCAAGCTGGGCACATCACATAATTCGACACATTGGTATTCCTTGAACTGTATGATCTCATAGGGCAGAGATGGCCGCATGCGTTGTTGATGAGGACTGAGGGAGGGGGAGGGAATTTAGAATTTTCGTAGTGTTTAAGGGTAGAGGTTTTGTTATGTAGCTTATTGGTTTATGCGTTGTATGGACCGGGAGGGATTTTTATGACCCTGAGTTAGGTATTGTATGATTGGCGGGGGGCTTGTGATTAATCTTCAGGATGTATAGTGAAACAAATTGTGTAAGGCTTTATATGTGGTTGTGCAAAAAAAAAACAATAAACTATGTTTAAAAAAAAAAAAAATGGTTCTCGGCCTACTCTTATAGCAATAGATATACAGGGAGGAAATAAGCTAGTTTCCTCCAAGCAAAAGCATATATATCACACAGGGAGTGTACGTATAGATGCATCATGCTAACATATTATAGGTCCGATACTCCTTATACACGGGAAATCTACTTTTTTATCCCTCAAGGCCAAACTGTATTCAAGAAGTTACTTGCAATCCCCCAAACATGCGATGCATATGAAGGAATCAACACTTAGCTTTGTTTTCAGTCCCGGTTCCTGCTTTATTGATGTTCGTCGCTGGAGCCGGCTTTCCACAATGGCAGTAGAGGAATCCCGGAGCACTGATGACGTGGCTGATGACCCTGATGAAAAGATGCCCAATCCGCTGCTCAGGATGATGAAAATAAAAATCCAAGCGACGTGCCTCACTGGGTGTGGCTATTTATAGCCAATCCAGGGGCGTTGCCAGTCGCGTTCTAGCAACATGTTTGTTTACGTTGCTCCTTCACATGCGTCACGTTCCTTCTCGAACATTTCCCTGGAAATGGGGAAAACAAAGCCGATGTGCTCTGAATTATCTACACACCTTGGTTTGTGGAAGAACCAAAGCTTCCTCGTGGGCAATACATTCCTAACAAGCATTGGCAGACAAAACAAAGGCATACAATAAGCAGTGTCAAAATCAAGAGACAGGATATCATGAATATATAGTTTAGGCACATATTAGCACATGGTTGGTATGTAGCGCCCGGGATTGCTGACGGATGACACAGGCCTAATGTGTATTCCTGATAGGTCTCCCCCTCAAAGACCCTGACACTGGTTGTGGTTTGGAGGGGTTTCGCTGATGAAACTGTCTCACCAACCGAGGAGCATGAACGGAGGATGCGGGTTCCCATGAGGTCTGTTCTAACCCATACCCGTTCCATGCTAAAAGGTAATGTAAACCCCCCCTGTATCCATTTGGAATAAAGCACCTTGGCCACTACACATTCCCATTCATTATTAACTTTTATGGGGGATAGTGGTGCACCAACAGGATGGGTGGGGATTACGCCTTTACTAGGGTAACATGAAAAACTGGATTGATCTGGAAATCCGTAGGAAGGTCTAGTTTTACTGTGACAGGGTTAATCAGTTTTTTAATTGAGAATGGACCCAGATACCTTGGATATAATTTACGAGACCCGCCCAGTCACAGGTTCTTTGCGGTTCCCATACCTGATCCCCTATAGCATATGAAGGAGCCGGTTGTCTATGTTTATCTGCCTGACCTTTCTTCTGTTGTTGGTATGATGCTAAATGTTGCTTAGCCTGTGTCTGAATGTGTATTAATTCTTTATGATGGTCTTGTACTGCTGGAACCCTATTCAAGCTAGATGTTTGTATTATTGGGATCATTCAGGGATGATAACCTAGGAGACAAAAAAAGGAGAAACCCTTGCAGCAGAGTGCACGGTGTTATTGCACACAAGTTCTACCATATATGGTGCTTTATCCCATTCAGTAGTCCAAGTAGAGAAAAAACAATGCAAGGTTTGCTCCATGGTTTGGTTAAGACTTTCAGTCTATCAGTCGGTTTGAGGATGGTAAGCAGAGGACAGGCAACATCAATGTTCAAGCTACGCCAGAATCTGGAGACAATTGTGGGTCCGGATCAGATACAATGGTGGTCAGAAGTCCATGTGCTTTGACTATAAGCGGTATAAATAATGTGGTTAGTTCTTGGGCTGAGGGCATGCGTTTAATGGGAGGAAATGAGCCATTTTGTTTAAATAAACCACTGCCACCCATATGATGGAATACCCATTTGACATAGGTAGGTCAGTGATGAAATCCATGCTTAAGGTATGCCAGGGCATGGGTGGTATTGGCATGGGATGCAATAATCCAGCAGGAGCAACATGGGACAAGTTGGACATGATTGGACATAACTTTTAACATCATTGATTAACGAGGGCCACCAAGGATCCCGCTGACAAAGTTCCATGGTCTTTTTTCTGAAATGCTTGTTCTGCCTCTGGGGACCAATGAAACTTTACTCCCTTTTTAAGGAGATGGGTAATGGGAGAAACAACTAAAGAGACATTAGGAATAAATCGCCAGTAGAAATTGGTGAAACCCAGGAATCGTTGAATGTCTTTTAAAGATCCTGGGGTTTCCCATCGTAATATGGCCTGTACCTTGGAATGCTCCATGGCAATACCTTCATCAGAAATCACATAACGTAAGAATTTGATGTTACTGGCATGGAAGACACACTTGTCTAGTTTGGCAAATAGGTGGTGTTCTAGCATACGATGTAATACAACCCGGACATGACCAATATGCGCTTCGGTAGAAGATGAATAAATAAGGATGGCATCGATGTAGCAGATGACAAACACATCCCAAAATCTTGTAGCACCTCATTAATAAAAAATGAAACACTGCAGGTGCATTGCACAGTCCAAAGGGCATCACCGTGTATTTGAATAGACCAGATTGGGTCCTGAAGGCGGTTTTCCACTAGTCTCCACCTTTTAGCCTTATCATATGATAAGCGCCCTGCAGATCCAATTTACTAAAGATGGTTGATTTGCACACTTGATCCAGTAAGACTGGTGTCAGTGGAAGGGGATGTCTATTTTTTTCTTGACTTCATTTATTGCACGATAGTCAATGCAAGCATAAAGTTCTAGGTTTTTCTTTGGTACGAAGAAAAGTAGAGAACTAACAGGAGAAGTGGAATGCCTTATAAAGCCCTTTAATAATAAGTCATCTAGGTACTCTTTTAAATAAAGGGTCTCAGGTTCTGTCAGGGCATACACTCAACAACATGGTAACGTGGTTCCCGGGACCAAGTCAATGCGACAATCATGTGACCAGTGGGGAGATAATTGTGTTGCCTACTTTTCTAAGAATACATCATGAAAATCTTCTTAAATCGCTGGTAGAGAGACTGTATGAGTTTTTTCAGTTACAGGTTCTGGAGTCTCAAGTGTAGAGGCACTGTGCAAAGGAGTACTGGTTGTTGTCTATTTGTGTAACACGTATACCAGCAATGCACAGAATCTAATGTGACTGTGCGCTAAACCCAATCAATTTTTTGATTGTGTAGTTGGAGCCAAGGGATGCCTAATATGGCCCCAAACACAGAAATGTATATAAGACCAAACTGAATCTGTTCGGAATGTCCACCTGCACAAAGCATGGTCAATGGTGCTGTCTGGTGGAGGATCAAACCAGAAGATAACTCGGATCCATCAACCACTCTCACTGGTTCAGGAGTATCTTTCTTGATGGTGGGAATAGTTAGAGCTTTTGCCTACCCAATATCCCCAAAATTTCCCGTGGCTCAAGAATTCAGTAGGATAGGTATTACTTTTCGCACCTGATTAGAAAAAAGCAAAGTGGATATCAGGGTAAGATGGCATGGTGCGGGTGTCATAGTGTTTGCAAAATAATGATCCGAGGCCGCGACGCCCAATATATTTGATAAGGGGGCCTCTGTCCCTATTGGGACAAGGAGTTTTCTGACTGCAAGCTTTCTATGGCAGGTAACTTAGAGTCTGTAAGACCTATAGCTTTTCAGGAAGTGATTTTAGCTAAGCAATACCGCGCAAAGTGTCCTGGACGACCGCAGAATAAACATAAATTTAGACATTGTCTGCGATCTTTCTTGTTTTTAGACAGTGGTCCCCTGACACTGCCATTTTGCATTGATTTGTAGGAATCAGGGGAATAGCGAGAGCTAGGGAGTTCCTTTTTCTCATGTTTTACTACTACTACTCGTGCTAAATCCCCACTGGTTTTTTGCCTCCACGTTCACCAAGACGATGGTCCAGTCGGATCACCAAATCAATTAATTCCACACAGTCTGTAGGAGGATTCACGATCCGGGCAATCACATCCTTCAACTCATCTTGGAGACCGCAAAAGAAAAGTGAGGTTCTTTTCTCCTCTGGCCATTCTGTCTCAGCGAGAAGTCTGTTAAAGGAGGTAATGTATGATAATAAGTCCTGTTTTCCCTGAGGTAAGTTCAAAAGTTCGATGTCACTTGCTTGAACAAACTGGTGTTTGGCAAAGAGCTTCCGCATTGTTTCTTTAAAATGAAAGAAATCATGTAAAATAGGGCCATCTTGTTCGACAAATGGAATAAACCACGTTGGCGCAGTCCCACCAAGATACGAGAGGATGAATGCTATTTTTGCAGCATCATCAGGAAATGCGAATGGTCGACACAGAAAATGTAACTGGCAGTGATTCATGAAGATACCGTATTTTGTCTGATCCCCAAAAACTCATTCAGGAGGGACTAAGGGGACAGGGATAGGAGTGCTGACTGATACATTACCTGGTTGGGAGCCTGATGCGTTTGTAGTTACTGGTAAAAACTGAGGGGCAGATTTACAAGCCCCATGCGCCACTTTTGCGCCGCCGTTGCATCACTTTTGTGACGCAGGGGCGGCGCAAAGCTAGCGCCATGCTGCGACAGATTTACAACGTGACGCATCTAGGGAGATGCGTCACGTTGTAAAGCCCTGCGAAACATTAAACCCGTGTCAGGTTTAATGTATGCAGGGTGGGCGTTACGTCGGAAAAAGCCTCGGAAAAGTGACGCGGTGAAATCTACAAGATTTCACGCAGTCACTTTTCCAACGCTGGTGCGTCAAATCCTTACGCCTGCTTCAAGCAGGCGTAAGGCGTGACG
Source organism: Triturus cristatus (assembly GCF_964204655.1). Lineage (NCBI taxonomy): Eukaryota > Metazoa > Chordata > Amphibia > Caudata > Salamandridae > Triturus > Triturus cristatus. The sequence continues at coordinate 1,805,961,680 of NC_140590.1, forward strand.
CACCATGCCCAGAGATAGGGCAGGTTGGAACAGTACTGGAGTTGCGTCGCGCTTGCGACACAACTTCCGCACTGCGCCAACCTTACACCGGCAGATGCGTCACGCATCTGCTTGTCCTTGCGCCACGATGCACCGCATTGTAAATGCGGCGCATCTGCCGTGGCGCAAGGGCAAACTTGTGTGATGCATCTTCCCTGGCGCCTCCCTGCTGATTTGCAGGGATGCACCAGGGAACATAAATCTGCCCCTTCAAGCATAGCGGTTGGATTGCCTGTTTAGGCCTAACTGTGGTGCTGTCCCAGGGAGATCCATTGCCCGGGCAGACTTTGATTTGTGGCTTGGCTTTATGTAAGATCAGCCACTCACCTGAAATCCAGGATGGTCTGCAGGTGCGATGCTAGCTCCTCAACCTGCTCAGAACCACTCTCAGTGCTACTGATTAAAACAGGAGGTCTCGCAGATGTTCCAAGAGGGAAGGAGATTGGGATGAGAGATAAAAGAGAAGAGAAGACACTGCGGCCATCTGTTACCTGGGCCAGTCAGGATCTGAGTTCTAATGAGCCAGGTGTGGCGTTAGTCTCCAACCTAGGAGCAAGGGAAATTATTAACAATCAGATGGACTATATATATGTCCACTATATCTGCAAATCACTTGTATTCCCAGGAGTTACCTCTATAGTGTTGCTGCGAATGTGCATTCAATGACACTAAACTATTAGGATTGTTTTCATCTCAGGCACATCAATCAACTATATATAATAGAAAAGCAACTGGTCTAGAAAACATAAAAGCAATGTATTAAACTTTCATCCAATTTCTAGATACACACTGTGGGGCAGATGTACAAGCCCCTCGCTCCTCATTTACGCCGCCGTTGCGTCACTTTTGTGACGCAGCGGCGGCGCAAATCCTGCACCATGGTGCGGGGTACTTACAATGTGATGCAAGCTCTGTGCCACATGTAGGCGTTCCTGCACGGGGGGGGCGTTCCGGCGCAGGAACGCCTCCTAAAAGTGGCTGAGTGAAATCTACAAGATTTCACTCAGTCACTTTTAGGCCCATGCTGCGTCAAAACCCTGTGCCTGCCTGAAGCAGGCGTAAGGATTGACGCAGCATTAACAAGCTAGGGCCCCCCAGAGCATTGCTGGAGCTGCGTCGCACTTGCGACGCAACTCCAGCAATGCGCCACTTTTACGGCACAGATGTGTCACGCATCTGTGCCGTTTTTGCCCCATGGTGCGCCACATGGTAAATGCGGCGCATCCATGGTGGCGGAGCTGTGGCGCACAATAACTGGCGCATCCCTGCTGATATGCAGGGATGCGCCAGTTATTGTAAATATGCCCCTTAGTATGCTTCTTATAATCACACTCACATTCGACATGATGTATTCATGCCTTAAACCGAAATGAAAGTTCTTATTTTAATAGTGACCCAGCAAATTCACATCAAGTGCCAAGAATGACATCTCACAAAGCCAAACATCACCAAAGTCAACTTGCCAAAATGGAGCCGGTTTTCCACAATGGCAGGAGAGGAATCCCGGAGCAATGATGACGCGACTGATGACCCTGATGTAGAGCCACCCAATCCGCTGCTCAGGATGATGAAGACAAAAATCCAAGAAACGCTCCTCACTGGGTGTGGCTATTTATGGCCAATTCAAGGGCTTTACCAGTCGCGTTCTAGCAACGTGCTTGTTACATTGCTCCTTCACATGCGTCACGTTCCTTCTTGAACGTTTCCCTGGAAAGAAGGGAAAACAAAGCCGATGCACGCTCTCTTTCCACGTGCCTTGGTTTGCGGAAGAACCAAAGATTCCTCACGGGCAATACATTTATAACAAGCATTGGCAGGCACAACAAAGGCATACTATAAGCAGTGGCCAACTGGAAAACTGGAAAACATGAACACATCATTTAGGCACATCTTAGCACATTGTTGGTATGTGAGCCCCGAAAATGCTGATAAATGACACCGGCCTGATGTGTATTCGTGACAGTGCCCCTGCTGCTGCGGGCCAGGGTCCATGTTCTATCGCCCCAATCAGGGAAGTCCATTAAGGTACTGATTGGTCTTCCCTGGCTTTAGACTGGTGGGAGGTTGTGTTGGACCTAGCTCTTTTTGCAGGGTTATTCCCTGACACTTTGCCTTTTGCCTCTTTTTTTTCGGACCCTCATTTTGTTGGCTTTAGGACTCTGGGCACTTTACCACTGCAAATACTCTCTGTGTAGATTATCATTCTGAATGGTTATCCATGATTGGCTTATTTTATTTACTGGTAAGTCTGTAGTAAAGTGCACTGTGTGTGCCCGGGGCCTGCAAATCCAATGCCTGTAGCACTGAGTAGCCTTGTAAACTTGTCGCAGGCCTGCCATTGTAGTTTCTGTGATGCAGTTTTAAACTGCCAAGTCGACTTTGCATTTGCACCCACTTGCCAGGCCCTATCCTTCCCTTTTATGGCACGTAAGGCACTGCTAAGGTAGGCCCACGTTAGCCCCATGGGTGGGGTGCAATGTATATGAATCGTAGGACATATGCTAATGTGCTTTACATGTACTGGTAGTGAAATACTGTCTATTTTCTTTTTCACTATTGCAAGGACTGGCTCTTCATAATCTATCCCTGGACCTGTCTTGGAACATTTTACAAGTATAAATTTCAATTGGGAACAGCTAGAGATTAGGGGTGGGCGGAATTTGCGGAATTAACCTTCGCAAATTATCGCGAGAATGTTTAAAATTATCGCAAACAAGCAGAAATATCGCGAAGATGCGGAAGTTTTTTTCCGGCATGTTCGCGCGATTTTCTGCATGGTTGCGGGTCGCCAACTTACCCATGTGGCTGCTTGCGGGCGCGGCCATCTTGTTTTGAGTTGTTCTCGCGGTGCATGATCGCGAGAAGAAAGACGTGATCGCGCGACGCATGACGTCACTGCGGGCGCGAACTGTCGCGAGACAGCGCAAATGGCTAAAAACAATACAACATCTCATGGAGAACGCGACCGGATCAAGAAAACTTGTCGGCGAACGCAGGGATTCAGGTAAGGCGATCGCGCGCGCGCGAGAATGTATCATTTTACAGCGCGAGCAAGAAACAAATTATCGCCAAGCTGCGGAAACCGGAATTTTTGACATTTTCGCGCTCTCCGCGGAACGCAAAAATGTCAAATTATCGCAATTTCCGCGAACGGAACGAAATTTTTGCCCAGGCCTACTAGAGATATGAAGTTTATTTTCCCTGAACAGAGAATGTAAAAATAGATCTTTTAGTGAAGATGGTTTTTAAATTTAGTGTTTCAAAATGGCACTTTTAGAAAGTGGGCATTTTCTTGCTTTACTAGTCTGAGTGCTGCTGCCTGCTTGTGGATTTAACATCTTTGTTTAGTCTGACAGGGGATCTTTGTGCATTCATTCCAGACACTCACACATAGGGAGCTGAGGTGTGCCCTGCATATGCTGATGAGTCATCCTGGGCTTGAGTGGTGGGAGGAGTTGTTACTAACACCTGATTAGGTTGTGACTGCCTTGCACAATGCTGTCTCCACCTCCTGTAGTGCTGCTTGACCAGGGAGGACAGAGCTGGTTTTTCTGAGCAAGAAAAACTTTCTGACAAAGACTTCAAAGGGAAAAAGTGGCATAAGTATTAGACCTAAAACCCCAGAACTTTAGATTACTTCTGGATCAAGAGGAACCTCTGCCAAGGAGAAGGGTCGATGAGCTGTAAGGATGAGTACTGCCCCTTTGCTGTGTGTTGCTTTGATCGGTAGACCTGCAGTTGCCTGCTTCTACCTGAAAGAGAACAAAGACTGAACTTTGCTGTGACTCCTGCTTGAGAAGATCTCCAAGGGCTTAATATAGTGCTTGCCCCCTGCTAAGAAGTCTATGGGGCACAAAAGACGTTCTGGAAATCTGCTGCCACTGCTGGACTTTGCCATCTATGAGTCCTACCCTTTCCTGAGGTGTCTCCCTCCATTCCAAGGGCCTCAGCAGTGGGTTCTGCAGCTGATCTCTGTAACAACCAGCACGTAGTGACGCAAAGCCTTGCCAAGTCCCACCAAACAGCTGACAGCCTCTCAGAACTGAAGCCGGACATCACAAAGCCTCACCAAGTCCTGCTGCACAGTTGCCAGCTCCTCGGATCTGATGCCGGATGACGCAAAGCTGCACCTCACAGCCCCTAGCACTGACAACATGAAGCCTCGTAAAGCAACACAACATCACCGGTGCACAACGCATCGCACCAGCCTGCCAAATCTACAACAAAACTGGGCTTTTCAGCATTAAACTGATGAATCACCTCCCTTTGCAATAAGAAACTGACACATCACCTCCTCTTTAGCTCTTCGGCAAGGAACCAATGCATCACCTCCCCTGAAGAAAGGAAGCAATGCATCCCCTTCCCTGCAAGTAAGAAACTAATGCATCACCTTCCCTGCTACTGGATTCGTCCTGTAATTTTGATGCATCCAAGGTACTTTGGGGCATATTAACAAGGGCTTTATCTCTGCTTTTTTGGCTTAAAAAGACAAAGAAGCGGAGATAAAAATATCGCCCTATCAACAACAGGGTGCTAACATGCAAAACCGCATGTTAACACCCTTTTTTTACTACACTTCCCTTTGCATCTCTAATGAGATGCAAAGTGGGCGTTCGAGAGCAAAATAATAGGAGAAATGTCGCTAAGCGACATTTCTCCTATTATCAAGCTTTACGCTAACCCTGTTAGAGACAATAAAAGTAGCGCTAACCACGGTTAACGCTGCTTTTTTACATTCTGCTAATTTTCAGACTTAGCCATGTAATCCAATGGGAGGTGGATTACATGGCTAAGTCCACCATGGGCTATCAACAAGGATATCCCTATCCTTGTAGTTTTATCGCTGCATTACCAGAGATAACCTTCCAAAATGCCGCTATCGCTGGAATTTTTTATCGCCTAGATGGTTAGCGTTGTTAATAACGCGATAACCAGGCGATATTATCCAGCGATGGCGGGCGTTAAAAAAATTAACGCTAAGCGTCCTTAGCGTTAATTTTCCCTGTTCCTTGTTAATATGCCCCTAAGTTCTAAAAGTGACACATCCATGGTTTCCCATTGCAGAACTTCTTTTAACTTTTAAAAGTTATATTTTGATATCTGTATGTTGGATTTTTTGTTGTTTTGGTTTAGATAAAGATACTCTGTTGTTTTAAACCGATGTGGTGTCCATTTGTGGTATATTCACAGTGTTACTGTGTGTTATATACGAATGCTTTACACATTGCCTTTGTAGTCTAGTCTGACTGCTCTGAGCCAAGCTACCAGAAGGACAGCACAGGCAAACTTGGGCGTGTACTTTACTCATCCTGACTAGTAGTAAGGGTCCCTAATTGGACAGGCTGTGTACCACTTCGAACTACAGACCACCATTTCTAACAGTCAAACTTATCAATTTGGTTTGGGACTCAAACTAGACTGGCTCTTCAGGGAAATCAGTCAGGCATCTTTTATTCAGAAAAAGGATCAAGTCATCTGTTTGGAAATTATAATGTGGTCTTCACTGTGGCTTGTATAATGGAAATCCTAAACTCTTAGCCCAATCAATAGTAATGATAGAATATCATCCACATTGGCTAAGATTTATCAATGGATTGTGTTGTCCTTGTGTCATGCAAGGTGATGCAAGGGCAATGCAATCCTTAAGTCAGATTTATCAAGCCACACAAAGAGACCTAGGGGCATATCAGCAAGGGCCGGCGATAATTATCGCTTAGCGCTCTTAGCGTGAGGATAACTATCGTCGGCCAACTCTGAAATTTATTGCGGAGATAGCGTGCTATTAGCAACGCTTATCTCCAAAGCGATAAAATTCAGAGCGCTAACAGCCAAATGTGCGATTATCGCTGGAAATCCAGCGATAATCACACAACTTTTGGCGAAAGCTTGCTGATAGGGCCTCACATACTTAGCCATGACATCCACCTTACATAGTATATCATGGCTAAGTCAGTTTCAAAGCAGGCGTAAGGAAAGTAGCGATAACAGAGGTTATCGCTACTTTTCTTGTCGCTATACTGCTTTGAGTGAGGCTTGATAATAGGAGAAATGCCGCTTAGCGACATTTCTCCCGTTATCCTGGGGAGGAACGCCCACTTTGCATCTCATTAGAGATGCAAAGATGGGCATTGAGGGAAATGGCGATCAGGCTAGGTTTCATGCGCTAGCGTGACCTTCCTGATAAGGCAATAAAATTATCGCCGCTTTTCGTCCGAAAACGGACGCAAAAGCGGCGATAATTGTTTATCGCCTGCTTGTTGATATGCCCTCTGGTGTGGCCCTGCATGACTTGATGAATCTGGAGAAAAGCATGGCATAGAAATGTACTGCCCTGCATTACTGTATGCTGGAAATGTATTACATGGATGGAGCATGGGAGTTCCTATCATCCAACCATCTATGGTGCATTCCCAGATTTTCCAAGACTAGTGAACTTGGGAATGCATAAAAAATGTCTGCCTTAAACTTACATTCCTAAGACACAGATCCCTGGAGTATGACACATGAATGGAGTGAAAAAAATCTGACACATTACATAACTTTGCAGAAATCTACTCTGCTATCCAGTCAAAGAAAGGATCATCCTCAAGTTCCTCTGCCTTATCTAAAATTCTATAAATGGGTTGCCACCCAATTACCTAGAAGAAAAAGTACAAAAATATGATACTGTCAAATCACTGCTTGCCTTCAACTACTACCTCCTCCATACTTCCAAATCTGACTACACATCCAGAGGATACTGATGCTTACCAAATATTGGATTCTACTTATAGAACAGACTACAACTAGATGCACAGAGCAGTTGCAACTAGTGACATTTGAAAATGGTGTGGCATAAAATTTGTGATGGAGTGCACTGTGGTGAGCGTGCATAGCGTGCGAGCCCGAACAATCTAAGGGAGGGTTCGGGGGGTTCTCCCCACAAGAAAATTTAAAAATAAGAGTGGACAAATGGTACATTTTCAAGCAAATTTAAGAAAGCAAGAAGGTTAATAAAGTAATTGTGAAAGTACAGTTATTACATTAATAAAGAGATGTCATATAACAACATAGGTACCATCTTATTCAGCATAACGAAAGGGAAATGGTTGCCACTGGGTTGTTGAACAGTTCCTTCATAATAAGTATTTCCTTTCTTCCTTCGTGTCTTCATGTCTCAGGAGCTGCCCAAGGCACTTTATTATTAGGGCAGCTCCTCACCACGTTGGTACACAGCGAGGCATACAAAATGGCTATGGCCAGAGGTATGATCATAACAAGACTTAGGCAGTTAGCCCAGGTAATTATTAGATGGGTACAGCCTTTTTAATTTCATGTAAATCCCTAGAAAGTGAAGAATGTCATGCTTCTAGAGTCCGCCGAAGAAACATGCAGAATATAATAGCCAGGGGTGATTCACAACTCTCCTGGCATGGGAACAAAAACTGGAGGTCCAAGACTACCACCCTAATGATCTGCACTCTGTGCACACCCTGGCACGTTACTGAAAATATCTGGCACAATATTTATATGACACAACAATAAAGAGCAAGACAGCAAACGTCTTCAAGTGTTATTTTCCCTCTTCAAATGTTGTCCTTATCGGCGGTGAGGGACAGGCAGGAAAAAGACTGTCAGGATGGTGACGTACTGGCGTCCGGAGCCATAAACAGCTACAGGACCGTCATACATGAATTATTGCCAGGCCAGCCACACAGACAAACAGTTTTGGTTTCATAATGAAACTGAAACTATTTTCTTTTATGTGAATGCAGACAGTACAGACAAAAGGGAGCCCTGCTAATCTAAATCAAGATCAACAGAATGCAGCAAGTGTGTGCTATTAGCTCTCTTTAACCACCAACATACATATATTCATACTCAAAATCGATTTCAGCAAAGTTTGAAAAAAGCCAATGTTAACTATTGGTGTGCGAAGTTGTGACTTTTTTCTCACCACCCTGACCCTATTCTGTTCCTCGTGAAAACAGCTACTCACAATATGGACCCCTAAGGAAAAACCTCAAAACAAGAGAGAAGGCATGCTTTGCAGCTTGCGAACAATGCACCGATCTTCACTTTCTCACCCACATATGATTAAGATTAATATGTAATAGTGCTAGTTTATATAGTGTGAACTCGACCGGAAGGTATGGGAGCACTAAGCGCTTTTACTTGAGCACCAGTTACGTAACGTTACACATAGACACATTAATTTTTAATAGGCTTGGGTTAAGTGACTGATTTTTTGCCCAGAATGAATCACAAAATATTGAGGAAATGCCGTGGCTCGTACCTGGTTCCCCAGCTCCAAAGTGGCAGGACCAGCCCTAGCCAACATCCTCTCTTGTTGCATACAGTGTTCAAGAGTTGCTGGGCAGAACTACTTTGGAGGGCCCCTGGAAAGAACAAGAATGTGCAGTGCAATAGGTCTAGCATTTGCGTAAGCTTAAGCTATAGGCATTGGAAATGAAAATGCCTTTTATTTATATGTTTTGATAATTAACACAAATAAAAGACATTGTCATTCACAAAGCCAAAAGCTGAAACTCTTGCAAATGCGAGACATATTTCATTTCAATGAAGCGCCCGCCATTGTCCCCCGGCTGCTTGGAAAGTGAAAGTGAGCATGGCGCGCTGAATGTTGCAGGAAAGCATGTCATGCCTGCAGTAGGAGAAACTCATTAAAGAAAATAGTGCTTTCAGAGCAAGTAAGATGTACCTTGTAAGAACAGAAGTAAAAGGGCCAGTCCTCATGGGAGGTTTCAAATGAAGACAAGGCGTATAATAAGTAAAAAGGACAGATTAACAAGTCCATTAACCCCTTGCATGCCCGCCCCTTTCCCCGCCCAGTGCCGCGCCTTGCATTAACGGGCGGAGTTCATGACGAGCTGGACTCGTCATGGGCACAGCGCCACCGCAGCCCATGACGAGTCCAGCTCGTCATGGGCACTGAAGGGGTTAACAAATCATATGCAAGCATTTACGAAGGACAATGACACAAGCCAATGACAACTATGGGCGGAGAGTGGGCGGGGCTTCAAGTACATACTCGAATACAGCATGCCTCGTGGAGCAGCGCATTTGCTGCTCAGAATGGACCTAAAAAACAAGGGCCCCTCACAGACACCTCGTTGTGCCTCAAGGCTTTCCAGCCTCGCCTGTCTTGCAGCAATCTCAGTGCTTCTTCACAGCACAATAATGTGACTGCATGTCTCTACTTCTGACACAAAAGTGGGACATTTGGTAAAAGCGCTAGCTGAGTGCAAGGCATCACAGAGGCATGCAAAAGGAGGGACAAACCCACAGAAAAGAGAAAGGGTGGCCACCTAAACTTTGCACCTGAAATAGATTTGCAGTGTTAGTCGGGCACTGGGATGAAGGGTTTTGCTGCTAAACAGTCTTTACATTTTAAACATAATATGTGCCTATCTCTTGCATGCCGATGCTCCTTGCTAAATGAGACCTTGTGACAGTAGGTCCGAGGTCAAATTCTTTGACAATACAGGAGGTCATTTTTAACGTGGAGATATGATCCTATTACGTTTACGAACAGAGTTGCCTTAGAAAAGTGACAATTGAATTAGGTTACTAACCAAAAAATTAAGAGACACAGCTATCGTTGGTACTTTAGGCTGAATAACACAGGTACTCGGGCCCAGAGCAGTGAGGAACTCAACGCAATTTAACTACACCTGTCTTTAACTTCACAACCAGGGCTAGTTAACCTTATTTTCCTTGCAATAAAAGCCATGAGCATGGCATCTCCAATACATGACTGTGGGTTACATATACAAGGAAGACATTGATACGAATGTATTGAGTTAAGCCAGTGTGATGGTTCAGTGAGTTAAACGCAGCTAAGAGAGAATGGCATGTCGAGCTCAGCCACCTATCTTTCCCCTAGCTCCTCTTCCAATACAGCCGTCCTTGTTTCCAGCTCCGTCATCTGATCACTTATGTCGTTGCAAGTTTTTGGATTCAAAACTGGAGTGGCGGAGGCCGTGGGGTCTCTGACACGGATACGGACGTCATTGCCCCGAAGACGAGAACAAAGGGAAAAGGAGGACCTGTGCAATCGGCCCCGGTTGAATCCCCGCAGCAACCCTCGCAGCAACAGAGCCTGATGGATTCAGAGCCGGCGCCTGCCATGGTGGTTCAGGGACGACGGCAGCGTGTGTGGCGGGAGAATCCTCTGGACGGGAAGGGGAGGGGTGTGGGCGCGCAGCCCCAGCTGCCTCGGCCCACCACAATCATCGACATGTTCATGGGCACAGGGAGTAGTTCAGCCTCTGGCTTCCCAAAGGAGCAGCTCGTTGTGTCAGACCCGGCTAAGGAAGATGGACCTAATGGGCTAAATTTAACGGGTAAGCCGCTGCCGGGCCATGGGAAACATCAGAACCAGGGGAAATAGAGGCACAGGTACATGCTACTACTCTGACTAATACTGGCAAAGAGAGCACGGGTGAGTCAGGGCTAGCTAGTGACTTACTAGGTGAAATGGCAATTCAACAGGAGGAAGGTTCTGGGCAGCACCAAAGGCTACAAAACACAAGGGGGAAGGAAAGTTAAATTAAAGGGCCTCCCAAGCCTCGCAGGGTATTGCAGGCGGGCAGGGAGACGGACATTGATTCGGAAGCAAATGACTTTTATTCACTCTCCAATGCCACTTGGTCTGGTCCGGGCTCAGGCCACGGGACTAACTCAGAATCAAGTGAGGAAGAAAGCATTTCTGGTATGGATGTTAGAGGTAGGGATAGAATTACAGTTATCAGGAAAACATACCCTTGGTCTGGGAGAACAGGGGACCCCAAAAAACTGATCTTAGATGGGATTACTCTACAGGAGATCTATTGGTGGGGGGTGGTAATCAGCCCAATTCAGAAGAAGGTCTAGGAGGGTCCCCCGCACTCTCTCCCACCCTAGAGTCCATACTGCAGCGTGTAATGGCACATAGGGAAGAAGCCCGATTGGAAAGCAAGCGCTCCCAGAATGCTAACTGGAAACTCCAGGGTGCAGTTAGAAAAATTGCTAAAACTTTTTAGTGAATTTCAAAGGTTTTTTAAACGCTAATTGCTAACTACAACATCCCTGAAACCTATGTTTTTTTCAGTGAATTTCTAAAGTTTTTTAAATATTAAACTAATATTTGTCATTAGTACTGTTTTTCTAACCTTTCCACTACAGAAAAGAAACAAACTGCAAAACTGTTGTGTAAAGTAATATATTTCAGAAATTAGTGTTACTTATCAAATAATACGACATAATTTAACATTTTGAAAACATTTTTCTGTCCCTTTTTCTGCTGTTTTAAGATTCTACTTAACTTCACTATTCACAGTGATGTCAGTGTAGTATCATCATAAACAGCTGGGAAAAAAAAACAATCAACTAGATTGTTAACAAATGACTAATTCTTGCAACCACAAAACGAAATCAACACAAATAACACATTCAATACTATTTCCAATTTTTAAATCTTACCTTTACTCTGTAGTTTCCGTTCACATTTTTCCCCAAGGCAAATAATGTGTTGATATTTTTTTTTTAAATCATCCAGTATGAATTCCTTAAAGCATCTTCTCATTTTCCCTCTAGGCCGAATAATGTATCAAACATTTTTGCTTAAGAAATATCAAGTATGAGTTGGGTAATTCATAAGGCAATCTCAGTTTTATTTCTAAGTGTGTATCATTGCAGTGGCTCCAACCATTATTACATTTTAAATATACAGTATAATGTCCACATGTGGTAGTAGCTCCAGCATGGAAAACAATAGCCAGTGTTGCAAAAGTTCTTCCAGAAATAGTTACTTGAGTAGCAACAACATTTATTATTTTCATTTCCACTTTTCTTCCATTTGTTCTACAGCGTTGTAGCATTAACATTAGATATTTTCCATATCTTTGTAGTCATAATGTAGATAACATTTCTGATTGACAATGAGAACATTTCATATCATGATTTTCTTCTTTTACTAATTTCGGAAAAGGTACAGATTTGCAGTCAGCTATTGTTAAATATAGAAATTGTTCTTTGTCAACTATAGTGTTTGAAGGTAATGAACACTGCTCACATTTGTGATCCCATTTGTAACTAAGTCCAAATGAACTCTCAATCTGGATTCCTTCATCTTCTAATACTCCAAGCATAACCATCAGAAACTCTTGTGCATCTTGTTGTATATTAGGCCTGAACATTAAAGATCCAGTACATGTATCCAAGCGAATACCAGAAGCAGTATGGATCTTACTTCTGTCAGTTCTCAATTGTTCAAATTTAGGGGCAGATTTATGTTAACTGGCGCATCCCTGCATATCAGCAGGGATGCGCCAATTATTATGCGCCACAGCTGCGCCACCATGGATGCGCCGCATTTATCATGCGGCGCACCATGGGGCAAAAACGGCACAGATGCGTGACGCATCTGTGCCGTAAAAGTGGCGCATTGCTGGAGTTGCGTCGCAAGCGCGACGCAGCTCCAGCAATGTTCTGGGGGGCCCTATCTGTACAATGCTGCATCAATCCTTACGCCTGCTTCAAGCAGGCGCAGGGTTTTGACGCAGCATGGGCCTAAAAGTGACTGAGTGAAATCTTGTAGATTTCACTCAGCCACTTTTAGGAGGCGTTCCTGTGCCGGAACGCCCCCACCTGCCCTGGAACGCCTACATGTGGCGCAGGGCTTTACAACGTGACGCATCTCCCAGATGCGTCACGTTGTAAATACCCCGCACCATGGCGCAGGATTTGCGCCACTGCTGCGTCACAAAAGTGACGCAACGGCGGCGCAAAAGTGGCGCAAGTGCAACATAAATCTGCCCCAAAGTATAAAGTGCAGAACATGATCTTTTTTCCTGACTTTCCATAATTTTACCATAAAGATCTTCTAGATAAAATATAACGTTTAGAACAACATTACCATAGCAGTTGACACCAGAAGCATTTTCTAATTGGTATTCCACAACATCATCACTTGTTTGTATTTTCTGTTTCTTTGCATCTTTTCTTTTCTCCTGAATTTTTTCTGCTTTTCAACCCCACTTGATTCATCAACATGTTTCCGTTTTGAACACACAACACGTTTTTCATAAATAGGATATTCACCTAAAGTTGGTGCATAAAGTCTTCTTAAACGATTATATTCTCTTACACAATTTACATCAGCACTAACCTTGTTTTCATCAAAATCAGTTAAATACAATCATACATTAAGCAAACTATAGATTTTTTTTCTGCAATATTCTTGTACGGTACTGCTGCTGGTGTGTTCTCAGTTGTAAACAAGTTCTTTAGTAGGCGACTGTAAATCTTGTTTACCATGTTTGCTTAGAACACCAATTCTTACATCTTTCAGAATATTTCCATAATCTTCATCACTTGCTTGTTGCATATTCTGAGTGAGTTCTTTATATTCAAAATTTAACCAGAGATTCACATTTCCAATACTTCCCAAAGATTCCCTCGTGTCTTCATGTAGAAGAGTTTTAAAGACTGGTTCTCCTTTTACAGGAGTTAGATGTAGCAGATCTCCAAATACAATTAAAAGTTTTCCTCCAAAGAGAACGTCATAATGTGTTTTTAATACTTGTCACATTCTTAAATGCACGAAAGCAAGCATTAAGTTTGAGATCATGCTCACCTCATCAATAATTAAAAGTTTCATCTTTTTCAGCACTCTTGACACTTCATAAGAAGCTTCTCCAGCCAACTTCTGCTATTCTAATTTATTATCATGCTCAACTGGTAACATCAGTAATCTATGCAAAGTAATTCCTTTAACATTGTGCGCAGCTAATCCAGTTGGAGCTGTTACCACACAAGATAAATGTGAACAAGTAGTTTTTGTAAGATAACGTGTCAAAACTTTAATTAAAAAACTTTTAACCATTCCAGCTTGACCACTGATATACATCAGAATAGGTTTAAATGGTGAACATACACATTCTTTTTTTATGTAACAAACCATGTTCTATCTGTTCTCTCGCTTGTACAAATATTTCTTTCTGTTCAATATTTACTTATTCTTCTAACTTTTCTAATGTAATATTCTCCTCTTGTACTTGTTGCATTGCAATTTCGACTTCATGCATAGCAATCGCTGCTTCATTTTCCACTATTGGTTGTCCAAGTGGATCTTGACTACATGTACCAGAATTTTGACTATCTTGGGAACTTTCATTAGCAACTTCAGCTGTAATAGTCTTTTCCTGTTCAACTTCATCATTCAACATTTTTAAATATGTAGGGAAAATTGAACATGCAATGCTATCTTTATATGCATTAAAATAATCTTCGTAGCAGTCGAAATCTCCAAGTAAATCACTATCGCTACGCCATGGTTTGAACAGTTGGAGAGGAGCTAAATAGTAAAATTCTCGCTTATCTGGAGTTTCACAACTGAGTTTCTTGTGGTTGATAAGGTTACCTTTTGTGTGTTTTACTAAACATCCATGACATCCAATTACTGCATGTTTTCCTTCTTTTAAATTCTGTTTAATATTTCTTTTGCAGCTGTAATGATGAAGTACTTTATACAGACATAGCTGTTCCAGATGTCGACTCCTTTTTGGATAGTATGTATCCAACATATTAGTTTTAAGAATTTCTGTACTGCCTGGTTCATTTGCTGCTTAGTATTCAATTTCTTCTAATGATTTCAACACTCTTTTTCGTGAGCATTCAAGACCTAAACTTACCCAAATGATCCCTCGTGATTTTGAATATAAACTTGAAGAGGACAAGCGGTCTGAACATTCATAGGATCCAAAAGTAAAGCTGTACATTTTTTTGCTAAGGCTCTTCTCTTGTGGAATTTCTTCCCACAATTGTTTCATCTCGGTTTTTTCTGATTTCGTTATATATGATGTTACATAGCATGCAACAGCAATTGAGTTGTCTGCAACATACGGGATGTCCATGTTTGCATTCCACATTTTTAAAATAACCGGATTGTAGTCATTAATACTTTGACAGTTCTTTTCTTTTCAAGTTGTAGGTATTCTTTGGAGATTTGCGAGTTATTGTGTGCCTTACAGAAGAAAAAAAAGAATTTACTCGTCCTTTAGAAATAACTGGACGTGGAAATCCAAACCGACACTTGGTATAAAATTGTCCTTTAGACTTGTATTTGAAACGTAAAACTTGCTGTCTCAAGCTTCTATCTCCTCCTTCTCTTGGAATCTCACATATCACATACTGTTCAATGAAATACAATACTATTTCATCTGAATCATTTCCACATTTAGGTGCATCCTTGATCCACAATAGCATATATATGAGGAGCACCTCTCGCTTTGTACTCCGTTCTCCAAAAGAAATCGGTAACTTTTCCAAGAGGTGGATTTTTTTTATTGCAGATGAAATACCTCATAGCTTGAAACCTATGATTAAAATATCTGCACACATTTACAGGATCCAAAAAACATAGTTCTCCAGGTGTCTTCATTTCAACATTCTTTATATTGGAATTTCCTTCTCGTAGAAATTCAAGGAAATCTTCCCATGCATACTCTGTCACAAACCACGTTGGTGTACCTAAGTTCCGTAACATACACTTCAGTTCTCCATGATGACGAAACCAATACTCATTTGTTCCTCGCTGACATGCCATCAAAGTAATTAACTGGGCTTCTAAATTTTCATCTGTTTGTTGATCTTTCTCGACAAATTCTTTCTCTGAAAAAAGTGATTGATGAACTCCAGTTTTAAGTATGTGATTCACTGCATAGGACGGAGAAGACAGATCACTTTTAAACAAAAGGTGAAATATATATGGAATACACTGTCGAAATCTAGGATCTTCAGAGAATAATCTTGTTGAGCGATATTCAGAAGCTGGAATCCGTACAGGTCAGTCATCATATCGTCCACCTTCTGCAGTAGGAAACAGCTGTGGAAAACAACGAGCTTCAAAGCTTTTCTCCCATACACTCAATGGAGTTCCCTTTGCTTTTTTCATTTGAAATAACTCAATGCCATTTCCTATTGCTTCTTTTGAATGTAGAGGACATATTGTGTAATGTTCATAAATCTCTTCACTTCTTGACTTGTCCAGTTTCTCTATTTGACCACTTGGAATTTCAGATTCATCTTCCAAATGTATTACCTGTTCTTCCATATTTACACCTTTATAATAAATATTGTTCTCCACAAGATATAACTTAGCCTTTTGAAGTTTATTAACATCCACAAATTCTTGCCATATTCTCCGACTCTTTGTTGGTACTCCATTTACTAGAATGACTACTGCTTCATTTTCCTCTTTGTCTCTACCAACAATTTCAATATTTTTCTTAAAATCCAAAGGTAAGTACACCACTCTTCCTTTCAGCCCTCTTTGTAAGTCTTTTGGTGTCAGTTTACCTGTTTTAGGTTCCATTCGAATTATAGTTTGAAATGGATGAACAGATTGTGTTAGAGCTGGCTCATATGTATTCAAATCTGCTAGTTCCTCCTGAATAGGTACTAATTCTAACTTATTATGTACTGCTGTGGCGGGCATTTTGTTCTCTTCTAATTTGTTATAACAATATTTACAAATACATTGATCATTGCCTAACTCAAATTGACCTTCCACTAACAAGTACGTTGCAAATTCCTTATCATTATTTTTATTTTCAGGTTTCAAATACAAATCAACATTTCTAATTTGAATTTTATAATTAGTACGTCGACAACAAACACAAACATAGTTTGGAATTTCAGAGCACACTATGTTAAACTTTCCAATTTCTTCTTCAAACTGATCAATCCCAATCACGTTCCCATCTCCTTGAGCACTGGTAATTGTCCAACTTTCACTTTCTATGCACTGCTCTTCTGAACCAAAATATCGGAACTCAATGTCATCACACTTTTATTGTACATCTGGTAAAGAACCGTGCAAAAGAGCTGTATTCAGTTCATTTAAACATAATGCAGGACTTTTTACATAGTAGTTTCCTTACAAACTTCCGCATTTCTGAATGATGTACTGCTAACATCCTCAAGTGATGAAAAACACTTTTACACACTTTTCGTGAAAGACAAGCCAGAGAATTACCATATTTCTCATTATAATTTCTTACATTACATGGATCTAGTCCTTGTAACAACCTAATCTTCTGTTCTGTTTAACACTTTTCATTGTATAGTCTTGTAACAAATTTCACATTATATTAATAGATTTCTATCTAATACTACAAATACTGCTACAACCCCACTTATACACAGGAGCTTGTGTGCGTTTCACTTGCACTTCTTCAGCTATTAACTGGTCTGCACTGATACCAACCATTTCCTCTTTTGGAACAGAACAACCATTCTGAACTTCGTAGCAACGACCTCTAGTATCAACTGCAAATGGTAAACTATTTTCTTGGCAGTAAATCTCTTCATTAAAAAAAGGTTCACTATTAGATGTATGTTTCCATTCTCCACTAAAGACTTTACAAAAGTTGCTTCTGTTCACAAGTCTTTTTTTTTTACTTTTGTCTTTCAGAATCTTCATTGTTTTATCCAACAGTTTCATCCTCTTCAAAATTAAAATGAATATTTTTTGTTTTAACTTAAAAGCAGTATTCACTAAGCTTTCAATATGCTGTTTCTGTTTCAATTGCAGCACTTTCTTTTTATATTTCCTGCATCCTTTTTTTTTAATTCTGAATTACTCTATTTCGAAAAAGTCTTGAAATTGTTTTTGTCTATGGGTAACAAATACTCTTTCCTTATCATGATTCATTTTCTTGCATTTTGAAGTCGAAGTCTGCTTCTCCTTGCTTGAAAATGTTTTCTTTTTCCTTTGTGTTGTGTTATTTACATTAAATGTTCGTAATACTTTAAAAAAAAATGGTCTAGTGTTTTTACCAGAAGAAAGTTTTTTTGCTTGTAATCCGCATTTTTGACTGTAGATGGCTTTTATGTATTTTCTTTTTTTTTCAGTTCTTCTTGGCATTTTAAATTTTGAATCCAAACAAACAAATTTTCTGAGAAAGAAAAAAAAGTTTCAATTGTTTGTTATATCTGTTCAATATGTTAAAATAATCACATACAATTAGATAAGTTCCACTGCCGGCTTGCAGAGGGAATGCTGTATGGCAGTGGAGCGGAATAAGGGAACAGTAGGGTGGCAGGTAGTGTCACCGGACATACAGCATTATTTTTTAATTATTTAGATTCACCTTTCCATTTTATATGTGAATCTACTACATCCTACTTTTCCCCTCCACCCCGCCCCAATCCACCGTCCAACGCACCCCACCGTCCAAGAGCACTTCCTCTGCAACCCACTATAGATAACTTTGTAGACACTATTTTGAAAAACTGTTATCTGTATAATTAGACTGATATTCTCAACTAAATGTCACATGTAAACGTTACCATTATTACCTTAACCCCTTGGATGCTCATGACGGAGCGGTTCCGTCATGAGCATCAGTTGGGCTGTGCACATGACGGAACCGCTCCGTCATGAGGACAGCCCCTGGGGGAAGCGCTGGCGCTCCCCCCCTGGGGCATCGATCGTGCCCCCACAGACGGGGATGGCAGCGGAAGAGTTTCCGCTGCCACCCCCGAGCCCCCCCACGCTTCCTGGTGACGTCAGCGCGCACAGCGCACGCCGGCGTCATCAGGAAGTGCTCGGACGCCTGGAAGCCATTTGCTTCCAGGCGTCCACAGAGGCAAGGTGAGTCTTGTTTGCTCCGGTGGGGCGGCGGGGGCCTTTCAGAGTGTATTGAGGCATCGGGGGAGAGGAAAGAGTATTTCCTCTCCCCTGATGTCTCAATACAGGGCATTCCTGCTCCACGATCGCGCACAGCGTCGCGATCGTGGAGCAGGGATGCCCCACTAGACACCAGGGATGTGTGTTTTTTTTATTTTGGAAGCGACCCCTCGGGTAAGGGTCGCTTCCTGGGGCCATATATCATTAGAAGACTTTTCTGCCCCCTCTGGGGGCAGATCGGTGTTTTTTTTTCGCCGTTTCTGCTCCCAGTGGGGGCAGAAAAGCCCACTAGACACCAGGGATATCAGTATTTATGTAGGAAGCGACCCCTTGGGCAAGGGTCGCTTCCTTGGGCCCCTAAATTGTTGGAAGACTTTTCTGCCCCCTCTGGGGGCAGATCGGTGTCATTTGTTTTGCCGTTTCTGCTCCCAGGGGGGGCAGAAAAGCCCACTAGACACCAGGGATCTTATTATTATTGTAGGAAGCGACCCCTTGGGCAAGGGTCGCTTCCTTGGGCCCACAAATTTTTGGAAGACTTTTCTGCCCCCTCTGGGGGCAGATCGGTGTCATTATTTTGCCGTTTCTGCTCCCAGGGGGGGGCAGAAAAGCCCACTAGACACCAGGGATCTTATTATTATTGTAGGAAGCGACCCCTTGGGCAGGGGTCGCTTCCTTGGGCCCCTAAATTTTTTGAAGACTTTTCTGCCCCCTCTGGGGGCAGATCGGTGTTATTTTTTTGCCGTTTCTGCTCCCAGGGGGGGCAGAAAAGCCCACTAGACACCAGGGATCTACTTTTTGTTGTAGGAAGCGACCCCTTGGGCAAGGGTCGCTTCCTTGGGCCCCTAATTTTTTTGTAGACTTTTCTGCCCCCTCTGGGGGCAGATCGGTTTTATTTTTTCGCCGTTTCTGCTCCCAGGGGGGGCAGAAAAGCCCACTAGACACCAGGGAATTAGTTCAAATAAAAATAGAAGTGACCCCTCGCTTCCAGGGTGCAATTTGTTTTCTGGCACACAACCCGATTGACCATTTGGGTAGTGACATAGCATGTTATAATGTTTATTGTTATATTTTTTGTGAATTCCAATTGTAATGTTTTTTTTTTGTTTACTTTTTTGTTCTAGGTGAAGGCTTTTCTTCTTTTCACGTTGCCGTTTTGTGACTGGTGGTTCTGCTGTTTGTGTAGTTTGGTAAGAGACTTATTTTTGTACAATGTGAATGTGTTTGATTTCTCTGCCTGTTTTTTTTTTTGCAAATGGTGTAATAATAGCAGTATGTTTGGTTTTTGAGTGTCAAAAACTTTTTGCATTGGTGCTCGATGTGTATTTTGTTGTCTTGTGAGTAATTTGTTTTTTTTTCTTCTTTCTAGTTTGATATCGTTGGTTTTTGCTGTGTCACTGCAGAGTTTGTTTCTGGTGAGTGCAGCTGTCTCTTGTAATTGGATTGTATAGTTTTTGAGTACATTGATCTTTGTGATAAAGGTACACATTTCTTTACTTACTTGGTTTGCACATTGTTGGTTGTTGTTGACTTGTTTGTGCAGTCTTCTATCTTAGTAAGTATAATGGCTAGCCGCAGGATTACTGCTCAGCAGGTTGTTGGTTTGCTGTTTGAGTCTTCCTCTGACCATGGTTCAGAGACTGACTCTGCATCTGAGGGAGAGGAGGCAGGAGACGATTCTGGCAGTGAGTTTTCTCTCCGTATGGGGTCATCGGATGATGAAGATACTCTTAGTGCGGATGAAGTGCCTGTGTTAGAGGAGGAGACTGATGTGCCGATAGTGCGGCAAGAGGCATCTGGGCTGCAGCCTGCGGCTGCAAGGCTTCCCGTTGGTGTAGTGCGGCAAGAGGCTTCTGGGCTGCAGCCTGCGGCTGCAAGGCTTCCCGTTGGTGTAGTGCGGCAAGAGGCTTCTGGGCTGCAGCCTGCGGCTGCAAGGCTTCCCGTTGGTGTAGTGCGGCAAGAGGCATCTGGGCTGCAGGCTGGGGCTGCAAGGCTTCCCGTTGAAAGTGATGACCTCTGGGTTGCCCCTGGCATGGTGCAGCCGGCATTGCCAGAGTTTACTGGTGTTCCAGGGTCTAGAGTGAATACTGAAAACTTTTTGCCGGTAAATTTTTTTCAGTTGTTTATGGACGATGTGTTTTTGGCAGAGATTGTTGAGCAGACTAATTTGTATGCCGAACAGTTTTTGAGGGACAACAGTGCCAGTCTTAAGCCACACTCTAGAGCTACCCGGTGGACTCCCACAAATGTTGAAGAGATGAAGAAGTTCTTGGGTTTAACTTTTTTGATGGGCTTGCTAAGGAAGCCCTCAATGTCTTCATATTGGTCTAGCAGTCCCTTGATGGCAACGTCTATTTTTCCGGCAGTCATGACTCGTGACAGGTATTTGCTTCTGCTTCAGATGATGCATTTTGTTGATAATGGTTTAGCGTTGCCACGAGATTACCCTGATTGTGACCGTCTTTTTAAGATTAGGCCTGTCCTTGATCACTTTGTTGATCGATTTTCTGAGATTTATGCCCCTGGTAGAGAAATTTCAGTGGATGAGTCTTTGGTGTTGTTCAAGGGCCGCTTGGTTTTTAGGCAATACATTCCTAGTAAGAGGGCACGCTATGGAATAAAGCTGTATATGCTGTGTGACAGTAGGACTGGATATGTCTCTAATTTCAGGGTGTACACCGGTAAGGAATCTAGGTTTAACCTCCCTGGTTGTCCGTCCACTTTTGGAGTGACTGAGAAAATTGTTTGGGAACTTGGTAGAGGAATTTTTAACAAAGGCCACCATTTATATGTAGATAACTTCTACACTGGTGTGCGGTTGTTCAGGGAATTGGCCAAAGTGGACACTGTTGCTTGTTTCACAATCCGCTCTAACCGTAAAGGTTTCCCGAAAGAACTTGTTTGTCAAAAGCTTGTGCGGGGACAGTGCAGTGTGTTGCGTTGCCAGGAGCTTCTTGCTGTGAAGTTTACAGACAGGAGAGATGTCTACATGCTGACTTCCATCCATGATGAAAGCACTGCACCTGTGAATGTTTGGGGTCAGGTCGCTGAAGCGCGCAAACCTGTGTGCATTTTAGACTATAATAGCACATGGGTGGTGTTGACAGAGTAGATCAGAGGTTGGAACCTTACACTGCTCTTCGTAAGGCTTACATTTGGTACAAGAAGTTGGCTATCCATCTTTTCCACTTGGCAATGTTTAATGCTTTTTTTGTGTTCCAGGATTCTTGCCCTGAGTCAAAGATGACTTTTGCTAAGTTTCAGGAGTCTGTAATAGGCAGCCTAGTTGTAGTGGAACAGGCAAGTGTTCCTAGAGTTGGAGTGGTGGAGGATGTTGCTAGATTGAAAGAACGCCACTTTCCAGATCACATTCCTCCCACACCCGCAAAAGATTTTCCCAGTAGGAGATGTAGAGTCTGTTGGCGAAGAGGTTTGCGGAAGGAGAGTCGTATGTACTGCCCCGATTGTCCCTCTCATCCTGCACTGTGTCTCCCTGCTTGTTTCAGAGCGTACCACACGCGAAAAAACTTTTGGGAACATTCATGAGTGGTAAAGTGAACTGGCTGGTCTGTATTCTTTGGAAAATATGATTCTGTTTCAAGGTTGGTGTTAGTGCAATGTATTTAGTTGCTGATTTTCTGTTAGAAGATTTGTATCTATTTGCAATTTGTTTGTGTTTTTATTTTTTTCTACAAAAATCCTAAATGTGATGGCGGTGTGTGTAGGCTTGCGCTTGGCTGTTGGCGTGTGTGGTCTGGCACTTGGTTGGTGGTGTGCGTGGAATGGTGCTTGGCTGGCGGTGCGCGTGGACTGGCGGTGTGCATGGACTGGCAGTGTGCGTGGACTGGTGCGTGGCTGGTGGTGTGCGTGGAATGGTGCTTGGCTGGCGGTGTGCGTGGAATGGTGCTTGGCTGGCGGTGTGCGTGGAATGGTGCTTGGCTGGCGGTGTGCGTGGACTGGTACTTGGCTGGCGGTGTGCGTGGACTGGTGGTGTGTGCGGGCTGGTGTTTGGCTGGTGGTGTCCGTGGACTGGAGCTTGGCTGGTGGTGTGCGTGGACTGGTGCTTGGCTGGCGGTGTGCGTGGACTGGTACTTGGCTGGCGGTGTGCGTGGACTGGTGGTGTGTGCGGACTGGTGCTTGGCTGGTGGTGTCCGTGGACTGGAGCTTGGCTGGCGGTGTGCGTGGAATGGTGCTTGGCTGGCGGTGTGCGTGGACTGGTACTTGGCTGGCGGTGTGCGTGGACTGGTGGTGTGTGCGGACTGGTGCTTGGCTGGTGGTGTCCGTGGACTGGAGCTTGGCTGGCGGTGTAGGTGGATTGGCGATTGGCTGCCGGTGTGCCTGGACTGGCGATTGGCTGGCGGTGTGCCTGGACTGGCGCTTGGCTAGCGGTGTGCGTGGACTGGCGTTTGGCTTGCGGTGTGTGTGGACTGGTGCTCGGCTGGCTGTGTGTGAGTAGTGACTTTCTGCTGGTCACTACACACACTGCTAGCTGAGTGCCACTCCACGCAATCCATCAGCCTGTGTAGTTGCTGTGTCTGGATTGTGGGCGTGTGAAAGTGATGGGCCCTTGAATGGCGCTGTGTGCTGGTGTGAGTTTTGTTATGTGATGAGCCCGCGGCTGGCGGTGTGAATGGTTTTGTATGTCTCACACGTATGAAAGGTGTATGAATGGCCTGTAAAGAGGTTGGTGCCTTGTCGTGGCTTTACAGCTCACGAGCTGTGAGTCAATGGTTCAGTTTCTCGCCCTTTCAATTATTACCAGTGCATTTCATGTTTTGTGAAATCACTTGCTAATACAATTTTATCTACTGAACCATCACTCACCCTCGTGCCAAATCCAACCAGTATGTGTGTGTGCTTGCGGATTAGATGGCTGTGCAGTAATATTTGTCTTTCTGAAGCAGGGTGTACCTTGTCCCTTTTTGGTGATTTTTGTACTGTGTTGCTTTTGTACCTGGTGGTGCGAATGGTCTTGTTTGTATCACGTATGAAAGGTGTGTGAATGGCCTGTAAAGTGGTTGGTGCCTTGACGTGGCTTTACAGCTCACGAGCTGCGAGTCATTGGTTTGGTTTTTTGTGAATTTAATTATTGACAGTGCATTTCATTTTTGTGAAATCTCTTGTTAATAAAATTTAATACACTGAACCATGACTCGCCCTCGTGCCAAATCCAACCAGTATGTGTGTGTGTTTGAGGAATAGATGGTTGTGCAGGAATCTTTGTCTTTAGTTTTTCTGCCAAGGTACACTTTCCATGCAAGAATAACCCACCAACTGTAGATATTGTCAAAAACCCTTGGGAGTTCATGGTGATGTCTCTCTAGTGAATTGAAAAATATTTTTTATCCCCATTGTCCTGTAAACCTCAAACTGTCTGCCACATTTTCTTTGCAGTATTATTCCCAAATTCTCACGCTGTAGTAACAATAGTTAATCTGGTTTTGCAAGGGGGGTTACTTTGGTTTTTTACCCGGTGCTCGGCGGCCATCTAGGGAAACCTACCAAACCCACACATTTCTGAAAACTAGACACCCGGCGGCTTCCAGGGAGGTATGGCTTGCATGGATCCCCCAACGTTTCCTTACCCAGAATCCCATGCAAACCTCAATTTTTGCTCAAAAAATCACTTTTTTCACACATTTTGGGGTGGGAAAGTAGTGGCATCACCGGGCTCACACAAATTTACCACCACCCAGCGTTCCCCCAGGTCTCCCGGTAAAAATGGTGCCTCACTTGTGTGGGAGGCCCAAGTACCCGCGGCAGGCAAGGGCCCAAAATGTAGTGAGGCGACATCAAAATGGCCTATCGCAAAACCACCTGGTTTTGCAAGGGGGGTCACTTTGGTTTTTGGCCCAGTGCTCGGCGGCCATCTAGGGAAACCTACCGAACCCACGCATTTCTAAAAACTAGACACCCAGCGGCTTCCAGGGAGGTATGGCTTGCGTGGATCCCCCAACGTTTCCTTACCCAGAATCCCCTGCAAACCTCAATTTTTGCTCAAAAAATCACTTTTTTCACACATTTTGGGGTGGGAAAGTAGTGGCATCACCGGGCTCACACAAATTTACCACCACCCAGCGTTCCCCCAGGTCTCCCGGTAAAAATGGTGCCTCACTTGTGTGGGAGGCCCAAGTACCCGCGGCAGGCAAGGGCCCAAAACGTAGTGAGGCGACATCAAAATGGCCTATCGCTAAACCACCTGGTTTTGCAAGGGGGGTCACTTTGGTTTTTGGCCCGGTGCTCGGCGGCCATCTAGGGAAACCTTCCAAACCCACGCATTTCTGAAAACTAGACACCCGGCGGCTTCCAGGGAGGTATGGCTTGCGTGGATCCCCCATCGTTTCCTTACCCAGAATCACCTGCAAACCTCAATTTTTGCTCAAAAAATCACTTTTTTCACACATTTTGGGGTGGGAAAGTAGTGGCATCACCGGGCTCACACAAATTTACCACCACCCAGCGTTCCCCCAGGTCTCCCGGTAAAAATGGTGCCTCACTTGTGTGGGAGGCCCAAGTACCCGCGGCAGGCAAGGGCCCAAAACGTAGTGAGGCGACATTTGGGATAGGCAATGTTGATGTCGCCTCACTACGTTTTGGGCCCTTGCCTGCCGCGGGTACTTGGGCCTCCCACACAAGTGAGGCACCATTTTTACCGGGAGACCTGGGGGAACGCTGGGTGGTGGTAAATTTGTGTGAGCCCGGTGATGCCACTACTTTAGGGTTCAAAATCTACAGCTAGTCACTTTGCCAAAAAAAGGGTCATTTTTCACTGCAAAACCACATTGCGTTTTGCGCCGTTTCCTGTCACGGGCACTAGGCCAACCCGCACAAGTGAGGTACCATTTTTCTCGTAGGACTTTGGGGAACGCGGGGTGGATGGAAATTTGTGGATCCACGCAGATTCCAGAACTTTCCATCACAGAAATGTGGGGAAAATGTGTTTTTTTTGTCAATGTTTTACGTTTGCAAGGGATTCAGGGTAACAGACCATGGTGGGAGGCAGTCAAGTCACCCCATCCTGGATTCCCCTGGGTGTCTAGTTTTCAAAAATGTATAGGTTTGCTAGGTTTCCCTAGGTGCCGGCAGGGCTAGGGTTCAAAATCTACAGCTAGTCACTTTGCCAAAAAAAGGGTCATTTTTCACTGCAAAACCACGTTGCGTTTTGCGCCGTTTCCTGTCGCGGGCACTAGGCCGACCCGCACAAGTGAGGTACCATTTTTCTCGTAGGACTTTGGGGAACGCGGGGTGGGTGGAAATTTGTGGATCCACGCAGATTCCAGAACTTTCCATCACAGAAATGTGGGGAAAATGTGTTTTTTTTGTCAATTTTTTACGTTTGCAAGGGATTCTGGGTAACAGACCATGGTGGGAGGCAGTCAAGTCACCCCATCCTGGATTCCCCTGGGTGTCTAGTTTTCAAAAATGTATAAGTTTGCTAGGTTTCCCTAGGTGCCGGCAGGGCTAGGGTTCAAAATCTACAGCTAGTCACTTTGCCAAAAAAAGGGTCATTTTTCACTGCAAAACCACGTTGCGTTTTGCGCCGTTTCCTGTCGCGGGCACTAGGCCGACCCGCACAAGTGAGGTACCATTTTTCTCGTAGGACTTTGGGGAACGCAGGGTGGGTGGAAATTTGTGGATCCACGCAGATTCCAGAACTTTCCATCACAGAAATGTGGGGAAAATGTGTTTTTTTTGTCAATTTTTTACGTTTGCAAGGGATTCTGTGTAACAGACCATGGTGGGAGGCAGTCAAGTCACCCCATCCTGGATTCCCCTGGGTGTCTAGTTTTCAGAAATGCATGGGTTTGGTAGGTTTCTCTAGGTGCCGGCAGGGCTAGGGTTCAAAATCTACAGCTAGTCACTTTGCCAAAAAAAGGGTCATTTTTCACTGCAAAACCACGTTGCGTTTTGCGCCGTTTCCTGTCGCGGGCACTAGGCCGACCCGCACAAGTGAGGTACCATTTTTCTTGTAGGACTTTGGGGAACGTGGGGTGGGTGGAAATTTGTGGATCCACGCAGATTCCAGAACTTTCCATCACAGAAATGTGGGGAAAATGTGTTTTTTTTGTCAATTTTTTACGTTTGCAAAGGATTCTGGGTAACAGACCATGGTGGGAGGCAGTCAAGTCACCCCATCCTGGATTCCCCTGGGTGTCTAGTTTTCAAAAATGTATAGGTTTGCTAGGTTTCCCTAGGTGCCGGCAGGGCTAGGGTTCAAAATCTACAGCTAGTCACTTTGCCAAAAAAAGGGTCATTTTTCACTGCAAAACCACGTTGCGTTTTGCGCCGTTTCCTGTCGCGGGCACTAGGCCGACCCGCACAAG
The DNA here is from genome assembly GCF_964204655.1 of Triturus cristatus. NCBI lineage: Eukaryota > Metazoa > Chordata > Amphibia > Caudata > Salamandridae > Triturus > Triturus cristatus. The sequence goes on from NC_140590.1 coordinate 1,805,988,716, forward strand.
TGAGGTACCATTTTTCTCGTAGGACTTTGGGGAACGCGGGGTGGGTGGAAATTTGTGGATCCACGCAGATTCCAGAACTTTCCATCACAGAAATGTTGGGAAAATGTGTTTTTTTTGTCAATTTTTTACGTTTGCAAGGGATTCTGGGTAACAGACCATGGTGGGAGGCAGTCAAGTCACCCCATCCTGGATTCCCCTGGGTGTCTAGTTTTCAGAAATGCATGGGTTTGGTAGGTTTCCCTAGGTGCCGGCAGGGCTAGGGTTCAAAATCTACAGCTAGTCACTTTGCCAAAAAAAGGGTCATTTTTCACTGCAAAACCACGTTGCGTTTTGCGCCGTTTCCTGTCGCGGGCACTAGGCCGACCCGCACAAGTGAGGTACCATTTTTCTCGTAGGATTTTGGGGAACGCGGGGTGAGTGGAAATTTGTGGATCCACGCAGATTCCAGAACTTTCCATCACAGAAATGTGGGGAAAATGTGTTTTTTTTGTACATTTTTTGACGTTTGCAAGGGATTCTGGGTAACAGACCATGGTGGCAGGCAGTCAAGTCACCCCATCCTGGATTCCCCTGGGTGTCTAGTTTTCAGAAATGCGTGGGTTTGGTAGGTTTCCCTAGGTGCCGGCAGGGCTAGGGTTCAAAATCTACAGCTAGTCACTTTGCCAAAAAAAGGGTCATTTTTCACTGCAAAACCACGTTGCGTTTTGCGCCGTTTCCTGTCGCGGGCACTAGGCCTACCCGCACAAGTGAGGTACCATTTTTCTTGTAGGACTTTGGGGAACGCGGGGTGGGTGGAAATTTGTGGATCCACGCAGATTCCAGAACTTTCCATCACAGAAATGTGGGGAAAATGTGTTTTTTTTGTCAATTTTTTGACGTTTGCAAGGGATTCTGGGTAACAGACCATGGTGGGAGGCAGTCAAGTCACCCCATCCTGGATTCCCCTGGGTGTCTAGTTTTCAGAAATGCGTGGGTTTGGTAGGTTTCCCTAGGTGCCGGCAGGGCTAGGGTTCAAAATCTACAGCTAGTCACTTTGCCAAAAAAAGGGTCATTTTTCACTGCAAAACCACGTTGCGTTTTGCACCGTTTCCTGTCGCGGGCACTAGGCTGACCCGCACAAGTGAGGTACCATTTTTCTCGTAGGACTTTGGGGAACGCGGGGTGGGTGGAAATTTGTGCATCCACGCAGATTCCAGAACTTTCCATCACAGAAATGTGGGGAAAATTTGTTTTTTTTGTCAATTTTTTACGTTTGCAAGGGATTCTGGGTAACAGACCATGGTAGGAGGCAGTCAAGTCACCCCATCCTGGATTCCCCTGGGTGTCTAGTTTTTAAAAATGTATAGGTTTGCTAGGTTTCCCTAGGTGCCGGCAGGGCTAGGGTTCAAAATCTACAGCTAGTCACTTTGCCAAAAAAAGGGTCATTTTTCACTGCAAAACCACGTTGCGTTTTGCACCGTTTCCTGTCGCGGGCACTAGGCTGACCCGCACAAGTGAGATACCATTTTTCTCGTAGGACTTTGGGGAACGCGGGGTGGGTGGAAATTTGTGGATCCACGCAGATTCCAGAACTTTCCATCAGAGAAATGTGGGGAAAATGTGTTTTTTTTGTCAATTTTTTACGTTTGCAAGGGATTCTGGGTAACAGACCATGTTGGGAGGCAGTCAAGTCACCCCATCCTGGATTCCCCTGGGTGTCTAGTTTTCAAAAATGTATAGGTTTGCTAGGTTTCCCTAGGTGCTGGCAGGGCTAGGGTTCAAAAACTACAGCTAGACTCTTCGCAAATAAAGTGTAAATTTTCAGTATGAAAATGTGGTGCGTTCACCTTAGGTTTTGAGCCACTTCCTGTCGTGGGCACTATGCCTACCCACACAAGTGAGGTACCATTTTTATCGGGAGACTTAGGGTAGTTCAAATTTTTTAAAGCAACTGTTATTACCTATTGATTTTTGATGCATTTCTCCCTTCCAAATGAAAGACATTGTGTAAAAAAAAAGTCATTTTGAAAAATGACCAATAATTGTCATGCAAATATGAGTATTCCCAATTTCGAAAATGTGCAAATATGCACTGTTTCTAAACTCTGTAATTTGTTCCCATTTCAGAAATACATAGGTGACTTTCATACCGATTTTTCCATGTATACATTTTCCCACAATAATTGCTATATACCCGGAACAAAAAAAAAAACATTACAAAATGCTGCTCAGTTTTCTACTCTGGGTTCGTTGGGCTCTTGGTGAACCTACAAGTCCTATATGTCCCCACAACCAGGAAGGTCCACCGGATGTAACGGTACATTGCTTTCAAAGAGATGTCATAACTCGAAGAAGTTACAGGTGAAAACGTTGACTCAAAATGCTGCTTTTTTCAACAAATTTTTAATTTTTCCTATATTTACCTGTAAGTTTCTATAAAGAAACCTTGATGGATCTACAAAAATGACCCCTTGCTGAATTCAGAATTTTGTCTACTTTTCAAAAATGTATAGCTTTCCAGGATCCATTATTGTTTTTGTACCCATTTCTACCGTTAACTGGAAGGAGGTTGAAAGCACAAAAAATAGCAAAAATAGGGTATGTCCCAGAAAAATGCCAAAACTGTGTGAAAAATGTTGGTTTTCTGACAAAATTCTGTCATTCCCTAAAAGCTGGAGAAATGGTGATTTCAGCCCCACAAACCCTTTTTTGATACCATTTGCAGAGAAAAACCCAAAAGCTTTCATTTGCAGCCCGTTTTTCCAATTTTTCACAAACAAAACAAAATGTTGCTGTATTTTGACTAATTTCTGGGAACCCTGTAAGAGAATCCACAAACCCTGGGTACCTTTAGAATCCCCAAAATGTTGGAAGAAAAGGACGCAAATTTGGCATGGATACCTAATGTGGTCAAAAAGTTACAGGGGCCTAAGCGCGCACTACCCCAAATAGCCCAAAAAAGGCTTAGCACAGGAGGGGAAAAGGCCTAGCAGCGAAGGGGTTAACACTTCTATCGGCAACTTAGCAAGCATAACACTGCACCATATTAACAAAGATATGGTACAGGCTTACATTTCATTATGGATGTACATAACCAAAAACAGATCAACTGTTAGAGAGAAACAGAAACGACCGACATGGGGATGGAGAGGGGGGATAGATTAAGTAAGGTGTCATTCCCATTTTGGTGATGTGCCAGCCCAGTTGTGTACGGAGCTTTAACACCAGCAGAAAACCTTGTAATTACGTTAATTTACATATACGTGTCCTTTAGTACTGCAAACAACACTTTGTGTCCCAGAGAGTACTGTTTATAAAAATAAACACACAGAGCTTTATTTAGTATAAAAATAGCACATAGTGGGAGTGATTCGTTCCCCCCCACGGACTGGCTCGTATAGGGAGAGCTGCGTGCCGGCTCACAGAGGGAGAGCTGAGGGCCGGCTCATAGAGGGACAGCTACGGGCCGACTCGCATAGAGTGAGCTGCGGACCGTCGGCTTGTAAAAGGATACATATGACCGGTGATGTGCAGCGAGGGAGGGTGAAGGGAGTATCTGGCAGAGGGAAAGCTGCGGTATATTTCCAGTATTGGTTTGCATAGATACAACTGCAGGCCCGACAGCTCGCAGATGAAGAGCTGCGAACCGACCGGTGGGTTGAAGAGAGAGACTTGCAAGCCGACGGGCTGGCTAGTAGAGGAAGAGCTGCGAGCTGAGTGGCTGGCTCGTAGAGAGAGAGCTGTGGCCCATCGGCTCGCAGAGGGAGAGCTGCGGGCTGGCTCGCAGAGGAACAGCTGCAGGCCAACTGGTATAAGGAAAGGTGCAAGCCGTCCGCTTGCAAACAAACGGATAGCTGCGGGACAGTGAAGTAGGGAGAGGGAGCGTGAAGGGGTATCTCGAAGAGAGAGAGCTTTGATATTTTTCCAGGCTTGGCTTGCAGAGGTACAACTGCGGGCCCGAGGACTTGCAGAAAAGAGCTGCAAGCCGACCTGTGGTTCGCAGAGGGAGAGTTGCAAGTCGGCGGGCTGGCTCATAGAGGAAGAGCTGCGAGTCGACTGGCTGGCTCGTAGAGAGAGACCTGCAGCCCATCGGCTCGCAGAGGGAGAGCTGCATGCCAGCTCACATAGGGATAGCTGAGGGCCAGCTCGTAGAGGGACAGCTATGGGCTGACTCGCATAGGGAGAGCTGTGGGCCGTCGGCTTCCAAAAGGATACGTATGACCGGTGATGTGCAGTTAGGGAGGGTGAAGGGAGTATCTGCCAAAGGGAAAGCTGCGGTATATTTCCAGTATTGGTTTGCAGAGGTACAACTGCAGGCCTGACGGCTCGCAGACAAAGATCTGCAAGCCGACTGGTAGTTCGCAGAGAGAGACTTGCGAGCCAGCGGGCTGGCTTGTAGCGGAAGATCTGTGAGCCGACTGGCTGGGTCATAGAGGGAGAGCTGCGGCCCGTCGGCTCGCAGAGGGACAGCTGTGGGCCGGCTCGCAGAGGAACAGTTGTGGACCGACTGGTATAGGAAAAGGTGTGGGCAGTCGGCTTGCAAAGGGATAGCTATGCGACAGTGATGTGGGAGAGGGAGCATGAAGGGGGTATCTTGCAGAGAGAGAGAGCTGCAGTATATTTCCAGTCTTGGCTTCAGAGACACACATCCAAGTCCAAGTGGACAGTGATGCCAAATGTTGACTGATGGGCAAGTGCCTATAGAAGGGCCAACAACAAGTGCATAATGGTGCATAACGGTGTATATCGTGCGGTATATTCATCCCATGATCGCAGATTCCCCTGGGTAATAAGGTAAAGAAACTCCAGTCACAAAGAAAAGTCTAATGGGCAAGTGCCCCGGTCCCGTATAAACCAATTGGTTTGTGTGTAGGTGAGGTGTAATTACCAAAACAGGACAAAACAAATCAAAAACCAGAACTACACTGATTAAGGGGCAAGTGCCCTAAGGCTGGTGACATAAAATACAAAAAGTCCATCCAGAAACATGGTCCTACTGTGGTGAGTTGTGGAGACAGAGCCCTGTCCCCAAACGGTCCAATGCATACATACAGGATACAGTCTCCCTTATGTGAAAAAGTGCCCAAAGGGAAAAAGGGTAGGCATCCCGTGCAGGTGATTACAGGTGAGTGGGCCCCTTCCTTTACTCTTGTGTGAGACACAAACAGAAAAAGTAAAAGTTAAAAGAGTGTGGACACAGGTATCCACATCAAGTAAAAAGGAATATTGTGGGTACATAACAAGCAATAAACTTAGATGTTACTGTTCTACTGCTGTGAGGGAGGAAAAGAGGAACAGAACAGCATGTATATACAATATAAGAAGTGCAAGAGAGCATACGAGTTGTATGCCCATAGGCCTGTCTCATGCGAAGATCTAGCAGTTCAGAGAAGCAAGAGAGAAAAAAGAGAGAGAGGAGAAATGTTCCTCCAAGGGCATGTAGGTACTTGATTAGCTCTCGTTATGAACTATGCAGGGAACTACTTATATTTGAGGTGTATAGCTAGTTCCTCGTCCTGGTTGTGTCCCCCAGGGGTCTTGGTTTGGAAGTTGATGATGTGTTTGGACTCCCTCTCTCTCAATGAGAGAACCTTGTTACCACCCCGGGACTCTCTGTTCACCTGTTCAAGGATGAAGAAGCAAAGACTGGATGTGCTGGAAAAATGCCTATCCTGAAAGTGACGTGCTGCAGGGTATTTTTGGTCCTGATTGGTAATTACTCTGTAGTCCTCTAGAATGCGTTTTTTGGCCATCAGAGTGGTAGAGCCAATGTACCTGAGATTGCATGTGCATTCTATGGTGTACACGACAAAAGTAAAGCTGCATGTAAGGAATTGTGATATTCCCTATCTCACCCCGTTGTGCTCAACATGGTTGCGGAATTTACTATTTTTGCAGGCCTTACAATGACCGCAGGGGGAAAAAACCCTGATACCCTATAGGTTTCTGTCAGGATAGATGGTGATGTCGCTATGTACTAACAGATCCTTGACACTTTTGCCTCTCCTGTATGTTATGTTAGGTCTATCGGGTAAAGTGTCACCGATGACGTTGTCGGTTTTAAGTATGCTCCAGTTTGATGTCACTGGAGTCTGAACTGAAAGTCATAATCATCCTGATGTTTTCTCCATCACTAATGGTGCCTGAACCGGGTGTGTCAGCAATGGTCAGAGATCTGTCCATAGCCTCAGCCCTCTCCTTGGCTTTCTTGAGCACCCAGTTAGGGTAACCCCTCTCCCTGAATCGTTCAACCATGGTGTCCCTTTCTAGTTGGTATGCCTCCTCAGTGTTGCAATTTATCTTAGCAGCAGCTCCCCTTAGGGGATGCTCCATTTGAGAGCCTCTGGATGGCTGCTGAGGGCATGGAGAACACTGTTGCCTGCTGTTGACTTCCTGTACAAGGCTGTATGGACTTGATTATGCTTTATCTCTAAGCTGACATCTAAGTATTCAGTTTTCTTGTCACTTATGTTGCCACTCAGCTTGATGTTCCGTTCGTTAACATTGAGTTTGTCAATGAACGATTGAGCCTCCTGTTGGGGACCTACCTAGATGATGAACAAGTCATCGATGTAGCGTAGCCACATCGATACATGAATGAGGTAATTCTGGAAATTGGGGTCAGAGAAAATGTCTTCCTCCCAGCTTCCCATGAACAAATTAGCAAATCTGGGAGCAAAGCAAGATCCCATGGCGGCCCCGGTTGTTTGTCGGTATAGGGTACCATTGAACATGAAGATATTGTTTTTGAGACAATAATCTATCATGTCCATGATCATCCGGCTATGTTCACGGAATCTCAAGGGTCTGGTATTGAGATAATGTGCGCATGCCTCAAGTCATTGCTGGTGGTCTATGATAGTGTAAAGACAGTGTACATCAAAGGTGATGAACCAATGGTCATCCCCCCACTCTATGTTCTTTATTCTTTTGAGAAATTCCTTGGTTTCCCTGATGTAGCTCCGAAGTGTGCTGACATGGTCCCTAAGAAAATGATCCACATATTTGGAAATGTGTTCTGCTACACTCCCCCGTGATGAAACAATCGGTCACCCTGGGGGGTTGCAGGGGTCCTTATGTACCTTTGGTAGGAGGTAAAGGACAGGGAGTACTGGATGATCCTTCTTAAGATAACAAAATTCCTCCCATTCGAGAACACCCTTGTCTCTCCACACCAAGAGCAAATCCCAGATGGTAGTGATACTGGTATTGTAATCATCCATGCTGATGGGCACATAAAACTTGGTATCATCTAGTTGTCTGTGTGCCTCAGCTATGTATAGATCCCTGTCCATGATGACAACATTGCCACCCTTGTCCGCTGGACGGATGACAATGCTGTCATCCTCAGACAGAGATCTGAGTATTTGTCTTTGTTCTAATGTAAGATTGTTGTCACCATTGTGTCCCCTCCTGTTTGTTTGATATCTAAATTTGTAGAATGCTCTGCCGATACAATCCTGGAATGTATCAGTGCTGTCGTGGGGTGAGCTGGGCAGGAATGTAGATTTGGGTCTAAAGCCCGAGGAGGCCGCGGTATCAGTCCTGATGTCATGTTCAGCTAGTGTTTGTGTGGTGCTGATGGTAGGATCAGATCCATCATCGTCCTGGTCTAGTTCGATCATAGTGATCAGAGTGTCAATGTCACCTATGTTGAGACCTATTTGCTCTGTAGTAGTACTGGCGTTGGTGTCCCTGCTTGTACCTGACCTCGTAAGTGTGTGCCTCTTCTTGGGTTTCAATTTGCGGACAAATTTGAAGAGGTCAATTCTGGCATTTGTGTAATTAAAGGGGTAGGAAGGACAGAAAGAGAGTCCTAAACATAAAGTTTGTTTTTCAACATCTTTCATGGATCTTTTCGAAAGATTGATAATAGTTCTATTGAACGTGGTTAAATCCATTAGAAGGCTTTCCTGGTGACTGTTTGTTTGTTTCCCATGCCGCCACGTCCTCTGCCTCTTCTGCCGCCGTTGTCGGATTCTTGCCCGTCTGTACCTACGTTTCCTCATCCCCTGCCTCGTCCTCGACCTCTCTGTCCCCTTGTTTTTGGGATCGGGGTGTCCCTTGTAGTCTGGCGACCCCGGCGTAGGATCCGATACCCATCTAAAAAAGTCAGTGTTTGTGTGCTACGTTCTTCCACTGGGGCATTGTTCACTGACGCTTCAGATTCACTCTCGCTGGCTGTTGATTCTTCTGTGGTTGTTGGTTCCTTGTTGTTTGTTGCGGTGTCTACTACTGTGGCCTGCTGTCTATAAAGGTGGTCGTATTTTCTGCTAAACTTCAAGATTCTGCCGCTTTTGTAATCCCCAGAATAACGATTGAGCTTCCTTTGTTTGTACGCTTAATGTCCTCCTCATATTTCTTGAGGCGATCCTTCATGCTTGTAAGTGATTTATCTCCGTTTTAACCTTCTGCATATTTTAGTGATGGAAGGGAAAAAGACAGCCATGAGAGAGAGGCTGCCATTCCATAGCATTTCTTACAAGAAATATGCCAACATGATGGGTCAACTTACGGGCGATCCAAGGGCAGGCAGCCCACCTGATGAGTCAATTTGCACCGTGGCCAAACCAATCGGTGCTAACCATTTTGGGGAATTTCCCCCTCACATCCTGTGGACCACCAGCCCACCAATTTACTCACGCCCTTTGAAGGGGCAGAGGGTATCCAGGTAAGCCCCCGGCTGCTCAGGTTTACTACCGCCCGAAGGACAAACGGGGCACCATCGTTTCTCCACGGTCAAGCTGTAAGGACTTCCTGGGGTGTTTGGCATATGCACCCTTCTTGTGCTCCTGAAGCGGGTACCATTCAGCCTCTGGATCACTCTGCAACTCTGCTATAGCTCTGGGTGTGGCACCCAACACACCCAGGGCCCCCCACCAAGGCAGGCAGCTTTATTAGTGACACCCTTCTGACTCTAGGGCGTCACCCAGTTCCAACAGAAACAGGTCCATGCCCACTCTAGACAGGTGGACCCTATACACATCAAAACATCCCATGGTCTTGGCATGCAAGAGTCCGTGTCTGATAAAGCCAAAACCCCTCTGTTCTGTGGATTTACGCATGGTGCTGTTTACTCTCCTATGAGAAAGTTCAACGGCCTCTCCTGACCTGGCCCCAAGCCAGACTAGCTGTGGAATGATCTCGGACCACAAAAACTCACATGTGCCTAATTGGTTACGTGACTTACTCATTATGGCTTTCATTGCTTGTAGCAGAACCTTTATACCCATGAAAGTCATGTCATTGCCTCCCATGTGGATGACCAAAATGTTAGGAGGGATCCACCTCCTGCTAGTCTGTGCCACAGCTTCTTCAGCAACCTGTGCCATCAGATGCCTGGGAACCCCAACCAGACTATCTCAGTGATGGAAAACCCATGCTTCACTCCTGCTTTCTGCCCATTGCACCACAATAGCGATGCCTGCATGGCCGATCCCCACACCTTTGATCCTGGCAAAATACAAACTGTCTGGAATGGCAACATTAATCAAACCCTGTTAGATCTGGGGGTCTCTAGTTGGCAGAGGTAAGTACCTTTGTCCAAATAGGGACCCTTACTTCTAGTCAGGGTAAGGGGAATACACACTGTTGATAACCCCTGCTCACCCCCTTGGTAGCTTGGCACGAGTAGACAGGCTTATCCCCAAGGCAATGCATAAAGTATTTGCACCAACACCCACAGTAACCTAGTGAAACACCACAAATGGACAACACACAGGTATTCATAAAAATATCAATATCTTTATCTGATTAGGCAAGACAAATGACGACAGAAATCTAACATACAAAAATAATCTCTCTCTAGGAATGTTCTTTGGTAAAAGCTCACTTTAGCAATGTTCTTTGATAAAAAGTTCACTTGAAAAATGAATTGCGGTAATCCTCTGTACCGTGCTTGCAAGCGTGATCAAATGCCAATTATTTAAAAATAAATTGCAGTTATCCTCTGCACCGTTCTTGCAAGTGTGATCAAATTCCACTTCTTAGTTTGGTTTAACTTCCATCAATCACCCCACCTTAATGCGTGAGTGCGGGCCAGCCAATACAGTTTGTAACACCACGATGCGGCCTACCAGCAGCGCGCTCATTCACAACCGCCTTGGGCGGAAGCTGTGGTCCTGTATCGGAGCCATTTACATGAGAGCAAGAAGGGGGCTGGGCAGTCCGGGTTGTCCGCTCTTTTCTCTTGTGAGGCAGCTTTCACCTTTGTGGCGCTCCCCGGCCTCGGGCACAGCTCTGCTCTCATTGATGAGCGTGGGGAAGCCCTGGTTGCTGGGGGATGCCTCGTGCTTCACAGGACTCGGCGTGGCTCTGCCTGGACGAGCCTCCTCATTGCCGGGTAACCCTCAACGCTGGGGCCAATCCCAGCGCGACTCTGTGCTGACGTTGATGGATTCCGGGCCATCGGCCATGAATGCAGGCAAAGTGATATCTTGGCTCCCGGGCCAGTGGTGATGATTGGGGTGCACACAGCGTTTTCAAGCTCCCAGGCCGACGGCGGTGATTTTCGCCCCTTTTGAAGGTCTCTGGTAGTGCACTGACACACACTCTCGGACACCGAGATGATCCCTTGGAGGGTTCACGCTGGAGGCAAGACAGACCTCACAATGAGCACCCGCTGGGTGCCGACCAGCACACCGAGTCAACAAAACACGACACGGGCAGGCAGTGTAGAGTTCACAAGGCCACAGTCTAGGTGTGGGGACATTCACACAGTGCTGCAAGATGGTTTTTCCCAGAAACTTTTGGATCCCTGAATTTTCAACAGGAGGCCAGCTCATCTCAGGCCCTTGGAGACAAGTACACTTCAGAGGGGACAAAGAACACAGCACAGCTCCTCTTCAAGCAAGGGGGACACAGCACACAGGAGAAAGTCCCTTAGTCCTCTTCCTCAGCAACAACAGCAACTGCAGGTCAGCCCCCCAACACACAGCAATCGCAGCACTTTTACTCAGTCTTCCTGGCTGTTCTTCTTTGGCAGGGATACCTTTTTGATCACAAAGTTATTCCTAGTCTAAAGTTTAGGGGTTTCAGCCCAGATATTTATACCCCAAAAGTCTTTGTTCTTCATGTGTGATGGGTCCTGGACCCAGTCCAAGCCAGTTCTGGGTACACTTGGCCAGTGCACATCGTCTTCCTTTGTGAGTGTGGGCCAGGGCCACCAGACGTACCGCAGGAGGTGGAGCCAGCATTGTGGAAGGCAGGCACAGCCCAATTCAGACCCAGGTGTTACTCCTCTCACCACTCTACATGCAGATAGGTCTATTCAGCCTAGTGCTAACTCACCCAGCCTCCTGGAGCCACCCCAGCCCCTGTCACTCACAAACCAGTCAATCCTCAAGCAGGCAGAGGCGCACAGCAAGTTTGAACAAGAAAATAGCCAGTTTCTAAAAGTGCTATTTCCAAACTTTGAATTTAAAAACCATCCTCCCTAAAAGATGTGTTATTAAATTCTGAGTTCAGGGATACCAGATTCCAACTTTCTATCTTGCTGCTATGGGAAGGTATGCAGGTAAACATGTTATATAGCATTCCCATTCTATCTTATGGGCAAGATAGTCTTTCAATAGTGAAAAATGAAATTGGCAGTATTTTACTATAAGGACATGTTACCCACACTAGTATATGTCCTACCTTTCACATGCACTGCACCCTGCCCAGGGGGGTACCTTGGGCCTACCATAGGGGTGTCCAATGTGTAAGGAAGGGAAGGGTCAGGCCTGGCACGTGTGTACAGTGGCCAGGACAACATGGCAGTTAACAAACTGCGCACAGGAACTGCAGTGGCAGGCCTGAGACACCATTTTAGGGCTTCTCATGTGGGTGGCACAATCAGTGTTGCAGGCCCACTAGTAGCATTTGAATCACCAGCCCTAGCACACTCAGTGCACTTTACTAGGGACCTACTGGTAAAATAAATATGCCAATCATGGATAACCAATCACAATAATAACTTGACCAGGAAGCACTTGCACTTTGGCACTGATCAGCAATGGCAAAGTGCCCAAAGCATCTAAACCAGCTAAAATGAATTCCAGGACAGTGTCAAAAACACAGGAGGCAGAGGCAAAAAGTCAGGGGAAAACATGCCAAGGATGCCAGGTCTAACAAACTCACTCTATATGCGTGTTCCTGGCACTGTACCCATCTGCCCATGAAAGGCCAAAACAACGCCTAAGGCATTTCGCCGGCCCGCCTCGTATTCTGCTTCATTACATGACCCTATTGCATACCAGCCCCTCACCTTCAGACTTCGCTATTTAGCTGCTGTGGATGTGGCAAATGTACAGAATACATTGTAGCCTATTGTGTTTTAACACCTTGTGTCACCCAACACTTTGGACAGCAGCACACTTGTTAGATGACAGTTTCCACAGCCGGCCTAGCTACTAAGGCTATCAGGACGGGGAATTTATTGCTTAACTGAAGCAACCTGGTTCCAGAGTGCACATGCATTGCTGAATTTGACCAGACAATTGCACCGAAATGTCTGATTGCTAAACCATGGCAAAGCATAATGGTGTCAAATCTAGTTTAAGAGGATGTTTGTATTGTGCCAACTATTGCAGTCACCGCACCTTTTTTGTAGTGACAACTTACACAGCTCAGCCGGCTTGATTAACTGCAGTTCGATCACAGGTCCACACTACCTGCTAACCAGCTGTGACCCGAAGTGACCCGAAGTGCCTAGTTCACTTTGTTATTACCTTCTAGTCATTATGTAATCAGAGAGAATTGTGTATTTATTATCCAATGAAAATGTCAGAATCTAAGATTCCCGGTTCCATGTTCTGCCACAGCCCACATTTTTTGGGTCTGCTGGGACCCCTCTGCCTCGCTGCAAGTAACCTGGTAACTTAATACCGCTACCTTAATGCACTTGCCTGTCACTAAAAGACACCTGTCAAAAAAATGACGCACTGCTGCTTGGAGAAGAGGGATTTGAGAGCCAAACGTACCCCAGGCCGCGTTCTTAGCATTTAACTTTTGTAGCGGCTCCAGTTCGTATGAAGTGTGGGTCCATGCCCTGGGAAGGAATACCCCATAGCCTGATCACATTGGTGACTGACCTAGTATGATGTAAAAAGGTTAAACTATCCGATGCTTAGACAATTTGTCCTTAATCGATGATGTCCTCATGTACTTGTCTTGTATCCCTACTTTCTTAAAGGAATTTTGCCTGTTCAGTTTAATCTGTGGTATTTGTCCACAGGCTTCCCAGGATGCTAACTGTTCACAATGTGAGCAGTTGCTTACACTACTGACGGAATCTCCCAGTTACAACTGGAAATTCTTCACCCCCCACCTTAATGTGCTACGTTGAAAGCACTTTGGTACCTAACTTGGATCTCTTCCTGCTGAAAAGATACCACTGCTTAATGTGCGTGACCTGGGTACAAGGTCCTGTTCGCTTGACGCACATGCATGTGAATCAAGTGAACTAGCCGCCAACCGGGGGTGCTGCTGCTGGCTGAATCCCATCCATGACAGCACAACTTCCGATGGGATGGCCTAAAGTACTGGAAGCCCCTGTGCCCTGCTAGACTACCTTGAGTAATCCTAGGTCATAGTCTGAACTTCTTACTTGTACCTTCCTTAGACAGAGGTGCACCTCTCACTACATGTGATCAGGGTACACACCGGATGAAGCTTTATCCTCTGTTTGCATTTTTGAGCTACATTGCTAAACCATCATAACAATCCAGAGGTTTCCTGCTTGATACCCTCGAGAGAGGCCAGTAATGCTCTCACGAGGTGCCATCCTGGGAACCTGGAATAGCAGCCAATGGAGGACCATAGTGCCCACTACTACACTGTCTAATGTGATTTAGATGTCCCCACGGGGAAATGACAATCTGCAATTTAAATATCTTAATAATAGAATTGGGGTAAATCTAATAAAAGTGCTGGGAGCAAACTGGTGGGGTGCTGCGGGTCTACTGCCCGCATTCCTCCCATGCTTAATCTGGGTTTCGAAGCCCCAGCTTCCCACACCTCGTAATACCCCCTCGGCTTTCATCAATTGAGCATCGACCACTAGGTTCAGCTCTACTTTTACCATAAACTCTGCTGTCCGTTTGTCTGTACGAGGAAGGGAGTTATTCAATTAGGCACTCTATGATATCACTCAACAACGATGATACTTGATCTTAAAATAAAGGTCTGGAACCAGTCCTTACACATATCCGGATCTCAACTCATAACCCAACTGTGCACAAAGATTTCCCCATTATGCTGTGCCCCCTGGCCACCGCAGAGGTGCTCTGTTATTCACATTAGGGGTCCCCCCGGTCTCTAAAATTTGGATGGCCTCCCTTTCACATCTGAACTGTTTTGGATCTTTGTTAGGGACATTAGACGGGTGATTATTTTTAATATCCTTTCCAAGGTGGGCACCCCTTACGTGTTACATCGTACTACCCCATTACTATGTACCCCATTCCATCCCAGATCAATGGCTGATCTGAGGCCTTGCCTCTTTAACTTTTTTACAATAGTGAACTAAGGATGTTAAAAAGACTGTTGGCCAAGCAGTAAGGTATCCGGACAAATATACCTGCCCTCCCCTTTTCCCAGCAGTATGCCCAAGTGGCATGCAGCACGAAGAGTTTGTGCCCGAGCATTTGTCCGTCCCGGTTTTGATTCAGTCAGAGAGGCAGCTGCAGTTTCCCTGTGGCTAAATGTACCTCGGCTCTAAGACACATCTGTATGCCTAAGCCCCTCCCAGCTATTGTCATCCCACCATCCAGACAATGTCATGTCAAAATCTCTCAGGCCACCTACCCCAGTTACCGTACTGCCCAAGTGCCGACGCTGCATGGATCCACGTGAACATAATGTGACAAACATCCCAACAAAGGTTTGCCCATAGTAGCAGTACTGTCGGCCGAAGGGAGGAACCACAGTGCATCAGTGCCATCTGGTGGCCTAAACACCTTATGGTACCATGGGAGGTGGAAGTTTACAAAGGGCTCCGTGTGGTAACCGGGACGCATAATAAAAATCGCGTGCGGTATGCTTTAAACCACTTATGAGTATGCACTGATGGGAAGTCAGGCTGATTTACCCCATCCCTGAGATGATTCCTATACCTTATACACATATGATTAACAAGAATTACAACTACATGCGTGACCCCGGAAGTACTAGAACTGTGAAAGCACTGCATCACCGACCAAACCAATGAATCTTCCCCACGCCATCGGGCCGATGCCATAAAATTCTCACACCATCCAGTCTGTCACAGGTTCCAAACCAATCAACAACTGCTTCCGGCCCGACAACTAGACCAAGTGACCTGCCCAGAATCACAGGATAGAGGGCCGACGCTGAGACCCAAACCCGGGTCTCCAGCTCCACAGTTTCAAAAGCCACTGCTCTCACACCAATCAATCCAACACCTCAAGCCAGTTACTGGCGGCACAGCCCCACACCGCCACCCCCCAACAGAGATACACCAACAAGTCCGCTCAGCGCCTCCACTGCTGGGGCTTGAACCGTAGTCTTAGGGGGTGGCTGAATCCAGCACTGAAGGCGTTATATGTGAGTACAGCTCTGGCCTAACAGATGCACCTTGTATCGGATACCAACCGTACCACATCTAGCTGTAAGCTGCTCAGTGATTTTGATGCATCAGCGCTCCCTGACCCAAAGCCAGCTCACCATGACACAATCAGCTCATGACTAGGACTTATCAGTGCGATGAGAGCACAAGACATACTTGCCTTGCACTAGTTCTTCAACCAAAATCGCCCACAAGAGCCCACCACAAGCCATGTGGCCTCTTAACATTCCCCCTCTGGGGCAGTTGAAAATGGACTGCAAACAACTCCTAGGCATTCTCTACCAGTGTTATAAATGGAGTTTCTGGCTGGCTAGGGTGTACACCTGGCTGAACTCACCACTCTAGTCAGGATAAGGTAGTTACTCACTTCAGCTAACGCCTGCTCACCCCCTTGGTAGCTTGGCAGAGCAGTCGGGCTTATCCCAGAGGCAGTGTGAATTGTATGTGCCATATGTACACCTATAGTGGCACACCACACACACCACAAAAGAGACTCCATACAAGGCTATTTAAAATTATCCTTTGTATCCTCCATAAAAATAAAAACTTAGCTCCAACTGCATATATTACACTGTGCTACCAGACCTCGTCATGACTTCACAGGGATTACAGAAATCACTAGGCAAATCGGGCCACTGTCCTACAGATCAGTTAGCACAACCCAGTAGTTACTGGTAGGAACTGTAATTAGCATAACACATTATGCATCTACTTAATAAGCAGTACCCTACTCAACACTTGTAGCAAGGAGCATATCTTAAGTACCTCATGCCCAACTTAGGCATATGCTGATCCCCATGGTGGTGAACTCAATTGTCTTCATACAGGGACTAGGGTGCAGCTTCTACACCCTCCTATTGCCCTTTCTCTGGTAATAATCTTTTACGGTCAATTGAGGTAATAACTGCTCCCAACCGGGACTTTCAATATTTCCCCGGTTTTCTGGCTGAGGAGCGGGCCCCGTTAAGGTTCCACCCGTGGGAGCAAGATAATGGGACCAAGAATCGGCACCTCAGGCAGCTACTCCTGAGCTTGTGTTAGAGGTGCCAACCACTTGTGGGAAACACCAAGGTTCCGAGCCGGCCTCTTCCAGCCTGGATGCTAGGTATGACTGGTCACACATGGGGTCATGGGTCATGCAGGCTCTCCCTGGAGTTTGGTGCTTGGTCACACAGCAGAAGCTGTGCACTCAACTATGGTGGATGTCTCCCCTCATTAGGAGAGGAGCCCCCGGGGCAGCACAGCAGCTCACAGCCTCCCTTGGATCATCCACCCATTTCCCGAAAAGATCCTGCTGGGGCGACACAGCCATTGTACAGCTACCGGCAGGAGAACCAATGAGGCGGCGGCGTCATGCCTCGTCTGCCATACACTACTGGAGTGCCCGCCAGTACTCTCTAAAGCCCACTCTCTCTGGCAGTAGCTTGCGTCTCCCGCGGACCCGCTGGTGGCCCGTACGTGCAAACCAGCGGTCAGGTGCGGCATTGAGCACCAATTATAAATTGAACAGCCCCAGCCTTGCCGAGCCCCCTCATGTCCGACCTGCAGTAGGTTGCCAAACCGCGCATCCGATCGATTATGCATGCCACCCCAGCATTGCCACGAGTAGCTGAGGTGTCCACAGCCAGGACCTGGGACAGGTGGGAGGCCCGATTGTTCCTGAGGCCCGCTTGCTGCAGCTGCACAATCCGTCCTCTCTGATAGCTGCCTCAGCCTACCCAAGTTGCCAGGGCGGGGTGCAGCCAGGGCTACGGCCAGATAGTGCGAGCATTCTATTGTTCGTCACATGATGCACGCCCCGCAGGTAGGTCATGAGCAGGGAGGCCAGCGGCATGCGGGCCACTCCTCAAGCAGCTACTCCATTCACCGGATGCATCCCTGGACAATGCCACTGGTGAGCAGCCCCCCACCGGAGAGGTGAGCGTCGAAGCCTTTGGCGGGCGCTAACTGAAGCAATTCCCCCAGCCGTCCAGGCCCGCAGCCTCATACCCAGGTGGACAACATCAGCTTCCTATTGATACCTGCCTTTGGCTCTCCTGCGTGGGACCGACGCACAGAGGATTTGGGGTTTGGATCGAGGGCAATGTATTGATCCTCACGCCAACTTCACATGCCTTAAGGGGACAGGGGCACGCAGCCCCCAGACAAACAGCAGCAAAATGCCCAGACTCACCGCCGCAAACCACCGCCTAGCGACCCAAGGACCCCCTCCTCCGCCATTTGGACTGCACTGGCGACATGACAAGGAAGCCTGGAGATAATGGGGATTGAACCCAGGGCCCAATACATTCAAAGGATGCACCCTACCACTGAGCTACATCCCTACGCCCTTTAAGATTTTGCTGGTGCATAAATGCTGCCGTGACCAAACTGCCTGCTCCTTTCACCCTCGGTGCACTAGATTAAAAAAGTGAAGTGTGGGGCAGCGGAGAACACCGATTACAAATGCCTGAAGGTGGGGGCAGGGGCATCCTGCCCCAAAACACAGTCTCAGGTGGTGAGAGACACAGTCCCAAAGGGGCCCCAGACTCACCACAGAAAAAACACTGACTCTGTCTCTCGAGCCTAGAAACCGACACAACACGGTACCAGGGGTCGACCTAGATGGCGTGTCCCGAGCCGAAGTGACCTTGGCGCTAAAGGAATGCTGGATGGGCAGGAGGGGAATGTCAACCTTGCTCCCCCCACTCGGTGTGCCGGAAGTGACACAGGCAATGCGTCGGACCTCAGGACCCCACTGGACCGGTTAGGTTCTGCCAAATGTGGCACTAAGGTCGCCACCCTCTGAGGGGCACCCCCTGCAATGGCCACGGGCAGCGGAGAACACCGAATACAAATGCCTGAAGGTGGGGGCAGGGGCATCCTGCCCCAAAACACAGTCTCAGGTGGTGAGAGACACTGCCCCAAAGGGGCCCCAGACTCACCACAGAAAAAACACTGACTCTGTCTCTCGAGCCTAGAAACCGACGCAACACGGTACCAGGGGTCGACCTAGATGGCGTGTCCCGAGCCTAAGTGACCTCGGCGCTAAAGGAATGCTGGATGGGCAGGAGGGGAATGTCAACCTTGCTCCCCCCACTCGGTGTGCCGGGAGTGACACAGGCAATGCGTCGGACCTCAGGACCCCACTGGACCGGTTAGGTTCTGCCAAATGTGGCACTAAGGTCGCCGCCCTCTGAGGGGCACCCCCTGCAATGGCCACGGGCAGCCTCAAAACCTTGAATGACATAAGTATGGACACTGGGGTTATGTGGCAATGGAGGATCAGATAATGCAAGAGGTTGGATACAATTATGCGGCAAGAAAAGTTACATTATGAGACTCAAGGTGGTTTATTCTTTGGCCTTTTTGTCATTGTAACCAATATTATTACTCTATGGGCAAAAGTTTTACTGATTACCGTAATCAGCAACTAACCGCCTACCACTTAACTTTCAAAGCCACCCTCCACATTTTGGCACCAAAAGCTGCAATTTTTTGGGATTAGATCCCTTCAGGAAAAAAAAAAAATATGTGTATAAACTTTTTTTATTGAGCAGAGCAGATGGGCAGTTAATACAATATACAATAATCAATGATCAGGAATAATAAAAAAAACTGTTTTAAAAACAAGTGAAGTTTGGTAGAATCCTTTGATCAGTAATATTTAGCATCAATA
This sequence comes from Triturus cristatus, assembly GCF_964204655.1. Lineage (NCBI taxonomy): Eukaryota > Metazoa > Chordata > Amphibia > Caudata > Salamandridae > Triturus > Triturus cristatus. Next base: position 1,806,007,921 of record NC_140590.1, read on the forward strand.
TTGATATGAAACAGGAGAAGAAAAACAATGTTCATAGTACCATAATTTCTAAAGTGCAATCAGTGTTAGATGTTAAAATATAGCAGGGATGACCGGAAGCCTATATTATTGTTGTTATTAGACTTTGCCCCCTAGTCCAGGTCGTGTTAGTTAAATAGATAAACATTCTATCCATTCTAAAAAAAAAACTGGTACATTACAGTACCAACATATCTTAGCTTACATAAATAACAAGAAAGTGCCCAGTGCTAACATTTCTACCGTCCCAGTTTAAAAAAATGCTAACAGTGCAAATTGCTAGAATATTGCAGGGTTAATCAGCCTTATTGCTGTTATTTACCTTTGCCCACCAATAAAGATATATTTCTTGATTGAGTAGACATTCTGCTTAGGCAGAGAGCCCTGCAGCTTTCTGCTGTCCCAGTTTCAAAAGTGCTAACAGTGCAAAGTGCTAGAATATTGCAGGGTTAAAACAGCCTTATTGTTGTTATTTACCTTTGCCCACCAATATATATGCATTCCTTGATGAGTAGACATTCTGCCTAGGCAGAGAGCCCTGCAGCATTTAAGCGCAATCGTGACTATCCTAAAATTTATAACAATAAAGTGCTGAGTGCTAAAGTGCTAGGTATTGGTCAAGGGCTGCTCGCTATTGGAGAATTTCCAGACAGTAGTAAACTTTTTCATTGCCCCAACTCCTTTGGCGTAGGCCTCTTCAAACCTTCTTGTCCTTTACATTTTATTTACCCATTTTGAGTAAGATGGTACATCCTCTGACCTCCAATTTTGGAGGATTAGGAAATGGGCTACTAGGGAACAGATCGCCGTGTATGTCTCTTCGGCTTTAGTCAAGTCAGATCTTCTTTTGGAAATGCCAAAGAGAGCAACCTCGGCTTGGGGGTCTGTCCATCAACTGTTGTATTTGCATTTGTCACCCCGAGTGGGACGGGTATGCTCAGACGTGAGTCCTGTGCTCTCCATGCCACTAGAATCAAGCTATCCTGGCTGAAGAGGGGTGAAACCCAGAAACCGGTCCTAGGATGCTTGTTTCCAGTCCAGGGAGGACATGGCTTGGCAGTTTGGGCTGGACTGTTCACATGAGGCACAGGGTCAAGACTGATTTGCATATGGCTGGGTTCAAACAGGAATGGCATGTTGAGCAAAAAAACGATGGATTTAGGCCCAGATCTCTGTACTGGGGTGAATGTATGACATTGTTCTGCATTCTGTCCATCAACTGTTGTTTTTGCACTCGGCTTCGGGGTCAAGCATCTTATTGATGGCCTGGCTCATTGAAGAAAAGATCTTACCCCAAAATATTTTGAGCTTTGGACATGTAAAAAATATATGGAGCCAGTCGCCCCCGTCTCGAAGCTGGCAACGAAAGCATTTATTTTCTACTCCCGGAAAGCGTTTATTAAAGCTTTTGGGGTGAAATAGGTCAACCAATGAGATAAAAAAGACATCCTTTTAAAATTGGCTGCTCTAAGGCCCTTACTTCCTAACTGAGCAATCTCCTCCCACTCCTGCCTCGAGAAGGAACAATTCGTTTTGCGGATTATTTTGGCCAGAACTTCTTCAACCAAAGGGGACTCTTCACCCTTTCTCAGCAAGGAATACCAGTTTCCCACCCCCCTCAATTTGGCTTTATAAAGGACGTTGGCCTGAACTGATGGCATCCCACATGTCAACAGATTATATTTATTTATGAAGTTTACAATCTGGAGATATTCCAAAAACCCCGGTTTTAATCAATTTTCAGATCTATCTAAGACCTCTTGCCATGTGATAAGTTTCCGTGAGGTAAGGAAGAGACCCAATTCTCCTAGACCACAGTCATTCCATCTTTTGAGCCTACTGGAATGGATTTGAAGCCCAAAGATTTTACACTTCTCTAATTTCAATAAGTAAAAGCCAGCGAACCCAACTTGTTTAAAAAAGGACTGTAGTCTATCAGAGAAATCCCGGATAGTCTTGTGTCGGGTCTTTTTGGGTAATATAGCTGTTTTTAGAAAAGTAGGAACTTGCGATCCAGACTCCTGTATCATTCTTTCATAAAAAAACAAATCTAACAGACCATTAGGATCCAATAAACATGCTACCAGATACAGGATCTCTGCCATGTAATAAGTGCAAATATTTGGTAGCGCTAAACCACCTTGAGCGGTTCCCAACTGTAATATAGGTAGCTTAACCCTGGAAGCTTTCCTATTCCAAACAAAATCCCTGATCATTGACTCAATCTCTTTAAAGAAATGGGAATTAATCTTTAGCGGTACATTTATAAAAAGAAATACCAATAGGGGAAGTATAGACATTTTAATAAGTGCTATGTGTCCAATCAGAGTTAATGGTAGAAGAATCCATCTATCGAGTAAAATTTAAATTTTATTGCGCATCGCTAAATAATTCAAACTAAATATTTGTTCAAATTGATTGGAGAAATAAATACTTAAGTATCTAATAGGTTCTGCCTTTAGGGCTTGGGATTTTAAGTTTAAGGGCAGAAAATTACAATCCACATTCAGGTGTCGATTCCGATCCTGAAAAAACCGGGTACGAATCGTCGGACGGAGCGTTTTCTCCGTCCGACCCGTACCCGGGAAAAACACCTTACAAACCCGCAAGTACGATTCATACAGAAACACCGTTTCCGTACGATTCGTACAAAACACCGACCGGCAAAAAATAACATACAAATCGGATCCGGGAAACCGCGGACGTGACGTCCGGACGGAGTCAGGCAGCGTTTCACGAACCAGCAAGTACGGTCCGTGCCCACGTCACTCCGCACGGATAATATTTTACGGCAGCCAAAAACTGCCAGGAAATCAGGACGACGCACAGAAGGAGCACCTGTACGCGTCGGACAGCCATGGACCCCAACCTACGTGTCATCCCGGCCCTCATAGCAGTCCACCTGGTGTACAGGAACCGACGCAGACGCCGCAGAAGGTCAGAACAACACCCAGGGGCAAAGGGGGGGCAGGGGCAGGAAACATAACCCCCACCCAAGTCAAAATTCATACATGCCCTGTACATACCTGACCCCCAGGGCATGGTCACTTGGGGGGCGGGGGCGTCTCCACCAAGGCCTGCATCCGCCACAACGGAAGTCGACATGGACGTGAACCGGCAACACAACAATTGTGGTACGCACCGTACCCACGCCTTAAGAGCGTGGGTACGGGTCGTACCACGCCCACCCCTACGTCAACCCAACAATGGCGGTATGGCCCGTACCCACGTCCCAAAGCATGGGTACGAGCCGTACCGCCGTACCCCTACGTCTCCCCAAAAATGGAGGTATGGGCCGTACCCATGCCTGTGGGACGTGGGTACGGGCTGTACCGCCATTGTTGGGGTGCCGTAGGGGTACGGCCCGTACCCACGCCTCAAAAGCGTGGGTACGGGTCGTACCACGCCAGTGGACAGACACATAGGGGTGTGGCCATCAGCCCCAGCAGTGCCCAGACACAGGAGGGGTGGGTGCAGAGTCCTCCCAGCAGTGCCCAGACATAGGAGGGGTGGGTGCAGAGTCCTCCCAGCAGTGCCCAGACACAGGAGGGGTGGATGCAGAGTCCTACCAGCAGTGCCCAGACATATGAGGGGTGGGTGCCTATCACTCCCAGCAGTGCCCAGACACAGGAGGGGTGGGTGCAGAGTCCTCCCAACAGTGCCCAGTCACAGGAGGGGTGGATGCAGAGTCCTCCCAGCAGTGCCCAGGCATATGAGGGGTGGGTGCCTAACACACCCAGCAGTGCCCAGACACAGTAGGGGTGGGTGCAGAGTCCTCCCAGCAGTGCCCAGACATATGAGGGGTGGGTGCCTATCACTCCCAGCAGTGCCCAGACACAGGAGGGGTGGGTGCAGAGTCCTCCCAGCAGAGCCCAGACACAGGAGGGGTGGGTGCAGAGTCCTCCCAGCAGTGCCCAGACATATGAGGGGTGGGTGCCTATCACTCCCAGCAGTGCCCAGACACAGGAGGGGTGGATGCAGAGTCCTCCCAGCAGTGCCCAGACATATGAGTGGTGGGTGCCTAACACTCCCAGCAGTGCCCAGGTACAGGAGGGGTGGGTGCAGAGTCCTCTCAGCAGTGCCCAGACACAGGAGGGGTGGGTGCAGAGTCCTCCCAGCAGTGCCCAGACACAGGAGGGGTGGGTGCAGAGTCCTCCCAGCAGTGCCCAGACATATGAGGGGTGGGTGCCTATCACTCCCAGCCGTGCCCAGACACAGGAGGGGTGGGTGCAGAGTCCTCCCAGCAGTGCCCAGACACAGGAGGGGTGGGTGCAGAGCCCTCCCAGCAGTGCCCAGACACAGGAGGGGTGGGTGCAGAGTCCTCTTAGCAGTTCCCAGACATATGAGGGGTGGGTGCCTATCACTCCCAGCAGTGCCCAGACACAGGAGGGGTGGATGCAGAGTCCTCCCAGCAGTGCCCAGACATATGAGGTTTGGGTGCCTAACACTCCCAGCAGTGCCCAGACACAGGAGGGGTGGGTGCAGAGTCCTCCCAGCAGTGCCCAGACACAGGAGGGGTGGGTGCAGAGTCCTCCCAGCAGTGCCCAGACACAGGAGGGGTGGGTGCAGAGTCCTCCCAGCAGTGCCCAGACATATGAGGGGTGGGTGCCTATCATTCCCAGCCGTGCCCAGACACAGGAGGGGTGGGTGCAGAGTCCTCCCAGCAGTGCCCAGACACAGGAGGGGTGGGTGCAGAGCCGTCCCAGCAGTGCCCAGACACAGGAGGGGTGGGTGCAGAGTCCTCTTAGCAGTTCCCAGACATATGAGGGGTGGGTGCCTATCACTCCCAGCAGTGCCCAGACACAGGAGGGGTGGATGCAGAGTCCTCCCAGCAGTGCCCAGACATATGAGGTTTGGGTGCCTAACACTTCCAGCAGTGCCCAGACACAGGAGGGGTGGATGCAGAGTCCTCCCAGAAGTGCCCAGACATATGAGGGTTGGGTGCCTAACACTCCCAGCAGTGCCCAGGTACAGGAGGGGTGGGTGCAGAGTCCTCCCAGCAGTGTCCAGACACAGGAGGGGTGGGTGCAGAGTCCTCCCAGCAGTGCACAGACACAGGAGGGGTGGGTGCAGAGTCCTCCCAGCAGTGCCCAGACATATGAGGGGTGGGTGCCTATCACTCCCAGCCGTGCCCAGACACAGGAGGGGTGGGTGCAGAGTCCTCCCAGCAGTGCCCAGACACAGGAGGGGTGGGTGCAGAGCCCTCCCAGCAGTGCCCAGACACAGGAGGGGTGGGTGCAGAGTCCTCTTAGCAGTTCCCAGACATATGAGGGGTGGGTGCCTATCACTCCCAGCAGTGCCCAGACACAGGAGGGGTGGATGCAGAGTCCTCCCAGCAGTGTCCAGACATATGAGGTTTGGGTGCCTAACACTCCCAGCAGTGCCCAGACACAGGAGGGGTGGGTGCAGAGTCCTCCCAGCAGTGCCCAGACACAGGAGGGGTGGATGCAGAGTCCTCCCAGAAGTGCCCAGACATATGAGGGTTGGGTGCCTAACACTCCCAGCAGTGCCCAGACACAGGAGGGGTGGGTGCAGAGTCCTCCCAGCAGTGCCGAGACACCGGAGGGGTGGGTGCAGAGTCCTCCCAGCAGTGGACAGAGACATGGTGGTGTGTACACCATCCTACAAGTAGCAAAACTCCATGGGTGCATGAAGGCATACACAAAGTGTGACTATATTGAGAGTGGCATGCCAACACATCACTGACAGCAGTGTCCTACTCCCTTGAGGGTGGATGTCCATCCTCCACTGCATGACACACCACATGTGGGTGTGATGACATATGAAACATGCTTACCCACCCCTGGCACTGGCAGCACAATACACACACTGAGAGCATGCAACAAGACTGTATATTCATGTGCCACCCTACTAAACTAAGAGACCCAAAGGGAACACACACTGTCACGCACATTCCAGGACTGATAGGAATGTACAGGTGCTGGGGCAGCCAACAAGTTGGTGCCTCCCATGGAAGGAAAAGGGTGGAGTACCCACAGATACAATGCCCACAATTGTCAGACAGGTGCCCAAAGACCCTGCAGAACACGTAACACATGTGTGCGAGGCTGGGAGTACACACATGCCTAGTGCGTAAAGGGAACATGTCCACATGAAGTCATATCAATATACTCCATACACAAGTACAGTGACCACCAACGATGCCACAAATGATGCAGGTGGAGACATTGCCGAGCATGCATGTCCAAAGTTGAAGGGATCCGTCACACACCCAGGCAATGTAGACAGAGCTCAGCACAACAATTGGGAAACACCCTGCAGGGAAGATGTCAGGGTCCACACAGGAAGGAACACACCTTGGGACAATGTCACCATACAGTAAGAGCTTACATGACCAAAGATTTTTTGCAGATACCTTGTGATGGCCCACAGATACTAGGGTACACCCCATGAGCAGCACACTACAACATTTCCCAGACACCTAACACATTATCACCACCCCAAATCATGGAGCAGCACCACCAACAGCAAGACCAGTAAAGCATTTGTGTGCAAATGAAAAACAAAATGCTTTATTCAGCATGAAAAATCATAGCTAAAGAAATGTCAACTATATACAGAGCCCATAGGCCAGGCCATGTGCCAAGTCCTGGTGGGGGACACTTGGGGACGCGTCTCCCCTAGCTTGCCTGCACAGTTCACACTTCCATATCATCCACAGAAGGGGGGGCATCATGTGGGGGGGAAGGACCAGGCACCGCAGGGACAGGAGGGGCAAGGGTAGGTGTCGTGGGTGCAGGGACGGACGACTCCACCACAGGGGGTGGGGCAGTGCCAAAGGTGGTGGTTAGCAGGGCGCTGCACATGGTTGCGAGCTCTTCCAGCGTCTCCCCTGCACCCAAATGAACCACAGGCCCCAAGGAGGGGGGGGGGTCGGAGGGATGGGTTGCAGCGCTACTGGGGGAGGGTGTGGACAGGGGGGGGACTCAACTACCCTGGCCGGGCACTGCCTCCACCGCTTGCGGGGTGGTGCCTCACTGGGGCTGAGGGACACACTGGCCATGAAGGACTCCTTATCTGACAGTTGGCCAGGAGAGCTAAGGGGAGTGGATTTGGAGGAAGTGGGTTGTGAGGACTGCGCACTCCCACTGTGGCTGCGTGGCTGCCGTTTGCCCCCCGACCCAGTGGCTGTGCCTACTTCCCCCTGTGTGTGCGTGACAGGAGGTGTGCGCTTGGCCTTCCCTGGTGGTGTGCTGCCTGTGTCTGGTGGGGTGCGTGCATGGGGACGTCTGGGTGTGCGTGGGACAGGCATGGGAGTGGGAAGTGTGGATGGTGCAGGGGTGGGGGGGGACGGAGCGCTGCTGGAGATCCACTGCTGCAGTCAGCCTCCGTGCCACTCGCTGCGCCAGACTCGCCAGCACTGGTGGCACCGGTGCTGGATCCCTCCTCAAGGTCCGTGCCAGTGTCTCCCTCGGTTTCCCCCGACGATGCTGTGGGCAAGGTGAAGAGACAGGAATAATCAGACACCCATATACATATGACACATGATTCAAAACTACATAGGTCACAGTGCATAGCATGAAAAACAACATGAGTAACATCTACAATACTACGCACATATGTAGGCCCTGCACCACACAGTTGGTTGACCCACCATGCAACTGGGAAACAATGGAGAGCATGACACAACAGCAATTGACTTGATATCAAATTAGACAGAGGAGCCAGTCTCTGGGGACAGTCGAGCACAGCATCTGGACTACACACCGTTGCCAAAAAAGGGATAAGCAGGAACCATGTCTCCTAACTTTTGGCACATGCTGCTTAGCAAATACATGAAACCATGCCCAACATGACTGGGTCACTGCATGTTGAGTGTATGTTCGACCAATCATCACACACAGGCCAGACCTGGCAAGGAGACATAAGGTTTGGACATGTAGGCCTTCCCTGCACAAACCCCACCCTACCTGAGACAATGTGATTGAGACAGAGGAAGTACTTACACCTCCTACTCGGGGATTACAAACATGCCCTTCAATAAATCCTGAGTGTACACAAAGTACCCCTCGTGCGCCTGTCCACACATATAATTGACTAACAACCATCATCAGATAGTTGTACCAAGACACACAGGCACTGGCCACTGTGAGTATGCACAAGCCAAATTGGGTCACCCTGTACAGTGGACACATGTAGCACACTTTACGTAAATACAAATTAGGCCAGGGTACAATGCCACAGAGCCCAACCTATGCTGAAGACACAGAGAATGTCGACAGTGTTGGATGACACACTTGATACCTAGGAAAAGGTGCCCCAGGGGACTGTAGTGGCCACACTCCTCCATGGTCCTGTATGGATATGACTGCAACAGAAGCGACCGTCCCTGCACAATGCATATCTCACACTCATGCACATCATGTCTGAGGGCACAACATTGGTCATGCATGCTGTAAGGCAGTACACTTTAAAGACACACTCCTATGTCGGGACTCAGCAGCAGTGCCAACTAACATGGACCCCACAATGACTGAACTGGCCAGGGCACAGGCAAGCTCACAACACATGTAACACACCACCCCCACACATGATGTTGCAAGCATTGGGCACTTGGATTAACTGCCAGCCTAGATATCCTTGTGCAAGAGTGACTACCCACTGCCCCGGGAACACATGTCAAGGAGGGGAAGGGAGGAATAACAGCACGGGTTGACTTTGTGGAACAGGATATGCACTGCACATTTAAACCCTGGCAGTGTATCCATGCGACTGCGCACTTCCAAAAGCTGGTGACACACAACAAACACACATGTACCTACCCCCTTCCTGCTGCTGCTTCTCCAGTAAGCGCCTATCCACCTCTGGGAAGACCACCGCCAGGACACGCTTCATTAGGTGGGTCAGTCGGCGACGCCCGCTATGGGGGCGTGGTGGTGAGTCCCCCAGCAGAACCGGGGCGATCCTCCTGGTCCTGCACCGGATATCCTGCCAGCGTTTCCTCACCTGGGCCAGGCGCCGCTTCCGACCTCAAGGCCCTGACGGCCGCCTTCCAGATCTCCCCCTTGGCATAGGTGCCTACCTGTGAGGATGACAAAGTGAGACAACATCAATGCACCTGCTACATGTCACAGAGACACACATTTTAACAATTTGGCAGGTGTGAACAGGGCATAGTATGCAGCCAACTCATTGCACCTTTGTCATAGGGACATTATCCTCTGGGGAAGGCAAAATGCACTACGTGGCTTTTAAAGTACACAGGTGGCATGAGGGGTGTGGCAGAATCAATGATCATGGCTCACACTGTGCATCACAAGCTACACCAGGATTATGTGCAGCACCTCAAAGCAGTCACATGCCCCAGGCCACTGACGCAACCTCAGCAGAGTACACAGACACACACAGGCACAGGACAATCACCTGCCATTGGCAACTGCGGGTACAAACCTCACTCTGCACATGTGCCACTTGACTGGGGGTGTCACAGGTGTTGGGCTAGCCCAGCACGTCAGACACACAGCACTGCTCCCTGCTCACATCAGATGGGTAGGGTATATGCATCCCTCATGCATCTGGGCAGTAACACTCCACATGGACACTCACCCACATGACAGGGGACTTACACACACACCAATGTCCAGGGGATGAACACATCATTTGGACACTCTAACCACAGGTACACTCAACTCACACACATCTGTGGGTACAGTCACTTGTCACACTGGGGGAACACAGAATCACATCAGGGCTGTAGAAACAACATTCCCAAGTGGATTAGCCAGGCTGAATGTGGCATGCACCATGCAGTGATTGTCACAGCAAGCACTATGCAAGTGAGGAGTGCAGACATGCACTACAGCATGCGCTGCATGGAAGACATGAGGCATTCCCTCCCTGGGACCCACTCTAAACAACATTGCATGTCTGTCACACCTGGACACAATGCCAGAAGTGACAGTCACAAAAAAGGGGCACAGTCTAAGCTAGTGGAGTCAGCACTCACCTGCTCCCCTGGTCTCCCATACAGGCTGGGGTACTGAGGGAGGATGACATCCAGCAATGCCACATTCTCCTCCAGGGTGAATGGCTGGGCCCTCTCCACAGACCTGGACATGGTGCCAGAGGAATCACGAGCAGCAGCAGTGGTGTGGAATGAAAGGTTGTGCAGGCAAGTGCTCTCTCATGGGACCTGGCTGCCTTATATTTGCCTTGCTGGCCTGTTTCATTTACAGGAGTACAGAGTGATTGGTCAATCTCATTTGCGTCCTACGTTTCCTCCAATCCCTTTAAACCTACCCCAGTCAGGGGCTTTGCATGGTTTAAAAATTGAGCATGATGTCAAGTCAACAACCACTTTGCAACATAGTATATTGTCTCCAACCGACTCTTGCTGGCCACCTGATGAAAAAATTTGAAATTGAAACTCGGTCTCCATGACAACCAGCATGCATTTAGGCCCTTATACTTGTCCCTCATGTGTCCTCTATGTAATTTCCCTATACACACACAGGAACGGTGCGTTCCACGCCCCTAGGGCACCACCACTTCAGTGATACGGTCCGTACACACGTGTGTAGGGTCCGTATCACTATGGTTGTGCTTCCGTAGGCGTACGCCATAGGGATACGGTCCGTACACGTGTGTGTAGGGTCCGCATCACTATGGTTGTGTTGCCGTAGGCGTACGCCATAGGGATACGGTCCGTACAGGCGTGTGTAGGGTCCGTATCACTATGGTTGTGTTGCCGTAGGCGTACGCCATAGGGATACGGTCCATACAGGCGTGTGTAGGACCTCAGCAGTGTGTCAGGGAAAGGGCAGGAATGCACTATATTTAAAATAATCCAGTATGGTGGATGAGGTCATTAGTGATGTCATAGCTAATGTAATAAATTATGTCATCATCATCATCATCATCAAATAACTTTATTCGATTCATATGAATCATAAAAGTATACATCATAAGTAAAACAAACAATAAAACTTGCTATACAACATTTAGTGTGGATAAATATATAGATTCATAATTGTACAAGTTAAAAAGAAAAGAAGAGAAAAAAAATAGTTAAAAGCATTCTACATTTACTGTATCAATCCAATATTTACAATATGAATTTTAGACCTATAGTCACGTGGCCCAGTTTCCCTAGCACGATTCATATATTTTCCTAATTAATAAAGCGGTTCTGACTAAATTAAGCACAGCACTACAAATGACAGCAGCCCTGAAACACCACACCCAGCAAGACCCCCTACACTGCCCGAACACCACTGCTCTGCTCTTTGTATAGGTACACCAATTGATGACACCATCCTTTTCAGTGCAGCACAGACACAATGATGTGATGTCGAAGGTACAGGTTTGTGCACTGAAGACCATGCAGAACAGGGTTAGAAACCCTGAAAAATTGCCTGCTCTCCCTTCTTTTGGAAAGCTGAGAATATGTGAACTTCAATGAGATGAGGGTCAATCATTACAGCACATCTCCTGTAAGAGTGGAGATGCACACACCAATGCTACTATGGTGAGGCAAGAAAAAAGACCGTGACAGATTAAATATTCACTTGGAGGTAACTTGCTGAATTGGTGAAACTGTCTTCTTGCATGGGAAAGGGCATGCCAACAAAGCATTAGTCATTGCTCACTCATAGACCCCTTTTATGGATTTATTTCTTCGATTGAAAAAAAACCACCCTGGGTCTTCATAGGGAAAGGCATTGTGACTTGTACACCAAGAACTTATTTAAGACAATGTCATGCAGTGCACCAAATCACCATGCTGCACTGTTTTGTGTGTCAGGGAAAGGGCAGGAATGCACCATATTTAAAATAATCCAGTGCACTCCTGCCTTTTCCCCTGCGCTGGCGTCCTTGTTGGCTGCCAACGCAGGAACCCTTGCACCATGGTGCAAGGGTGCCTGTACTGCATACAGGATTGTTTTTGTCCAGGAGGGAGCTCTTTCCTGCACAAAAACAATCCTGAGAGGCATATTCCTCTATCTATGTTGCACACATAGAAAGAGGAAGTAACAAGGAGGAATATAGATATTTCCCTTTCTTAGGCCTCTTCTGGGAAGGCATAGCTTTCCGGCACATTCCCAGGATTACCAGTTGTGGTAAATATGGGAATGTGTCAGAAACCATGAGCGGTGCATGAGAACACCCATACAACACCAATGGAGTGCCTCTCTAGTGCAGAGTAAGGCAATGCACTCATTCGCACTGTGTTGCTGTGCTTGGGATTTGTGAAGCCACACAGGGCCACGCAAGGTGGCCTTGCGTGACTTTACAAATTTAATTTCTGAGTTGCGACTCTCATGCACTAAATTGCATGATGCAAGAGCGATGCAACAGGACTCGTGAATATGCCCCCTAGTTACTCTTTTAACCTGTCTGTACTGATCCACTTTTTAATCTATGTTCTATAAAAGTCACACCTACCACCATGAGGCCTGATTCAGAGTTTGGTGTAACTAACAATCCTCCATAGTTGGGGTTGTCTCTCTCAACTTCATAATTATGCCTATCTTTCAAAAAATGTAGCAATTTAGATTTAATGTAAAATAATCAGTCACTTTACATTTACAGCACTTAAGCAGTTGCTTGCTCAGAATGCACTTTGATGCAAAGTGCCCAAAGTCAAACTCCTTTGAAACGTGATTTAGCTTTCATGTTTTAGATTTTGTTAAAAGTTACGTTATATTTCTTTCCAGATGGTAGATATCAATCAAACTTATGGTCAGAATTTGTTCTTGTGGGGGTACTCTGATCTTCCTAACTTGCGAATTCCCATCATTGTTGGATTCCTGCTCTTGTATCTAAAACAGTTTCAGGTAACCTTACCGTCATATCTTCTGTTTACTCAGACTCACACCTCTACACTCTCATATATTTCTTCTTTGCAAACCTTTTTTTTGTAGGCATCTCCTACACTACTGTAATGATCCCAGAAATGCTGGCCAGCATCTTTCTTTTGGAAACACATATTACTCTTCAGGAATGCCTGCTTCTGGTGTACTTTTTTACGGCCATGACTTCAACAAAATTTCTTCTACTGACCATTATGTTGTTTGATCGCTATGTAGGCATCTGCAATCCCTTACAGTGCACAATGATTATGAGTAGGTCTGAGTTTCTGTAAATTGCTACTTGAGCATGGATTTTAGGATTTTGAAGCCAATATTCCACACTGTTCTTTTATCAACATTCTCCTTCTGTAAGACTCGTGAAATATACCACTTATTCTGTGAAAACACCGTCCAGATGACACTTTCCTGTACCACAACTCGTACCATTGAAAGAATGACTTTCATCCTTGCTGTGATAGTGGTAATATTCTCATGGATTGTAATTATCACCTCATACATTAAAATCATCTCAGCCATTCAGAGACAAAAGGCCTTCTCTAATTGTGCGTCTCATATCACAGTGGTCATTTTATTCTATGGAGCCATCATGTTTGTCTATATAATGCCAGTCGTGAGAGCAAAATGTTCTTCTTGGTCAAAACTGGAGTGGTCCCAATGTGCAACCCCATAATCTATGCTCTTAAAAGGAAAGAGTTTAAAGATGCCTTGAAAAGAAGAACAGGTAGAAGATCACAAAATATGGAACAAGCTTGAAGATCAATTAAAATGTGCACTATGTTTAATATATAATTATTTATAATGAATTGTGTTTCGCACTCACAAGAATTTGGTCAATACTGGGTTTTACGTGTCATAAAAGTATTTTTCAGCCTAACACGCCAATGTGGGTATGGACACTGACAGGTTTTAAAGGCATTGTATAATGTGAGGCAGTCTGCATCTTAAATAAGGGATCAGATAACATGAGATGTCTATTTATTTTTCCTTATGCATGGTTTCATCATGGAGGGTTGATGCTCATGGTTCTACTTTTTAAATTAGTCATGAACATCAGAGTGGACAGTTCCATGGACAGGGCCTGGAATTGTTTAGAGTATAATATGAGTACAGTAGTTTTCAGGAAAATAAATAACAAAATGTGCATACAAGGGAATGTTTTCTGTTTTGAAAATACTACAGTTATATTTCATATAGCTACCATAATATAGGCCCTATTAACTTCATTACCCTTCACCTATATTCTTCCCTACATTACACTTGCCACGGTTTACAGGGACTGACCTTTTACCTAGATCCAACACTGCATTCAGAACGTGGGTTTTCCCTAGTTCGAAATCTCAAACATTATGTATGAGGCTTCTTGAAGTAGAGCGGGACTACCATCTCCTGTATAAAATCTATGTATAAAGTTCATGCCCAATGTCATCCTTAGGCCGACACAGTAATGCAGCAAGGTAGGACCCCTTGGGATACCTATGGTTATTTATGCATCACATCTTGCTAATATAGACAGAGGAGACCAAGGTTTCCCGGCCGACACACTGAACAGAGAAGCTGAGGTTCCTGCATCCAAACATTACAGCTCGGAGTGGTCTAACATCCCTCACGGGGTGTCAACCTCGAGACCAGGAAGGGGTTCCACCGTCTCACACTTCAGGCAATGGGGTTGACTAAATCCTAGAGAGATTCTTGGTGTAACATCTACACACATGCTAGGTACACTAAGGTACATCTAGTCAGGGAGGCATCGTAGGAGTACACATCTTTTTTTCATGTGTTTTATATATTTGTGTATATTCATGATTATTGTAAGATCGTAGAACTATAACATCAATTTACAGTCATAGTACTGCTAATCATTTATATCTTATACGGTCTAATGTTTGTGGCAGCTCATCTATTATGCACCAGAACAACAACTGTTCAATAAATACTTATTAAAAACGCCCATCCTGTTTATTCTGTGTATCTCTCTGAGACAGACTAAGTAAGCAAGAGTGACTGAGTGAAAGGTAGTATATTGTTTCCATTGTACTGAGGGATCAGGGTTGTCATGTTTGATGGTTGCCAAGAACTATTCTCTCCTTGGTAATGGGAGAGTCGAGTGTCACTGTGAGCTAGTTGGTACAAGATGCCAAAGTACCCGGTGGGGATGTCCAGAATCAGTCTGACACCAATCCTACAGTGTATGTTGTCTAAACGTGCAGATCCTGTATATTCCTTATAGGAGCTACACGACAACACATGGTACTGTGGGTGCACCCTCTAATTTGCCATTCTGAAAACAAAGCACCTGAGTTTCAAACTGCACTTTATACTACATTTTGCATTAATACAAAATGTACTAGAAAACAAAATGTACTATATAAAAGACTACTAAGCAGAACCTTTGCCTTTACTTCTGTGTGGAGTTCTCTGCCCCAATATTTTAAACACAAATGTGGGAGGGACACAGGGGAGCAGGTGAGAAAAAGGGAAGACTTGCTATTAAATGCAATGGTATTAGGTAGGAGTAAGAGGGGTTTAGGGAGGGGCAGAAAGGGGGTTAGAGAGGGACGTCACCCACCTACACAATGCAAGTCATTTGTATTACTCTGGGGATAGTAACACGTAACTTACACTTTTCCTAGTATTTGTACCAGAATTAGTGTGTAGAGTACTGAAAGTAGTAAACTTACTACAAAGTGTAAATATACTCTAAAGTGAATCAAGCCCTGTAGAGAGATGAACAATTTTCACCCAAATCTGCAAATAAATTAAGAAGGACAAGAAGAAGATGAATTCTGGAAACTAGTTAAGAAAGTCGCTGCAGCAGCTATTGATATAAAAAGATGTCATATTTTAATGCTTGTAGAGGGTTTTAAAAAAGAGAATTGAAAATTGAAAATGTTTGCTGATAGCATGGAAAGAACATCATCTGTATACAAGACATTTCTGGGAATAGTAGTAGTTGACATACATTCTAACAATGGATGCTGCTCTGCTGAGAATGGATCTCAAAACATCTAGGTTAATCATATTGGCCTCCAAATACATCATCTCTACATATGGTATTATGGTGGTCCCTGGGACTTTACAAATACTGGGAGGGGGGCTGTGTGGCCCCCTTCCAGGAGCCTTTGATGGCCCTGGGAACCGCCACCTCCCATGCAAGCTCCTGCAATGTCCCAGGGGTGCCCACCCCCGGGACATTGCTATTTGCTATGGCAGGGCAGGAGCACAGCTTTTTCAATCCAAAATTCAATCTATTTACAAGGAATTAGAGGGGACAGGTCTTGCCCCCCAAATGTCATTTCTGCCTGGTCTAGAAGAAGGACCGTCAATTACTAACCATTTGACTAGTTTTTCACCATTTACGGTGGACGCAGTAGATGACCTTTTATTGACCATTAAGTCAGGCTCACCTGATGATTCTTGCCCTCCAGACACCATTCATGGTGTCTCGAACTTAGTCAGTCAGACCTTTGCCCCGTTACTAAATACAGTTATAAAGTCAGAGGATTTTCCACTGTCTTGGAAGAAGGCCTGTATCAGACCGATCCTAAAGAAACCTACTCTGCTCCCCTATGATGTCACTAGTTACCGTCCAATTCCATGGCTGCTTCTACCATCTTTAAGTCAATTTTGAGTACAGCATTGTGGACTTTTGTCGTTTGTGGTCTTGTGTTAAGTCTATATAAAGAATAAATATTTTTATAAAACCTGTATGGTGCCCATCTGTAGTGTTTTCACTGTATTACTGTATATGTTCACAAATGCTTAACACACTGCCTCTGAGATAAGCCTGTCTGCTCGAGCCAAGCTACCAAGGGGGTGAGTAGGGGTTATCCAGTAGTATAATCCCCTTTCCCTGACTTAGAAGCAAGGGTCCCTATTTGGTCAATGGTACCTACCTCTGCCAACTAGAGACCCCCAGTTCTAACACCCTCCCATCTGGAATTCTGACTGGTGGCCCGGAGAAGCAGGAGCCTGTCCACTGCCTGTGACTAAAATGAGAAACCTGGGTGTGATGTTTGATACCCTGCTCATTTTTATGAGGCAGATAAAACCAGGTCACCTCAGCGTGTTATTTCACTCTAAGAATTCTGCGGAAGATTTTACAGTATCTCCCAATGGAGCTACAGAACCTAAATTGTCATAGCACTCACACGTTGCAATCCCTACAGAATCAAACAGCTTGGACCCCCATTGAATCTCCCTAAATATAACCATATATCAGGGATTATTAGAAAACTTCTTTGGCTCCCAGTTAAGGAGCTAATTGAATTTAAAGAGTTATGCTTGATTCATAAAACCTTACATGGAGGTGGGCCCATAGAATATTGTAAATTATTCCAATGGTATATTCCTGGTCGCTCCCTGCGCTCAACAATGCAAGCACTCTTTAGGACTCCAAGAATCAAGAAAACAAAGTGGGGTGGCAGAAGCCTCTCCTATCTAGCTCCTAAACAATAGAATAAGCTACCATTAGATATTAGATCCTCAACGGCACATGCACACTTCCGGGCCTTGATGAAAACCTGGCTTTTTCCCATCAAGTAACCATTTCCTCCACTGCCTTTCATATCTCTACTATTCCAGCGCCAAGACGCCTCGGCAATATAGCGCTTTACAAACTTTTATTCATTCATTCATTCATTCATAGCAAACTCTGCTTTGGTTTTTGGACGCAAGAGCAGTTTGCTTTTGCATCTCAGCAGCTCCCCTTGTGCAAAAGCAATGCCGGCTCCCACAAGAGGTGGTGAATCGACGGAAACGTTTGGGCATTGGGGCTCCCTCCACTGTCCCCAACTTGAGGGCCGACCCCCGGGGATGGGGTCCCCAGGGCCAGAAATGGGCAGGGAGGGGGGCCACACAGCCCCCTCCCTTTTAATGTATTTTTTTGGGGGGTTTTTTAAAGGAAGGCTGGCCTCAGGAGATGGGGTCCCAGGGGCCAAAATTGGCCTAAGGAGGGGGCCACGTAGCCTCCCTCCTAAAAAAAACACAGGCTGGCCAGGCTCAGGGGGATGGGGTCCCTGGGGCCAGAAGGCGGATGGGGTTACCGTGGTAATTATAGGCCTCAGGAGGGGGGCCACGCGGCCTCCCTCCAAAATAAAAATTTTAAATTAAAAAAATGCTGGCCAGGCCCCGGGGCATAGGGCCACCTAGGCCAATAGCAGCCCAAGGAATGGAGGCCAAGCCCAGGGAAGGGAGGCCATCCCCAGGCCAGGCCCTGGGGTTGGGGTCTCCAGGGCCTACAAAATAGTAAAAGAAGGGGGCCACACAGCCCCCCTTATACAAATATTTAAAAAAAAAAGAAAAGCCGGCATCTCGCTGGAGAACCTGGCCCCTCCCTGCACCACTCTGCAAACGCGCCCCTTGGCGCGTTCAAAGTTGGGGAATTAAGTCCCCTTGAATACTGAAAGTCCCTGGGGGGCAAGAAGCCCACGAGGTCCGAGGCCATGCCCCTTTTTACACCACTCTGCATACGTGCCTCTTGGCACACTGCTGGTGGTGTGATGAGGTCCTCTTGTGTCCTATATGGGAGGGAGTGTCAGACAAACTTTGAAAGTGTCACTGAATGTGAAGCTTGTCAGTATATTGCTGGTATCCAACAAACTGCCTAAAATTTCACTCGGGCAACATACATTTGGCTACTGAGTTAGAGAGCTTCACCAAATGCATTTAGCCTTGTTTCCAGTTCTAGATTAGTAAATAAGATTTTCTGTTCCAAATTAAAATACAACACATGACTTTTACAGCAAACTCAGATCTCTTTGCATGATGTGATCAATAAAGAAGTCAAATCAGACCCCGGTACACAAAGCTATTACATGATATATAGCCCTAAAATTCTGTCAGTTGCCAATAATAAACACAGGCTCAATAATGATACCAAGAGTGTTGTAATAAATGAAAGGATTGTCCCCGCCATTTAGTCTTGGAAATAACTACTTTATCATTAAAGGACCCGGCTGTGGCAAGTACAATCCAGTTAAAATACTGAATGGGATATATTGTCACACTGTTCTTTTTTAATATAGTGTGTGGTAGGAGTTATCCCCCTTTAAAACTAGCACTAATAGAGCCAATAGGTTTGGCATTTCTATCATCTTCGACATGCTGACATGACTCACTGAGGCAGCAACACATATGCTTGCAAGAAATGTTGTGTACACCAAGCAGTTTGGAGTCTGCCCATTGCTTACCATTCATTAGCTTCATTGTCACTTTTACTTCCTAATTGGATCGTGCTTGCCAGCTTCACTTCCTCTTTTTTGCTTTGGAGCATGTACCAAGTACAGATTGATTCATCTTGGTTGGGGTACTTCCATTACTGGCATAGTGATTAAGGTACTATTTTTGTTTTTTTTCTTGTTCCTGTAGTTAATAGCCAAGTAACATGCATCTTGTCACTCCCGCCAGTGATCAATATAGGTTTGATTTCATTGCATCACTTACGGGAGCAGTTAGTGAAGGCATTATTCAAAAATCATTATTTTTATTTATCATGTATATTCCTTTAGGTTGCAGACTTGCCCTATTCGCTCATAAATTGCATTTTCAGTATTCATTAAATAATACACATTATTATTAAAAAAGACGTATAAAGTGTGCAGCTACCCAGAAAGGGTCTCTCGGTGAAAGAGCAAGACAACGAGCAGATAAGCAGAAGACCGCAGATAGCACAAAAGCTGCCCAAGTGACGCTGAGCTGAGTCATGATAGTTGAATAGCACAGTCTTCAGATTCTGACAAAAGGTAAGTAGGGAATGACACTTCCTGAGAGCTACAGGTAGAGATTTCCAGAGTTTCGGGCCCAGGTAGGAAAACAAATGACCCTTCATGGGGGCAATAAGACACCTGGACGTAATAAACAGTGAGAGGTTGGATGATCTCAGCAGTCGGGTGGGCACATAGGGTGACACCAGTCTCTGGATGCATAAAGGGGCCAGGCCATGTCTTGCTCAGAACATGTTACAGAAGGCCTTGAATTTAAAACGCTTGTCGACCTTAAGCCAGTGTAGTTTGTGGATCAGAGGAGAGACAGAAGCATAACTGGGCAGCTGGAAAAAAAAGGCGGGCTGACGCATTCTGAATGATCTGCACAGACACAGATACAGTACATTCCCGTAGTCCAATCAGGATGATACGGGACCTGCAGACAAAGGAATCAGCCACATGGTCTTCCTGAGCAATTTGAGAATGGAGAAGCAGGAAGCTGTGAGCTTGGTCACCTGCGGCTTAAGGGAGAGGTTCTTATCAATGATGGAACCAAGATTCTTAACCTTATTTACCTGAGTGGGTAGTGGCTCCAGTAAACCAGGTCAATGATTGACTCCCCAGAGTTCGGGATTGTTTCCCAGAACCATGACCTCAGTTTTCTTGCCGTTAAGCTTTAGAGCATTTCTGTTCATCCAAAGGGCACCATTTGTCAGACCTAGCCTGAGTAGCGAGGGATCTTGATTTTGAGCATCTGATAATGAAAAAAAATAAGAATGAGAATCATTACCATAAGACAAAAAGGGTGAGACTACACTTCTCAATCACGTCCGCCAAAGGGCGAACATAAACGTTGAAGAGCAGAGGGCTCAGAATGGATCCCTAAGGAACACCGAAAGTCAGTGCTTGGGTCTTAGATGTAATATTAGCTGATGAGACCTGAAAATGATGATCTTTTAAAAAGGAGGTCATCCACCTCATAGCCAGGCCTTCAATGCCTGAAGCCTCCAGTCTGTCCAACAGGATGGAATGTTAAACCGTATCGAAAGCCGCACTTAAGTCAAGTAGGGTGAGGGCGGCCGTACCGCCAGAGTGGAGTTGTTGCCTAATGAGTTCAGTGACCCCCAAGTAAAGCGGATTCAGTACTATGAGCTGCCCTTAAGCCAGACTGATGCATGGCGATTCCTTTGAGACTCCTGAATATCCTCAGACCCTAACCCCCTCTCCCTATTTTGCCCCTTCTTTTCCTTCCCCTTTGCCTTTCCAACTCCTTCTCCTTTCCCCGTACTTCTCCCCGTCCCAGTCCACCCAACCCTTTTTTCCACTGCGCATGTGACTTCCCCCGATCCCCCTATTTGCCCCCTGTCCCAAGCCATTCCCCCCTTTCCTTCTTCTCCCCCCCTCCCTTACCCCCTCATCCTCCCCTCTTCAGGCAGGAGGCTGTCTCTTCACTTCGCTTATCCTTTGCCTCCTAATGGCACCAACTGCCCCCCTTACATGCCCACTACCCCTTAGGTCCAATCTTGCCTCCTCCTCTAAGGCACACCCTGACTGACCCACCCTGTGACTTTATACACCAACGGGTGATGGTCATTGCACACAACATGCTTCCAACCCAGCTTAGTCCTAACAGACGATTGCTTATCTCTACCTTCCTCCCTCTCCCATCCCATGCTCTCCCCCTTTTGAGGGTAATTAACATTACAGCCTACCATACAACATCCTCATTAGGATACAGATTCTCCATCATTGACTGTATTAAACCCCCAAACTCATACATTGTTTCCCACAGTTCCTCATATTGGGAACTTACCCCGCATTACCAACCTTATTGTTATATTATATGAACAGTGACTACCTCTTTGATGTTGATATGTGCCTCACATCTCCTCCCCCTTCCTTTCTCATCTCTCTACACCATCCCTCCCTTCTCTGCTCCTCTGTTCTTGTTACTTGTGTGCCCAACCCCCGCCTTCCCTACCCCTGTGCTCAGTGCAGTTTTCCTATTCAATAGCATACATGTATCTGTAATGATAACAGAGCCGATAAACTTCCGATAAAGAGTTTAAAAAAAAACCATAACACATTCATATTATAAAAACTTTACTCATGTAGAGAACTATCTCAATCTGGAATCTACCTAACATAGATTCCCTTCTCTGACCGTTTGCACCGCCCACAAGCAAGCCACGACCACTTACTACATAGCTATCTTCAAAGCTGCATAAGAATTCAGTTCAGGGCTAACACAAAATGCTATCATTTGTCCCAGGGAACTTGCTTGGCATTTAAGATATGTTTTATTCCCAATTGCCCTACAGTCACCGTATTAACAAACAGAAACTCAGCAACTTCTTATGTTCTTTTTTTTCTTAAAAAATGACAAAAAAATATCTTCTATAGAGTTTATCCTCCTCAATGTTTTCTAAAACTTCACTAAAACAAACAATGGCCTCATAGCATTTTCAATCAAAAGTCTCAAACCATGGATGAATGAGGAGTCCAGTCCTGACCTACAGCTAGCAATCCCAGGTAACTATGTCTGTAGACATGCATACAGGGTGGGCAAAAGAGGAGGTGGGGTTGCTATTATCTTTAGGAAGTCCTTCAAGTGTAAGAAATATAGTCTGGAGGAACTAAAGGGTACTGAAGCCCTTAGGTTCATCATCTCCCCTAGTGCCAAACAGTCGTTCTCCGGGGTGTTGGTTTACTACCCACCAGGCCATGCCGGAGATTTCTGGCCTTCCCTGGACCAGGCTCATGCCCCATTTGCATTGATTATGTAAATTTCATGATACTACATGATTTTAAACTCACCCAGAGCAAGTAAGTGCCCCATGGTCACTTCATTTCTTAGAATAACTAGTGTCTTTCAACTTAAAGTATGTTGACATGGGCCCCAAACATAAAGCTGGATATGCTATAGACTGTAATATTTCCAATGTAGGGGTACACTTCCTGCTCCCCTTCTACTGCCATATTTGGGATCAGTGGATAGAAGAGTCTCTAGTCTGGAGTAGGCCTGGGTGTAGTTTGCGGAGTTTTGCTACGCAGAACTCAGCGAAGTTACATAAAAACTCTGCGAAGTTCCGCGAGTGATGGAGTGCAGTGCGAACTGCAGTTTGTGCTGGTATTCCTGGTGCTCTGGTAGAAATTCTACCCGAGCGGCAGCTTGTGCTCGCGAACTTACAGTACGTGATTGCAAGTGGGAAAAAACTCCACTGCACATCACGATGCAGAGTTTTCTACACTCTGCGAGCTCCACGGAGTGCAGAGTGCAGAAAACTCTGCAAACTCCGCGAACGGAGCGAAGTTCACCGACCAGGCCTAGTCTGGGCTCTGGAGCAGAGATCATGATCTTGGAATAAGGCCTCATCACCTATCTCACTCAGGCCCTAGATGAGTCTAGACCACTACTTTCGGGTAGCATCAACGACTGTGACAGAGAAACGTCAAATTGACTTTTCAAAGTGGCTGATTCAACAGTACTTCTGAGGTCTACTAGGAAGGGGTACAAAGCTCAGTAAGATGGATGGTCCACCCAGAAACTGGTCCGAGAAAGCGGATAGGAAAGAACTTGAGAGAGTGTGGCACTGTCATTACCTACAAGAAGATAAAATCTGTTATAAAAAATACAAGGTTCTTTTGATACTAAGTGAATTATCAAAGCTGACACTGACCGCAAGGAAATGTTTAGGACTGTCTCTATTTTTGTCTACCCCAACGCCAAAGCCAAATATGGGGAGTTTCAATTCTCCGGTATCTGTCACAGTGTCTGATGACTTTTTAGGGCCATCAGCAGAGACTATGTATTCATTTTATTGATTTATTCATTGATAAAGCGCGTGAATCACCCCTGGAGGGGTATCTCTGCGCTATGGAGGTGCTGCAGAAGGTCACAAGGGGGGCATGTTAAAAATCAAAACTCACCATTAAATTGACAAAGTACAGTTAACTCTAGAAACTATAACTTATGTCTCTTGAGAGGTGGGGTGAGAGTGGTGGCCAATCATCACTACTGACGTCAGTCTGAGTCCCATCTCTAATGTCATCCCCCAATGAGCCAGGCCGAAGACTGAGGGCAGCGGTGGTTGCAGGTTTAGGAGCTCGATTTAGTATATAAAAAAAGACAACCAAAAACTCTCTGAAAAAATTGTTACTGGTGAGTTATGGGTTATCATATTCCATATATTTTTTTTTCTTACCAGATTTAAAGAGAAGTTTTGATTGTGACTGAAACCCCGTGGAGTGGTCAAATTACCACACAAACATGATTTGCACTCTCACCTTTAATTCCATAAATCACCGACAAATAGCTGCCCATGTCTCTACAATCTTAAGGACTTACCAACAAAACATCAGGGAGGAACAATATACCACCAAACAAAGAAATAGTGCCTTATTCAGTGTAAATGTCAATGTTAAGTTAATATGAAAAGTAATCAATAATGTCATCATTCTCACTGTGAATGACATGTGTGACGTCACGTGTGAAGTCATGGGAAGTCCTTTTGGATGAGAGCGATGGTTTCCATGGCAAGGGCTCGCTAGCTTCGAAGAGTGCCAGGGCACGGGTGCTAACAGCAGGATTAGTTTGAAGTCATTGGTGGTCAGGTTTGTTCCTTGCAAATGTTTCCTTATTAGTGCAGATATTTACAAACGTCCTTATTATAGGGATGGACAGGTTTGTGCTCTTCGGGTGCACTGGTGTTTGTTGTTCTCGGGTTAGTTCACTGGTGTGTAAGCAGGGATGTAACAGATGCCCCCGCAGTGCGGGGGGGCTGCATCTTAGGGGTCAGAGGGGGGGCCCTGCTCCAGCAGTCCAGCTGCAGAGAATGTCTATCATTTAAAACAATGCTGCTTAATAAAGCTGCAAAGACAGAAGCAGGTAGAGGCCTATCATCAGTGAAAGAGGGGAATGGAAAAAACATAATCCGTGAAGAGTGCCTCTCACTGGAAAGCGAGGGCCTCTTGTAGGGTTTAAAACACATATTTAACTTTTTTCCTGCTGCACTTCCAATTTGCACCTCCAGAGCCTCAGAGCCCAGCACTGGAGACAAAACTGGAAAGCAATTTGCAGCGCCCTCTTTAAGACAGGCCAGATGGCAGCGGAGAAAAAAGCAGCCTGCAGAAATCTTTGTGTGCACTGAACTTTCAGGGCACATTAATAAGGAGAATATATGGTGAATAATGTACTTGCTAGAGAGAGCGGATTTCTGTCTAGTTATTTTTTTGACTTATAAAGTAATAGAGAGGGATAATGAGCTGACAGCAAATGTGTAACAAGCAGAACACAGATGAGAATGTTATGGTGATAGCTCAGTGGGTTTCTATGGGAATAGGTGTTTTTGGCTGATTTGGCTGACCGATATTTCTTTCCAGAGTCTTGCCTCCAGGCTGCCTTCCCGGAAATTGCGCAGTGTGTTATAAAGCTTGATGAACGCGGCAGCCTCGACACCATGATGATCTAATAGTCCAAGTTCAAGCCTGGCTTGAGCTGGTGATGACGATCTCGGCAAACGCCATGCTCGTTTGAAGATTTGTGTAGTTAATTTATTCAATGTGATGCTGTTAGTCTCCAACCTAATCTCGTGCCCGTATGATAGGGAATTAGTAATCTTTGCCTTCATTAACGTTAACAATGGGGTTAGGCTTGCGCCAAGTAACTGTTTCGCCAGATGGCTAAATGCAAACAACAAGGCATATGCTTAGAACATTATTCTTTCTCAAACTTTAGTTACTCTAATGTTGCTAAAAAGGGTTTATTTCAGTAGTGAAAACGTCCTATTGATATGGACAACCCCAACCACTGTTACATTTTACCCCCCAGCAGTCTTTACATACATTGCTTATCAGTATGGCTGATCTAAATCCTACACTTTGAGGCTCACATTGTCTTTTGGAAAAGTTCCTGAGATTGATTTACACATTTGTAGGATTCCTTGTCTCTGTCTACTAAGTGTATGTGACGTAAAGCCTACTCCGACACAATACATTGGGGTTATGGAGAGATGAGCTGCACAGATGGAGGGGGGAAGCGAGGGAATCCATGGGAAAGGAGGTCATGGGCAGTGGGGCACGGCGCCACTAATGCAAAACCCAGCTCTGTGTTTTTTGTGTGATCTGCCCACAGACTCCAGAAGTGAGACACAGTGCCAATGACCCATCCACATCTTATTTTGCATGGTGCAGAGTCCCCTGACTTACCTCTTTACCCTGATCACTTTTTCTCCAAACTAAGGGGCTTATTTACAAGTCCATTGTGCCGCCGGTGCGTCACTTTTTTTGATGCAACAACAGCACAGTGTGCCTGCCCATATGTACAAGGTCACCAAAAGCCACCTTTCCTGACCTTGTAAATATGGCCCCTTTACACACATTGCTCTGTGTGAAAGGGGAGTTCAATGGGTGTTGCTGTGGGTGTTTCCACTTAACATTCATGGAACCTGACACAGTCCCAGATTTAAAAGGTTTTGTAAACCTGAAAATGCATCAGATTCCTATGCCTCGCTAGGGGAGATGTACGGGAGTTGCAACAAGAAGAAATTCCTTTATTTCTCATCGTTTTTTTCTCTTTTTGTGTGTGTGCTGCAGAATGAGCAAAACACCTCTGGTGATTGTTTTTGTGCAGACCTGCAGTGCAGACACTCTTGCACCATGACGCAAGGGTGCCTGCATTGGCAGCCCATTGTTCTCCAGCAAGAGAAGGGGAAAAGTACAGGAATGCACCATATTTTGTAGATTTGGTGCATTCTTGCCCTTTTCATTCGATGCACAGCATCACAGCAGGAAGTCTTGCTGCGCTGCCGTGCATCAAAATATTGTAAATGAGGCCTTACGTTTTTTATGGTTTATTTAAATGGCCTGCATTGGTGAAAAATATTATATAGATACCAAACAACAAGTAACAAAAGTAAACCCATGCATGCACCATAATGTGAATCAGAACCATTGGTAAAATGAAAAGGAAAGATCTTTAAAAAGAATATTTGATCTTGCGGGTATCTCACACACCTATATATTATTATTCTCAAATCCACAAGATTAAAAAAATGCTTCTTAAATGCATATCCCAAATTTTATGATTTCAGCCTGGCAAATTTGATTTAGTGGTATGTACGTTTTCACACACACCTACCCACTCCTGCCAACATAAGAGAAACCCCCAGCTGGTTCTAGCTTTTAAAGTAATAACACTGGGCATTCAGGAAGTTGTAGTTTTATGTTTAGCTTTTAAACATGGCATCAGAAATGCTGTTTGGGTGGTGCTTTGGAATAAAACGGCTGATTGATATGTCACATATGTCATGTTGCCAGTTGGCACCTGTGCACACCTATACCCTTCATGCTTCTTCACTCTTCGCGTTTTGTCACATAGGCTTGCCCTGCTGCCGTGGTACTCTGCCTGTTTGGGTGAGGGGTGCTTACACAGCTGCTGCTACGACTACTACTGTACCTCTCTGGTGAAGGTGGCTGCCATTGCTTCCTGTTTTCCATGGTGTATACCTTAGGTGAGAGATGTTTGCTATACACCTGTTTTGGGTGAGAGACCTCTACACCTGATGCTCATATTTTTCATTTTTAGTGCAAGAGAAAACTGCACATCTGCTACCCATGCTGGACCTGTTCTTCCAGGGAATATTGCACTGCTGCTCACTGGAATGCACTGATGTAAGAGTGATTTCAATGCTGATGTCTGTCTTGCACCTTTTATATGCCAGTAAAGTTTGCTGAGCTGTTGCTTGTGATGTGCCTGTTCTTTGTGTGAAGGAAGCTTGCTTAGACGTTGGCTCTGCAAGGCCTGTTTCGCATCATGGAAGCTTGTATTACAGCTCTGTGTGCTGTTTCTCTATTGTGTGAAGAAACCTTTCACCGGTACTGCCTGCGCATAATATCTATAAAGAAATTCTACTCTCCTTTGCAATGGTTCTACCTGCGTAGTACCCACTGTGGTTGTGTGAATGAAGGTTGCACCTATGGGCAGCTTCTTGCAAATGTGAGAAACCTGACCTGCTCCTGTTGGTTTGGGGAGACGTTTGCTCGATTGCTGCTTTGGCTATTGCATTCTATTGCAAGTTTTGATAAGAATCCTATGCACTTAGGCAGAGGGTCACAAATAACCTAGCGGACAGAACTGAGGGCCTCATTTACAGTGTTTTGGCGCAGGGCATTGCCGCAAGGAATCTTGCTGCGCTACCCTGCATCAAATGAACAGGGCAGGAATGTGCTGTATCTTGTAGATAGGGTGCTCCTCACTTTTACTTTTTCCCCTGTGCGGGCGCACAATGGGGTACCATGCGCCAATGCAGGCACCTTTGCGCCATGGTGCAAGGGTGGCTGCGTTGTAGGGGCAATTGTTTTTGTACAGGAAGGGTCACCTTCCTGCACAAAAACAATCACAAAATGAATTTTCCTCTTTTTATGTCTGCTTCAGAATGCAGCACATGGAGAAATATTGATGTTTTTTGTTATTGCGCCCCCCTAACGCCACCCAGGTGGCATTAGAATCAGAAGAATTCCCACGTTTACGATTCCTTGTAGACCTGGGAATGCTTCACATTCTTTGGGTGGTGCATGGGAACACCAACAGCAACACAAAGGGAATACCCCTTTAAAGCAGAGTTCTGCATTAAAGTGGCTTATTTTTACAAGGTCATGTAAAGACATGGAAAGTGGCTTTGCGAGGACTTGCAAATATGCTGTGCACATTGCACCACAGGAGCGTCAAAAAAGTAATGCTCCGGTGGCACAAGCGTGCTGCTCGGGTCCTTCTAAATGAGGCCCTGAGGGTGTAGCAGTTAGGAATAAAGCATGGTGAGGAGAAAGGATAAAAAAATAAGAGTTAAAAAGAGGGAAGGAAGAAGAAAAGAAGCAGTGAAGGAAAAGGAACAATGAAGTGGAGGCGAAGGGAGAGATAACAAACAGGAAAAGGAAATGTGAGAGGTAGAGGAAAGAAAAAGATTGGGAAACACCTCTAGAGGAACAAATGAAAGGAATAGGAATAACACATGAGAAAGAAAGCTTGTGATAGATAAAGGAAAAGCAAAATAAATATAAGAAAGGTGGTAGGAACTAAGAAATACAAGATGAGGAAGAAATGAGAAAAGAAAATGAAAGAGACAGGAAAATACACGGAGTTGCACCAAGGAAGTAAGATGCTGAAATAGTTGTGAGATAGTTAGTGGTTAAAGGTAAGGTTAAGCGTGAGAAAGAGAGTGTGTGCTATAGGTATTCGTGTGGTATGTGCAAGTTGAAGATGAGTATGAGGAGGGAGGTGGGAATAAGTGGTACGGATTGCAGTAACACTGGGAGAGATAGAGGTGAGCATGAAAAGTTAGAGATCTAGTTTAGGGAAGGGGCCCCCTTGCTGTACATTGCAGGGGGCCTCCTAAGGTGTTATTAGGCAACTGTGTGCACGTTGCTAGTTTTCTGGTTCTAATCAGGCTCTGCAGTAATTTTGGTTCATATGTTCAAGTTTGATTCATTTGTGGTCCATAGGTTCACAGGAACTTTGAAATATAACGTATGACTATTGTGTTCCATGTTTGTTGAAACACAAATATAATAACCCATGTGTATCTTTCCTTGCAGGTGTTAGTATGTAGGTCAGAAATTGCAATGTGCTGGAGATGCAACGTTCTAAATCAGTGCAGAATAGCCTCTATCTGTTGTGGTAGCTGCCAGTCTTCTCACGGTTCACGGTTTCACGGTTTAAAGTCTTTATTTTGATTTTTACATCATAAAAGACAATTGAGAGCAATACAAATTAGACATACAAAAGATAGGTAATTTAAAACCATCACAATTACAATTTCATAAATTTCAAAAAACATTACAACGTTAAGAATAGAATTAAACAATATGATAAAGACCTAGTACATGAAAAAACCCGTTGAGAAGTTAAAAAACGAGAGCGAGATCAAGGTGCCTGCAGATATCTTGCTCTAATCACCCATGCCCACCCCAGGAATTTGGCTACGCCCACAACTACCACCTCAGAGGTATTGGTACGAAGTACCCATATAGCCTCAGCACTCCCTCTGACTTTAGGATGGCGGCAAAGGGGTCTAATCCATTTGCTTCTTGGAGCATAATAGGCTGGACATGCAAATAGGAGATGGCCAACACTCTCCTTGTGACCAATGCACCAGGGGCAGAAATCACTCGCTCGGTTAGACCAGTTCTTGGTGAAGGATCTTAAGGGCAAAGACCCTACTCGGAACTGGTGGTAGAGCTTTTTGTCAAGTGTCTTAGTTATAACGTACCAGTAATTCTCCAGGAAAGGGTCCAATTTATGGGACAAGAACCTTCCTGTTAAGCTAGTACAATCTGAGGCGTTAACTAATGCTTGGCGAACAAAAGCCCAGTAGAGTGCTTTAAATTCCTGTTTTGAAGGAAAGGTGGTTGAACTCGGGGAAACCCACAGCTGATTAAGACCCATGTCATCCAAGATCAATTTCACTTCACGAAGCCAGGGTATGCTACTAGACCCCCAAATAGATCTTACTTCCTCAAGTTCCCTAGCAAAGAGGCTTAAGTCTGGGGAAGTCCAGATACGTCTCCACAGGGCTACTAGCCTGTATCGAGCCATTTCGTTAATTGGATTGCAGCCCATATCCAGACATAGTGGTTTGATTGGAGCTGATTGGGGGAGTCCTACCAGTTTCCGCAAGAATTTATTTTGAACTTTCACCAGGGTTGATAGGTCCATATGCCCCCAGAGGTCTGCCCCGTAGAGTATCGCGGAGCTTACCTTGGTGGCATAGATCTTAAGTGCGGGTTTGACACGTTTAGTTGAGGACCTTTTTTGCTCCTGCAGAAGACAACCAGTAAGGCGAGCAAATTTTAGGTGTAATATGTCAACCTGTGGTTTCCAGCAGAGACGGTAGTCCAAGGTTACTCCTAAATAGGTCACAACCTCAAATTGTTCCAAACCGACTCCATTCATGCTCACTGAGCTCTTAATAGAGCGACTTGTAGTTAGGACCATGAATTTAGTTTTGCTCACATTGATTTTTAAATCGTTGACATTACAAAACTCCTCAAATCAGGTCAATGCAATTTGCAGACCACTACGAGTCTTTGAGAGAAGTAAGGTGTCATCGGCAAAAATGAGCATAGGGAACTTGGTCCCGCCCAAAGAGGGTGCATCAGTGGGGGTCTTAGCAAAGAACTTGACCACCTGGTCAATGAACAACAAAAAGAGTGTAGGTGCCAGAACGCAACCCTGGCAGACGCCACGTGTTACGGGGAAGCAATCCGTCACCTGCCCTTGGCCTCCCCACTTCACCCTATCAAAATTTCCCTCGTTTAATCTTACAATCATGTCCAATATTTCTAACGGCAGTCCCAAATTTCTAAGAACAGTCCAGAGTTTAGCCCTTGGCACAAGATCGAAGGCCGATTTCAGGTCTATTAAGGCTGCGTAGATGGACCCGCCGCCCAACAGCACCACCTTCCAGTAGATCAGACAAAATCTGAAGACCTGGTCAAAGGTGCTGGTACCTGATCTGAAACCGGCCTGTAGGGGGGACAGGATACCCTCCAACTCCATCCACCCCTGAACTCTGGCAAAGACCATCCTTGCAATGACCTTTTGAAGTGAATCAATTAAACTTATGGGACGGTAGTTTCCCAGGACTGAACAGTCCCCTTTTTTAAAAATGGGGAGAATCTCCGCCCCCTTCCAGGACACGGGGATCCGGGCCCCCTTGGCAATAGCATTCGCTACCGCAGTTATATAAGGAACCCAGAGTTGGGGATTGATTTTGAATAAATCAGCTGGGTTGGAGTCCATCCCTGGCGCCTTCCCCCTTTGGACCAGGCGGAGCGCAGACTCAGTTTCCAGTGGCGTGAAGTTTAACTCTTGGTTGGGAGTAACGGTAATTTCCTGCTTGGTCGGTTCCAT
Organism: Triturus cristatus; assembly: GCF_964204655.1. Classification (NCBI taxonomy): domain Eukaryota; kingdom Metazoa; phylum Chordata; class Amphibia; order Caudata; family Salamandridae; genus Triturus; species Triturus cristatus. Next base: position 1,806,039,381 of record NC_140590.1, read on the forward strand.
GTCGATTTCTAAATCAGGATCCATGAATTGACCAGAATAGAAATCAACCCATGCTTCTGCAGACACATGATTAACTGGAGTTTGGGAATCGGGGTTTCTGCCCCACTTAACAATTTCCCAGAACTTAATCTGGTTGCCAGAAGTACAGGCATCCAATAGGTCAGACCAATGTAGGTCATCCCACTCCTTTTTTGCTTCGCACTGAATTTTTTTATACATTGAACGCGCCTCTTTTATATCGCTGGACATCCTAGATTTCACTGCTTTGACTAAACGACTATGTGCCTCCCTGCAGTTTTTATTGTACCATTTCTCACGGGATCCATATGCCTTTACTTTGCCTTGTGTGGGTGGAAGGGTTAAGAGGGCCTTAAGATTAGCAAAGCACCGTTCGTGAAGATCACAAATCTGATCACTAACATCCATGGTGAGGGCGAGAATCGAAATATCGCTCAAAGTCGACGAGACTACCTTCATTATGCTATCTAAAAGGGTCGGATCCTCCACCACCCTGGACCATCTGAGCCTTCTCCTATCGTTTGTCAAGATAGCATCACCTGTTAGATGAACGGCAGTTATAGACCTGCCGAATCCACCTGGGAGTCTCATGCTTAATGACAAAGGGTTGTGGTCACTTTCAGGACGGGACACAACTTCCGTATCATCCAAGAGTGACCAATATTCCATTTTTAACAAGATGGAATCTATTCTACTTTTCCTCACCCCATTGTCAAAAGTGGGTTTGCCATCCTTATCAGAGGCCGTACGACCATTGGTTGCCCTCAAACCCCAATCCAGACACAACCCCAACCAGTGTAAAGCTGCCTCAGAGCCTCTTTTAATATTATTTAAAGACAGCATCGGGATATTCCAGACAGTGTCCTCCTCAAACCCCAGGTCCTCCCCCGCATTATAAAGAGGCTCAAAGGTGCAGTTGAGGTCCCCTGCTAGGACGAGTAGTTTGTCTCTCCCTATCCCTTCGAGGTAACAGTCTAACACATCTAGGATACTAGGAGAGCGCCCTCCAGGTTGACCACGTGCATAGATGTTAATGACTACAATGTCCGGGCAGTTATCCTTACTTAATCTAATTCCCAAGAGGTCCGGGTTATCCAGAACAATTTCCATTGGTCGATAGCCAATGGACTGTTTAACCGAGATCACTAACCCCCCGATGCTCGACCTTTATTGCCCCTTATTGCTGGTTTAAAAAAATTTAGGAACCCGGCCCTATGAATTGGATCAGGGGTCCAGCTCTCCTGGAACAGTAGGATATCAAAAGTATCAATAAAGTCCAGCCAGTCCTCTGAAGCCATACGCCCCTTCAGCCCTGCTACATTCCATGATGCTAATTTGAGTGTCACGACCTGACTGGGTGTTGTTTAGGGGTGGGCGGAATTTGCGGAATTGCGTTACGCAAATCTCCGCGAAACGGTAAAAAATCTCCGCGAACACGCAGAAATTCCGCGAACACGCGGAATTGCTTGTTCGCGATGCTTTTTTCCTGTTCGCAATTGCTGTTTGCGTGCTCGAGGAGAAATACCTCGCGAACATGCATTTTTCGAACGCGAACAAGCAAAAATTTCGCGAAATCGCGGAAAACAGACTTTTGAGCAATTTCGCGTTCTCCGCGGAACGCGAAATTACGCAAATTACGCAAATTCCGCGAACGGAACGGAATTTGGCGCCCAGGCCTAGTGTTGTTGTGCTATGCATGCTACAATGATCCACTCCCAAAGATGAGACTATATTAAATTGGGACCCCTCCACCATGTTGTCATCTTGATGATGATATGCAGAGTCCGCCACCTTCTCCTTCTCCATGGTGACACCCCCCTGGATCGATACCTCGGTACAGACTCTGTCAGCCCCACCCACTTGGTTACCCAGAACACTCCCGCTGCCAGCTACCGGGTGAAGTCAATCGATACACTCCAGGCCAGAGAGGGGTTCGTAGCGATTAGACAATAAAGGGTACTGCGGGATGAAAGGTGTTCTATCGGCAAGATATCTCCTAACAGGTCTTCTAGGGAAGGTGTGACTAGAGGGGAACTCACAGGATCGTTTGGGATAAAAACACCCAAGGCCCAGGGTCTGCACATCACCCAACCTCCCAAACCTTGCTTCCCTACGCAAGAAATCTACCACCCTTAAAGGATATAATGATGCAGTCCCCCTCTAGGTCCTTGGTACAGTGGCCCACCCATTCAACTCTTCTCACAAACAATATTTCAGTCGAGGAGGAGGGGGGAAGAGGGCGGTTTTTATTGAGCCAGAATACAATTTTGTTTCTGAGGTCCACATGTGATTCATTTGAACCCTCCTTAAGTGGGGCAACACCTGTTAGAACTATCGTGTATGGGGTGGCTTCTGAAGGTAGGTCTGTACAGGGGGGTGCCCGTTTATTTGCTTTCACAAGGGGAATAGGGGGGTTGATGGATCTGCTCCCCTTTGCTCCATTACTTATTTTGGGCTGTGATGATGTACTCGGAACACCACTCACATTATCTTGTACCCGAGTAGCCACAGGAGGTGTAGGGATGTTCGGCTGGCATTGTTGGTTAAATTTAAAAGAAGCCTTCTTTGGCACCTGTAGCAAAGTGAAAGAACAGTCCCGTGCACTCATACAATTATCAGTTCCACAAAGTATGTGTGTCTTCGGTATGACATGAAAATGCTGAAGCTTCGCGATTTTTATGTATCCTTTAATGGGTCATCAGGCAAGAACACAAACAGCCAGCCGACACGTGTTTCGTCAGAGAGCAAGTCAAACTCTGACTCTTCAGGGCTGGAAACAATACAAACACATAATTGGAACAATACGGTGTAAATTCTCTTTTTACATTTATTGCAAACAACAAAACTGAGAATGAAAGGGAAGCAAAGAAAAAGACAAAAGGGATAGGCCACCATAAATCCCACATGGGTGACAAGTATCAAACGAAAAGATTCTCCACTTGTGCATAGTGCCCATCCATCCTGTCGGTTGATCATGTGTAGAAAATAGAAGAAACCGCTGCCATAACATGAACATGTGTTGACGTGCCACCACACCTGGTGAGCACAAAAGTAGTCACCCAGTGATGTCAAGACTGAGATAATAATACAAATGAAAAAGGACCAAACAAAGCACAATTTCATATATCAAAAGAATCAACATCCCCCGACATCTTACCTATAAAATCGGAAATCATCCAAAAATAGCAGAAAATATAGTACTCATACGTCCAATCAAGACACGGATAGTCGTTCAATCAGCCATGTTAGATAAAGGACTTCATATATAGCTATGGACTACACTCCTGCAAAAAAAGGAAGAGGTACAGACACTCTAACACCTGCTTAAACCTATTAAATATTGCCACTTTAAAATGCCCGAAAATCGGTTCAAGATCCTGGATAGTCCCACCGATGTGCTCGTCACACACACAAGCACGGCTTACCTACAGCGAAGAGATAGTCATCCACGTGAGTCACGCCAGTGCAGCACATGCACATCACAGATCCTTCCAATGTATGTCAATATCTAGAACAGGTAAAAATATATATACCAATCCAAATGACCATATCTATCTGAAACACCACGTGTGCACCCACACCCTGTGTCCCCTTCACCGGGAAACTTACATATTACGAGATCACAAGGTTCTTTGTATCGCTAGGAGACACGTGTGTGTGTCTACCCAAACCTATGGAGAAACCAAAGATAAAAAACACACAAACTCAAATTAATCACCTGGCCCATATTACTCAAACTAATACCATCGCCAAACGACCAATTAAGCTAAAAAATGACAAGAGGCTGCTGCGAAGGCAGCCAGAATAACTTACATCCCTCTGACACGGGTACGCGTCCTGGCGATTCTCACTCCGACCGATGGTGGAAATCCGGAATATGCGAACCGGAAGTATAAACGCTGACGAAGGACTCAGTAAATCCCAACCACTAGACCGCGTCTCTTCAATTGTAAAACACGTAAATAGATCCCCGGAAAAAGAACACTAGGTTTCCACTGATAAAATTAAGGAATACAGTTAGAAAGAGTGGCTAAGCTCTCATTGCAATTGCGAGAGCCAATTCGTATATACACATTGAATTACTCAAGTTGTGAGCCTCATCCAAATAATGGTAAAAAGTCGGAAGTCGTGGCGTTCAGTAACACGCCACCCTTAAATCACCTCATAGTCAATGCTACATGCGTACTAGGTATTGATAAAACAATAAAACTGCAAAAAATGTCCCAATTATCATGCAGAGAGCAAATACCAATTATAAAAAACACAGAATTCGCTGAGACTATAAACTTCTCAATGTAATGCCTGTAGCAAAGTGGCTGGTACAGGCGTACAATCATTATTCCCAGAGCTCCCCCCTGCCACTGAGCCCTTGTTTTTGTTAAGATCATGCTTAGTGGATACTGGTCTAGCAGATGCTGAGGATGGAAGTTTACCTATGATTACATTTCTCTGACCTTTGGAATTACTCGAAGAACTAGGATTCCCCAAGGCATTTTGAGGGTTAACTATCTTTTTTAAAAAGCCAGTATTGGTGTTTACAAGAGTCTCAAGTGTGTCCAATTTTAAGGTCATCAAACGTGTTCTTTCAAGTACGGGAAGTAAAAGAGTTTTAAACAAAGCTTCCATTTTGGCCAGCAGGCTATCATCACTATTATAACAGGTAGGACATGGGTCCGAGAACCCAAAGGGGATATGGGGAGGGCACAGGGGATCATTTAAAACCAAGACAGGGTGTGAGGTGGGGATGACTTCGGGGATTATGATGGTGGGCTGAGCAGGGGCATTGGGTCTTTGGTTCTTAGTAACACCCCCCCTCTGGTGGCCCTTGCATCTTTTCCTTTTGCGGGGTACATTTCTCAGAGAGTCCTCATCCATGGTTGAGTCCGACTGAGATTGACTGGCCCGGAGCACACTACCCTCATCCCCACTATCTTGTGTGTCGTCAGGGTTTGAATCACTCTCTGAAGGAGTCAAAGATAGACCTTCCACCTCATGGTGTACATCCACCGCGGCTTCGACCGGGTGGTTGCTCGTACTCGAGGCCAGTGCATCAGGGCTGGATATTGTGGCCAATTTTCCTAAAGAAGAGCGTTTCCCGCTAACCAGATCTAATGAAAGCCGTTTTTCGACCATGGCTATCTCTTTTTCAAGTATACCTGTAGCCCTGGTGATAAAGGCGTCTAAGGGGCCAGAGACTACCCCCTTGGTAGTCTGCAGCTGTACAGTGCGTTCTTTTCCAGATCGTAAAGGCATGGTTACAACAACAGGGTGATGTTGACACAACGATATAACCAAAAAATATAAAAGAACAATGGGGGTGGCCCAACCCAACCGCGACCGACCACGGACGGCCACAGACGGTCCCGCTCTTGTCCCAGGCTTCTCCTGGGATGCTCCCGCGCACTCCTGCACAGCGGAAGCAAGCGCAACCAAAATAAGGGGTATGTGACGCACAGGGGGGCGGGGTTGGCAGGGAGAGCGGGCCAGGTGGTGCTAGTTGGCCAGGCAGGGACTCCTGGGAAATGGAGTCCCTGCAGAAAACGCTCGCAGCCCTGCAACAATGCCCCAGCACTCATCACACGTCGCTGCCCCTACACAAGGCCCCCACCAACTGTTCGTACGATGCGGGACACGCGAAGCGGGTCCGGCGAGCAGTGTTCAGCAACTAGCAGCAACCCAGCATGGGATTCCAGGGAGTGAAGGTCCGTGAATCAGAAAGTCCTTCCAGCAAAGGGTCCCACCGATGTAAGTGCAGGGGAGATCTTTAGTAACAGCCTGTGCACAGGGGGCGGGGTTGGCAGGGAGAGCGGGCCAGGTGGTGCTAGTTGGCCAGGCAGGGACTCCTGGGAAATGGAGTCCCTGCAGAAAACGCTCGCAGCCCTGCAACAATGCCCCAGCACTCCTCACACATCGCTGCCCCTACACAAGGCCCCCACCAACTGTTCGTACAATGCGGGACCCGCGAAGCGGGTCCGGCGAGCAGTGTTCAGCAACTAGCAGCAACCCAGCACGGGATTCCAGGGAGTGAAGGTCCGTGAATCAGAAAGCCCTTCCAGCAAAGGGTCCCACCGATCTAAGTGCAGGGGAGATCTTTAGTAACAACCTGTGCACAGGGGGCGGGGTTGGCAGGGAGAGCGGGCCAGTGGTGCTAGTTGGCCAGGCAGGGACTCCTGGGAAATGGAGTCCCTGCAGAAAACGCTCGCAGCCCTGCAACAATGCCCCAGCAATCCGCACACGTTGCTGCCCCTACACAAGGCCCCCACCAACTGTTCGTACGATGCGGGACCCGCGAAGTGGGTCCGGCGAGCAGTGTTCAGCAACTAGCAGCAACCCAGCACGGGATTCCAGGGAGTGAAGGTCCGTGAATCAGAAAGTCCTTCCAGCAAAGAGTCCCACCGATGTAAGTGCAGGGGAGAACTTTAGTAACAGCCTGTGCACAGGGGGCGGGGTTGGCAGGGAGAGCGGGCCAGGTGGTGCTAGTTGGCCAGGCAGGGACTCCTGGGAAATGGAGTCCATGCAGAAATGCTCGCAGCCCTGCAACAATGCCCCAGCACTCCTCACATGTCGCTGCCCCTACACAAGGCCCCCACCAACTGTTCGTACGATGCGGGACCCGCGAAGCGGGTCCGGCGAGCAGTGTTCAGCAACTAGCAGCAACCCAGCACGGGATTCCAGGGAGTGAAGGTCCGTGAATCAGAAAGTCCTTCCAGCAAAGGGTCCCACCGAAGTAAGTGCAGGGGAGATCTTTAGTAACAGCCTGTGCACAGGGGGCGGGGTTGGCAGGGAGAGCGGGCCAGGTGGTGCTAGTTGGCCAGGCAGGGACTCCTGGGAAATGGAGTCCCTGCAGAAAACGCTCGCAGCCCTGCAACAATGCCCCAGCACTCCTCACACGTCGCTGCCCCTACACAAGGCCCCCACCAACTGTTCGTACGATGCGGGACCTGCGAAGCGGGTCCGGCGAGCAGTGTTCAGCAACTAGCAGTAACCCAGCATGGGATTCCAGGGAGTGAAGGTCCGTGAATCAGAAAGTCCTTCCAGCAAAGGGTCCCACTATGTGGGTTATGAAGGCTTGGGAAGAAAAGCAAAGTTCTGGATGTGAGGTGGCTCACATATTTCTAGACCATGTCCAGGGAAGATAAATCATGTGCGGGTATAGTTATTGCAGGATTAGGTCATAGTAGCAGTAGGGTCTCTTGAGGGACAAAGGCAAGCGTATCTGCAAGGGAAGGTTTGTGGAGGTCAGGTAGTAATAGGTCTTGAGGCACATTGCATGACTGAGTGCAGCACTGATGGTGGCATTGTTCTTGCAAAAATGACAAAAAACTTTGAGTGACTGCGGGTGGAAAAGAGATATTGATCCATGCAATAGGAGGCCTTTGGATATTGTCCCTGCCAGGTGATACAGAGACATAGGCTCCATCAATGGAATGCGGGAGGAATCTTGAACATGTTCTGCATAGAAACCTTTCTAACGTTGAAAGATCTGCCCACATGTGGTCTGTTGGGATTTTAAACTTTTAGTAAACCCTGGCACCAATTGAAAGCCATGGATTGTGTACAAAAGCTGGAGACTCACTCCAGTGCACAGAAACCACCAGCACTTCCTGACCATGGAACAGTGAACTGCCTGCTTCCTCAAGGCTTGGACTAAGCCTAATGCCCAACGTCTGCTGCTGACCTTGCGCAGAAAATAACCCAGAGTATAAGGAAAATCCAAACAGACCTTTCTAATCATCCGCAGAGACTTAAGCTGGATCCAAGGGTCATGGAAGTCAAGCTTGGTTCTTGGGTATGTTCTTTCCTCCTTTTTGCCCACTCCCATAATTACCTCAGTTCTCAGTCTGACCCCTTTGAGTACTTAGATCTGTCCCTCTATATATAGCTATTGAACAGGTGTCTCTAGCTGATTAGGACACATGATATGCAAATTTAAAGTGACTGTGAATGCACTCATTCTGCATTCCCGAATTTGGCATTTCATATATTTCCTCTTCCTGGAGATTGTGATCAGTTAGTGGCCTCCAACAGTGTAATAGGAGTCACAGTTATTGGCAGGAGGATCATACTCTTTGGGGCCTTCACACAGGACTGAGAGTAACACAGCGATGATGAGCAACATAATGAACGTGAGCAGCTTATTGTGATTCTAACCTAAGTACAGTGTTGGAACTTTCAGTATCTGAATATATTCTGTCTGTTGTGTTTACAAATTCTATGATTAACTGCGTACAAATCTATGTATTTCCATGATGTTATTAAAGTGGTGTTACGGCGGTGGTAACTGGTTCTTACTGCATTGAATCTCAACAACTTTGAGCTATTTACTGAGAGTCAAGGAATCTTTGAGAAAAACGTTCTATTACACAACCAGTACCAAGCGCCCTGGTTAGTGTGGAACACCTACACCCTTACCTCTGATTATAACCTTGCCTCTTTGCACCTACACAGATATGGAGATAGCCTGATAGTCCTCCTAATTCTTCTACCATTAAAAGGATTAGGATCAGGGGTGTATCAAGGAGGTGAATAACTCTTTCACCTTGAGTTATTCCAACTACTCTGTACATCCATGGGTAAATGAAAGCAAATGGCCACTCCTATCTTATAGCAACGGGAGATTTGGATGTCAATCAAGAGAGGTATCATCTGGAAACTTCTCTGCTATGTCACATGGTCATCTAGAGGATGTCAGTTTCAAGACCTGTCAAAATACTTCACATTTCCCTTACACACAATCAATACAGGTGAGACCCACCCTAAGACAATTATTACTTAATTATTGTAACCATATCCACTGACTTCAGGACATCATCTGTCCTCTGTCCTGAGAATTGCGCATCAATGACAAGGACACATCATGTTAATTGTGTTTAAAAATAATGATGCTATAAAATCTGTAACAGTTTGCAGTAGTAGATCTGGCCCTTGCAGCTCCAGGGACAGTGTCTCTGGAGAGCTTCCTGCAGAGTGAATGCTGCCTAAGCTTTATATAAGCAGGTGAGAAAAGAAGGGAGAGAGAGCATGGAGAACACATCATGTGAATTCCATGGATGCTGTTGAGCCTCTTCTGTAGTGTGCAAGATTAAAAGTATTAAGAAGTTATAAGTGCATGTTCCTCTCCTCTTCCTATTCTAAATACCTCCTCATCCTCGAAAGTTGTACAACTTACGAATATTTTGATGATGGTGTTCTCACAGTAAGTGCTTAGAATCTATTTTAGCCTAACCTTCTACAGCATGCATTATGTATGGATTATTTACAAGTAGTATTAACAGTAGTGTTCATGGAGTGGTGTCAGTGTTGCTCATTATTGTGTCTGAACCCACACACGTCATGCAAATGTCCCCCCACCAGCTGCAGGGCTTCCATGTCACCAGTAAAGGCATGTTTGGCTCATGTAGGAACAGGTTCCTGCCCAGCAAATGCACTGATGCTATCAATATGCTGGATATAAAACACAAATTATGTTGACCTCTTCAAACAGATGCAGCACACAACAGGCATTGGTTATCAGATAGCGCCAAGAAGATGTGCCAGTAGTTTATTCACCAACAGAACATGCAAAGAAAAGGCTGTCATACAAGGTGATCTCTCTGACACATATCTTCACAAAACATACAACAATGATCTGGGGACATATGCACTACATGGTTCATGCATTGTGTTCCAAGGCTTAAGAAACAATCCGGTTTATACCATTCCTTTCTAATAATGCCTCCATCCAGACTTTCAGTAGAAAAGAATGTGTACTGGGGAACAGTGTGCTTCTGCCTTCGCACCTGTAGCTGGGATTGTTTGACATTCAAGATGAAGGTAAATAGATTCACTGTTATGTGCATGTAGTTGATGCTTTGTCCAAGTCTCTGATTGAAGCAGCACAGAAGTGATTTCATTGTACACAATCAGATTACACTGTGACCTCAGCTTTGAGTTCCCTTTAACTCAGCTCGGCGATACCGGCTGGTGTCTCACTATGAGTTAATGAAGATCATGAGTTACACTCCACCAAAATGGATAATAACCTGCTCGATCAAAAATTACCAGGTTCTTTAAGGCAAGGTTTCCATGTCATCGGGGAGTTTATCAAAGACATTTGCCACCTGCGTTGAGTAGGTGGTACACATCTGTGGTAGGGCTGGAGCAGTTTTGGGGTGTTTGACCTGGGGAGTGTGTCTGTGGGGCTTCTGGGTGAGGAGGGCATGAGCCAGGTTTACTCCATTGACAGCAAACCCTGCACTCTTCACCTGTGGTGTTACCTACCATGTGCAGATCGACACCAGGTAACATTGGGCTTGGGGATTCTGGAACTGGACATTTTGGTTCTGGAAACACTTGACCACTTGCAGTTGCACATTAAAAACATTATCCCTCCTTGGATACCACTCTGGGCAATTTCTCTTCAGACATGCTACTCAAAAAAAGCCTATGAGCCATGGACTATGCTGCTGCAGATTTTAGTGAATTGCTTTGATAGCAAGCTTGTGTATCTCTGTGTGATGTTGAGACTGCACAGGAGTTCCAAATTTTGTGAACCGGAACCTGAAAATCATTGAGCACTGTGACCAGTGGAATTACACATCACTCCCTCTCTTGTATGTGTAGGATGGACTCCATCAGGACATGATGCCAGGAGGCTGAGCACTGAAGATTGTCATAACATTATAATTTTAAAATGCCAACCAAAATATGGACAAGGTAAGTGTACAATATGAATAGAATTTCCATGTATATAAACTATGACCAAATATACATTTTCAAGGTATGCAGATAGGAATAGTAAATTTAATCTTAGAAACGTACACTTACTACCCTCAATATTTGTGTTGTCGATATTTGTGTATCACAATATTTACTAGTTGATAATTGAGAATACACCCCATTACACTCCAAACTGTTAATCAGGTTTATCAAGTGTTGAATTTGGATTCACTCTTCAGTGGAAACTAGTCCTAAAGTGATGCAAAGTAGCACCGTGCATCACTTTGTGCTTGCCATTATTCATGAAAGGGCATTCTATGGGTGGTATATGGTTTAACCCATGAAATCCCCCCTACTTTTGGAACAAAGCATTGTGAACTAAAATTTGCAGACACAGCTTTGGTCTGAAAATGTAAACCTCCTTGAGGCAGGCCTAAAGTTGGAGAAATATTTTCTTTCCCAATTGTTTTAACTTTGTCTTGTATGCTGTAGGATAAGCACACATATTATGTTGGAAACTTTTAAACTATGTCCAAGCATTGTCATTTCTATTGGAAGGATACCTTAAAGTGTACCCGTACTTGGGAAATAAAGCAACAGGGCTATATTTGAGTCGATATGACAGGGTCCCATCTCTCCTTTTCACGTAATGCAGCAACTCTGTTTGATGTACTGCATCACATGACTTTTTGGTAAATTTGCCCCAATGAGGTGTCAATGGTAATTGTACTGAAATTTAGGGACTGATTTAGAGTTTGGCGGATGTCCATCACAAATGTGATCGATTTTCCATCCACCATATTTCAAGTGCATTGCATCCTCTGGCACGTGTAATGCAGAGGTTGGGATATCCATCAGGCTTGTGATGGAGTAACCCATCAGTTGAACTCTACATCAAGCCCTTATCCCGATAGATCATGTGCGTTTTGATTTCTGGTTGTAGACCACCACATAGAGATCTGACAGCACCACACACAAGTATTGATTCACCACAGCATGCAGAAGTTTGTGCTAATTGATAACCGCGCAACCTACCCACACTCGCTCAATCCATGGATAGTGTTTTTGATGGGGACATTTAACTGCTGATTGTTATAGGTATTTTATTCAGTTTCAGTCTTATTCCTTGGCAAACATCTTGCAATCTTTCTCACATAGGTTTCAGATCCCTTTCCCAAGTTCTCTCATGTCATTCTAGCCTATTTATCAGGCGAATTGCACTTTTTTATGTTATATATATACAGTTATGGTAGGTTGTAAGGCAGTGCACCACCTCTTTGTGTGGTAGCAGACTTCACTATTTTATGGGGCAGTTCACCCCCCTCTAAAGTTTCCAAAAATTGAAGCAAACTCTTGGTAATGACGCAGTGCTTGACTGAATACATTTGGGGAGGATGGAGGAGTTTGAAGATCAGGCTCTACCTTCAGGTTTCTAAAATGATGATTATGTTTTATGTGTTCATTGCATCCCGGTGACTTGTCATTTTATGTATTTGTTGGACGTCTTTTAAAAGTGTTTTAAAGTTATTAATAATGTTGTGCATGTTTGCAGTGATATTTTTTTATATTATAAAACAAGTTAGGTAAATACCATCACACATCTCCTACACAAGTATTTGCACAGGAACATACATTTGAATCTTGCAAATGCTAAAGACACGTCATCCTTGTTGGGAATCCATCTGTCTGCCATGGGGTTCATTGTTATTTTTAGGACATTTACCCATGGTGCTTCTACTAGGGAAAACACTGCATTTTGGGATATGTAGTTTATTTATATTTTAGTATGGGCTTCAGAACCTAGCATGCTCTGTGCTGAAAATAAAAAGCGAGGTCTGACTAAAGTTGCTAAACATCATAAGGGTGAAAATGGCAGCTGTGAAATGTGCATCCTGGGATTTTTAAACCCATATTTATGAAGGAAAAATAGGGACAAAAGTCCCAGGATGCTACTTGCTGTTAGTTACATCAAAAACTGTCTGATGATGTCACACAACATTGCACCACTTGGCAGCCATGGAAATGTGGTAAGGAGTTCTGCAAGCCATGGAAGTGTGGTAAGGAGTTCTGTAAAATTATGATGGCTGCAGTGATTGTACTGTTACCCACCCTCCTCCAGCGTTCTAGTCACGAGGACACGATAAGCCACAGGCGGCTGCAGGTTCAGCAGATGTAGGGCCCAAGGCCACTGCCATACTGGGGGACTTTTCTGTTGAGTGGAGGCTGTGGTGGCTGCTTTCAGGGTTGGAAGGACTGCCCTCCAAGCCCTGTAAAGAACCCTACAGAAGTGGTGCTCCTCCAGCCTGTGACTATTAAAACACATGAATTACACTCATTAAAGACCTGCACATGGTCAGTCTTTCTCTCCCAGACCCCTGGAACTCCAGCTCAGGGTCTCTCCCACATCTGTGGTGAGTGAGCCGAGTAGGCACAATGGACTGAGAAAGGACACAACACGATACCGCAGGTGACAAGTGACATACTGCACATGGGAGAAGAGCGTAGGTGAAGACTGGTGTGACAATAAGAGAATGAGAGGTGTGAAAGTAAGAGAAGGAGAGGTGTGAAAGTACAAGGAGAGGAGAGGAGGAAAAAAGAGATGCTAAGAGGACAGAGAATGATTAATGATGAGTGAAAGCAGGAAACATGACATGGTGTAGGGAAGACAATACTGATTGAGAGACTTAGTGACAAGAGAATGGGAAATAAAAGGTGTGATAGGAGACAGAACACAGAAAGAGTGACAAAAGGACAGGGATCAGAAGAGATGAGAGAGAACTTGTAAAGTGAAGTTTATTAAATCATGGGAAAGACCGAGAAAAAGACTGCAGTGTAGCAAAGTGTGCAAAAGGCATCTCTGGGCAACAGAGTGAAAGAAGACGGTTAGAAACGGAGAAAGAAGAAAAGTAAAACTAGAGTAAAGACAAAGGCAGTGAAACAGCTGTAGCATGCTCAGTCTGTTCTGTGAGTCTGGGCAGCTGCACATCATCTTGTGCAGGAGGAGCTAAAGGAGCCCATCAAAGGAGTCAGAACAAGACATATATCTGTAGGGGACCTGGAGGTGTTTATGGACACTGACCTGAGAATGCTTGTTAACACACTTACGCACTGCACATGCTGGTGGGAAAGTGATGCATTACATATTGGGGCATTACACATAGAGGGGCTTAGCAGCCTAGTTGTGTTGCATTTGCATGCTCAGGTATTGCATAGACATTAATAGGGACAGGGCATTGCATACAAGGGCATGACCCATACGGCCTCGGATATTTCCCCTGAATCTCCTACTACGCTCCGTTTGAGGGCTCTGTCTCTAGCGCTGGGAGGCCTTTGGTAACCATGCGCTTTATAAGTGTATATTCATTCATTCATTCATTCATTCATTCATCCATTCATTCATATTGCAATATAAACTGGTGTCAAATTCAGGTGCCCGCCCAGACAATGGCCATATGTGTAAGGAAAAAAGTATCAGTACTACAGCTTTTAAAATAGGGTGCTGGCTGCTAAAACCATGCTGCTTCCAGGTGCATTACATACAGGTGTAAACAGTCCGGGAGCAGTTGTGGATAATGAACCAAACACACATATGTCCAGGTATAGTGCATTACATACGAGGGTATTACAGATACTGGCCAACAGACAGTCAGGGAAAGAGGTTTCTAGACTACAGCATTGCGGATACTGGCCTTGGGATGGTACTTTCCAATCTGGCCTTAAGGATACTGGCTTAAAATGGTAGTTTAGGAATTGAGGACACTTTGTTACACTCACTGGAGAGATACTGGCCTGGCTGGGGTGCCTTGCATGTGGGGACTTTGTGCCAAGCGTACTGAGTACACTTCTTTATCTCCAAAGACAATATAAAAGGTGGCCATTTATGTGTGACACTGTGAAAACTGTCCTGGCAATAGTGCTTTACGTACTAGAGACTGTGGAGACTGGCATTTAACTATTGTGGTATTGGGATATTTAATTCTTTCTCATTCAAAACTACTATGGCAAGGAGTTTAATACTGTGTACATGTTTGCCTTGGAGGAGGCGACTGTCCAGGGTGAGGTTGTGTTCCCAGTCCATAGCGCAGGTGTTGTTTCACTAACTCTCCTCTTGAAGCTGCCTATAGAACAATACAACTTTATCTGAATTTTCAGAATTACACACGTTTGATGCAGGCTCTTCATAATGACATGTGTGTTTGATGCAGGCTCCTCAGAACACCATGTGTGTTTGATGCAGGCTCCTCACAATACCATGTGTTTGATGAAGGCTCCTCAGAATAACATGTGTTTGATGCAGGCTCCTCAGAACACCATGTGTGTTTGATGCAGGCTCCTCAGAATACCATGTGTTTGATGAAGGCTCCTCAGAATAACATGTGTTTGATACAGGCTCCTCAGAATAATGTGTGTTTTTGCAGGCTTCTCAGAATAACCTGTATTTGGTGCAGGCTCCTCAGAATAACATATGTGCTTGATGCAGGCTCCTCAGAATAACATATGTGTTTGATACAGGCTCTTCAAAATAACAAGTGTTTTTGGTGCAGGCTCCTCAGAATACTGTGTGTTTGCTGCCGGCTCCGCAGAATAACATGTGTTTTTGGTGCAGGCCCATCAGAGTATCATGTGCTTGCTGCGGGCTCCTCAGAACAACATGTGTGTTTGGTGCAGGTTCCTCAGAATAACGTGTTTGCAGCAGGCTCCTCAGAATAAAATGTGTTTTTGGTACAGACTCCTTAGAATAACATGTGCATTTGGTGCAGGCTCCTCAGAACAACATGTGTGTTTGGTGCGGGTTCCTCAGAATAGAATGTGGGTTAGGTGCAGGCTCCTCAAAATAACATGTGTTTGGTGCAGGTTCCTCTGGATAACATGTGTGTTTGGTGCAGGCTCCTGAGAATAATGTGTGTTTGCTGCAGGCTCTTCAGAACGGCATGTGTAACATAACATGTGTGTTTGGTGCAGGCTTCATAGAATCACATGTGTGTTTGGGGCAGACTCCTCAGAATGACGTGTGTCTGGTGCAGGCTCATCAGAATGATGTGTGTTTACTGCAGGCTTCTGCTTTGAAACCAGCACTATTTAGTCAGGCAAGAGTGTCTCATCAAGCCCTGGGTTCTACTTTACCTTTGGGTACTCACCCATGTTTTGCTCATTATAAATGCAGGACTATAATTGCCTAAATGCCAAATAAAAACCCACGGCCTGACAAATGACTACTGCGTGACAAGCGGAGACCTGAACGTGTGTGAGTTCTTCAGATAGAAATCCATGTAGACAGTCCTTCCAAGTCCCTGGATTTTCTTGTTTATTTGGGTGTTTTATGTAGTGCAAACATACCACCTTTTTGATAGCTTAGGAGGGCTATGTTTTACAGACTGTATACATAAAGCCAAGATGACTATACATGGAGATAGTGTGTCTGTTGTAGCTGGTGTTGAAAGGATGACAGTAAACAAAAAACTGCATGAAGATGCAATTTTGACACTAGACATTTGAACTATCTATGTGATGTCATCAGTCAGCCAGGCTTTATATTCAACAACACTATGCAAGCTCAAATTTTAATGCAAATACACCTAATAATAATGATAAAACTACAGTTCCAGAACGCAACATAAAGTTTGTAAAATGCCAGGACTGGATGAAGGTGTCCCAAATGGCATAGAATTATTTGACATAGTGATTGGAATAAAACTGAGGCAAACTTGATTTTATTTGCATAGTGGATAGGTGAGGACAAGTTCTTAAAAACTCATCTACTCATCTAGCCATACTACAACTGGCAGTACCCACTGGAGAGCATGCATAGAGTGTAGCCACAACACATGCACTGGTATTAAAGGGTTTTGCTTGTGCAAAGCTTGTTCAGATCCTGGATTTTTAGTCAACAGCTTTGTGTAAGTATGTTCAGCCCACGCTTACAATTCTTAAAGCACATGTCCCAGAATACAACTTTATTTTCCAATAAATTGAGGACTGGAAAAGCTAGCATACATGACATGGGGTCTTATAGCAGCTTTTGAAGTCAGGGAAATTTGATAAACGCCTCTTGTTGCCCACTCTACAATTCTGCCATCACTCCAATTGATGCGTTGATAACATCTTCTGGTGGCATTTTTTAATCCAATGTTGAGGCGTACTGAACTGGATTGATACGGAGAACCATGGACCCAGAGTACGAAAAACCGTATATCGCTCTCTAGGCACTGGCGCAGGGGTCCGGTCCTAAAGTCTGCTTAGGAAAGTCACAGAGCCCCGAGGAAAAGTTTAATTTTGCAAATGTGGGAGTAGGATTGATGCACAACCACATAGACAATAATGCAGGACCTCAGTGCATGGTATTCACCAGGCTGCAGTGTTAGGAAATCCATCTTTCCAGGCTGTGCCTCCAATCGGTATGCCTTTCATCACTCTGTGAGGCATGGAGTCTCCCATACTTTCCACACAGTTATCTGATAGGAGTCCGCTAGACTATTTGAGGCCCCAAAAACTATAAGAATGGCTTTTAGAGGCGGGTAATATTTGTTTTTATTGTATATTGATTTAACAAAAAAACTGTTGCTCTGCTCATCTCTAAATAACACAAACAGCCTCACCATGTGGCAGCTGCCAGAAGGGCCAGTGTTGATAATTAAGTAGCGGCGCCAGAAACTACCAGCTCAAATTAAGCACTGCGTCAATCTATCCCACTATAGAGGGTACTTGTCCTATACACCTCACTCACAGGCAAGCGACTATAACATGGGAACTGCACACATTTAGATATTTAAGGATCCAAGATTTCCATAAATACAACGATATACTACAGGGCAATCTAGGGGCCTCAATTGCTCCCTGAGGCCGCATGTTGCTTTCTAGCGTATATCGACTCTTGCCCAGTGGGTTGCGTGGCAGTTGCCAAAATTATCTTGTTGCCCAAATAGTTTTTCCTCTTTTTTAACCATTCAGTACTAGTACTCTGAGTCACACTTAAAGAGCTGGATGGTCTCTTGGGGGAACTTATATCAGGGCATGGAAGATGAGGAATCCCGCTGTCCAAGTTTAAAATACTCCTAGACGAGGACTCGCATCCCCATATATGGAACTTTATTACTTAGTGTCCTAACTCAGTTGGTTAATCCTGCGGCTAGCTGGGCGTAACACTGATGAATGTCAGTACAGACTGGAAACCATACAAAATGGTATTTAATATGATGCAGAATAATAGCAAACTCATATCTCACTTGCCAGAATACCGAAAGTTGCACTACATGGTTGGAGTGTGGTGCGTCAGAAAACACAGATAGAAACCCAATATGAACTTGCCATACACCTAAGGAATGGAGTTAGTACAATATTAAAGACAAAGCCACTGGCACACAGTAGGTATATTTGCAGTCAGTGACCTATGTAATTTGAGTTATAGTGATGTCACAAACCGTGTCATGAGTGATGTAATATATAAGGTCATTGGCAGTGCATTGCTGGGCATAAGTTATAGTTAGCTCAAGTAAATATAACTGCTGAATTTCACTGATTTTGTATGAGTGAAATCTCAGTCTAAAAATAAGGTCCCTGTAACCTTTTCTTTTTCAGTGAATTGCTAGGTTGTTTTTAAACTCCATTTCCTAACTATAACGTCTTTGTAACCTTTGTTTTGTTCAGTGAATTTCTAAGGTTTTTCAAACTTTTTTTCCTAACTATAATGTTTCTGTAACCCTTGTTTTTTTTAAGTGAAATTCTTAGTTTTTTCAAATAATAGTCGCGTTTGCAGAGTGTTGGAGAAAATGGGTGATGCCTTGTCCAGCTTTCAGGAATCCTACTGTGAGAGACCTATTGGAGGAACACAGGAGGGCTTCTTGGCCCCCAAACGTCCTTTAGCAGCCAAGGGTTCCTTTATCTTCCAAGCAGTAGTGCGCCAGGAGGTCCGTTTGCAGAGTGGTGGAGAAATGGAGTGTAGTCTCTGATGTACAGTCAGCAATTAGACTGTGTGTGACTTCCTAGACGTAAAAGGAGGGCTTGTTTGCCCCCAAGCATGCTTTTGAGCCAAGGGGGCTTCATTACCCAACCAGCAGTGCACCAGGAGACGCGTTTCCAGAGTGGTGGTAAAAGGGGTCATGGCCCCCGAAGACCTCTCAACTATCATGCTGTGTTGGACTTACTGGAGGTGACAGGAGGGGTTATTGGCCCGCAAAGACACTCTTCAGCCGAGGGGACTTCAGCCCCCAACCAGTAGTGGGGAAAGGGGGCATGACCTTCAAAGACCTCTCAGCAATCCCACTGTGTAGGACTTACTGGAGGCAACAGGAGAGAGTTAGCATTGCTCTTGGACAGACGGAGCTGCTAAACATGCAGCTCCCTCTGTCCAAAAGCAGTTTTGCTCTGCTTTCAGCAAGCAAGAGCATTTGTAACGTTCTCGCTTGTTGAAAGAGGAGCAGCGTTTGCTAAGGCTTGGCGGGAGCGAGGATGTACTCGCCAAGACATACGCAAACTGCAATGTCATGGAGGCAGACAGCCCAGGAGATTGCAGGAGCCAGGGGGAAGTTTGCAGTGCCCAAGGTCAGGTACTCTTTTAGGAGGGAGGACTATGCAGCCCCCTTCCTACCTTCACCAAGGGCCTGCCCAGGGGAGGTCCACTGGGCCAAGAATGGGCCACGTAGACCCCCTCCCTTTTCTTCAACTACCACTTTGGCCCCAGGAAGGTGGTGATCCCCAGGTCCTGGGGGAGTCCGTGAGGCCCACTAATATCAAAAAATAAAAAGCACCAGGGAGGTGGAGGTCCGCAGGGCTGTGGGAGTGGCTTCTTAAAACACAACATATAAAAATAACTGAAATTCCTCAGTTACAGTTATCTGACCTAACTCTAATTTGCGTCTCACCATGCACTGCCTATAATCTTACATATTATATCACTCATGAGATGTTCAATGACGTAATTGATGACATCACTGATGACATCTCAAATTATATCATTTATGACATCACTAATGATGTCATCCACCAACTACTGTTCAATTTGCTGCACAAAAAAGTGCAACCTTTGAAATATGTAAATAGGAAGCAAATGCTGTACAATCATGTAAGCATAAACTACATGCATACTGTTCTCATCTCCTTAAAGGCTTACCTTCATCTAAACATCAGAGCTTGTAATTTATTGCATTGAATCTCTCAAAGATCTTTCTCTCTGGCGGCATGTGTGCTTAACAGTGCTTCAAAAGTAAATCATTCTGTCAGACCCACAGAGCGACATAAGTTGTCAAGCTAACAAGGCAAGATATAGATAGGAGGCAGAAGAATTCACAAGCAGACTATACATGTACAGGGTACAAGTACAGATCAGGATAAGACCCAAGAGTATACCCAGTGTATTTCCTAGGTTTCTCTGTTGTAACTGCCCAGCTCTGAGACTGAGAAGGGAGGCAGCGTTACACTATATACACTGCATTCAGGCAAGCACCTGGCAGGTCTTGAGCACCATAAGACATAAGATCCAAATTGATGATAATCTTTCCCCTCCTACAGGTACACCAATTGATGAGGCCATCCTTTCCAGTGCAACACAGACACATGGATGTGATGTGGAAGGCAGAAGCATTTGCATTGAAGAGCACAGAAGCAGGTCTATAGAGCCTGGAAAGTTGCATGTTATCTCTTCTTTTGGGAAGGTGAGCATCTGAGAACTTCAATGGAGTGAGGAACAGTCACAGCAGCACTTCACCTGTTAGAGTAGAGGAGCACACACAAATACTACAACTGTGTAGCAAGAGAATAAGCCTGGCGCAGACTGAATATTCACATGGAGGTAACTTTGCATTTGCTGATTTGGTGCAACAGTCACCTAGTGTGGTCAAGGGCATGCTAAAATAGCCTTAGTCATTGTACAATTAGAATCCTTTTTTGTGAGTTAAAGTCTTTTAGCCTGCTGATCCACTTATTTGTCCATATTCTATTAAAGTCACACCTACTAACATGAGGCTTGATTAAGAGTTCAGTGTAACTGAAAATCCTCCATATTTGGGGTTGGTTTGATGATTAATAAGTAGGAGGATTGTCTCTCTTGACTTCATAATACTGGCTACCTTTAACATAATAATAATGTAAGAATGTAGACTTAATGTAGAGATAATCAGTAACTTTTAAATTAAAATTTAATCATTTACTTGCTCTCTCTCTGCAAAATACCCAAAGTCAATCTACTTCAAAACTTAACTCATCTTTCATTTTAGACTTTGCAAACTATAATGTTTTATTTATTTTCAGATGGGAGATATCAATCAAACTTACCTGGGAGAATTTGTTCTTGTGGGGTTCTCTGATCTTTCTAACTTTCGAGTTCCCGTGTTTGCTGGATGCCTGCTTTTGTATCTAATAGCAGTTTCTGGTAACCTCACTGTCATATCTGTCATTTACTCAGAGCCACAACTTCACACACCCATGTACTTCTTTCTTACAAACCTGTCTTTTGTAGACATCTCTTACACTTCTGTCACAATCCCAAAAATGCTGGCCAGCTTCTTTCTTTCAAAAACACAAATTACTCTTAAGGAATGCCTGCTACAGGTATACTTTTTTATAGCCATGATTGCAATAGAATTCCTTCTGCTGACCATCATGTCTTTTGATCGCTATGTAGCCATCTGCAATCCATTACAGTACACAATGATTATGAATAGATCTGTGTGTCTGCGCATGGCCACCGGAGCATGGATTTTAGGCTTCTTGGAGCCAATATGTCACACTGTTCTTTTATCTACATTCTCCTTCTGTAAGACTCATGAAATTAACCACTTCTTCTGTGACATCGCCGCCCTGCTGACACTTTCCTGCACCAGCACTCATACCATTGAAACAATAACTTTCATCCTTGTCGTGATATTGTTAATATTCTCATGGATTTTAATTATCACTTCATACATCAAAATCATCTCAGCCATTCTGAAAATGCAGATCACTACACAGAGACAAAAGGCCTTCTCCACCTGTGCCTCTCACCTCACAGTTGTTATTTTGTTTTATGGAGCCATCATGTTTGTCTATGTAAGGCCAATCTCGATGTATTCAGTAAGTGAGAGCAAAATGTTCTTCTTGGTCTACAATGGAGTAGTCCCTTTGTGCAACCCCATAATCTACACTCTTAAAAACAAAGAGTTCAAAGATGCGTTGAAAAGAAGAACAGGTGGAAGATCACAGAATAAGTAATGAGCCTGAGATACAATTATATTGTGCAATATATTTATTGCATATTAATTTATTATTTTTCTAGCCTAACAGGCCAATGCAGGCATGGGTACAGACATAGCATCAGGCATTGCATAATGGGAGGCAGTCTGCATCTTAAATAAGGGCTCATAATAAAAGAGAGGTCTATCTTTTTCCTTATGTATGGGTAAGATTTGATGCTTGAAGAAACAAAAACGAGTACAAAGTTCCTCAGGTCAGAGAAGAGAAAGTAATGGTTTCAGCAAGAAATGTCGTATGTCATGGAAAGGGGGGAAACCCTTTTGTTGGAACTAGGGCTCTCACACACCCAGCAAGCTAGGTGTCATGCTTCATCATTTGAGCCTGCCCCTCGTCAGGTCGGCGCTGCAATTCCTGACGGGCTCCCAATAATGGGGCTCTTTAGCGGGGATCTTCTGTTCCTGCCGAAGGGTGCTGTGGGGGTAAGGGGCCCTAGACTGTGTAGATGTGGTGTGAGGATAAAATAGGTACTGTTAGTCCACAAAAAATGTATTTAATAGAGTGGTTAAACAGCCTAATTAAAAGAAATGTGAGGTGGGGATAGCTACTAGTGGTTATGACGCTAGTTGTGTATGCCCTACTCTCAAAAGGATCAACATGTTTCTTGCCTATAAAGCCAGTAGGTGGTCACGGCAATTCGTCAGGATCAAAAAACATAGACTATCTACAACGAAGGTATGTGTGTTTTACATACCAAAGAGGTGCTCAGGAGTAACCTATGGAAAAATGGGAGACAGAAAAAACATGACAAAATACTGCATGGTAAACAATACACACATAACATAATGAGCTGAAATCATCAAGAGTCTCCTGGGGAGTAGCTCCCTGGGTGGGTAATGAAAGGTCACAGGGGACGAGACCAACCAAGAAACAGGACTCGGGGCGTAGACAGACAGAGGGGAGGTGCAGAACTCATCTCGTGTACTAGCAAGGCAATCTTGCAGCAGTCTCCGGCGGGTAAAAAGGACTCCCAACGTGGGTCCTGGGGTAAAAAACCGGGAAGAGCGATTATGAAAACCATGAATAGACCAACGCCCTATAGTGGCGCGAACGTCCCAGCAATCCGAGCGGTAAGTAGAGTGCTGGAGGGTGATGGCAGCCTTATATTTCAAAGGGTACTAACATGAGCGGTATGGTGTGCAGCCATGGTAACCCTCATACTCAGGGGCCAAGGCGTGTCGCCGCCCCAATGGTCAATGAGGTCAATAACAGAGATGTTACGGAAGACTCATGAGCAGAAAGGGGGAACCGCCGTAGCCCTTGGTAGCGGATGGGTCAGTGCAGGACGTTCTCGCTCGTGCTGTCATTGAAGTCATGGAGGCGCCCAAGGCCCCCTAAGTGTAGCCAAACTCACCTTATGGAAATTTGAGCGGCGGAGCCCGATGCACTCACCTGCGTCGTTCGACGCTTGGGATGAAAGACCTACCCCTACCGCCGGACCTGGGATGGGTCCCGGACAGTGTCAGTCTTGGCCAGATGAGGGTATCGGGAGACGCCAATTACGTCACGTGACCACGGCTGTCTCAATCCCATTGGTCGGGGAATAAACTATGGTGCGGCCATGTTGGAACGGGTAGTGTGAATGACTATCGGTATCCGGTATGTGTCAGGAAGTGATTCTTCATGGGTAGATGTACACAAAGAACAGGTTGCCATAGCGATATTGGGTGAGGCTAGGCAGAGGTGAGTGACCAGGCTACGTACCAAGAAATCGGGATAGCGGTGGCAGTCGCGGGGGCCATGATGAAGTGTCATGGAATCTAAGGGGATATAACCCGTAAATAGGGGTCTAAAAACAGAGCGGCAACTATCCGCATGGAAGACAGACACACACCAACAAACAGAGGGAGGGAAGTAGATAAAGATAAAATAAGATACAGGTGTTGTGTATCTATGTACTGCAGTGAAAAAGGGGATCTAGATGGTTTATGATCTCTTCATGGTGTATTCTCAGCTATCATCACTGCTAAGGAGTTAAGGTCCGCATGACAGGTACCAGGATTGGCCAGAGTGGACATAAGAGTTATAAACACACATCGTGTATTTAGGAAGGGTGGGCCACAGGTCCTGTTAAGGAGCATGCTTAACCAATAAGTGTGGACCATGGGATGTCGTCGTTCAAACCAGTCAGATGTGAAGACAACCTAAGGACCCATCTTTGCTCAAGTTTAAACAATGCATTTTGAGAGATCTGAGGATGTGCTTCTAGGACCATCCAGTTGATAGAGTCTGTCTGATGTTGCATTGTTTTGAAATGGGTGTAGAGTTTGGTGGTCACTCTCTGACATCGTATGTTACTCTTGTGTTCCATTATCCTGGTCTTAACCATGCGGGTTGTCATGCCTATGTATACCAACTCACACGGACATCTAATCATATATATGCAGTTCTTAGTGTTGCAATTCGTATGTCTGTTCAGTGTCCAGTGGAAGTCATTCTTAAAAGTTATGTCCTTGCAGGTGTTAGTCAGTTTACACACTACGCACGAGCCACAAGGAAAGTGGCCCTTAACTGGTGGTAACTCCCACATCGTCCTTTGTGGACCAATGGTGCGCAGTCTAGGTCTAGTGTGGACAAGTAGGTCTTTGATGTTTTGTGTGCGTCTGTACTTGAAACACACACCAAACCTGAAACCGATATCTTGACCTGTGTCACGTCCTTTACATCTGATTCAAGTAGGATTAGAAAGATCATTCTGAACAACTGGGGTATTCTAGACACGGGTAATCTTAACATACCCAAACCCAGATTTGCCTACAGACGCACACAAAACATCAAAGACCTACTTGTCCACACTAGACCTAGACTGCGCACCATTGGTCCACAAAGGACGATGTGGGAGTTACCACCAGTTAAGGGCCACTTTCCTTGTGGCTCGTGCGTAGTGTGTAAACTGACTAACACCTGCAAGGACATAACTTTTAAGAATGACTTCCACTGGACACTGAACAGACATACGAATTGCAACACTAAGAACTGCATATATATGATTAGATGTCCGTGTGAGTTGGTATACATAGGCATGACAACCCGCATGGTTAAGACCAGGATAATGGAACACAAGAGTAACATACGATGTCAGAGAGTGACCACCAAACTCTACACCCATTTCAAAACAATGCAACATCAGACAGACTCTATCAACTGGATGGTCCTAGAAGCACATCCTCAGATCTCTCAAAATGCATTGTTTAAACTTGAGCAAAGATGGGTCCTTAGGTTGTCTTCACATCTGACTGGTTTGAACGACGACATCCCATGGTCCACACTTATTGGTTAAGCATGCTCCTTAACAGGACCTGTGGCCCACCCTTCCTAAATACACGATGTGTGTTTATAACTCTTATGTCCACTCTGGCCAATCCTGGTACCTGTCATGCGGACCTTAACTCCTTAGCAGTGATGATAGCTGAGAATACACCATGAAGAGATCATAAACCATCTAGATCCCCTTTTTCACTGCAGTACATAGATACACAACACCTGTATCTTATTTTATCTTTATCTACTTCCCTCCCTCTGTTTGTTGGTGTGTGTCTGTCTTCCATGCGGAGAGTTGCCGCTCTGTTTTTAGACCCCTATTTACGGGTTATATCCCCTTAGATTCCATGACACTTCATCATGGCCCCCGCGACTGCCACCGCTATCCCGATTTCTTGGTACGTAGCCTGGTCACTCACCTCTGCCTAGCCTCACCCAATATCGCTATGGCAACCTGTTCTTTGTGTACATCTACCCATGAAGAATCACTTCCTGACACATACCGGATACCGATAGTCATTCACACTACCCGTTCCAACATGGCCGCACCATAGTTTATTCCCCGACCAATGGGATTGAGACAGCCGTGGTCACGTGACGTAATTGGCGTCTCCCGATACCCTCATCTGGCCAAGACTGACACTGTCCGGGACCCATCCCAGGTCCGGCGGTAGGGGTAGGTCTTTCATCCCAAGCGTCGAACGACGCAGGTGAGTGCATCGGGCTCCGCCGCTCAAATTTCCATAAGGTGAGTTTGGCTACACTTAGGGGGCCTTGGGCGCCTCCATGACTTCAATGACAGCACGAGCGAGAACGTCCTGCACTGACCCATCCGCTACCAAGGGCTACGGCGGTTCCCCCTTTCTGCTCATGAGTCTTCCGTAACATCTCTGTTATTGACCTCATTGACCATTGGGGCGGCGACACGCCTTGGCCCCTGAGTATGAGGGTTACCATGGCTGCACACCATACCGCTGATGTTAGTACCCTTTGAAATATAAGGCTGCCATCACCCTCCAGCACTCTACTTACCGCTCGGATTGCTGGGACGTTCGCGCCACTATAGGGCGTTGGTCTATTCATGGTTTTCATAATCGCTCTTCCCGGTTTTTTACCCCAGGACCCACGTTGGGAGTCCTTTTTACCCGCCGGAGACTGCTGCAAGATTGCCTTGCTAGTACACGAGGTGAGTTCTGCACCTCCCCTCTGTCTGTCTACGCCCCGAGTCCTGTTTCTTAGTTGGTCTCGTCCCCTGTGACCTTTCATTACCCACCCAGGGAGCTACTCCCCAGGAGACTCTTGATGATTTCAGCTCATTATGTTATGTGTGTATTGTTTACCATGCAGTATTTTGTCATGTTTTTTCTGTCTCCCATTTTTCCATAGGTTACTCCTGAGCACCTCTTTGGTATGTAAAACACACATACCTTCGTTGTAGATAGTCTATGTTTTTTGATCCTGACGAATTGCCGTGACCACCTACTGGCTTTATAGGCAAGAAACATGTTGATCCTTTTGAGAGTAGGGCATACACAACTAGCGTCATAACCACTAGTAGCTATCCCCACCTCACATTTCTTTTAATTAGGCTGTTTACTACTCTATTAAATACATTTTTTGTGGACTAACAGTACCTATTTTATCCTCACACCACATCTACACAGTCTAGGGCCCCTTACCCCCACAGCACCCTTCGGCAGGAACAGAAGATCCCCGCTAAAGAGCCCCATTATTGGGAGCCCGTCAGGAATTGCAGCGCCGACCTGACGAGGGGCAGGCTCAAATGATGAAGCATGACACCTAGCTTGCTGGGTGTGTGAGAGCCCTAGTTCCAACAAAAGGGTTTCCCCCCTTTCCATGACATACAACATTTCTTGCTGAAACCATTACTTTCTCTTCTCTGACCTGAGGAACTTTGTACTCGTTTTTGTTTCATTAGTCGTTAGGGTATGTACACTGGACCTCGTTAATCTTACCCACTTATCCCTCTCCTTGTTGATATATTTGCACGGGCTTACACCCGTGGGGTCTTGAGGTTACCAGCAGATCACAACTTTCTGTGTTTATCGCTGGCCCATACCGTATTTGGGTTTTATTATATTCCCTTCCCCTCCATTACTCCGTATCATTTGTGAGACCTTACTAACCCATTATGGATTTCCATCAGGGTTTGAGTTTCGGCGATGATGTTGTAACGGATATTTTAGACAGGACTCCTTCACTGTTAGGGGCTGATGGCAGTGCGGCAACTGGTTCACAGTCGGATGACTGGACGGCATTAACACACCTGAAGAGGGAATGGCTTAAGATTACCCTGCATGGGGCACTCATGACAGAGTACCTGCGGGCTAACATCGCACCAGCAGGCCTTATTGTCAACAACTTTCCTAGATTGTTTCTAGAGGATGCCACTTTCAAGAAGGAATGGTCCCTGGTGTCATGGAAATGCACCAGGGACTGGTTAGTCTTGATTATCAATACCGCGAAGAGATTGGCTGATGCCATCCTCGTGAGAATTCAAATTGCTGAAGGGGCATTAAAAACAACTATACAGATAACGGCCTACAAAACCAGGCTGGCCGAAATCAACGCCGAAATTTCTGATAACAAAGACTATCTGATGAAACAGAAAATAACCAAATTGCAAAAAGACATACAGAAATTCGATAAGGAAAGGGTTTACCCATACTTGAAGGCTGACTACACCTCGGATAAAACGAGCTACTCCTCTGACGAGACTTCAGACAGGAGAGACTCCAGTGATAGTAATTCTAGCACCAATAGCTGGGGGAGTAATAGCTCGAGAAAAAACCAACGGAATAATCGACCCTACAACGGCCCTCCCTTCCAGGGCCCCCCTATGTTTCAAGGCCCTCTTCAACCACTACCATACTGGCAGTTTCCTCAATACCAACATTGCCCCCCCCCAGTTTTTCAATGGTAACAACCAGCCTTTTTTAGGCAGAGGTTGGGGCAGAGGAAGAGGGCGCAACAGAAGAGGCGCACAGAAACAGGTCCACTGGCAAGAACCACCAACCAGCGGCATGGACACCAGGAGCAGAACGAAGGACAAGAGGAACTAGTAGTGAATCTTTCACATAGGGTCCTCACAGCTCCTGAGAAATGACTACTGCAGAAAGGCCTTGGTTTTGTCCCCACTCCAAGGGTTGACAGATTTAGGGATCACTGTGAAATCCATAATCTATTTCGGAAGATACGCCTCAAAGCCTTCTTTCAGGACCAACCTCACAATGAGGTTATCGATTCCGGATTAAGAAACCCCTCTACATTCACTCCACAGAATAACATGGTTCCTGTGGAGATTCTCACATTTGAAAAAGCGGTTTTGAAGGCACTGGATTCACCCCACAGGGAGGCTCCTTTCCATAATCTGACGAGGCACGAAACCCTGCTCTTGAAAAACCTCTCTGAGGATTCCACGATTACTGTCAAACAGGCGGACAAGGGCGGGGCGATCGTGATTCAGTCTACCACAGATTATGAGACCGAATGCAGACGTCAACTCACAAATGAGAGATATTATACTCCCATAACGTCTGATCCGACTCCCCGTCTCAAGACTACCATCTGCACCATGGTTTATGAAGCCGAAGCCAATGGTTGGATTACCCACAAAGAGGCAGAGTTTCTGATAACTCGGGAACCCAGGGTCCCCTTTTTCTATACCCTCCCAAAAATCCATAAGGGCACGACTCCGGTCCCAGGACGACCGATTGTATCTGGCATAGGTTCGCTCCTCGAACCTTTGTCCAAATTTTGTGATCACTTTTTTCAACCCTTGGTACGAGACATACCCTCATTCATCAAGGACACCACTGACGTCCTCAAAATCATTGATGACTTTCCAGACACTAGTGTCATTAACTATCTAGTGACCTTGGATGTGGAGGCCCTCTACACCAACATCCCCCAGAGGGCCTCCTTGGCAGTCATTGAGTCAACACTGCGGGCACTAGACTGGTCGTCACCCACACCAGTCACCTTTATTATTGATTGTGCTACCTTGGCTCTTACTGAATTTTTTTTTGAATTTAACAGACAACTGTACCACCAGAGCCAAGGAACATCTATGGGTAGTACCTTTGCTCCCAGTGTAGCATGCCTCTATATGGCTGATTTCGAGAAGAACGTGATCTCATGCACATCTAATCCTTTCCATGACAACATCTCCCTTTGGAAACGATTTATAGACGATATACTCGTCTTTTGGCACGGTACACATACTGAGTGTATGAATTTCATACAGTGGATCAATGAGCAGAACGAGTTCCTCAAGTTCTCTCATACTATATCAGAGCACTCGGTACCATTCCTGGACCTGAACATCACTCTATTCGAGGGTACCCTCACCACCACACTGTACAAAAAACCAACTGACCGCAATAGTCTTCTACGTTACGATAGCCACCATCCCAAAACACTGAGGGACAATCTGCCCTTTGGGCAATTCCTACGCATTAGACGTAATTGCACTCAGATAACGGACTACAACTCAGAAGCCAAGATACTATCATCCAACCTGATGGCTAGGGGTTACCCCCCTAGGTGTGTCCTTAACTCTATGAAAAGGGCTAAGAATAACCCACGGGAGACACTACTTGAAACACACACCAAACCTGAAACCGATATCTTGACCTGTGTCACGTCCTTTACATCTGATTCAAGTAGGATTAGAAAGATCCTTCTGAACAACTGGGGTATTCTAGACACGGGTAATCTTAACATACCCAAACCCAGATTTGCCTACAGATGCACACAAAACATCAAAGACCTACTTGTCCACACTAGACCTAGACTGCGCACCATTGGTCCACAAAGGACGATGTGGGAGTTACCACCAGTTAAGGGCCACTTTCCTTGTGGCTCGTGCGTAGTGTGTAAACTGACTAACACCTGCAAGGACATAACTTTTAAGAATGACTTCCACTGGACACTGAACAGACATACGAATTGCAACACTAAGAACTGCATATATATGATTAGATGTCCGTGTGAGTTGGTATACATAGGCATGACAACCCGCATGGTTAAGACCAGGATAATGGAACACAAGAGTAACATACGATGTCAGAGAGTGACCACCAAACTCTACACCCATTTCAAAACAATGCAACATCAGACAGACTCTATCAACTGGATGGTCCTAGAAGCACATCCTCAGATCTCTCAAAATGCATTGTTTAAACTTGAGCAAAGATGGGTCCTTAGGTTGTCTTCACATCTGACTGGTTTGAACGACGACATCCCATGGTCCACACTTATTGGTTAAGCATGCTCCTTAACAGGACCTGTGGCCCACCCTTCCTAAATACACGATGTGTGTTTATAACTCTTATGTCCACTCTGGCCAATCCTGGTACCTGTCATGCGGACCTTAACTCCTTAGCAGTGATGATAGCTGAGAATACACCATGAAGAGATCATAAACCATCTAGATCCCCTTTTTCACTGCAGTACATAGATACACAACACCTGTATCTTATTTTATCTTTATCTACTTCCCTCCCTCTGTTTGTTGGTGTGTGTCTGTCTTCCATGCGGATAGTTGCCGCTCTGTTTTTAGACCCCTATTTACGGGTTATATCCCCTTAGATTCCATGACACTTCATCATGGCCCCCGCGACTGCCACCGCTATCCCGATTTCTTGGTACGTAGCCTGGTCACTCACCTCTGCCTAGCCTCACCCAATATCGCTATGGCAACCTGTTCTTTGTGTACATCTACCCATGAAGAATCACTTCCTGACACATACCGGATACCGATAGTCATTCACACTACCCGTTCCAACATGGCCGCACCATAGTTTATTCCCCGACCAATGGGATTGAGACAGCCGTGGTCACGTGATGTAATTGGCGTCTCCCGATACCC
The DNA here is from genome assembly GCF_964204655.1 of Triturus cristatus. Taxonomy (NCBI): domain Eukaryota; kingdom Metazoa; phylum Chordata; class Amphibia; order Caudata; family Salamandridae; genus Triturus; species Triturus cristatus. Next base: position 1,806,070,471 of record NC_140590.1, read on the forward strand.
TCATCTGGCCAAGACTGACACTGTCCGGGACCCATCCCAGGTCCGGCGGTAGGGGTAGGTCTTTCATCCCAAGCGTCGAACGACGCAGGTGAGTGCATCGGGCTCCGCCGCTCAAATTTCCATAAGGTGAGTTTGGCTACACTTAGGGGGCCTTGGGCGCCTCCATGACTTCAATGACAGCACGAGCGAGAACGTCCTGCACTGACCCATCCGCTACCAAGGGCTACGGCGGTTCCCCCTTTCTGCTCATGAGTCTTCCGTAACATCTCTGTTATTGACCTCATTGACCATTGGGGCGGCGACACGCCTTGGCCCCTGAGTATGAGGGTTACCATGGCTGCACACCATACCGCTCATGTTAGTACCCTTTGAAATATAAGGCTGCCATCACCCTCCAGCACTCTACTTACCGCTCGGATTGCTGGGACGTTCGCGCCACTATAGGGCGTTGGTCTATTCATGGTTTTCATAATCGCTCTTCCCGGTTTTTTACCCCAGGACCCACGTTGGGAGTCCTTTTTACCCGCCGGAGACTGCTGCAAGATTGCCTTGCTAGTACACGAGGTGAGTTCTGCACCTCCCCTCTGTCTGTCTACGCCCCGAGTCCTGTTTCTTGGTTGGTCTCGTCCCCTGTGACCTTTCATTACCCACCCAGGGAGCTACTCCCCAGGAGACTCTTGATGATTTCAGCTCATTATGTTATGTGTGTATTGTTTACCATGCAGTATTTTGTCATGTTTTTTCTGTCTCCCATTTTTCCATAGGTTACTCCTGAGCACCTCTTTGGTATGTAAAACACACATACCTTCGTTGTAGATAGTCTATGTTTTTTGATCCTGACGAATTGCCGTGACCACCTACTGGCTTTATAGGCAAGAAACATGTTGATCCTTTTGAGAGTAGTGCATACACAACTAGCGTCATAACCACTAGTAGCTATCCCCACCTCACATTTCTTTTAATTAGGCTGTTTACCACTCTATTAAATACATTTTTTGTGGACTAACAGTACCTATTTTATCCTCACACCACATCTACACAGTCTAGGGCCCCTTACCCCCACAGCACCCTTCGGCAGGAACAGAAGATCCCCGCTAAAGAGCCCCATTATTGGGAGCCCGTCAGGAATTGCAGCGCCGACCTGACGAGGGGCAGGCTCAAATGATGAAGCATGACACCTAGCTTGCTGGGTGTGTGAGAGGCCTAGTTCCAACAAAAGGGTTTCCCCCCTTTCCATGACATACGACATTTCTTGCTGAAACCATTACTTTCTCTTCTCTGACCTGAGGAACTTTGTACTCGTTTTTGTTTCATTAGTCGTTAGGGTATGTACACTGGACCTCGTTAATCTTACCCACTTATCCCTCTCCTTGTTGATATAAGATTTGATGCTCACAGGTGTGCTTGCTAAATTAGTAATGAACATCTGAGTGGATAGTGCCATGAACAGGGTCTGCATAGTTTAAAGTGTACCCCGAGGACAGTAGGTTTCAGGTAAATAAATGAGAAAATGTGCATACAATGGCATTTGTTTCTGTTCTTAAAATCACTAAACATGGCACTGCATGTGTACCTTCTAAATTACCATCCTGAACACAATAGACCTGATTCACAAACTCCACTTTTGTAGTGCTTTTTTTAATTCTACCTAAAGTACAACAAAACATACTACATTTTGCAACTTTTGCCTACACTTCTATGTGCAGAGTTGGATGCCCCAACTGCAGAGTCTCTGCTCATGTAAGTATAGATTTTAATCACAAATGTAGGATGGACATAGGGGAGTGGGTGAGAAAAGAAGAAGACTTACTACCAAATGGGATGCTATTAGAGAGAAGTAAGAAGGGGTTAGGGAGGGCCAGGGAAGGTTTTAGGGAGGGACGTCACCCAAGAGTAAGTCGCTTGCATTATTCTGGGGGTAGAGACATATAACTTACAATTTTTGTAGTAATTGTATCGAAATTTGTGAATAGAATGCTGAAAGTAATAAACTTAGTACAAAGTGTAAAAATACCTAAAATTGAATCAAGCCCTGTGGAGAGATGAACAATTTTTACTCTAATCTGCAAATAACTTTAGTAGGACAAGGAGCATTTGACTTCTGGAAACTAGGTCAGTAAAATGCTGCAGCAACTATTGATAATATATATATATATTGCTTTTTTCTACAGATGTAGAGAGTTTTAGAAAGGAGAATCAGGCTCATGCAAATCAGAAAATGTTTGTGGATAGCACAAAATGAACTGCATCTGTTTAACCGGCATTTCTGTATATAGTGTGCACCGTCCCTGAGGTGGATTGGGGAACTGGCATGGAGTGTCATATTCCTAGTGGTGGGAGGGACACTCTACTGAATTTAGGTATGAGTGACAGAGAGAGAAGTTCTTCAATGGTAGAAACTATTGTAGGGAGGTATGTATACACCCAGAAGAGTCTGGGTTAAGTTGCAGGGACAGCTTGATATTGTGTCACCAGTTTCAGGAGGGTTATGTGGGAGACTTTTGTAAGTCACTAGATGGTGGGGTGAAGGGTAGCATGGTTAACACATGTGCTGGACTGTGTGACCTGATTGGTGGAGAGCATATGTTCAGTCCCTGTTTTCCAGAGCTATGATAACACCCAGTGGAGTATGAGTTCCCTAACCCCAAGGAGCTTGCACTGGAGGCAGCACATTTGGTGGATTCCAGATGGTCTGAGGAGGGTTGGGTTTTGGGAGTGATCTTGAAAGGGGGGCTGAGTCCCAGAGTGCCCAAAATCCAGTCCCAAGACCTGGTTAGTTCCATGAGTGAGCACCAGAAGGGGGTCTTGGTCTATACCTGGTTGCCCTCCCCTGAGGGGATCCCTAATTGTCAAAAGAGCTGGGGGCGGCTGGGGCAAGCGTCCCACCCATTCCAGTGTATGGCAGCAACACTCCAGATATGAGGGTGCAGAAGTCCAGAGAAAGGGGTGAGAGGAGAGACAGTCCCCAGTGGGAGTACCAATGGGTTGGGGGTTACCAGATCCGAGGTCAGAACACCCCAGGACTGACCCTGGTGAGGCCAATTCTGGCATGGGGGTCTTCAAGTATTAGGGTGCAGACTCTGGGTTGGAGGGCCAAGTTCAGGGTGTCCCCATGCCCTGGAGGAGGGGGTACCTGCTAGCAATGCCCCAATCAGTTTGCCTTCTAGGGGTACTGCTCTGAGTGGGAAGGTATAGAGCCCCAGGTGGGAGAACAAGGTCTCACCCCTGACTAATGTCCAGTCCAAAGGTACATTGCCTAGGCTGGCATACCAGTCACCCCTGGACCTGGTGGGAGAATTGTGCAGGACATTTGCCTTTGGTACCCTGATAATTCTGAAGTCTGGAGGTACCTCTCCCCAATGGAGGGTACAGAACCGCAGAGGAGAAGACAGGGTGTGGGGAAGCCGACCCCAGTCTCCTGTCCAGTCTGTGCTGGTGGGCCAGTGTCATGATGCCATCCCTGACCTAGCTGGAGGAAGAATGGGCAAAGGGTGCCAGGCAACTGGGGCTACCGCCTTCCACTCTCTGAAGCCACAGGGGTTAGAGAACCCTGAGAGTCCTGAGGCCTGGCTGCCGTCATTGACAGCTGTCAGTGGCCACTGTGGCTTGTTGTGCTGGTAGACAAAGTTGCCCCAGGGGGGCAGGAGTAACACCCTGGGGTGGATTGGGCCACACCACTGTGTTGGCCATGGTGGTACTGTCTGCCTACTAGGGGACATCTGTGAGAAAAGTAAGGTTAGGTTCTGGACAGCTGGGATCCACAGGTGAAGAGAAAGGTTTCCCATTGGTTAGCTTAGTTGGCTCTTAGAGTATGGACAGAGGGATCCAACTGGGTTCAGAAAGGCAAATAACTGAAATGTGCCCCTGCTGTTGCGGGCCAGGCTCCATGTTCTATCACACCAATCAGGGAAGTCCATCAAGGTATTGATTAGTATTCCGTGGCTTTAGACCGATTGGGGGTTGTTTTAGACCTGGCCCATTTTGTAGGGTTATCCCCTGCCATTTTGCCTTCTATTTTTTGACCCTCTTTATGTTGGCTTTAAGACTCTGGGCACTTTACCACTGTGAATCAGTGATAAATTGCAAGTTCTCCCTGTGTAGATTGTGATTTTGAGGGCTGATTAGAATATTTTATGTAATGGTAAGCCCCTATTTAAGTGCCTGTAAATCAAATGCTAGTAATGGGCCTGCAGCACTGGTTATTTCACCCACATGAGTTGCCTTGTAAAAGTGTCTCAGGCATGCCATTGTAGTGTCTCTGGTTTAGTTTTAAACTGCCAAATCGACTTTGCAAGTACACCCGCTTTCCAGGCCCTAGCTTTCCCTTTTTCTGGCATGTAAGGCACCGCTATGGTAGGCCAAAGATAGTCCATGGGTGGGGTGCAATGTATGTGAAAGGTAGGACATGTGCTAATGTGCTTTACATGTCCTGGTAGTGAAATACTGTCAATTTAGTTTTTTTATTGCTAGGACTGGCTCTCCCATAGGCTATCACTGGAGCTGTCTTGTAACATGTTACAAGTATAACTTTCATTTGGGATCAGCTAAAGATTTGGAGTTTAGATTCTATGAAGTCAGAATTTGAAAAAATACATATTTTAGTAAAAATGGTCTTTAAATTGTGTGTTTAAGAATGCCACTTTTAGAAAGTGGGTATTTTCTTGCTTTACGATTCTGTGTGCCACTACCTGCATGTGAATTTACCATCAGGGTTTAGACTGACAGGGGCTCTTCGCTCTGGAAACTCACACAAAGGGAGCTGAGGTGTGCCCTGCATATGCTGATACGTCATCCTGGGCTAGAGTGGTGGGAGGAGTTGTCAATAACACCTGAATAGGCTGTGGCTGCCTAGCACAATGCTGTCTCCACCCCCTGTAGTTTGGCTGGACCAGGGAGGACAGACCTGGCTTTACTAAGCATGAGAAACTTTCTGACAAAGTCTTCAAAGAGAAAACAAGCATAAGTATTAGACCTAAAACCCATTACTTCTGGATCAAGAATATCCTCTGCCAAGGAGAAGGGCTGAAGAGCTTTAAGGATGAGTACTGCCCCTTTGCAGAATGTTGCTTTGATTGGTTGGCCTGCATGTGACTGCTTCTACTTGAAAGATAACAAATAGTAAACTTTGATTTGAATCCTGCTTGAAAAGATCTCCAAGATCTCCAAGGGCTTGATGTGGAGCTTGCCTCCTGTTAAGAAGTCTATGGGGCACAAAAGTCTTTCTGCAACTCTGCTGGCACTGCTGGACTTTGCCATCTGTAAAACTTGCCCTTTCCTGAGTTGTCTCCCTCCATTCTAAGGGTCTCAGAAGTGGGTTATGCAGCTGATAGTTCAAAGAACCAGCACGAAGGGACACAAAGCCTTGTCAAATCCCGCCAAACAGCTGCCAGCCTCTCAGAACTGACAACAGACATCACAAAGCCTCGCTGAGTGCAGATGCACAGTTGTCAGTTCCCCTGATTTGATGCTTGATGATGGAAAGCATGGCTTCACAGCCCCCAGCACTGATGACATGAAGCCTTGCAAAGCAATGCATCAACGCTTGTGCACAACGCATCGCACCTGTGAGCTAAATCTACAACACTTGGCTTTTCAGAATTGAACTGACGATTCACCTCCTTTGCAGTAAGAAACTGATGAATCACCTCCTCTTCAGCTCATCAGTAAGGAACCGATGCATCATGTCCCTTGAAATAAGGGAACCAGTTCATCACCTTCCCTGCAAGTAGGAACTGACGCATCACCTTCCCTGCGACTGTTTACGCCGTGTAATTTTGTTGCATCCAGGGTAATTTGTTCTAAAAGTAACGAACCCATAGTTTCCCATGGACAGAATTGTTTTTGCCTTTCAAAAGTCATATTTTTATGTTTGTAAGTTGGATTTTTGTTATTTTAATTGTGTTTGGTTTAGATAAAGATTCTATTTTTCTTACTTGGCTTGGTGTCCATTTGTGGTGTATTCACTGTGTTACTGTGTGTTATATACCAATGCTTTACACATTGCCTTTGTAGTCTAGCCTGACTGCTCTGTGCCATGCTACCAGAGGGTGAACACAGGCAAACCTAGGTTTTTATTCATCCTGACTGGAAGAAAGGGTCCCTACTTGACAGGTTGTATACCACTGCCAACTAAAGACCCCCATTTCTAACCGCGGTCTTATCAATTGGGTCATCTTTTATTCAGGAACAGATACAAAACTCTGGAAAGCACCACCATTTTTATGAGAGCCACTTGGACCTCAAGTGACAACAATAGTCTAATCCATATGTTGACCTGGTGGGCAAGGTTGTTGATTGACAACTCATAGTTTAATCATATTCTGGGTTCAATATTCCTATGTTGTACAATCCCTTGATATCTGACAGAATGATCAAGTCATCTGTTTAGAAATTACATTTTTATTTTTTTTATTTATTAAAATCAGATTAATACAAATTAATTTTCATACATAAATAATCTCCTTTGCGATTTACAGTTCTCATAGTTATACTTTGCATGATAATTATCATAATCAAGAACAGTTTGATAGACACAATTCATATAGTTTTTACGATACAGGACGATGTTATCGGCCCACTCCTCCTCTTGAAAATCGCTAATTTTTAGCAGAGAGCATTAAATCCCTGACTTGTTCTTAATATTGGATCTAATTTCCCAGCAATTGGCCTAATTGGTCTGCTGTATTGTTCATCTTAGTTTTCCAATCTATCATCGGGGACCAGATTTTTTTCCCTAGTTTTCTAGCGCGTCTACCCCTACATTCATAAAGAGGCCTTTCCTGCTTGTATACCGCTAGTGACCGAGACAACCAGGCCTGGAACGGGGGGGATCCTGGTCCTTCCACCTTGCTGCAACTAATATTCTCCCCACAGCCATCCAAAAAAATAAAAAATACATCTGCGTTAAATGAAGGCCGGGGTAACTATTGTACCCCGTAACCATAAGTGTCGGGCTAACTCGGATCCTGATCCCAAATATTCCTTCTCAAAATAATTGTATCCAATTTTTCAAGGGCATTAGGCTAGCACATTCATAAAAAATATGAATCAAGGTAGCTGGGCCTTCCGAGCACCTTGGACACATATCTTTTCTCTTCCCCCTATCGAAAAGTTTCGCCAATGTAAAAAATAAATTAAATACTGTTTTAAAATGCTGCACTTTCAGGCTTGCTGTACTTTTGATGCTAATCCCAGTATGTTATCCATATCGACATCCGTAGCCAGGCTTACCTCAGTTTTTTCAAGGTCGTCAGGAAGCTTTTCTTGAAATGCTGCAGTAAATATGTTTCATTTTGCAGCTTTCACCAATGATTGCCTCCATTAAAGGTATCTTATCCATATTTATAGCTTCCCTGGTGTTGCTCAGAAACTCTCTAATTTGTATAAATTTAAAATATTGAGTTTCCATCTGTTTGGAAAAGACAATGTGGTCTTTACTGTGGCTTGTTTAAGTGAAATACTAAAGTATTAGCCCAACCAATAATAATGCTGGAGTACAATTACCATATTGGCTAAGATTTATCAAGGGATTGTGTTGCTCTTGTGTCATGAAAGGTGATGCAAAGGCAATGCAATCCTTAAATCCAATTTATCAAGCCACACAAAGCCATCTGGCGTGGCCCTGCATGACTCGCTAGATCTGGAGCAAAGCAAGGCAGAGCAATTTACTGCTTTGCATTACTGTTCACTGGGAAAGCATTACATGGGTGGAGCATAGGTGTTCCTACCATCATCCAATGGTCTATGATGCATTCCCAGATTTCTCTATACTAGTGAACTTGGGAATGCATCAACCATGTATGCCTTACACTTACACTGCTAAGACACATCATGACGCTGTGGTGGGCTCTCTTGTTAACTCCTGCCTGAACTACTGAAGCATTCAGTAATATGGCCTGCCAGACTACCAAGGAAACACACTGCAAAAGCACAGATCCCTGGAATACGACTCATAAATGGAGTGAAAAAATCAATCACATTACATAACCTTGCAGAAATCTTGCTGATCTCCAGTCAAAGTCAAGATCACCTTCAAATTTCTTTGTCTTATCTAAAAGTCTATAGGTGGGTTACCACCCACTTACATAGAAGAAAAAGTACAAGTCAGATCACGGCTTTTCTTCAACTACATCCTCCTCCATGCTTCCAAATCTGACTATACACCCAAAGGAAACTGATGCTTACCAAATGCTGGATTCCACTTATGGAAAACCTCCCACCAGACGCACGGAGCACCAATAAACTCCCTTTGCCACACCCGGTCTCCCAGCTCCTTTACCTTCCTTGGCTAGAAGTGAGTCACTAATGCAGTCTGTCTCATAGGAATATGGGTAAAGTAAACAAACAAATAGAAAAAAAAGGAGTGCAAAAAGTTCTCTTTACCACTCACCATCTACTGGATGATGGCTTCCCAAGATCCATTTACAAATGTGAACTGAGTGGTGACTCTGCATGGTGAACAGAAAGCCTCCTTTTGCCACATTTGCCTTGTTTACATATGTTGAAGCCCATTACCTTGCCCTTCCCCAGCTTCCTATTTGCCTACATTCACTGTGGCAGCGAGAGGCTTTATTGCCATAAGTGCAATCAACAAGCTTTCAAATGGCCTATTTGTGGGGTTGTCTAGAACCGGTCTGAGTTGCTTGCTTATAAAATCCAGAGTGAGTTCATGGAAGGGTCTGCTTGATTTTGGTTTTGAACCCACATCTCATGTATGTGAGAAGCAGATCTGGTTTTGAATCAAAAGATATTGAATTATAAAATCTAACCTTAAAAAGTGAGACAAACAGATAACTGTTGTATGCTTGCGATGCATGTAGAAAATTAATCTTTTTAATTTTTTGAGATACAAATACATGATAATTCTTATCACAGTAGAATAAGTGACTGCTCAGCAGCCCTCACTCCATGTGCTTTTCCCTAAACTATGGCAATCGTTGGAACAATTAACAGGCAAAGAGACATTTTTTTCAGCCAAACATGAGCAATATTTGTCCAGTCTGCGTAAAATTCAGATATCACATATGAGATCTAGTGATGTCTTTCTCCACTCACATGTGGAGCAAACCTTATCACATGTGTTAAGAAGCAGCAATAGTACACTGCACATGGGTCCTCGGTGTTAAAAGGCAAAGTGACCTCATTTTATGTTTGGTAGTGGATAAAGTCCGGTGTGACGATGCATTTTGAAATTAAACAGTAATTTAAGCGTTCAGATATACCATATCATAGCTGAACTCAGGTGCATGTTTAAAAGAATATATTAGACAAGCATACAAACATACAAATGTTTTCAGTGATCCTTCTAAGGTGCACGTGTTGATACATTTTTGCAGGTTCAACATCCAATTGGCTAAGAGAAAAATAGAAAAGGCATCTAACAACAGCTAATTATAGATAATAATAAGTCAGTCAACATTTTGCTTGGTACAGGAATGCTTTGTGTGTAGTAGCGGTATACCTGCTCCCAGTTGTATCCACTGTAGCTACAATTAGGTTCTATCACACTTTTTGCAAACCATGAATGCTATGAATCTGTAACAGATCTGATGTGACCAACAGCAGTGGCTCATCTGCAATGGTGTAGGAGCTTCACCCACTGGCTCAGAACCAGGAACTGAAAAATAAAATAATATTTTACTATTGTTTTATTGTTCAGCTGCAGACTCTGATCTAGTGTGGGTAGGGAGGGGGTGGGCCTTTCCATGGGCAGGGGGAGGAGGAGTGTTGTGCTCTTCTGAGTGTGCATGTCTGTTTGGTCAACGATCCTAGGCCGGGCAAACAGACATGCGCACTTAGGTTTCTCTAACCCGGCTGTATTCACACAGTTTGGTTAGAGAAAGGCACTGTGTCTGAGTAGAGCGTAAAACCAGCCCACTCAGGTCAATCCCAAATGCTGCTCTCAAAATATGAGAGCAGTGTCTGGATTGGTTGGGAGTGTGTTGTCCTAGTGACTGCCGGGAACAGAAGAAAGAGGGAGCACCGAAGCACAAGGTGGCAGCAGGAACAGGTAATTTCTTTTTTTTTTTAAATGTAATCCACCCCTGACTGCCCCCTTCCCGTCTGACACTCCTGCTGCCCTGCTGCACGCCACTCCATAGTGGCAGTACCTACAATTGGTGTCCAATGTCCATGACTTTAGTCCCACTCCAGTTTCATAGCCATTTGTCAAACATAGCTTGCCTTATCACAAACCTGCTTAGAAGAAGAGCTACCTGGCTGTCAGCACCTTCTGCCTCAGAAGTCGTCTGATAAAGGACGAGTTTTCAAGAGACAGCTCTCATGAAGTAATCTGTTTGAGCAGCTAGGGGTCAAATAGAGGCTAATCTCCTGCCCCCTTTAAGCTCACTGTGCTCATAGATAAGATTCTGTGGATGAAGATGAGGTCGTTGGAAGGGTGTGTTTGGCTCTGAGCTTGGAGGGGCTAGTCAAAGAGTAAGAGAAACAGAGGCAAGACTCCAGTCCTCCATCTGGCAAACTGGACCACAAGGCATCGTTGAATTATTTTTACCACAGTTCAACATCAAAAGCCAGGCAATTATTGATTCTGCTTGGAAAAAGGATGAGGTTAAGTAGGAATATTTTTCATTTGCAAGGACATATTTTAATTAATGCTTGTTAACATTATAAAATGCATTACAATTACTCTAAATTCAGAGTGCTGCTTGGAACACAGGAAGAATCATGAAGACTGCCTGTTAGAGAATTCCTGCCTGCCTTCAAAAGAACAGAGGAATCCCTGACTCTGACAAACAACATTCAATATCAAGTAAGCTATACTTTTAATCGGGTTTGAGGAGAAAAGTCTCAAGATCTATGAACCTGCAAAACCAGATGGGACTAGTGGGGAAAGCCCTTTTATTGAAGAGCCATGCCTTTACATTTCTTGAAAATTCTGGAACCTGTATGCAACTTGTGAAGAATTTACAGAAGTTGATACTAATTCTGAAACTTTGGACTGTTGTCTTCATCCGCCATTTTGTTTGAATTTTGGGGAGACTTGTGTCTTAAGTACTTGAAGAACTGGAACAAAGCTATTTTTCCTTCTGAAAGTGTGGTAAGGGATTTACTGTCAGAGGAACTAGTAAGGCATGCGCAGCTTTTGGAAACAGTTAAATCTGTAAAAATTTCAAAAGTAAACAATTCAACATAATACAATATTGTAGACAAAACTGTACAACTAGAGGGTGAAAACATATCTGAGCACATCATAATAAAATAATCAACACTAAACCCAACACAACAACTACAGAACAAAATAACCTTGCAACAAAACAGTACACACAGAACACATCTCCCCATGCCAACAATTCACAAACGTTCTACTTACACATTATAGAATCCTGGTTTCATGATAAAATGGCAAAAGGTGTTTGGAACTAGCAAGTATCTTAATTTGCGAACAAGACATGCATCGAACATTGCCTGATTGACATTTGATGGTGAGATATTGAAGGGCTTTCAATAAGAAGCAACACTCAAACTGATCTGTGCCTCTTATATGGGAAAGGAAAGTGATTGATCCACAGATTTCAAATTGCAGGTTGGTTTTAGTGATGACATTGATTACAATATAATACACACTACATGGACAATGCCCGCTGCCCAGATCACAATATGGAGTACACACCACATGGACACTCCCAGGTGCCCAAACTCTGTCATGTAGGTTTTGATGTCTGTTGTATTTGTTCAGCACTGTTCTCCTATGTTCGCATATCGCAAAACGCAGTGCCAAGTACATTTGCACTTACTCATCAAAGTATAGATACAAACATTTTTGCAACATTTTGGTTATTTTTTGGCCTTTTCCTTCGAAACCCGTTTTTGATGCTGCTGATTACACCTGCTGGAGCAGCATCGCCTCCGGCCACAGCTCGCATACATCAGGATGGCCTTCTAATGCACGTCCACCTTCACTGAGTGCCACAGTGTCCATAGTAGGCGGTGGGCCACATACTTATGCCTCCTCACACTTAACATCGGCACAGTCCTTCATTTAACACACTTATCCTTCACATTCACAATTTGGATTTAAAATATGAGGCACATTTCTTTCTTCATTTTTTAACTTCTTTTTGGCGAAGCCTAAAGCACAAATGTACCATTTTACTTGACACAAAAGTATCTTCATTATAATTTATAGGGCAACCATTTACTATATTAATAGAGGCACATGTATTGGGAAATCCTAATACATTTAATTTCCCATTCGTATACACCCTGCTGTGGCTGGTGAATGTGCAAGTGGTGGGCTACTATTATGCAGGCATAGTCAGCATGTTACCAAGAGTGCCCACAATATGTCACTGAGGGGTTACAATTGTGTCTACGAAAAGCAGCAGGTCCCTAAGGCTGCCCATACATGTGCTAATGATGTTCCAATATTGTGCCTTGCTAGCCAGCATACAATGCCCATAATATGTCCCTGATGTACCATAAATACTATAGACATAAAGAATGTGTGGGTAAGAATTCACACATGACCCACGTCTTTCAAGGATAGGCATATATTCCCTCCCTCCCAATGCCAAGGGTGGGCCACTATTATGCAGGAATATTCATCATGGAACAGTGAGTGCCAACAAACATAAAATGGATTGGGCACTATTATTCAGGTCTAGTCAGCATACTACCAAGATTGCACACGGTGTCACTGATGGGCTGATAATATGCACCACACTCAGATTTACACTAGGAATAGCCACAGCATGGGACCCATGACCCACCGTTCAGCCAGGAACAAAGAGCATGTTTTAAAGAATGCTCACTGGTGGACATACATGATACAAGGGTTCAACAGCATAATGCTAGCTGAAGTACTCCAATTTTTGAGACCCCAGAGGTGCTAGGGGTAGCACCCTATGACTTCGAGTACTTCCTGATGTGGTATTATAAAATTCTGCATATCTTGATAATATCACAAAGAACTTGGCAACCGAAGCTGAAATATGAAAAGACATCTTTATTAAACTCAAATGAGTGAGACTACGTTGCACAGAAGCCTTAGCAACTGAATGAGGCAGTCTACAGAACAAAAAACAGTCTTCCCTTATATACAGATTCTTGTGCTTCAGGCACACATTCTTCAGTTTATGGTATGGCCATTCAAAAGTATATATTACAAACGAAAGAGCAGAGTCATGATGACCATCCCACATTCCAGTTAAGCCAGCCCGCAATTATTTACCCAGCAAGGCTCAGATCCCACATCAGATATCAACAGGCCCTAGTTGAACACGGGCATCTCCTGTTTAGAAAAACAGGCCATAAAGCAGGAACAGTCAGGTGTGAAAGAGATTAGCCGGAGGCTTGTGTGGGATGAAAAAGGTTTTATGGTGTGTCATGCCCTGATGCTAATCACAGGTGGCCGGAGGATGGGGAGCTCGTGAGACCGGACTGACCTGGGGCAGCGGAGACCAGCTGCCCAGGTCATGGAGAAGTCAAGCAGAAAGTACATGTATTCTAAAGGCCCGTACTTGCTTATAATGTTTTTGTCTATGTGAGGGCAACTATTAAGATGGCCACCGCTCCAAGATGGAACCCACGGAGTCAATGTATAATAACGTATACATAGTGCATTTGGCAATGGGACGTTATGCAAAGCGCTTGTAAATACCGCATTGACCAATCGCGGTTTGCTAATACATGAATAAACAGGGGTAGGGCCCTGTCTCCTACGCGGTCCCAAATATCAAAGTACGACAGACCCTCCTTTTGCCCTTACATAGGCAATCACTATACTCATACTGATCTTAGTCCAGGTCTACAGACATGAAGTCATGGAGATGTTGCTGTAGCATCATCCTATTACTTAGCGACTCTCACGGGACACATGTAGTAGCACAAAGGCCACATATGGCAGGACAAAATAAGGAATACCTCTATCTAGGTGGCATAAGATCACACCCCCAACAATTAGTGATGTTTACTACTAACTAGTGTCGATGCAGAAGCTGTATAGAAGAATTGCTTACGAATTCTGATCTTTTAACCTACTCATGTTCAGGAAAAGGGTGAAAAGAGTGCAAAGAAACAGTAGTGGGAAAAGACATAGGTTGGGCAGAGGGTGCAGAAGTCAATGAGTAGAGAAAATCAATCCCACCCATAAATGACAACGTCATGTTTAAAAAACACTAGAAAACACGTTATTAAGAATATATAGACAACGGGAGAAAGTAGCGACCACTATTACAAATGAAATAATAATTTTTATGTTCAGGTGAAACAGTGGTGACACTCATCAATGCTCTGAGGTGAAAAGGGGGCACCTTTCCACAGAAAATGGATTTTATTCTGCTTATACTAGACAATGCCAGCAAAACAAACAGTCTTCTAACACCTAGTCTATACAATCACACGGAAACCTCTCGTGAAACCACCTATGCCCAGAGTCCGTTCAAAAAGCCTCTCTGGCAGGCTTCTATTGTCCATCAAATCTTCTTCTGTTGTTTTCTTTTGCATGGGCCTCTTCATTCAAGCCTTTTATGAGAAAAGAAAGTACTGCTCAGTTGGAGTGCCCTCCTGGCAAACACTCACAGCTCACTCGAGGGTCTCAATGTTTCAAGGCAGTGCACCTGTGTCTTTCCTCTGCTGCAGACACTACAAATAATATGCTCTCCATTGGTCATGGGCACAGATCATCTTGTGCAGACCCGGGACCATTCTCAGGATCCAACACTCGTCACTCAGTGTCAGAGGACGCTCAGGCTGCTCTTCCATGGGCACTGGAATGTAGTGCTTTCTGTCAATCTTGGATCCGCCGGTGCACTGCACTTCCATTGGAGCAAAGGGAAAAGAGGGCGTGTGTGTGGCCAAAAACTCAGGCCCAGGGGCTCAAGGGACTGCACACTGTCAGAGGTTACCAGCACATGACAGGCGCTCTTTTGCACTGGAATTCTGGTTCTGTGGCAAAACCAGCTCCTCCTTCTTTTCTGATGTTGAACGCCTTCTGATGAAGCAAGTGCGATGCTTTAAACAGTTCGTTGTATAACAAGGGGACTGTAAACAGGTGGCCTGCGGTCCTTCAAAGGAGTGGCCACACGCCATGGGACAATTTTGGTCCAGAATACACTGTCTTTCTCAGGAAGCAATACAAATAAAAAGGCAGTAGGCAAAACAGTGCCTCTAAGCTTTTCAATTGGGTTTCCGTGTGAGAGCCTCCATCATCTAAGGGTAGATAACTACACGAGAATTCTATCTAAAATGGATGTCTTCACATATGGTGGCATTGTCTAATAGGGCAAACACATTTTTTTTCCTGAATGATTACATATAAGTGTTTCTAAATTCTTATCTAGGACATTTCAATAGAGAAATCACATGGTACAGATTATCATAGGCATGTAGAAACCTTTCATATCAGGTGCACTAGGCAATACACAGGCTAATAGTCAGATATGAAAACAAAAGACACGAACTAGAGGGTCCTGATATTTGCATGATTAGAAACTTCTGATCCCACCGAAAATTAAAGCAGCAGGAACAAAAAGGGTAAAAACCACATTAAAAATAGACATTGAGAATTCGTCATGTTCAAAAGGGTAAACGCAAGATATCTCCTATTGGTATGGAAAACTTGTCTTGCTATAATATTGAGTCAGTTAGCCAGTCTATCGCTATCCTGACAGTCAGGCTGGAAAACATTGAAGCAGGCCTAAGGAAAATTCTTGGAAACCAGTCTGGTCATGCAAAAAGGGAATTTGTACATAATATGGGGGTTCCTGGTGCATCACTGCAGTCTGGAAGTATGTACCTGAGCAATACACCTACAATAATAAATGGGCTGACTGGTGAAAGGAATACGGAAAAGGGAATTGGAACTAGGACACAACTGAAATCCCCAATCACTAAGCATAATGCGACATTGGGCAGGGAAGAAACAAAAACAATAAAAAATAAAAATCTATAGGAAGGACAAGAATTTACTTGGGTGGTAGTCAGGCATGTGACATCACCAAGAGTACGGGTGATACACAAAAGGCCAAAGTCACATACGTTTTAACTCTACCACTGGCGACTACACCATATACGGTAATCTTAGCTAATGTTCCAGTTCCTTCTGCAGGGAAAAATGAAAACCTCGTTTCCTTTTAAGAAGCAAAGGCCATATGCTACTTAGGAGACAGGACACCATTACCTAATGTAATATAGAAATTAGGCCACCTTGAGTCACAGATCTATAATTTCATCCTTAGGTCCAATCAAGGATACATAAATGTAGGGCTGCCTGTACCTTTAAGGGAAGGGCAGTATAACGTGACAGGTGACAGGTGACAGGTGACACACTTTGATCCTGTAGATCTCTTTTAGTTTTCTGTAATACCATTATAGCCAATTTAGACATGCACTGGTGAAGTGTTGTCTCTCATGCTCACAGCATGAAAATATCATTAGCTGTGGAATTTAGTAACCAGAACAAGTTCAACCAACTGTTGCGTAGCGATGGGCATCGTCATGACCATCCCCTTCACAACACAGGTAAACTTGTAATAGTATAAAAAGCAGCAACAAAAACAACGAAAACATGCAAAAAATAATAAAAACACACAAAACATCAAGCCATCAGATATACTTGCTGTATATCAAGCACAAAAAACATAAACAAATCAATAGCATATGTAATAAGCGGTGACACACAAACACCATGTCATGTACTTTATGCTCTGTAAAACTGCAGCCCAAAACCCAATATTTGGGCCTGTTTAATTTGTCAGGTTTAAAATACTTACCCTCCTTTTTGACAGTAGATCACCAGGCAATGGAAATCTGCTGTCAAATATAACTCTACTGTTTCTCTTCTAACATACAGGACCAGCAAGAACAATTCATGATAGCAATTCGTTCACATTTAGGCATGTAGCCTTAAAAAAACTTTAGAATCTTTTTGTCTGTCTAAGACTTAATGCAACACTTCGTTTTCTGTTAAAGAAGAGCAACTATAGCAGGCATCATTCTATTTTCTTTTTTAGAGCACCAATGTATCAGCAAAGCATTTAACATGATGTTTGGACTTTCAAAGAAAACCCCTTTGCTATATTTTCCCGGTGGAATTAAGTTCTTTAGTTTTAGTGATGCTATGGAGAAACCAGAAACCCCACCTTTAGAGGCCCGTGTAGCAAGGGCATTCTGCATTCCACAGAGGCAAGGCCCTAATTTAAAAGGTCATAAATGTCAACTCCATTGTTTACGGGAAAGATAGCATCTCAGCAGCGTGACCGAGCCAGCCTCTGCAGCTCTCCCAACCCCCAGCTCTGACACTCTGAATTCGTCAAAGCCAGAAGGCCTTCCTAATTCCTCCTAACTTGCAATAATTCGCACTATTTTGAAAAATAATTTCTCCTTGTTAGGCGCTAAAAAATTATCCCTATTCCCAGATTGTTAAACTACATGTACTGTGAAAAATTCACAGAACTTAATAACACACATACCGGTTTTTAGAATAAATGCTTGTTGCAATCCTATGCAATGGTATACATTTCATCAACCTTAAATGAATGAACGTCTCAGTAGGCCCAGCTAAAGTTAGACTGAACTTCAGAAGGGGAGACCGCTTTCTGCCCCAGTCCACTGGCACTGTGAATTGTATTCGCAATGAGTTTTGATATTTTCTTCATCATTTAGTCATTTGCCTTTATTCAAGCTCTGTTTGTCGCTTTCATATTAGCATATGAAACTCAGTGCCTCCCGCCAGGTAATTACAATATTTTCACCCCTACTGCTAGGACCTGCAATCTCATCTTTCCCCTCCTACTTACTCAAACCGGTACCACATTCCTCTTTATTCCCTTCGTCAATACAACCTACCTCACGCTACTCTTCATGTCTTTATTACTCCCCTTCATCATCTCTCTTCCCTCCACGGCATTCTATTTTCCCAATTGTTCTTCTCCTTCCTATGTATTACCTAGTTCCTATAACCGTAATTCTACATTTCTCCACCCCTCTATCATTACTGACTTCATCACGTACCTGCTCACAAACATCCTCTATTTCCTTCATCAAAAAACAATTCTCCATTTCTCTTTCTCTGTGTGGGTGCTAACTTCATTAAGGCCGTTTTTTATTAACATCAAATAGTTGCGGGTTGCGACACCATATTTTATTTAATTTCCCCAAGTTTTTTAAAAAGGTCTTGTTTTTCATAGCGTGTTCAGTAGTATCGTGACAGACACAGCTAAAGTTAGAACCTTCAACCCTGATATTAAAACAAGCCTTTGTACTGGCACATTGACTCATTGAATCATAAGAAGGCACAACCTGTAAATATATATCAAAACCTAAACGTATGCATTTACTGAAGCCTGAGACACTTTAAACAGTACTCTGAATGAAAGAAAATGCAATTGAAACAGTTTTTTTTTTACCCAAATTCGACTTTGATATTTTAAGCATTAAAAAATGAATATCCTACAATTTTCTTGCATAATATGCATTACCAGAATGTCTATTACATAACCCATGAGTCAGGCATTGGAAATTATAACTTATACTTTATAAAAATGAGCTTGTTTGCGCCTGCGCCAAGGGAAAATTGTACGCGCGAATGCTTGTCATTTTAGTGATGCAACACAACTTAAATCAAATTTTAATGCTAGGAGGTCATAGAATGAGTATTAAGCTTTATAAATATCAAAAAACGATTTTGAAAAGCACTTATTTTTTTAAAATAATTTTTCCCATGATTAATAATTTTCTTTTAAAAAATCCCAATTATTCGTTTTTGTGATAATTCCATGTATAAAAAACAAGCTGCATCCCTTGCCTATCATTTTGGACACATTTAACTCACAAGCCTAAGTGCATAAGCCCAATTTGAAACGCGTCACATTTTTGCGCCACTTTCATTTAAAAGGACGGTTCTGCCAAATTCCACCCGTGTTTAACTGGGAAAGTGCTGGCTGAAGGAGCATTCCTATCAAATATACTGCAGCTGAAAAGTTTGCCTGTGAACATCTAATACAATGCATCTAAGGAAAATGATGTAAATTTATTTACTTTTGCAAAAATAGATAATTTCGTTTTTGGGGGCCTGATTTATATCTATTGAATGTGTTTCTAATTTTATCCTTTAAGCATTTAATGGCAGTTTTGTATATGTGCACAATTGCTCATTCTATAAATTAAAGAGCACCATATAGCTATTTTAGCACATCACATGGTTCATTTCTGGATTCCTTTTCTAAGTTTGTACTTGATATTAATTAACCAACAATTTGCTTAACAGACTGGAAACATCAGAAGACCCACAAACACATATTGAGGTCATTTCAGACATAAACAGAAAAGGGTTAAACAGACAATACAGCGCGCTTTAGCCATTTTTCATAAATATCGCCGTCGCAATTTACTTACAGAAGTTGCACTAATGATAAAAAAACCCACAGACATTTAAACACACAGTTGACTTACAAATCAATACGCATGACAGAAAGAAAGAACAGCTCACAGACTATACTTGAAACAAACCATTTGCAAATACTGTTGTAAGTCATATTTACAAGCAACGCTTTTCAATAGTGTTCCAAAAGGCTGCATTAACAGCCCCACAGACAGATGCATGTCCAAGAAGTAGTGAATGCGCTCAATTCACTAGCTCTGCCTAGCAGAACACCACACAAAATCGTTGTGCATATCTTCATTCGTGAAACTGCGCAGAACGAAGGATCCTTGTTTTGTATTATGTCATATTTTAATTCCCTGGGGATACAAAATCACCAAGGAAGAAATATGTTTTTAAATCTAACCTATTTAGATATTTCCCACACTATGGTACCTTTTAAAACAAAAAGCAACACATTTTTCCATGTGAGCGGAAAACGCAAGTATTATAATCAAAACCAAATGGAGAAATATCTCCTCATTTCCTGCCTACGCAAATTGCAATTCGCATATCCAAACCTATACAAACCAAAAGCTACATTTCCCAATTTGCTAAGATCAGGCATCTTATAGCTCACTAATCTAGCTTCAAACTTCAAGGGTTTATCTCTACCAATAAACTCGCAAATATGCGAGACCCTCTGTTTTGGTAATTGCAATGACCAAATCAGAAACCAAGAAACCAACCCCTCGGCTTTGGTAATTGCGATAACCAAATTAAAGACCCAAAGAACCAAAGGACTGGGAGCGACCCACTTATACTTAATTCTTATTCTTAATAATCAAAAGGTTATCCAAATTCTAATTGTCAAGTTCTAAATGCCCAAACGTCTTTTATAATACTCACGCCAAAAGGGTTCTTTTTCTCACCTTTTGAGTGACATCATGTGGAGGATCAAAATCAGGAAGAGCAGAAATATACCGGACTACATAATCAAAGAATCTCCAGAATCCCTGTGCACAGAGTACCTTCTTGGTAGAATCCCGTTCTGTCCTTCCAGTAGATTTCAGTCTCCTGACAAGATCACTCCCACAGAAAGTCACTTCTCTGATGAGGCCCAGCTGGTGGGCGCCAAACTGAAGTACTCCAATTTTTGAGACCCCAGAGGTGCTAGGGGTAGCACCCTATGACTTCGAGTACTTCTTGATGTGGTATTATAAAATTCTGCATATCTTGATAATATCACAAAGAACTTGGCAACAGAAGCTGAAATATGAAAAGACATCTTTATTAAACTCAAATGAGTGAGACTACGTCGCACAGAAGCCTTAGCAACTGAATGAGGCAGTCTACAGAACAAAAAACAGTCTTCCCTTTTATACAGATTCTTGTGCTTCAGGCACACATTCTTCAGTTTATGGTATGGTCATTCAAAAGTATATATTACAAACGAAAGAGCAGAGTCATGATGACCATCCCACATTCCAGTTAAGCCAGCCCGCAATTATTTACCCAGCAAGGCTCAGATCCCACATCAGATATCAACAGGCCCTAGTTGAACACGGGCATCTCCTGTTTAGAAAAACAGGCCATAAAGCAGGAACAGTCAGGTGTGAAAGAGATTAGCCGGAGGCTTGTGTGGGATGAAAAAGGTTTTATGGTGTGTCATGCCCTGATGCTAATCACAGGTGGCCGGAGGATGGGGAGCTCGTGAGACCGGACTGACCTGGGGCAGCGGAGACCAGCTGCCCAGGTCATGGAGAAGTCAAGCAGAAAGTACATGTATTCTAAAGGCCCGTATTAAGATGGCCACCGCTCCAAGATGGAACCCACGGAGTCAATGTATAATAACGTATACATAGTGCATTTGGCAATGGGACGTTATGCAAAGCGCTTGTAAATACCGCATTGACCAATCGCGGTTTGCTAATACATGAATAAACAGGGGTAGGGCCCTGTCTCCTACGCGGTCCCAAATATCAAAGTACGACATAGCATGGACCACACATAGTCCAGGGATGGGTCTGTATTCTGCAGCAATAGCAATCCTGTTACCATTATTAAGCCTGCTACTTTTTTAAGGAATATACAACATGTCACTAGGGATGGCTGCACTACGTCATGGATCGGTCACATTATGCAAGGGTGAGCGCAACTCCTTTCTTAAGACACAGACACCCTCTCACCCATTAGTTGGTAAACATTATCTCATACATTTTCACTGCCACATTCTCACATACTATCACACACATCTACATTCTACTTTAACTCCCTACACCTTTCTTGTTACCTTCCTGATAAATTCAGTGATCCTGCATTACAAGACCGCTGGCCCCAGAAACTCATCTTTATGCATTGAGTCATGATGGGCGGTGGCAGTTGCTGGCCTGTGGAGAACGATGTTGAAACCAGCTCCAACCCATGTGGTGCTGCGGCTTTCCATCACTCAGGAAACTGAATGAATCCCACTGCAGTCTCCATCTCCTAGGCACTCCTACTAAATTCTATGCATTAAGCTACATCTATGTACATTCGGTACCTGAAAATACTTTCAGTATCACTGTCAAAAAACAGCAAGATCCCCAAAATAACAACCTTCCCCACCTGTGCCAGACACAACAACATAATATAAAGGTGTGCCATTTTAAATAAGGCAGGCCTACTGGCTTTGTCGAGGAGTCATAAGAAGAAGGTTGAACCTGCACACCAGTAAAGCAAAAGTTCTTCCGTTCTCTATTGAATTTAAGGAGGTTCACAAACCGTGAAGTGTGCTGTCATGTGCAGGGGTATAGCCCTAACCCCTTAGTAAAAAATTTCAAAAGTGGAGGAGTGGAGTGACCCAAACCTACATGACGCACTACAAAAGACTGTATAAGTCTATATCCTTGATTTAATGTTCTTTTAAATAATTAAAGCATCAAAATAACTAAATTCTTTTACATGTGCCAACTTGTCAAAACATATTATGGTCAAAACATATAATGGTCAATGTGAGCACAAAACTCTGCTGTACAAAATCCTGAGAGTATAGAGAATCATAAACAAATTCGATCCATCAAAGTTTATGACTCTAAAAACAACATAAATGTTATTCTCTTTATTACAATGAAAGTTCCCAATGCATTTCGGGTTAACGAAACCCTTCTTCAGGGGAAACGCATTGTAGAGGAGAAATCAATTTTCAACATGGTCCACCATTCTGAGAGCTACAACGAAACAGAAAGTCTAATTGACTAGGTATAAGAAATTACAGCATTCTAAAATAGGATTTGCACTCGTGAAAACACTCGTGAAAGCAAGCTGTAAAAAAGTGCATTTGACTTTTAGAGAAAGGGAGGGAAACATAGGAGAAAGTAGGGAAAAGCTCTACTTGTGGGAAAGTCACCCAAATGTGCCAAGAATATACGCGTGTAGTTACGCGATTAAAACCAAATAACGGGTGTTATGAAGAAACGAAAGAGAAAGAAACTACGTGAAGCTAGTGTACTGAGCAATCCAGTGCACAAAATATACTGTCTCTGAGTGATATACACACAGCGAGGTCTATTGTAGGTGAGTGTCACTAAAGAATACGTCGCTTTCATAAGAAGTAGATATCTGTGAAGTATAAATGTAAAATATAAATTATAGTCTCTCTTGAGTTTTATACCGTGTGTTGCCCTTTAACAAACACCCGGGTGTCTAAACTGAAGTCTTATCCAAAGGGCCGTCACGTTCCACACGTTCACAAAGTAGGCTGTAAAGAGTATAATATTAAATGCAATGAAACTCGAGAAGAAATTTAGAAGCTAAAAACCGGAATTGTGGTGCATAACAAATGCCGCTTACCAGCTGATCTGGATGGGCTCCGGCCGAACACAGATTCCGTCGTCTCCAGAGAACGTGCGTGATGACGCATGTGTTCCCGAGACTTTTTTAAAGGGTCCTCCCTTTCAATTGGGTAACTCGAGTTGAAAAACTTTATGAAGCATTGACAAAATTACGAGAGATAAGAAAAATAGATGGAAATTAAATGAAGGGAAAATGAGTTAAAGAAAAGGTAAGGGATTAAAAGAATATAAAGGAGTGCAAATCCTTTACAACTGATGGGTGCATCTTCTGTGCTGAGTTTGTATAAGAACAAAACTCTTGATTAATGATGTATATGATAGAAGAGCTGTTTACAGAAAACATAACAATTCCACATGGTCATTGAAGCCGCCCGGGGTTAGGGTGCCAAGTTTTTTTATCCAAACAGTTTCTTTTCGTGCTAGGGTCGTGTTAAAATCAGTGCCTGGCATTGATTGTATTTTTTCTAACACTGTGAAGCGTAGTTGTGGTATTGTGTGTGAGGTGTTTACACAGTGTGTTGCTAGGCATGATTTGAAATTTTTATTGCGTATAGTGCTTTTGTGTTCTACTATTCTCGTTTTTATTTTCCTAGAAGTTCTCCCCACGTACACTAATCCACAAGGGCATTGAATTGCGTAAATGACGCCTTCGGTGTTACAATCCGAGGAGTGTCTTAAAGTGATCTTTTGTCCTGATTGTGGATGTGAGAATGAGTTGCCCACGATGACATTGCCACATTGGCCACAGTTGTGACACTTTTGCATACCTTTGTAGGTTTGTCTTCTGGATGAATCTTTCGGTTTCAATAATTCTCGAATGTTCTTAGATCGAGTGTGGGCGAATAAGGGAGGGCCTTTGTACAAGTCCTTGAAATCCGTTTCCTGTGAGATGATCTCCCAACGTTTGTGGATGATTTTCTTTATTTGTGAGGTTTGTGCTGAATATTTTAAGACGAACACTTCACGTTGTTTAGTTTGTTTCTGTGAAGGTTGAAGAAGCTCCTTTCGTTTTTTAAGTGTCACTGTCTTTTGGGCTTGTAAAAGCACTTCATCTGTGTATCCCCGTTCGATGTATCTCATTTTTTTGTGCCTCTATTAGTTTAGTGCATTGTGTATCCTCCGAAGTTATCCTCTTAATCCTTATGAATTGGGACAACGGAAGATGTTTTTTCAGGGAATACGGATGTGCGCTGTAAAAATGCAGCGCATTGTTGACATCTGTAGGTTTCTTGTATACTCTTGTTTGAAGACCTGTGGGTGTTTTGGAAATTTCAATGTCTAAGAAATGTATTTCATTTGTTTGGATTTCTGAGGTAAACTGTATCCGGGGATTGTAGTGATTCAGATTTTGAATGCAATCTTCTAACACATGTATTGGTCCCTTCCAAATGACCAATAGGTCGTCTATATACCGTAGCAGTAGAATTGCATGCTTCCGCCATGTGGGATTTAAAAGAATATGTTGATATTCAAAGTGTGCCATAAAGGTATTGGCATACGCCGGTGCCCCGGGAAATCCCATTGATGTTCCTGTTTTTTGTAAGTAGTGGTGCTTTTTCCAACTGAAGTAACTGTGATAGAGTGAAAAGTGTAAGAGGAACACACTCATGTCCTGTTCTAACGTGGATTCCAAGACTCGCCATTCCACCGCTTCGAGACCCTCATTGTGAGCTATGGATGTGTATAAGGCTACCACATCTATTGTGCATAGTATGATTTCTTCTTCAATTTGGTATTTTACGGTCTCTAGTTTAAGTAAGCAGTCGGTTGTGTCCTTAACGTAGGTCTCCCATGATTGTACTAATGGTTGTAGATGAAAGTCCAAGAACTGTCCAATTGGCTCATGTAAAGATCCACATCCTGCCACAATGGGGCGAAAGGGTGGTTTGGTAGCATTCTTATGTATCTTAGGTAACATGTATATGTGAGGTGTTTTAGGCGTTTCAACCAGTAGGAAATTTCTGGTGTTCTCAGTAATCAAACTTTTCTCCATGGCTTTTGTTAATAGGGTACCTAAGAGATCTTTGAATTGTTTGGTGGGATCACTGTCCAATTGTACATATGTGTCTCCATCATGTACATGTGTGTTCACACTTTCTTCGTAGAAATCTGTGTCCAGGACAACTATAGCTCCCCCTTTGTCTGCTGGTTGAATGGTTATTTCCGTGTTTTGCTGTAATGCATTAAGGATCCTAAGTTCCTTTTTAGATAGGTTGCTATATTTCGGCCTGACGTATTTGATCTGTTGCAAATCTTTTTTCACCAGTAGTTCGAAACTGTCTAAAGTTTTGTGTGAGATTGGAGGCATGAATTTGCTCTTTGGTCGAAAACGGTCTGGAGGTCTCTCCTCTGGAGTATTGTGAGAAAAGAACCACCTCAATCTCAGCTTACGCATGAACTTAAATAGTGATATTTCGGTCTCCAGTGGGTTTGACGTGTAAGTGGGCACAAAGGACATGCCTTTATTGAGTACTCGTAGTTCTTCTGTACTCAAACTTTTTTGGGAAATATTTCTCACGAGGGAGTTTGCTTTTTCAGGTTCCTCTGTGGTCTGCCTGTTTCCACTGTTCTTTTTGTTTTGTCCCCTCCGGATACGGTATCTGGTTGTTGAATGTTCCTGTCTGGAGGTAGATTGGATGACTGTCCCTCGGCTAAAAAAGACGGTTTTACCCCTGAGGTTGAGGCTGTTTCTATGTTTGGTGTATCCTTCTGAGTGCTTTGTTTCGCCGGTGGTCTCCGTGTAGAAAGTTCTTGATCTTCTACTACACTCTCTTCTGAGGAAGTGTGGTCTGGTTTCCGAAAGAACCGTTTTTGTGCGTAAGTTTCAGCCCATGTATACACCTCGTCTAATTTGTAGTCGATAGTGTCTCGTCTGAATTTTCGAATCTTGCGTTCGTGAACTTCTCTAGCATAGTTGTCCAGTCTCCCATTAATTTCTTCCAAAACTTTAGACCAATTTTCTTGTTCCATCTTCTCTTGTATGTCATCCTTGAGTTGATTAATGTCTTGCGTTAGTTCTGTAAGTATAGCTGATAATTCTTCAATGATTAGTAAAATGAGGTCTAAGGAACATTTATTCAAAATGGCATACCATCTTGCCATGAATGTTTTATTGAATTTAAATAGCATCGGTTTTAAGGCAATTCTTAGTCCCCTAGGAATACGCTTGACTTTATGGTACTCGATAAGAGTGGTGGCGTGGAGGCGTTGGTTAATCTCTTTTTTCATGGTGTATTCCAATTATTTTAGTAACTGGGTTGTAGTTCCAGTGGTGGTACCAAAAGTTTGTGCTTCATGTATTAGAGAGTAGATTGTTTCAGCTTCATCTGTAGAATATGCTTTGGTGTCCGCCTGATTGGTTGTCAGGTCTGCTATGTCTTTGAATGACATGTTCAATTGGTGGGTGCTGGTTCAAGGGAGGGCTTCGGGTATGAATAATAAGAAGAAGGTTGAACCTGCACACCAGTAAAGCAAAAGTTCTTCCGTTCTCCATTGAATTTAAGGAGGTTCACAAACCGTGAAGTGTGCTGTCATGTGCAGGGGTATAGCCCTAACCCCTTAGTAAAAAATGTCAAAAGTGGAGGAGTGGAGTGACCCAAACCTACATGACGCACTACAAAAGACTGTATAAGTCTATATCCTTGATTTAATGTTCTTTTAAATAATTAAAGCATCAAAATAACTAAATTCTTTTACATGTGCCAACTTGTCAAAACATATTATGGTCAAAACATATAATGGTCAATGTGAGCACAGAACTCTGCTGTACAAAATCCTGAGAGTATAGAGAATCATAAACAAATTCGATCCATCAAAGTTTATGACTCTAAAAACAACATAAATGTTATTCTCTTTATTACAATGAAAGTTCCCAATGCATTTCGGGTTAACGAAACCCTTCTTCAGGGGAAACGCATTGTAGAGGAGAAATCAATTTTCAACATGGTCCACCATTCTGAGAGCTACAACGAAACAGAAAGTCTAATTGACTAGGTATAAGAAATTACAGCATTCTAAAATAGGATTTGCACTCGTGAAAACACTCGTGAAAGCAAGCTGTAAAAAAGTGCATTTGACTTTTAGAGAAAGGGAGGGAAACATAGGAGAAAGTAGGGAAAAGCTCTACTTGTGGGAAAGTCACCCAAATGTGCCAAGAATATACGCGTGTAGTTACGCGATTAAAACCAAATAACGGGTGTTATGAAGAAACGAAAGAGAAAGAAACTACGTGAAGCTAGTGTACTGAGCAATCCAGTGCACAAAATATACTGTCTCTGAGTGATATACTCACAGCGAGGTCTATTGTAGTTGAGTGTCACTAAAGAATACGTCGCTTTCATAAGAAGTAGATATCTGTGAAGTATAAATGTAAAATATAAATTATAGTCTCTCTTGAGTTTTATACCGTGTGTTGCCCTTTAACAAACACCCGGGTGTCTAAACTGAAGTCTTACCCAAAGGGCCGTCACGTTCCACACGTTCACAAAGTAGGCTGTAAAGAGTATAATATTAAATGCAATGAAACTCGAGAAGAAATTTAGAAGCTAAAAACCGGAATTGTGGTGCATAACAAAACGCCGCTTACCAGCTGATCTGGATGGGCTCCGGCCGAACACAGATTCCGTCGTCTCCAGAGAACGTGCGTGATGACGCATGTGTTCCCGAGACTTTTTTAAAGGGGCCTCCCTTTCAATTGGGTAACTCGAGTTGAAAAACTTTATGAAGCATTGACAAAATTACGAGAGATAAGAAAAATAGATGGAAATTAAATGAAGGGAAAATGAGTTAAAGAAAAGGTAAGGGATTAAAAGAATATAAAGGAGTGCAAATCCTTTACAACTGATGGGTGCATCTTCTGTGCTGAGTTTGTATAAGAACAAAACTCTTGATTAATGATGTATATGATAGAAGAGCTGTTTACAGAAAACATAACAATTCCACATGGTCATTGAGGCCGCCCGGGGTTAGGGTGCCAAGTTTTTTTATCCAAACAGTTTCTTTTCGTGCTAGGGTCGTGTTAAAATCAGTGCCTGGCATTGATTGTATTTTTTCTAACACTGTGAAGCGTAGTTGTGGTATTGTGTGTGAGGTGTTTACCCAGTGTGTTGCTAGGCATGATTTGAAATTTTTATTGCGTATAGTGCTTTTGTGTTCTACTATTCTCGTTTTTATTTTCCTAGAAGTTCTCCCCACGTACACTAATCCACAAGGGCATTGAATTGCGTAAATGAAGCCTTCGGTGTTACAATCCGAGGAGTGTCTTAAAGTGATCTTTTGTCCTGATTGTGGATGTGAGAATGAGTTGCCCACGATGACATTGCCACATTGGCCACAGTTGTGACACTTTTGCATACCTTTGTAGGTTTGTCTTCTGGATGAATCTTTCGGTTTCAATAATTCTCGAATGTTCTTAGATCGAGTGTGGGCGAATAAGGTAGGGCCTTTGTACAAGTCCTTGAAATCCGTTTCCTGTGAGATGATCTCCCAACGTTTGTGGATGATTTTCTTTATTTGTGAGGTTTGTGCTGAATATTTTAAGACGAACACTTCACGTTGTTTAGTTTGTTTCTGTGAAGGTTGAAGAAGCTCCTTTCGTTTTTTAAGTGTCACTGTCTTTTGGGCTTGTAAAAGCACTTCCTCTGTGTATCCCCGTTCGATGTATCTCATTTTTTGTGCCTCTATTAGTTTAGTGCATTGTGTATCCTCCGAAGTTATCCTCTTAATCCTTATGAATTGGGACACCGGAAGATGTTTTTTCAGGGAATACGGATGTGCGCTGTAAAAATGCAGCGCATTGTTGACATTCTTCTCGAGTTTCATTGCATTTAATATTATACTCTTTACAGCCTACTTTGTGAACGTGTGGAACGTGACGGCCCTTTGGGTAAGACTTCAGTTTAGACACCCGGGTGTTTGTTAAAGGGCAACACACGGTATAAAACTCAAGAGAGACTATAATTTATATTTTACATTTATACTTCACAGATATCTACTTCTTATGAAAGCGACGTATTCTTTAGTGACACTCACCTACAATAGACCTCGCTGTGAGTATATCACTCAGAGACAGTATATTTTGTGCACTGGATTGCTCAGTACACTAGCTTCACGTAGTTTCTTTCTCTTTCGTTTCTTCATAACACCCGTTATTTGGTTTTAATCGCGTAACTACACGCGTATATTCTTGGCACATTTGGGTGACTTTCCCACAAGTAGAGCTTTTCCCTACTTTCTCCTATGTTTCCCTCCCTTTCTCTAAAAGTCAAATGCACTTTTTTACAGCTTGCCTTCACGAGTGTTTTCACGAGTGCAGATCCTATTTTAGAATGCTGTAATTTCGTATACCTCGTCAATTAGACTTTCTGTTTCGTTGTAGCTCTCAGAATGGTGGACCATGTTGAAAATTGATTTCTCCTCTACAATGCGTTTCCCCTGAAGAAGGGTTTCGTTAACCCGAAATGCATTGGGAACTTTCATTGTAATAAAGAGAATAACATTTATGTTGTTTTTAGAGTCATAAACTTTGATGGATCGAATTTGTTTATGATTCTCTATACTCTCAGGATTTTGTACAGCAGAGTTTTGTGCTCACATTGACCATTATATGTTTTGACCATAATATGTTTTGACAAGTTGGCACATGTAAAAGAATTTAGTTATTTTGATGCTTTAATTATTTAAAAGAACATTAAATCAAGGATATAGACTTATACAGTCTTTTGTAGTGCATCATGTAGGTTTGGGTCACTCCACTCCTCCACTTTTGACATTTGTCAAGGAGTCACCAGATCAATATATAAAAAGCCGATCCCTACCTTAATAAAATAGTAATCACATGTTAAGACTTAACATTGAAACCAATAGAATCCAAAACCTTATTCACATAGGGCCCGATTCACAGAACTAACTTAAGACAAAATTCTAAACTTACTACCATTTTGGTATTCACAGAAGGCACTTACTCATTTTGGTATTCACAGAAGGCACTTACTCATTTCGGTATTCACAGATGTTAGGAGTCCTAACTTTAGGACTCCTAAATGCCTTCTGTGAATACCGAAAGTCTTAAAATTAGGATTGTTAGTTTAGTAGTAGTAAAGTTAGGACTCCTAACGTTAGGACTCCTAAATGCCTTCTGTGAATACCGAAAGTCTTAAAATTAGGGTTTATTTCAATTTAGTAGTAGTAAAGTTCGGACTCCTAACTTTAGGACTCCTAAATGCCTTCTGTGAATACCGAAAGTCTTAATATTAGGATTTTTCTCAGTTTTGTAGTAGTAAAGTTAGGAGTCCTAACTTTAGGACTCCTAAACTGAGAAAAATCCCAACTTTAAGACTTTCGGTATTCACAGAAGGCATTTAGGTACTGTGCCTGAAATTATCACTCTGTCCTAGGTGATGGGGTCCCCAAGACAGTTCATCATCAGTCCCTGGGGTGAGATCCCTGTGGGCAAAGTTGCAATGAGTTGGCCATTGACCACCTCTGGAAATAAAAAAAAAAACATTACACTAACTCCCAGACTACTCAAGAAGCAATTTAACAAAAAATGGGGTCCTGCCTTTTTTAAAGTTGTTTGCCACTTCTGTGGTACACTTGCAAGGGACCACTAAACAATAAAAAGAAAAAATGGACCAGGTGGAATCCCTCTTGGAATCCCACTGCAAGGTGTAATGTTCAGGATACCCCTACCCTGTCCCCTTCTGTCCTTTTTGAAAAAAAAATTCAGAACAGGGTATCAAGTCCCCTAGTCCTGTAATGGCTGCTGCATTATTTCTTGTTATCTTGCAGCTGGTCAATCAGTGTGCTGGAACCTCCTTTAATCATAAAGCTTGAATTTTGGAGTTTCAGTGTATCAGCAAATATATGTTAAAACTTTAAACCTTAAATTCGTAATTTTTGTGATTACCTATTTTGCAAATGCAGATAGGAAATCACAAATTGGGAATCCCTAATTGCGATGCATTATGCATTCGCAAGTTGCATTTTCACAAAAATTAATTGCAAATTACCATCAAGTTAAAGTTGATGGTAAGTTGCGCTTCCTTTGAAAAACGCACAAAAATGCATTTTTCAAAGTCAATGTGGTGCACACACATGCCCTTAGGGCATGTATGTTCACCACATGTGCATACTTACCTTTGTTGGGGGTGCATTAGGGTGGCCTTTTGGCACCCTTGCACCCTTGAGATTGTATGCGCATTTTGCGATTTGGTAATCGCAAATTGTGAATGCTCTCCCATTCATTCCTATGGGCCTCTGGGCCGATAGGAATGAATGGGAAGGCATTCCTTTAATGCGAATCACAATTTGTGATTCGCAATTAAGGATTGTGTAGGAATCTCAATTTTGTTTTGCGAAACCTACATGCATGAGGAATAGCGATTCCTAAATAGCAATTTCTTCAGAATGGCTATTAAGGAATTGCTATTCCTTAGCTTAATGCATGTGGCCTCTAGTTCCCTGCCAAATTTGGTTTAATTTTGCTCATGTGTTTTGGATGTACTGCTGTTGAAAGGTCCCCACATATTCCATGGAGAAGAAATGTTTTGGGAAGAAGCTGAGATGGATGATGTGAAGATTCATTAAATGTGACAATGTTTTTAGCAAAACAAAAAAATGCACTTTACATTGAAAGTCTAACTTAATTTTAACTTCATAGTGGTGACTGCCACTGTGTAATCTCTCTCTTTCTCTCTCTCTCTCTCTTAAACTGACATCATTGTTAGGTATGGTAAAAATACTGAGAAACACACTTAAAAAAACAAAGGTTAAAGATAGATAAAAGTGTAATTTAAAACATACCTTAAGTTTTTTTTTTAATGTAAAGTAAGTTATTATGACCATGGCTAACTATATAGCCACTTCAAACTTTGGCTTTCCAGAGTATGCTTCTTTTTTAGTGTAATGTAGGATATTTGTATACATGATGTAATATAAAAGGGTAGAAGCAGTGCATGGTGGTTTGGTGAATTATAGTTGTTGTGTGGTTAGAGAGCTGAAAACAGTGTGTATGGAGGAGCTCTAGTTATAATAAAGAAAAGGTGGTATAGAATTGTAAATGTAAGGTATAAATACAACTTTTAAATTTTTTAAATTTGTGTGTACTTTAAGTTTGGTTTGTATACAAGGAAGAAATAAAGTTATTTTTATTTAAATTTGGTGTGTACATTGTAAACTTAAGGAATAACTATAACTTTAAATTACAAATGGTTGTGCAGTTCAAGTTTGGGTTGTATCGGTGATCAGGGCAGTGGCAGTACCCTGAGCCGCTTGGTGTTTACGCCGACTGCCTGAGGAGCGATCAGCTGAGTCTCGTTTTATTCATTTTAAATTGTGGTTGCCGTGTTTTTAAAACAACACGCTTTTACTACGTGGAGAGTAGTAGCTCACCTGGGGGGACTTGGGAGAATTGCTTTTGTCTTGGCTCCTTCTTCCTTCCTTCCCGCCCCAGTCCGACGTGGTAACTAGTACCGTTGCGCGGAGGGCAGAGAAGGTCAGAGCAAGGCACTTCCGGGGGCAGGCAGGAAGCGGGGAGACATAAAAGTGCATGCTCCGGCGGCCGCGCAGCGGTGATCAGGGCAGTGGCAGTGCCCTGAGCCGCTTGGTGTTTACGCCGACTGCCTGAGGAGCGAACAGCTGAGTCTCGTTTTATTCATTTTAAATTGTGGTTGCTGTGTTTTTAAAACAAAACGCTTTTACTACGTGGAGAGTGGTAGCTCACCTGGGGGGACTTGGGAGAATTGCTTTTGTCTTGGCTCCTTCTTCCTTCCTTCCCACCCCGGTCTGACGCGGTAACTAGTACCGTTGCGCGGAGGGCGGAGAAGGTCAGAGCAAGGCACTTCCGGGGGCAGGCAGGAAGCGGGGAGACATAAAAGCGCATGCTCCGGCGGCCGTGCAGCGGACGCGCGCAGCGGGCGAGCCGCTGGCGCGCCAAAGGCACGCCTAAGGTAAGCCCGTCTGCGTCCATCCGCGGCCGTCCGGGGCCTGGGGCCATTCCCCCTGGTGGTTTCAGTACGAAATTACGGTACACTATCCAAGATCTTCTTGCCTTTCGCCCCCAAGCTGCTGACACTTGCGCACACAATATGCAAGTCAAAGGCCCCACCAGAACTTGTAGGCATTGTACCTTTAAGTTTAACTCTGAGAACGAGGGAAAGGAGGGAATGCTCGCTCTGAGTTGCTGCCTGCTGAATTGCCGCTCTCTTAGAAAGCACAGACTAGAGATCTATGATCTCCTGACCGACAAACAGGTGGATATTATGTTTCTTACTGAAACCTGGCTGGATGAGGACTCTGCTCCTGAGCTCCTTGAGGCACTACCACGTGGTTACACAATTAGTCGAATTGATAGGGACTCTGGTTGGGGAGGTGGCATGGCTATTATCTTTAAACACGCCATCCAATGTCAACTTGAACCCATCTCTATCACTGACAGTGAGGCCGGTCTCTTTACCATCACGGTTGATAGCAACTGTATTGTGAAAGGCCTCCTGGTTTATCGTCCTCCGGGCTATCCTTCCCGCTTTACCTCAAGCTTGGTCGAATATCTTACTCAACCAGCCCTGCGCTAGAGCAAGTTTCTTGTGCTAGGCGATCTTAACTTGCATCTGGAAGATACTGGATGTATGGCGGCAGAAGCGCTGCGCCAGGAACTTGCGACACCACAACTAAAACTTAGTGCTATATGTCCCACGCATCAGAAGGGTCATTTGCTTGATCCTATTTTTACTAATTGGAAGGAGGTAGTGGTTGGTCTGCCTCAGCCTTTGATCTGGACGGACCATCATCTAGTCCCTTTCATTATGCGGGTCCCTAGGCCGAAGGCGCAGGAGAACTTGAAGGAAGGAATAGCCTACCGTAAATGGGCAGGCTTTTCCACGGGCATGTTTAAGAGTGCCCTCCTGCTGGGGGGTCCTCCGGGGGGTGAGGATGCTGATAGTGCTTGCCTAGAGCTGGATAGGAGGATAGGAGAAGCACTTAACAGTACAGCACCTTGGTCATGGAAAATATTATCTAGAGCAAAATAATCTGCCCCATGGTTTAATACTATGTTGAGAAAAGCCAAGGCAGAGAGTAAACGAGCAGAAAGGCAATGGAGGAAGGACTTTTCTGTGCAAGGGAGGAATGGGTATAAAGCAGTGCTGAAGTCCTACCATAGGCTCATCAGGAAAACGAAGGCGGAATATTATCTAGAAAGAATCGGGTCCGCTGAAAACTCGACTAGGGAATTATTCAGGGTTTATAAAGAGATCTCTTCCATGGATACAGTGACAGCACCTGCTGTAGGCTCAGTTGAACGCTGCAACCAAATAGCTGATTTCTTCTCTGACAAGTTGGTGACGATCTACTCCTCCTTCCCTGATTCGGCCCTCGTGGACCAGGACACTCGGGATATGTCAGGCCCTGTAGCTGAGGACGAGAGACTTGAGAGTTTTCTGATCCCCCCCCCCCCCCCGAAATCCTGAACAAAATCTGCCTGAGTGTTAAGTCAGGTTCCCCTAAAGATCAGGCCTCCCCAAGAAGACTTAGAGGGTGCTCAGAAACCTTGGAACCCTTTATTAAACATCTCTTGGAGGTCTCATTTAGGACCAGTACAGTCCCTAGTTGTTGGAAGGAGGCAGTAGTCCTTCCCCTCCCAAAAAAACGCACCTAGGCCTTAAGCGTTTAGATAATTTGCGACCTATCTCTCTTTTACCCTATTTTGCTAAGATCGCAGAGAAAGTGGTAAATCAGCAACTCACGGCACACATTGGGAAATGTCATCTCCTACACCCCACTCAATCGGGCTTCTGTGAATGTCATTCGACTGAGTCGGCCCTTCTTCTGGCTACAGAGACCATTCAGCAATTTGTGGATGCGGGTCAGACAGCTGCCTTGATCCTGCTGGATCTTAGTGCGGCCTTTGATACGGTAGCCCACCACACTTTAGTTTACCATTTGAAGAAGGGAGGTGTGTCAGGTAGGGCTTTAGGCTGGCTAATTTCTTTTTTGGCTAAACGCAGCTTCCAGGTGAGGCAGGGCGAGTTCTACTCTAAGGTCATGGGATTGCAGCAGGGGGTTCCCCAGGGCTCAATTTTGAGCCTGACCCTATTCAACCTGTATGTGGCTCCCTTAGCGGAGATTGCTGTCGGCTTTGGGATCAGAGTTGTATCCTATGCCGACGATACCCAGTTGGTTGTGTCTTTGACTCAGGAACAGCAGTCGGCTGCTCCCAATTTGGTGGCATGTCTACAAGAATTAGCTTCTTGGATGGACAAAAACTGTCTGAAACTTAATGGCGATAAGACCGAGGTGCTGGTGGTGGGAAGAGCACCATCTGTGTGGTCGTCTGCTTGGTGGCCACAGAATCTGTGCCCCACTCCTGTGCCCTGTGCCCAGGCAAAAAACCTGGGGGTTTGGATGGACTCTGACCTTTCCTTTGAATACCACACCAGACGGGTTGCGGGAGCCTGCTTCGGAGTTCTAAAGGGACTTAGGAAAACATTGGACATACTGCCTATTGCAGCCAGGATGACCCTAGTTCATGCACTTGTGACATCCCATCTCGATTATGGGAATGTCCTTTATTTGGGTGTTACATGGAGATGTATGCAGAGACTCCAATGCGTGCAGAACGCAGCAGCCCGATTGGTCTTGATGCGTCCGAGGAGAGCCCCCTCCAAAACCTGCTCTTGCCTCCCTTCACTGGTTACCGATTTGTGAACGAGTCCGGTTCAAGGCGCTATGTGTGTGCCACCGCATTATACATGGGACCTCGCCGGACTATTTGTTGAACCTCCTCACCCCTTATGTCCCTACGCGTCGCTTGAGGTCTGAGGGGAGGGGGTTGGTTTGAGTCTCGGCAGTAAAGAGAGCCAGGATGGGTGGTCGCTCTTTCCGATTTTTGGCGGCCCAACTATGGAACAAACTTCCAGTGAGTCTCTGGCTGGAGCCCTCAGAGGGCATGTTTAGGAAGAAACTGAAGACTCACCTGTTTCCTCCTGGATAGGTCTCAGTGGATTGCCATAGCTGCACGCACCGTAGCGCGGGGACACACTGTTTTAGTGTAACCAGGCGCTTTATAAGCCCAATTAATAATAATAATAATAGACAGAATAAAGAAAGTTTTCATAATATAAATATATATTAAAGTGACGTTACACCTCTGATAACTGTCTTTCTGCATTGATTTTCAACCATGTCACCCCTCATATTGAGCTATTTGTTGACTACTCATCAAGACAGGAGAGTTAAGGAGACTTTGGCAGCAAACATTCTATGCCACATCAAGCATCCTGCTTCTTAATAAACACTTTCAACTCACTTTAGATTATAATCGTGGTGTGTACCTCCACCTTCTTCGATATGTGGAATGCCTGATATTACATCTGAAGCCTCTGCCATAACACATATCAGGGTGCTGTTCACCAAGGAGCTACATAACTCCTTCCCTTTCAGATGTGTCACTCCTCTATACATCCT
Organism: Triturus cristatus; assembly: GCF_964204655.1. Lineage (NCBI taxonomy): Eukaryota > Metazoa > Chordata > Amphibia > Caudata > Salamandridae > Triturus > Triturus cristatus. Next base: position 1,806,107,083 of record NC_140590.1, read on the forward strand.
TGAATAACTGTAAATAAATAGCCTCTCCTGTCCTACAGCTGTGTATGCTTTGGAGGAAACCAAGCAAGACCTTGTCCGGGAGCCTCACTGCTTTGTCTAACACAGAGCTTGTCAGTTTGAAGACCAGTCATGAACATTCAGGTATCCATTACACACAATCAAGACTGCTGAGCTCTACCCAAGATAATGGCCAGTATGGAATGTAAACACAAAAGAAAAACTTACAGGACCTAATCTACCTGCTGTCCTGAGAACTGTGCATCAACAAGGGGAGCCTTCAATTACCAGGACACATCATGCTAATTGTGTTTAAAAAAATACGTTTTGCAGTTGTAGATCTGGCCCTTGTAGCTCTAGCGACTGTGTCTCTGAAGAGCTCCCTGCAGGGTGAATGCTTTCTCCAGCTTCATATTAGCAGGTGAGAGAAGAAAGGAGAGAAAAGCACAAACAGAGGATGGAAAACACATCATGGTGAATGTCATGGATTCTGTCGACTCTCTTCTGTAGTTTGCAAGTTTAAATGTATTGTGGACTAAAAGGAATATGCTCCTTCTCCACTTCCTCTTCTTTGCATGACTCCTCATCCTCGGAAGATGTACGACTTACCAATTCTTAGATGACAGTGTTCGCACAGTAAGTGCTGGGAATCTATTTCAGATGCTAACTTTTTACAACGTGCATTATTAATGGATTATTTACAAGTGGTATTAACTGTAGTGTTCAGGGAGCAGTGTCAAAGGCTATTCTGAAATGCTCATTATTAAGTGTCTACCCACACATGTATACACATTAGGCAAATGACCTTCCAACAGCTGTAGGACATCCAATGTGCTAGTTATCAAGCCCACTTCCTGACATTCACTTGACCTCTTCAACAAGCTGTAGCGCTCAACAGGTAATGGTTATCAGCTAGGGCCAAGAGGATGTGCTGCATGTTCCATCCAGTGCTGTGATGTAAGTGACTTCTAAGCCTTGAGACATTGTAATCTTTGTACAAGTGACACAGAATGTGAAAAGGGTGTTGGTAGTCTGTGAACCAAGGCACTTGCAGCTGCTGGTGTGACAGTGGCACACCAATAGAACATGCAAAGAAAAGGCTGGCATGGAAGTTGATCTCTCTGGCACATGTCTTCACATTACATACAACAATGATCTGGGGTCATGTGCACCACAGGGTTCATCCTTGTGCCCCAAGGCTTAAGCAAAAATCAGGGTAATACCATTCTTGGGGGTCAAAGCACCTTTTCGGGAATCACTACTCTTCATCTCCATTCCAATGGTCCATCCATGCAGACTTTCTGTAGGAAAGAATGTGCGCCGGGGAACAGTGTGCAGCAGCCCTAGCCCCTACTGCTGGGATTTTTAACATTCAAGATCAAGGTAAATACATATGCTGTTATGAACATGTAGTCAATGCTTTGACGCCTTCTCTGAATAACACAAGTTACAGCAAAACAATAAAATATATCCGAGTGCAGTTCTTACATGAATATAATGCACCCTTACAAATTTAAGAGAGCTGAGCGCTCTATGATGGAGAATAACCACCTCGATCTATAATTTCCAGGTTCTTTAAGGCAAGGATTCCTTGACATTGGGTAGTTTATCAGAGACATGTGTTGAGTAGGTGGTGCATATCTATTGTAGAGCTGCTGCTGTTCTGGTGTATTTGACCTGAGGAGAAAGTCTGTCAGGCTTCTGGTTGGTGAGGGCATGGGTCAGGCTCACACCTTTGCCACCAGCCCCGTCCTTCTCTACCTCAGGTTTTACCATGTGTGTATCCACACCAGCTTAAATAGGGTTTGGTGTTTCCAGAACTGGGCATTTTGGGTATGGACCACCTAAGCACTTGCAGCTGCACAGACCAATATTCCCGTCCTGACACAACTCCGGTCACTTTGTTATCAGACAGTTGACACTATACCACCTAGCAAAAACCTATGAGAAAGAGGGTCCTGCCAGCTTTTCTGAGCAGAGCAGTCATAATCTGTATTCTTTGATGTGACACTACTAACAACCATAATGTGAACTACATGCTATCCTGGAACATTTTTGTTTTTGCAGTTTTGTATAGCCCAAACTCGACTGGAAGGTATTGGAGTACTTTAGATGAGCACCAGTTGTGATACACAATAAAACATTAATTTTGATAGGCACAAGGAGATTAGGTGATTGTCCAGAATCACAGGAAGATTAGACTCAATCCTGATTCCCAAATTGCATAGTCAGCAGCTCTTGCCTAATTCTGTTTTGACTGTCATGCCTTAAAGTACTAGATACTTATCTGCAGACAAGATATTGTCACCAAACGAATGTAGTAGCATTGGTCAAAGCAGTGCTATCATCTGGCCTGCAAGAACTTCTTCTGGTGGGTACTGACTTCAGGAAAGGACCTGCAGATGTGAGGTACACATACAGTATCTTCAACTGCGCTAACATTCGATCATTTGAGGAAAGTGGTAATATTCTCCCGCATTTCCATTTCACCCATGTTGGTTTCTCCTCACCAAGAGTTAGAGTTAGTCATTCCACTCCCTTCAACGGTGATGGTGGCATTGCCATCCATGGACTATTCTGATCCAGGTTGTAGTGTTCACACAAGCGACCTGCTTCAGTAGCAATCTTTTGTTTCTCAGAGAAGCTGAGACTATCCAGGATTTCAATATTTTTGCGAACTGGAATCTGAAAATTATTGAGTCCTGTGACAGGTACAGTTAGACATTGCTACCACTCTTGTATGTGTAGGATAGACTATATCAGGGTGTTGTGCTAGGTGGATGAGCACTGAATATCGTCATACCCTTACATTTCCAAAATGACTTTCAAAATATGAAGAAGGTAAGTGTATGTTATTAAAAATGCATTTACTTTGTATGTTAACCCTAACCAATAATACATTTTCAAAATATGTAGATAGGAATAGTAAATGTATATTGAGCAACACACACTTACTACCCTCAATATTTTGTTTACTGATATTTGTGTGACTGTAGTATCGTATCACATTTACTAGTTAATAATTTAACATGCACCCCATTGCACCACACAGTGTGGACCAGATTTTTCAAAGCTTTGCACCGGTACAGTGTCACCAAAAGTGATTCTAACGCGCTCTAGTGCTGAATCTGGATTTACTTTCCAGTACGAATATTGTTTTGTGGTGGAAAGCAGTCCTAAAGTGATGCAAAGTAGCCCTGTGCATCTATTTGTGCACACTATTTTTCATCAAGGGGCGTCCAATGGGTGGTATATGATTTATCCCATGAAGTCCCCCCTGCTTTTTTAAGCAAAGCCTTATAAACACAATATGCAGACAGAACTTTGGTCCAAAAATGTAAACCTTCTTGAGGCATGCCTTAAGTTGGAGAACACTTTTTCTTTCCATTTTTTTCAAACATCGCTTGTGTGCTGTAGGATAAACACACATGCAATGTTGGATTTCTTTTTAAACTATGTCCAAGCATACTTAAGATTTTCATTGCGTGGAAGGCACCAATGGGCCCCAATTTAAATACATGGATGCTTGATCTTCATAGGGCACTGGTGTCTGAGTGCACAAACCAACAAGAGATTGTGACACGTGTGTCAGCCCTCCCGTGACAAACCCCTATACAATGGCAATAATATTTGTCCTTGATCGAAACTAAATTGTCCACAGTTCCTATGCCGTCTCAGACTCGCTCATTGGCGTGGGACCCTGGTCTCCTGAGATCTCTCTGAAGCCCACACTGATAAACGAGTATGTCTGCCCATGGCTGCCAGATACTTTGGCTTCCTGTTCCCTGACTCTCTCTTCCTGCATCTTGCCTGCCTCTCATCCTGTCACTGTCCTTTCCCTTACCCCCCACACCAAATCCCCCTCACCCTTGACACATTCACTAATACACAGCCTACTACACCCTTGTAACTATACAAATGCTGACCATTGATACATCAGGCTGTCAGACACACTCACTATGGCAATTCCACGAAGAGATTGGTTCGTATTTTCTTCTTTATTTATTCTTTTCTCTCTGCTTCTTTCCATTATTCCTTTGTTCCTCTTGTTCAAGTTAAATTCATTTTGCAATGTATGTGACTCAATGGAGAAATGGTTTTGAGAAACAATGGCTGGTTCTCCCTTTGGTACTCCTGTTTTAATTTGACTGTTTACAGATGTGAAGCGCTGCAGAGTGAAGCAGCAGGCCAGCCAACAAAGTGGACTTTAATGTTTCCTAGATGAGTTTTCCCTTATACCCCCACATATGCCATTCAAATTTATTGTTACCTTCAATCAATCAATCAATCAATCAATCAAGAAATTTGTGAAGCGCACTACTGACCCGTGAGGGTCTCAAGGCTCTGGGGGGGAGGGGTGCTGCTGCTGCTCAAATAGCCAGGTCTTGAGTAGTCTCCCGAGGGTTAGTAGGTCCTGGGTCTGCCGTAGGAGGATGGGGAGGGTGTTCCAGGTCTTGGTGGTGAGGTGGCAGAACGATCTGCCACCAGTGTTCGCCCTTCGGATGCGGGGGACTGTGGCGAGGGTGAGGTCGGTGGAGCAGAGCTGACGGTTCGGGGTGTAGAAGGTGAGTCGTCTGTTGAGGTATGCTGGTCCGGTGTTGTGGAGTGCCTTGTGTGCATGGGTGAGGAGCTTGAAGGTGATCCTCTTGTTGACAGGAAGCCAGTGCAGGTCTCTCAGGTGGGGTGTGATGTGGCTGTGGCGAGGGATGTCGAGGATCAGGCGTGCAGAGGCGTTCTGTATGCGTTGTAATCATTTCAGGAGTTTGGCCGAGGCTCCTGCGTAGAGGGCATTTCCGTAGTCCAGCCTGCTCCTGCCGAGAGCCTGGGTGACCATTCATCTTGTTTTGGTGGGGATCCACCTGTAGATCTTGCGGAGCATGCGAAGGGTGTTGAAGCAGGATGATGAGACGGCGTTGACTTGCTTGGTCATGGAGAGTGTTGAGTCGAGGATAAACCCCAGGTTCTGTGCATGGTCCGTGGGTGTTGGTGCTTCTCCCAGTGCGGTCGGCCACCAGGAGTCGTCCCAGGGTGAGGGGGTGGGACAGAGGATGAGGACCTCCATTTTGTCCGAGTTCAGCTTCATCCACTCGGCCACAGCTTTCATTTCTTTGTGGAGGTTGGTTTTGGCAGTGAGTGGGTCCTTGGTGAGGGAGAGCATCAGCTGGGTGTCTTCAGCATAAGAGATGATGTAGAGGTAGTGCAGTCAGGCGACGTTTGCGAGCAGTGCCATGTAGATGTTGAACAATGTTGGGCTGAGGGATTATCCTTGGGGTATGCCGCAGATGATTTTGAAAACTTTGGAACGGAAAAGGGAAGGCGGACGCTCTGGGTTCTGCCGGAGAGGAAGTAGGTGGTCCATTTTAGAGCCTTGTCTCAGATCCCCGCGTTGTGGAGACGTGTGCGTAGGGTGCGGTGGCAGACGGTGTCGAAGGCGTCTGATAGGTCCAGGAGGATGAGGGCCGCGGTTTCGCCGTTGTCCAGCAGAGCCCAGATGTCATCGGTGGCGGCGATGAGGGCAGTTTCGGTACTGTGGTTGCTGCGGAACCCGGACTGGGATGGGTCCAGGATGTTGTTCTCCTCGAGGTAGCAGGTCAGCTGTCTGTTGACGGCTTTCTCGATGACCTTCGCCGGGAACGGGAGCATGGAGATGGGCCGGAAGTTCTTGAGGTCCCTCGGATCCGCCTTGGGTTTCTTGAGTAAGGCGTTGATCTCGGCGTTCTTCCAGCTCTCCGGGAAGGTCGCGGTCTCAAAGGAGATGTTGATGGCCTTGCGGAGATGAGGTGCAATGGTGGCGCTAGCTTTGTTGAAGATGTAGTGCGGGCATGGGTCTGACGGAGAGTCGGAGTGGATGGTGTACATGATTTTGATGGTTTCGTTGTCGTTTATGTTGGTCCAGGTGAGCAGGGGGTTGATGTGGGGTGTGTCCATTGGGTCTGGGGTGTCGGTGGCTGTCAAAGCAGTCAGGTTGTTGAAGCTGTCATGGATGTCTGTGATCTTGCAATGGAAAAAGGTGGCAAGGGAGTCACACAGGTCTTGCGATGGTTGGATGTCGTTGGTGTTGGAGCTAGGGTTGGAGAGTTCCTTCACGATGTTGAAGAGCTCTTTGCTGTTGTGTGCATTGTTGTCGAGGTGGTCCTTGAAGGAGGCTCTTTTGGCAGATCTGATGAGGCGATGGTGTCTGCGGATGGCGTTCTTGTGGGCTGCGTAGCTGTCCGGTGTCTGTTCTCGGTGCCATTTCTTCTCTAGTTTTCGGCAGGTTTGCTTGGAGGCCTGGAGATCCACGGTGAAGCAGCTGGCTTTCTTGTTAGTGAATCTGTTGGAGGGTTTCTTGATCGGGGCAAGAGTGTTGGTGCAGTCGTCGATCCAGTGCCTGAGGTTGCAGGCGGCTGTGTCGGCGTCGGTGGGGTCAGCGGGTGGGCTTCTGGCGAGGGTGGTGTTTAGCTGGTCTTTGGTGATTTTGCTCCAGCTGCAGAAGGAGATCGGTTGAATGCGGTGGTGCGTGATGGGTTTCCGGAAGGTGAAGTGGATGCAGCAATGGTCGGTCCAGTGGAGTTCGGTGGTGTGGCTGAAGGGGATGTGGGAACTTGCGGAGAAGATGGGGTCAAGCGTGTGGCCGGTGGAGTGGGTGGGTGTTGTGACGAGCTGTCTGAGACCGAGGAATTCGGCAATGGAGTCGCTGAACTGAGGCTGGGGTCCAGGGGGTCTGTAGATGAGAGTTTCTCTGAGGGTGGTGTTGGGATCAGTGTGGATCTGGAAGTGCAGGTGTTCGGTGGTGCTGAGGGTGTCGTCGGTGCTGGTCGTGACCCTGAGGGTGTTCTTGTGGATGATGGCGATTCCACCTCCTACTCCGTTGGTGCAGTCCCTGCGGGTGATCTTGTAGCCATCCTGGATGGCTAGGGCAATGTCGGGTGCCGAGGAGGCGTTCATCCATTTCTCTGTCAGGAAGGCGTCGTCCGGGGAGGATGTGTCGAGCAGGTCCCAGAGTTCGACGGCGTGTTTGCGTGTGGAGCTGGTGTTCAGTAGTATGCATCTGAGGTGGTTGCGTCCTGTCGCAGTGGGCAGTTTGGTGGCTCGGAGGCTAGTGAAGCTGCAGCTCCATCAGGAGAAGGGTCCTTTGGTGTGCTTCGGGGCTGCCAGGAAGCAGGTGTGCGGTCGTCCGGTGTTGGGTGCTGGCGGTGTAGTGGCGTTGTTCAGTGTGGCATTCATAGGGCCAGGGGATCTGGTGCTGGGCATGGTCCAGTCGCGTACGGGTGCAGACGGGCTTGCCTTAGGCACGACTTTGGTGCGCCAGCGGTGCGCCCGCTGAGCATGGCCGCCATTTTAGTGGACGTGGGAGGGAGGAGCAACTGGGAGTCGGGAGTGGGGCGGCGAATGGGCGAGCAGGGGAGCGGGGACGCAGGGGACGCAGTGGTGGGAAAGCGAGAGGGTAATGTGGGCGGAGGATAAAGGAGGCAAAAAAGGGCACAATAACAGTACAACAGTGTAAAAAGGAATAAAAGGCGAAGTACAACTTGTAACAATACGAGGGCAACTAATGACAATACAAGGGCAGAATCACAGTCACGACAGGGAAAAAAAGGGCAGAGCGAGCACAAAGAGCTTACGGCCTACCACTGGCCACCAGGGATGAGGTGTAGGTGGTAGCCTGGGGGTGGAGGAGGGCCTTGAACTTACAGCAAGTGGCAGCAGCGGGGACAGGGACAGGGACACACAGGTGGTGCTGTGTGGCGTGGGGAGCAACCTGCCTGTAAACAGGGTCAAGGGTCGCTCTCCTTACCACGCACCGGCCATCATATAAGGGGAGGTGGGAGGGAGGAGCAGCTGGGAGGTGGAAGCAGGGCGGTGAATGGGCGAGCACGGGGGCGGGACTGCAGGGGACACAGCGGCAGGAAAGTGAGAGGGTAGAGTGGGCAGAGGATACAGAAGGCAAAAAGGGCACAATAAAAGTACAAGAGTGTAAAAAAGAGTAAAAGGCGAAATACAACTAATAACAATACGAGGGCAACTAATGGCAATACGAGGGCAGAAGCACAGTCACGTCAGGGAAAAAAGGGACAGAGTGAGCGCAAAGAGCTTATGTCCTACCACTGGCCACCAGGAATGAAGCGCAGGTGGTAGCCTGCAGGTGGAGGAGGGCCTCAAACTTACAGCAAGAGGCAGCAGCAAGCTCAGGGACACGGACGCACAGGTGGTGCTGTGCGGCGTACGAAGTGACCTGCCTGTAAACAGGGTCCAGGTTCGCTCTCCTCACCGCGCAGCGACCGCCATATAAGGGGAGGTAGGAGGGAGGAGCAGCTGCGAGGTGGGAGCGGGGTGACGAATGGGCGAGCAGGGCGGCGGGGCCACAGGAGAAACAGCGGCGGGAGAGCGAGAGGGTAGATCGGGCAGAGGATACAGAAAGGCAAAAAAGGGCAATATAATAGTACAACAGTGTAAAAAGGAACAAAAGGCAAAATACAACTAATAACAATATGAGGGCAATGAATGACAATACGAGGGCAGAAGCACAGTCACGACAGGGAAAAAAGGGGCAGACCGAGCGCAAAGAGCGAGAATGTCAATGCCAGATTGAATCATCATACAGATGTTACTGATGTTACCTTATTGAAACTAATAAAAATGATTTAAAGCATTCCAAGCATAGTATTTTATATTGGAAGGGTACCATAAAGTTCACCTGAACTGGGGTAGACAGCAACAGTGCTATAGTTTAGTAGATATGGCACTGTCCCAGCTCTCTTTTTCACGCAATGCAGCAACTATCGTTGCTGCACTGCATTGCATGACTTTTTAGAAAATTTTCTCCGTGATGTCAATGGTCATTGTCCTGGAATTTAGGGCATGATTTCCAGATTGGCAGATGGGTTACTCCATCACAAATGTGAAAGGTTCTCGTCCACGATATTACAAATGAATTATATCTATATATATTCCATGGCACTTGTAATACTGCAGGCAGGATATCCATCTTGCTTGTGATTGAGTAACCCATCTGTTGAACTCTAGATCAAGCCCTTAGTCTTGATTCACCACAGTATGCAGAAGGTTGTGTGAATTGATAACCAAACAACCAGTTCACCACTCGCTCAATCCGTGGATAGTTTAATAGATGGGGACATTTTATTAGTAATTGTTTCAGTTGCAGATCCATCTCATAGGTTCTGTCATGCCAGTCTTGTCAATTTCTCAGGCATTATAGTTATGGTACATTTAGGTATTGTCTTTATGCTTAATCTCAGGCCCTTTACTTTTCAGTTAAAAGCTTTTGTGAGAAGAAATCCCACAGCAGTAAAATGAGGGACTGCTAAACAGCCCTCACTGCATGTGCTTTCCCCTAACCTATTTAAGCTGTTGGAAGAATTACCTGGCATGACAGACATATTTGCAAGTGAGCTATACATGAGTACAAATTGCCCAGTCTGCATACAAATCCAATATCACACATGAGCAGTATTGATGTCTTTCTCCACTCACATGTGGAGCTAACCTTAGCACATGGGGCCTCTGTGTTGAAAGGCAAAGAGACCTATTTTTTTATTTAAATTATTATGCTTGGTGGTATATACAGCCTAGTAGGTGGGGCCAGTCCCCAATCGAAAGCAATGGACTCGAACAACCTAATTATACTGCACTAGCATATCACCGACTGAGTCCAAAATGTGAGATGATCACAATTTCTGATGCTGCTAATATAACATGCACCAGCACTTTATGTTTTGGGCCAGATTGTTATTCCTCCATCTCTTCACACACTGATATTTAGTGGGAATGATGCCCAAAGAGGGAGTTAGCTCATTAGTTCCCTATAAGCCAATATGGACCCTATTGTTTGTTTTTAATATTGTATTTAGGCATATGCAAAATGTCATTATTTTAATTGATCAAGCAATAAAGATCACAAAGTCATGTGACAATGCATTGTTAAATGAAGTCCTAAATTAAGATGATCACATTTAAAATATGGTAGCTGAACTGATGTGCATGTTTAAAAGAATACATTGGACAAACAATAACATGTTTTCAGTAATCCTGCAGCAGTGCACATATTGATAAATGTGTGCCGGTTCACAATTCTATTTTGTCAATACCTTGGCTTAGAGAAAGATAGAAATGGCATCTTACAATAGCTAATTATCAATAATAAAAGTAAGTCAGCATTTGTTTTGATACAAGAATGATGTGTTTGAGGTTGCTGTATTCCTCGTTTGTAATTGCTTTATCACCTACCCCCAGTTGCATCCACTGTAGTTAAAATTTGGTTCTACTGCAGTTTTTTGCTTTTTTTAACAATATTTGTATTTCACACAGTTTTCAAACCATGAATAGTATGGATCTGTAATAGATCTGATGTGTTAATGACTCTACCCCCCCCCCCCCCAGCTTGACAGGCATTTGTCAACTGTAGCTTGCCTTATCAAATCCTGCTTAGAAGAAGAACTATCAGACTTGTCAGTGCCTTCCGCCTCAGCTGTCCTCTGGTAAAGGAAGGGTTGGCAGCTTTCAAGGCACAGCTCTCATGAAGGTATCTGTTCGAGCAGCTTGTAGTAAAATGGAGGCCACACCACTGTCCCATTTAATCTCACTGTGCTCATAGACCAAATTCTTTGCGAGAGGATGAGGTGCCTTGCGGGTGAGTTTGACTTTTAGCTGGGAAGGGCAAGAGGAGACCGACATTTGGGCTAGTCAAAGAGTGAGAGTAACAGAGGAAAGACTTCAGTCCTCCATCTGGCAAAACTGGACAACAGGGAATTTTTTGATTATTTGTTACCATAGTTCAGCATCAGAATCCAGGAAATTGGTCATTCTGCTTAAAAATTAGATTAGGATATGTAGGGATATTGTTGATGTGCTATGGAATTATTTTAATCAATGCTTTTTAACATTATAAAATGCATTCCAACAACTCTCAAATCAGAGGACTGCTTGGAACATAGGAGGCATCAAGAAGACTGCCTGTTAGAGAATACCCGCCCACCTTCAGAAGAAGCAAGGAATCCCTGACTCTGACAAACTAAATTCAATATCAAAGTAGCTGTACTTTTATTGGGTCCAAGGAGAAAAATCTGAAGATCTATTAACGTGGAAAACCAGTTGGAAGTGGCCTTTGACTGGAACCGGGGAAAATCCTTTTGTCATTTGAAGACATGGCCTTGTATTGAAGGAACATGTCCTGGAATTTCCTGAAAGTTTGGGGACCAGTGGGCAACCTGTGAAAAACGTATGTACATTTTGATACTAATTTTGAAAGCTTTCACTGTTGCCATTCACCATTTTGCTCCCATTTTGTGATAATTTGTGATTTAAGCAAATGAAGAACTGGAACACAGCTATTTGAGTGTGGTAAATGATTGCTTGTCAAATGAAGTTTGCAAAGCATGCACAGCCTTTGCTTGGAAACAGGAGCATTTGCTGGATTTTCTAATGTAAACAACTCAACATAACACAATAAAATAAACAAAACAGTAAAACATATGAGGGCACATCACAATAAAATAGTCAAAACTGAACACAACACAGCAACCACTCTGCAAACGTGCCTCCTAGCACACTGCTGGTGGGGCAATGAGGTCCTCTTGTGTCCTGGGGACCTCAGGACACAAGTGTACTTCATCCTCTGAGCAGCAGTGCCCCAGGAGGCACATTTGCAAAGTGGTGTGAAAAGGGGGTGTAGCCTCAGACCACCTCTCTGCAATCCAGCTGTGTGGTGCTTATTGGAAGTACCTGGTGGGCTAGTTGGCCCCCACAGACCCTCAGGAGGCAAGAGGACTTCCTCCCCCAACCAAGAGCATGCCAGGAGGTGCATTTGCTGAGTGGTGGAGAAAGGGGGTGTGGCCTGTGTCCACTCTCAACAATCCCACTATCTGGGACTTACTGGAGGTGTCAGGTAGGCTAGTCAGCCCCTAATGACCCCCAGCAGCGAAGGGGACCTCAATCCCCAATGAGCGCCCCAGGGAGTGCATTTGCTGACTGGTGGGCAAAGGGGGCATGGCATGCTGTGAGAATATACCATTGCTGCTGTATGGGACTTACTGGAGGTAATAGGAGGAGTAGTAGGCCTCTCAGGTTGTCTTTGGTGGCCAACTACCACTCCTATTACCTCCAGTAAGTCCCACACAGAGGCATTGCTAAGAGGTCTTTAGGGGCCACGGCCCTTTCCCCAGCACTCTGCAAATGCACCTCCTGGCACACTATGGGTTGGGGTATGAAGTCCACTTTACTCCTGAGGGACTTTAGGGGCCAAAAAGCCCTCCTGGGACCTCCTGGGACCTCCTGTATGTCCTTCACAGTGGAATTCCTGAGCGCTGGTCAGAGGCCCAGCCCCCTTTCTCCACCACTCTGCAAACACAACTAGTAGTCAAAGAAGCATTTGCAATGTAATAGGTTTCGCATTTGTGAGAGTTAGAGCACTTCCAGACCTAGTCAGAGGTATGAGCAAGGCCACTTGAATTATGCAACTGTTTGACTGCACTGATTTTCGCATAATTATCCATTTTCCGTATTTGCCGCATAATCCATCATCTGCTGTATAATTTGCAGACTTGAACAAAAAAATATTGTTTCTAGCTTAAAGGTTTCAAACGTTAACAAAAATGCAGCGACAAATGTTACAATGTGGTTGAAGGTCCTTTGCAAAGCTGCAATGCTCAACTGTTACTTATTACTAAATGTGGGTGTTCAATTGGTACTAATGGTGAGCAAATCACTCTTGCTTCTTTCTGTGCCTCTCTTGCCTCTTTCTGCGCTTCTGTTAACTCTGTCTGCACCTCACTTCTCTCTGTCGGTACCTCTCATGCCTCTTTCTGCACCTCACGTGCCTCTTTCTGTACTTCTCTTGCCTCTTTGTGCACCTCTCTTGCCTCTTTCTGCATCTCACTTGCCTCTTTTGTCCCTCTCGTGCCTCTTTCTGCACATCGCTTACCTCTTTATGTACCTTTCTTACCTCTTTTTGCACCTCACTTACCTCTTTCTTCACTTCTATTGCCTCTTTCTGCACTTCTCTCGCCTCTTTCTGCACTTCTCTTCCATCTTTCTGCACTTCACTTGCTTCTTTCTGCACTTCTCTTGTATCTTTCTGTGCTTCTCTTACCTCTTTCTGTACTTCTTTTGCATCTTTCTAAACTTCTCTTGCTTCTTTCTGCACTTCTCTTGGCTCTTTATGCACTTCTGTTTCCTCGTTCTGCACTTCCTTCTTTCTGCACTTCTCTTGCCTTTTTGTGTGCAATTCTTGCCACTTTATGCACTTCTCTTGCCTCTTCCTGCACTTCTCTGGCCTCTTTTTGCACATTTCTTACTCTTTCTGCACTTTTCTTGTTTTTTTCTGCAGTTCTCTTGCCTCTTTCTGTACTTTTCTTGCCTCTTTCTGCACCTCACGTGCCTCTTTCTGTAGTTCTCTTGCCTCTATCTACACCCCACTCTCTTCTTTTTGCTCCTCACGTGCCTCTTTCTGCATTTCTCTTTCTCTTTTCTGCTCTTTTCATGCTTCTTTCTGTACCTCTCTTGCCTCTTTCTACAGTTCACTTGCTTCTTTATGCACTTCTCTTTCGGTGCTTCTTTTGCCTCTATTTGCACTTCTCTTGCTTCTATCTATACATCTCTTGCCTTTTTCTGCACCTTTCTTGTCTCTTTCTTTACCTCTGTTGCCTCTTTCTGTACCTCGCTTGCCTCTCTCTGCACTTCTTTTGCCTCCTCTTTCTGTACTTCTCTTGCCTCTTTCTGCACTTCTCTTGCCTCTTCCTGTAACTCTTTTGCCTCTTTCTGCACCTCACTTATCTTTTTCTGTAGATCTCTTACCTCTATTTCCACCTCACTCTCTTGTTTCTGCACCTCTCTTGCCTCTTTCTGCACTTCTATTTCTCTTCTCTGCACCCCACTCTCTTCTTTCTTCCCCTCTCTGGCCTCTTTCTGCCCTTCTCTTTCTTCTTTATGCACGTCTCTTCGTTCTTTCTGCACAACACTTGCCTCTTTTTGCACTTCTCTTGCTTCTTTCTCCATCTCTCTTGCCTATTTCTGTACCTTACTTGCCTCTTTCTGTACCTCTCTTGCATCTTTCTGCACCTCACTTGCCTCTTTCTGCACTTCTTTTTCCTCTTTCTGCACTTCTCTTGCCTCTTTCTGCAATTCTCTGGCTTCTTCCTGCACTTCTCTTGACTCTTTCTGTACTTCTCTTCCCTCTTTTTGTGCTTCTCTCCCCCCTTTCTGCACTTCACTTTCCTCTTTCTGTACCTCACTTGCCTCTTTCTGCCCTTCTTTTGCCGCTTTTTGCACTTCTCTTGCTTCTTTCTGCACTTCTCTTGACTCTTTCTGTACTTCTATTTCCTCGTTCTTCACTTCCCTTGCTTCTTTCTGCACATCTCTTGCCTCTTTCTGCACTTCTCTTCCCTCTTTTTGGGCTTCTCTTCCCTCTTCCTGCACTTCTCTTTCCTCTTTCTGCACTTCTATTGCCTCTTTCTGCACTTCTCTTTCTTCTTTCTGCACTTCTCTTGCCTCTTTCTATACTTCTCTTCTCTCTTTTTGTGCTTCTCTTCCCCCTTTCTGCACATCACTTGCCTCTTTCTGTACCACTTGTAGGAAGGTGGAATCTGACTATATGGTTGCCCCCACTTTCTTCCTGGTATTTTGCTGGTTTATGACTTAGTTGGACTGGGATCCTGCTATTTAGGGCCCCAGTCTATCTGCTTTCTCTGTAAAATGGTTTCCATGTACATTAGGTACATTTCTAATTGGATTCTGGAGTGCCTTATAAGCCCCTGGTATATGGTATACTATGTACCAAGGGCATATGTACCTCTGAGGCCTACCAGGGGCTGAAGCATGTATTATGCCACCCCTGGGAAGCACTCCAAAATGACACCACAGGTCTGCTGCTGCAGCCTGGGTAAGGTGGAGCTTGCACCCCTTACAGTGGTATAGGCTACCTATATCCACATATATATACCGACAATTATAAACCTATAAGTCACTCCTATGGCAGGCCTTGACAATCCTGAAGGCAGAGTGCTTGGTTTTTGTGTGAGAGGGTGCCCAAGCATGAACTGAGCCCCTCTTTGGTGTGAAACTGGACAAAGGGGAAGAGGTGTAACCACCCCTTCCCCAGGTCCACCCATAGGTGGGGCCTTAGAGTTAGTCCATCCCCTAAACTTGGTATACGTATAGGAACCCAGTCCCTAGGACTTCAGATTACCCTGGACGAAACTCTGCAACATAAATCATGGATCTTTGACATTCTATCCTGACTAGAAGACTGAAGAAATCTCCCTTGGGGTTAAGGAGTGACTCCACTGCTTAGCAGGCACCAAAGAAGCAACTGACCGGTCTGCATCGCTGAAGCTCCCACCGGACGCCGAAGTCTTTACATAACCAGAGGTGGATTTCCAGACTTCCCCTAGGCTTCCCTGAGTCCACAGCAAAGCTGATGCCTGTGGCTATCGTGGGTGACATGGAACCTTGACCCCTGGACACCGTGATCCTTTGCAGCATCAGCATCAGCATCTTCCTGGGGTTCCTCAAAGTTGTGCTTTGGGCTTCGAGTAGTTCCAGCCTTGAGCACCTCCTGTGCCAAAGATTGCTGGCCTCCACTCCACGAGTGACCCGTAGACCAGTTTCAAGTGTGACTGCTCGAGGCTCTTTCGCGATCGCTAGCCCATTGTCTAGTAGTTCCCCACGAAGGCAATTTGTGCTTCTTTGGTTGATCCAGACGTGCCCTGACTTACCCTCACTGGGTGAGTCCCTCAGACCTTACTGGTCTGATCCGCAGTCCTTTCTCTATTTCCAAGAGACTTGCTGTTGCCAAGGCTTGTTGGGTCCAATCTGGTCGCTGACACTGCAGCTCTCGACAGACTTTGTGGGACAGCTTTAATCCAGCTCCTGGTTGTCATCGGCACCTCCTGAACCTCGTGGCTGAAGAGTCAAGACACCCGTCAACTCACCTGAAGCACCCGACATCTGTGGGCATTGGTCCATCGTGCCCCTGGTCACTGGCAAGTGACCCAGACTATGTCCACTCTGTTTTCAGGTTCCTTCCATCTTCGAGCCAGGCTTGGATCCATTCGGACACTTCTCCTCTTCACGGCAGCAGCACTTCCTGAGCAGCTTCCATTGAAATCGACGACGCGACCCGACACCAAAAGACACCTATGCACCCGATTTCCTTGGGTGAGGTAACTCGAGTACTCCGGTGCTCCCGTGGGTGCTAGTCCTAAAACTGTCTAAGTCCAAAAGGGTTTAGTCCTGAGTCCTTTCTAAGTATCCTTAATCTTTAAATTTCCAACCGCAACATTGCCCATAGAAGTTAATGGGAACCCACAGCTGTGTTCTCACACTGCACACGGCCCCCGTGGGTCCCCTGTGTCACTATCTTGGGTGGTTCGTTGGGGTCCCAGCAATTTTACAGGCTCTAGGCCTTGTGTCTAGTTCAGTCGTGGTTCTTATACTACTGTTTTGGTATATGGTTTGGTATGCCCCTAGGGCCCACACGTGTATTTGTGCTATTACTGTTGATTACTGACTTGTAACTTAAGTACTTCAAACTGTAGCCTCATAAAGAGACTACAGGGGCGTGTTTAATCTTAAATACAAACATTTTAAATATATACCTGGTGTGGTTGTCCTTTCATTTGATCATTCAAGAGATTATAGTCTGGTAAAACAAGCTGCTTTACATTCCTTCAAGACTTAGCCTGAAGACTGCTCTCCATAGCTACCATTAGGAAAGCTTTCTATAAAGGTTTTCTTTAACCTATACCAATAAGGGGTTGTTTGGACTGATACAGTGTGCCCAATAGAACTAGTGGACAGCATATATCAGGCTAAATTCTCACACTACTTGTGCCTCTTTCCGCACCTCACTTCCCTATTTCTGCATTTCTCTTGCCCCTTTCTGCATTTCTTGTGCCTCTTTCTGCACTTCTCTTGCCTCTTTCTGCACAAGTCTTGCTTTTTTCTTCATATCTCTTGCCTTTTTGTGCACATCTCTTGCCTGTTTCTGCATTTCATTTGCCTCATTCTCCACTTCTCTTGCATGTTTCTTCACAATTCTAACTCTTTCTGCACATCTGTTGCTTCTTTTGGCACTTCCCTTGACTCTTTCTGCACCCAATTGCTTCATTCTGCACTTTCCATGCTTCTTTCTGCATCTGTCTGGCTTCTTTCTGCACCCCTATTGTCTCTTTCTACACTTGTCTTCCCTCTTTCTCTACCTTTCTCGCCGGTTTGTGCGTCTCACTTGCCTCTTTCTGTATCCATCTTCCCTCTTTGTGCAACTCTCTTCCCTCTTTCTGAACCTATCTTGCTTTTTTCAGCACCTCTGTTGCTTCTTTCTACACTTCTCTGTCTTCATTCTGTACCCCTCCTGTCTCTTTCTGCACCCCTCTTGCCTCTTTTAGCACCTCTGTTGGTTCTTTCTGAACTTCTCTTGCTTCTTCCTGCACCTCTTTTGCAAATTTCTGCATCCCTCATGCCTCTTTCTACACCCTTCTTCCCTATTTATATACCTCTCTTCCTTCTTTCTGCACTTTTCTTGCTTCTTTCTGCACTGTTCTTGCTTCTTTCTGCACCTCTTGTGCACATTATTGTATCTCTCCTACCTATTTCTGCACCCCGTTCCCTCTTTCTGAACCTTTCTTGCCTGTTTGTGTACCTCTTTTACCTCTTTTGGCACCTCTGTTGCTTCTTTCTGCACTTCTCGTGCCTCTCTCTGTACCCCTCTTGCCTCTTTCTGTATCCCTTTTGCCTCTGTGTGCACCTCTCTTGAGTCTTTCTGCACCTCTCTTGCCATTTTCTGTAGTTCTCTTGCTTCTTTCTGCACCTCTGTTGGTTCCTTCTGCACTGCTTTTGCTTCTTTTTGCACCTCTGTTGCAAATGTCTGCATCCCTCTTGCCTCTTTCTGTACTCCTCTTCCCTCTTTCTGTACCTCTCTTGCATCTGCCTGCATACCTGTTCCCTCTTTCTGTACCCCTTTTACCTGTTGCTGCAACTCTCTTGTCTCTTTCTGCAGTTCTCTTGCTTCCTTCTGCACCTCACTTGCCTCTTTCTGTACTTCTCGAGTTTCTTTCTGCACCCTTCTTCCCTTTTCTGCACATCTATTGACCATTCTGCACATCTCTTGCCTCAGTCTGAACATTTCTTGGTTCTTTCTGCACTGTTCTTGCCGCTTTCTGGCGTGTCTCTTTCTGCACCTCTTTTGCTTCTTCCTGCACTTCTCTCTCCTCTTTCTGCACCCCTCTTGATTCTTTCTGTACCTCGGTTGCTTTTTGCTGCACTTGTATTGCCTCTTTCTGCACCTCTGATGCTTCTTTCTGAACTTGTATTGCCTCTATCTGCACCTCTCTTGCTTCTTTCTGCATCCCTGTTGTCTCTTTCTGTACTCGTCTTCCCCCTTTCTGTACCTCTCTTGCTTCTTTCTGCACTCCTCTTGCCTCTTACTACACCTCTCTTGCTTCTTTCTGCACCCTTATTCCTTTTTCTGCACAACTCTTGCCTCTTTCTGCAAGTCTCTTGCCTCATTCTGCACATTTCTTGGTTCTTTCTGCACTGCTCTTTCCTCTTTCTGTACCCCTCTTGCCTTTTTGTGCACCTGTTTTGCTTCTTTCTGCAGTTCTCTCTCCTCTTTCTGTACCCCTGTTGCCTCTTTTTGCTCCTCTGTTGGTTCTTTCTGCACTTCCCTTGCTTCTTTCTACACCTCTGTTACATCTTTCAGCAATTCTCTTGCCTCTTTCTGCACTTCTCTTGCTTGTTTCTGCACCTCAAGTGCATATTTCTGTATCTCTGTTGCCTCTTTCTCCACTTCACTTGCTTCCTTCTGCACCTCTCTTGTCTCGTTCGGCACCTCTGTTGCTTTTTTCAGTAGTTCTCTTTCTGTACCATTTGTGCCTCTTTCAGCACCTCTGTTACATCTTTCTGTACTACTCTTTCTTCTTTCTGCACTCCTCCTGCCCCTTTCTGTTCCTCTCTTGTCTCTTTGTGGACACCCCCTACCTTTTTATGTACCCCTCATGCCTCTTTTTACACCTCTGTGGGTTCATTCTGCAATGCTCTTGCTTCTTTCTGTACCTCTCTTGCCTCTTTAGGCACCTCTTTTGCTTCTTTGTGCAAAAGGAAAGTTCATGCCAATCACAGGGGTATCCCAACCCATAGTGTACCCTAGTGTATGTAGGTGGTTTCACTGTATTCTAAGTGTCTTTCAGCATAGCACTGGCTCCGGACCTGGTTAGTCGGAGTCAGTTACCCCCAGTATCAGTCAGCAAAAAGTTGGGGGCACAGGATGACTTTGCAACAAGGCCTCATTCTGCACCTCTGTTGGTTCGATCTACATATCTCTTGCTTCTTTCTGCAACTTTCTTAGTCTTTCTGGACTTTTGTTGCCTCTTTCTGCATTTCTCTTGCTTCTTTCTGCACTTTTCTTCCTCTATCTGCACATGTTCTCCCTCTGTAGGAATAGTTAGAAATTAGCATTTAAAAATCTTTCAAAATTCACTGAAAAAACCATGGGTTTCAGGGAGGTTATAGTTAGAAATTATCACTTAGAAAACCTTTGAAATTAACTGAAAAAAACATAGGTTTCAAGGATGTTAGAGTAAGAAATGAGCCTTCAAAAAATCATTGAAAATTCACTGAAAAAACCCCAGGTTTCAGGGACATTATCGATAGTTAGATATTTCACTTGTGCAAAACCAGAGAAATCCGGCTGTTATAGTTAGTTCAGCTATCTATAACTCGCGCCCCTCCGCAATGCACTGCTGATGACGTCACATATTAAATGATTCATCACATGGTTAGTGACATCACTGATGACATCACTGGTGACATTTCAAATGACATCACTGATGACATCATCCATGTGATAATCTGATGCACCTCCTCATACCCTAATATAACCTTTGACACACCCACTCTAAAATACAGTACCATTTTTGAAACCACAGACACACCAATACCAGTTACTATATACCCACTCACTGATTCCTAGGTCTACACACACATCCACTCATTCACCCATACAGTCACTCATACATGCAGTCACTCTTCAATACGGCACTATCAAATGCACTCATATACCTATACAGACACTCACGTACCGTTACTAATCCACAGCCACTCTCACAAGCATTCACTCTCACATACAGTTATTTCTATACTCCAACACTCACATGTAATGCCTTTTACATATGTAGTTACTCACACATGTACAACTGAGACATCCATTCACCTTTTAAATTCTTGCCTGATATTTTAGTAGATTTTTTAGGAGCAAGGCTGGTGGTAAGGAACCCTGCTGTAGAATGACAAAGAGAGGTAACACGGGGACCGTCCAGACACTCCAGCCAGTTGTAAATTTTATTATGAAGGGTATATCTATTAGGATATTCTAGATTGCTTGGCCCTTCCTCTGTGACCACTTGAGAGGACTGACTCTCCCGAACTCCCTGTAAATCAGCTGGATTAGGCAGGAGTACCTCCGATGAGGACTCTTTACTTGCACTCACACTTACACTTACACAATCTGTAGTGTGTGCTTGAGGGGGTATCACAGACGGAACCCTTGTTTTAACTTTTTTTCCTCTCTTAACTGGGAGGTTTGAAGAGGAGCTCACATCATCATCCCCCATATTTATTTTTTTGGATCGTTTAACTCGTCCGGGGGGTCATATGTTGAAACCGGTAATAACACTCCTTTGAACTCCTGCCGTAAAAGCTATTAAGGGGCGAGGACGGTTGTAGCACGGTTCTCTGCTCTTGAAAGTGTTGAACGTAATCCTGTAAGTGTAATTTTTATAATCTTCCTGTTGTAGATCAGAAAAGGGAACAAGCAAACAAAAACTTCTACTGCTAAAACCTAGGTTTGAATTTACTCCAGTAACCCCCCCAGTAATGCCGTAATTACTACAAGGTGGATTCCACATAAATAAAATCCTACCTGGTGTTCCTCGCAAGGAGATCCTGGCAGTTGCGTGCCTATCAGAGCAAACCCCAGATGCAGCCTGCAGCAGTCTCCCCCCTCCACAGGCAACCGCAGGGCTCCCACACAGCCTCACCAACTCTCGCTCCAGATTGCATCCGAAAACTCCATTCACCAGGGACCAAAACCTGGCAACGCCCCCTCAACGGCAAAGCAGCAGCAAAGCAGGGGAAGCAGGGGAAAGCAACCGGAGACAGCAGGGCTCAACAAGACCCAGCAACCGGCGCCACAGGCCACAGCACTGCCGGACACCCCCTCTACACCAACCCACACAAGGCAGCAGCCAGAAGCAGCGAGGCAGCGAGGCAGCAGGAGGCAGAGGCGGGGGGCAGCAACTGGCAACCGGCACCGCGGAACACCGACAGGAGGAAACAGAGCCCGCACTCGCGTACGCCGACACCCAACAGCCGACAGCGCACAGGACGGAAGTCGTGAGGCTCAAACAGTCAACATCGAGAGGGCACCAGCTCCATAAGTGAATATTAAGATTTTCAGCATAATTTCAGCATAGTTTTCTGCAGGAATAAAGCTCCGGGATCATTCAAAGGTGCCGAGAGGTGGAGACAAGCTCGCGGCGTGATCTAGTCAGCCGCCATGTTCCCAGTCAAAAAAAAAAAAGGATAGGTAATAACAGTTGCTTTACAAAACTATCGCCTCTCGGTCCTTGCGACAGCTAAAAGAATCTTCAAATCTTAAAATTAAGCCATCCTTAAGATCGTTTTTCAAGATACAGGAGAAGACGTACTTAACGCCACCACTGCCACTGGAGGAGTCCCGGCCTATCACAAGTGAGAGAAGTGGGAAAATAACATCAACTAAGTTATTTAAGGTAGCTGAGGCCAAGATGGGCACAAGGGAAATCTTCTCGGCTTCTGCGGGGGTGGATCTCCCTAACATCACAACAGAAAATATGTTCGAGGCACTAAGTGAAAATGGCCTGGAGCCCATATCTGTTTTTGGAAATGGCAACACTACACCGACTCCTCTGGTATTTCCAGTTTTGCCATCTACTTCTGACCAGTCTGACTTGGTGCAATTGCTAAACTCCCTCTCTTTGGAAATTCGTAGCAAGTTCGCCATTTCGGAGGTGAATCAGGTTAAGATCCAAGACTCACGTGAGTCTTTAGAAGTTAAAATGTCGGCTATCATCGAAAGAATATGTATAATGGAGGCCTCAATTGAAGCTATAAATAAGCAAGTGGAGCTGAACTGTTCTGAAATCCAGACATTAAAAATGGGAGAAAAGGACATGCTAGAAAAACTGGAAACTTTGGAGAATAATGCCAGGCGCAATAATATTAAAATCATGAATATCCCAGAGGGTTCAGAAGGGGGGGACATTAAAACCTATGTTATAAGTCTTTTAAAAGAGTTTATCCCTGTACTAGATGTTAAGGATCTAGAAGCTGACATCCAGAGAATCCACAGAGACCCTTTCTCCAAGAACCCAAACAGGAAAAATCCCAGGCGAATCTTGGTTAATTTTAAATCATGCGCTCTAAAAGAACGGGTTCTCTCGGAAGCCTTAAAAGCCGGGACTTTTACAAAGGGGGATTGGGTCTTTCGGATAAGATCAGATCTCTCCAGAATCATACAAGACAGACAATGGGAACTGGGGAAATTTATACCAGCTTTATGATCACTTGGCGCCACAGCACAGCTGAGGTTCCCTGCATTACTCAGAGTGATGTGGAGAAACAAAATGCATAATTTCAGAGATCATAAGGAGGTAGGGATCTTTGTTGATCAAATTAAAGCTCAGGGTTAAGGTTGCAAAGAAAAGGTAGGACATGTACCGGTTGCCGGGTTGGTAATGAGCTCAAAGGGGTTATTCTATATCAAACCCCATGTGGTATAGGGGGGTTCCCAGGGGAGGGGGGGTTGGTGATTCACGGGAAGTCTATACATTTAATGAATTTAATTTTTCACTGGGTGGGGAGAAAAGTAGGGAAAAACAAAGAAAAAGTCCTCATTTAAATAGTTTTTTTAAGGAAGTTGCTAATCAGATAGGAAAGGATGACAAAAAAAAGTGCATCCTGCTTGAGCGGAGTTGAGGATCGCTGGGTTGGTACAAATGATTGAAATTAGAATCTGTTCTTGGAATATTAATGGTTTAAGGGTCCCAAGTAGGTGAAGGAGAATATTGCAGTATTTAAGGCAAGCAGATTTCGATATTATTATTCTACAAGAGACCCATCTTACATCGGATGAATGGGAACTGGTCTGTGCTAAACAAAGATGGATAGGGGGGTCACTTAACACCACAAAACCCTTTTATACTAAGGGAGTGTCTATTGTCTGGAAAAAATCTGCAAATGTGGTTCTAGGGTCCTATAAGGTAGACAACAAGGGGCGCTGGATCATAACGGATTTAAAAATACAAAATAACTGGGTGACCTAGGTGGGTTATTATGGCCCGAACACTGATGATGAGTCCTCTCTTAACATGAATTATAATCATCTACTTGATTCAACTTACTCCATCATCATGGGTGGAGACTTCAACGTTCTTTTAAACCCATCATTGGAGAAATCTAAAGGGGGTAAACTATTATATATGAAATGAGCTCATTGATCAAAACACTGATGGAGGATCTAACTCTGATAGACATCTGGAGAGTGAAAAATAAGTCCATAACTGGTCCTCAAAATTTCACCTTTCATAATAAAAAACATAAACACCATTCTAGAATAGATTTTTTTTTGATAGATCATAGATTAATAGATTTAGTTGGTGCAATCTCTCACATTCCAGAACATCTATCTGATTATTCATCTGTTCAGATGGGTTTAAAATTCCCTCATCAATCAGAAACCAAAAGATGGACGTTCGTTAGGTCCATTCTTAACGATAAGTCAGTGGTTGCTCAGTTAAAAATTGACACCCTATTTTTCTTTGAGGTACATGATAGGTCTGCCCCATTAGAGACAATTTGGGATGCCTACAAGGCTTTCATTAGAGGCAGAATTATTGGCATACCAGCTAATATCAATAAGGTAAATAAAGAAAGATTGAAGCTATTGGAAGCCGAAATTCATAAAGCCTCGCTTGCCCAATCAACTAACCGGAATAGTGCAGATCAGAGGGAGGATAGTCCTAAGCTGTTGGCTAAAAGACAGGATATGGCAGATTATTTAGATAGCATTATTAAGAGAAGATGGGATACCAGTAAATTGGCCAAGTATGAATATGGAGAAGGTAGTGGGAAACTCCTGGCCTGGAAATTTCGAGCCAATCTAACGAGAAATCTCATTAAAGAGATCTACAATATAGAAACAGGGGAGATATTTTCAGATAGGGCTAAGATGGAAAGAGCGTTTGAAAGTTTTTTTAAGGATCTGTATACTGAAGATCTAGTTGTCACGGACTCTCAAATTAAAAATTACTTAGATAACATCTCCCTACAGTCGCTATCTGAAGAGCAGGCTCAAAAGCTTAATAGGAAGATCTCACTATCTGATATCAGGGCTGCAATTAAAAATTTAAAGAGGGGGAGTGCTGCAGGTCTAGACGCAATCCCTAATGAGTTTTATATTGCATTAAATGAGACGCTTGCCCCGATTATGGAGGTACTTTTTGATAGTATCTTTACAAATAACACCAATTCCTAGTTCCTGGAATGAGGCAGCTATCACCTTGATACTGAAACCCAACAAAGATAAAAAAAATGTGAGTCTTACAGACCCATTTCCCTGCTCAACTGCAATTATAAAATCTTTGTACAAATCATAGCAGGAAGATTAAACAACATAATGGGTAATTTAATCCATGTTGATCAAAAGGGGTTCATTAGAGGGCGCCATCTGCATGATTTAACTCATGAGTTAATCGGTGCCATTGATATTGCTTCTACGAATAATATGCCACTTACGATCTTTGCATTTGACGCGGCCAAAGCTTTCGATCGGGTCAATTGGTCTTGCCTACACCAGTTGGTCCATGCGTTTGGCTTAGGAGAAAATATTGCAAGAACTCTTAGGAAGATCTACAAATCTCCAACTGCCAGATTGGTATGTGCTCCTGAGTGTTTTCCCAGTCGATGTTTTGCTTGGAAGCTTATTTGGCTATGGATTGGTCTTGTTGTGTCACATGTCCATTGTGAGAGTGGGTAAATCTGTAGCCTGCCCCGGGGGTGTGTGCTTGTGTGAGGCGGGGTGTGACCGGGCCTGCTGTTGGGTGTAGTGTGATTTGTCATTGGGTCTCCCAGGTGATGTTTCTGTCCCCTCATGGTGCATGCTGGCATGACAGTGTGTGTGAGTTCCTGTGCTAGGTATGTGAGCTTGTGGAGTTGTTGTTTGAGTGTACAGTGGTCACAGGAGGGCCTTGTGCTGCCTACAGCAGGGCCAAGTGTCAGCTACATTGTCAGTACTTTGCCAGTCCCTGTGCATTGGGCATGGTGCATGGGTATGTACCTAGGCCATATGGGCTGTGGGCATTGGTGTCTGCTTCTGAGTTGCACAATGTGTTGTGTGAGCCCCACCCTCCCAGCATCCCGGACATCCAGTCTTGGGTTTGTGGTTGTTGTGGCCTGGGACATGGCATTGCCTTTATTTGTGAATGGGGCATGAAGACGTTAGTGGCATGTGCGTGGTTTTTGAGTGTGGTTTTGTGCGGTGAGGGCTTTGGGTAAGTTGCGTGCATTTGGTGTATTTGTGGTGTGGATGCCATTCCCCCCATGTTACGTGAGTTGTTTGTGTACTCATCAGGCTCTGCGACTCCTTCGACTCCGTGTACTCCCACCGGCGGAAGCGTGGCCATCACCTTCTCCTCCCAGGGATGGTAATGTATGGGTCTGCGGGGCAGCACACCTCCAGTGATGTTACTCTGGGCGTATTCCTCGTTCATTTTCCTCTTGACTGCCCTGCGCAGATCGTACCACCTGGCTTGGCATTCATGCCTGGTCCTTCGGATAGGCGCAACTGCATTCACCTTATCGACGATCCTCTGCCACAGGCTTGTTTTTTGGGCTATGCTGGTCTGTCTGACCAATGTTCCAAACAGCTGTGGCTCGACTCTGATGACTTCGTTCACAAGGAGCTCCAGCTCCGCCATTGTGAACTTTGGATTCTTGTCCATGGGCATGGTGTAGGGTGTGGGTGTGGATGGTTGTGGGTGTGTGGGTGTGAATGTGACAGTGTGTGTGTGAATGTGAAGAGGGGGTGTTTGTGAAGGAGGTTGTGTGAAGGTGTGTGAGTTAAGGTGTAGTTGAGGTGTAAGTAAGGTGCAGTTGTTTGTCTGTGGGGTCTGTAATCAGTGGGTCTGTTGCAAAGGCTCATGGGTTGTGTGTGGGTGCCCTTTTTATTGGTCCTTTTGTGGGTGTGGCTGGGTTTGAATTTGTGGTGGGTGTGTTATAAGAGGTGGTTGTGGTGTAGGGCCTCTGTTTGCCTGTTTGGATGTGCCAGGTCAGTCATAGAGATGTATTTTGTCATGTAGACGTGTTTTGTGGTGTTGTGCGAGTCGAATTGACCCTCCTTGTTCTGTTTTACAGTGTCCTGGTTCTGTACGAGTATTTTTCGCGTAGGTAAGGTCCGTACATACGCGACGCTGGGTGAGGGTGCTGTGCTACGGTGTTGGGGTATGGTGCGTACAGGTGCAGGGCTGTGCTACAGTATTGGGATACGGTGCTTACAGGTGCGGGACTGTGCTACGGTGTTGGGGTACGGTGCGTACAGGTGCGGGGCTGTACTACGGTGTTGGGGTACGGTGCGTACAGGTGTGGGGCTGTGCTATGGTGTTTGAGTACGGTGCGTACGGGTGTGGGGCTGTGCTACGGTGTTGGGGTATGGTGCGTACAGGTGCGGGGCTGTGCTACAGTGTTGGGGTACAGTGCGTACGGGTGCAGGCTGTGCTACGGTGTTGGGGTACGGTGCCTACAGGTGCGGGGCTGTCCTACGGTGTTGTGGTACGGTGCGTACAGGTGCGGGGCTGTGCTACGGTGTTGGGGTACGGTGTGTACGGGTGCGGGGCTGTGCTACAGTGTTGGGGTACGGTGCATGCAGGTGCAGGGCTGGGGTACGGTGTTGGGGTACGGTGCGGAGGGGCGGTACGGTGCTGTCATATGGGGGTACGGTGCTGACATATGCGGGGTCAGGGGGGGCTGTACGGCTCGTCTCCGGGCACAAGTTTACCCGTGTACATGTGTGCTACAGCGTTCGCTCCGTACGGGGTCTTTTACATGCGGTTGGGTATTCGGACGGGCGGTACGGATCGTACTTGCGCGCTCGGACTTGTGTTTTACGATTTGCACGTAAAAATTTCCGGCTCCCTATCGTCCACTTTTCCCAACGCTATTCGGACGTGAAAATTTCCGGCTCCCTCTCGTACCCTCTTCCCGACGCTATTCGTACGTATTTTTCACGTACGAATCGTACTTCGCTGTTTGTAAGGTACTTTTACGATTCGTACGTGAAAATATACGGATACGAGTCGTACGCAATTTTTTTTTACCGGATCGGAATCGCCACCAAAATATTTAGATAAATTCATAACATAGGGCCTGAATATGATGGCGGGAAGACTGCCACCGACAGCCGGTCTTCCCGCCCTCTGATAGATGTTTCTCGCCTGCCATATTACAATGGTGGGCGGCGGAGATGGTGTTCGGAAAGTGAATAAGAATTATAAGGATGTAGAAAAAAAACTTAAAAATATCTCTGTTGTGTAACGTAACATCAACCAACTTATCTGCTTTAAAGAAAGACTTTAAAAGGAACAAGGCTCTAGGTAAACAATATTTAGTTAGTAATAAAGGATCACATATGAGGTTAAAATCTTCTTCAAATAATGAGTGGAACATTACCTAACTTGAGATCCTCAGTAGTAAAAAGAGATGAAAATTAGGAACATCATTAGTACCACCATATTTTCATTAATAACTGAGTCGTTAATTTTTCATTTTCACTATAATGTAACGACCTTCTGTAAGTAAACATTTGATCAATATATTTCAATCTAATCTTTTTGCGAAAATATAGATACACGATTTATCTTATTAGCTGCGGGGGAATATTTAACAGTACTAACCTATTTTTCTGCATGAAAGCTAAAACTGTGTCATCAATATGTTTCTCCTGTAATATCTGCTTCAAGATACAACTTTAATATTATTAAAATTAGCCACATATAAAGAAGGTACAGAGGAAAGAAAGAGAATGAACATAAAAGTGTAGAAGAATAAAATGTAGTTTTAGAAATAAATGAAAGGAAGGACAAAGATAAACATAAATAGGACAACAGAGATACATCAATAATACTGTTGAATTGCACGCACACATATGCAAGAATGACCTGCCCGAGAAGGCCCTCATAGCTAATCTTAGAAAAAAGGGAAGTTAAAATGAAAAATTAAGGCAGAATTATCAGTCCCATTCGTTTCTATGGACATTGGAGATTGTTGATCCAAGAAAGTACATAGATGTTCTGGACATTGAAATTATTTAGAAAAGCCATCTTTCCAGATTTGCATCATAAATGGGTCAAAGAGTTCAAACAAAACGGAACTTCGTAGTTGTGGTCTCAGCACATTAAATTCTTTGCGTATTTTAAGTTTCCTTAGAAAAGTGTTGATTAATATAGATTTATTACCATTAAACATTAAAGACGGGGGAATGTCTCTTGCTGCCGTCCTTATCAACACTAAGGGCATGATTATGATTATGAGCTCTGGCAGACTCACGACGGCCCGACACCAATCTTTGATCAGTGGTCACAACAACGCAATTACAGTGTGACCTCACATGGTGTAGTTTTATACTCTCATTTCTCTATGGGAGCCTGAGCCATGGCCATAAACAGGCCGCAGCACAAGCTCCCATAGAGAAATGGGAGTCTGTGTACATCCCTACACCATGTGGTAGGCACCTCATTGTGTCTGCGACAAGGCTAAGGGATTTACAGGGGGGCACCATAGGTTACGCCCAAGCTCCCAACAGAGGGCCAGGGAAGAAGGGGGCCCTGCTAGGGTTCCCTAAAGGCACTTACTGACAGCAAATCCATGTGGTAAAGGCTGACATGGATGTGCTCTCGAAAGTGCCATCGTAATTCCGAAGGCGAAAATGCCTTTGTCACAGGATTATTCTGCCCTTCCGACTGGCAGATGGACTCCTCAAGCCCGTCAGAAGTCAGCCGGATTGACAGGCGGGTTGGAAATCCGACCGCCATAATTGAACTACAGCGGTCAGAAGTCAAACAAGGGATGTCAGTCGGAAAGCCTCCAACTTGCAAACAGAGGCATCCTAGTAGGGCCCTAAACGGTTATAGCGCAAAACTTTAAAAATCATTTGCCGCGGCTTGTCATGAACCGGGTTGCGGTGAGAGGGAATTCCATGTGTCTTGACAAATTATAATTATTCTGAAAATTTTAAATGCAAAAGAGCAGGCAATAATTTCTCTAAATACTGCCTGCAGACATTTCCTTCTACGTCTTCTGTTAAATTAAAGATACGTAAATTGCTCATTAGCAACATTTCTGCTTTATTTATCAATTTTGGATTCATATTCTTGAATTTTAGTTTAGTTATCAGAATCTTTTGTAGAAAGACTAGCCATGTCTTTGCGAATATTTTAAATCTCTTATGGAATAGAATCTGTGTTTAAACGCACAGCCAGTATTTCCTCCAGCAATGTAGATAATTAAGGTTCATTAGGTTCATTAGAATCCACAATTTTAGATTTTACAGCTGGCGGAGAAATAGTTTGTTTAAGCTTTCCAGTAGAACATTTTCCCCTTCCATTTTGGCTTAACTAATTATGCTCAAATGGAGCAAAATTGGAATTAGAAATAAATAAGCAAAAATAACTGATAGTCACCACAGAAGATGAAAGTACAGCATCTAAAACCAGTTGTAGGAGTGGTTGATGCCTCAGATGAGCCCTTTCCTTGAAGCAAACTCCAACTTCCTGACTGAAACTGAGCAGAGCAGGAGCAGAGAAACCAGAGATGAGCTCCAGAAGAGAAGGAGGCTCACAATTGCCTCTGGAAGCGCATGCAAACAAAGTGCTGGAGTTGGCAAGCTGTCCCAGGGCAAAAAGGGAGATAAAAACAAGTCCTGGTCATTAAACTAAATCCTAGTCAAAACAGGCTATAACAAGCGTCAACGGGAGGTGCCATCTTGCACTTTTGCGATCCCCCGTTTTGTTTATTTATAGGGCGTTTTTAAAGTTCTGATCAATGTGGTACATGTTCTTAATTGTTTTTTAATATAATAAATCATTCTTGAATATAATACATGCAAGTTAAGAGGCCTAGGGAGAGGTATTTACCACATGTGGTAAAGAACATTACCCTGAATTGAGGTATGTAGCACATGTGGTAAATAACATTACCCTGAAATGAGATATTTAGCACATGTGGTAAATAACATTACCGTGAAGTGAAGTATTTAGCACATGTGGTAAATAACATTACCGTGAAGTGAGATATTTAGCACATGTGGTAAATAACATTACCCTGAAGTGAGATATTTAGCACATGTGGTAAATAACATTACCGTGAAGTGAGGTATTTAGCACATATGGTAAATAACATTACCGTGAAGTGAGATATTTAGCACATGTGGTAAATAACATTACCGTGAAGTGAGGTATTTAGCACATGTGGTAAATAACATTACCGTGAAGTGAGATATTTAGCACATGTGGTAAATAACATTACAGTGAAGTGAGGTATTTAGCACATGTGCACATGTTCAGATGCTTTAGCTTGCAGATGTATAATCAGTATTTATCACACCAAATCTCGCATATGTGGCATGTTTACTGGACTTTGACCTGCGTGAATGTATCAAGAAAAACTGTAAGGATGCAATACTTATTGCACATCTCCTACATAAGGTTTTGCTCAGCGACATTAATGTATCTCTGAACTTGCAATAAGGACCATAGAATATAATAGTGAAGGAACGTCTTCTGAGGTTTTCATTTGCCTCAACTCTCTTATATTTGAGCCAGCGTAGATTACATGTTAGGTATTGTCTTTATGTTTTATATCAGCCCCTCCCCCATTGCAAAGATGCAAATGGGAACACATTAAAAAGGTAAACAGTTAAATACTTTTATGAAATGAAATCCGACAACAAAAGCCTGAATTATTGCAGAAGGGCTAAAAGGTAGAATTGCTAATTTGACCTCCTATTTCAAGGAGCCTGTGTTAGCAAGGTTGTCATTGGCCAAACAAAAAACAAAGGACAACAGACCCTTCTATCCCCCCAGTTGTCTGGCTGAACCCACCAGCCACCCCAACATCCTTTCCCAACCTGATAAGCAAGAGGTTCATTGTAATATTTAGCACATTTACCAATGGGGTTTTTACTATAGCCTTATAACCCGCGGTAGCGGGCTACACCGGCTATTAAAGGCCCGCTGCAGCGTTAAAGGCCCGAGCCGAAGGCGAGGGACTTTAACAAAGCAGAGGGACTTTAAAAGCCGGTATAGCCCTGCTACGAAGGGCTATAAGGCAATTAGAACATTCTGCCACTAGAGGGCAGAATGTTCTAACAAATAAAACAAAGCCTTCAGGGAGAGCGAGGGGATTGAAATCCCCTAAGGCTCCCTGAAGCCTTTGTTCACAGCCAGAGCTGTGAACAAAGACACATTGGAATGTTGGAGCTCCGGGCTTATACCAGCCATTATAAGCCCGGAGCACTCCATTGTTTTCAATGGAGCTACCAACATTCCAATGTTCTAATATAGAACAACACTGTGCATTATGGGATTTGTATTTTTATTTGTATTTAGGCATTAGCTTCAGAACCCAGCCTGCTGTGTGCTGAAGATAAAAAGCGAGGTTTGACTGAAGGTGCTGAACATAGCAAGGGTAAAAATGACAGCTGTGAAATGTGCATCCTGGTCTATTTAAACCCAGATATATGAAGAAAGAAGTGGGGACAAAAGTCCAAGGATGCTACTTGGTGTTAGTTAAACCAAAACTAACTGGATTAAGGTACAACGGTGCACCACTTGGCAGCCATGGAAGTGTGGTAAGGAGTTCTGCAAGTTAAAGATGGCTGCAAGTAATTGCACTGTTACCCACCCGCCTCCAGCATTCTAGTCATGAAGACAGAATAAGCAATAGGCAGCAGCAGGTCTAGCAGGCAACAGCGCACAGGGCCACTGCCATACAGCGGAAGTCCCTGCTGGGTAGAGGCTGTGATGGCTGCTTTCAGGGCTGGAAGGCCTGTCCTCCAAGCCGGAGGTTTCCAACCAGTAGTAGCTCATGAGATACCCTAGCTATCCAGCCGCCTCTAAGTAGCTCACCTTTGTGCAGCCCAGCTTTTTACATTAGAAAGATTTTTCTTTGTTTAAATGATATACATATAGAAAGGATGACTATACAACACTAATAATATTAGTAGCTCTCAATGTGTTTCATTGAACATAAGTACCTCTCAGTGCAGAAAAGGCAGCAGCAGTAGTTCCAACAGGCTACAGCGCCCGGAGCCACTATCATACTGTGGACTTTCCTGTTCGGTAGAGCCTAAGGTGGCTGTTCTCAGAGCTGGAAGTGCTGTCCTCTAAGCCCTGTCAAGAACCCTACCGAAGATTTGTTCTACCAGCCTGTGCCCAACATACATGGATTACACTCATTAAAGGCCTGAACATTGTCAGTCTTTCTCTCCCAGATCACTGGAGCTCCAGATCATGGACTCTCTCACCATATTTTTTGTTTGCTTGCTCTGACACAAGGAACAGAGAAAGGACACAGCACAATACCACAGGTGACAAGTGACATACATGCATGAGAGAAGAGTGTAGGTAAAGACTGGAGAAGAGGTGGGATAGTAAGAGAAATGGAAGAGGGAAAAAGAGATGCTATAAGGACAGAGAATGACTATTGCAGGATGAAAGGAAGGTATTGTCAACATAACAAGGGGTGAAAGCAAGAGACGTGACAAGATGTAAGGAACAAATAATGATAGAGAAACTGAGTCACAAGAGAATGGGAAGGAGAAGGTGTGAAAGGAGACAGAATAAAGACACGAAGGTGTGAAAGGAGGCAGAATAAAGACAAAGTTACAGAAAGTAACAGAGAAAAGAACAGAGGGAAAAGACTGGAAGTGTAAAGTTAAGTAAAACATGGGTGAGAGTGAAAGGAGAAGGTGGTATAGTGTAAAATGAAAGGCAAGATAGAGTGACAAAAGGGAGAAACAAGAGAAGTAAAACAGGAGTAAAGATAAAGGCAGCCAGATGCACCTTGAGACTAGACAGCTACATATCTTCTTTTGCAGGAGGAGCTAAAGGAGCCCATCAAAGGAGTCGGACAAGACAAAAAACTGTGGGGGACTTGGGGGTGTTTATGGACACTGACCTGAGGGTTTATTGACAGAATATCGACCTCAAAAACATAGATGTCAAAAATATCGAGGTCAAATTATAGAATGCAAAAATATCGACTACCTATACTTTACAGATAAGAACAAAAATTTTGGGAAAAAAGCTGATGTAAAAAAAAATAATAATATATATATATATTTATTAAATAATAAAATGTATTAAAAATAATTAGATTTAATATGCATTTTAACAAATATATTACTTTAAACAATTGATAAACTATTCATTTTAATTTATTTTAGAATTGTAAAATTATGTAAAAATATACAAATAAAACTTACATTTCCCACTCCAGTCAGTGCAAAAGCAAGGAAAGTGATCGATTGCGGAGAGGTAAAAATTACAATTCCCACTTCAATGAGTGCAACACTAGGGAAAGTGATGGATAGCGGAGGGGTAAAAAATACTATTCCCACTCCAATGAGTGCAACAGTAGGGAAAGTGTTGGATAGCGGAGGGATGAAATGTACTATTCCCTCTCCAGTCACTGCACAGTAGGGAAAGTGTTGGATAGCGGAAGGGTAAAAATGACTATTCCCACTCCAGTCAGTGTAACAGTAGGGAAAGGGGTGGATAGAGGAAGGGTAACAATTACTACTTCCACTCCAGTGAGAGCAACAGTAGGGAAAGTCATGGATAGAGTTGGGATACAATTTATTATTCCCACTCCAGTTAGTGCAATAGTAGTGAAAGTGTTGGATAGCGGAGGGGTAACAATTAATATTCCCATTCCAGTTAGTTCAAAATTAAAAACAAACTAAATATTAACAGCAACAAAAAATATTTAAAAAATAAAATACATGATAAATATATAAATATGTTAAATATTAAAATACACATATACTTAATAACAATTAAAAAAAAGAATAACAAATACCTACAAATATTACACTAAATAAAATAAAAACATCATTTTCAAACAAATAAATATTTTTAATTGGAA
This sequence comes from Triturus cristatus, assembly GCF_964204655.1. Lineage (NCBI taxonomy): Eukaryota > Metazoa > Chordata > Amphibia > Caudata > Salamandridae > Triturus > Triturus cristatus. The sequence goes on from NC_140590.1 coordinate 1,806,141,307, forward strand.
ATTATTTAGGATTAAAAACATTAATTATTACATAAATTCAGTTTTTTATTTTCTACCCTATAACACCACAGAATTCACAGCCCATATGTAAGTAAAAACATGTACTTCCATAATTAACATACTTAATTAGCAATTAAAGAAATATTATTAACTAAATACAATTTAAAACGCATATGAATTAATTAACTTCCAACACATTACCTCTATATTGCCCACAACCCACAGCTAAAAATAAACTGTAAAAAATGTATTACACAATAAAATTTATTTTAGAATAAAAAACTAATAGTATTGAGCAGATAATTATAAAGTAAGTAAAATTAATTTGCTCCCCCACCCTTTACTTCTGTAAAAGTAAAACCCACACACAAAAAAATAAAGATTTACCCTAATTAATATCAATTAAATAATTGATATTAATGATCAACTAATTATTAATTATTTAAACATAAATTACTTCCCACCCTTAACCCCTATAAATCCCACAACCCACACCTAACATTAATTACACAATTTCAATATTTAATTTTCAACTAATTAATTAACAACTTATTATTAATTAATTGAAAATAAATTACTTCCCACCCTCTACCCCTATAAAAGCCACAATCCACAAATAAAAAAAGTACACAATTACCATAACTAATCACCAATTAATTAATTAATATTAATTGATAACCAATTAATAATTAATTAATAATAAATGACTTCCCACAATTACAACTATAACATCTCAATTAAATAAATATTGATAAATAAAAAATGATTAAATGACTTCCCAACCTATTCCCCTATAAACCCCCAACCTGCTACGGAACTAAAAAAAATGCTAAACTTTATTAAAATTGATAACTACTAAAAATATAACACATATTTTGAAAAACATAAACAAATTCTTATACAAAAAAATCACTTACATTTAAAATATATAATAAATACATAAAAAAACAATATTTTAAATAGCAATATTTCTGCAAACGATGTCACTGACTTCAATCATTTTTTTAAATGATATTTCTTACCTTAAAATCAATAATCTTGACCACGGTATTCTTGCTGTCAATATTTCTGTGTCACGATATTTACAGCTCAATATTTTTGTAAGTTAACATTTCTGACTCAATATTTTGTCTGAATCCCAACCTGAGAATACTTGTTAACACACTCACACACTTCACATACTGGTGGGGGAGTAGTGCATCACATATTGTGGCATTACACATGGAAGGACTTAGTAGCCTAATTGTGTGGCTTTTGCATGCTGAGGTATTATTTTGACTTTCTTGAACATTACATACAAGGACATGAGGCACAGGGCCTCGGACCATACAATACATACTGGCCTTGCTTTGTTGTTGCCTTATATGCAGAAGAGTTTAGAATACTGGTTCTATATACTGAAAGAGAAACCCACAAAAGGATGGAGAAAAAACAGTTGCCAAACAAAGATGCACCCCCAGACAGTGCCCATAAGTGTAAGGAAAAAAAGTGATACAGTATTCAAAGTAGGATGCTGGCTGCTCAAACCATGCTGCCCCCAGGTGCATTTGGGGCACTTGTAAACAGTACTGGAGCAGTTGTGGATAAGGTAATGATAGTGAATTAAATATGGGGGCATATCAGAAACTGACATGGGAATAGTGCATGCCATAGTGCCTTCTTGCAGATACTGGCTTGGCAAAGTGGTTTACTTTGGGCACTGTAGATTCTATACCGATGCAATAGAAGTATTGACATGGTGGGGGAGCCTTACGTATTTGGGTACTGAAGCTATTCGATAATTGTGTTGTGTTAAATGTTAAGGGATCATGGATTCCAGCATGAGAAAAGTGCATCAGTGCATTATGATCTAGGGCATGTTGGATATTGCATACTGACCGGGGGATATTACTCTACATAGGGGCCAATTCCGAGCCGGGTTGGACAGCCCTCCGAGAGCCGTCCGTAGCCTCACCTTACGACCCACTCAGTCCCGGAGCCGAATCGTCCGGACAATGAAGTACGATGCACAAATGTGTCCGATTGCCAACCAAGCCGTAGGCTCTGAAACCAGTAACATTTTCCGTACGAGCTGGAACAATAACTGCTGAAATAGACTCGTCCGGAGGCATTTAAACAGCAGTTTCTGGCCGGGCAAGTGCGATGCGCACTTCCTACGTGTCGAACGGTGCGCCACTGACGGCATCCAGAACAGGAGTCTCTTTGCGTCGATTTGTGCCACAACACGGACCGCGGGTATGAGACGAATCAAGCATGTATCCGATCGCGCATGTCATCCCTGCACTGTACGTCTATGACCGAATGAACAAAAGGAATTGACGCGGACCCCGCAGAAGGCAAGTTCAAAACCCATATGGGGTAGATAGCCATAATTACCAGCAGGCACAACCAATATGGGTGGGGGGTGCCCATCATTACCAGCAGTGTTCAGCCCATAGGGGGTGGATGCCTATCACTAGCAGCAGTTCCAAACTACATGGGGGGATGCCTATCACTACCAGCATACTCTACATGCATGGGGGACGCCTAGTACTTAACCCATAGGTGGATGCCTATCACTACCAGCAGTCCCAACCTACATGGGGGGATGCCTATCACCACCAGCATACTCTACATGCATGGGGGAGTGCCTATCACTACCAGCATACTTTACATGCATGGGGATGCCTATCACTACCAGAATACTCTTCATGCATGGGGTGGATGCCTAGTACTTAACCCATAGGGGGGGATGCCCATCACTACCAGCATTGTCCAGCCCATATGGGTTGGATGACTAGTATTTAACCCATAGGGTGGAAGCCTATCACTACCAGCAGTCCCAACCTACATGGGGGATGCCTATCACTACCAGCATTGTCCAGCCCATAGAGTGTGGATGCCTAGTACTTAACCCATAGGGGGGATGCCTATCACTACCAGCAGCCCCAACGTACATGGGGAGATGCCTATCACTACCAGCATAGTCCAGCCCATAGGGGTTGGATGCCTAGTACTTAACCTATAGGGGGATGCCTATCACCACCAGCATACTCTACATGCATGGGGGGATGCCTAGTACTTAACCCATAGGGGGGATGCCTATCACTACCAGCAGTCCCAACCTACATGGGGGATGCTTATCACTACCAGCATTGTCCAGCCCATAGGGTGTGGATGCCTAGTACTTAACCCATAGGGGGGACGCCTATCACTACCGGAATCAGGAGTGAGCTCAAACTACACCAGCGGGCGTAGTCCGTGAAGTTCAGGAGTGAGCGCGTACAGCGCAGCAGGGTCTCTGAGCAGGCAGGGTCTTGGAGCTCCGGAGAGTCAGCAGTGAACGCGCACCGCGCGACTGGGGTTCTAAGCAGGCGGGGTCCGGTAAGCTCCAGATATTTTGGAGTGAGCGCGCACCGCGCGACAGGGAATTCAGTGGAGGCGGAGTCCAGGAAGCTCCGGGGAAGGACAGGGAGACCTTCGGTAACTTCCTTCAATGAAGAGACGCGAAGCAACAAAAACAGGACGGTATTCAGGTGAAATAGGTTCCCAACATGAAACGGAGAGCTCAGATTATTCCAGGGTTCCAATAACACAGCGTGGTCCACCACAGTTCAGTAAGCCAAGCACCGGCCATAGACAAGAGCGTCCAGTTTAAACCTTCGTCGCAAGGCAGCATGGGAAAGCACACAACCCCTCCCCCAGAAACAGAGCTTTATGGGAGTTGTAGTGCACTCATAGGGGAAAGATTCAGGGAGCAGGAAATTAGACGGGTAACAGTTCTCCCCCAATGGTCTATTCACTGGTCTGGGTTTGGAGGGGTCTAGGGCATGAAACCTCCTTACTAACAAAGGAGCGTGTATGTGTTCAGCGGGTTCCCAAAATCTGTCCTCAGGAGCGTAACCCACCCAGTCTACCAGATACTGTAGTTTTCCCATGTATCTGCAAGAATCCATTATTCGTTTGACCTCGAATTCTAGTTCTCCATCTATAGTAAAGGGGGGAGGTGGAGGTGTTGTAAATTGAAACAACGATGTGATTAAGCATTTACTAAAGACATGAATTCTCTTTCCTTAAACATGTCTCTTACGTTATGTTGACTAAAGTCTGGACTCCATTTTGTATTGTCCTGTCTCCACGTGCTCAACACGAGAGAAGTCCTATCTTCGTGTTAGTTGCTCTTGCAATCTGCCTAGTAACAGTCTATAAATAGCTCCTTTGTCCGTCTGGCGCATGCCCAGACTTGACCACATCTGTTATCAGTTAGTCCTTGCTTGGCCATGTTTTCGCGGGCTCAAGGAGTATGTCAGCTCCGCCCATATATTGATTCTGTATCGAAAATGACCATAAAAGGTAATATTCTTTGCCTCATGTTGTATCCACCCACTTATGAGCCCCTCTGTTGTGTATAAAAGGGGACCGTGTACGCAAGTTCTGTGTGCTACTCTATGCAATACTGAAGAGTGTTGTATGGATTGTAGGACCACCCTTAAGGGTTAATAAACTTTGTCTTTGTACTTTGCAGTTTCCGTGCCAACTTCCTTGTAGATTCCATTTGCAGGAGAGCGAACCCTTGTGTCCTGCAGGCCTAGCTGGGGCCTGTATTCATCAATTGGCGCCCGTCACGTGGGGCTCATCGGCGACTCGGATGCTTGAAGGATTGGTCGTGACGAAGGTGAGGAATTTGGCCGGGGATGTGATCACTGCCAGCGGCACTTTAGTCCTGGCATCCCGAGGTTTTCTTCCTTCCCTTCCGAGCTGACCATCTGGGTGGCGCCGGTCCTCGACTGAGACCTCTTCTGTCGGTCCTGCCGTGACAGCCGTTTGGGCGAATTTTGGAGCTTGGCAGTTGGAATCTGGACTCTTGATTGGTAAGAACCGTTGTACGGTACTTGCTCCGAGTTTTTGAAGCCTGGTTTGGCTATTTGAGTTTGATTTGTGATGACCGGTCATATCTTGTATTGGTTATTGTGAGAATATATGCGTTGCAACACATATAGGCAGGTAATGTGGAGATATTTCTCCGGAGCTGTGTGACTTTGAACGGCACAACGTTTAAGTGCCATTTTTGATAATACTGCATATTTTGCATTATTCTAGAGCATGCCTGCTTTTAGCGCACTCCGTAAGTGGTGCTGCTGTTTTGGGAACCGGTTAAACCTCGAGGAATCTGCTCCAGCTCCCCCAGAGGGGACTCCTAATAGGGATATGTATGTGAATCACGGTCTTTCCTCTATCATGTACAGCACTGTATGGAGGAAATATACCAGAAAGGATCCTGAGTTACGATGGCCTTTGTATGGATCATTTGATATGCGTAAGATTGAGTATGTGGAACAGTGTATGTGTAAACGGCGTGCTCGTCAAGACATGTTTGAATGTGTGCGATTATGGGTGAAGGAAGTGCGTGAGCGAGAGAAACGTGAGAAAGCGCTGTTTGATAAAGAGCAACGGAAGAATGATCATGTGCGAGCACAGGAAGCGAAGCGTCGGGAGGAAAGAGAACAAACGGAGAGGCAGGAGAAAGAGCGCAGGTTGCAAGTCTCGGGTCAATATGCTGTTCGTCAACCACTTTATCCTGTCCTTAATAACCCTGACGATGATTTTTATTTATTAGATCGTTCTCCGCCTCCTTATGTTGGCGCGTCCGCCCCGAGATCGCAGGATTCTGGATCGGCGTCGGGTAAGGTAGACACGCGGTCCATGTTACCGGCTGACCGAATGGGTGAGCTTCGGCAAGTTTCCTATCGGGCACTTAAGGGCAAGTTATCCCTCGCTGACTTGTTGGACTCTTGGGAAACGTGGCAGGATAGAGAGAAGTTGTACTTTTTGGGCCACTTTTCAGAAGAAGTGATTACTGCCTTTCGGAAATATTCCAACGTTTTTGAGCCTGATGATGTGGTATCAGATGCTAAAGCATTGCGTAATGGTGTTTTTTCTCCTTCTAAGGCGCCTGATGCGGCTCGACGGCTGTTTGCATTACGAGACGAAGCGAATGACCTTAAAAAGAGGGCGCGCCAAAGAGCGGAGGAGGAAAAGCAGTCGGATTCGCGTACTGGTGATGGCCACTCACCCACCTCCCACTCAGATAAGAGCGAACTAGTGCATGCTAAACCAATGCGAGAGGCGGCACCCTTGTATGTTCCCCCTAAGGGAGCGGGAACTAGTGCGGACATTACCTCCGCTGATGCTAAGGGATATTTTGTGTACAATTGGGTTTATACTCCTTGGCATAGGGCTGATGTCATGGCATTAAAAAATGCATTGCCTGATCCCCGCAAGAATCCAGCGGCTTTTTATGATGAAGTCGAGGGGGCCTTGAATTCTTGTACTATGACCTTAGCGGATATAGATCTGTTCTTTGGGCTTATTTTACCACCGGATATGTGGCGATCCGTGCAGAAGGTGGACGATGTTGCCGCTTTTAAGGCTCAGTGGTCTCAACTTGAGGATGAGGATAGGGAGAGGAAGCCCGCGCAGAAGCCACCTAAGATTATCTTAGATCTCCCTGCTGCTATTCTGACTAAGTTGAAAACACTCATTCCCCCTAAAAAGATTGACTGGAATATGTTAGCATCGTGTAAGCAGAAAGTCGATGAATCAGTTGCAGATTTCTTTACGCGCTTTGAGGTGACGTTTCATGATTTTAGTGGTCAGTCACTTACGGATGATACGGGGCGACACCTCTTTGCTGATAAATATGTGGCGAATTTATTACCGGCAATAGCAGCCCGCCTAAAAGCGAGTGAAAGTTCTTGGTCCACCGCGTCCCCGACAGCCCTCCTGACTATAGCTCAGTATTATGAGCGTTAGGAGCAAGAGGCGAAGGGGCAGGAGGAGAAGAAATCGAAAGATTTAAAAACGAAGGTGATGTTAGCGCAAGTGTATGGTCCGCCCCGTCGGGGTGTCAATAGAGGTAGGGGAGGATTTTATGGTCCTCCCTCGGGCCGATCTGATTTGAATAGGAATCAATGTGCGTATTGTAAACAATCGGGACACTGGGCCAGAGATTGCCCGGCGTTGCATGCTTCGCGTCAGGGACACAATCAGGGTGGCCCGAGAGGTAGAGGAGGTTTCTCGAATTTTCGAGGGAATTCTAACGATCACGCTCGTTTTGACCCTGCCGGGCAGCAACGAGATAGGTCTAATGTTTTCGATCGACAAAACCAGTATCAAGTGTTGGGGATTGACCGCTCTGGGTACCATGATTCCCAGCATGCATAGGAATGCGTTGGATGGGGGTTAGAATCAGTTGAGGTGCCGGTTGACCAGAAGGGTCCTTACGTATCAGCTGAGGTTTTGGGTTCTACTGATCAGTTCCTAGTGGATACAGGAGCGACTCGTAGTGCGCTGTCTAAACAATTGGTTCCGAGGGCTCCCCCATCTGGCTTAATGGTTACATCGGTAGGGTTTGACGGTACACTCTCCCGAAGCCCTCTTTCGCGGCCCCTTACATTTCAGGTTGATTCTTTTTCTGCACCCTGTCCGTTTTTGCTTGCCCCGAACACGCCGGACAACATTATGGGTCTTGATATGCTAAAGCACTTCAGAGCTACGATCCGCTGCTCCCCCGCTGGTGTACGTGTGATATTAAATGATAATCACCCTCGGTCTGAACGGATGTGTGTGGTTGTAGAGGATGCTGTGTTAGCGACCCTCCCTCGTACTTTGTGGGCGACTTCGGATACTGATGTGGGACAGATGGTGATTCCGCCTGTTCACATTAGTGTCCAGGAGGGGGCGGTGTTACCACGCCTCCCACAGTATCGTATTTCCCAGGAGGGGGAGGAAGCTCTTACACAGATTGTACAGGATTTGATTAAGGTGGGAGTAGTGGAGGAAGTTCCCTACAACGTTTGTAACAGTCCGATTCTACCCATTTTGAAAAAGGATACGGATGCCAAAATTTATCGGTTTATTATTGATTTGAGAGAAGTGAACAAGATCGTGATACCTCAATATCCAGTGGTTTCTGATATCACGACGTTGCTTACTTTGGTCCCGCCTACGGCGACCACGTTTTCGGTCATTGATTTGAAAAATGCCTTCTTTTCGATTCCTATTCATCCCGACAGCCGATACCTTTTTGGTTTCACTCTGAATAATAGGTCTTATCGATTTTGTAGAATTCCTCAGGGCTACACAGAAAGCCCTAGCATTTACAGTCAAGCTTTGAAAAGACAATTGGACTCCTTTGTTCTGCCCGAGGGTGTCGCCCTCATTCAATATGTCGATGACATCTTGTTGGCGGCTGACACTCCGGAGTTGTGTGAGAAGAGTACGTTGGCCTTGCTCTCCTTTTTGGCATCCCACAATCACAAAGTCTCTCGGAAGAAATTGCATTTCTGTAGACCAAAGGTGACTTATCTAGGTCTCCTTTTGTCTAAGGAGGGGCGTGCACTCACACCAGATCGTATTCAAGTAATTTTGGACACGCCAGTGCCTTCCACGCAGAAGGACGTGCGTGCATTTTTGGGGCTTGTTTCTTTTTGTAGGCAATGGATATTAGGGTTTTCGCACATAGCTAAGCCATTATTAGCCCTTTTGACAAAAGACACACCTATTCCGATTCCTTGGTCAAATGAGTGTGAAGCTGCCTTCCAGCAATTACGACAGGCCCTTTGTTCAGCACCAGTGTTAGGGACCCCTGATTATACAAAACCTTTTTCGCTGTATGTGCATGAGAAAGATGGATGTGCATTATCAGTTTTAGTGCAGATGCACGGCGATAAGCAGCGCCCTTGTGCATATTTTTCGGCTGTACTTGATCCTGTTGCCCGAGCATTGCCTGGTTGTTTTCGCTCGGTTGCGGCGACAGCTGTGTCAATACGCCAAAGCGAGGGAATTGTGTTATCTCATAAGCTGTTGGTATTAGTCCCCCATGCTGTTGATGCCCTGCTTAATCAGACAAAGACGCAGCATTTGACCAGTGCCCGTTTAACGGGATATGAGCTGATGCTTTTGGCTCCTCATATTACGTTAAAGAGGTGTGTAACGTTAAATCCGGCCACATTGTTGCCATACCCCGAGACTCAGTCTGAAGCACGGAAAGCACATGATTGTATTCTTGTGACTGAGGAACAAACAAAGGGTCGTATTGATCTCCAGGATACGCCCTTTCCAGATGTAGATGGGGAACTGTGGGTGGACGGATCATGCCTGAAGCTACCAGATGGTACGACTTCAGCAGCGTATGCAATTACCACACTACAAACAATAGTGGAGACAGCACGCATACCACAGAAATCAGCTCAAGCAGCGGAACTGATAGCATTAACACGAGCATGTGAGCTCAGTACAGGATTGTGTGTGAATGTTTATACAGATAGCCGCTATGCTTTCGGAGTAGCGCACGATTTCGGCCTACTCTGGAAGGAGAGAGGGTTTCTGACGTCGCATGGAGTACAAATAATGCATGGAGAGTTAGTTCACAACCTTTTAACTGCATTGACATATCCGAGGAAAATTGCTATCATTAAATGTAGCGCCCATAGGAGAGTAATCGATAAAGTTGGAGAAGGGAATGCGTTAGCAGACCGGGTGGCACGGGAGACTGCGATGCAGCCCGGTGCTACTGCCATGTATGTGGTGAAGTCGCAGGTAGAAAGATGGCACGATGCGAAGGAAGAAGTGCGAGAAATACAGAGGACCGCTTCTGACAAAGAACGGGAGCAATGGTCCAGTGATGGAGAATTGGATGATGAGGGTTGTTGGAGAAATAAGCAGATGGATAGATGGAAGCTACCCACGGCGTTTGTACAACCTATGGTTCAGATGGCACATGGGCTAGCACATGTTGGAGCTTCCGCAATTGTAAAATTGCTTACCCAAGTCTGGGAGCATCCAGAGATTGCTAGCACGGCAAAGAGGGTGGTGCAGACCTGTATGATCTGCCTGAGGTACAACCCAGGAAAGGGTACTCGAACTCCAGCAGGAGGATTTGCGACACCTACTGCACCCTTTGAGGTTTTGCAGATGGATTATATCCAGCTTGAGCGCTGTAACAATTTGAAGTATGTTCTAGTAGTGGTTTGTGCCTTTAGCAAATGGGTTGAGGCATACCCTACGAAAGACAATACTGCAATGACTACCGCCAAGATGCTGTTGAAGGAGTTCTTCCCTCGGTATGGCGTTTGTAGACTTCTGTGGAGTGATAACGGACCCCACTTTATAGCGGATGTTATAAAGTGTGTTCTGAAGGGTCTGGGCATCACCCAGAAGTTTCACGCAGTGTTTCACCCTCAGTCTGCAGGACTAGTCGAGAAGTATAATGGTACACTGAAGCTCAAGATTGCTAAAATCCAAGCTTCGACATCTTTGACTTGGCCAGATGCTTTACCGCTGGCGTTATTGTCAATTAGATCGGTACCGCACTCTCGAACCGGTCTTACACCGTACGAGATTGTCTTTGGACGCCCAATGAATATTTGGGGTCTACCAAAACCTCAGACTGTGTATGATGTACCTTGTGTAATGATGAATGATTATCTGGCGCAGTTAACGGATAACTTGGTTTCTATTCATCAACAGGTCCGGGAGGCGCTCCCTGATCGGTCCACCGGTGAAGGACATAGTCTCCGGCCTGGCGACTATGTCATGGTGAAGATTTTCGACAGAACGAACAGCTTGGAGCCGAGATGGGTTGGTCCTGAGCAGGTCCTACTTGCAACGAGGACGGCTGTGCGAGTTTCCAACAGAAAGAATTGGATCCATTCTCTGCACTGTCGCAAAGTACCGCCCGGATTGGTGGAGCTTGCTGTGTTGACCGACCATCGAGAACTTCTGACTGCAGAGAAAGGCCGTGCTGGGGAACCGAATGATGCTGAGGAGCTCTTTCCGGACCACGCGACTTATGGAGGAAAGCGATATCATCTGAGGCCAAGGAAGTGAATTCTTCAGTTTCAGGACATGTTGCCAGAACGGCCCTTGGGTTAGTGAAACGGAGAGCCAATGAGGCAAGGGGGGGGATCAGCCCTGCATTAGTGTAGCGACACCCGTCTTGGCCCGTTGGTGAAGAAATCGACCGCTGCCCAAGGGGAAGAGTTCTGACAACCCTTTTAGTTTCAGGAAGATATTGATTTTTTATTCTGGCATGGAGAAAAAGAAAATCCTTTGTGCAACAGGTTTTATGCTTACAGTAGCTATTGTTGGGATAGCCACATGGTTTGTGGAGGATGTGACTCCTGCTCGAAAGTTACTTGTGTCGACTACTCCAGTGCCTGAGGAGCACTATTTTTATACACCACCGTACCAGGAGTTGAAGCATCGTCAGTCTTATTTGAATAACACTTTCATCCAGATGTTGCATCACACCCACGTTGCCACGAATGCTACGAACTGTTGGATATGTGGTATGATGCCCGCTCATCAGAAGAAAGGAGGAACGCCATTTATACCTCTTCCTTTCTCTCATAATGGCTCTTGTAGAGCATGGTACACTTTGCTTTTTGCCACCCGGAAACCTACAGTAGGACGATTACTCTTCAGACTCAATAAAGAATGCCATCAGGATAAAGATGGATATCCGCAAGCGAATGGGACAATTTGGGAATGGGAAGAGTATCGACCAGACAATGAATCGATTCCTTATATTTTCACGAACACTAGAGACACTGTGGGAAAAGACCGATTTGTGATTCAAGTGGCACAAGCTCAAGCGGACCTGTGTGTCCAGAGTGTGGGTTATATTCCTGTTGGTGTTAGTGATTGCATCACTATTCTGAATATCGATGGATTGAATAACAGTACTTTCTTAGCATCTCATAATACCTACTTCGTATGTGGAAATAAAGGTTATTACCGTTTGCCAGCCGGTTGGTCCGGAGTATGTTATGTGGCATTCCTATTACCTCCTGTATTCTTGGCACCTGCATCTTATCATAAAGATTTGAAGTTGTTAAATAATGTGACTGTAAATAGGTATAAACGCACTCTATCAATTGATGACGTGGATCAGACTGACACTAGTCTGCAACAGTATATTGATTTTAATTTAGGATTGTTTTTCTTTGTTGGAGCTGCCCTAAATAGTAGGAAAGTTCGAAGGTTAACAAGAGTGGTAGAGGCTGTGACAAATCAAACCGCTGCTGCCCTTGGGAATCTTACGGAAGAATTACAAATCACTAGAATTGTTGCATTGCAGAATCGTATGGTGTTAGATGTTATGTTGGCTGACGGAGGTGGAGCATGTAAAATTATCGGAAGTAGTTGTTGTGTGTTTATCCCTGACCACACGCCGTCGGTCTATAAAGCAATCAACAGGTTGCATAAAATTGCAGCCGAAATCCATACAGAAAACGGCACTTGGTCCTTTTCTGGATGGTTTTGGGCATTGATCACTGCTTGGGGGTGGAAGGTCTTAACTGGTCTCTGCATTATTGTAGCAGTTCTGTTTTCTTGTTGCATTTGTGTTCAATGTGGTCCCTTGCTCTGTTCCTTATGTGTATCATTCTGTATTCCTGATAAGAAAGCTATTGCCAATGTCACTTATCAGAAACATTTAACTAAAGAAATAGAAGAAATGATGAAAATTGACATATATGATGATTATTCTAACAAACCGGATGTCTTCAGTAAATGCTGAAAGGGTCGTCTGTTGTAAATTGAAACAACGATGTGATTAAGCATTTACTAAAGACATGAATTCTCTTTCCTTAAACATGTCTCTTACGTTATGTTGACTAAAGTCTGGACTCCATTTTGTATTGTCCTGTCTCCACGTGCTCAACACGAGAGAAGTCCTATCTTCGTGTTAGTTGCTCTTGCAATCTGCCTAGTAACAGTCTATAAATAGCTCCTTTGTCCGTCTGGCGCATGCCCAGACTAGACCACATCTGTTATCAGTTAGTCCTTGCTTGACCATGTTTTCGCGGGCTCAAGGAGTATGTCAGCTCCGCCCATATATTGATTCTGTATCGAAAATGACCATAAAAGGTAATATTCTTTGCCTCATGTTGTATCCACCCACTTATGAGCCCCTCTGTTGTGTATAAAAGGGGACCGTGTACGCAAGTTCTGTGTGCTACTCTATGCAATACTGAAGAGTGTTGTATGGATTGTAGGACCACCCTTAAGGGTTAATAAACTTTGTCTTTGTACTTTGCAGTTTCCGTGCCAACTTCCTTGTAGATTCCATTTGCAGGAGAGCGAACCCTTGTGTCCTGCGGGCCTAGCTGGGGCCTGTATTCATCAGAGGTTCAGGACAGGATGGGGGTTCATATTTCTTGAGTAAGGAGGTATGAAATACAGGATGTTTTTGGTATTCAGATGGTAATTCTAGTTTGATGGCGACAGGATTTATGAGTCGTTTAACCTTAAAAGGACCTATGTAACGAGGTTGAAGTTTTCTAGGTCCTTCTAACCTGAGATTCTTTGTGGCTAGCCATACTTGATCCCCCACAGCGTATACAGGCGCAGGGAGTCTATGTTTGTCGGCCTGTTTTTTCATGTGTTCCTTTGCCTCTTTTAGTTTCAGTTTAGCCTGATTCCATATAGCGTTGAGTTTTGTGTGATTTTCTGAAACTGCTGGGATTTGTGACAAAGAGAGAGGAAGGTGCAATGGTAACCAGTGAGGGTGATACCCATGGTGGCGTGAAAAAGACACTTATCTAACTTGGCAAAGAGATGGTTGTCCTGGAGACGTTGGAGAATCTTTATAACATGTTGCACATGTTCCTCTTCGGATTGTGAATAAATAAGAATATCGTCAATGTAGACGATAACAAAAAGGTCAAGATAGTCTCGCAAAATGTAATTAACAGAAAAGCAGCAAGGGCATTGCATAAACCAAAAGGCATTACACAGTATTCATAGAGCCCATATTTAGTGCCAAAGGCCGTCTTCCACTCATCTCCTTTCCTAACGCGAATCAGATGGTAAGCTCCCTGAAGTACTAACTTAGTGAATACGGTCGCTTTACACACCTGATCCAGAAGGTTAGAGATGAGTGGAAGAGGGTATTTGTTTTTGACAGTAACCTTATTGAGGGCACGATAATCCAGACAGGCTCGTAGCCCACCTTTGTGTTTAGGAATAAAAAAAATAGGCGAGTAGACCGGGGAAGTGGAGTGGCATATGAACCCTTTATTTAGCATTTCCTGCAGGTCCTCATAAAGGTACTTGGTTTCTGGCTCAGTGAGCGCGTATATTCTACTGACGGTAAGAACTGCCCCCGGGATTAAGTCAATTCTACAATCATATGTTCGATGCGGGGGCAATGCCACCGCCTTTGCTTCATCAAACACATCTGTGTAGTCACGATGTACTTGTGGTAGCTCGGACGCTACAGGAGTCTCTGTCACACAACAAAGTGGGTATAGCCCCGTAGAATTGTCCTGATAACAGTGTACTACGCAAAAATGGGAACGCAAGGTCACTCTTCGGGAGACCCAATCAATGTGGGGGTTATGTACCTGTAACCATGGTACCCCTAAGATGGCACCAAAATTTAAAGTGTCAATCAAGTCAAACTTGATGGCTTCTGAGTGCCCGTTGTCACATACCATCGTGAGAGCAGGGGTTTGGTAAGCAAGAAAGCCTGATGATAACTCCGTACCATCAACGTCTCTTATTTTTTCGGGCTGAGACTTAGGTAGGAAGGCTATTCCGAGAGCTCTAGCTAAAGAGATATCCAAAAAGTTACCCGTTGCACCGGAGTCCAAGAGTATGGGCAGAGCCTTTCTAAGTTGTGAAGGCAATATCAATACCACATTCAAGGTGAAGTGTTTAGGCACAGGACTCAGTGTATAAGCTAAAAGTGGTGAGATCTGCACTGAAGAAGGACTCGGAAGAGCGATTTCTTTTTCTTCCAAGTCTATTAGTTTTCCGCTTGTGTAGCATACCCAGTCTTTACAGTAGGGGCTTTCAAGACTGTCTTAGGTTTTATGGAACACTCTCTGTCAAAATGGCCCCCTTTCCCACAATAAAGACATAGATTGAGTTTTCGCCTTCTTTCACGTTCCTCATTTGTTAAAGGACCTCTAATTCCCCCTATTTGCATGGGTTGACTAGTGTCCTTCGCCTCTTTCTTCTCTACTTTAGGCAACAGAAACCAAGAATAGTCTCTTTTCACCTCTTCTTTCATTGAGACGGTGATCCAATTTCACTACCTAATCTATAATTGAAGCGCAATCTTCAGGGGGGTTGACTATCTGGGACAAAATATCCTTCAACTCGTCCTTGAGGCCTCTGTAGAAGAGAGAAGTTCTCTAGTCTTCAGGCCACTGTGTCTCAGCGATGAGTCTATTAAAAGTGGTAATGTATGTCAAAAGGTCTTTGGAACCTTGTTTTAGTCCCAGTAGCTCGTTACCACTTGCCTGCATATAAGAATGACGGGCAAAAAGACTTTTCATTCTTGCTTTGAATTATGACAAGTCATATAAGACAGGGTCGTCATTCTAAACCAAAGGCACCGCCCAAAGGGCGGCATTGCCGGTCAGATAAGAGATAATGAAAGCCACCTTAGCTGCGTCGTCGGGAAAGGATGCTGCTCTACACAGGAATTGTAAATGACATTGATTCATGAAAACCCCATACTTACTGCTATCACCATTGAATCTTTCTGGCATAGCTAATGGGGTTGGGGTCGGAGACATAACAGTCACATTAACAGGAGGAGTCCCACCCCCACAGAAGAAGGAACAGAAGAAGAAGAAGGAGGGACCTGAAAGTGTGCAGGTTGTATATAACTCCTTTTGTATTTAGGTGTAGCTTCTACCTGCCTTTGTGTTTTCAAAACGTCTAATTCTGTTACTAATCGTTGGTTCTCTGTTCTGAGGATTCTAAGCTCGGACTGTAAAGTCACTACAGCTGCCGCTAGTTCGTTCATAGTCGTTTCGGACGTTTCAATAGACAGGGACCCATCCATGAGCACATCAAACGCGGTTCCCTTATCCATCCTGCTCGGGGGATATAAGTATATGTGGGCTTGGCTTTCTGTCGAGTCTTGATCCCAGAGCAGTAGCAAGACCAGTATCCTCAGGAGCGAAGACAGTGTCCCGACTCTCCCAAAAGGTACAGTCACCAGTCTGTACAGTCAAAACCCCAGACTAGAAACTGATACCCCCGAGGAGAGAGGAGACCACCACAGGACCACGATATCTTGAAAATATCAGGTGTGTTAGTATCTCAGAAAAAGGGAGTAGGAGACGGCAGTATTAAGCATAGGTGATTTAAATACGGTTGCAGGTTATAACACCAGTAAAAGGTTGTGTACTCTCTCATACTTACACAAGCGCGATATATGAGATTTGATTTTTTTAAGGTCTCGTGAAATTAACTTCCTAAGAAATAATAAAAGGCTCCTGTAGTACCAGGCTAGAAGAATTACTCAGGAAACCAACGCATACATCTGCCTATCACAAAAACAATGCAGCAACAAAAGTGAATCCAACTTCAGAGGAATGTTTTTTGTTTCTTCCAAAAGGGATCGATAAAGTTTTTTATGATGAGCACAAGAGGTTTTCCAAAACTAACACAGGGCAGGCACTAGTCTCTGTTATTACCATAGGCTTCTACAGTCCTTTCACATGAGCGGGCGCTGCGCCAGTATACGAAAGGTATTTCCAGAACTCAAGAAGGTCGCGCGTGTCCCAATGCCTGCTAGCCTTATCGAATGTAAATAGTGTCAGTCCCAAGCAGAGTGTTTGCAATAACAAATCAAATCCCTGAGGCAGGTAATGCAGTTGTGACCTCGCGTCGCGGAGGAAACGTTGGTAAACAAAAGAAAAATACTCGCTTACATTTTTTTGTTGATATGCCCGACAAGAATCAGGAGTGAGCTCAAACTATACCAGCGGGCAAGGTCTGTGAAGTTCAGGAGTGAGCGCGTACAGTGCAGCGGGGTCTCTGAGCAGGCAGAGTCCGGGAGCTCTGGAGAGTCAGGAGTGAACGCCACCGCTCGACAGGGGTTCTAAGCAGACGGGGTACGGGAAGCTCTGGAGATTGTGGAGTGAGCGCGCACCGCGCGGCAGGGAATTCAGTGGAGGCAGAGTCTGGTAAGCTCCGGGGAAGGACAGGGAGACCTTCGGTAACTTCCTTCAATGAAGAGATGCGAAGCAACAAAAACAGGAAGGTATTCATGTGAAATAAGTTCCCAACATGAGCAGAGAGCTCAGATTATTCCAGGGTTCCAATAACACAGCGTGGTTCACCACAGTTCAGTAAGCCAAGCACCGGCCATAGAGGAGAGCATCCAGTTTGCACCTTCGTCGCAAGGCAGCATGGGAAGGCACACAACCCCTACCCCAGAAACAGAGCTTTATGGGAGTTGTAGTGTACTCATAGGGGAAAGAGACAGGGAGCAGGAAGCTAGACGGGTAACACTCCCATATGAGCTGTATTCACCATGCTCCTACATCCCAGGAAACCTAGTCCTCACACCTATGATAAACACAGGACAACTCAGCAAGCATCACAATCCAGAACATCTGCAGTCAATCTAGGCTGTGTGGAAAAAAGCAAAATAACCCACAGAGACATGCACACAGAACACAACACATGGCCCCAGTCAATGACAAGGAATTACACACTGCCATGAGGTGACTCCACTCATGTGTAACCTCAGCTGTGCCAACAGTCATCTGTGCAGGGCCAAGGCATGTCAGACCAAAACTCCAGTGAGCCATCTAGTAATTCACCCTGAAGGTTCTGGTCACATCAGCCTGTGTCCTGGAGAGTCACCAGCACATACTCAAAATATATGTATGGCAAGTTGCACTGATGACATAGATCACTTGCTCATCATCCAAGCTTCAAAATGCATGTCAGGTGCAGACGGCCCGAGTCAGTAAGAAGAAAGATATGCACACATGTCAGCACCAAAGCTGTGCACCAGCGGAAAACAAAGATGTGAAGTACTTCAAAGGCTGTCCAACTCCCTGTGCAAAAGCAGTTGTGAACATGAGAATCTGAATTGAGACCCAATGATGATTTGGAGACATACTGCAATAGGACTCATGTACCATGACCCACATGAGGCACATCACAACATCATATCACATTTTGGAAAATGACAACAGCACTATAGCAACTTCAGCACACTCCTTAGCAACATCATGAACATGAGATGCAATGAAAAGAAATAACAAAAATTAGCTTTTTTCAGCAACGTAAAGAGAAAAAGTCCAGTCCCGAATGCAAAAAGGCCAATGGGTAGTCCATGAAAGTAGTCCATGATGGTGGACAACTGACAACATGTCAGCCATATCTTGCCTGTACTGACACACAGTAGGGGACATCACCCCTTGGAGGGGCATCTATAGTGGCATGCCAGGCACCGCAGGGACCGGATCAGGGGGCACAAGAATCGGGCAGGTGAGTGGTGGTGGGCACCGGGGTCACAGGAGCAACTGCAGTGGATGGGTCAGGATTAGTGTGTGTGGTCTCCACTGCAGTGAGCATGTCCACTGGAGTGGGCTGGGGCTCCACTGCAGTGGCCAGGACAGTTGGGGGGGACACGGGCTCCACTGTAGTTGCAGGAACAGACTGAGGGACGGGTGTTGTGAAAGTGTCTGTGGAAGGGGGGAGGGCCTAATTACTTTGGGGATGTGCCACCGGTGGGTGAGTGAACCTGGGGCAAGGTGTGGTGGGGGAATACAAGGAGTGGTGGCATGGGAGCTTGAAGACAGAGTGTGTGTGGTGGGAGTGTGTGAATGTGATGGGGTCTTCCTGGTCCTGGGGGCTTTCTGGGTGGGGGCCTCAGTGTCCATGGTCTTGGGTGAGGGTGTGCGGAGGTGGGGCGGCCTACCCTCCCATAAAGGTGACTTACTTTTCCCCTTGCAAGTTGACACAGGTGTATCTGAGGAGAAGAGGCCAAGCTCACAGAGGAAAAGCGTCTGGGAAGTGGGGGGTGCAGGGGAGTCACGGGAAGACGTTTTGGTGGGAGAGGTGTCTGAGGACTGCGGAGTGATTGTGGATGCTTGTCTGTGCGTCTCTACCCTATCCCCTGAGTGTGTGCCATCAGTCCCCTGTGAGTGCGTGCTGGTGCATTTAGAATTAATTTCCCTGTGCGTGTGCTGCTCGGGTCTGTTGTTGTGCGTGACGGTGCAGGTGTGAGTGTGGTTGGGTCAGGGAGGGTAGTGGGGATTGTGGATGGGGCAGAGGTAGGTGGGGTGAGGGATTGCTGGAGGAGGGACACTGCTGCCATCAGTGAGGAGGCCATGGACTGACTGATCCACTGTTGGGCAGACATGGTTGCTGACATGCCTTCCATGAATGACACCAATTGTGTCAAGAGATTAGTGTGAGCATGGAGGACACTCAGCATTGATATCTGCCCCACATGGATCTGCTTCAGCAGGTCCACAGACTCCACACTCAGGGAAGCAGGGGAGACAGATGCAGGGGATGTGGTGCCTGGACTGAAGGAGACTCTCGACCTAACACGGGGGGGTCCACGGACATCTGTGATGGGAGCAACTGGGAGGGTGGAGATGGTGGAGGCGGCGGGGACAAACTTGCTGTCAGTGTTCTCTGGTGTTGGTACACCCGCATCCTCCAGGGAATCAAAACTTGAGCCTTCGTCGTCCGCAGCAGATGTAGTGGCTGTTGACTCACCCCCAGTGTGGCTCCCCTCACCCTCCGTGCCACTAGCTCCCTCCCACTCCTCCACTGCGGAACCAGTCTGGCTGCGCCCCTCATCACGGTCTGTGGAGCTGTCCCCGCCAGTGTCTGCCGATGATGCTGTGAACAAGGAGGAGAAACAGATTCACATCAGTCACCTGTATTAACTGGACACATGACCTTAAATACAACACATCACTGTGCAAGCCCTGGGATCATTTAAAAACAGCATCAAAATTTACCATACATAGGTCAAAATGGCACCTATCAGTCTGCCAGTGAACCATGCCTTCTGTACCCATGATGACAATGGACCCATCAGCCCATAGTATGTA
The DNA here is from genome assembly GCF_964204655.1 of Triturus cristatus. Taxonomy (NCBI): domain Eukaryota; kingdom Metazoa; phylum Chordata; class Amphibia; order Caudata; family Salamandridae; genus Triturus; species Triturus cristatus. The sequence continues at coordinate 1,806,161,181 of NC_140590.1, forward strand.
TGATGTTGGTCAGCACATGTGCAGGCATCACCAGAACAACCAGTACTCTGATCTGCTATGATCGTTACTGTCATGTGTTCTGACACACATGTCACATTTCAGGCCACAGACTCATGTTTTGGCTCAGCATTTGTGACGGCATGACCTCATTGTTGATATGAACAACATACTTCCATTACCAGACCCCATTACGGGCCATGTCTTAAAACGTAAATCTAGCACACTGTTGCTGCAGTACAAGACACACGTCACAATACAGCATGCCCAAGATATTAGTGTGTAACATAAGGCCACAGTCCTGTCTTGCCCATCTGTCAGTACTGACTACTGTCACAGGGGCAGTGCATGCCGACTCCACAATCAGCAACGTGTTACACTCATGTTTGCACTGTGAATGGAACTCCGGTAATTTTCATGTATACATGGTCACCACATGCTATACACATTTGATAGGATATGATAAAGCCACATAAGCAACATGACACATAACAGTTTGTGAGTCTGAAACCCTATATACCTGATCACAGAGGACATCACAAGTACATAGTAAAACTGCTGACACAAATCTGTTGAATACACCATTATGCACATTATAGTGACTACACACATATGTATTGCCCTGTGTGCAGAACCAATAGTCACATGTCAGATGTCTGTCCATGTCAAACATATAGCAGACCTCTGAAATACAAAAATATAAGGCAGGCCAGTTTGACACAGAGTCATACACCTGATAATAAACGTTCACAATGGTCAAAGTGTTGGCTGACACCCAAGATTAGGAGGCCAGAGTGTCTCAGATGATTGGAGAAGGCAGACCTGCCCATGGGCCATGTGATACATGGGATTAACAGGGGCACAATGCAGGTGACCATGCATTTTCTGGAACTCATACACATCAAATGCTTGAGGAGTCACGATTGGGCATGCCGGCTGCATGTTTGTGTGTTCAATAACTCACACTCCTATGCTGACCCACAACAGCAATTATGTAGAGATGTGGAGCAGACACAGAGCACAGGTCAATAATCCATAACTGAGCTGACACATGTCCAAGATCAGCAACACCCATGTAGCTCAAGTCAATGTCCATTTTGCTGATGTTGCTGTCAACATTACTTTGTACAACAGTAAATACACACAACCCAAGTGACACATGTGTAAGAGTGGAAGGGACACACCTGGGCATCAGATGGGAATGGGGCAACACCAAATATAGCCACATGGAACTTGTCTGAGCAGACAGACTAACTGTGGGAGTCCAACTTGGCTGAAGGAGTGCAAACTGCAGGTTATACACAATACACCAACAAGGCATGGACTCACCCCCTCCTTGCTGCTGTCTGGCCTTCAACCGCCTATCCAGGTCTGGGAAGACCACCGGCAGGATCTGTCGCTTGTGGGGGGTCAGTTTCCGGTGTTCGCCCCTCCTGCGAGGAGGCGACAGCTTCAGCTGAACCCTTGCTATCCTCTGGGTCCAGCCATGAAGGTCCTGCCACCTCTTCTGGCAGTGGTGGATGCGGCGTCTGTAAACCCTCACCGATCTAACTTCCCGGAGGATGTTCTGCCATATGCCATTATTCTCATGAGCAGTGACCTGTGAGGATGACAATGTGTGACTCCATCACTACACATGCCCCATGTTACCAACCACACACTTGTACACACGTTGAACTTTGCAGTCCATATCATGTATACAGGTAATGCAAATATGGTAATGGGCAGTTATCCTCTGTGCAAGCCACAATTCGCGACATGCCAGTGCCGGCAGACCGATGGGCAAAGGCTGGACACCCACTCACTGCTCAGACCTGACACTGTGAGGTACAGAGTTGAGCAGGATGTTTACCAACACTGTGAGACCAATCCCATGGGCCACTCCACTTGCACCCCCTCCCCAGCCTCTCCATGGATTGCATGACCCACATTGATTAGTGAACACTGGCAACAACAACATATCAATTGGCTCAGAACATTTGCTACCTGGGGGGGTTAGAGGTGTTTGCTTAGCTTTCGCACATAGCTGATGAGGAGATCTGGGGTCTAGGGTCTGCAGCTGTGGTCCAACTTTTCACCAACTATCTCACTACAATGAACTGCCAATTTGTTATTCCCAAACCACTATGAGGCCCTCCTGCAAATTGTTACCCTTACATTTCTGGTGTATTGCAGCAGTTCATAGTTGCCCTTACAGTTCCTGGTTCTTGAAATGGCTGGAATGGCAGACATTCTCACATTTCTCTCTCCATTAATGCTAGATTTAGCATGTCACTATTAGTCATATATAAATAATTGAAAAAGGACAGTAGAGCAGAACCAATGGCAGCTGTGTACATGCATCAGCACACTAAGAAGCTTAAACTTACTCAGTGTGCATGCTTGCCCTTTGTGAGCACAATGCTAGTAGTGCCACTCAGATGACAAGTACAAATGCCAAAGAAGGTGACTCTAAACTCACCTGCTCCCCTGGTTTCCCATACAGCTTGCAGTACTGTGGGAGGAGGCTGTCCAGCAGGGCCTGGTTCTCCTCTTCAGTGAATGCTGGGGCCCTCTCCACAGTATATGCCGTTGCAGGATACAGAGGATGCAGAGACAGCAGCAGTGGTGTGATGAAATGCAGTCCTGTGGCATGTAGTGCAAGCAAGTGCTGTCTCTGGGGAACAGACAGCCTTATGTCTGTGCTACAGAGGCAGTACCTGTTCGATGCAGCCTAAGAGATAGGTCAGACTCGTTTGCATTATCTAAATTTGCCCAATCGATGACTTTGAATGCATCAGACACACCTTCCGCGTCGTTCAAACTTTCTGCATCATGACACCATTGAGTTTGCAACATTGTTGTAGGGGCCCAACTGAATCTGGCAGCACACGAGTCATACACGTAGAAAAACATAAGGCTCTTCTCCATGACAGCCAATAGCCAATGGGTGCGTAAGCCTTGGATCCTAGGCGTCCGATGCATCTTATCTAATTGCACACGCGTACATAGCCATTACAGTCTATGACCAAGGCATGCGTCCGCCTTGGTCCCTAAGTGTCCACACGTCTCATCAAATCGCACCCGCATATATAGCCATTACAGTCTATGAGCAAGGCGTGCGTACACCTTGGTCCCTAAGTGTCCGACATGTCTCATCAAATCGCACCCGCATATAAAGCCATTACAGTCTATGACCAAGGTGTGCATACGTCTTGGTCCCTAAGTGTCCGATGCATCTCATCAAATGGCACCCGCATATATAGCCATTACAGGCTATGACCAAGGCGTGAGTATGCCTTGGTCCCTAAGTGTTCGACGTGTCTCATCAAATCGCACCCGCATATATAGCCATTACAGGCTATGACCAAGGCTTGCCTACGCCTTGGTCCCTAAGTGTCTGACGCGTCATTCAGAATCACACAAGCCTGTGTGACCATTACATTAGATGGTCAGAATCTGCCAACCTAAATGTTTTGACATGGACTGAGGGGCTGGACAACACAGTGACAGCCTGTCACACAGTACAGGCAATCACTATTCATGCTTCATTACATGTGTGGGTACATATCTATACATGTCATAAATGATGGGCACAATGTGGTACACACTACCAGGATGTGCCGTGTTACATGGTAACAAAAAGGCATTGTGTGTGATGCACCTTCCTACTGTGCTTGAGGACTTTGCTGGTCAACACACGTGGCCCGGGCACAGTTACAGGGGAACATTGTGTATTGTCATGTAACATTTACCATACATTGCATATGATATGTCATGTGTGTCCCTGGGGTTGCTGTGTGTGTTACATCATGAGTATAGTGCTAGACACATGGAAATATTTGAATCTGGGAGTTGTTAATCCCCCCAACCTCCATCAGTTTGGCCATGTGATTTGGTGTTGTGTCTGTGTGTCACAGACATCCACGTTTGCCATGCAGAAAAGCCTGTTGCGTAATGGTTGTGTTGGAAAGTGTACATCAGACATTACATGGTGACTGTGTCCATGTTTCAATACATGTTCCCCGTGTGTGTGACTGCTAGTCCCCTGTCATTTTGACAACACAACTATCCTCTCTAGTTATTGAGGTGTGTGTTTGGTATGTGACATATGTTCCAATGTACTGTGACATGGCCCACAGTTTGTCGACAGCAAAGTATGGCACTTGTAGTGCCACCATGTGGAGCTGACATGTTAGTGGAGGGGCACATGGCTGGCATATGTGTCCATGCTGAATTGCACACAGTGTTCTGATGTGATGTAGCATGTGGTATTTGGCATGGTCATAGCCACAGATGTGAGGGAACTACAATGCTTTCTTTGATTCCCTATGTACTGCAGGAGACCTAATGACCAAAGACCCTTCCCAGACCTTGCAACCATGGCTGGACGTGACTACATCCGACGGTAGCGCTTCACAAGCCAGCTGATTGAGGATTTGGAGGAGCAGTTGTCCCCACATTTACAACCTGGGCGTGCATATCCAACGAGGCTGATCCCCAAGGTGAAGCTGATGGCAGCCCTTTATTGTTTTTGCCACCGGAACATTCCAATACACAGTGGCTGGTGCTGGTGGGATGTCACAGACAAAGTTCAGCCGTGTTCTCCGTGATGTTTTGGAAGCAATGTTAATGTATCTGGACTGACACATCTGATTTCCAAACCAACAACAAATGCCAGGCATAAAGGGAGATTTCTATGTACTGGGAGGGATGGCAAATGTCATCAGCTCAATTGATGGGACACATGTGGCTTTGGTACCACCACAGGCCCATGAGCAGACTTACAGCAACCGTAAACCTTTTCACTCTATTAATGCCCTAGTGGTATGTCTTGCAGACATGACAATTTCACATATCTGTGTCCGTTTCCCTGGTTCAGCACACAATGCCTACATCATGCGGAATAGCAGGATACCACATATGATGTTACAGTTGCAGAACCAGCGTGCCTGGCTTGTCGGTGTGTAATTGCACTTTACCTTGTGTGTTTTAATTATCTTGGGATTACACGCTCTTTCCTGACCCATGACATGTTTGTATGCAGGTAACTCAGGGTGCCTTAATATGCCGTGGTTGCTGACATCTCTTAGGAACCCTGTCACACCAGCGCAGATACGTTTCAATGAAGCACATGGGGGGACCAGGTGAGTGATTGAGTGGACAATTGGACTTGAAAAGCCGATTCCGCTGCCTGGACCGGACAGGAGGGGCCCTCCAATATGCACCTGCAAAGGTGTGCAAGATATTTATTGTGTGTTGCATGCTACACAACAGGGCAGTGAGGGAGGAGCCTCTCATCGTAGATGATGACGTCCATCAACCACCAGCAGGGGAGGATCCGGGCCTGGGACATGTTGAGAGTGTCAATGAGGGTGAGGGGGATGTCCGAACTCAGCTCATCAACAACTTCTTTTCCTAATTGTGAGTATACAGTGATGTATTGTCAACAATTCTTGCATCACCTGATATGTGTCTGTGTTTTGCACTGTGAGAGCATATTTGTTTCTGCATGCTACGTTTCATGACTATTGCATTGATGTGTCCCTTGAGTTATTATGTCCTCCCAAACAGTGTTGCATGAATCTTCGGATCTTTTCACTACTCTTTGAAATAGTGTTTGTAATGTGTATTAAAGATGTATGCAGTGATCTAGGGGCATATGTATCAAATGATTTTGTATTTGCAAACGCTGCGATTCGCAAAAAAACAGCGTTTGCGAATACAAAATCGCAAAACGCGATGTATGAGCCATTTTCGCATCGCATTATTAAGGAATCGCTAATTTTGCGATTCCTTAATTTTGCGTAAGCATTTAAGGAATCGCAAATTACCACCAACTTCAAGTTGGTGGTAATTTGCGATTTCTTTGAAAAATGCACTTTTTGGCATTTTTCAAAGTGCCATGTGGCGCACAATACATGCCCTTAGGGCATGTATGTGCGCCATATGCGCACACATGCTCATTTCAGGGGTGCATCAGGGTGTCATCATGACACCCTTGCACCTTTGAAATTATTCTCGATTAGTAAATTGCGATTCGCAATTTGAGAATTACTTCCCATTAATTCCTATGGGCCTCCTGGCCAATAGGAATGAATGGGAAGGTATTCCTTAATTGCGATTTCGCAATTTGCTAATCGCAATTAAGGAAAATTAAGAATTCGAAAAATATGTGTGAATTTTTAAATACATCCCGTTTTGCAATTCTCAAATAGCGATTCTCGAAAAATCGCTATTTGAGAATCGCAAATACGGTTTTTGATACATATGCCCCCTGGGGATTTCACTACTGTTGTATGTCTGTCATTCACAGGGTCCATTGGCTGCTGTCTGGTGACATGTTACCTCTGAAATGCACAATACGGTCACAGAGTACAAACTTTTGTGGTTCTCGGATGCATCATCCCACACACCCTGGTGCTGGCATGTCTGCCATTCTTGGTTACTTTTTGATCACTGTCATGTGAGGGTACCTTGCATCTGATGTTTAGTTTACTTGTTGTGTATGTGTAATAAAGTTGCGCACCAGTTTGTGGCGTGCTTCCTCTGTGTCCACGCATCTGTTAATCCTTGGCATGGTATACATGTGTGCTGATTGCCACTGCTTCAGAATTTGTGTGTTCTTGCAGTTCACAATGTCTGAGGCAAAGAATCTGATGGGCATGGTGAATTTGTGTTGTGTTGACCTAGTATTGTGTACCTCTCATGTGTGTCACATGAACATAAATCACATTTCAGTGTTTAGATTGCTCTAGTGGTTTCCCTTCACAGTCATACTTTAGCATATCATAACCACTATGTGACAAACCCAGTTACATTTAACACAGAGGCTACAATTGAGACTTGAAGTGTTTATTAAAATCCATGTGTGTGAATGATATAGGTGACATGAAGTGCTGTACAGTGCAATGGGAATCCAAAGTTCACAGGGGAGTTGTCCACAGTCATTGGTTCAAATCAGACCCTCCATCAAATGTAGGAGAGTTATGGACAGTCTACAAGGTGAAGGGTTTGCACACAATGGTGGACATCAGGAACAGGTGTTCACTTCCTGGGGGATATGCATGGCCAGCTGCCTCTCACTTGTCCTTCTTTGGTCGACCCCTCATCTTCTTTGGGGGGTCCCTCAGGTGCAGGCTGGGGCGGTGCACTGGAGTTTTGGTCAGAGTCCACCTCCCTACCTGTGGCCATTGCAGATGTTGTGGCAACTTATGTAGTGGGCACACAGGGAGGTGGGGCCATGTTGTTTGCTATCTGACATAGGCATCCAAGTATGTCTTTGTGCACCGCTGTGACATCATCCAACTTGTCCATCTTGGACTCCATGCGGGCCTTGTGGGTCACCACCCGCGACATGTGTGCGTCCAATCTGGCATGATGTTCAGCCTGTTGTTGTTTAATGTCTCTGAGGTGCCCCACAACCTGGCCAAAGTCTCCGGTGCTTTGCTGGTACGCATTTATGATGCGTCCCAACTGGGGATCAGCTTGGGGTGCAGCACCATGGGCAGGATGTGGCATCAGACTGCCCTCGCTTCCACCACCCCTACCCCTATGAGCAGGTCCTGCTGTTGGAGCCACAGAAGAGACTGGGCCTCCTCCTGTGATGGCACTGGTGGTATTGGCAGCCACCTCCAGGGTGCCCCGTGTTGCTTTGCCCTCGGTGTTGGGTTGGCTTGGTCTGTCCGTGTTAGTAGAGGTCATCTGGGTGTTGTCAGATGCAGCAGGAGTGGTGGCAGGGGGTGCAGATGTTACTGCTGCTGCACGCTGATCCACACTGGAGGGTCCAGGTCGATCGTGGTAGTTGTCAGAGGAGTGAGAGACATCGACACCGGCCAGCTCAGTGTCAACCAGAGTCTGGGACTGGGAATCTTCCTCATCAGTTTTTGCAGTTTCCTCAGCTTCCCCTGTGGGTGGAAGAGACACACAATGTGTGTTGTGGTTCAGCACACATCAATGTATCACACACATTAAAATTGGTACTATGCTTCATTTATCACAGGCAGATGCCAATGTAGGTTTGGAACATTGTCCTGGTAACCTCATGCGTTTTATGTGCACTTAGAGCTGTGTGCATGGACAGCTCATGCATAGTTTAATTGACTTACATAGAAATTGCAAAACGTGCACTCCAGTGCCTCACACAGGTGTGTTGTTTGGTGTTGGTGGGAGGGGTGTGTGTGACAGGGCATGCTGGGAGATGTAGTCTGAGTTTGTACTCCTCATCCCCCCTGGACCAGATAGGCCACCATGGGCCATGCTCCCATGACAGTGAGTCTAAGTACATGTTTAAGTTATCTGACAGTGGTGTCCTGGTGTTTGTTGGAGCCCAAGTTCCAGCAAGGACTTGTGCTCCCCACACCAGAGGCCAGTGTCAGCAATCTTGGCAGTACTTTGCCACTCCCTGTGAGGTGAGCATGGTGCATGGGGGTATTCCTGGGACATGTGGGATGGGGACAATGGGCTGTGACTAAAAATCCCACCATGCTTTCAGCTACACCCACCTACCCGGCACACCAAACCTCCTTTCCTGGGAGTGTGTGTAACTGTGGTAGCATGATGGCTGATGGTGTTTGGTAGTGTGTGGGGCCAAATCCCTGATGTATTTGTCAGTGGGTTTGTACATGTAGTGGCCTAGGGTACATGATACTGGGACATTGCAGGTATTGTGTTTCTCTAGGTGGCATACATGAGAGGATAGTTATCTTTAGGTTGATGTGGCTTGATGACAGTGAATGTTTTCTCTGTCACCCTGACATTAATGTCTGTGGGTGCGGATTGTTATTGCATCAAAATTTGGAATAGTTGTTTGTGTACTCACCAGGCTCTGGTATTCCAGGCAATCCATTGGGGCCAACTGGTGGGAGCATGGCCCGCACCTTCTCCTCTCAGGAAGTGAAATGCACTGGTTTGGCAAGAGGACTGCCACAAATGCGCTCAAATTAAGCCCTGTGTCAATTTATCCCACTATAGAGGGAGCTGACCCTATATGCAAGCGACTTTAACATGGGAACCGCACACATTTAGGTGTTTGGGAATGTAGCATTTCCATAAAGAGAAAGATATCCTATAGGGCAATCTATGGGCCTCAGTTGCATCCATGAGGCCAAAGGTTGCTGCTCAAAATTGTTTCATCTTTGTTAACCTTCCAGTACTAGTACTCTCATTCACATTTAAAGATCTGGATGGCCTCTTGGGGAAACTGAAATCAGGGCATGGCAGAAGATAAATTCCGTTGTCTAAGTTGAAAACTAGTACAGGGTGACTAGCGACCCGATATATGGAACTATGGGGCATATGTATCAAGTTCCGTTTTTGCAATTGTCAAATAGCGATTCTTTATTTGAGAATTGCAAAACGGGATGTAATACAAAATTTGTAAATGTTTTGCGATTTCTTAGCATTCCTTAATTGCGATTAGCATAGGAATGAATGAGAAGACATTCTCAATTAGCGATTCGCAATTAGAGAATTGCAAATTGAGAATAATTTCAAGGGTGCAAGGGTGTCATAAGGACACGCTGATGCACCCCTGAAATGAGCATGTGTGCACATGTGGCGCACATACATGCCCTAAGGGCATGTATGCGCGCCACATGGCACTTTGAAAGATACCAAAAAGTGCATCTTTCAAAGAAATCGCAAATTACCACCAACTTCAAGTTGGTGGTAATTTGCGATTTCTTAAGGAGAAATCGCACAACTTGGGTGCTTGTTACATTGCAATTAAGGAATCGCAATTTGCAAGTCCTTAAATGCAATCGCAAAATAGAGAATTGCAAATTTGCAATTCTCTAATTTGCGATGCCCTTTTGGGATGATAAATCCCAAAAGGCCTTTTCCCGTTCGGAAACGGGCCGATTCTGAGAATCGGGCCGTTTGCGAACGGGAAAAGGGCTTGATACATATGCCCCCATATCACTTAAGGGCTTATTCACAAGCCAATTGAGACATCGGTGCATCCCTTTTCTTGTTGCACTGGCAACGCAATGGTCTTCCCCATATACAGAAGGCCATGTAAAGTCACCCTGTATGACTTTTCATGGCCTTGTAAATATGTGCCCCTTTCAAATAAAGCACTGCGTGAAAGGGGCGTTCCATGGGTATTGCTTTGGATGTTTCCACGCAACATGCATGGAATCTGAAGCATCCCCAGATTTACAAGGAATTGTAAACCTGGGAATGCATCAGATTATAACTTCAACACAGGTTTGGTGTTAGGAGTAACCCTGGGATTAAAATCCACTCTGCTCATGGAGTTTGTGGATTCTTGGCAACACAGCGTTGAACGCGGAGTTACCGAAAACTGTGCTCCGCAACGGAGCTGAGTTTTTTGTTTGTTTGTGCTCTCAAAATTTATTTTTGCGTGCACCGTAGTGACTTACCTGGGTGCCTGCGTCCGCCGACAAGATTTCCTATCCATTTGCGAGAGCCATGAGATTTGGAGGCCATCTGCACGGTCCCACGAGAGCAGGAAGTCGGGAACAAGTCATTTGGGCATGCCATCAGACTTCCAGCGGAAGTTTTGTGAAGATCATGATCCCGAACACACAGAATTTGCAATCTGGAGAAGAATCTCTCTTTAACAGCATCAAAACCTTCTCGAAATGATGATTTTGATTAAAAAAAACTCCTCAGATTGACATTTGGCTGTACTCTTTTGTGCAAGGAGTCCTTTTTAATTTGTTTACTATTTTTTAAGAGGAAGGTAGTGTCCCAGATTCCCCAACTTCCTGTTCCTGTCCAGCAGGCTCCTCCCAGTGCTTTGTCCATCTCCTCTTCACTTTTTATTTGGATTTGGAACTGGAAGGATCACTCTTTGTGTCTATTGCATCATATATAATTGGATTTGAGGACTTTTAGATTTGAGATTTCACAAGTAAGATGGAAAATTAGTGTTGCTTGTTTGATTGGGGTATTGCACCTACATTTTGTTTGTAATTTTCATTGTTTTTTAAATGTATTGTGGTGGGTGGCCTGTAGTTTCAGTAAGGGCCTAGTTGCTGTATGTAATTTATCTTCTAGTTTTCTTTTATAAAAGAAACATGTTGCAAAGTTCACTAAATGTACTGTAACTTTTTAAATCAATTTGTAATATTTATTTAATTCACTAGCCCAGTAGTCTGTCAATAGGCCTTTCAGCCAGTAGGCCCAGAGCTACTCATGGGTGGATGAAACAACTGTTTCTGTGAAATCTGTTGAATGTATCAATCATTTAGGGCATGGATGGCATTGGATTGAAATGCAAAATGTGTATTTTTTGGTATTTCACTTTTTTAAATTAACGCCTTTGTTAGATGTGTGTGGTTGTAACTTGCAAACCTTTTTTTGTTTTTGACATTGTTGCTTTAAAGCTGTGTTGTTTAGCAGGCCTCCTTTTTCTGGCCAGTGTGTGAGTGTGTTTGTAATAGTGGGCCAGCATTTGCCTTGGCTGAGCCTCCCCATGTGGCCAGGGGCCATTTTGTAAAGTGTGTGGCCATATAGGCCTGCTTAAATTCATTGATTTCCAGGCCTTCTGTTTGTTGTTGTTTTGAGTGACCATGTGGCTGGTGGCCATTTTGTGTTGGTGGTAGTGCTTTTGCCATAGACCCGCATTTCTTCTTTCCTTTGTACCTCTTGGCTTATTGCTTCTTCTTGTTGCCTGTCAGGCCATGTGGCTGGTGGACATTTTGTGAAGGCAGCCAGTGTGCTTTTGCCATAGGCAATGCATTGTCTGTCTTTTCTTTGTGGAGGCCATGCCTTCTGTGTTGTTTAGCATGCCTCCTTTGTCTGGCCAGTGTGTGAATGTGTTTGTAATAGTGGACCAGCATGTGCCTTGGCTGAGCCTCCCCATGTGGCCATGGGCCATTTTGCAAAGTCTGTGTCCATATAGGCCTACTTGAGTTCATTTTTTTCCAGACCTCCTGCTTGTTGTTGTTGCTTGTGAGTGACCTTGTGGCTGGTGGCCATTTTGTGGTGGTGGTAGTTACTTTGCATGCTTTTGCCATAGGCCTGCATGTCTTCTTTCTTTGCTCCTCTTGACTTATTTCTTCTTGTTGTGGTAGCCTGCCTGGCTATGTGGCTGATGGCCATTTTCTGAAGGGATGCAGTGTGATTTTGCCATAGGCCTGCATTGTCTGTCTTCCCTTTCGTGTTGTTGTGGCCTGGCTATGTGGCTGGATGCCATTTTGTGAAGGCAGCTAGTGTGCTTCTGCATTAGGCCTGCATGTCTTTCTCTTTCCTTTCTTCCTCTTGGCTTATTTGCTTCTATCCATTGTCATCTGCAGCTCCCTGAATGCTGAATCCCACGTGATGCACAATGCCAAATATGGTCCGTTACATTTGTATTTTTGTTGTTCTTTTTCTTCTTTCCTATCCTTTCCCAATGTACTGTACACTAGTACAACAAACCAAGAAAGCAATTGTTTTTGTCAGTCTCACAAATGTCTACACTGTATCATGTTTTTTAATAGCTGAGGTAATACATTTAATAATATTAATAAGTGTGACCACACACAAAGTTATATATTATCTTTGTTAGTTTGTACTAGTATTAATTAAACCACAACAATGAATACCAAGTTTCACTGATGTTCTTCTTGCTTTGTTGATTTTAGGTGCACAAAAGAGAAGGAGGAGTCATCATCCATTGTCCTGCCAGACAGATGTCCTGCTGTGCACGACATCACGTGATGTGTGACCACATTTATCTCTTCAACTTGTGCCACTGCGTGCTGCTGACACCTGAAGAAGATGGCCCAAAGAAAGGTACCAGGTCCTCTTGTACCAAGAAAGTTGCCAGTGAGAAGAAGGAACTGCCACTTATCAAGACCGGTGTGCCACCCAAGATGATTTTTGGGAAATCAAAAATTGCGCCTGTAGCAGCAGTGTCTAGGGAGAAAGCTAGGAGCAGCACCTCCTCATCAGTGGACCCACCACTTCAACCTAGGCCCAAACCCATGTCTGTCGCAGGGGAAGCCAGTCTAATAACGGCAAGGCCGACGAGCAGAGATGTTCAAATTGACTTATTGTTATCGCAAAGTAGTACCCAATTAATTCAGGGAACTGAGAAAAATGGGCAATAACAGCCGCAAACGCCCCCAATAGTAATTGTTCCTCCTAAGGTAGGGGCAGTTTAAGAGATAGAGCTTCCTGCAGAGAAAGAAGAGCAAGCCAATCTTTCAGAAGATTCATTGTCTTCCAGATCCCTAGCAAGGAAAAGGAGGGTTAGTCTATCACCTTCTTCTGAAAGCCCTTCTTCTGTTGATCTAGATGCCACTTTGATCCCACCACCTTAGTCTGAGAGTGAGACATGCCACAAGACAAGGCTAGGGAAAAGGAAGTGTCCAGAAAGCCTTACATTTATGAATAAGAGGAGGATGATGATGACAACGCAGTCATCATGGACATTACTCCCACCCCATTGGAGACAGACATTCCCCCATCCCAAATTGCTGTGAGGGATGTGGCACAGATACCACCAACACAGATCATACCACCAACACCACCTCCAGCTTTCATATTTTGCCGGTAGCCACTTACATCCACTGCACATACCACCACTGTAGAAGTAGGTACTGTAGAGAGTTCAACTTCACACCCACTTATCTGTTCATCTGGCATTGCAAGTGGCACCAGCAGCAGCACCAGGAAGTTGACTTCCCCAGTTAGCAGGAAGGTGGTGAACATTGCTATATGCTCCATTTGTGGACAAGGTGTTAGTCGGGGTAAGCCTGTTACAAACTATGGTACCGGAGGCCAAACAATCCATCTGAAAAAATACCACTTGATCCAGTGGGAGGCACACCTTAGCAGGCAAAAAACTGCACCCATTGCTGTTGGTGGGAAAGAAGAAGTAAAAGTTCTGATAGCGGTGGAAGGTGAACAAGAGGGAGACATTTTCTCTGGTACACAAAGTAGCCCTGTCCCCAGCCGTGCAGTGGTACTGCCCACAACCTCATCAGCAACATCGCAGTGGCACAATAGTAAGAGTCAGGCTGAGACACCAAGCGGTACCAGAAAATATAGTATTGCAACGAAAAAACATGCATGAGCCTAATAACATCTGGTGCCAAGAAGTCACCTGCATCAGTGGCACCAGAAAAGAAAAAAATCCAGCCTACCCTTCTCAGCATGTTTAGGTTGGTGGGGCAGTAAAAACGCAACCACCCAATAGCACATTTGTAAAATGCAAAACTGGCTAAGATGTTAGCGCTGGACCTCCTCTCTTTTTCTTTTTTGTGGAAGGGGTGGGTTTTCTTGAATTTGTAACAGCCATCTGCCCAAAATTGAAGGTTAACGCCGGTCCTATAGAGTTGCAGTTCCCCCACTACATCACAAAGTGCCGGAATTTCTTGAACAAGCTTTGCAGCAGAGTGCTGTTCACACTATTTACCTGACAATAGACATGTGGACAAGTTGTCAAGCCACTGATTACATGTGCATCACTGCACACTGGTTCACTGGATATTTTTGTAGGGGTTAGAGAAAAGATATCTGCAGCAGGTGTTGACACTGCTGTGATTTTTAATGCCACTCGGAAACATGCAACTGTAGCCATGTTCGCCATGGAAAAATCTCATACTGCTGCAAACATTTTGGTAGACTTTGACAGAAAGGTATTTTGATGGCCACGCCCAAGAGGGCTTAACATTGGTTTTGTTGCCACGGACAATGGCAGTATTAGTTAGGGTGATGTACGATGGTGGCTATTTCAGGGTCCTGTGTTTGGCACACTGCATTAACATCATTGTTCAAGATATTCTGAAAGAAGAAGACAGAGTCTACAACTTACTGACCACCTTAAGCACACATTTCAGCAATTCTTTTAAAGCCTGAAAGCAGCTGAAGATCATTCACCGTAAGGATGGAGTGCCAGTTAGAGCACTAATCCAGGAGTTGCAATACATTGGAACTCAACTTATTACATGCTTAAACGTCTGTTTGAGCAGTTCAGACCAATCAATGAATATGTCATGCAAAGAGGGGATGCAACTGTGAAAGGCATGACCATGGAGATGGACGTAGTTAAATGCCTGACAGAGATGCTACTTCCTTTCTAGCTCTTCAAACATGAAGTCAGCAAGGAGGACTGTACTATGAGCCAAGCTATCCCATTGATGCACATGCTACAGGAACAGCTGAAGGGGGTGTCTGCAATGTACGCAGGTATGGAAGCTAAAAAAGAACCATGTGAGCTGGTGGAGAGCTTAACCCTACGCTTATCTGAAAATACAAGGGTGCAAAGAGACACTGTGTCATCCAACCACTACATTTCTGCCACAATTCTGGATCCACGGTACAAAGAAGGACTGAACACATTGATTCCTTTTTCAGAAGTGGATGTTGCCAAGTACAAAACCTGGATATCTGCGGAAGCCAGTCATTTAGTAAAAGAATGGCTGGGAATTAGAGGCCCACTACTCCAGCCCACAGCAAGTACTGCAGGGCAGCCGTGTCAAGTTCAACTTCAGAGCCTGAGGGCAGTGCGGCTGTCTCACAGCAGCCAAAACCACCAACAACACCAAGAACAAAATCAATAACAAAAAGAACAGGAGCATCAGCCCCACCAAAATCAGCAAAGGAACAGTTTCTACAGCAAGGGCTTGTTAGGTCCAGTGCTGAGGCAAACACAAAAGAGTCTGAGCAAAGTGTAGCACCCCTGAACCTTGAGCCAATGGTCCAGGCCTATCTGGATAATCCAACAGAGGTCTACATTGATGAAAACCCATTGGTTTATTGGTATGAGAAAATGCTCCAATGACCTCTACTCAGCAGGCTGGTGATAAATTATCCGGCTTGCCCTGTCGCAAGTGTCTCTTCTGAGCCTGTTTTCAATGCTGCTGGTACTATTATGACAGTGAGAAGGACCAGTCTCTCACCCCAAAAAGTGGAGAAGTTAACCATGATCAAAATGAATCAGCACTTTATACCACTGGATTACCCCATACCTGATGTAGCACAGCAGGAAGATGATGATGGAGACTTAGGTCATGGAAGTATGTTAGATGACCTACTACTGGGTGAACCACCAGAGTTGGAGGATGAGCTCTACTTCCCTGACAACTAGGCTTTTGACTTGTTACTTTCTTTCTTGCCTATTTACTTTTATTATTTGTGTGTTTCTCTGTCTTTCTGGTTCGCATCACAACAAATCCAACACCACCGTCTTGCTCTTTTATTGCTGCATTGGAGTTGCAACTGTCTGCAGTCAGTGAAGAAGTAAGTCAACTCCTCCGAGTGCTGCTCCAGTCCACTCCTGACTTGACCTAAATCTTTTTCCCTCAAGCCAGACATTGGATGGAGAATAGTACAAGAAATGTGTGCCTGCCTCGTCAAGTACCTTCAAAGAACCTGACTATAGCTATCCTCCTTTCTGAGCCGAGAGGGACTGCCCCTTACGAACAGGTAAATGATGGCATGCATTGGACGCTGACTCTGAGTGATTGGTGTTTGGGTTCTTGTTGTGCAGGAAGCCTACTAGTATAATCTACACACAAAAAAGTGACTCAAGTCAATGTTTCCCTTGTTGTTTAATAACAAAAGTGTACTACTGCAGCTGGATCCATTGCATTTTTGATTGTGGAATCTGGACTCACTCGATACACTCCAGAGTTTGACACCATGATGACCATACTATACTCGCAGTCAGTCAGTAGGATCAGACATGATTGATGGAATAACTCAGGGCATTTCATGAAGTGGCCTAAAAGGTAAACAAGTCAAAAACAACCACACCAGACCTACATGTCTGTGTAATGGTGGAGGAAAGTGTAGTGGTATGACTGACAGCGGTGCATTGATTTAGTTACTTAATTTGGAAAATGCTATGTTGCAGTAGATGTGTGCTCAGTGCTCTCTGGCTCAAAATCTAAGCTAAGTGGAGGTTGGGTGGGCGCCGCAGGCCTGCCTCTGTCCTGTTGTTGTTGTAGGTTAATGCCAGAAACAGAGTAGACATGATTTAGCCATGCCATCTCTAAAAGTGTTTTGTTGCACTCCTCCTTTATTTATGCATTTTAATTTTACTTTTCTACTTTATTTTTTAATATCCCTTTTGTTTTTCAATCTACACTTACAGGCTAGCCTTTACCATGTGCTATACTGGAAAAAACAACTTACACTTATCTAACCAATCTGCATCCGCCAGGCAGGCAGTGGCACCCAAGATTGATAGACGGAGCGGCCATGGAAGAAAGGACCAGGAGGAATGCTGAGATGCAACTCTCAATTTGACCTTAACATAGTAACTTATAATATCATCATCTTTTATTTAATTTGAATCATTTTTTCTCTTTAATCTCTTTAATCATTACGACTGTGTGTGTTGATGTTTATTATGTTTGCTTATATTTTTAACCCCTACAGCTATTTTTGTATTTTCTTTGCTGCCTTTAAAAGGAAGCCTGCTACAACACAACATAAAATGTATGTAATTTGGGTCTCTCTGGAACAGACAGTCAAGGCAATTGCAGAATAATGATAATTAATAATATACTGCTGCCCTGTACTACTAGTCTAATACTACTCATCATCATTAACCATCAAGCCATCATCATGCATGCATTTCCTTTTTCTCCCTCAACAGATTTAGGATGGTCGTCTGCCAAAATTGTGTGTTGTCCATGTGTAGTGTTTGTCTTTGTCAAACCTTTCCCTCAAATGCCCCTTCCCAAGCATTCATCAAACCCTAACCCTCTGTATAATTTATATTGAGGTGTGACTAAATTAAATTTACACCAATAAACGATCACACACTTGTTGGGGTGGATGTGGTGAAAGCAACACGAACTCAAGGCAGGGTAAGAATCTTCTTCTGCTTGTCCACTCATGCTCAGTATTTGCATGTCAAGATTTTTTTCCAGGTGAACAGAATCCATCATAATTAATTGCCAGCATCGATTCATCATCCTTCAAGCTCTACAGGTTACGCTTGTCCACTTCATAGGTCGAGCCAGCTACAGTTTGTAACTTGTGCTATGCTATTCCCACCACAATATGTTTTATTTTACTTTAGCATTGCTTATTATCATAATTGTTTCTTGTTTGGCTGCCTTCTTGTGTACTGTACTTCTATTACTCCTTCCTGAGTCTCCCTCAGTCAGTCTCCCTCAGGCGACTGACTGTTTTATTTTCTTTTTTAGCAAATGCTACTGCCAGTGTCTACTACTACTACTACTACTACCACCACCACCATGGAATTGTGGGAAACCAAACCATCATCACCATGCAGCCATCACTAAGTATAAATAATGTATTCCCCTAAGAAAATAAACTAATGGAAAAATCCCACAACACCTGACCCACCCCTCTCCCTAATCCAAACCAATGTCCAAAGATAAAGAAAGAGTCCAATGTCTGTTCCATTGTCCATAAATAATAAATATATACCCAAACTTTTCCCCAACGCCCAATTCCCACCCACCAAAAAAAAGATTAAAAAAGGGGCAAGGTGAAAGAATTCTAGCGGCAGGCTTGTGGGTTACTCTCCAGGACCTTTATCCGCTCCTCTAGGTACGCCTTCTGGAGGATCATGCAGTGCTTGAATGCTTTATAGTTGCATCTACAGGGGGGTGCAGTAGTCTTCAATGAAGCGCATTGGGCAGCTGCCAGCCCAAGTCGCCGTAGCACTGGGGGGCCTGGCTGGGGCCCGGGTAATTGGAGGAGGCTGCAACTGCTCCCCCCTACTCTTCCTCCTCCTCCAGAGCCATGGCTGCTAACTCTTTCCTGTTCGGTAACACTTGTGCTTTTAGTTGGGAAGGAGTAGCAATTTCAGCAGAAAAAAGACAATTGTAACCAATACTCTTAGCAAAACAGTAACACAAAATTAATTCTACACATAGTTGCACAGAACTAGCAAGCACAGTATATAACATTTGTGGTATACTATCCTCCAACTTCCTCAGCCTCTAGGATTTTTGGAAGTTTCTGGCATTTCTACCACTAGGCACTATGGAGGCACTATGGAGTAGACAAGTCTTCTTCTCTCTCTCTTGTTTAGCTAATTTAACCTTGTTGTAGGTATGCCAGATCAGTCAGCTTGCGCCCTAGACAAACATACTTGTGTTGCAGACTCACGTTATTTTTATTTACTGCTGTCTGCAGGTGGAGAAGCTGTAGTCTACAACTACACAATTATCTTATTTTTCTATTATGGCCATACTCTGTTACATCAATGGCAACTGCTCAATTTCACTTTCACCCAGACTACTACAAAAAGGCAGATGATATCTGATTCAAATGATCATTGATTATATATGGGACGACATAAGGTACTTTTGATGAATTGTGTAACTATGCAGCAGATACGCCACTAATGGCAGGCTGACACAGTTGAAAATGACACAGGTAGAGAGTGGTCCTCTGAGGCGCTTGATAACATACATACACAATATATATGCTGTGCTTGCAAACTACTGTGAGTCAAGGGAGTATTCTGAAATATAACCATGAATCAAAAACCTTGAATAAAAACAGTCCTTTGTTACTCTTCCCAGCGATTTTTCCATTTATCAATCATGTGATTGCTCTTCTAGCATTATAATTTTTTAAGTCTAATCTTATTCTATTCTCCTTGGCATTGCTACTCTGGCGTGGTTTATTTTTCTTTTGCTTTCTCTTAAAAGACTCTTCATCCAGTAACAGTCTCCAACTATGCTATGATGATTGAATACCATGCAGGCATTCATCCATTCAAAGTAAACAGGTCTATCATTCTTCTTAATCTCTCAACAAGCCTTAGTTTCACCAACAACATACATTTGTTACTTTTTTTAAACCACCACTCATGCATCCTTTCTTGCTTGCCTTTGAGTTTGCCCCATGAAACCCCCCGGAGAATTCTTCCTATCACCCATACAGTTTTACCGACTCAGGCAGGCATCTATTCTTTCACCTTCCACTCATCCTTCAACCACCCATGCATCCAATTCCTATCAGCTAACTATGCATCCCACGCATCCTTCTCTGCCTGTCATATATTACATGTCACCCGTCCTTCCTCCTTCCATCCTTCTTTCCCTTTTCGTTCAACCCATCCATCAATCAAGGTCGTCTGACTCAGTCTTCTTCATAAAATTTCCCTGCTGGGTTGAAGTCAGATAGAAGAGGCCATTAGTTACTCAACTCCTGCTGCTAATGCTGTTGTTAATGCTAAGTAAAGGGTGTCTTCAACCATTGTTCACAACAACTTAGTCTCTCTCAACAGTACAGTGTACACCCTTGCAGTGAGTGTGCAACTATTGTAAATAAGTAAAGAATATAAGTATAACTTACCACCGCCCATCACTGTTGCTGGCTCAAGAACCCCTGCTGAAGCTGCCACATCCGCTGCTCCCTCCTGGCTAGAGTCACCTGCCCGCCGCTGGTCCCGGCACTGGTGGTCAGTACGCCTATAAAAAACATTACGCATATTTTAGATGCGATATACAGCTCCCCCATCTTTCTTTTTCACTAGCAAGATTGAAAATAGTTAATACAATACATACATACAGCACATACATCACTAGTACAAATCGGGTACTAAAGTAGAGTAGGCAGTAGTATGTCCTATACTATCAAAAATAGTAAAATATTTGTTTGGGCATTTTGTTGGTGGCAATTGTCACAAAGTCTCTCAAGATTAAGAAGAGGACAACCCAAAGGACTGGACTCAGTGAGTAGAGCCATTGTTGAGTCTGAGTTTTAAAGCTTTTTAAAAATAAAGAGTGGCCTTCTGGGAAAGCTGCAGACAGTCTAATAGTAGAAGTACAAAGTCAGAGGCAGTTAGAGGCAGGGATTACAAGAATTCAGAAACAGATAAATCGAAGAATATTTGATAAAAAATAGAATTAGGAAACGGAAATAGTAGTTTGTAAAAAATAAGGTGCAGTAAAAGTTAGGGAAATACAATTATTAATATTACCAACAGGAGGACTTACTGGGGCCAACAGCAGAGCCCTTGGTAGTAGAGCAGTCCTGGCCATGGCAAGAATATCAAGCTCTCGCCTCAGACCCCATGGTCTTCTTGCCCCTGGATGCTGATCATGTAAGATATAATAAAGAGACAAACATTGATTATTAGTGTGAAACAAATAAAATATTTTAAAAAACGCACTAAAAACATTATTGGACAGGAAACAACAATTACAATATAATTGACCTATCTAATTTGATTGACTAGTAGTATCGCGGACAGTCTAGTTATTTTTTATTATTCCAGTGTTCCATTCTGATTCCAGAATCCTAAACCTAAGTACCACCTAACCTGCTATTCCAAAGACATTGGAAATGAATTGCCAAAAATATATTTGCTTCTTCTAAGTTTCAATCTCATTCAAAATCATCAATGAATCAACCCCCTTTGACGGGCCAATTGTTCAGTAAGTCTGCATTTCCATTTATTTTAGTCTTTAGAAATGAATAGATGGACGCATGCACATTGCATACACCAAATTGTTGATTGGTTTCTGCAGATGTGCTGATGAGTTGCTATATTACTCATTCACTAACATACAACAAAAAGTTCTACTAAGGACTGGAGTCAGCAGCACGTGGCGTGACGGAGGACCCGTCATGCGGACCCCTAAAAAATGAATACTAAGTAACTAAACTACCTACCAATCCTCCAGTAACTTAGTGACAGGATAAAGAAAAGGACTGGAGTTCCTTTAGCATTGCCTAACTTAAGTTCTCTAAACTCTCTTACATAATCAGCCCAAGTGAGTGCAAAGTTGCAAACAAGTAAGATTAGTATCGCCGAGCACCTGGCTTGTGTCTAGAAGAATAACAACCACATAATATAAGATTTTTAAACGTAACTTACCTGCATGTAAGCAGCAGCATTCTTGCTATTTTAGAAAAATTATATTCGCAATAGCACAGAACAGAACACACAATGTTACTATAATTAGCTACTCACCAAGCCCCACGACCTCAACACGTAGCAGGTCCAGCAGGTCCTGCTCCCTGTCTAAGATGTCTGTTCACCTGTGAGTCAGCTGGTTATGGGTGCGCCGGACCCCAGAGCAGCGAAACACTGCTTGGCACACCCTGGCTCACCGCCGGTGACGCTCCTAGGTAGCGTAGCCAGAGCTGGGCCTTCCGCCTGCTGCCAAGGTTAAGGGGAGGTGGCGCTGTACAAAAAATAAACAAGGGCGCCCACCTCCAAAAGGGCCTGGAGCTGCACCCCTTCCGGGACCCGTCACCTACAAGGAAGGTGGATCTTTGTTGCTGGTGCAGCAGTAGCGTTGGCCTTTCCCTTCTGACTACTAGTAGTAGCCTTATTCATGGTTCTTGGTGGGCGGGGGACAGTCGAAAAAACACAGTAAGAGTAGACATAAAATGCTAAATATACACTTAGGGAGGATAGATAATAAATAAAAAAGATCAGAAAAAACATTGCAAAAACAAAGGATTAAAAAGATTGGAGATGGATTAAAAACAGGCCCCAGAACCATGCAAAGAGTAGTAAAACAAGATGGCTGCGCCCATTGGTGACAGTGTGGTAAAGTTTGTGCAATATTTCCGCAAGAACACGCATCCACATTGCTGAACCTCAAAAACATCTTGCAAGCATGCGCGAGCATGCAGAAAAAGCAACTCTGCATGCCCGTGAAACTCTGCATAGCGTTTGCATAGTTTTTTTTGCCGCTTCGTATAGGCTTGCGTAGCACGGCTACTCAAACTCCTCCCGAGGTTAGTTAGAATGTGTAATTTCCTTATTTCTCCTCATTTTTTCCTCTTTCTATTACATTCAGCATCACACTTAGATAGAGGATAACACTGATCGCAATTCTTTTTGTGTAGGAAGATATCCGTACAACACAGACACCCTTGCACCATGGCACAGCTTTTTTTGATTCACTCATAAATCATTTTGTCCTGATCTTTTTATCGATGATCTTTTTATAAATTAGGATTGAACAGCACAAGAATTCAGAGAACATTTCAATATACTAAACAGCAATTCAGAAAATCTTAAATTGACTTTTGAAATCAGTGATAACAGAGTCAACTACTTAGACTTGGGGATATTTGTACACCATAATACCTTGCAGACCACCTTACATAGACAGGAACCAGCAACAAATACCATTTTACATGCTGATAATTTTAATTGGGACAATCTAAAATGGATTCATAGAAATTGCTTTTTGGAACAGGTTTTTATCGTAGCGCTGGGGGTACGGCGCGTACATACAGGGCTGGGGGTATGGCGCATACATACGGGGCTGGGGATACGGCACGTACATATGGGGGGGCTGGGGGTACGGCACATACATACGGGGGGGCTGGGGGTACGGCGCATACATACAGGGCTGGGGGTACGGCGCGTACATACGGGGGGCTGGGGGTACGGCACGTACATACGGGGCTGGGGGTACGGCGCGTACATACGGAGAGGGCTGGGGGGGCCATACGACTCGTACCAAGGGCACAAATGTACCCGGGGTAGGGGTCATACACAGTTCGCTCCGTACGGGACGTTTTCTATATGCTTGTGCATTCGGAACGCCGGTACGGATCGGACTTGTGCGATCGGACTTCAGTTTTACGACTCGTACGTAAAACTGTCCGGGGACGTCTCGTAGACTTTTCCCGAGGCGATTCAGATGTATTTTTCCCGTACGAAACGTACTTCACCGTTTTTACGGTACTTGTATGATTCGTATGTAAAAAAATACGGATACGATTCGTACGGGGAAAAAAAATACAGGATCGGAATTGGCCCCTAAATGTTGTATAGCAAGTTTTATGGTTTGTTTTACTTATGATATATACTTGTATGATTCATATGAATCGAATAAAGTTATTTGATGATGATGATGATGACATCATTTATTACATTAGCTATGACATCACTTATGACCTCATCCACCATACTGCTGTTCAATTTATTGCACAGACAAGTTCAACCTTTGAAATATGTAAATAAGTAGGCACAGAATCATGTAAACATAAATTCCATGCATAGTGATCTCATCTGCTTAAAGGTTTACCCTCATCTGCACATCGGAGCACGTAATTTATCCATCTTATCTCTTACAGGTCTGTTTCTCTACTGGTATGTGTGCTGAATTGGTGATTCAAATGAAAATCAGTTACATCGGATTTACAGAGTGACATTTTTGTCAAGATTTCAAGGAAGGATAGAGACAGGAGACAGACGAATTTCAGAAGTGGACAATCCATGTACTGGGCACAAGTACAGATAAGGATTAGACCCAAGAGTACAGCCAATGTAGACCCTATGAGGAGCAGGAAGGACACCAGTTACTTCCTAGCTCTCACTGCTCTAACTGCCCATCTACAAAATGTAGAAAGGCACCACATACAGGCAGGCACGTGGTAGGTCTTTGGCACCATCAGACATAGGATCCAAATTGATGATGCTCTGTCTCTTTGTATAGGTACACCAATTGATGATACCATCCTTTTCAGTGCAACACAGACACATGGATGTGATGTCGAAGGTACAAGTTTGTGCACTGAAGACCATGCAGAACAGGGTTAGGAACCCTGAAAAGTTGCATGCTATCCCTTCTTTTGGGAAGCTGAGCATATGTGAACTTCAATGGAGTGAGGGTCAATCATTGCAGCACATCTACTGTAAGAGTGGAGATGCACACACCAATGCTACTATGGTGAGGCAAGAACAAAGACCGTGACAGACTGAATATTCACATAGATGTCACTTGCTGAATTGGTGAAACTGTCTTCTTGCATGGGAAAGGGCATGCCAACAAAGCATTAGTCATTGCTCACTCATAGACCCCTTTTATGGATTTATTTCTTCGATTGAAAAAAAAAACCCTGGGCCTTCATAGGTAAAGGTATTGTGACTTGTACACCAAGAACATATTTAAGACAATGTCATGCAGTGCAGCAAATCACCATGCTGCACTGTTTTGTGTATCAGGGAAAGGGCAGGAATGCACCATATTTAAATTAATCCAGTGCACTCCTGCCTTTTCCTGTGCGCTGGCATCCTTTTTGGCTTCCAACGCAGGCACCCTTGCACCATGGTGCAAGGGTGCCTGTGCTGCATGCAGGATTGTTTTTGTCCAGGAGGGAGCCCTGAGAGGCATATTCCTTTATCTATGCTGCACACATAGAAGAGGAAGTAACAAGGAGGAATATAGATATTTTCCTTCCTTAGGCCTCTTCTGGGAAGGCATATCTTTCGGGCACATTCCCAGGATTACCAGTTGTGGTAAATCTGGGAATGTGTCAGAAACATGAGAGTTGCATGGGAACACGCATGCAACACCCATGGAGTGCCTCTCTAGTGCAGAGTAAGGCAATGCACTGATTCGCACTGTGTTGCTGTGCTTGGGATTTCTGAAGCCACACAGGGCCACGCAAGGTGGCCTTGCGTGACTTTACAAATTTAATTTCTGAGTTGCAACTCTCATGCACTACATTGCATGATGAAAGAGCGATGCAAACAGGACTCCTGAATATGCCCCCTAGTTACTCTTTTAATCTGTCTGTACTGATCCACTTTTTTGTCTATGTTCTATAAAAGTCACACCTACCACCATGAGGCCATATTAGGGGTTGTCTCTCTCAACTTCATAAATATGCCTATCTTTAAAAAAATTTAGCAATTTAGATTTAATGTAAAATAATCAGTCACTTTACATTTACAGCACTTAAGCATGTGCTTGCTCAGAATGCACTCTGATGCAAAGTGCCCAAAGTCAAACTCCTTTGAAACGTGATTCAGCTTTCATGTTTTAGATTTTGTTAAAAGTTATGTTATATTTCTTTCCAGATGGTAGATATCAATCAAACTTATGGGTCAGAATTTGTTCTTGTGGGGGTACTCGGATCTTCCTATTTTGCGAATTCCCATCTTTGTTGGATTCCTGCTCTTGTATCTAAAACAGTTTCAGGTAAGCTTACCGTCATATCTGCTGTTTACTCAGACTCACACCTTTACACTCCCATATATTTTTTCTTTGCAAACCTTTCTTTTGTAGGCATGTCCTACACTACTGTAATGTTCCCAGAAATGCTGGCCAGCATCTTTCTTTTGGAAACACATATTACTCTTCAGGAATGCCTGCTTCTGGTGTACTTTTTTTTGTGGCCATGACTTCAACAAATTCCTTCTACAGACCATTATGTTGTTTGATCGCCATGTAGGCATCTGCAATCCCTTACAGTACACAATGATTACGAG
Source organism: Triturus cristatus (assembly GCF_964204655.1). NCBI lineage: Eukaryota > Metazoa > Chordata > Amphibia > Caudata > Salamandridae > Triturus > Triturus cristatus. The sequence continues at coordinate 1,806,187,300 of NC_140590.1, forward strand.
TAGGTCTGAGTTTCTGTAAATGGCCACTGGAGCATGGATTTTAGGATTTTGAAGCCAATATTCCACACTGTTCTTTTATCAACATTCTCCTTCTGTAAGACTCATGAAATATACCACTTATTCTGTGAAAACACCGTCTAGATGACACTTTCCTGTACCACAACTCGTACCATTGAAAGAATGACTTTCATCCTTGCTGTGATAGTGGTAATATTTTCATGGATTTTAATTATCACTTCATACATCAAAATCATCTCAGCCATTAAGAGACAAAAGGCCTTCTCTAACTGTGCGTCTCATATCACAGTGGTCATTTTATTCTGTGGAGCCTTCATGTTTGTTTATATAAGGCCAGTCGTGAGGGGAAAATAATCTTCTTGGTCGAAACTGGAGTGGTCCCAATGTGCAACCCCATAATCTATGCTCTTAAAAGGAAAGAGTTTAAAGATGCCTTGAAAAGAAGAACAGGTAGAAGATCACAAAATAAGGAACAAGCTTGAGGATCAATTAAAATGTGCAATATGTTTAAAATATAATTATTTATAATGAATTGTGTTTCGCACTCACAAGAATTTGATCAATACTAGATTTTATGTGTCATAAAATTATTTTTCAGCCTAACACGCCAATGTGGGTATGGACACTGACAGGTTTTAAAGGCATTGCGTAATGTGAGGCAATCTGCATCTTAAATAAGGGATCAGATAACATGAGATGTCTTTTTATTCTCCTTATGCATGGTTTCATCATAGAGAGTCGATGCACAAGGTTCTACTTGCTAAATTAGCCATTAACATCATGGAGTGGTGGACAGTTCCATGGACAGGACGTGGAATAGTTTAGAGTATAATATGAGTACAGTAGTTTTCAGGTAAATAAATAACAAAATGTGCATACAAGGGATTGTTTTCTGTTTTGAAAATACTACATTGTCATATAGCTACCGTAATATAGGCCCTAGTAACTTCATTACCCTTCACCTATATTCTTCCCTATATTACACTTGTCACGGTTTAATGTAAATGTTGTAGACTTGTAAAGCGCACAGCTGCCCCAGCAACGGGGCGTCCCGGCGCTGTAGACCACTGGGGAACCCGTCCTGGCTATCCCTGTGAGATGGTCCCTTTCTGGGTATCTCCAAGGTGAAACCAGGCATCCCCGGCGTCTGTGGGGGGCCGTTGTAGAGATTAGGCAAGCTTAATGCCCAGAGTTGCCAAGTGTGTTCCTGGTTAGAGTAGGTACCGAGGCGAGAATTATCAAGTCCGTTTTGACCCTGGTCCACGACCCTGCCACGTCGGGAATTGAACCCTGGTCCCTGGCCAATTCTCTGCTTACGGGTCAGCCGCCTCTAACCAGTGAGCCACACCTCTCCACGACCTAGATACCTAGATACAACACTGCATTCAGAACAGGGGTTTTCCCTAGTTCGAAATCTCAAACATTATGTATGAGGATTCTTGAAGCAGAGCGGGTCTACCATCTCCTGTATACATCTATGTATAAAGTTCATGCCCAATGTCATCCTTAGGCCGACACAGTAATGCAGCAAGGTAGGACCCCTTGGTATACCTATGGGTATTTACGCATCACATCTTGCTAATATAGACAGATGAGATCAAGACTTCCCGGCCGACACACTGAACAGAGAAGCTGAGGTTCCTGCATACAAACACTACAGCTCAGAGTGGTCTAACATCCCTCACGGGGTGTCAACCTCGAGACCAGGAAGGGGTCCCGCAGTCTCACACTTCAGGTAATGGTTGTTGACTAAATCCTAGAGAGATTCTTGGTGTAAAATCTACACGCATGCTAGGTACACTTAGGTACATCTAGTTAGGGAGGCATCATAGGAGTACACATCTTTTTTTCATGTGTTTTATATATTTGTGTCTATTCATGATTATTGTAAGATCGTAGAACGATAACATCAATTTACCGTCATAGTACTGCTAATCATTTATATCTTATACTGTCAAATGTTTGTGGCAGCTCATCTATTATGCACCAGAATAACAACTGTTCAATAAATACTTATTAAAAACGCCCATCCTGTTTATTCTGTGTATCTCTCTGAGACAGACTAAGTAAGCAAGAGTGACTGAGTGAAAGGTAGTATATTGTTTCCATTGTACTGAGGGATCAGGGTTGTCATGTTTGATGGTTGCCATGAACTATTCTCTCCTTGGTAATGGGAGAGTCGAGTGTCACTGTGAGCTAGTTGGTACAAGATGCCAAAGTACCCGGTGGGGATGTCCAGAATCAGTCTGACACCAATCCTACAGTGTATGTTGTCTAAACGTGCAGATCCTGTATATTCCTTATAGGAGCTACACGACAACACATGGTACTGTGGGTGCACCCTCTAATTTCCCATTCTGAAAACAAAGCACCTGAGTTTCAAACTGCACTTTATACTACATTTTGCATTAATACAAAATGTACTACAAAACAAAATGTACTATATAAAAGACTACTAAGCAGAACCTTTGCCTTTACTTCTATGTGTGGAGTTCTCTGCCCCAATTTTTTAAACACAAATGTGAGAGGGACACAGGGGAGCAGGTGAGAAAAAGGGAAGACTTGCTATTAAATGCAATGGTATTAGGTAGGAGTAAGAGGGGTTTAGGGAGGGCAGAAAGGGGGTTAGAGAGGGACGTCACCCACCTACACAATGTAAAGTCATTTGTATTACTCTGAGGGTAGTAACACGCAACTTACACTTTTCCTAGTATTTGTATCAGAATTAGTGTGTAGAGTACTGAAAGTAGTAAACTTACTACAAAGTGTAAATATACTCAAAAGCGAATCAAGCCCTGTAAAGAGATGAACAAATTTTACCCAAATCTGCAAATAAATTTAGAAGGACAAGGAGGAGATGAATTCTGGAAACTAGTTAAGAAAGTCACTGCAACAGCTATTGATATAAAAAGATGTCATCTTTTAATGCATGTAGAGGGTTTTAAGAAAGAGAATTAGGCTCATGCAAAATTGAAAATTGAAAATGTTTACTGATAGCATGGAAAGAACATCATCTGTTTAAGAGACATTTCTGTAAATAGTAGTAGTTGACATACATTCTAACAATGGATGCTGCTCAGCTGAGAATGTATCTCAAAACATCTTGGTTAATCATATTGGCCTCCAAATATATCATCTCTACATATGGTATTATGGTGGTCCCCGGGAGGGGGTCGTGTGGCCCCGTTCCAGGAGCCTTTGATGGCCCTGGGAACCGCCACCTCCCAGACAAGCTCCTGCAATGTCCCTGGGGTGCCCACCCCCGGGACATTGCTGTTTGCTATGGCGGGGCAGGAGCACAGCTTTTTCAATCCAAGATTCAATCTATTTACAAGGAATTAGAGGGGAGAGGTCTTGCCCCCCAAATGTCATTTCTGCCTGGTTTAGAAGAAGGACCGTCAATTACTAACCATTTGACTAGTTTTTCACCATTTATGGTGGACGCAGTAGATGACCTTTTATTGACCATTAAGTGAGGCTCTCCTGATGATCCTTGCCCTCCAGACACCATTCATGGTGTCTCGAACATAGTCAGTCAGACCCTTGCCCCGTTACTAAATACAGTTATAAAGTCTGAGGATTTTTTACTGTCTTGGAAGAAGGCCTGTATGAGACCGATCCTAAAGAAACCTACTCTGCTCCCCTATGATGTCACTAGTTACCGTCCAATTCCATGGCTGCCTTTGGTGGCCAAGGGTTTGGACAAAGCTCTAAATAAAGAGTTAAACAACTACTTGGACGCCAATAACCTACTTGACAGTACTCAACATGGCTTTCGAGCTAATCACTCTACTGAGTCTGAATTAGTCATGGCCACAGAGGAACTGAGATGGCAAATTGATAGAGGGGGCAGGGCGGTACTCATCCTGTTAGACCTGTCCGCTGCATTCGAGACAGTGAGCCACTCTGTTCTCACGCAGCGGTTGAGGGCGATAGGCATCCAGGACTCTGCGCTGGCCCTCCTCACCTCTTTCCTGACAGGGAGAGAACACAGGTCTGCTGGGATAACCTTAAGTCAGATAAATTCCATCTTCCTTGCGGAGTCCCTCAGGGCTCGGCACTGTCACCCACATTATTTAACATCTATGTGACTCAGCTGGCTTTATTAGTCAAGCACCTTGGTTTTTTGCTTGTGTCATATGCTGATGACACACAAATTGTAATCTCCATATCCTCCCCAGATCAATTGCCCTCGGCCTGGTTTCATAATTCTATGGTTCACATAATTCAATGGATGCACCTTAACTTCTTAAAATTGAACACTAAGAAGACAATGGTCATGGAATTTGGCTCTGGCCCTCTGTTAGACCTGGTACCATTGGCATGAGTCTCCCTTCCATTTTTCTTGATTGCCTCCTTTGTTTTTGATCTGTTTGCTAGTTTTAGATGCTTGGGCACTGTGCCACTGCTATTCAATGCCACAGTGCAAGTGCTCCCTATGTTAAATTGATTTATAGATTCGTGACTCCATGATTGGGTTATTTTATTTACTTGTCAGACCCTAGTACAGTGCACCATGTGTGACCAGGGCTTGTAAATGAAATGCTCCTGGTGGGCTTGCAGCACTGGTTGTGCCACCCACAGAAGCAGCTTGGAAAGTATGTCTCAGGCCTGCCATTGCAGAGCCTGTGTGCACTCTCTGACTGCCATGTTGACTTGGTAAGTGCACCCACTTGCCAGTCCCTAATCCTTCCCTTCTCTTTATATCAGATACCCCTAAGGTAGGCCCAAGGGCAGGGTGCATTGTAAGTATAAGCTAGGACATGCCCTGGTGTGTGTGGCATGTTCTAATAGTGAATTACAGCCATTTTTGTTTTTTTCACTATTGCAAGGCTAACTGTTCCCCATAGGCCATAATGGGCAGTTTGAATATTACATCCTATAATCCTAACTGACCCAGGGAACAAGGTAGAAATTCGAATTTAGTATGCCTGAACTCAGAATGAGAAAATACATCTTTTAGTGAAGTTGGTTTCAACATTCTGTGTTTGAAAATACCACTTTTAGAAAGTAGGTATGTTCTTGCCTAACTGTTCAAGCCTGCCTCTGCTAGGTTGTGTATTGTGTGTCTGGTTTTGTGAGTGACAGGGGCTGGGGGATTCCAGGAGACAGGGTGAGTCAGCACATGGCTGAATAGTGAGATATGCACGTAGATGGGTAGGAAGAGTTGCACCTGGGACCTGAATAGGGCTGTGCCTTCCCTCCACAATGCTGGCTCCACCTCCTGTGGTGCATCTGATGTCCCTGCTTTGCACTGTGAAAGGAAAGAAGGAGCCAAGTAAACAGAGTGCTCCAGGACTGACCACAACTGGTTTTGACAAGGCAATGGCCTCTCTGCCTTCAGAGAACAAAGAGAATAGTAGTATAAATATGGGGACCCAGACTTCAAGACTTTAGATCACTTCTCAAACAACAAGACGGCCCTCTGCCAAGGAGAAGAACCAAAGGAAGCTGTAGGAGTTGTACTGCCCCTCCCGCCAGTGTGCTGTGTTGCTGGGTTGTCCTGAGATGTTGGGTCCGCCTGAGTGGGCGTGTGTAACCACTGGGTCTATGGCAGCCAGTAAGGGTGTTCAGGAGATCCTGTAGCTTGAAAGTATGGCCCAGGAACCTGCCTTAAAGAGAAGAGGTGACAAACCAGCCCCCATTGTTCCCACGGTCCAGGAGGAGGCAGACCTTGAGGGGGATGCCTTGGAACCTACAGGGGAGCAAGTTGCTGAACTGGGGCACGTGCCTGACCTGACACATTGGCTGCAAGAAGGAGGACCCTCCATGGAGGAATTTTATGCAGAACAGAAGAAGTGCCCTTCTCTTGTGGGTTTGCGGCAACAGGCCACAAATCAGGCAGCAGTTGATCAGTCTGGATCACATTGGATCTACTGGGAGAACGACCTCCTGTATACAGAGCCTAAGATGGCTGAGCCTGGGTCAGCCCGTGTGCTGGTGGTACCCCAGCGCTTCGGAGCCTTCCTACTGGGGTTGGCTCATGATGTACCTTTAGCTGGACACCTGGAGCAGGACAAGACCTTTGAGAGGCTTGTCACCCACTTTTATTGGCCCCAGATGTGGAAGAGTTCAGACACTCATTGTAGGACTTGTCAAACTTGCCAGGCAAGTGGGAAAAGTGGAAGGAAGCTAAAGGCTCCTCTCCAACCTTTCCCTGTAGTCAGTACCCCCTTTGAACGGGTGGGTATTGACATTGTGGGGCCACTGGACCCCAAGAGAGCCATGGGCAACAGGTTTATCCTGGTCTTGGTGGACCATGCTACCCGGTACCCGGAAGCCATCCCGATCAGGACACTGACGTTCCCCGTGGTGGAACGTGCACTGATGGGGATTTTCTCCCATTTGGGGTTCCCCAGAGAGGTGGTGTCAGACCGTGACACCAACTTCATATCTAATTATATGGAATCCCTGTGGCAGAAGTGTGGTGTGACCTACAAGTTCACCACTCCTTACCACCCCAAGGTAATGGGCTGGTTGAGAGATTCAACCGGTACCCTTAAATGCATGATTATGGGTCTTGAGGAACCAATGAGGCGTATGTGGGATGTCCTCTTGCCATGCCTTTTTTTGCGTACCGTGAGGTGCCACAAAAGTCCCTAGGGTTCAGTCCCTTTGAACTGTTGTATGGACATCCGGTAAGAGGACCTTTGAGTCTGGTCAAGAAAGGCTGAGAGCAATCTCCCAGGAAACCTTCACAGGATTATACAATTACATGCTGGCCTTCAGGAACCAGACTTGGCGATTCAGACAGCTCGCTCAGGCGAATCTGGAAGCCAGCCAAGAGGAAATTAAGCGGTGGTACTATCAGAATGCCACTCTGATTGAGCTTGAACCTGGACATGAAGATTGGGTCATGGCCCCAGTAGAGCCTTGTGCACTCCAGGACAGATGAACCAGTCCGTTTGAGGTGGTGGAGCGTAAAAGTGATGTCACCTACTTGATGAACTTGCTGTCTCCAAGGAACCCTTTGCGGGTCCTACATGTTAATCGCCTGAAGCCCCACATAGAAAGTTCCGAAGTGGGCATGCTCCTAGTGACAGATGATGGAATGGAGGAGGAGACCAAGCCTCTTTCTGACCTCCTGTCTGCAACAGAGCAAGATGGGTCGGTGGATGGTGTCAGCCTCCCTGCCACACTGACCCCTGATCAGCAGCAAGATTGTCACCAACTGTTGGGACAATTTTCTGATTTGTTTTCCTTGATTCCTGGTGTCACTGAGAGGTGCATCCATGATGTGGACACTGGGGACAGTCCTCCTGAGAAGCAAAAGGCTTACAGAGTGACTGAAAAGGTACGGGATTACATCAAGGAGGAAGTCTCCAAGATGTTAGCCTTAGGGGTGAAGGAGTCCTCTAACAGTCCTTTGGCCAGCCCAGTGGTCTTGGTACCAAAGGGTGCCGCGCCTGGTGCCACCCCCGAACTCCAGTTCTGTGTGGACTATCGAAGACTCAATTCAGGAGCTGTTGAGCTCATTGATCGCTTATGGGCTGCAAGGTACCTCAGCATGTTTGATTTGACGTCTGGGTACTGGCAGATCGCCTTGACTGATGGGGCCAAAGAGAGGTCAGCATTCCCCACACCAGATGGACACTACCAATTCTGGGTTATGCCCTTTGGGATGAAGAATGCCCCTGCTACCTTTCAGAGGTTTGTCAACCAGGTGTTGGCTGGACTGGAGGATTTCAGTGCCGCCTACCTGGATGACATTGCGGTGTTCAGCGCCAGTTGGGAAGAACATCTGCCCCAACTCTGGGAAGTATAGATGGCACTGCACAAGGCAGGCCTCACGATCAAGGCGAGTAAGTGCCAGATCGGACAAGGTTCTGTATTGTACTTCGGGCACCAGGTAGGGAGCGGCCAGGTGGCGCCCCTGCAACCCAATATTGATACCATCCTGGCATGGGAACCCCCGAAGACTCAGGCACAGGTGAGAGCCTTTTTAGGACTCACAGGGTACTACAGGAGGTTTGTCAAGGGGTATGGCAACATTGTTGCACCCTTGACTGAGCTGACTTCCAGGAAGCAGCCCAAGAAAGTAAACTGGACTGACACCTGTCAGAAGGCTTTTGAGACCCTGAAGACTGCCATGTGCTCAGCACCCGTGCTTCAGGTGCCCAACTTCTCAAAGGAATTCATTGTTCAAACAGATGCTTCAGAGCATGGTGGGGGCTGTTCTATCACAGATTATTAAAGAGGGCCTAGACCAACGTGTAGCCTTCATCAGTAGGAGGCTACTTCCACTGGAACAGAGGTGGAGTGCAATTGAGCCTGAGCCATTTGCTGTGGTCTGGGCACTGAAGAAGTTGAGACCATACCTGTTTGGGACTCACTTCCGGGTTCAGACAGACCACAGGACCCTCAGATGGCTAATGCAGTTGAGGGGTGAGAACCCAAAGTTGTTGAGCTGGTCCATTTTCCTACAGGGGATGGACTTTATGGTGGAACACCCAAGGGGAAGGGTAGTTTCCCCCACATTTCAGCTGGAGGGGACACATGGTAGACCTGGTACTATTGGCGTGAGTCTCCCTTCCAATTTTTCTGATTGCCTCTTCTGTTTTTGATCTGTTTGCTAGTTTTAGATGCTTTGGGCACTGTGCTACTGATATTCAGTGCCACAGTGCAAGTGCTCCCTATGTTAAATTGATGTATTGATTAGTGACTTCATGATTGGGTGATTTGATTTACTTGTCAGACCATAGTACAGTGCACCATGTGTGCCCAGGGCATATAAATGAAATGCTGCTGGTGGGCTTGCAGCAATGGTTGTGCCACCCACTGAAGCAGCTTGTAAAGTATGTCTCAGGTTTGCCATTGCAGAGCACGTGTGCAGTCTCTGACTGTCATGTCAGCTTGATAAGTGCACCCTCTTGCCAGTCCCTTAACCTTCCCTTTTCTTCTTTTCAGACACCACTAAGGTAGGCCCAACAGCAGGATGCATTATAAGTATAAGGTAGGACATGCCCTGGTGTGTTTGGCATGTCCTAATAGTGAATTACAACCATTTTTGTTTTTCACTATTGCAAGGCTACCTGTTCCCCATAGGCCAGAATGGGCAGTTTGTTTATTACATCCTATATTCCTAGTTTAGTATGCCTGAACTTAGAATGAGAAAATGCATCTTTTATTGAAGTTTGTTTTAACAATCTGTGTTTGGAAAATACAACTTTTATAAAGTAGATATTTTCTTGCCTAACTGTCCAAGCCTGACTCTGCTAGGTTGTGTATTGTGTGTCTGGTTTTGTGAGTTACAGGGGCTGGGGGGCTGGGGGATTCCAGGAGGAAGAGTGAGTCAGCACAGGGCTGAATAGAGAGATCTGCATGTAGATGGTTGGGAGGAGTTGCACCTGGGACCTGAACAGGGCTGTGTCTTCCCTCCATAATGCTGGCTCCACCTCCTGTGGTGCGTCTGATGTCCCTGACCTGCACTGTGAAAGGAAATAAGGAGTCATGTAAACAGAGTGCTCCAGGACTGACCAGAACTGGTTTTGACTAGGTAAAGGCCTCTCTGCCTTCAGACAAAAAATAGAATAGTAGTATAAATATGGGGACCCAGACCCCAAGACTTTAGATCACTTCTGGAACAACAAGACGACTCTCTGCCAAGGAGAAGAACCAAAGGAAGCTGTAGGAGTGTGCTGTGTTGCTGGGTTGGCATACAGTGGTGTCTTCAGTGCCAAGGAGAGGAGAAGGAACTTTCAAATGACTTTTATCATCTTGCAGAATATTACTCCAAAGGCTTGAACTTGTGCTTGCCTCCTGCTGAAGTCTCAGGGACAAAAGACTTCACCACCAGCTCCCCTCTGAATTTCCTTGCTGTGAATTCTGTCTGCAGAAGACTGCGTGTCACTGGGAGCTGGAAGCGCGACTCAACGAGAAGGAGCGTGTCGCATTCGCAGCTGTTGCCATCGCATCGCCGGAGAAGCATATCTCCGCCGCATCACCAGAGAAGCGTGTCTTCATCAAAGCTGTTACCTGACACATCACTGGAGAAGTGTGACGCCACCGCAGAGGTCACAGTCGCATCACTGGAGAAGCGTGTCGCAGGGCCTGTCGCAGCTCCCAAGTTAGAGAGTCACCGCACGACCCCCGGGCATGCGCACATCGTCTACACGTCGTCGCATCAAGGGTGCCATCTTATCGCATCGCACCGGATTGTCGCATCACATCGAGGCGCCATCTTGCTGCATTGCAACTGGGCCGCAGTACGAGAATCTACATATCACCTCCTCTCCTGTAAGGATCATGACGCATCCCCTACTCTGCGCAAGCATTGAGGCACGTTGCATCCTCTCCCCCGAAGCAAGGAACCGATGCATTTCCAACGCTGCAAACCTTTTGTTTATTTTGCGTTACGCATCTAGGTACTTTTGTGAGAACTTTGTCAGATTTACTATCAACTTGAACTAAGTTACTTCTACCATCTTTAAGTCAATTTTGAGTACAGTATTGTGGACTTTTGTCGTTTGTTGTCTTGTGTTAAGTCTATATAAAGAATACTTATTTTTATAAAACCTGTATGGTGTCCATCTGTAGTGTTTTCACTGTATTACTGTATGTGTTCACAAATGCTTAACACGCTGCCTCTGAGATAAGCCTGTCTGCTCGAGCCAAGCTTCCAAGGGGGTGAGTAGGGGTTATCCAGTAGTGTAATCCCCTTTCCCTGACTTAGAAGCAAGGGTCCCTATTTGGTCAACAGTACCTACCTCTGCCAACTAGAGACCCCCAGTTCTAACACCCTCCCATCTGGAATTCTGACTGGTGGCTCGGAGAAGCAGGAGCCTGTCCACTGCCTGTGACTAAAATGAGAAACCTGGGTGTGATGTTTGACACGCTGCTCATTTTTATGGGGCAGATAAAACCAGGTCACCTTAGCCTGTTATTTCACTCTAAGAATTCTGCTGAAGATTTTACAGTATCTCCTAAAAGAGCTACGGGAAAAAATATTCATAGCACTCACAAGTTGCAATCCCTACAGAATTTTGCAGCTCGGACCCCATTGTATCTCCCTAAATATAACCATATATCAGGGATTATTAAAAAACTTCTTTGGCTCCCAGTTAAGGAGCTAATTGCATTTTAAAGCGTTATGCTTGATTCATTAAACCTTTCATGGAGGCGGACCCATAGATTATTGTAAATTATTCCAATGGGATATATCCTGGTCGCTCCCTGCGCTCAACAATGCAAGCACTCTTTAGGACTTCAAGAATCAAGAAAACAAAGTAGGGTGGCAGAAGCCTCTCCTATCTAGCTCCTAAACAATAGAATAAGCTACCATTAAATATTCGATCCTCAACGGCACATGCACATTTCCGGGGCTTGTTGAAAACCTGGCTTTTTCCAACCAAGTAACCATTTCCTCCCCTGCCTTTCATATCTCTGCTATTTCAGCGCCAAGACGCCTCGGCGATTTAGCGCTTTACAAACTTTCATTCATTCATAGCAAACTCTGCTTTGGTTTTTGGACGCAAGAGCAGTTTGCTTTTGAATCTCAGCAGCTCCCCTTGTGCAAAAGCAATGCCGGCGGCCTCATGAGGTGGTGAGCTGACGGAACTGTGTGGGCATTGGGACTCCCCCCACGGTCCCCAACTTGAGGGCCAACCCAAGGGATGGGTTCCCCGGGGCCAGAAATGGCCGGGGGGGCACACAGCCCCCTCCCTTTTCATTTATTATTATAATTTTTTTTTTTTTTAAAGGAAGGCTGGCCCCAGGCGATGGGGTCCCTGGGGCCATAATTGGCCTAAGGAGGGGGGCCACGTAGCCCCCCTCCTAAAAAATCCACAGGCCCAGGGGGATGGGGTCCCTGGGGCCAGAAGGCGGATGGGGTTCCCGCGGTAATTATAGGCCTCAGGAGGGGGGTGAGGTTCTGGACTTTTAAGAGTCCAGAGGTGTCAGGGAAACAACACCCAAAGACCCCTGAGTTCCTTCCTGTCTCGGTGCACAAATAAACAGAGACGCGGGTTTCTCGATGGTGGCGTCAGAGACCAAGATTTATTTACTGCAGGGACACAGAAGTCATAGGAACCACACAGAGGCAGAATCTACGAGACTGTTCAAATTGCATTAAGTGGGTTGTTCTTTAAATACACGAAAAATGTCTTTAGGCAACATTACACGAATATTTCTCATGCCCAACCCGGTATCCCAAACAAACAGTAAATAGACATCAAACAATAATTAGTCGTAGGTTTTCGGTATTCGATCAGGTCCCCTTGTCAGTTTTCCATTCTTTGCCCGATCCTCCCCATCATAAAAATCGTAACCTCCCCATTGTAAAAGCCCAGAAGGAGAGGAGCAGAGCCAGGTGCAAAGGATTGAAAAGTAGGATAAGAGGTGTTTATGGATCATAAACGGGCATGGCTACCGTCTTCGGCCTTTCAGTCAGGACACGAGAACCAGTATAGCAGGACTGGCCTCAGGCAAGGGAGGCAGCTTGATTCTGCCTAGTCATGCAGCGTCAGCTTTTCTCGGGGCTCGAGCTTACGTATCCTTAACAAGGTGATTCTGCCGGGGTCATCGCCCGTTCATTGACTATGTGAGGGCAAGAAACAAAATGGATGCCGTAACTAAAATGGATGCCATGACTTAACAACAGAATGCCCTATTTCTCAGTGAATTCATGCAAGTTGCGCAGCGAAAACACTGTCATGCATATAATGAATCATTTACGGTTCATTGGTACCAAAATCGTGTCAGTACTACGATACCGAATACACGGGTTCGGATCGCTACAGAACCTCAGAGGCCACGCGTCCTCTCTCCAAAATAAAAATTTTAAATTAAAAAAAATGCTGGCCAGGCCAATAGCAGCCCAGGGAAGGGAGGCCAAGCCCAGGGAAGGGAGGCCATCCCCCAGGCCAGGCCCTGGGGTTGGGGTGTCCAGGGCCCACAAAATAGTAAAAGAAAGGGGCCACACAGCCCCCTTTATACAAATATTTTAAAAAAAGAAGCCGGCATCTCGCTGGAGGCCCCCGGCCCCTTCCTGCACCACTCTGAAAACGCGCCCCCTGGCGCATTCTAAGTTTGGGGAATTAAGTCCCCTTGAATACCGAAGGTCCCTGGGGGGCAAGAAGCCAACCAGGTACTTCCAGTAAGCGCCACACAGCTGGATTGAAGGGAGGTGGTCCGAGGCCACGCCCCTTTTTACACCACTCTGCATACGTGCCTCTTGACACACTGCTGGTGGTGTGATGAAGTCCTCTTGTGTCCTATATGGGAGGGAGTGTCAGACAAACTTTGAAAGTGTCACTGAATGTGAAGCTTGTCAGTATATTGCTGGTATTCAACAAACTGCCTAAAATTTCACTCGGGCAACATACATTTGGCTACTGAGATAGAGATCTTCACCAAAATACAACACATGACTTTTACAGCAAACTCAGATCTCTTTGCATGATGTGATCAATAAAGAAGTCAAATCAGACCCCGGTACACAAAGCTATTACATGATATATAGCCCTAAAATTCTGTCAGTTGCCAATAATAAACACAGGCTCAATAATGATACCAAGAGTGTTGTAATAAATGAAAGGATTGTCCCCGCCTTTTAGTCTTGGAAATAACTACTTTATCATTAAAGGACCCGGCTGTGGCAAGTACAATCCAGTTAAAATACTGAATGGGATATATTGTCACACTGTTCTTTTTTAATATAGTGTGTGGTAGGAGTTATCCCCCTTTAAAACTAGCACTAATAGAGCCAATAGGTTTGGCATTTCTATCATCTTCCACATGCTGACATGACTCACAGAGGCAGCAACACATATGCTTGCAAGAAATGTTGTGTACACCAAGCAGCTTGGAGTCTGCCCATTGCTTACCATTCATTAGCTTCATTGTCACTTTTACTTCCTGCCTCCTAATTGGATCGTGCTTGCCAGCTTCACTTCCTCTTTTTTGCTTTGGAGCATGTACCAAGTACAGATTGATTCATCTTGGTTGGGGTACTTCCATTGCTGGCATAGTGATTAAGGTACTATTTTTATTTTTTTTCTTCTTCCTGTAGTTAATAGCCAAGTAACATGCATCGTGTCACTGCTGCCAGTGATCAATATAGGTTTGATTTCATTGCATCACTTACTGGTGCAGTTAGTGAAGGCATTATTCAAAGATCATTGTTTTTATTTATCATATATATTCCTTTAGGTTGCAGACTTGCCCTATCCGCTCATAAACTGCATTTTCAGTATTCATTAAATAATAAAATGTATTATTAAAAAAGACTTATAAAGTGTGCAGCAACCCAGAAAGGGTCTCTCGGTGAAAGAGCAAGGCAGCGAGCAGATAAGCAGAAGACCGCAGATAGCACAACAGATGCCCAAGTGACGCTGAGCTGAGTCATGATAGTTGAAGAGCACAATCTTCAGATTCTGACAAAAGGTAAGTAGGGAATGACACTTCCTGAGAGCTACAGGAAGAGATTTCCAGAGTTTCGGGCCCAGGTAGGAAAGCAAATGATCCTTCATGGGGGCAAGCAGACACCCTGGCGTAATAAACAGTGAGAGGTTGGATGATCTCAGCAGTCGGGTGGGCACATAGGGTGACACCAGTCTCTGGATGCATAAAGGGGCCAGGCCATGTCTTGCTCAGAACATGTTACAGAAGGCCTTGAATTTAAAACGTTTGTCGACCTTAAGCCAGTGTAGTTTGTGGATCAGAGGAGAGACAGAAGCATAACTGCGCAGTTGGAAAAAAAGGCGGGCGGATGCCTTCTGAATGATCTGCATGGACACAGATACAGTACATTCCCGTAGTCCAATCAGGATGTTACTGGACCTGCAGAAAAAGGAATCAGCCACATGATCTTCCTGAACAATTTGAGAATGGAGAAGCAGGAAGCTTTGAGCTTGCTCACCTGCGGCTTGAGGGAGAGGTTCTTATCAATGATGGAGCCAAGATTCTTAACCCTATTTACCTGAGTGGGTAGTGGCTCCAGTAAACCAGGCCAATGATTGACTCCCCAGAGTTCGGGTTTGTTTCCCAGAACCATGACCTCAGTTTTCTTGCCGTTAAGCTTTAGAGCATTTCTGTTCATCCAAAGGGCACCATTTGTCAGACCTAGCCTGAGTAGCGAGGGATCTTGATTTTGAGCATCTGATAATGAAAAAAAATAAGAATGAGAATCATTACCATAAGACAAAAAGGGTGAGACTACACTTCTCAATCACGTCCGCCAAAGGGCGAACATAAACGTTGAAGAGCAGAGGGCTCAGAATGGATCCCTAAGGAACACCGAAAGTCAGTGCTTGGGTCTTAGATGTAATATTAGCTGATGAGACCTGAAAATGATGATCTTTTAAAAAGGAGGTCATCCACCTCATAGCCAGGCCTTCAATGCCTGAAGCCTCCAGACTGTCCAACAGGATGGAATGTGAAACCGCATCGAAAGCCGCACTTAAGTCAAGTAGGATGAGGGCGGCCGTACCGCCAGAGTGGAGTTGTTGCCTAATGAGTTCAGTGATCCCCAAGTAAAGCTGATTCAGTACTATGACCTGTATCAGAAAATGCCATATTGATTAGATTAGAAGCATTAGCATCTAATTGATGGTGAATTGACTCTACTTAGAACAAACAAAAAAAGTGCCAAGCTCGTCACATTGTTGTTGCGAAAGGGAAGGGGCGGTAGAAAGGTGCTGGCTGCTGAAAGCTCATTCACAACTTTAAACAGAGTCTTTAGAGAAAAATTCTCCCTTAGTCAATCAGAATGCTTTTGTTTTTCAAAATTGGGTTCAAAGGACTCTCATGAAAATCCCTCAAATCCAACAGTCCACATATATAAATGATTTTCAACCTTAATTCTCAAAAATTAGTGAACGGATTTACACCAAATCACAAAAAGCACAATCTGCGGGCCAAGATCTAGCTTTCTGCCAAATTTGTGGTAATTCCGTTATTCCTGTTATTTTGCTGTAGCCTTGCATAAATAAGTCAATGAAAAATGCATGGCGATTCCTTTGAGACCCCTGAATATCTGCAGACCCTAAGCCCCCTCCCCCTATTTCGCCCCTTCTTTTCCTTCCCCTTTGCCTTCCCAACTCCTTCTCCTCCCCGTCCTTCTCCCCGTCCCAGTCCTCCCAACACTTTTTTCTACTTCACATGTAACTTCCCCCGATCCCCCTATTTGCCCCCTGTCCCAAGCCATTCCCCCCTTTCCTCCTTCTCCCCCCCTCCCTTACCCCCTCATCCTCCCCTCTTCAGGCAGGAGGCTGTCTCTTCACTTCACTTATCCTTTGCCTCCTAATGGCACCAACTGCCCCCCTTACATGCCAACTACCCCTTAGGTCCAATCTTGCCTCCTCCTCTAAGGCACACCCTGACTGACCCACCCTGTGACTCTATACACCAACGGGTGATGGTCGTTGCACACAACATGCTCCCAACCCAGCTTAGTCCTAACAGACGATTGCTTACCCCTACCCTCCTCCCTCTCCCATCCCACGCTCCCCCCCTTTTGAGGGTAATTAGCATTGCAGCCTACCATACAACATCCTCGGTAGGATACAGATTTTCCATCATTGACTGTATTAAACCCCCGAACTTATACATTGTTTCCCACAGATCCTCATATTGGGGACTTACCCCGCATTACCAACCTTATTGTTATATTATATGAACAGTGACTACCTCTTTGATGTCGATATGTGCCTCACATCTCCTCCCCCTTCCTTTCTCATCTCTCTACCCCATCCCTCCCTTCTCTGCTCCTCTGTCCTTGTTACTTGTGTGCCCAACCCCCTCCTTCCCTACCCCTGTGCTCAGTGCAGTTTTCCTATTCAATAGCATACATGTATCTGTAATGATAATACAGCCGATAAACTTTCGATAAAGAGTTACAAAAAAACCCATAACACATTCATATTATAAAAACTTAACTCATGTAGAGAACTATCTCAATCTGGAATCTACCAAACATAGATTCCCTTCTCTGACTGTTTGCACCGTCCACAAGCAAGCCACGACCACTTACTACATAGCTATCTTCAAAGCTGCATACCAATTCAGTTCAAGACTAACCCAAATTGCTATCATTTGTCCCAGGGAACTTGCTTGGCATTTAAGATATGTTTTATTCCCAATTGCCCTACAGTCACCATATTAACAAACAGAAACTCAGCAACTTCTTATGTTCTTTTTTTCTTTAAAAATGACTAAAAAATATCTTCTATAGAGTTTATCCTCCTCAATGTTTTCTAAAACTTCTCTAAAACAAACAATGGCCTCATAGCATTTTCAAGTCCAGTCCTGACCTCCAGCTAGCAATCCCAGGTAACTATGTCTGTAGACATGCACACCGGGTGGGCAAGAGAGGAGGTGGGGTTGCTATTATCTTTAGGAAGTCCGTCAAGCGTAAGACATATAGTCTGAAGGAACTAAAGGGTGCTGAAGCCCTTAGGTTCACCATCTCCCCTAGTGCCAAACACTCTTTCCACGGGGTGTTGGTTTACCACCCACCAGGCCATGCAGGAGATTTTTGGCCTTCCCGGGACCAGGCTCATGCCCTATTTGCATTGATAATGTAAATTTCATGATACTAGGTGATTTTAAACTCACCCAGAGCAAGTAAATGCCCCCTGGTCCCTTCATTTCTTAGAATTCCTTGTGTCTTTCAACTTAAAGTATGTTGACATGGGCCCCAAGCATAAAGCTGGGTATGCTATAGACAGTAATATTTCCAATGTAGGGTAACACTTCCTGCTTCCCTTCTACTGCCATATTTGGGATCAGTGGATAGAAGAGTCTCTAGTTTGGAGTAGGCCTGAGTGTAGTTTGTGGAGTTTTGCTACGCAGAACTCAGCGAAGTTACATAAAAACTCTGCGAAGTTCCGCGAGTGACGGAGTGCAGTGCGAACTGCAGTTTGTGCTGGTATTCCTGGCGCTCTGGTAGAAATTCTACACGAGCGGCAGCTTGTGCTCGCGAACTTACAGTTCACGATTGCAAGTGGGAAAAAACTCCGCTGCACATCACGATGCGGAGTTTTCTACACTCTGCGAGCTACGCGGAGTGCAGAGTGCAGAAAACTCTGCAAACTCCGCGAACAGAGCGAAGTTCACCTACCAGGCGTAGTCTGTAGCAAAGATCGTGATGTTGGAATAAGGCCTCATTCACCTATCTCACTCAGGTCCTAGATGAGTCTAGACCATTACTTTCGGGTAGCATCAACGACTGTGACAGAGAAACATCAAATTGACTTTTCAAAGTGGCCGATTCAACAGTACTTCTGAGGTCCACTAGGAAGGGGTACAAAGCTCAGTAAGATGGATGGTCCACCCAGAACCTGTTCCGAGAGAGCGGAGAGGAACAAACTTGAGAGAGTGAGGCACTGTCATTACCTACAAGAAGATAAAATCTGTTATAAAAAGACCAAGGTTCTTTTGATACTAAGTAAATTATCGAAGCTGACAATGACCACAAGGAAATGTTTAGGACTGTCTCTATTTTTGTCTACCCCAACGCCACAGCCAAATATGGGGAGTTTCAATTCTCCGGTATCTGTCACAGTGTCTGATGACTTTTTAGGGCCATCAGCAGAGACTATTTATTCATTTTATTTATTTATTCATTTATAAAGAACCTGAATCACCCCTGTAGGGGTATCTCTGCGCTATGGAGGTGCTGCAGAAGGTCATAAAGGGGGCATGGTGAAACTCACCATTAAATTGGCAAAGTACAGTTAACTCTACAAACTATAACTTATGTCTCTTGAGAGGTAGGGTGAGAGCGGTGGCCAATCATCACTACTGACGTCAGTCTGAGTCCCATCTCTAATGTCATCCCCCAATGAGCCAGGCCGAAGACTGAGAGCAACGGTGGTTGCAGGTTTAGGAGCTCGATTTAGCATATAAAAAAAGACAACCAAAAACTCTCTGAAAAAATTGTTACTGGTGAGTTATGGGTTATCATATTCCATATTTTTTTTTTCTTACCAAATTTAAAGAGAAGTTTTGATTGTGACTGAAACCCCGTGGAGTGGTCAAATTACCACACAAACATGATTTGCACTCTCACCTTTAATTCCATAAATCACCAACAAATAGCTGCCCATGTCTCTAGAATCTTAAGGACTTACCAACAAAACATCAGGGAGGAACAATATACCACCAAACAAAGAAATAGTGCCTCATTCAGTGTAAATGTCAATGTTAAGTTAATATGAAAAGTAATCAATAATGTCATCATTCTCACTGTGAATGACATGTGTGACGTCACGTGTGAAGTCATGGGAAGTCCTTTTGGATGAGAGCGATGGTTTCCATGGCAAGGGCTCGCTAGCTTCGAAGAGTGCCAGGGCACGGGTGCTAACAGCAGGATTAGTTTGAAGTCATTGGTGGTCAGGTTTGTTCCTTGCAAATGTTTCCTTATTAGTGCAGATAATTACAAACGTCCTCAATATAGGGATGGACAGGTTTGTGCTCTTCGGGTGCACTGGTGTTTGTTGTTCTCGGGTTAATTCACTGGTGTGTAAGCAGGGATGTAACAGATGCCCCCGCAGTGCGGGGGGGCTGCATCTTAGGGGTCAGAGGGGGGGCCCTGCTCCAGCAGTCCAGCTGCAGAGAATGTCTATCATTTAAAACAATGCTGCTTAATAAAGCTGCACAGACAGAAGCAGGTAGAGGCCTATCATCAGTGAAAGAGGGGAATGGAAAAAACATAATCCGTGAAGAGTGCCTCTCACTGGAAAGCGAGGGCCTCTTGTAGGGTTTAAAACACATATTTAACTTTTTTCCTGCTGCACTTCCAATTTGCACCTCCAGAGCCTCAGAGCCCAGCACTGGAGACAAAACTGGAAAGCAATTTGCAGCGCCCTCTTTAAGACAGGCCAGATGGCAGCGGAGAAAAAAGCAGCCTGCAGAAATCTTTGTGTGCACTGAGCTTTTCAGGGCACATTAATAAGGAGAATATATGGTGAATAATGTACTTGCTAGAGAGAGCTGATCTCTGTATAGTTATGTTTTTGACTTATAAAGTAATAGAGAAGGTTAATGAGCTGGCTGCAAATGTGTAACAAGAAGAACACAGATAAGAATGTTATGGTGATAGCTCAGTAGGCTACTGCTTTTGATACAGAGAATATTTTGCTACTTGCAGTTTTAAGCTACAGTCCTTCTAATATAGCACAGTGATCTATGAACCATCATCAAATAGCTCGTAATTGATCCTTATTGTTTGATTACTTAAAACCAAAACAATTTTAAAAAAACATAGATCTCATGTATACAAAAAGTTTAAAAATGGATTGTTACAAAGAAAGTGTTAAAGTAAATTGACCCAGAATTAATTAATAGGCGATAATTTCCGGGACCTCAGATGTCTGAAGTCCGCAGCTTCATTTTTAAAATGAATTAAAATTAGGGAAAAAGGCAGTATTCAAATAAACGCAACAGGATGATCAAGGGTTCGTATATTGATCCGCGGGCGGCGTGTGGTGCTGCAAGGGGCAAAGGGATTTGCAGCCCTGTTATTCCCCGGTTTTTTGCCCACTCTGGTCATGAATTTAGTAAACAGGGTGTTCAGTGCCGTGTTTTTTGAGTTCATAGCAACTATCATAGCCTGTCGGCAAGTTCACACTCCAAGTTTGTTCCATTCACCCCACTGTGCTTAAGCAATGCGGGTCATGCACACGCCATGTGCTCTATTTCTTCAAAGTGATAGCTGCACCCCCTGCATTCGATGTTAACTCTGGGGCACCGCCTTTCAGGTAAGCACTGTAAGAATGGCCATTCCCCCATCCTCAGTGCCATAAACTTTAGCTTCCAAAAAAGTGCATATGTGCTTGACAAGTAGGGTGATTTGACCCCTGGTTTGAAGTCAGAAATACCCGCCCAGGCATGTTTCCTTCTGGACAATTGAGCTTCGTCAGAATGAAAAGACCAGAGCCGAACACTTCTCTTGATGACGGGTTTTAACGCCCGCTGGGGTGGATTTGTTCCCCAGTTTTCCTCGACACCGAGGAACTGCAGGGAGTGTTCCAGGTGGCGCCGGTGTTTTTGGCTGATTTGGCTGAACGATATTTCTTCCCAGAGTCTTGCCTCCAGGCTGCCTTCCCGGAAATTGCGCAGTGTGTTATAAAGCCTGATGAACGCGGCAGCCTCGACACCATGATGATCTAATAGTCCAAGTTCAAGCCTGGCTTGAGCTGGTGATGACGATCTCGGCAAACGCCATGCTCGTTTGAAGATTTTTGTATTTAATTTATTCAATGTGATGCTGTTAGTCTCCAACCTGATCTCGCGCCCGTATGATAGGGAATTAGTCATCTTTGCCTTCATTTGCGTTAACAATGGGGTTATGCTTGCGCCAAGTAACTGTTTCGCCAGATAGCTAAATGCAAACAACAAGGCATATGCTTAGAACATTATTCTTTCTCAAACGTTAGTTATTCTAATGTTGCTAAAAAGAGTTTATTTCAGTAGTGAAAACGTCCTATTGATATGGACAACCCCAACCACTGTTACATTTTACCCCCCAGCAGTCTTAACATACATTGCCTATCAGTATGGCTGATCTAAATCCTACACTTTGAGGCTCACATTGTCTTTTGGAGAAGTTCCTGAGATTGATTTACACATTTGTAGGATTCCTTGTCTCTGTCTACTAAGTGTATGTGACGTAAAGCCTACTGCGACACAATACATTGGGGTTATGGAGAGATGAGCTGCAGAGATGGAGGGGGGAAGCGAGGGAATCCATGGGAAAGGAGGTCATGGGCAGTGGGGCACGGCGCCACTAATGCAAAACCCAGCTCTGTGTTTTTTGTGTGATCTGCCCACAGACTCCAGAAGTGAGACACAGTGCCAATGACCCATCCACATCTTATTTTGCATGGTGCAGAGTCCCCTGACTTACCTCTTTACCCTGATCACTTTTTCTCCAAACTAAGGGGCTTATTTACAAGTCCATTGTGCCGCCGGTGCGTCACTTTTTTTGATGCAACAACAGCACAGTGTGCCTGCCCATATGTACAAAGTCACCAAAAGCCACCTTTCCTGACCTTGTAAATATGGCCCCTTTACACACATTGCTCTGTGTGAAAGGGGAGTTCAATGGGTGTTGTTGTTGGTGTTTCCACTTAACATTCATGGAACCTGACACAGTCCCAGATTTAAAAGGTTTTGTAAACCTGAAAATGCATCAGATTCCTATGCCTCGCTAGGGAAGATGTACGGGAGTTGCAACAAGAAGAAATTCCTTTATTTCTCATCGTTTTTTTTTCTTTTTGTGTGTGTGCTGCAGAATGAGCAAAACACCTCTGGTGATTGTTTTTGTGCAGACCTGCAGTGCAGACACTCTTGCACCATGACGCAATGGTGCCTGCATTGGCAGCCCATTGTGCTCCCGCAAGAGAAGGGGAAAAGTACAGGAATGCGCCATATTTTGTAGATATGGTGCATTCTTGCCCTTTTCATTCGATGCACAGCATCACAGCAGGAAGTCTTGCTGCGCTGCCGTGCATCAAAATATTGTAAATGAGGCCTTACGTTTTTTATGGTTTATTTAAATGGCCTGCATTGGTGAAAAATATTATATAGATACCAAACAACAAGTAACAAAAGTAAACCCATGCATGCACCATAATGTGAATCAGAACCATTGGTAAAATGAAAAGGAAAGATCTTTAAAAAGAATATTTGATCTTGCGGGTATCTCACACACCTATATATTATTATTCTCAAATCCACAAGATTAAAAAAATGCTTCTTAAATGCATATCCCAAATTTTATGATTTCAGCCTGGCAAATTTGATTTAGTGGTATGTACGTTTTCACACACACCTACCCACTCCTGCCAACATAAGAGTAACCCCCAGCTGGTTCTAGCTTTTAAAGTAATAACACTGGGCATTCAGGAAGTTGTAGTTTTATGTTTAGCTTTTAAACATGGCATCAGAAATCCTGTTTGGGTGGTGCTTTGGAATAAAACGGCTGATTGATATGTCACATATGTCATGTTGCCAGTTGGCACCTGTGCACACCTATACCCTTCATGCTTCTTCACTCTTCGCGTTTTGTCACATAGGCTTGCCCTGCTGCCGTGGTACTCTGCCTGTTTGGGTGAGGGGTGCTTACACAGCTGCTGCTACGACTACTACTGTGCCTCTCTGGTGAAGGTGGCTGCCATTGCTTCCTGTTTTCCATGGTGTATACCTTAGGTGAGAGATGTTTGCTATACACCTGTTTTGGGTGAGAGACCTCTACACCTGATGCTCATATTTTTCATTTTTAGTGCAAGAGAAAACTGCACATCTTCTGTCCATGCTGGACCTGTTCCTCTAGGGAATATTGCACTGCTGCTCACTGGAATGCACTGATGTAAGAGTGATTTCAATGCTGATGTCTGTCTTGCACCTTTTATATGCCAGTAAAGTTTGCTGAGCTGTTGCTTGTGATGTGCCTGTTCTTTGTGTGAAGGAAGCTTGCTTAGACGTTGGCTCTGCAAGGCCTGTTTCGCATCATGGAAGCTTGTATTACAGCTCTGTGTGCTGTTTCTCTATTGTGTGAAGAAACCTTTCACCGGTACTGCCTGCGCATAATATCTATAAAGAAATTCTACTCTCCTTTGCAATGGTTCTACCTGCGTAGTACCCACTGTGGTTGTGTGAATGAAGGTTGCACCTATGGGCAGCTTCTTGCAAATGTGAGAAACCTGACCTGCTCCTGTTAGTTTGGGGAGACGTTTGCTCGATTGCTGCTTTGGCTATTGCATTCTATTGCAAGTTTTGATAAGAATCCTATGCACTTAGGCAGAGGGTCACAAATAACCTTGGGGACAGAACTGAGGGCCTCATTTACAGTGTTTTGGCGCAGGGCATTGCCGCAAGGAATCTTGCTGCGCTACCCTGCATCAAAAGAACAGGGCAGGAATGTGCTGTATCTTGTAGATAGGGTGCTCCTCACTGTTACTTTTTCCCCTGTACTGGCGCACAATGGGGTACCATGCGCCAATGCCGGCACCTTTACTCCATGGTGCAAGGGTGGCTGCGTTGTAGGGGCAATTGTTTTTGTACAGGAAGGGTCACCTTCCTGCACAAAAACAATCACAAAATGATTTTTCCTCTTTTTATGTCTGCTTCAGAATGCAGCACTTGGAGAAATATTGATGTTTTTTGTTATTGCGCCCCCCTAACGCCACCCAGGTGGCATTAGAATCAGAAGAATTCCCAAGTTTACGATTCCTTGTAGACCTGGGAATGCTTCACATTCTTTGGGTGGTGCATGGGAACACCAACAGCAACACAAAGGGAATACCCCTTTAAAGCAGAGTTCTGCATTAAAGTGGCTTATTTTTACAAGGTCATGTAAAGACATGGAAAGTGGCTTTGCGAGGACTTGCAAATATGCTGTGCACATTGCACCACAGGAGCGTCAAAAAAGTAATGCTCCGGTGGCACAAGCGTGCTGCTCGGGTCCTTGTAAATGAGGCCCTGAGGGTGTAGCAGTTAGGAATAAAGCATGGTGAGGAGAAAGGATAAAAAAATAAGAGTTAAAAAGAGGGAAGGAAGAAGAAAAGAAGCAGTGAAGGAAAAGGAACAATGAAGTGGAGGCGAAGGGAGAGATAACAAACAGGAAAAGGAAATGTGAGAGGTAGAGGAAAGAAAAAGATTGGGAAACACCTCTAGAGGAACAAATGAAAGGAATAGGAATAACACATGAGAAAGAAAGCTTGTGATAGATAAAGGAAAAGCAAAATAAATATAAGAAAGGTGGTAGGAACTAAGAAATACAAGATGAGGAAGAAATGAGAAAAGAAAATGAAAGAGACAGGAAAATACACGGAGTTGCACCAAGGAAGTAAGATGCTGAAATAGTTGTGAGATAGTTAGTGGTTAAAGGTAAGGTTAAGCGTGAGAAAGAGAGTGTGTGCTATAGGTATTCGTGTGGTATGTGCAAGTTGAAGATGAGTATGAGGAGGGAGGTGGGAATAAGTGGTACGGATTGCAGTAACACTGGGAGAGATAGAGGTGAGCATGAAAAGTTAGAGATCTAGTTTAGGGAAGGGGGCCCCCTTGCTGTACATTGCAGGGGGCCTCCTAAGGTGTTATTAGGCAACTGTGTGCACGTTGCTAGTTTTCTGGTTCTAATCAGGCTCTGCAGTAATTTTGGTTCATATGTTCAAGTTTGATTCATTTGTGGTCCATAGGTTCACAGGAACTTTGAAATATAACGTATGACTATTGTGTTCCATGTTTGTTGAAACACAAATATAATAACCCATGTGTATCTTTCCTTGCAGGTGTTAGTATGTAGGTCAGAAATTGCAATGTGCTGGAGATGCAACGTTCTAAATCAGTGCAGAATAGCCTCTATCTGTTGTGGTAGCTGCCAGTCTTTTCACGGTTCACGGTTTCACGGTTTAAAGTCTTTATTTAGATTTTTACATCATAAAAGACAATTGAGAGCAATAAAAATTAGACATACAAAAGATAGGTAATTTAAAACCATCACAATTACAATTTCATAAATTTCAAAAAACATTACAAAGTTAAGAATAGAATTAAACAATATGATAAAGACCTAGTACATGAAAAAACCCGTTGAGTAGTTAAAAAACGAGAGCAAGATCAAGGTGCCTGTAGATATCTTGCTCTAATCACCCATGCCCACCCCCGGAATTTGGCTACGCCCACAACTACCACCTCAGAGGTATTGGTACGAAGCACCCATATAGCCTCAGCACTCCCTCTGACTTTAAGATGGCGGCAAATGGGTCTAATCCATTTGCTTCTTGGAGCATAATAGGCTGGACATGCAAATATGAGATGGCCAACACTCTCCTTGTGACCAATGCACCAGGGGCAGAAATCACTCGCTCGGTTAGACCAGTTCTTGGTGAAGGATCTTAAGGGCAAAGACCCTACTCTGAACTAGTGGTAGAGCTTTTTGTCAAGTGTCTTAGTTATAACGTCCCAGTAATTCTCCAGGAAAGGGTCCAATTTATGGGACAAGAACCTTCCTGTTAAGCTAGTACAATCTGAGGCGTTAACTAATGCTTGGCGAACAAAAGCCCAGTAGAGTGCTTTAAATTCCTGTTTTGAAGGAAAGGTATGTTGAACTCGGGGAAACCCACAGCTATTTAAGACCCATGTCATCCAAGATCAATTTCACTTCACGAAGCCAGGGTATGCTACTAGACCCCCAAATAGATCTTACTTCCTCAAGTTCCCTAGCAAAGAGGCTTAAGTCTGGGGAAGTCCAGATACGTCTCCACAGGGCTACTAGCCTGTATCGAGCCATTTCGTTAATTGGATTGCAGCCCATATCCAGACATAGTGGTTTTATTGGAGCTGATTGGGGAAGTCCTACCAGTTTCCGCAAGAATTTATTTTGAACTTTCACCAGGGTTGATAGGTCCATATGCCCCCAGAGGTCTGCCCCGTACAGTATCGCAGAGCTTACCTTGGTGGCATAGATCTTAAGTGCGGGTTTGACACGTTTAGTTGAGGACCTTTTTTGCTCCTGCAGAAGACAACCAGTAAGGCGAGCAAATTTTAGGTGTAATATGTCAACCTGTGGTTTCCAGCGGAGGCGGTAGTCCAAGGTTACTCCTAAATAGGTCATAACATCAACTTGTTCCAAACCGACTCCATTCATGCTCACTAAGCTCTTAATAGGGCGACTTTTAGTTAGGACCATAAATTTAGTTTTGCTCACATTGATTTTTAAATTGTTGACATTACAAAACTCCTTAAATCGGGTCAATGCAATTTGCAGACCACTACGAGTCTTTGAGAGAAGTAAGGTGTCATCGGCAAAAATGAGCACAGGGAACTTGGTCCCGCCCAAAGAGGGTGCATCAGTGGGGGTCTTAGCAAAGAACTTGACCACCTGGTCAATGAACAACAAAAAGAGTATAGGTGCCAGAACGCAACCCTGGCGGACGCCACGTGTTACGGGGAAGCAATCCGTCACCTGCCCTTGGTCTCCCCACCTCACCCTAGCAAAATTTCCCTCGTGTAATCTTACAATCATGTCCAATATTTCTAACGGCAGTCCCAAATTTCTAAGAACAGTCCAGAGTTTAGCCCTTGGCACAAGATCGAAGGCTGATTTCAGGTCTATAAAGGCTGAGCAGATGGACCCGCCGCCCAACAGCACCACCTTCCAGTAGATCAGACAAAATCTGAAGACCTGGTCAATGGTGCTGGTGCCTGATCTGAAACCGGCCTGTAGGGGGGACAGGATACCCTCCAACTCCATCCACCCCTGAACTCTGGCAAGGACCATCCTTTCAATGACCTTTTGAAGTGAATCAATTAAACTTATGGGACGGTAGTTTCCCAGGACTAAACAGTCCCCTTTTTTAAAAATGGGGAGAATCTCCGCCCCCTTCCCGGACACGGGGATCCGGGCCCCCTTGGCAATAGCATTAGCTACCGCAGTTATATAAGGAACCCAGAGTTGGGGATTGATTTTGAATAAATCAGCCAGGATGGAGTCCATCCCTGGCGCCTTCCCCCTTTGGACCGTGCGGAGCGCAGACTCAGTTTCCAGTGGCGTGAAGTTTAACTCTTGGTTGGGAGTAAGGGTAATTTCCTGCTTGGTCAGTTCCATGTCGATTTCTAAATCAGGATCCATGAACTGACCAGAATAGAAATCAACCCATGCTTCTGCAGACACATGATTAACTGGAGTTTGGGAATCGGGGTTTCTGCCCCACTTAACAATTTCCTAGAACTTAATCTGGTTGCCAGAAGTACAGGCATCCAATAGGTCAGACCAATGTAGGTCACCCCAATCCTTTTTTGCTTCCCACTGAACGTGCCTCTTTTATATCGCTGGAAATCCTAAATTTCACTGCTTTGACTAAACGACTATGTGCCTCCCTGCAGTTTTTATTGTACCATTTCTCATGGGATCCATATGCCTTTACTTTGCATTGTGTGGGTGGAAGGGTTAAGAGGGCCTTAAGATTAGCAAAGCACCGTTCGTGAAGATTACAAATCTGATCACTAACATCCATGGTGGGGGCGAGAATCGAAATATCGCTCAAAGTCGACGAGACTACCTTCATTATGCTATCTAAAAGGGTCGGATCCTCCACCACCCTGGACCATCTGAGCCTTTTCCTATCGTTTGTCAAGATAGCATCACCTCTTAGATGAACAGCAGTTATAGACCTGCCGAATACACCTGGGAGTCTCATGCTTAATGACAAAGGGTTGTGGTCACTTTCAGGACGGGACACAACTTCCATATCATCCAAGAGTGACCAATATTCCATTTTTAACAAGATGTAATCTATTCTACTTTTCCTCACCCCATTGTCAAAAGTGGGTTTGCCATCCTTATCAGAGGCCGCATGACCATTGGTTGCCCTCAAACCCCAATCCAGACACAACCCCAACCAGTGTAAAGCGGCCTCAGAGCCTCTTTTAATATTATTCAAAGACAGCATCGGGATATTTCAGACAGTGTCCTCCTCAAACGCCAGGTCCTCCCCCGCATTATAAAGAGGCTCAAAGGTGCAGTTGAGGTCCCCTGCTAGGACGATTAGCTTGTCTCTCCCTATCCCTTCGAGGTAACAGTCTAACACATCTAGGATACTAGGACAGCGCCCTCCAGGTTGACCACGTGCATAGATGTTAATGACTACAATGTCCGGGCAGTTATCCTTACTTAATCTAATTCCCAAGAGGTCCGGGTTATCCAGAACAATTTCCATTGGTCGATAGCCAATGGACTGTTTAACCCAGATCACTAACCCCCCGATGCTCGACCTTTATTGCCCCTTATTGCTGGTTTAAAAAAATTTAGCAACCCGGCTCTATGAATTGGATCAGGGGCCCAGCTCTCCTGGAACAGTAGGATATCAAAAGTATCAATAAAGTCCAGCCATACGCCCCTTCAGCCATGCTACATTCCATGATGCTAATTTGAGTGTCACGACCTGACTGGGTGTTGTTGTGCTATGCATGCTACAATGATCCACTCCCAAAGATGAGACTATATTAAATTGGGACCCCTTCACCATGTTGTCATCTTGATGATGATATGCAGAGTCCGCCACCTTCTCCTTCTCCATGGTGACACCCCCCTGGATCGATACCTGGGTACAGACTCTGTCAGCCCCACCCACTTGGTTACCCAGAACACTCCCGCTGCCAGCTACCGGGTGAAGTCAATCGATACACTCCAGGCCAGAGAGGGGTTTGTAGCGATTAGACAATAAAGGGTACTGCGGGATGTAAGGTGTTCTATCGGCAAGATATCTCCTAACAGGTCTTCTAGGAAGGTGTGACTAGAGGGAAACTCTCAGGATCGTTTGGGATAAAAATACCCCAGGCCCAGGGTCTGCACATCACCCAACCTCCCAAACCTTGCTTCCCTACGCAAGAAATCTACCACCCAGGGATCCTTAAAGGATATAATGATGCAGTCCCCCTCTAGGTCCTTGGTACAGTGGCCCACCCATTCAACTCTTCTCACAATCAATATTTCAGTCGAGGAGGAGGGGGGAAGAGGGCGGTTTTTATTTAGCCAGAATACAACTTTGTTTCTGAGGTCCCCATGTGATTCATTTGAACCCTCCTTAAGTGGGGCAACACCTGTTAGAACTATCGTGTATGGGGTGGCTTCTGAAGGTATGTCTGTACATGGGGGTGCCCGTTTATTTGCTTTCACAAGGGGAATAGGGGGGTTGATGGATCTGCTCCCCTTTGCTCCATTACTTATTTTGGGCTGTGATGATGTACTCAGAACACCACTCACATTATCTTGTACCCGAGTAGCCACAGCAGGTGTAGGGATATTCGGCTGGCGTTGTTGGTTACATTTAAAAGAAGCCTTCTTTGGCACCTGTAGCAAAGTGGCTGGTACAGGCGTACAATCATTATTCCCAGAGCTCCCCACTGCCACTGAGCCCTTGTTTTTGTTAAGATCAGGCTTAGTGGATACTGGTCTAGCAGATGCTGAGGATGGAAGTTTACCTATGATTACATTTCTCTGACCTTTGGAATTACTCGAAGAACTAGGATTCCCCAAGGCATTTTGAGGGTTAACTATCTTTTTTAAAAAGCCAGTATTGGTGTTTACAAGAGTCTCAAGTGTGTCCAATTTTAAGGTTATCAAACGTGTTCTTTCAAGTACGGGAAGTAAAAGAGTTTTAAACAAAGCTTCCATTTTGGCCAGCAGGCTATCATCACTATTATAACAGGTAGAACATGGGTCTGAGGACCCAAAGGGGATATGGGGAGGGCACAGGGGATCATTTAAAACCAAGACAGGGTGTGAGGTGGGGATGACTTCGGGGATTATGATGGGGGGCTGAGCTGGGGCATTGGGTCTTTGGATCTTAGTAACACCCCCCTCTGGTGGCCCTTGCATCTTTTCCTTTTGCGGGGTACATTTCTCAGAGAGTCCTCATCCATGGTTGAGTCCGACTGAGATTGACTGGCCAGGAGCACACTACCCTCATCCCCACTATCTTGTGTGTCGTCAGGGTTTGAATCACTCTCTGAAGGAGTCAAAGATAGACCTTCCCCCTCCACCTCACGGTGCACATCCACAGCGGCTTTGACCGAGTGGTTGCTCGTACTCGAGGCCAGTGCATCAGGGCTGGGTATTGTGGCCAATTTTCCTAAAGAAGAGCGTTCCCGCTAACCAGATCTAATGAAAGCCGTTTTTCGACCATGGCTATCTCTTTTTCAAGTATACCTGTAGCCCTGGTGATAAAGGCGTCTAAGGGGCCAGAGACTACCCCCTTGGTAGTCTGCAGCTGTACAGTGCATTCTTTTCCAGATCGTAAAGGCATGGTTACAACAACAGGGTGATGTTGACACAACGATATAACCAAAAAATATAAAAGAACAAGGGGGGTGGCCCAACCCAACCGCGCCCGACCACAGACTGCCACAGACGGTCCCGCTCTTGTCCCGGGCTTCTCCCGGGATGCTCCCGCGCACTCCCGCACAGTGGAAGCAAGCGCAACCAAAATAAGGGGTATGTGATGCATAGGGGGGCGGGGTTGGCAGGGAGAGCGGGCCAGGTGGTGCTAGTTGGCCAGGCAGGGACTCCTGGGAAATGGAGTCCCTGCAGAAAACGCTCGCAGCCCTGCAACAATGCCCCAGCACTCCTCACACGTCGCTGCCCCTACACAAGGCCCCCACCAACTGTTCGTACGATGCGGGACCCGCGAAGCGGGTCCGGCGAAAAGTGTCGAGCAACTAGCAGCAACCCAGCACGGGATTCCAGGGAGTGAAGGTCCGTGAATCAGAAAGTCCTTCCAGCAAAGGGCCCCACCGATGTAAGTGCAGGGGAGATCTTTAGTAACAGCCTGTGCACAGGGGGCGGGGTTGGCAGGGAGAGCGGGCCAGGTGGTGCTAGTTGGCCAGGCAGGGACTCCTGGGAAATGGAGTCCTTGCAGAAAATGCTCGCAGCCCTGCAACAATGCCCCAGCACTCCTCACACATCGCTGCCCCTACACAAGGCCCCCACCAACTGTTCGTACAATGCGGGACCCGCGAAGCGGGTCCGGCGAGCAGTGTTCAGCAACTAGCAGCAACCCAGCACGGGATTCCAGGGAGTGAAGGTCCGTGAATCAGAAAGTCCTTCCAGCAAAGGGTCCCACCGATGTAAGTGCAGGGGAGATCTTTAGTAACAACCTGTGCACAGGGGGCGGGGTTGGCAGGGAGAGCGGGCCAGGTGGTGCTAGTTGGCCAGGCAGGGACTCCTGGGAAATGGAGTCCCTGCAGAAAATGCTCGCAGCCCTGCAACAATGCCCCAGCACTCCTCACACGTTGTTGCCCCTACACAAGGCCCCCACCAACTGTTCGTACGATGCGGGACCCGCGAAGCGGGTCCGGCGAGCAGTGTTCAGCAACTAGCAGCAATCCAGCACGGGATTCCAGGGAGTGAAGGTCCGTGAATCAGAAAGTCCTTCCAGCAAAGAGTCCCACCGATGTAAGTGCAGGGGAGATCTTTAGTAACAGCCTGTGCACAGGGGGCGGGGTTGGCAGGGAGAGCGGGCCAGGTGGTGCTAGTTAGCCAGGCAGGGACTCCTGGGAAATGGAGTCCCTGCAGAAACGCTCGCAGCCCTGCAACAATGCCCCAGCACTCCTCACACGACGCTGCCCCTACACAAGGCCCCCACCAACTGTTCGTACGATGCGGGACCCGCGAAGCGGGTCCGGCGAGCAGTGTTCAGCAACTAGCAGCAACCCAGCACGGGATTCCAGGGAGTGAAGGTCCGTTAATCAGAAAGTCCTTCCAGCAAAGGGTCCCACCGAAGTAAGTGCAGGGGAGATCTTTAGTAACAGCCTGTGCACAGGGGGCGGGGTTGGCAGGGAGAGCGGGCCAGGTGGTGCTAGTTGGCCAGGCAGGGACTCCTGGGAAATGGAGTCCCTGCAGAAAATGCTCGCAGGCCTGCAACAATGCCCCAGCACTCCTCACACGTTGCTGCCCCTACACAAGGCCCCCACCAACTGTTCGTACGATGCGGGACCCGCGAAGCGGGTCCGGCGAGCAGCGTTCAGCAACTAGCAGCAACCCAGCACGGGATTCCAGGGAGTGAAGGTCCGTGAATCAGAAAGTCCTTCCAG
The DNA here is from genome assembly GCF_964204655.1 of Triturus cristatus. Lineage (NCBI taxonomy): Eukaryota > Metazoa > Chordata > Amphibia > Caudata > Salamandridae > Triturus > Triturus cristatus. The sequence continues at coordinate 1,806,219,853 of NC_140590.1, forward strand.
CAAAGGGTCCCACCAATGTAAGTGCAGGAGAGATCTTTAGTAACAGCCTGTGCACAGGGGGCGTGGTTGGCAGGGAGAGCGGGCCAGTTAGTGCTAGTTGGCCAGGCAGGGACTCCTGGGAAATGGAGTCACTGCAGAAAACGCTCGCAGGCCTGCAACAATGCCCCAGCACTCCTCACACGTCGCTGCCCCTACACAAGGCCCCCACCAACTGTTCGTACGATGCGGGACCCGCGAAGCGGGTCCGGCGAGCAGTGTTCAGCAACTAGCAGCAACCCAGCACGGGATTCCAGGGAGTGAAGGTCCGTGAATCAGAAAGTCCTTCCAGCAAAGGGTCCCACTATGTGGGTCTTGAAGGCTTGGGAAGAAAAGCAAAGTTCTGGATGTGAGGTGGCTCACATATTTCTAGACCATGTCCAGGGAAGATAAATCATGTGCGGGTATAGTTATTGCAGGATTAGGTCATAGTAGCAGTAGGGTCTCTTGAGGGACAAAGGCAAGCGTATCTGCAAGGGTAGGTTTGTGGAGGTCAGGTAGTAATAGGTCTTGAGGCACATTGCATGACTGAGTGCAGCACTGATGGTGGCATTGTTCTTGCAAAAATGACAAAAAACTTTGAGTGACTGTGGGTGGAAAAGAGATATTGATCCATGCAATAGGAGGCCTTTGGATAATGTCCCTGCCAGGTGATACAGAGACATAGGCTCCATCAATGGAATGCGGGAGGAATCTTGAACATGTTCTGCATAGAAACCTTTCTAACGTTGAAAGATCTGCCCACATGTGGTCTGTTGGGATTTTAAACTTTTAGTAAACCCTGGCACCAATTGAAAGCCATGGATTGTGTACAAAAGCTGGAGACTCATTCCAGTGCACAGAAACCACCAGCACTTCCTGACCATGGAACAGTGAACTGCCTGCTTCCTCAAGGCTTGGACTAAGCCTAATGCCCAACGTCTGCTGCTGACCTTGCGCAGAAAATAACCCAGAGTATAAGGAAAATCCAAACAGACCTTTCTAATCATCCGCAGAGACTTAAGCTGGATCCAAGGGTCATGGAAGTCAAGCTTGGTTCTTGGGTATGTTCTTTCCTCCTTTTTGCCCACTCCCATAATTACCTCAGTTCTCTGTCTGACCCCTTTGAGTACTTAGATCTGTCCCTCTATATATAGCTATTGAACAGGTGTCTCCAGCTGATTAGGACACATGATATGCAAATTTAAAGTGACTGTGAATGCACTCATTCTGCATTCCCGAATTTGGCATTTCATATATTTCCTCTTCCTGGAGATTGTGATCAGTTAGTGGCCTCCAACAGTGTAATAGGAGTCACAGTTATTGGCAGGAGGATCATACTCCTTGTGGCCTTCACACAGGACTGAGAGTAGTACAGCGATGATGACCAACATAATGAACATGAGCAGCTTATTGTGATTCCAACCTAAGTACAGTGTTGGAACTTTCAGTAACTGAATATATTCTGTCTGTTGTGTTTACAATTTCTATGTTTAACTGTTTACAAATCTATGTATTTCCATGATGTTATTATCGGCAGTGGTAACTGGTTCTTACTGCATTGAATCTCAACAACTTTGAGCTATTTACTGAGAGTCGAGGAATCTTTGAGAAAAACGTTCTATTACACAACCAGTACCAAACACCCTGGTCCGTGTGGAACACCTACACCCTTACCTCTGATTATAACCTTGCCTCTTTGTACCTACACAGATATGGAGATAGCCTGATAGTCCTCCTGAATCCTCTACCATTAAAAGGATTAGGATCAGGGGTGTATCAAGGAGGTGAATAACTCTTTCAGCTTGAGTTATTCCAACTACTCTGTACATCCATGGGTAAATGAAAGCAAATGGCCACTCCTATGTTATAGCAAAGGGAGCTTTGGATGTCAATCAAAAAACGTATCATTTGGAAACTTCACTGATATCTCACATGGTCATCTAGAGGATGTCAGTTTCAAGACCTGTCAAAATACTTCACATTTCCCTTACACACAATCAATACAGGTGAGACCCACCATAAGACAATTATTACTTAATTATTGTAACCATATCCACTGACTTCAGGACTTCATCTGCCTTCTGTCCTGAGAATTGCGCATCAATGACAAGGACACATCATGTTAATTGTGTTTAAAAATAATGATGGTATAAAATCTGTAACAGTTTGCAGTAGTAGATCTGGCCCTTGCAGCTCCAGGGACAGTGTCTCTGGAGAGCTTCCTGCAGAGTGAATGCTGCCTAAGCTTTATATAAGCAGGTGAGAAAAGAAGGGAGAGAGAGGATGGAGAACACATCATGTGAATTCCATGGATGCTGTTGAGCCTCTTCTGTAGTGTGCAAGATTAAAAGTATTAAGAAGTTATAAGTGCATGTTCCTCTCCTCTTCCTATTCTAAATACCTCCTCATCCTCGAAAGTTGTACAACTTACCAATATTTTGATGATGGTGTTCGCACAGTAAGTGCTTAGAATCTATTTTAGCCTAACCTTCTACAGCATGCATTATTTATAGATTATTTACAAGTAGTATTAACAGTAGTGTTCATGGAGTGGTGTCAGTGTTGCTCATTATTATGTCTGAACCCACACACTTCATGCAAATGTCCCCCCACCAGCTGCAGGGCTTCCATGTCACCTGTAAAGTCATGTTTGGCTCATGTAGGAACAGGTTCCTGCCCAGCAAATGCACTGATGCTATCAATATGCTGGATATAAAACACAAATTATGTTCACCTCTTCAAACAGATGCAGCACACAACAGGCATTGGTTATCAGATAGCGCCAAGAAGATGTGCCAGTAGTTTATTCACCAACAGAACATGCAAAGAAAAGGCTGTCATACAAGGTGATCTCTCTGACACATATCTTCACAAAACATACAAAAATGATCTGGGGACATATGCACTACATGGTTCATGCATTGTGTTCCAAGGCTTAAGCAACAATCCGGCTCATACCATTCCTTTCTAATACTGCCTCTATCCAGACTTTCAGTAGAAAAGAATGTGTACTGGGGGACAGTGTGCTTCTACCGTAGCCCCTGTAGCTGGGATTGTTTGACATTCAAGATGAAGGTAAATAGATTCACTGTTATGTGCATGTAGTTGATGCTTTGTCCAAGTCTCTGATTGAAGCAGCACAGAAGTGATTTCATTGTACACAATCAGATTACACTGTGACCTCAGCTTTGAGTTCCCTTTAACTCAGCTCGGAGATACCGGCTGGTGTCTCACTATGTGTTAATGAAGATCATGAGTTACACTCCACCAAAATGGGTAATAACCTGCTCGATGAAAAATTACCAGGTTCTTTAAGGCAGGGTTTCCATGTCATCGGGGAGTTTATCAAAGACATTTGCAACCTGCGTTGGGTAGGTGGTACACATCTGTGGTAGGGCTGGAGCAGTTTTGGGGTGTTTGACCTGGGGAGTGTGTCTGTGGGGCTTCTGGGTGAGGAGGGCATGGGCCAGGTTTACTCCATTGACAGCAAACCCTGCACTCTTCACCTGTGGTGTTACCTACCATGTGCAGATCGACACCAGGTAACATTGGGCTTGGTGATTCTGGAACTGGACATTTTGGGTCTGGAAACACCTGACCACTTGCAGTCGCACATTAAAAACATTATCCCTCCTTGGATACCACTCTGGGCAATTTCTCTTCAGACATGCTACTCAACAAAAGCCTATGAGCTATGGACTATGCTGCTGCAGGTTTTAGTGAATTGCTTCGATAGCAAGCTTGTGTCTCTCTCTGTGAAGTTGAGACTGCACAGGAGTTCCACATTTTTGTGAACTGGAACCTGAAAATCATTGAGCACTGTGACCAGTAGAATTACACATCACTCCCTCGCTTGTATGTGTAGGATGGACTCCATCAGGACATGATGCCAGGAGGCTGAGCACTGAATATTGTCATAACATTAAAATTCAAAAATGCCAACCAAAATATGGACAAGGTAAGTGTACAATATGAATAGAATTTCCATCTATATATACTATGGCCAAATATAAATGTTCAAGGTATGCAGATAGAAATAGTAAATGTAATCTTAGAAACGTACACTTACTACCATCAATATTTGTGTTGTCGATATTTGTGTATCACAATATTTACTAGTTGATAAATTGAGAATACACCCCATTACACTCCAAACTGTTAATCAGATTTATCAAGTGTTGAATTTGGATTCACACTTTAGTGGAAACTAGTCCTAAAGTGATGCAAAGTAGCACCGTGCATCACTTTGTGCTTGCCATTCATGAAAGGGCATTCTATGGGTGGTATATGATTTAACCCATGAAATCCCGCCTGCTTTTTGGAACAAAGCATTATGAACTAAAATTTGCAGACACAGCTTTGGTCTGAAAATGTAAACCTCCTTGAGGCAGGCCTAAAGTTGGAGAAATATTTTCTTTCCCAATCGTTTTAACTTTGTCTTGTATGCTGTAGGATAAGCACACATTTAATGATGGAAACTTTTAAACTATGTCCAAGCATTGTCATTTCTATTGGAAGGATACCTTAAAGTGCACCCACACTTGGAAAAGAAAGCAACAGGGCTATATTTGAGTCGATATGACAGGGTTCCATCTCTCCTTTTCACGCAATGCAGCAACTCTGGTTGATGTACTGCATCACATGACTTTTTGGTAAATTTGCCCCAATGAGGTGTCAATGGTCATTGTACTGAAATTTAGGGCCTGATTTAGTGTTTGGCAGATGTCCATCACAAATGTGATCGATTATCCATCCACCATATTTCAAGTGCATTGCATCGTCTGGCACGTGTAATGCAGCGGTTGGGATATCCATCAGGCTTGTGATGGAGTAACCCATCAGTCGAACTCTACATCAAGCCCTTATCCCGATAGATCATGTGCGTTTTGATTTCTGATTGAAGACCACCACATACAGGTCTGACAGTACCACACACAAGTATTGATTCACCACAGCATGCAGAGGTTTGTGCTAATTGATAACCGCGCAACCTACCCACACTCGCTCAATCCATGGATAGTGTTTTTGATGGGGACATTTAACTGCTGATTGTTATAGGTATTTTATTCAGTTTGAGTCTTATTCCTTGGCAAACATCTTGCAATCTTCCTCACAGAGGTTGCAGATCCCTTTCCCAAGTGCTCTCATGTCATTCTAGCCTATTTATCAGGCAAATTGCACTTTTTTATGTTGTATATACAGTCATGGTAGGTTGTAAGGCAGTGCACCACCTCTTTGTGTGGTAGCAGACTGCACTATGTTATGGGGCAGTTCACCCCCCTCTAAAGTTTCCAAAAATTGAAGCGAACTCTTGGTAATGGCTCAGTGCTTGACTGAATAAATTTGGGGAGGATGGAGGAGTTTGAAGATCAGGCTCTACCTTCAGGTTTCTAAAATGATGATTATGTTTTATGTGTTCATTGCATCCCGGTGACTAGAGACATTGTCATTTTATGTATTTATTGGACGTCTTTTAAAAGTGTTTTAAAGTTCTTAATAATGTTGTGCATGTTTGCAGTGTTATTTTTTTTATATTATAACACAAGTTAGGTAAATACCATCACACATCTCCTACACAAGTATTTGCACAGGAACAAACATTTGAATCTTGCAAATGCTCAGGACACGTCATCCTTGTTGGGAATCCATCTGTCTGCCATGGGGTTCATTGTTATTTTTAGGAGATTTACCCATGGTGCTTCTACTAGGGAAAACACAGCATTTTGGGATATGTAGTTTATTTATATTTCAGTATGGGCTTCAGAACCTAGCATGCTCTGTGCTGAAAATAAAAAGCAAGGTCTGACTAAAGTTGCTAAACATAATAAGGGTGAAAATGGCAGCTGTGAAATGTGCATCCTGGGATTTTTAAACCGATATTTATAAAGGAAACGTAGGGACAAAAGTCCCAGGATGCTACTTGCTGTTAGTTACAACAAAAACTGTCTGATGATGTCACATAACAGTGCACCACTTGGCAGCCATGGAAGTGTGGTAAGGCGTTCTGCAAGCCATGGAAGTGTGGTAAGGAGTTCTGCAAATTGATAATGGCTGCAGTAATTGTACTGTTACCCACCCTCCTCCAGCGTTCTAGACACGATAAGCCACAGGCGGCTGCAGGTTCAGCAGCTGTAGGGCCCAAGGCCACTGCCATACTGGGGGAATTTTCTGTTGAGTGGAGGCTGTGGTGGCTGCTTTCAGGGTTGGAAGGACTGCCCTCCAAGCCCTGTATAGAACCCTACAGAAGTGGTGCTCCTCCAGCCTGTGACTATCACACATGAATTACACTCATTAAAGACCTGCACATGGTCAGTCTTTCTCTCACAGACCCCTGGAATTCCAGCTCAGGGTCTCTCCCACATCTGTAGTGAGTGAGCTGAGTAGGCACAAGGGACAGAGAAAGGACACAACACGATACCGCAGGTGACAAGTGACATACTGCACATGGGAGAAGAGCGTAGGTAAAGACTGGAGAAACGGTGTGACAATAAGAGAAGGAGAGGTGTGAAAGTAAGAGAAGGAGAGGTGTGAAAGTACAAGGAGAGGAGAGGAGGAAAAAAGAGATGCTAAGAGGACAGAGAATGATTAATGATGAGTGAAAGCAAGAAACATGACAAGGTGTAGGGAAGACAATACTGATTGAGAGACTGAGTGACAAGAGAATGGGAAATAAAAGGTGTGATAGGAGACAGAACACAGACAGTGTGACAAAAGAACAGGGATCAGAATAGATGAGAGAGAACTGGTAAAGTGAAGTTTATTAAATCATGGGAAAGACCGAGAAAAAGACTGCAGTGTAGCAAAGTGTGCAAAAGGCATCTCTGAGCAACAGAATGAAAGAAGAAGGTTAGGAAAGTAAAACTAGAGTAAAGACAAAGGCAGTGAAACAGCTGTAGCATGCTCAGGATGTTCTGTGAGTCTGGGCAGCTGCACATCATCTTGTGCAGGAGGAGCTAAAGGAGCCCATCAAAGGAGTCAGAGCAAGACAAATATCTGTAGGGGCCCTGGAGGTGTTTATGGACACTGACCTGAAAATGCTTGTTAACACACTCACGCACTGCACATGCAAGGGAAAGTGATGCATTAATTATTGGGGCATTACACATAGAGGGGCTTAGCAGCCTAGTTGTGTTGCATTTGCATGCTCAGGTATTGCATAGACTTTAATGGGGACAGGGCATTGCATACAAGGGCATGACCCATACGGCCTCGGATATTTCCCCTGAATCTACTAATACATTCCGTTTGAGGGCTCTGTCTCTAGCACTGGGAGGCTTTTGGTAACCATGCACTTTATAATTGTATATTCATTCATTCATTCATTCATTCATTCATTCATTCATATTGCAATATAAACTGGTGTCAAATTCAGGTGCCCCCCCCAGACAATGGCCATATGTGTAAGGAAAAATGTATCAGTACTACAGCTTTTAAAATAGGGTGCTGGCTGCTAAACCATGCTGCTTCCAGGTGCATTACATACAGGTGTAAACAGTCCGGGAGCAGTAGTGGATAATGAACCAAACACACATATGTCCAGGTATAGTGCATTACATACGAGGGTATTACAGATACTGGCCTACAGACAGTCAGGGAAAGAGGTTACTAGACTGCAGCATTGCGGATACTGGCCTTGGGATGGTACTTTCCAATCTGGCCTTAAGGATACTGGCTTAAAATGGTAGTTTAGGAATTGTGGACACTTTGTTACACTCACTGGAGAGATACTGGCCTGGCTGGGGTGTCTTGCATGTGGGGACTTTGTGTCAACCGGACTGGGTACACTTCTTTATCTCCACAGACAATATAAAAGGTGGCCATTTATGGTGCTCTATATATTGTGACACTCTTAAAACTGTCCTGGCAATAGTGCTTTACGTACTAGAGACTGTGGAGACTGGCATTTAACTATTGGGGTATTGGAATATTTAATTCTTTCTCATTCAAAACTACTATGGCAAGGAATTTAATACTGTGTACATGTTTGCCTTGGAGGAGGCGACTGTCCAGGGAGAGGCTGTGTTCCCAGTCCATAGGTCAGGTGTTGTTTCACTAACTCTCCTCGTAAAGCTGCCTATAGAAGAATACAACTTTATCTGGAGTTTCAGAATTACATGTGTTTGATGCAGGACCTTCATAATAACGTGTGTGTTTGATGCAGGCTCCTCAGAACACCCTGTGTTTGATGCAGGCTCCTCAGAACACCATGTGTTTGATGCAGGCTCCTCAGAATACCATGTGTTTGATGCAGGCTCCTCAGAATACCATGTGTTTGATGAAGGCTCCTCAGAATAACATGTGTTTGATGCAGGCTCCTCAGAATAATATGTGTTTTTGCATGCTTCTCAGAATAACCTGTGTTTGGTGCAGGCACCTCAGAAGAACATATGTGCTTGATGCGGGCTTCTCAGAATAACATATGTGTTTGATACAGGCTCCTCAAAATAACAAGTGTGTTTGGTGCAGGCTCCTCAGAATACTGTGTGTTTGCTGCCGGCTCCGCAGAATAACATGTGTTTTTGGTGCTGGCCCATCAGAGTTTATGTGTTTGCTGCGGGCTCCTCAGAAGAACATGTGTTTGTTGCAGGCTCCTCAGAATAACGTGTTTGCAGCAGGCTCCTCAGAATAAAATGTGTTTTTGGTACAGACTCCTTAGAATAACATGTGCGTTTGGTGCAGGCTCCTCAGAACAACGTGTGTGTTTGGTGCAGGCTCCTCGGAATAGCATGTGGGTTAGGTGCAGGCTCCTCAAAATAACATGTGTTTGGTGCAGGTTCCTCTGGATAACATGTGTGTTTGGTGCAGGCTCCTGAGAATAATGTGTGTTTGCTGCAGGCTCTTCAGAATGGCATGTGTTTTCTGCAGGCTCTTCAGAACGGCATGTGTAACATAACATGTGTGTTTGGGGCAGGCTCCATAGAATCACATGTGTGTTTGGGGCAGACTCCTCAGAATGATGTGTGTGTTGCTGCACACTCCTGCTTTGAAACCAGCACTATTTAGTCAGGCAAGAGTGTCTCATCAAGCTCTGGGTTCTACTTTACCTTTGGGTACTCACCCATGTTTTGCTCATTATAAATACAGAACTATAATTTCCTAAATGCCAAATAAAAAAACACTGCCTGACAAATGACTTCTGCATGACAAGCGGAGACCTGAACGTGTATGAGTTCTTCAGATAAAAATCCACATAGACTGTCCTTCCAAGTCCCTGGATTTTCTTGTTTATTTGGGTGTTTTATGTAGTGCAAAAATACTACCTTTTTGTGAGCTTAGGAGGGCTATGTTTTACAGACTGTATACATAAAGCCAAGATGACTATACATGGAGATAGTGTGTCTGTTTTAGCTGGTGTTGAAAGGATGACAGTAAACAAAAAACTGCATGCAGATGCAATTTTGACACTAGACCTTTGGACCTATCTATGTGATGTCATCAGTCAGCCGGCCTTTTTATTCAACAACACTATGCAAGCTTAAATTTTAATGCAAATACACCTAATAATAATGATAAAACTACAGTTCCAGAATGCAACATGAAGTTTGTAAAATGCCAGGACTGGATGAAGGTGTCCCAAATGGCATAGAATTATTTAACATAGTGATTAGAATAAAACTGAGGCAAGAGTGAATGGGTGAGGACAAGCTCTTAAAAACTCATCTACTCATCTAGCCATACTACAACTGGCAGAACCCACTGGAGAGCATGCAGAGAGTGTAGCCACAACAAATGCACTGGTATTAAAGGGTTTTGCTTGTGTAATGCTTGTTCAGATCCTGGATTTTTAGTCAACAGCTTTGTGTAAGTATTTTCAGCCCATGCTTACAATTCTTAAAGCACATGTCCCAGAATACAACTTTCTTTTCCTATAAAGTGAGGACTGGAAAAGCTAGCATGCATGACATGGGGTCTTATAGCAGCTTTTGAAGTCAGGGAAATTTGATAACGCCTCTTGTTGCCCACTCTACAATTCTGCCATCACTCCAATTGATGCGTTGATAACATCTTCTGGTGGCATTTTTTAATCCACTGTTGAGGCCTACTGAACTGGATTGATATGGAGAACCATGGACCCAGAGTACGAAAAACAATATATCGCTCTATAGTCACTGGCACAGGGGTCCGGTCCTAAAGTCTGCTCAGGGAAGTCACAGAGCCCTGAGGAAAAGTTTAATTATGCAAATGTGGGAGTAGGATTGATGCACAACCACATAGACAATAATGCAGGACCTCAGTGCATGGTATTCACCAGGCTGCAGTGTTCGGAAATCCCTCTTTCCAGGCTGTGCCTCCAACCTGTATGCCTTTCATCACTCTGTGAGGCATGGAGTCTCTCATACCTTCCACACAGTTATCTGATAGGAGTCCGCACAGAGAATGCACAGCACGTACACTGATGTTAGAACATGGAGAAGAGGCGTCAGAGCCCTTTAAGTAGGTCAGTCAATCCAGTGCTTAATTTTAGGAAAAAAGTAAGTGCCAGACTACCAGACTATTTGAAGCCCCCAAAACTGTAGGAATGACTTTTAAAGTTGTGTATTATTTGTTTTTATTGTATATTGATTTAACAAAAAAACTGATGTTCTGCTCATCTCTAAATAACACAAACAGCCTCACCATGTGGCAGCTGCCATAATGGCCAGTGTTGACAATTAAGAAGGGATGCCAAGCACCAGAAACTACCAGCTCAAGTTAAGCACTGCGTCAATCTATCCCACTATAGAGGGTACTTGTCCTATACACCTCACTCACAGGCAAGCGACTATAACATGGGAACTGAACATATTTAGATATTTAAGGATCCTAGATTTCCATAAAAACAACGATATACTAGAGGGCAATCTAGGGGCCTCAATTGCTCCCTGGGGCCACATGTTGCTTTCTATCGTATATTGACTCTTGCCCAGTGGGTAGTGTGGCAGTCACCAAAATTATCTTGATGCCCATATTGTTTTTCCTCTTTGCTAACCATTCAGTACTAGTACTCTGAGTCACACTTAAAGAGCTGAATGGCCTCTTGGGGGAACTTATATCGGGGCATGGAAGATGAGGAATCCCGCTGTCCAACTTAAAAATACTCCTACACGAGGACTTGCATCCCCATACATGGAACTTTATTACTTAGTGTCCTAAATCAGTTGGTTAATCCTGTGGTTAGCTGGGCGTAACACTGATGAATGTCAGTACACACTGGAAACCATACAAAATGGTATTTAATATGATGCAGAATAATAGCAAACTCATATCTCACTTCCCAGAATACTGAAAGTTGCACCACATCGTTGGAGTGTGGTGCGTCAGAAAACACAGATAGAAACCCAATATGAACTTGCCATACCCCTAAGGAATGGAGTTAGTACATATTAAAGACATAGCCACTGGGAAACAGTAGGTTTATTTGCAGTCAGTGACCAATGCAATTTGAGTTATCATCAGTGATGTCACAAACCGTGTCATGAGTGATGTAGTATATAAGGTCATTGGCAGTGCATTTCTGGGCATAAGTTATAGTTAGCTCAGGTAATATAACTGCTGAATTTCACTGATTTTGTATGAGTGAAATCCCAGTCTAAAAATAAGGTCCCTGTAACCTTTGCTTTTTCAGTGAATTGCTAGGGTGTTTTTAAATTCCATTTCCTAACTATAACGTCTCTGTATCCTTTGTTTTGTTCAGTGAATTTCTAAGGTTTTTCAAACATTTTTTCCTAACTATAATGTTTCTGTAACCCTTGTTTTTTTTAAGTGAAATTCTTTGTTTTTTCAACTAATAGTCGTGTTTGCAGAGTGTTGGAGAAAATGGGTGATACCTCGACCAGCTTTCAGGAATCCTACTGTGAGAGACCTATTGGAGGAACACCGGAGGGCTTCTTGGCCCCCAAAGGTCCTTCAGCAGCCAAGGGTTCCTTTATCTTCCAAGCAGTAGTGCGCCAGGAGGTACGTTTGCAGAGTGGTGTAGAAATGGTGTGTAGCCTCTTAAGTACAGTCAGCAATTAGGCTGTGTGTGACTTCCTTGAGGTAAAAGGAGGGCTTGTTGGCCCCCAAGTATGCTTTTGAGTGAAGGGAGCTTCATTACCCAACCAGCAGTGCACCAAGAGATGAGTTTCCAGAGTGGTGGAAAAAAGGGTCATGGCCCCCGAAGACCTCTCAACAATCATGCTGTGTTGGACTTACTGGAGGTGAAAGGAGGGGTTATTGGCCCGCAAAGACACTCTTCAGCCAAGGGGACTTCATCCCCCAACCAGTAGTGGGGAAAGGGGGCAAGAACTTCAAAGACCTCTCAGCAATCCCACTGTGTGGGACTTACTGGAGGCAACAGGAGAGAGTTAGCATTGCTCTTGGACAGACAGAGCTGCTAAACATGCAGCTCCCTCTGTCCAAAAGCAGTTTTGCTCTGCTTTCAGCAAGCAAGAGCATTTGTAATGCTCTCACTTGTTGAAAGAGGAGCAGCGTTTGCTAAGGCTTGGCGGGAGCGAGGATGTACTCGCCAAAACATACGCAAACTGCAATGTCATGGAGGCAGACAGCCCAGGCGATTGCAGGAGCCAGGGGGAGGTTTGCGGTGCCCAAGGCCAGGTACTATTTTAGGAGGGAGGACTATGCAGCCCCCTTCCTACCTTCACCAAGGGCCTGCCCAGGGGAGGTGGAGTTCCACGGGGCCAAGAATGGGCCCACGTAGCCCTCCTCCCTTTTCTTCAACTACCACTTTGGCCCCAGGAAGGTGGTGATCCCCAGGTCCTGGGGGAGTCCGTGAGGCCCACTAATATCAAAAACAAAAAGCCCCAGGGAGGTGGGGGTCCGCAGGGCTCTGGGAGAGGCAATAAGGGCCTCCCCTGTACTTATTCAATAATTAGCCCAGGGGAGTTGACAGTCCCTGGGGCTGTAGGGATGAAATGCAGGCCCGCCACATCATTTTACTGTTCCTTGCCTCAAGGAGGTGGCAGTCTCCCGCAGGGGGTGCCACAAGGGCATCCCTGCATAATTAAAAAACATGCTGATGGAATTTTGGCCTTCCCAAGGGCTGCTTTTAAAAGATGCACTGGCACCCATGTATCTTTTAGTTTAAAACCATCCACAAATTTGCAGCAAAATAAAACAAAAAATGCTTTTAAACCTTGGCTCCTTTCCTTTATTTTTCACTGTTTTTGCAGGACTCAGCTTCAAGCCAAGTTCCAATATGGCTGCCTACACTTCCTGTCTGTAGTGTTGGCAGCCAATCAAATTTAAGTAAGATCCACGAGTCAACTGTAAGTACTCGTGTCCCCAGATATCAATATTTTTTAAAGTTATATCTATCAAAAGTTGCAAAAATGGATTTACACCAAATTACAAAGACACATTTTCAGGACCAACATCTACCTTTCGCCCAAATTTGGGATAATTCCGTTCAGCGGGTCTTGCTGTAGTCGTTTTCAAAACTATTGTACGCGGAAGATGCAGTCCTAATGGGTCCCACACTGAACGCGCTACACACTATAGTTAAGGGTTACGTAGATTTTATGGCTGACTTTAGACCTTTGCACTAATTTTTTAAAATCGTTCATAATGACCTGTGGCCCCCAAAAACATCTTATTAACTCAATTATCTCAGGCCCTGAACGTTTGTTATGCACTCGCACTTTCCCATACTAGGGGTTAGTATTCACTGACAATGGTTCTTGAGCAGCCCGTGGGGCCAATAGCAGTAGTAACTTTTGAAGGACATAAATTCAATTCTTAGCCTCCCGGAACCCAAAAGACCTGAGGTAGTGCTATCTGTAAGAAAATGTTATAAAACACAGTGCATTCCCACCGCAACATATGGTGCAGAAGTTTGGGGCTTCACAAAATGCAGTGGTATCCAGGGAGAGGAAAACAGATTCTGCCTGGAAACTCTTAGGGGCCCCAATTTCCTCCTCACATTTTGTGTGCCAAAAGGAATTGAATCTGCATTATATTGAAGACTATATCAGGTCTCGTCCAGCCATATTTTGGCTAAAAGTTTGGCAAAACCCAGCAGCAACTTTGACAAGAGACATAATAGCAGACTGCCTTAAATGTGATAAATGCGAGGGAGCATACCCTGGCTTGCCGCTGTCAGAAAAAGCTTGAGCAGCGTAAATTTTGAACACATGTTTCTAAACCCAACTGATCTGGAGGAAATAAATAAAAAGACCCTCCAGGATGCTCTATATGAACAATACAGCAACACAAGAGATGCTATAGAGCGCTTGAATGTATCAGTGGTAAGGTATATGTCTTTGGTGGACGCTAACAGGCCCCCATCACATCTGCCATCCAGCTATCTTTTAAAGAACATATGTCGCTGGGAGAGACGTTTGCTCCTTAACCTCAGGGCTGGCACCTTAAAATACTCACTTTGCTTCCCTATAGGATTGAATATCAATCTTGAGCAAACGCCCTGCCCCTGTGGTACCCGCAGCAATCAATCAATGCTACACTTTTTATTTTTCTGATATTTTTATCGAAAATACACTAAACAATCTCTGATCCCCTTCTTTAAGGCAACTGCCATTACTGATTATAGATTTGCCTATTTGGAAATTCTTAAGCTTAAGAGGGATGATCTGATTTTTTGTGTAAGTTCATTCTTGAGAGTGGCAGCTCATTCACGTACTTCAATGATTACCCCGTAACACAGTTAATTGTATTTAATGTCATTATGCTGCTATTTGACAGAAGGTTTAAATATCTATTACAGGATGATGTTCTGCAAGAAACTGCTATCTTGTATATTAGATCCCACTTTTGTATAGCTTATATTCAATTGCACTTTATATTATGCTGCTAAAACTGTTTACACTTGATCGCACTTTATTATAATATGTTGCTACCTGTTAAGGGCTATAAACTCTCCGTGTTCCAATGCTATCTCTGACGCTGCTGTTCTGCATACTATTGATGTTCTTTGATGCAAACAACAAGCCCCCACTTGCCTACTGCTTTTACACTGTGCATTGGTTATAATTGCTTGTACTTTTGCTGGTACTTTTATCTGTGCTTTTATGGATATTTATATCCGAATAAATATTTTTATTGATCGTGTTCAAAAAAATGAAAAATCCCTATAGACATTATATGGAGAAAACGCAAATTGGGACCCCCCTGTTTTTTTGGCCCCTGCTCCTAACTATAACTACCTACTGGCTATTCACTGAGAAAAAACAAAGATTAAAGTGATGTTATAGTTAGATGGGATGGCTTCTTAAAACACAACATATAAAAATAACTGACATTCCTCAGTTACAGTTATCTGACCTAACTCTAATTTGCGTCCCACCATGCACTGCTTATAATCTTACATATTACAACACTCATGACATGTTCAATGACATAATTGATGACATCACTGATGACATCTCAAATTATATCATTTATTACATTATTTATGACATAACTAATGATGTCATCCACCAACTACTGTTCAATTTGCTGCACAAACAAGTGCAACCTTTGAAATATGTAAATAGGAAGCAAATGCTGTACAATCATGTAAGCATAAACTACATGCATACTGTTCTCATCTCCTTAAAGGCTTACCTTCATCTGAATATCAGAGCTTGTAATTTATTGCATTGAATCTCTCAAAGATCTTTCTTTCTTGTGGCATGTGTGCTTAGCAGTGCTTCAAAAGTATATCATTCTGTCAGACCCACAGAGCGACATAAGTTGTCAAGCTAACAAGGCAAGATATAGACAGGAGGCAGAAGAAATCACAAGCAGACTATACATGTACAGGGTACAAGTACAGATCAGGATAAGACCCAAGAGTATACCCAGTGTATTTCCTAGGTTTCTCTATTGTAACTGCCCAGCTCTGAGACTGAGAAGGGAGGCAGTGTTACACTATATACACCGCATTCAGGCAAGCACCTGGCAGGTCTTGAGCACCATAAGACATAAGATCCAAATTGATGATAATCTTTCCCCCCCTACAGGTACACCAATAGATGAGGCCATCCTTTCCAGTGCAACACAGACACATGGATGTGATGTGGAAGGCAGAAGCATGTGCATTGAAGAGCACAGTAAGCAGGGCTATAGAGCCTGGAAACTTGCATGTTATCTCTTCTTTTGGGAAGGTGAGCATCTGAGAACTTCAATGGAGTGAGGAACAGTCACAGCAGCACTTCACCTGTTAAAGTGGAGGAGCACACACAAATACTACAACTGTGTAGCAAGAGAATAAGCCTGGCACAGACTGAATATTCACATGGAGGTAACTTTGCATTTGCTGATTTGGTGCAACAGTCACCTAGTGTGGGCAAGGGCATGATAAAATAGCCTTAGCCATTGTACAATTAGAATCCTTTTTTGTGAGTTAAAGTCTTTTAGTCTGCTGATCCACTTATTTGTCCATATTATATTAAAGTCACACCTACTAACATGAGGCTTGATTAAGAGTTCAGTGTAACTAAAAATCCTCCATATTTGGGGTTGGTTTGATGATTAATAAGTAGGAGGATTGTCTCTCTTGACTTCATAATCCTGGCTACCTTTAAAATAATAATAATGTAAGAATGTAGACTTAATGTAGAGATAATCAGTAACTTTAAATTAAAATTTAATCATTTACTCTCTCATGCAAAGCACCCAAAGTCAATTTACTTCAAAACTTGACTCATCTTTCATTTTAGACTATGCAAACTATAATGTTTTATTTATTTTCAGATGGGAGATATCAATCAAACTTACCTGGGAGAATTTGTTCTTGTGGGGTTCTCTGATCTTTCTAACTTGCGAGTTCCCATGTTTGCTGGATGCCTGCTTTTGTATCTAATAGCAGTTTCTGGTAACCTCACTGTCATATCTGTCATTTACTCAGAGCCACAACTGCACACACCCATGTACTTCTTTCTTACAAACCTGTCTTTTGTAGACATCTCTTACACTTCTGTCACAATCCCAAAAATGCTGGCCAGCTTCTTTCTTTCAAAAACACGAATTACTCTTAAGGAATGCCTTCTACAGGTATACTTTTTTATGACCATGATTGCAATAGAATTCCTTCTGCTGACCATCATGTCTTTTGATCGCTATGTAGCCATCTGCAATCCATTACAGTACACACTGATCATGAATAGATCTACATGTCTGCAAATGGCCACTGGAGCATGGATTCTAGGCTTTCTGGTGCCAATATTTCACTCTGTTCTTTTATCCACATTCTCCTTCTGTAAGACTCATGAAATTAATCACTTCTTCTGTGACGTCGCCGCACTGCTGCAACTTTCCTGCACTAGCACTCGTACCATTGAAACAATGACGTTCATAATTGCCGTGATATTGGTACTATTCTCATGGATTTTAATTATCACTTCATACATCAAAATCATCTCAGCCATTCTGAAAATGCAGACTACTACACAGAGGCAAAAGGCCTTCTCGACCTGTTCCTCTCACCTCACAGTGGTTATTTTATTTTATGGAGCCCTCATGTTTGTCTATGTAAGGCCAATCTCAACGTACTCAGTAAGTCAAAACAAAATGTTCTTCTTGGTCTACAATGGAGTGGTCCCTTTGTGCAACCCCATAATCTACACACTTAAAAACAAAGAGTTCAAAGATGCCTTGAAAAGAAGAACAGGTAGAAGATCACGGAATAAGGAACAAGCCTGAGGTACAATGCTATTGTGCAATAATTTATTGCATCATTATTTATTATGATTTTTGTTTCACACCCAAATAATTTGAACAATGCTAGGTTTTATGGGTTATGCAAGTTGTTTCTAGTCTTACAGGTCAATGCATTCATGGGCACAGACACAGCTTAAGGCATTGCATAACGTGAGACAGTTTGAGTCTTAAATAAGGTCTCATATAAGAAGAGATGTCTATCCTTTTCCTAATGTGGGTTAGATTTTATGCTCCTGGGCGTACTTGAAAAATTTGTAATGAACATCGGCGTGAACAGTGCCATGGACAGGATATATGGTTCTACAGCGGTATTCGTACAAGTGCCTTGAGACCCTTGCGGGTGAGTAGTGCGCTATACAAGTATCAATTTACATTTTACATTTAATCACAAATGTGGGAGCGACACAGAGGAGTGGCTGAGAAAAGTAGAAGACTTACTACCAAATGGGATTAGAGATGAGTAAGAGGGGGTTATGGAGGGCAAGGGAGGGGTTTAAGGGGGAACGTCACCCACCTACACATGTAACTTACAATTCCTGTAGTAATTGTATCAGAATTTGTGAGCAGAATGCTGAAAGTAGTAAACTTACTACATAGTGTAAACATAACATACAAAAGTGAGTCAGGTCCTGTAGAGAGATGAACAATTTTTACTCAAATCTGCAAATAACTTTAGATGGACAAGAAGTAGTTTACTTCGGGAAACTAGTTAAGAAAAAGGCTGCAGCAGCTATTGATAATATTAGATATTGTGGTTAACACATGTGTAGGGCTGTGTGATCTGATTTGTGAAGAGCATATGTTTAGTCCCTGTTTTCCAGAGCTATGATAACACCTAGTGGAGTGTGATTTCCCTGACCCAGGGAGCTTGCACTGGAGGCAGACAGTTGGTGGATTCCAGAGGGTCTGAGAAGGCTTTTGGAGTGATCCTGAAGGGGGGGGCTGAGTCTCAGCGTCAGAACCCCATTAACATTGGTCAAATTTGGAAAGAAGTCTGCATGCATGTCCAAGATTGGACTACAACGAGTAAGAAATCCCAATATGGCTGCTAGAAGGTGACATACCACTTTGCCTTCTAGTGTTGCATTGATGAAGGCATATTTAGAATGTCAAGCATGCCCTGCTTCTGAGCTGTGCACTTCACAGAATAATTCATCCTAGTCAGCTGTGATTCCTGGGCATCGTGAAAGATTAGTCAGGGTAGAGACATTGTGTAATTGTTCGACGTTTAGTTTTTCGCTTTAAGGTATTTCAGAAATTCTAGTGAAATAAACATTTTGGTGGATTCCAGAGGGTCTGAGGAGGCCACTCAGCCCCCCACAAGGAAAAGGTTCTCAGTGAGTGTAATTAGCCTTAAGGCTTCTAGGATGGCTAGAAAGGGCAAATATCTGCATAAATTCTGGTACAGGAGTGAATCTAAGATGGCCGCCATGAAACGACCTCTTAAGCAGCATTCTAGTGTTCAGGCAAATTGTGGTAGTTTAGAATGCCCAGGTGAAGTGCCCGCATTAGCGAGCACTTCACCTGAAGACTGAGAAGAGAAGGACGTACCAGTTATTTGTGGCGTGATAGTTTAGTCATGGAATCACTGTAGCGCAATTTCTCGACGTATTTTCGACACGCATCTGTGTTCAAGCCTGAGGGAGCAGTGTGCCATCACGGAGCCAGTCAGTAAGCAGACTTGTGGGAATTTGAGCATGTGTAGTTTCGAGCAAGGAAGCCTCACAAAATTCTGTTGCGTATGACCAAAGAATAGACTGTATGGGCAGTGTCAGCACAAGTCATGCAGGTTTACACTTGTGAATTATATTGGCAGTTCCTTTCTAGAGAATTTACCGGCAGTGTTTCCTGTCAAAGCGCAGCATACTAGTGAGCATATACTGACCCTGTATAGTAGTTGTTAATACTAATAGGTTTAGAAGGCTGGCTACAGATTTAAGTAACATATTAGAAGAAAAAGGAAGAGAGAAAGACACATATACTTACCAGAGTCAGCGATAGCAGTACTGGAGTTGCATCTGTACAAAGGAGGTGAGGAACCTATAAATAGAGAGAAAGAGAACAAACAAAAGTTGAGTTGGAACGAAAAAAAGGGAAAGGACTGAGCGAAATTAAAGGAACATTTGTTTTTTTAATACAGTTGCAGCACACAAGAAATTAAACTTCAAAAGAAGAAAGGCATAGGTCACAAGAAAACTGGGTAGGTACATTTAGAGATATAAAGACATAGATAAAAAATATTAGAACACTGTAAGTTGTTTAGTGCTATTGTTTTCTTGCAGTTCGACTTCCTGTAAAATCTTGTTTTGCAAGAAAAGAAAATGCAAGCAAGGTCTAACCATTGGAGGAAGAATCAGAGATATATTGTGACTGTCTCTTCTCTGTCCCATCCCCTTTCCCCACTGCGGTTTCCATGGTGGTTCACGTGTAGTACTATGTGTAGACTGGAAAATCGTTCTGAGTCATTGGGAACTGACGCAGATTCTGCTCCTGTGCCTATTTGTGGACTGCACCCCTGACAGATCTTGAAGGGTGGGGGGCTGATACTCAGGGTGCCCACAACCCAGTCCAAAGGCCTATTGGTTCTATTAGTGAGCACCAGGAGTGAGACCTAGTCTGTACTGGGTTGACATCCCCTGAGTGGGATCCCTTATTGTCAAGAGAGCTGGCGTGGGCGGTTGTGACAAGCATACCACCAGTACTGGTGTCTGGGAACACCACTCCAAGTGGAAGGGTGCAGTAGACCAGAGAAAGGGGTGAGGGGGGAAGACAGTCCCCACTGGTGTGAGGAAATATGAATTTTATGATCAGTTATGTCCCCTATCTTAGACCCCAACGGCTCCATGTATATGCTACAAGTACATGTATGTTCCCTCCAGTTCTAGCTATGAAGACGCAAATACATGTGCGTCCAACGTCAACATGTCCTCTTTCAGATCCGCCATGAATGGGTCGGATATTCCGTTCCTAAGTATGAAAGGCCACCGACTTTATGTGGTTCACCCTTCATGTTTTACAGTTCAGGCGAGTAGGCCCTGAATCCTGCCATCAAGTCTTTTCCTGCCTATTGTTTCTAAAAGCTCCGGCCTGAGCCTGCATCTGTATCCATGAACTTTGTCCTATTCCCTGCGCGGCAAACGGTGCCTGATCCAGCCTGTTGCCTGCCAAAAACTGTATTTCACCTTCAAGATTATCTGCTCCGCTCCTCATCCAATGCATTCCTGTCTAGTGGTTTAGGTAAACATTCTTCCAGCTACCGAGCGAAGGGCCCGGCCTTGCTGTCCTCATGCAAGTAATTCATAGCCCCTGTTACCATGGAAGATTCCTGCCCCTCACATCTCATGTAGACACTTAGACGCTTGTACACGCACTAACAGTCAGTATAGAATAGATTCTGCTCGAGAAACCTTTCCTTTTGGATAATACAGTTCCTTAAACACAAGATATTAGATATGATTTGGGATTAGGTTGACCTGACCCCCCAGACTTCTGTCTCCACATGTAGAGCTAAATGTCAAGTCCCCTTCACCCTCTAGTTGCACGTCAATCACACGTCATGCGGCTACGTGCGCATCTCTGCCAAGTATTTCTGCTGACATTGCAGGATTCTCTTATGGATCCGCCCACTTGTGACATCATGTTTAATGACGTATCTAGTTACGCCTGTATGTACGCCTTTTTCATTACGTATGTGTATGATTATCAGTTGTTACGCCTCCTGCATCTGTCTTAATGTAATCCTTTTCATATATATATAATTACTTGTCAATAATGCATTGTCTTTGCCTATCCTTCCTGAACCTTCGTGGTGATGGAATTTGATGCCCTGATTCGAATCAGGATTCCTTTGTAAGGAATAAAGTCCTTTCAGAACCTCTAATATCACGGATTCTGCCTCTTATTTTACTGAGTTATTCTTATTATATTTACCACATCAAAATCAGTACAGGTAATTAAATTATTTACCACATAAATTGGCGCCCGAACAGGGACACTTTCTCATCTCACGCGCCGGAGGTGCGTTGCAGGCCCGGTCTCCTGCCACAGCTGGACGGACAACTACGCGTACCCGCAGGATTTCCTGTATCTCCCTCCGGCCAAGCGGGGGTGACTGAGGCTGCGATCAACACCCAGACGAGGCGGTGAGAAGTGCGAAGTATCCCGACCAGAGCCTAGCTGAGAGAGCAAGATCCGAGGTATACAGAGGCCCACCAGGTTCCGAAGTTCCAAGTCAAGTCGAGTCGAGTCCAGTCCGGTCCAGTCCAGTTCAGTTCCGAGGCCTTCCGTTCCGAGCTACCCGGTGAGTACCGTTGCCGGGGAGGCGTTCAGACGTGCACATAATTCGTGTCGGTCAAGACGGGTTTGGGTACACAGATCCGGTCTGCACTGTTTTAGCAGTGTATCTGTACTGTTTAGCAGTATATCCAGTATGTCTCGTATATAATTCAGTATTATCTAGTATTAAGTATTATGCCGGTAACTAGTTTTCTTCTAATCATTATTGTCCGTTAAATGTTAAATGTTAAATGTTTTAATATGTTTTAAAAATTGTGGTATGAATGAGTGTTCATTATTGTGTTTATCGTATTTAATGGTGTTCAAGTCTAGGTATCAAGAGTAAGAATCAAGTAGCAAGGTTTAAAGATGCCGCTCTTTTCAAAATTAAGACAGATAAAAACTAGAAAGGGGGTGCTCGAAGAAGCTGTTCCCATTCCACCTAGGGACACTCCAGGGTACTTTATGTACCATAAGCATGGCCTAGATGCCGTACTATATCTTGATTTATGGGCAGACTACACCAAGGATTTAGCAGAAAGTCAGAGATGGCCCGCAGCTGGGACATGGGATGCTGATTGCATCATGAGAGTAGAAGAAGAATTATGGAAAAAGAAAGCCCGACAGTCACAGAAAGATGCCATTCAATTATGGCGTAAAGAATCGCACAGGCGCACAGAGAAAGCGCTCAGACAAGAAGAGAAAAGTAGGGAGAATTCAAATAAAGCCCGAGAAAGTATATTAATTGAGGAAGGTACCAGAGTGAAAACAGAACAAGTAGATCGACAAAGAAACGCTCTTATGAATGGTATGTATCCTCTTCTGGCCGAGGGTTTACCCAAGGCTACCCCGGAAATACCGAAAGATTTGACACCTCCATTGCTCCCGATTAAAGCACATCCCAAGACCGCCAAAGACATTTTCCTTTCCTCCTATTTAGACGATGTAGCTCCCGAATATGTTAACGCTCCGCCACACACACCGCCTGTCGATGGTGCTCAACGCCAAGATTATCCGCCTCCACCTCCGCAACAACAAACTCCTACGCACATTCCAAATGGCCCATCTGTTTCTACCGCTTTTCCTGCATCTGCAGTTTCTACCTTACATCCAACAAATCCTTTCGTGCCCAGCACCCCAGACGGTGCTACAGGAGGTACTACAGAAATTTTTGCACCGCCACCGCGAGGAAATAAATTATCTTTCAGAGATTTAGCATACCAACGTACACCCCAACTAGCAACTTCCGACATGTTCAAAGAACATCTAGTGGATTGTAGATATGATCCAGTGCCCGGTAAACGGGACAGAATGCTGCTGTCATCACTACGTATACGACGAGCTTCAATGTTTTTAGCGACGCTACCAGGAATGATGACACATTTAGACAAAATATATCACTTTGTCCAATCAGGGCAAGGCCCTGAAAGTATTGACGAAGCCATGGAATACCAGAAAGTAGATATACAGAGACAACTGCTACGCTTCTTCATAAACTGCGTGATCAGAAATAGAGATCGACCTGGGGTAGATCAGGATGAAATGCAAGTACTGACCCGATGGGGTCAGAATATATCAGAAGAAAAACATGATAAACAGAAATGTATAGTAGTGATGTGCCGAAAAATCCGCAAAGAAGTAGAGCGGATACATAAAGAAAGAGTAGAGGCAGACAAAACTGAATCAGAGGGAGAGGAGGAGGAAGAATCAGAAATGCCCACAGGACAATTAGAAACAATGGCTTATGTGGGTAAGGGGAGATCTTTTAGTAATACCAGATGTTTTAGTGATCCAATACGTCCGATACGCCCAGAATGTCACAGAAATTTTCAAGCTCCTATGTTAATTACAAGGTCTCCTGAACACCTATTCCAAGCTGCTGATAAATTACTCCGAGACCGAAGGGGGTATCATATGCTCGATTCTATGGATGAACAAGAATTAGCCAGGTCAGCAGTACAATGGGCTGACAGTTCTGAAAAATATAGTGATGATGCGCTAGCACACACGTTTTTGAACCTTACCCCAGACGAACAGCGTTTAGCTGGTATATACATGATTCAACACCTCCTTATATTATATAAAAGCCAACACTCCGATCCTGGACCCTTACCTGACATATTGACCGAATTACTCACGAATAAATGGAGAGGGTCAGGTACTGATTTAATTAAAGAAATTATAGAATTTCGAAACCAGTATATAGTTTTCGTATGCCCAGAACATGTTCCAATTCCCACTAAGGGAAGAAAAATTTATCATATAGATAGACAGAATACCTTACGCGAAGTACACCCAATCAGAGGTGAAGATAATAACGTTACACGCGTGTTTGTGTACACGCCCATAACTAAAATTGAATTATTAGAAATGAAGAAAGTAGTACCCAGCCATGACAAAGATCCAGCAGGTTTCCACCGTGAGATAAAAGACATGTTACTCATGGGAGAGTATACCTACCCTGACATTATGAAAATATTGAAAGTATTAATGCCTGCCGGTATTTACGAGAAACTCAAAGAAAAGGAATGGGAGGTGGGAGACCAAAAGATAGATTGGACAGCGTTAGAAAACGAAGAAAAGGCCCGAGCTGCAGGATCAGGGCTTGGGGAAAAGACTACAGCACTCCCAGGATTACTAGTGCAAGTACTGCCACGTTTATTAACTACGAAAAAGGAAGACTGGGGTGCAATTTCAGCCTGCAAACAAAAACAAGATGAAGACACTAGTGATTTCTATTCCCGATTTGAAAAATGTTTTGGTATTATTAGTGGCATAAAAGCAAATAGCGAGTCGTATCCACATCTGTTTGTGACAAAATTAGTTGAAAATTCCATGCCCCAAGTTAAGAATAGAGTATTGAAATTCGAGAGTACCTGGCAAGGTAACACCCCGTCACAGATGTTGCAAATGTTACAATATCACCACAATAGAATTAGAGAAGAACAAGAACATGAACATAGACGTATGAAAGACACGAAAATGAAAATGCTCGTTGCCCAGTCAGTTCCAGCTGACAGCCATAAAAAGGGTGCGACACAGCCCAGTAACTCAGCGATTCCTGTTAAAGGGACATGCAACTATTGTAAAAAGCCAGGTCATTATATACATGATTGTGCAGTCCTGAAATATAATATCTCTATTGGAAAAACTCAGGAGAGACCACGTCCACCTAGACAGGATCAGATCCAACAACAAATACCCCAGAATGTACAGCCTATGCCAGCTCCACAACAGACCGTAGCAACTTCACCGGCGCAGCCTATTGCTGCAACACAAGCAACGACACAACAGATGTACCAGTATGCACAAGCTGACTATCCCGATTATCAACGATACACATGAAATAGCCTAGAGAGGGAAATTGGCTTACCCCTTATAGAGGTTCCTGTAGACCAAGAGGGACCTTATGTACATAGTGAACTATTAGGGGAAGACAGAAAGTTTTTACTCGATACAGGGGCAAGCAGAACAACTATACGACGAAGTGAAGTTCCAGGGGCACCCCTCTCAGGCTCACAGAATATTTCCCTTGGATTCTCAGGAAAGCCTATTATTAATGAAGTATCGCAACCTCTTCCACTTACGGTTGGTCCATTGACACGAACTACAGATCTATTGCTTACTAAATCCTGTCCAGAAAACTTGTTAGGAATAAAAACATTGAAAGCTCTAGGAGCTATAATATGTTGTTCTCCGGAAGGAGTACGATTGTTTTTACGTGACTTTAAAGGTCACTACGTGTCTAGAGACATGGATCACCGGTTACAGAATTTACCGACACATTTATGGGCACAAGGCCCCACTGATGTAGGTTGTATGCACATTACACCATATCGAGTCACACTTAAAATAGGAGTAGTATTACCACGAATACGACAATACAAGTTACCACCAGATGCTGTAGTGGCTTTGCTGCAAATCATTGACGAGCTAATTGCACAAGGAGTGGTTGTAGAAACTGACTCCAATATATGTAACTCTCCGATCATTCCAATTCTTAAACGAACGGATCCGAAAGCACCGCCAGTATATCGATTAGTTATTGATCTGCGCGAATTAAATAAATGTATTGTACCACAATATCCCGTGGTCCCAGATATCTCTTCATTACTGACAGCCATAGATTCAGAAGCCACGTTCTTTACTGTAATTGATCTCAAGAACGCCTTCTTTAGCGTCCCAATCGATCCGGAAAGTCAATATTTGTTCGGATTCAGTTTAAACGGACGAAGCTTTAAATTCACGCGCGCACCTCAAGGATTCACAGAAAGCCCCAGCATCTATAGCCAAGCACTAAAACGAGAACTTGACAGTATCCACATGCCAGTTAACACTGCTTTGCTTCAATATGTCGATGATCTGCTGATCACCGCCCGAAGCGAGCCTGAATGTGAAAAAGCATCACTGACGGTTTTACAATTTCTAGCCGACAAGGGGCACAAAGTGTCCCCTTCTAAGCTGCAATTCTGTGTCCAGCAAGTTGTCTACCTTGGGCACTCGCTGTCCAAGGAGGGAAGACAGCTTACACCCGACCGCATCCAGTTAATTGCTAACATGCCACCACCCAAGACACAAAAGGAGGTACGGGCCTTCATAGGTCTCACTTCATACTGTAGACAGTGGATCCCTCAATACGCATTTCTAGCAAAACCACTCATTCAGTTGACAACACAGGAGGCAGCAACATCGACTTTCCTCCCTTGGACTCAAGAACATACACAAGCTTTTGAAGACTTAAAGAAAGCCTTATGTCAAGCACCTGTTTTAGCAACACCATGTTATAGTAAGCCTTTTACACTTTTCGTTACAGAACGTGAAGGTACTGCCTTGTCAGTACTCACTCAGGAACAAGCAGGATCACACAAACCGTGTGCTTATTTTTCTAGCACATTAGATCCCGTAGCTCAAGCTCTTCCTGCGTGCCTGAAATCAGTGGCAGCGACAGCCTTAGCAATCAGACAAAGCGATTCTATAGTATTAGGACATCAATTGACAGTACAAGTACCACACGCAGTAGAGGTTCTCTTGAACCGAACACAAACACAACACTTGACTATAGCAAGATTGACGGGTTATGAATTGACACTGTTCCAGCCACACATAGAAATCAGACGTTGTAGTACATTAAATCCTGCCACACTTTTGCCAGTAAGTGGAACAGACCCATTAGCACATGATTGTGTTGAAGTCATTACTATCAAAACGAAACCCAGACAAGACTTGACTGACGTTCCATTATCAGATCCAGACCTGACATTGTATGTAGATGGTTCATGCATGAGAACAAGTACAGGAGAGTTAGTGGCCGCGTATGCAGTCACAACAGACACTGAAGTCATTGAAACAAATTGTATTAACACTTTGTCAGCTCAAGCAGCAGAGCTCATCGCTCTGACACAAGCCTGTATTCATGCCACAAATAAGAAAGTCAACATATACACAGATTCACGTTATGCATTCGGAGTCGTCCATGACTTCGGCGTGCTGTGGCGAGAGAGAGGTTATTTAACTTCTCACGGCACCCACATCCAACACGGACCCCTAATTCAAGCTTTATTAGACGCGATTCATCTACCCACTGCAATATCAATTATGAAATGTAAAGCCCATACGAAAGTTACCGATATCATTTCTCAGGGTAACGACCTAGCAGACCGAACAGCTAAACAGACAGCTCAGAATCAGACTCATACAACTGACACGACAAAGACAATAGTTCCGATAGTAACACATTGCATGACAGTTAAGGATCCCGCTCTTGATGTAATTGACATACAGACACATGCTACACCAGATGAAATAAAGAAATGGACTGAATTAGGAGGGATCCAAACGGATCAAGGATGGATGACGAAGGGAAAATCTATATGGTTTCTCCCCGACTCCATGGTTCAAGTCATCATTAACACAATACATAGTCCAGCGCACCTAGGAGAGAAAGCTATGCTAGACAGTATTCAACACATTTGGTTCAACAAACACTTGCGAGCAGCAGCTAAACAAAAAGTACGTACCTGTATGATATGTTGTCAGTTTAATCCAGGTAAAAGCATTCCCGTAGAACAGGGTGGATTTCAACCTCCCGATCACCCTTTTGAAGTCCTCCAGATGGATTATATCCAGATGGAACGTTGTCGAGGATTCAAATATGTTCTCGTAGTTGTATGCGCTCTTTCCCGTTGGACAGAGGCATATCCCGTCTCAGATTACACTGCCCCGACTACTGCCAAACAGTTAGTTCGAGAATTCTTCCCACGGTATGGCTTGCCACGTGTTGTGTACTCAGATAACGGCCAGCCATTCTCATCCGAGCTAATGAAACACGTTTCACTCTTATTAGGCTATCAATGGAAATTTCTCTGTGTCCGACATCCCGAGGCAGCAGGTCTCGTGGAACGCCATAATCAAACTCTGAAAATTAGATTGTCCAAAATATGTAGAGAAAAAGGTGTCGATTGGATAGTAGCTTTACCAGTTGCGCTCTTTTACATGAGAATGGTAGCACATTCTCGAACAGGGCTATCCCCGTATGAGGTGATCTTCGGTAGACCACCAAATATGTGGGGGACGCCTATACCTCGTAAAATCACTGATGTCGACTGTAATATGCTGACAGATTACCTGGCTTCCTTGATGTCTGCACTACAATCTTGTCGTTCACAGGTAACTGCAGCTTTTCCAGATAACACTGAGGTGAAGCCCCATGACGTGGTTCCAGGTGACCTGGTTCTGGTGCGGAATCTGGAGCCTAGGTGGAAGTCGCCTAAACTCGTTTTACTGACTACAAGGACAGCCGTGAAGGTCGAGGGACGCAAAGGGTGGTTGCACTCGAGTCATATCAAAAAATTTTATGGACTACCGCCCGATGTGAAAAGTCAGCCCTGCATTCCCTCACAGACTGATTCAAAACTCCCTTTGGTTGAAAAGACCGAGAGTGACATTTATAAATTGAAACTAAGGTCTAGCAAGTCAGACAATTTGATTGTTTAAGTCCTCTCCAAGGT
This sequence comes from Triturus cristatus, assembly GCF_964204655.1. Taxonomy (NCBI): domain Eukaryota; kingdom Metazoa; phylum Chordata; class Amphibia; order Caudata; family Salamandridae; genus Triturus; species Triturus cristatus. Next base: position 1,806,248,787 of record NC_140590.1, read on the forward strand.
GAACCGGTTGAATTTGTCTCTGACATGTATCCTCTGGACAGAAATAGAGAGAGAAATAGACAGAACCAGCTTAAAAACCAGGCGTATTGTAAATCACTTCGTAGTCACTGCATAGTGACATTATTAATTATGTTTCTTCTAAGTTTTCTGATTATTGTTATTAGTGTATTGCTACACATGTATTACCCTATTTCTACACGTGCTTCCAATGTTACTAATGCTGAACATTCTTTTAGCGAATTACCCCCGCATGAGTTGTCCTATAGATTTGCGCTGCGCAACAACACTTTCATTAGTATGTTACATCATTCCCATCAGACCAGCAATGCTACCAATTGTTGGATATGTGGCCGACTCCCTCCCTATCAGAAATTCAAGGGAGTTTTGCCTCTTTTTCCGTATCCATTCACACACAATGGCTCCTGTGGAGCATGGTTTAGTTTGATCAATTCCCTAGATTCAAATTCAGTAGTTTATCAAGATAACTGGGTATGGGGAAACCTGAACTTAGTTTTGCTTAAAGTCTGTTACCCTAACAAGGAGGGACTCCCCAAAAGAACAGGAACTGATCTAGAAAATGAAGTATATGGATTAGGTAATTTTACCATTAATCTCATGATTCTGAATGTTGAATCCGAAGCTACACTAGTCTTACCTACCATGTCAGTATTTCCAGTTAAAGGTGAATTATGTGTAAGAAAGAATGGTTCAATCCACATGGGCCATAGCCAATGTACCACTGTAATAGAATTCAGTGATCAAAGCAAGTCGACATTTAGAGCTTCTCGCCATTCCTACTTCATATGTGGTCATACCGCATATATACGCTTACCTCTAGATTGGGATGGTACCTGTTATATTGCATTCCTTCTGCCACCTGTTTTCTTAGCCCCTCCTGACTATCACAGAAACATCCATCTAGTACACAATAGACCCCAAAGGGATATCCCGATTGTCGACTACACTGAAACGGCATGGGAACAATACACAGATTTCAACAAAGGTCTTTTTCCCTACTTAGGTGTTGTCACTAATAGTAAGCTGATACGTAGATTAACAAGAACTCTTGAAGCAGTAGTGAATGAAACTACCTCTGCCCTTGGAAACTTAACAGAGGAGCAGTCTGCGATGCGGATTGTTGTTCTTCAAAATCGTCTTGTCCTTGACGTCATCCTGGCCGATAGGGGTGGAGCTTGTAGGGTCATCGGATCAAGTTGCTGTGTTTTCATACCAGAAAACGCGCCGTCAGTATATAAAGCCATAACTCGTCTTCATAAGATTGTAAGCCAGATACACCAGAGTCCAGGCACCTGGACTTGGTCCGGTTGGTTCTGGAGCGTGTTGTCAGCCTGGGGATGGAGAATACTATCCTTCCTAGGTATTGGCTTTCTCATACTATTCAGTTGCTGCTTATGTCTACAATGTGGGCCAGCGATTTGTGGTCTGTGTGCCACATCGTGTATTCCACGTTCAAGTTTTCATTCAAAATCCCGGAAGAAGAAAGAAGAACAGATGATGTTATATGAACAGATTGATGGATTGCTGAAGATCGATATCTCCTGAGGGTCCGTAGGGGACAAGGAGGGAATGAGGAAATATGAATTTTATGATCAGTTATGTCCCCTATCTTAGACCCCAACGGCTCCATGTATATGCTACAAGTACATGTATGTTCCCTCCAGTTCTAGCTATGAAGACGCAAATACATGTGCGTCCAACGTCAACATGTCCTCTTTCAGATCCGCCATGAATGGGTCGGATATTCCGTTCCTAAGTATGAAAGGCCACCGACTTTATGTGGTTCACTCTTCATGTTTTACAGTTCAGGCGAGTAGGCCCTGAATCCTGCCATCAAGTCTTTTCCTGCCTCTTGTTTCTAAAAGCTCCGGCCTGAGCCTGCATCTGTATCCATGAACTTTGTCCTATTCCCTGCGCGGCAAACGGTGCCTGATCCAGCCTGTTGCCTGCCAAAAACTGTATTTCACCTTCAAGATTATCTGCTCCGCTCCTCATCCAATGCATTCCTGTCTAGTGGTTTAGGTAAACATTCTTCCAGCTACCGAGCGAAGGGCCCGGCCTTGCTGTCCTCATGCAAGTAATTCATAGCCCCTGTTACCATGGAAGATTCCTGCCCCTCACATCTCATGTAGACACTTAGACGCTTGTACACGCACTAACAGTCAGTATAGAATAGATTCTGCTCGAGAAACCTTTCCTTTTGGATAATACAGTTCCTTAAACACAAGATATTAGATATGATTTGGGATTAGGTTGACCTGACCCCCCAGACTTCTGTCTCCACATGTAGAGCTAAATGTCAAGTCCCCTTCACCCTCTAGTTGCACGTCAATCACACGTCATGCGGCTACGTGCGCATCTCTGCCAAGTATTTCTGCTGACATTGCAGGATTCTCTTATGGATCCGCCCACTTGTGACATCATGTTTAATGACGTATCTAGTTACGCCTGTATGTACGCCTTTTTCATTACGTATGTGTATGATTATCAGTTGTTACGCCTCCTGCATCTGTCTTAATGTAATCCTTTTCATATATATATAATTACTTGTCAATAATGCATTGTCTTTGCCTATCCTTCCTGAACCTTCGTGGTGATGGAATTTGATGCCCTGATTCGAATCAGGATTCCTTTGTAAGGAATAAAGTCCTTTCAGAACCTCTAATATCACGGATTCTGCCTCTTATTTTACTGAGTTATTCTTATTATATTTACCGCATCAAAATCAGTACAGGTAATTAAATTATTTACCACAGGTGGGACCATTGGATCAGGGGTAGCCAGCTCTGATGTCAGAGCACCCCAGGACTGACCCTGGTGAGGAAACTTCTGGCCTGGGGGGTCTTCATGTACTGTCAGTTGGACAGGAGCCTGGGGGTCTGCACCAGGCAGACTATCAAAATACACCTGAGGAAGGTGCTTCCTTTGGTAGAGTGGGTATACCCAGGCACAGGTCCAGGCTAAGGGTGCAGAGCCTGGTTTGGAGGGCCAGGTTCAGGGTGTCCCCCATGACCTATATGAAGAGGAAACTGCTAGACATGCCCTTATCGGTGTGCCTTCTGGGGTACTGCTCTGGGTAGGAGGGTGCAGAGCCCCAGGAGGGGGGAAGGGAAGTCTCACCCCTGATCACTGTCCAGTCCAAGGGTACAGAGCCTAGGCTGGTGTACCAGTTGCAATATAGCACCCTGAACTGGTGGGAGAATTGTGCAGGACACTTGCCTAGGTGTCCTGACAATTCTGGAGTCTGGGGGGCATCTCTTCCTAGGGAGGGTGCAGTACCCCAGAGGGGAAGACAGGTTGTGGGGAAGCCCACCCCAGTCTTCTGTTCAGCCTCTGGGTACACACCCTGGGTTGGTGGGCCAGTATCAGGATGCCATCCCTGACCTAGCAGAAGTGAGAGTTGGCAAAGGGTGCCAGTCACCTGGGGATACCACCCTCCACTCTCTGAAGCCACAGGGGTTATAGAGCCCTGAAAGGCTTGAGCCTGGCTCTCATCATTGACAGCTGTAAGTGGCCACTGTGGCGTGTTGTCCTGGTGGACAGAGTTGCCCCTGGGGTGAGCAGGAGTCAGACCCTGGGGTAGACTGGGCCACACCACTGTGTTGGAGATGGTAGTACTGTCTGCCCACTGTGAGACATCTGTGAGCAAAGTAAGGTTAGGTGCTGGACAGCTAGGATCCACAGGTGCAGGGAAGGGTTCTCAATAGGTTAGCTTAGTGAGCTCAGAAAGTATGGACAGAGGGATCCAACTGGGTTCAGAAAGGCATAGAACTGGAATGTGCCTGTAAGATGTGAGACCAGCCACTCACCTGAAATCCAGGATCATCTGCAGGGGCAATGCTAGTTCCTCAATGCACTCAGAACTACTGATTAAAACAGGAGCTCTGGCAGATATTCCAAGAGGGAAGGGGAATGGTATGAGAGAAAAAAGAGAAGAGAAGACACTGTACCATCTGCCACCTGGGCCAGCCAGGATCCGAGTTCTAACAAGCAGGCGTAGCATTAGTCTCCAACCTAGAAGCAAGGGTAATTATTAACAATCAGAGAGACTCAAGATATGCCCACTATATCTATAGGACACTTGTACTCCCAGCAGTTAGTTCTATAGTGTTGCTGCTAGTGTAAATTCAATGACACTAAACTTCTACGATTGTTTTCATCTCAGGCATATTAATCAAATATATATGAGAAAAGCAACTGATCTCGAAAACATAAATGCAACGTATTAAACTTTCAGTCTGTTTCTAGATACACACTTAGTATGCTTCTTATAATCACCCTCACCTTTGGCATGATATATTTGTGCCTTAAACCTAAATGGAATTTCTTACTTTTATAGTGACCCAGCAAATTCACATCAAATGCCGAGAACTACATCTCATTTTGCCAAATGTCACCAAAGTCAACTTGCCAACATCCAAATGTCACACAAAAGTCAAAGCACCAAAAACAATATTATGAACACAGGTAGCACGATAACCAGAAGGCTGAAGTACCATAAAATCGAACTAAAGGACTATACCTACCAATAGTCCCAATACCATGACCAAATAATCAGTCAGTTGGCAGTGAAGAAGGTTCAATTGTTTATTAAACAAAATGCTCTATAGAGGAGCCTCTCCGAACCGCACCCATCAGGTGCGCCGAGAAGACTGTTGGCTCGTATTCAAACATGAGGTTATATACTTTTCGGTTCAACACATATAATCACTGTAAAAGGAAAAACACCAGTTGGCCCTCGAGCTCAAAGAAAGGACCATATAAGGCACACATCAGACCAGTACAAAGGCTTGACTATCTATTACTGATGAGGTCAGTAATGCGCTTATCGCCCCAAAGCCAGATGCAACCTTGAGTCTTAGAACAGTCGAGTAAACAGCCTACCTTCAGCTGCTACCAGTAACTCAGATGAACTGGGGCCTGACAACTGCACGTGATCAACACGTGATCATGGCCCGTGCCCGAGCATATGATCAGAAGATGGCGTCTGTATGGTTCTCGGCCTACTCTTATAGCAATAGATATACAGGGAGGAAATAAACGAGTTTCCTCCGAGCAAAAGCATATATATCAAACAGGGAGTGTACGTATAGATGCATCATGCTAACATAATATAGGTCTGATACTCCTTATATATGTGAAATCTAATTTTTTATACCTCAGAACGGCCCCTTTTAGCATGATGTAGCTAACTAAAACAGTTTAATCTTCAAATATTCCCTCATTAATCTGCATTAGGTCCTTGAGCTCCTGCTGAACTAGCTGAGCTTTTACCACTGTTGGGGATGGACCAGACACAGAGGGAGTGAGTTTTGTCACGGAATAAGAGCAACATGCAGGTCCACATTGTACACAAACACAACATGTGAATATGATACCGGCTATGCATGCCAGCACCATCAAAATGTTCCATCCCCAAGTAGACAGCAAACCCCAGAACCAACCATAAAGAGACCACGTACCAGTTTCTACATGTATCTCAGAAGCTAAATGATGTAGCTTCTGTATAGCCAAATGAACGGAGGGGGCGGAGTCAGGAATATGAACACAGCAAGAGCTGCCGATCACACAGCATGCTCTTCCTCAATCTGCCAAGATAACGTCCAAAGCCATACGGTTTTGAAGCGAAACAAGTCTGGTCGCCTGTAGCTCTACTGTTATATTGGTCAGTATTCCTGCAGTAGTGGTAATTACCCCTTCAACTACTCCAGACAAATGTCGTACTTCTTGGCTAGTAATCATAGGCCCCCAAAAGGGTAACACTCCCTTCATAATGTCGGTGAAATGCTGCGATGGAGTATCGGTCTGATGTATATCGTGGTATCTATCACCCTTTTATTTCTCCTAATAGGCACGCTACGTTCATCTAGTCGGTGATCCTTGTGATAGTTAGAAGGGGCAATATAAACTGGAGGGTACAGGAAGGACAGGTAGCAACATCCAGTCCAACCCCGTGGAAGCCAAGTATAAGCACTTCCTCCGCAGACAAAATATACATTAGGAGGGGTTAACAACGGGGCGCTGCTAAAGGTACGCAACTGATAAGTGTAATTACATCGGCTTTCTCCTACTGATATGTACCCTACCCATTGAACACAAAACGTAGAGGTACTGTTTAATACAGGCACTGTAATAGCCCTATCTTCAGTAACATTACGGTCCCGAAAGTGTTGATAATATTGAGTGAAATTGAATTCAACAAAGTCCGAAATTTCATTTTTCAACCAAGTGGTATTTTCATGCGTTATATACATATTCATACAGGCATTCGGATCTAAGGTTCCCTCTCCATTATTCCCATTGGGGTTGAATCCTTGATGAACCTCAATATATGCTAAAATCATTTCATAATCTCTCTGAAAACCCACGAGCGTCCACAACGTAATGCATATAGATCACAGAAAGCAATTTGAACCAAGCCTCGCAACTTCCCAGATGAGACAAAGGTAGGGATATAAATAAGTCGTGCTTGTGCATAACAGATGGTAAAAGACCACAAACCCAACAATTTGTAATATTGGTGGCACTGTGTGCTTGGTGAAGCATTTCAAGGAATGCGTTTTTCACATAGGTCTGACGATGCCTTTCCTTATGAAGGGCTAAAGTATGAAACACATGTTCCGGAGGTGGGGTAGTTGTTCCTAAAACAGTATGCATAGGGTGGCGAAATTCTAAATATATGAATACTCCCAGTAATATAATTAGCAATATTGCTATAGTAGCTATAAATGCAATTTTAACACGATTGGTCCAATTAGTAAAAACAGGCATATATGTAGGGAAATAGCGTGGTATAAAAGGGCGTTCCTTTTCAGGAACAAAACGAGCAAAGGAATACATGCTAACTAAAAGTCCAACAATAAACTAGGGCAGTGCAGTCCAACCTGCCAGAGGGTACTTCTTTCCTGTGTCTGTTTAGAGCCTCACAGGCAGGCTCCTATCGTTCATCACAGATAATACCAAAACAAACTTATCAATTTGGAGTGATGTTCTCACACAACCTTTGAAGAAAACACAACCTGGGCCCCTTTGGACATGAAATTCAGTCTTTCTTTCTGAACAGAGCAAACAAATGTTCAAAGCTCTCAGCGCGTTCGGTCCAGTGTCTCGCTCAGTCCACCAGAAGCGTATCTAACAGACATTCAGAGCACAGGTCTGTACCCTATCACTCAAGTCTCTCCCTATCTCCTAATATGTTCACCTGGTGTACCGTGTTGTTTTCTGGGCCACAGATTGTATAGAGTATGGCCAGGCACTTCTTGGTCAGAGAACAAAACAGAGGATGACGAATCCGGTGAAACAGGGGTACTGCGAGCCTCTGGGTTAGCTGTAGGAACAACAGAATCTGGGGCGATCAATTGTGCTGATGACAGAGCCCCTTCTGAGCCCGGTGCACCTTCTCCAATTACCTGTGCGTCAGAAAAATGGATGAATCGAGGAACTTGCTCACTTTCCTGAGTCAGAACCCCGTCCTGGATACGCTGATCATATGGAAGCAGGAGGGGTAGTTTTTTCAGATGGAACACATGAATCCAGTGTCGCTTGCCGTTCACTTTCACCGCCCTCCGCGTGGCCAACAAGACCTGAAACGGTTCAGACCAACGAGGATCCAAGCTGGATTTTTGCTGATAGTTACGGACCAGAACCCACTGTCCTGGTTCCAAGCGATGTCCAGGACCCTCCGGCAGGGACTGCAAAACTGCTGAAACCTTTTGATGAATGGAACGAAGATCTTTAGTCAAAGCATACAAATAGTCTGTCAGCATAGGATACTCTATGTCACGAAACGTTCTGGGTCTCGGGAAGCCCCAAACATTAGCAGGGCGCCCAAAAATGACCTCATACGGAGACAAACCAGAACGAGAATGTAGGGTAACTTGTATTGACATTAATGCCAGCGGCACAGCATCTGGCCACCTCAATCCAGTACTTTCTTGAATTTTTGCTAATTTGAGCTTTAATATCCCATTATACTTCTCGACCAACCCAGCGGACTGGGGGTTTCGAGCCTCATGGAATTTCTGTTTAATCTGTAGTCCATTACACATAGGTGTGATGAGTTCTGCATTAAAATGTCTTCCGTTGTCACTCCAAATCACACAAGGCAATCCGTAGCGAGGGAAATACTCCTTTACCAATGCTTTTGCCGTTGCCAAAGCAGTGTTTTCTTTTGTCGGGTAGGCTTCCACCCATTTACTGAAAGCGCATACCAGCACATACTTCAAATTGTTAACGTGCTCCAGCTGGATATAATCCATTAGAAGCACCTCAAAAGGCAAAGATGGTGGTGCAAAGCTTCCACTCAGAACAGGCTCCCTGCCCCCTGGATCATGTTGTAAGCAAACCATGCAATATTGTACCAAATGGGCAGCGGTCCTAGAAATATTGGGATTGTACCATACAGGATCTAATAATTCACAAATACCTTTCATCCCAATATGAGCTGAACCATGTGCCATTGTCATCACCGCATTCACTAATGCATTAGGCAACAGCCACCGCTGCTTTTCTGTCAGATCAATCCAACAACCATCTGCATCTAATCTCCCAATTCGCTCTTTTCAGTGAGCCAGTTCAATAGGGGTAGCTTCTTTCTGTATTTCTCGGACACTCTCCATGGTATTATCAAACATCTCTGTTTCAGCCACCCACCTAGCAGAGCTAGTCACAAACATTGAGGGCAATTTGGATTTTGCAGTTTCCTTAGCTACTTGATCGGCAAAGGCATTACCCTCCCCTACTGCATCAACCACTGCCTTGTGTGCACTACATTTGACTACAGACACTATTTCTGGTAACCTCAATGCTGAGAAATCAAGGGGCCATACTGTATTCGCTGACCATGATAAGTAAGAAAACCTCTTTCTGCCCAAAGTCGTCCAAAGCTATGTACCACGCCAAAGGCGTACTGGCTGTCGGTGTAAATATTTACTCTCAGTCCTTCACTTAACTCACAGGCCCGAAACAATGCCACTAATTCAGCCGCCTGTGCTGACTGATAGGGTACTCGAGAAGCCTCAACTATAGTGTGAAGAGTAGTTATCGCATATGCAGCAGTTGTCGTGCCATCTGGTAACTTGAAACAAGAGCCATCGACGTACAACTCCCCTTGAGTGTCAGATAGAGGAGTGTCAGTCAGGTCTACCCGTCCCTTCATTTCTTCCTCAGTCCAAAATATACAATCACGAACATCATTGTTCTTTTCATTCAAAGGGAGGGGTAGTAACGTAGCAGGGTTCAGAGTGGCACATTGTTTAATCGTAATGTGTGGAGCAAACAAAGTCAATTCGTATCCGGTAAGACACGCACTCGTTAGGTGCTGGGTCTTTGTTTTGTTCAATAATGTATCCACAGCGTGCGGTACCATCGCTGTGAGGTCAGTGTTCAGTACGAGCCCTTCCGATTGTCGAGTAGCCACCGCAACCGCAGCAGTAGCTCCTAAACAGATAGGGAGTGCTCTGGCGATGTTATCCAACACCGCAGAAAAATAGGCACAACGTCTCTACTTACCACCAAATCCTTGTGTTAACACTGAAAGCGAGCAACCGTCCACCTTGTGTATGTAAAGCACAAAAGGTTTGCGGTAGTCTGGAGTACCAAGAATAGGTGCAGAACAAAGCGCAGATTTCAAAGAGTCAAAAGCATCTTGACAAGCATCAGACCAGGGAAAAGGTTCATGCACATCTTTAGTGGTTAAGTACAGAAGAGGTTTAGTAAGAAGGGAAAAATTAGGGATCCATTGGCGACAGTAAGAAGTTATGCCGAGAAATGCACGAACATCACGCTGAATATGAGGTACAGACATATTAAAAATGGTAGTCACACGCTCAGGGGTTAGTCTCCTCCCCTCCTTCGACAGTAGATGACCGAGATAGGTCACCTCCTGTCGACAATATTGAAATTTAGAAAGGGATACTTTATTGCCATTAGCAGCCAAATGAGACAATAATTGTACAGTGGCCTTCTTACAACCTTCCTCGGTATCAGAGGCCACTAACAAATCATCTACGTATTGCAAAAGCACATTACCAGGGGGCAAGACCAAATCATACAACAATGTTTGACTATAAATACTAGGACTCTCTGTGTACCCCTGGGGAGCACGGCAGAACCGGAAGCTGCGACCAGACAATGAGAAGCCAAAAATATGGCGGCTATCAGGATGAATTGGAATGCTAAAGAAAGCATTTTTTAAATCAATCGCAGAGAAATATTTAGCAGTAGGAGGAATCATAGTGAGAATAGTAGTGATGTCTGGAACCACAGGGTATTGGGGCACCACTATTTTATTAATTTCGTCACAATCAATCACAAAATGATAGGTATCAGCATAGTCACAATAGCTTCCAACAGGGGCTTTTTTTAAGATAGGCAAAATGGGGCTGTTGCACACATTAGCAGCTGTCTCTTCCACCACACCCCTTTTAACCAAATCTTGTATGATGGAGAGCAAAGCCTTCTCGCCAGCCTGAGAAATTTTGTACTGAGGTATACGAGGAAGCCGAGCATTTTGCTTCAAAGTAATAGAAACGGGCGGAATCTTTAATTAATCATACATCTGTGTCACCAGTGGCCCACAATGTTGCTGGAATAGCAGCAAACTCAGGAGGGAGGGGTTCATTTTTAGTGAAGCACTGCAAAGTATGCTTCCCAAGGGAATTAATAGTCAAGTAAACACCATCAAGTGAACAATGAATCTTAGCATGTAATTTCTTCAACAAATCCAAGCCCAACAAATTTTTGCTACAATGGGAAGTCAAAAGAAGCGGGGAGTCTATCGTAACAGGACCCATTCTAAAAGGAATAGGTTTGGAGATGGGGCTCACCACCGGAATTCCCGAGAATCCTACCGAAACATTATTGTGCCTGGACAGAGCAGCCCCTGGGACCAGGGAACGAGAAATAGAACTATTCATTGCACCCGTATCAACTTAAAACTTTTCAGATGTCCCCATCAAATGCGCCTCTACATAAGGTCCTTGCTGATCAACGGGTACTGACACCTAGCCCTCACTCTGTCCATGTCTATCCTATGTATAAGCATACCCTTCGGTCGCATCCATTGCACACTCCTCATTATAATACTGCCTACCTCTTGAATTATCAAAATAATTATTTTCTTGTCCAACTTGCGTTGCCTCTTCTCATCGCATATCACTGCGATCCACACTTCACCGACCTCTTCCTCTACCTCTCATAGCCCTGTTCTGGGCCGTCAACAACGGACACTGAAATTGCCAATGCCCTTCCTCCTTACAATAAGCACACTGATTTATTCCCAAAATGACATCTGGCCCTCTGCCTCGTCCAGTCCTTGAACAACTTATTGCAACAACACCCGTGTTTTAAGATCCCTCATTCTCTTTTCCGTCTTATCCTTACTCTCATTTTCTCTATGTTCGTAATATTGGGCCATACTGAATATTACCGAGGGCGTGGAAGTGGTACAGGTACTTTCAGCGGCTTGTAACCGTGCAGAGACTTCTGGTAACAAATTGGTCACAAAACGATTAACAAATAGTCGTATACCGCCTTCCAACGATAAATCCTGTCCACTAAAATCAATGAATACACCCTCAAAGCAGGTGAAAAAATCAGAAACACGTTCATCTTTCTTCTGTTTACATGCGGTCAATTTGTCCCAATCCACCTTATGAGGCGGAATTAAATAATGCATGTAAGTGGTAATATGACCAGGTAATGCCAATAATTCAATTTTCGGCTTATTTCCAGGCTTACGATCCTTGTCCCAATCCTTTATCTGCTCCCATGTTCCGCCTAATTCTTGAGCATGGTCCTGATAATGCACCTGACGCCATACGGGAACTAACAATGCAAAAAAAAGCTCTATGTCAGCTAAGGTCGTGATGGCCGAAGAGGCCGCTTCTGTGAGTTCTTTATAATAAGCCGTGGGATTCTTACGAGGGTCAGGTAATTGTGATTTTAGCGATAGGACTTCACTCCTCTTCCAGTGGGTGTAAACCCATTGCTCCTGCACTCGAGCCTCTACACAAGGTCTAGTCACCACGCCGTGGTCATCCTTTAGTTTCGGTATTTCAGGATGAAGGATAGGATGAACTTCTCGCATAGGATGCTGAGTGTCCCACGAGGGACACTTTTGATGCATCCGTTCTCGATAATTTAATAAAACCTCCACATTTCTATACACTTCATCTGGGCTAAGTTCAGACTTATGAGCCCTGTCCCGGATGCCATACATCACTTGGGGGGCCATCCCTCCCAGAAAACGCTGTTCCCAGAGAATAATAATACGTGCAACCATGTGTTTCAAGGCATGTTGCTGCATAACAGGCTCATAGTCTCGAAGTGTGTTCCATATATCAGTTATAGTGTAAATAGGCTGTCGCATCCACTAGGATGACTAATTCTCAATCATCTGTTTCTCATTCTGTCCTACAGCCGAATGGGTAAACAACTTCTGTGCGTCGAAATCCCCCGGAGCACGAAATGGAGTTGAAACAGCTGGAGATGGGGTCGTGCTTGTAGAAAGGGAAGTCCACATAGGGGTGGGGGGAGACAAAACAGCTGTGGACATAACGGAAGATGGTAGGGTAACAGGCCATAAAGTAGCAGCCTCAGACACTGAGGGAGATGAAACAGAGGATGTTCCCAGAGAGGCAAGGGATGAGGAAACAACAGGGGTGGAAGCTGAAGGGGCCTGTATTAGAGTCGGGGGAACACTGCTGTGGAGCATGAGGTGGAGGTGGACGAGTGTCCAATAAATCCTCTATCTCATCTTCCGCTTCAGTCCTAGTCACATAGGTCTTATCCACTTTCAATCTAAATTGTCTGTCTGCACAATCAATCCCTTGTTCAGTTTGTGCTTTATCATAAGCTATAGCTTTCTGCGTAATCGTCCGATTTCCTTTCATCCTACATACTTTCTCCTCCCGCATACGTCTACGCTTTCTGCCACAGGCTTAGGGAGTCAAACATTGACTGTCGACTACGTTTAGAAAATAATCCATCCTGCATCCAGTTTTTCTTTTTTTTCATCAAAAGACCCGGTTAAGGGCCATTGTAATTCCACGTCATCTTTAGTATATTTATGCCATAGTGTATTAAACAAGAGAGGTGTAATACCATGTTTTACATACATATCATAACTTGGGCTGCCCTCGGGCTGGGTAGGTTGACTTTCAGCCAAACACGTATCATTAGGGCGGCAACAACATCCAAAACAACTCAATTTGCTAAAACACGGCATGGTTATTGTCGTCACGCATTCCTCATTCGATCATAAAAATAAACTTCCAAACACGGTCATGTTCAAACATTCACAAAACATACAACCTCACGCTCATTCAAACATACACAAAACGATAATACATATATACATACAAAAATATTCAAAAATTAAGTTTCTTCGAACAAAGAACAGGGCCCGTCGACTCCTGTTCGTGGAGAATCAATCAAATTCAGATTCCAAGACCAACAGATACCAAAATCAAGCAGTCCAAACACTACCAAGAGACCGTCAGACAGGTATAACCACAGACCGACCTACAGACCATCCCGCAGCCTTCCTGGTTCACTCGTGGGACTATTCTGACTAAGCCCGCTTCATTAGCACCGCTTCAGATGTGGTCCCAAGGCTACCCAGGTACAGCCAAAAGCTTTTCCGAGAGCAGTCCGGCCGGGCGCGTACCACACGTGCCACACCGGGCGTCCGATTGGCGTATCTATTATTCACAAAGGTCCATGGAGCATGGTCAGACCCCCAAGATTCTTCGTGGTACACTGACCATCAAATACTTACACAGTTAACTGCTTCAAAAGCACTGCTCAACAGTGCATGCCAAGAACATCAAAACAATTCCGCTCACATGGTGCACACAGGCACAATTGAGTGTTCACCACTGACAGCTCCTGAGGACCAACACGGTCAGCTCCTGGGTTACACCTGTAGGACTCCAGTGAAGGGTCACTAGCAGCTGAGGACACTCTGATCGTGAGAGCGGGGTAAGTTCATGCCAATCACGGAGTCCCACCAGAGTCTCCAACTGAAGTACCATAAAATCGAACTAAAGGACTATACCTACCAATAGTCCCAATACCATTACCAAATAATCAGTCAGTTGGCAGTGAAGAAGGTTCAATTGTTTATTAAACAAAATACTCTATAGAAGAGCCTCTCCGAACCTCACCCATCAGGTGCGCCGAGAAGACTGTTGGCTCGTATTCAAACATGAGGTTATATACTTTTCGGTTCAACACATATAATCACTGTAAAAGGAAAAACACCAGTTGGCCCTCGAGCTCCAAGAAAGGACCATATATGGCACACATCAGACCAGTACAAAGGCTTGACTATCTATTACTGATGAGGTCAGGAGGGGTGACTCCCATTCGTCTTGGTGCCTGGGAGTGTAGACACGGCACCTCCAGGAATGCGCTTATCGCCCCCAAAGCCAGCTGCTACCAGTAACTCAGATGAACTGGGGCCTGACAACTGCACGTGATCAACACGTGATCACGGCCCGTGCCCGAGCATATGATCAGAAGATGGCGTTGTATGGTTCTCGGCCTACTCTTATAGCAATAGATATACAGGGAGGATAGAAACGAGTTTCCTCCAAGCAAAAGCATTATCTTCATTATCCATTATCCATTATCTTCAAAAAGGAACTTCAGATTTCCCTTATCACTAACCCAGGCTACGCCTCATGCGAATACGTGGAAGCAGAACTGTTAACTCAAAACTCCCGGCCAATTCGTCTACACACCATCTATCGCCCCCCGGGACCACCACAGCCCTTCATTGAGGACTTATCTGATCTACTGGCGCAATTAGCATTATCCAACTCCAAAAATCTCTTTCTTGGGGATCTTAACCTCCATTGGAATGATACCAATGACCCCACCATCTCCCTCCTCACTACACTTCTTGAAATCAACAAACTCAAACAACTCTGCCAATCTCCAACTCACACTAAAGGATCCATACTTGACGTCATTCTGTCCAACGATGATCTGACTTCCGTTACCAATATCATCCCCACTGACTGGTCCGACCATCACCTTATACTCTTCACCATTGCTACCTCAGCAAACCTCCCTGCCCCTAAAACTACCAGACCTAAGAAATTGACCAGAAACCTAAAAGGCATCCCCCCAGGAGTTCTACAATCGAAACTCCAAGCTCAACTTCTTCTCATTCCCCCCTCCCAAAATGCGAATGAGCTCACTGAACTATTTAACAATACTGTTACAGATATTCTTGATCAACTAGCCCCGCCTAAACTCAAAAACCAAAAAAACACCCCCTCAAACTCTTGGTTTAATACAGAGATAAATAATGAGAAATGGGCACTCAGACTGTCGGAAAGAACCTGGAGACTCCATCCCTCCCATCTTACACTTCTCAGACATGCCAGATCCACTTACAAAAAACACATCCTCAAGGAAAAAGCATCCTTCTTCCGCACTCAACTTGACCGTGCCAAAAACAGACCCAGAGAACTCTTCAAAATCATCCAAAACCAAACTTCCCCCCACCTCCAAATATGACAGCCTCATCAGACAGATGTGAAGATATTGTCCACTTCTTCTTGGAAAAAATTGCCAAAATTGACCAATCCTTCCTTCCCACACAACTATCCTCCAATCCCCAATCCAATCCTGTCCTCACCTCTAACACCTACTCCACATCCCCCTTTCCAGACGACACACACTCTCCTCTGCCCTCTATCCTACCGCTCCCCAGCAAGCCTCCTCTCCCGCCCATTTCCATACCCCCTCACCACTCCACAGGCCTCTCACCTTCCACATCTCCAGTAACCAACTCCCCTAAATCTCAACTTAAGAACAATGCCTCCTTGCTCAACTTTCTCCCCGTCACTGAGCTTGAAGTCCTCAATATAATTGGCAATCTAAAACCGTCCTCCCACACAAAAGACCCAATACCCTCCAACCTTGTCCCTGACCTTAAGCACATCATCACCCCATTCTGGACCAAAATCATCAACACCTCTCTCTCCCGGGCTGTGTCCCCTCCTCCCTTCAGCTTGGTCAAATCTCGCCCATAATCAAAAACCCCAATGCCGACCCCAATGACCTAAATAATCTCCGCCCCATCACTAACCTCCCCCTTCTCTCAAAGGTACTTGAAAAATGTGTCCTACTACAACTAGACAAACACATAGAAAATTTCAACCTTCTCGACCCCTTTCAATCTGGCTTCAGAAAAGGCTGCAGCCCCGAAACGGCAATGCTCAATGTCATAGATGACATCCATTAATCACTTGACAATGGCGAGACCTGCCTTCTTATCCTTCTTGATCTCTCCGCAGCATTCGATACAGTCAACCATTCAGCCCTACTTAATGTGGTTAGGAACCGTTTCGGCCTTAATGGCACCGCCTACAAATGGTTCATCTCTTATCTACAACACCGTAAATCAAAATTCAAAACTGTCTCTCTACCCCCACTCCTGTCTCCCTTGGAGTCCCCTCCCTCCCTCCCTCCCTCCCTCCCTCTTTAACCTCTTTATGGAACCTCTCACCCTCATTCTAAACCAAGCAGGTATAAATTACCACCTCTACGCCGATGACACCCAAATCTATTGCAAGATTAAAACTCATGCTGACATCTTACACCTGAACAACACCCTTACCAAGATCCAAACATGGTTCCATTCCAATCATCTCAAACTCAACCCTAACAAAACGGAAATCATTCTCTTCTCCCCCAAAAATAACCCTCTACCCGTTCAATCATGGATCCGTGACCTCAATGCACTCAATTGCTCACTCACCCTGTCCAACTCCGTCAAATCTCTTGGCATCACTATCGACAACACCCTAACCCTTAATGTTCACATCAAAAACTCTGCCAAAGAAGCCCTCTTCACTCTTCGTCACCTCAAGAAAATTAAACCACTCATACCCACCGATGATTTCAAACTCATAGTTCAGTCGCTTGTTCTGTCACGTATTGATTATGATAATGCCATCCTTAATGGAATCCCCAAAGTACACCTAGCTCCAATCAAAGCTGTGCTCAACCTTGCTGCCAGGCTCATCACGGACTACAAACGCTTCGATCATATATCCCCAGCTCTCAAATCTCTTAAATGGCTCCCTATCGAAGGCAGATCAGCCTACAAAACCGCCTGCATTACTCATAAAGTCCTCCACCAAAACACTCCGCATTACCTCTCAAAGAAACTCCACACTGCGGGCTCCACTCGACCTCTGAGAAGCACCAACACCCTACTCCTAATCCCACCTCTGCATAAAAAGAAAGCTACACAATCTCGCTCCTTCTCTGGCAATGTCCCTATTATCTGGAATGCCCTCCCAAAAAACCTGCGCTGCAATACCTCCTATTCTAGTTTCAAAAAAGACCTCAAAACCCACCTCCTCATGTATTATTGGGATTCCTAACCTCTGTCCTACTCCTGATTTCTTATCTATCACACAATATTTGTTCAGTAATTTTATACCCTGTTCTCCTGTTTCACCATTTACCTAATTACTTAAATGTATGGCTCCTGCCCCTGTTTATTTATCTGGTTTTGTATAATGCTCATGTTGTCTGTACTTTGTAAATTTTTGTTGCACTACCTTTCATATGCTTTTTACCCTATGTGCCTTATAATATCCTTATCTTGTAAAGTGCTCTGATACCTCTGGGTCTAGCCAGCGTTATATAAAACCTTCAAAATAAATAAAAAAATAAATATATATCAAACAGGGAGTGTACGTATAGATGCATCATGCTAAAATAATATAGGTCCGATACTCCTTATATACGGGAAATCTACGTTTTTATCCCTCAAGGCCAATCTGTATTCAAGAAGTTACTTGCGATCCCCAAAACATGCGATGCATATGAAGGAATTAAGAAATCAGCACTTAGCTTTGTCCCGGTTCCTGTTAATTGATGTTCATCGCTGGAGCTGGCTTTCCGCAATGGCAGGAGAGGAATCCAGGAGCACCGATGACATGGCTGATGACCCTGATGAAAAGCTGCCCAATCCGCTGCTCAGGATGATGAAAATAAGCGACATGCCTCACTGGGTGTGGATATTTATAGCCAATCCAGTGGCGTTGTCAGTCGCGTTCTTGCAACATGTTTGTTTACGTTGCTCCTTCACATGCGTCACGTTCCTTCTCGAACATTTCCCTGGAAACGGGGAAAACAAAGCCGATGTGCACTGTCTTATCCACGCACCTTGGTTTGTGGAAGAACCAAAGCTTCCTCGTGGGCAATACATTCATAACAAGCATTGGCAGTCAACACAAAGGCATACAATAAGCAGTGTCAAAATCAAGAAACAGGATATCATGAATACATAGTTTAGGCACATATTAGCACATGGTTGGTATATAGGCCCCGGGATTGCTGACGGATGACACAGGCCGAGTATATTCCTGATAGGTCTTCCCCTCAAAGACCCTGACACTGGTTGTGGTTTGGAGGGGTTTCGCTGTTGAAACTGTCTCACCAGCCGAGGAGGATAAACGGAGGAGGCGGGTTCCCATGAGATCTGTTCTAACCCATACCCGTTCCATGCTAAAAGGTACTGTAAACCCCCCCTGTATCCATTTGGAATAAAGCACCTTGGCCACTTCAAATTCCCATTCATTATTAACTTTGATGGGGGATAGTGGTGCACCAACACGATGGGTGGGGATTACGGCTTTAATAGAGTAACATGAAAACTGGATTGATCTGGAAATCCGTAGGAAGGTCTAGTTCTACTGTGACAGGGTTAATCAGTTTTTTAATTGAGAATCAACCCAGATACCTTGGATATAATTTACGAGACCCGCCCAGTCACAGGTTGTTTGCGGATCCCATACCTGATCCCCTATAGCATATGAAGGAGCCGGTTGTCTATGTTTATCTGCCTGAAATTTCTTCTGTTGTTGGTATGATGTTAAATGTTGCTTAGCCTGTGTCTGAATGTGTATTAATTCTTTGTGATGGTCTTGAACTGCTGGAACCCTATTAATGCTAGATGTTTGTATTATTGGGACCATTCAGGGATGATAACCTAAGAGACAAAAAAAAGGAGAAACCCCTGTAGCAGAGTGCACGGTGTTATTGCACACAAATTCTACCATAGATGGTGCTTTATCCCACTCAGTAGTCCAAGTAGAGAAAAAACAATGCAAGGTTTGCTCCATGGGTTGGTTAAGACTTTCAGTCTTTCAGTCGGTTTGAGGATGGTAAGCAGAGGACAGACAACATCAATATTCAAGGATGAACAAAAGTTACGCCAGAATCTGGAGACAAATTGTGGGTCCGGATCAGATACAATGGTGGTCAGAAGTCCATGTGCTTTGACTATAAGCGGTATAAATAATGTGGTTAGTTCTTGGGCTGAGGGCATGCTTTTAATGGGAGGAAATGAGCCAGTTTGTTTAAATAAACCACTGCCACCCATATGATGGAATACCCATTTGACATAGGTAGGTCAGTGATGAAATCCATGCTTAAGGTATGCCAGGGCATGGGTGGTATTGGCATGGGATGCAATAATCCAGCAGGAGCAACATGGGACTCCTTTGCATGTATACAAGTTGGACATGATTGGACATAACTTTTAACATCATTGATTAACGTGGGCCACCAAGGATCCCGCCGACAATGTTCCATGGTCTTTTTTCAGTGTCTGAAATGCTTGTTCTGCCTCTGGGGACCAATGAAACTTTACTCCCTTTTTAAGGAGATGGGTAATGAGAGAAACAACTAAAGAGACATTAGGAATAAATCGCCAGTAGAAATTGGTGAAACCCAGGAATAGTTGAATGTCTTTTAAAGATCCTGGGGTTTCCCATCGTAATATGGCCTGTACCTTGGAATGATCCATGGCAATACCTTCATCAGAAATCACATAACCTAAGAATTTGATGTTACTGGCATGGAAGAGACACTTGTCTAGTTTGGCAAATAGGTGGTGCTCTAGCATACAATGTAATACCACCCGGACATGACGAATATGCGCTTCGGTAGAAGATGAATAAATAAGGATGGCATCGATGTAGCAGATGACAAACACATCCCAAAATCTTGTAGCACCTCATTAATAAAAAATGAAACACTGCAGGTGCATTGCACAGTCCAAAGGGCATCACCGTGTATTTGAATAGACCAGATTGGGTCCTGAAGGCGGTTTTCCTCTAGTCTCCACCTTTTACCCTTATCATATGATAAGCACCCTGCAGATCCAATTTACTAAAGATGGTTGATTTGCACACTTGATCCAGTAAGACTGGTATCAGTGGGAGGGGATGTCTATTTTTTTCTTGACTTCATTAATTGCACAATAGTCAATGCAAGCACAAAGTTCTAGGTTTTTCTTTGGTACGAAGAAAAGTAGAGAACTAACAGGAGAAGTGGAATGCCTTATAAAGCCCTTTAATAATAAGTCATCTAGGTACTCTTTTTAATAAAGGGTCTCAAGTTCTGTCAGAGCATACACTCGACCACATGGTAACGTGGTTCCCGGGACCAAGTCAATGCGACAGTCATGTGACCAGTGGGGAGGTAATTGTGTGGCCTACTTTTCTAGGAATACATCATGAAAATCTTCATAAATGGCTGGTAGAGAGATTGTTTGAGTTTTTTCAGTTACAGGTTCTGGAGTCTCAGGTGTAGAGGCACTGTGCAAAGGAGTACTGGTTGTTGTCTATTTGTGTAACACGTATACCAGCAATGCACAGAATTTAATGTGACTGTGCGCTAAACCCAATCAATTTTTGGATTGTGTAGTTGGAGCCAAGGGATGCCTAATATGGCCACAAACACAGAAATGTATATAAGACCAAACTGAATCTGTTCGGAATGTCCACCTGCACAAAGCATGGTCAATGGTGCTGTCTGGTGGAGAATCAAACCAGAAGATAACTCGGATCCATAAACTGCTCTCACTGGTTCAGGAGTATCTTTCTTGATGGTGGGAATAGTTAGAGCTTTTGCCTACCCAATATCCCCAAAATTTCCCGTGGCTCAAGAATTCAGTAGGATAGGTATTACTTTTCGCACCTGATTAGAAAAAAGCAAAGTGGCTATCAGGGTAAGATGGCATGGTGCCGGTGTCATAGTGTTTGCCAAATAATGATACGAGGCTGCGACGCCCAATATTTTTGATAAGGGGGCCTCTGTCCTTATTGGGACAAGGAGTTTTCTGACTGCAAGCTTTCTATGGCAGGTAACTTAGAGTCTGTAAGATATATAGCTTTTCAGGAAGTGGTCTTAGCTAAGCAATACCGCGCAAAGTGTCCTGGACGACCGCAGAATAAACATAAATTTAGACATTGTCTGCGATCTTTCTTGTTTTTAGACAGTGGTCCCCCGACACTGCCAATTTGCATTGGTTTGTAGGAATCAGGGGAATAGCGAGAGCTAGGGAGTTCCTTTTTCTCATGTTTTACTACTACTACTCGTGCTAAATCCCCACTGGTTTTTTGCTTCCACGCTCACCAAGACGATGGTCCAGTCGGATCACCAAATCAATTAATTCCACACAGTCTGTAGGAGGATTCACGATCCGGGCAATCACATCCTTCAACTCATCTTGGAGACCGCAAAAGAAAATTGAGGTTCTTTTCTCCTCTGGCCATTCTGTCTCAGCGAGAAGTCTGTTAAAGGAGGTAATGTATGATAATAAGTCCTGTTTTCCCTGAGGTAAGTTCAAAAGTTCGATGTCACTTGCTTGAAAAAACTGGTGTTTGGCAAAGAGCATCCGCATTGTTTCTTTAAAATGAAAGAAATCATGTAAAATAGGGTCATCTTGTTTGACAAATGGAATAAACCACGTTGGTGCAGTCCCACCAAGATACAAAAGGATAAATGCTATTTTTGCAGCATCATCAGAAAATGAGAATGGTCGACACAGAAAATTTAACTGGCAGTAATTCATGAAGATACCGTATTTTGTCTGATCCCCAAAAAATCATTCAGGCGGCACTAAGGGGACAGGGATAGGAGTGCTGACTGATACATTACCTGGTTGGGCCCCTGATGCGTTTGTAGTTACTGGTAAAAACTGAGGGGCAGATTTTCAAGCCTCGTGTGCCACTTTTGTGACGCCGTTGCATCACTTTTGTGACGCAGCGGCGGCGCAAAGCTAGCGCCATGCTGCGACAGATTTACAACGTGACGCATCTAGGGAGATGCGTCACGTTGTAAAGCCCTGTGCCACATTAAACCCGCGTCAGGTTTAATGTATGCAGGGTGGGCGTTACATCGGAAAAAGCCTCGGAAAAGTGACGCAGTGAAATCTACAAGATTTCATGCAGTCACTTTTCTGACGCTGGTGCGTCAAATCTTTACGCCTGCTTCAAGTAGGCATAAGGCGTGACGCACCATGTTAGGGATAGGGCAGGTTGGAACAGTGCTGGAGTTGCGTCGCGCTTGCGACACAACTTCAGCACTGCGCCAACCTTATGCCGACAGATGCGTCACGCATCTGCTTGTCCTTGTGCCATGATGCACCGCATTGTAAATGCGGCGCATCTGCGGTGGCGCAAGGGCAAACTTGCGTGATGCATCTTCCCTGCCGCATCCCTGCTGATTTGCAGGGATGCACCAGGGAACATAAATCTGCCCCTTAAAGCATAGTGGTTGGATTGCCTGTTTAGGCTTAACTGTGGTGTTGTCCCAGGGAGTTTATACAGTTCACACTGTAAAGTATAATTAGGGCTCCCGGTTATCCGTTTAAATGGATTTTTACATATAAATACAGACGGAAAACAATGTTTCCTTTGTCTGTATTTATATGTAAAAACGGCAAAATACTAGCGAATGGCCCGATTTGCTCAGAGCTTTCTACCTCTCGGAGCCCTCCTTAGTGCACATGTCTAACCTCCGGCGCTGAGGGCAGCCCGGCCTGTTCTTCATCTCTCGGGCCTGCCCAGCTCCTGCGATGTCTCACTACTGGGCTGCCTGCACACCTGACTCGTCCTCTGGGCCTCCACTGGGCAAGGGGCCGACCACAGGTTCTGGGGGGTGGGGCGTCTAGCGGGTTTCTCTCAGGCCCCATTCATCCTGCTTCCTCCATCACTAGCACCTATAAATCAATGTTAAAGGCAGCGTAGGCCGGCCAAGATCAGTCGGACGACCGCTGGTGTTGCAGGCGCAGAGTCTGGTCTGTTCCTCTCGGTTGCATTGTGTGGAAATGCCACCCTCATGAGGTGGGTCGAAATGGAAAGAGCGAGACGGGTCCCCAGTTCGTCAGAGCATGTCTATTTGATTTACAAAGGTAGTGTGCTATACATTGAGAACTTAGCTGAGGGGAAAAGGTGTTTGCATACGGTTTAGAAATGTTGGAATTTCGCCTTTTCACTGTACTCGCCAAGCGTGCAACAAGCATTGGGTTCAAAGGGCTTCAGCCCCCCCCCCCACCTTTGTGTGTGTCAGCCTGGCGGAGACAGCTTCCCAGGTTCATACACAGCCGCACCCCAGTACTTCACAGGTCTTTAACAGACCATTTACTTGTTAACGAGGCTTTGTTTTTTCTTTCACTCCTTCTTAGAGCCCCTGCATCTTTACTCTGCCAATTGCTGGAACAATCAGCCCCACCCCCTGAAATTTTGATTAGCCCCTCCTGAAATTTTACTCTAGTTGCGCCTCTGGTACTCCCCATGGGATACATTAATGGTTTGACTGCTGAGTTGATTTTAGAGGCATTGTCTATATTGGTATCGAAAGAAATTGGAAAATAAAGATGTTAATAAAAGAGAACACTGGTACCATTATACATCAGCGTTATACTAATTTTCTTGGGCACATTCTATCATTTTCATTGGCCTTGATTGCTCGTGGTCAGCACCCTAGTTCCAGACCACACAAAATCTTCTGCATGCCCATTCATCCCTGTGGCCTCTTACTTACCCTGCAGTCAAACAGCAATTTGAAACGTTGCCTTACTTTAATCTTTCATGGGCCCCCTGATAGAGCCAGCTCTGTTCTGGAGTCTTGCCCTAATGACCTTGAATATGTCTTGAAAAGAGTGCTTAACTACAGTTTTCATGTCATTTCTTTTTAATATGGAACCAGCATGTGTTTCAGCTTTTTGTGCCCTCTTTTGCCAGGTCATTAGAGCGCACAGGAACACTCCTTCAAATTCTAAATGTGTTTACATCAATTATTCTGGGATAGTGAGGTGTGTTTTCAATATTTTTGTAACAGAGCAGCATTTATTTATATATCTTACTGAAAATAATCATGCATTGTCAATTTAAATAAATGTGGAAAAATACTAGCTGTAGCGTCGTCTTTTGCTTGTCGCAAAAATAAATGTGGATAAATACAGAAAAAATGACCCAAAAATAAATATGGATAAATGCAGACGGAAATGGCAAAAAAATAAATACCATAAAACCGGGAGCCCTAAGTATAATTAGTTTGTTTTAAAACTGCTACCTCATGTTGTAACCCTTCAAAAGCCTTGGATAATTCATGTAAGGACGTGGCCTTGTCAACAGGGGGATCCATTGCCCGGGCAGACTTTGATTTGTGGCTTGGCTTTATGTAAGATCAGCCACTCACCTGAAATCCAGGATGGTCTGCAGGTACGATGCTAGCTCCTAAACCTCCTCAGAACAACTCTCAGTGCTACTGATTAAAACAGGAGGTCTTGCAGATGTTCCAAGAGGGAAGGAGATTGGGATGAGAGAAAAAAGAGAAGAGAAGACACTGCCGCCATCTGTTACCTGGGCCATCCAGGATCTGAGTTCTAACGAGCCAGGTGTGGCGTTAGTCTCCAACCTAGGAGCAAGGGAAATTATTAACAATCAGACGGACTCAAGATATGCCCACTATATCTTCAAATCACTTGTATTCCCAGGAGTTACCTCTATAGTGTTGCTGCGAGTGTGCATTCAATGACACTAAACTACTAGGATTGTTTTCATCTCAGGCACATCAATCAACTATATCGGAGAAAAGCAACTGGTCTAGAAAACATAAAAGCAACGTATTCAACTTTCATCCAATTTCTAGATACACACTGTGGGGCAGATTTACAAGCCCCTTGCTGCTCCTTTACGCCGTAGTTGCATCACTTTTGTGACGCAGAGGCGGCGCAAATCCTGCGCCATGGTGCGGGGTACTTACAACGTGACGCATCTCGGAGATGCGTCACGTTGTAAAGCCCTGCACCACATGTAGGCGTTCCTGCACGGGTGGGGCGTTCCGGTGCAGGAACGCCTCCTAAAAGTGGCTGAGTGAAATGTACAAGATTTCACTCAGTCACTTTTAGGCCCATGCTGCGTCAAAACCCTGCGCCTGCCTGAAGCAGGCGTAAGGATTGACGCAGCATTAACAAGCTAGGGCCCCCCAGACCATTGCTGGAGCTGCGTCGCACTTGCGACGCAACTCCAGCAGTGCGCCACTTTCACGGCACAGATGCGTCATGCATCTGTGCCGTTTTTGCCCCATGGTGCGCCGCATTGTAAGTGCCGCGCATCCATGGTGGCGGAGCTGTGGCACACCCCTGCTGATATGCAGGGATGCGCCAGTTATTGTAAATATGCCCCTTAGTGTGCTTCTTATAATCACCCTCACATTCGGCATGATGTATTCATGCCTTAAACCTAAATGAAAGTTCTGACTTTAATAGTGACCCAGCAAATTCACATCAAGTGCCAGGAACGACGTCTCACAAAGCCAAACATCACCAAAGTCAACTTGCCAAAATGCAAATGTCACACAAAAGTCAAAGCTCCAAAAACAATATTGTGAGCACAGGGAGCGCGATAACCAGAAGACCAAACTATGTTCAAGAAGTTACCTGCGATCCCCCAAACACGCGATGCATATGGCAGAATCAAGTAATCAGCACGTAGCTTTGTTTTCAGTCCTGGTTCCTGCTTTGTTGATGTGCATCGCTGGAGCCGGTTTTCCACAATGGCAGGAGAGGAATCCCGGAGTAATGATGACGCGACTGATGACCCCGATGAAGAGCCACCCAATACGCTGCTCAGGATGATGAAGACAAAAAGCCAAGAAACGCTCCTCACTGGGTGTGGCTATTTATGGTCAATTCAAGGGCTTTACCAGTCGCGTTCTAGCAACGTGCTTGTTACATTGCTCCTTCACATGCGTCACGTTCCTTCTTGAACTTTTCCCTGGAAAGAAGGGAAAACAAAGCCGATGCACGCTCTCTTTCCACGTGCCTTGGTTTGTGGAAGAACCAAAGCTTCCTCGCGGGCAATACATTTATACCAAGCATTGGCAGGCACAACAAAGGCATACTATAAGCAGTGGCAAACTGGAAAACTGGAAAACATGAACACATCATTTAGGCACATCTTAGCACATTGTTGGTATGTGAGCCCCGAGAATGCTGATAAATGACACAGGCCTGATGTGTATTCCTGACAGTGCCCCTGCTGCTGCGGGCCAGGGTCCATGTTCTATCGCCCCAATCAGGGAAGTCCATTAAGGTATTGATTGGTCTTCCCTGGCTTTAGACTGGTGGGAGGTTGTGTTGGACCTAGCTCTTTTTGCAGGGTTATTCCCTGAGATTTTGCCTTTTGCCACTTATTTTTCTGACCCTCTTTTTGTTGGCTTTAGGACTCTGGGCACTTTACCACTGCAAATGCTCTCTGTGTAGATTATCATTCTGAATGGTTATGATTTGCTTATTTTATTTACTGGTAAGTCTGTAGTAAAGTGCACTGTGTGTGCCCAGGGCCTGCAAATCCAATGCCTGTAGCACTGAGTAGCCGTGTAAACTTGTCTCAGGCCTGCCATTGTAGTTTCTGTGATGCAGTTTTAAACTGCCAAGTCGACTTTGCATTTGCACCCACTTGCCAGGCCCTATCCTTCCCTTTTATGGCATGTAAGGCACTGCTAGTGTGGGCCCACGTTAGCCCCATGGGTGGGGTGCAATGTATATGAAAGGTAGGACATATGCTAATGTGCTTTACATGTACTGGTAGTGAAATACTGTCAATTTTCTTTTTCACTATTGCAAGGACTGGCTCTTCATAATCTATCCCTGGACCTGTCTTGGAACATTTTACAAGTATAAATTTCAATTGGGAACAGCTAGAGATATGAAGTTTATTTTCCCTGAACTGAGAATGTAAAAATACATCTTTTAGTGAAGATGGTTTTGAAATTTAGTGTTTCAAAATGGCACTTTTAGAAAGTGGGCATTTTCTTGCTTTACCAGTCTGAGTGCTTCTGCCTGCTTGTGGATTTAACGTCTTTGTTTAGTCTGACAGGGGATCTTTGTGCATTCATTCCAGACACTCACACAAAGGTAGCTGAGGTGTGCCCTGCATATGCTGATGAGTCATCCTGGGCTTGAGTGGTGGGAGGAGTTGTTACTAACACCTGATTAGGTTGTGACTGCCTTGCACAATGCTGTCTACACCTCCTGTAGTGTTGCTTGACCAGGGAGGACAGAGCTGGTTTTTCTGAGGAAGAAAAACTTTCTGACAAAGACTTCAAAGGGAAAAAGGGGCATAAGTATTAGACCTAAAACCCCAGAACTTTAAATTACTTCTGGATCAAGAGGAACCTCTGCCAAGGAGAAGGGTCGATGAGCTGTAAGGATGAGTACTGCCCCTTTGCTATGTGTTGCTTTGATCGGTAGACCGGCAGTTGCCTGCTTCTACTTGAAAGAGAACAAAGACTGAACTTTGCTGTGACTCCTGCTTGAGAAGATCTCCAAGGGCTTAATATAGTGCTTGCCCCCTGCTAAGAAGTCTATGGGGCACAAAAGACGTTCTGGAAATCTGCTGCCACTGCTGGACTTTGCCATCTGAAGTACTGGGATTTTTAGGACCCCAGCGTTGCCAGGGGTAGCACCCTATGACTTTGAGTTCTTCCTGTCTTGGACCACAGAAACACAGAGTCTTGTGGTGGCATCAAAGATCGATTTTATTATGACTGCTGTCAGCAACAGGTATCCTAGAAGTACACACTAGTATGTTCTCAGGAGACTGCTCAAAGTTACAAAACCAGTCTTCTCCTTATATACAAAATATCATGCTTCAGGCACACATTCCTCGTTTTACGATATGGTCATTCATATGTATTCATTACAAACGAAAAGGCAGAGTCATGATGACCATCCCACATTTCAGTTCAGCCAGCCCACAATTATTTACCCAGCGAGGCTCAGATCCCTCATCAGATATCAGCAGACCCCAATAAACACGGGCACCTCCTCCTCGTAAAACAGGCCATAAAGCAGGAAGCAGAGTCAGGTGTGAAAGAGATTAGTCGGGGGCTTGTGTGGGATGAAAGGCTTTATGGTGTGTCAAACCCTGATGCTAATCACAGGTGGCCGTAGGAAGGGGAGCTCGTGAGACCGGACTGACCTCGGGCAGTGGAGCCAGTTCGCACAGGTCACAGAGAAGTCAATAGAATGTACATGTGTTCTGAAGGCCTGTGCATGTCCTTAATGTGCAGCCTATGTGAGGGCAACCATAAGATGGCTACCGCTCTAAAATGGAACCCACGAAGTCAATGTGTAATATCGTATACAAAGTGAATTTATCGAGAAACGTTATGCAAAACACTTGTACATACCGCGTTGGCGATTCGCGGTTTGCTGATACCGAAATAGGCAGGGTAGGGCCATGCCTCCTACGTGGTCCCAAAATTTAAAGTACCACAGACCCTCCTTTTGCCCTTACATAGGCAATAACTATACTCATATTAATCCGAGTCCAGGTCTATATTCATAAGGTCATGGAGATGTTGCTGTAGCATCATCCTATTGCTTAGCTCGTCCCTCGTTACAGGTTTCCTTATACACGATGTAGCACAGAGGCCACATACTGTAGGAGCACACTGTACACACAGACAGAACAGGAAAAGAATGGCTAAGATCATTCCAATGACCATCAGAATCTTCCATCCCCAGGCAGATATCAGTTCCCAGAACCACCCCATCAGTGACCAATCTCCTTTATCCACGTGAATAGATTCAGATATTTTATGCAGTTTGGAGATGGCTTGATAAACTGTTGGAGCGTTATCTGGTATGAAAATGCAACAGCTAGATTGGATGACCTTACATCCCCCACCACGGTCTGCAAGTATGACGTCTAGAACCATACGGTTCTGCAAAGTCATGAGGCGATCCGCTTGGAGCTCAGCTGTCAAATTACCAAGGGCACCAGCTGTTACATTAACAGTGGATTCGACCACACGAGTCAGTTGTCTCAGGTTCCTACTATTGACCATCGGTCCCCAAAACGGCAGGAAACCCATAAAGAAGTCTCCCGCTTCCTGACCGGCAGTATCCTCCCGACTAATAACGCCTTTCACAACTCTGGTCTTGTGATAATCAGAGGCAGCAGTAAATGTTGGCGTTAGAAAGTTTGCAATATAACATGTGCCCGAGAAATCAGGGGGCAACCATGTATATGCTCGGTCATTGCAAACAAAATATGTACCCTTGGCAGCCAAAAACGCAGGGGAAAATTGTGATGGAAAAGTGTACGTTTCAGTACAGTCACTTTTCCCCAGTTGAGCTCTTGGATTCTGACCATTACCTTGTAAACAGAACCGACCTATGTGGGGAACGACCCAAATTGGGGATGAAATTTTGCGCTGCTTTTCACCCAGACTAATGCTATACCCCGTCGCGTTCCAACCTACATAAGCTCGCAATTCATTCTTGGGAATAGATGAGTATGCGTCGATATCTCTGCTCATATCAGCAACTCCTTTCATTAAGGCCTTATTGTTTGTGCTAGGTCTGATGGAACGCGGTTGTCGCGGGGAATAGGCATCTAATGCAAAAAGAAACATAGTCTGGAATGCCCATGACAATCCATTACAGTTAAACGGCAGCACTAGATATGGGATACCCTTATTAATGGTATGTGGCATTAAACCACACACCCAGCAATTGGTTGTATTCATAACTAGTTGGTGCTGGTGCAGGAGTTGAATAAACGAGTTGTTTACAAACTCAGACCGTCTAGCTTGTTCGTGTTCAGGCAGAGGGTGGAAAGAGTGTAAGGAGACAGTAGGAGGAGGTATAGGCTGTACAGTGGGTGCAAATGGCACTTGAGAGGACAATAATACATATCCCACAGTAAACATCATTTCCTCAGCGGGTCTCTCCATCTTGAAAAACTCCATCCTCTAATCGTTCTGTTCGCGGCGGGTGAGTTTCTTCTGCTTAGGAATACACCTGTCAGTCCAGGGAACGCCCCAGACTAACCAGAACCGTTGACCTAACGTCTCCGGCTTGTACCCCAAAGTCTTGGCACCGTGGCCCTACAGCTGAACCCGGATGGTGGTTCGAAAAAGAAAAACCAAAAATAAGAACGTTTCTCAGATGAGAGAGAGCTGTACTGTCAAAAATATCAAAGAAAAAGAATTTTTATTTGTCCATAGTTCTAGGCCTCAAGTTATAGCGTTCTCGTCCGGGTACTGTCTGATCTTGAAACAAAACTTCAGGCTCTGTAGTATCCAATCGGATTGACGGTGGCAAAGCTTCTTGCAGAATATTGTCACTTTCTTGCTCAGAGCTTGTTCCTTTCACACGCGCATCGCTAAAAGGCAGAAAACGAGGCACGGTCTCAGTTTCAGAATCAGCGATCCCCTCCTGGACCCACCGGTCAAATGGCAAAGGCAAAGGGACTCTTTTACAGTGGACGCCGTGGATCCAGTTCTTCTTTCCTTTCACTCGAACAGCCGATCTTGTAGAAAGAAAGACGAGATGGGGGCCAGTCCAACGGGGCTTATAATTCTTTGCCCGTTGAAAATTCTTCACCAGCACCCACGTTCCAGGATTGATGGGATGTCCTGGAGCTTCAGAGGCCTGAGGCAGAGTATCGTGCACCTGTTGGTGTAAAACACGCAATTTAGCCGTCAATTCATACAGATAGTCAAGCAGTATTGGATGTTCGATTTTGCTGAATTTTGTGGGCCTTGGCACTCCCCATATGTTGGCCGGGCGGCCAAACACTATTTCGTACGGACTAAGTCCCATTCGTGAGTGCACAGTCATTCTGGTTGACAGGAGTGCTAAAGGCAGAGCGTCAGGCCATTTAAGACCAGAGCTCGCCTGGATCTCAGCCAATTTAAGTTTTAAGGTGCCGTTATAGCACTCTACCTATCCAGCTGATTGGGGGTGATTTGCAGCGTGAAATTTCTGTGTAATGCCTAGCCCTTCACATACTTCTTTCACCACTCGACCCACAAATTCTCTCCCATTATCACTCCAGACCATTCTTGGCATTCCAAATCTAGGGAAAAATTCTTTGACGAGGGCTTTAGCTGTGGATAAGGCAGTATTGTCTTTTAAGGGGTATGCTTCTATCCACTTTGAGAAGGCACAGACAACAACGAGTACATATTTTAAATTGTTGCACCTTTCCATGTGGATGAAATCTAGCTGCAAAACCTCGAACGGATACGTTGGAGGTGCAAAATGACACCATGCAATTCTTGACCACATTCTCTGCACATTTGGGAATTCCAGCATTTTGCCATATTGGAGCCTTGCAAATCCCTTTTACACTAAAATGGGCCATTCCATGAGCCATCGTCACCACTGCAAGCACATACGCATCGGGTAACAACCAACGCTGATGTTCTGACAAATCGACCCAACAACCTTTTTCATCCAATTTACCCGTACTTTCTCTCCACTTGCTCAATTCTTTCTCTGTGGCTTCAGCTTGAAGGGACTTCACGCTCTCTATCGTGTCTTCACACATTCCAACATCACCAACCCATCTTGCAGGGCCTGAAACATACATTTGATTATTTACATTCTTTGCTGTTTCTTTCGCAACTTCATCAGCAAATGCATTACCACGACCGACATCATCTGTAACTTTCTTGTGTGCACTGCATTTTACAATCGCAACTTGTAGCGGCAAGGTCAGTGACTCAAGGAGATCATTCACCAACTGACCATTCTGAATTTTGGTTCCATGCGAAGTCAGGAATCCACGTTCTTTCCACAAGCGCCCAAAACTATGGGCCACGCCAAAAACATACTGACTATCTGTGTATATGTTCACCCTCATACCTTTCGACAACACACATGCTCTCGTAAGTGCAATTAGCTCTGCTGCTTGAGCCGAGTTATGTGGTATACGTGCGGTTTCAACAACCGTGTGGAAAGTCATGACAGCATATGCAGCAGTCGTATCACCATTCGGAAGCTTGAAGCATGAACCATCCACCCATAAGGTACCATCACACTCAGTCAAGGCAGTATCTTTAAGATCCACTCTCCCATTTGTTTCCTCTTCTGTTCTGAACAGACAATCATGCTGTTCAATCTCATCTGTGTCTGCTGCAATCGGCAATAAAGTAGCTGGATTCAATGTGTTGCATCTTTTTATGTGTACATGACTCGCTAATAGTGTCAACTCATAACCTGACAATCGAGCACTAGTTAAGTGCTGTGTCTTGGTCCTGTTCAACAACGTGTCCACTGCGTGCGGAACCATCACAATTAACGTGTTATTCATTACTAACCCAGCAGACTGTCGAATAGAGACAGCTGCTGCCGCTGTGGCTCTCAAACAACTTGGCAAGGCATTAGCTACCGGATCCAAGGTCGATGAAAAATACGCACATGGGCGCTGTTTGTCTCCAAAAGACTGTGTCAACACTGACAATGCACAACCTTCTCTCTCGTGAACATACAATGTAAAAGGCTTGCTGTAGTCGGGAGTGCCCAACATAGGAGCTGAACATAATGCCTCACGCAATTCAGAAAAACTTTTCTGACACTCTTCAGACCATGGGACGAGATTCGGTGTATCTTTACATGTCAATGCTATTAAAGGTTTTGCCAGCAAAGAAAAACTCGGGATCCACTGCCTACAGTAGGAAGTAATACCCAAGAAAGCACGCACTTTTCTCTGTGTTCTTGGCACGCTCAATTTTGCAATGGCCTGAATTCTTTCTGGGGTCAGTTTCCTTCCCTCCTTTGAAAAGAGATGACCTAAGTAGGTCACTTCTTGTCGACAATATTGCAGTTTTGAGAGAGACACTTTGTGATGGAAGGCAGACAAATGACGCAACAATGACACCGTAGCTTCTTTACAAATCTCCTCAGTATCCGCGGCGATTAGTAAATCGTCAACATACTGGATAAGGGTGGCACCACTAGGTAAAACAATTGCATCAAGCTGTGTTTTTAAAGCTTGGCTGTCTATTGATGGGCTTTCACAGTAGCCTTGAGGAGCGCGTTTAAAACGGAAGCTACGACCTCCTAGGCTAAAAACAAAAATTTCCCTACTTTCCTCTGCAATCGGGATGCTAAAGAAAACATTCTTTAAATCAATCACTGAGAACCAAGCAGCGGAAGCTGGAATCATAGTTAACAAAGCAGTTATATCAGGGACAACTGGAAACTGTGGCACAACAATCTTATTTACCTCTCTAAGATCGATCACAAATCTGTAAACAGGTGGCTATGAAGGGTCAGTACGTTTTAAAACAGGCAAAACAGGGCTATTGCAAACGTTACCTCTTGTCTCTTCAATTACATCCTTTTCAATCAGATCATAGATAATCGCTAGCAACGCTTTTTCACCTTCATTAGAGATCTTGTACTGGGGAATGCGTGGCAATTTAACATTGGCTTTCAAAGTTACCACGTATGGCGGTATTTCCAAAAGGCCCACATCATTAAGACCAGAAGCCCAAAGAGCATCCGGAAGAGACAACAATTCAGCTGGCAGTTCATTCCTTGACAAATACATTGGTGAAATCACTTCCCTACCAAGTGTAAGTTGTACTCCCGAGGGGTAACAATATAATGTCGCATGTAATCTCTTCAACAAATCTAATCCTAACAGGTTTTCACCACAACCTGTCGTTAGGATAAGGGGTGCTTTCAGCTCACAAGGTCCAACAGAAAGGGGCATAGGACTAGAGATCGGGTTCCTAACCGGGGCACCAGAAAAACCTACTGAAACATTTGTGTCGCCAGACAAAGGTGCGCCAGGGAGTTTTGAATGCATAATTGAACTTTTTGCAGCACCAGTATCCAACAGAAAAGGTTCTGACACACCCGCTGTAGTCACCTTGACATACGGTCCACTCTGATCCACTGGCACTGAAACAACTCCCTCTCTTTGTCTACGGCTATCATAGTAATCATTACTTTCTACATTTTCATCCTCTGCATAATAGTCATTGTTATAGTACTGAGCTGTCCTACCAGTTGCATTGGCTTGCTGATCAAAACTATTAATCGTATTTTGAGATGGAAGAGGACGCGCGTTCTGGGGAACATTCCCGGGTCCCCTACCTCTAGGAGCTTGTTGACCACCTCTACCTCTGGTGCTAAAAGCGCCATTAGCGCGCTGTAACAGAATAGGACAACTATACTTGAAATGACCCTCTTCCTTGCAATATGAACATTGATTAGGGCCTACAGGAACACGTGGTTGAGAATACTCATACCTTTGCACGTTTCTCTGAAACTGTGGCTGTTGCTGATAATTACTCTGGCCACCACGTGGCGGGTAAGCTTGCTGTAAAAGAACCTTCGTTTTTAATTCTTTCGTTTTCTTGTCTGCTTTATCTTTCTCATCCTTATCTCTATTTTCGTAATACTGTGCAGTAGCCAGTATTTGCGCTGATGAGGAAACAGCCCAAGAACTCTCTGAATCTTTTAACTTCTTACACAACTCGGGAAGCAAATTATGCACAAATTTATCAACAAATAATTGTTGACCACCTTCCGTACTCATATCTTGACCACTGTGGTCAATAAACGTTTCCTCAAACCTGGTGAAGAAATCAGACACTTTTTCATCTTTCTTCTGCTTACACGCAGACAATTTATCCCAATTCACACGCATCGCGGGCATTAAAGTCTTCATGTAAGCAATGATTCTAGCAGGGAGTTCTGCTACCAAAGGGTCAGGCTTGGCACCACCATCTTGTCCATCATTAGCAATAATAATATTAGCCCATGTGTCACCAAACTCTGCAGCATGATCTGCATTACGAATCAATCCCCACAAAGGCTGTGGAACAACATTTCCAAACAACATATCTATGTCAGCTAGATTCATGATACATGATCCTGCCGTCTGTGACAACTCCTTATAATATCCTGCAGGGTTTTTACGGGGATCAGGCAATGTCTGTTTAAGCGCTATTACTTCAGATCGTTTCCAAGGGACATGCACCTAAACACGCTGGAAATGAGCTGGAGCAGCAAGAATACCGTTATTGGGATCAGCCGCAACGGCTTCTTTCCATACCGGAGGGACTTCCCTCATAGGGTATTTTCACTCTTTTTTACCATATGGGTCATGCTCAAACAGTTGCTGGGAAGGATCCTCAATCCTAAAAGACAACAACGCCACAACTGCTTTTTCGACATCAGAACCCACAATCGTGCCTTTTTCGAATTCAAACCGTAAACGACACAACTCCTGTGGAATTGCTTCTAAGCCATTATCCTCTAATTCCTGACAAAGGAAAGCACACATCTGTTCAAAAACGTATCTCTGCTTTGGTGCTTCCCATTGATGAAACACTTAGAGCAGATTCCACATCATATCTCGAAGGGTAAACAATCCATCTATGTGCCATGCGGTCTAATACTTCTCTCTCTTCAGAACCAGGCAGCTGACTACGCAACTGCTTTCGTTGTGAGCCAGGGATCACACTAGATAACCCAAGGAGAGGCGACACAAAACTAGTAACCGCACTAGTTATGCGTTGTCGTGCAGAAGGGGAATCTGACATAAGAACAGGGGAGAAAACAGAGGGAAGCACAGTAGGTGTAGATGCAGATGCAAGGACAGTATCGGGAAGAGCGCCAAGGGAGGCAGTTGATGGGGCAGGCAAAGTCGCAGAAGGCAAAGGGGATGCAGGCAGCAAAGTCGGCGGCCCTTGAGGGGGCTGCACCACAAGAGCAGGCGCCGGCTGAGGAGGAGCTGGCGGCTGCAGGAAAGCTTGCGGCACGTTAACTGGAGGCTGTGCATTCAAGGGTTGCGGAGGCGCTGTAGCACTCTGCGCATACGGAGGTGGCGAACTCAGCAAATGTGACATTAGGGGATCTTTCTCCTTTTCTTTTAACACATTTTGTTGAAGGTGCGGTAAAACTGGGTAACATTTATCGATCCTTAGTTTACGTTGCCTATGTAACTGCTCATTCATTTGTTCCTCCTCATTATCTTTAAATTGTACAGCTGCTTGCATTATCGACATACCTTTTTCTCTCTTAATTCTTTTTGCTAATTTAATTTCCTTCTGTTTGGCTTCCTTTCGCCATAGGCGGAAAGAATCAATAATTTAACTTCCAAATTGTCTAAGATATCTGTATCGAAACTACCATTTTGGGGCCATTTTAAAACACCGTCCTTCCTGGTGTATCGGATCCATACTTCATTATATGCAATGGGGCCCACGCCATGTTTTACATAAAGCTCATAAGTTGGGGTTCCAATTGGAGGAACCGGACACGAATCTTCTAATTGGGAATCCCTTTTACAACCCAAACAAAACAAGTTTCCACATATACTAGAACCAGGCATCTTTGCTCACTAGTCTAGTTCCAAACTTCAAAGGATTATCAAAACGCGATAGTCTCGTGAATACACGAGTCCTTCGGCTTTGGCGCTTGCAAGCTCCAAATCAAAGCGATCCCGAAGGGATACCAAAACTAAGAACCAAACTAAGAATTAGGAGACGCTCCACTTATACTTAACTGAGGTATCGATGACGTCACCAGAAGACTCGGTTAATCGTTTCGCTCTACCAAATTATCAAGGGTCCAAAACAGGGCGATAGTCAGGGCAGCAGTCCTTCGTAGCCTTCAGCAAGCGGGGAACCTCGCAGCAAAGACTTTCGGACCACGTCGACATGCAGGGGTCGATGAAGTGGCGGCCTTCCTCCAGAATTTCCACACGAAGCTCCTCACGAACCTCTGGCTTGGACCAGTACCGCTGAAATCGCCCCGAGTTGGGTGCCAACTGAAGTACTGGGGTTTTTAGGACCCCAGCGGTGCCAGGGGTAGCACCCTATGACTTCGAGTTCTTCCTGTCTTGGACCACAGAAACACAGAGTCTTGTGGTGGCGTCAAAGATCGATTTTATTATGACTGCAGTCAGTAACAGGTATCCTAGAAGTACACACGAGTATGTTCTCAGGAGACTGCTCAAAGTTACAAAACCAGTCTTCTCCTTATATACAAAATATCATGCTTCAGGCACACATTCCTCGTTTTACGATATGGTCATTCATATGTATTCATTACAAACGAAAAGGCAGAGTCATGATGGCCATCCCACATTTCAGTTCAGCCAGCCCACAATTATTTACCCAGCGAGGCTCAGATCCCTCATCAGATATCAGCAGACCCCAATAAACACGGGCACCTCCTCCTCGTAAAACAGGCCATAAAGCAGGAAGCAGAGTCAGGTGTGAAAGAGATTAGTCGGGGGCTTGTGTGGGATAAAAGGCTTTATGGTGTGTCAAACCCTGATGCTAATCACAGGTGGCCGTAGGAAGGGGAGCTCGTGAGACCGGACTGACCTCGGGCAGTGGAGCCAGTTCGCACAGGTCACAGAGAATGCAATAGAAGGTACATGTGTTCTGAAGGCCTGTGCATGTCCTTAATGTGCAGCCTATGTGAGGGCAACCATAAGATGGCTACCGCTCTAAAATGGAACCCACGAAGTCAATGTGTAATATTGTATACAAAGTGAATTTATCGAGAAACGTTATGCAAAACACTTGTACATACCGCATTGGCCATTCGCGGTTCGCTGATACCGAAATAGGCAGGGTAGGGCCATGCCTCCTACGTGGTCCCAAAATTTAAAGTACCACACATCTGTGAGTCCTACCCTTTCCTGAGGTGTCTCCCTCCATTCCAAGGGCCTCAGCAGTGGGTTCTGCAGCTGATCTCTGTAACAACCAGCACGTAGTGACGCAAAGCCTTGCCGAGTCCCACCAAACAGTTGACAGCCTCTCAGAACTGAAGCCGGACATCACAAAGGCTCACCAAGTCCTGCTGCACAGTTGCCAGCTCCTCAGATCTGATGCCGGATGACGCAAAGCTGCACCTCGCAGCCCCCAGCACTGACAACATGAAGCCTCATAAAGCAACACAACACCACCGATGCACAACGCATCGCACCAGCCTGCCAAATTGATGAATCACCTCCCTTTGCAATAAGAAACTGACACATCACCTCCTCTTTAGCTCTTCAGCAAGGAAACAATGCATCACCCCCCCTGAAGAAAGGAAGCAGTGCCTCCCCTTCCCTGCACGTAAGAAACCAATGCCTCACCCCCCCTGAAGAAAGGAAGCAGTGCCTCCCCTTCCCTGCAAGTAAGAAACTAATGCATCACCTTCCCCGCTACTGGATTCGTCCTGTAATTTTGATGCATCCAAGGTACTTTGGGGCATATTAACAAGGGCTTTATCTCCACTTTTTTGGCTTTAAAAGACAAAGAAGCAGAGATAAAAATATTGCCCTATCAACAACAGGGTGCTAACATGCAAAATCGCATGTTAGTACCCTGTTTTCACTACGCCTCCCTTTGCATTTCTAATGAGATGCAAAGTGGGCGTTCCAGAGCAAAATAATAGGAAAAATGTCGCTAAGCGACATTTCTCCTATTGTCAAGCTTTACGCTAACCCTGTTAGAGACAAAAAAAGCAGCACTAACCACGGTTAACGCTGCTTTTTTACGTCTGCTAATTTTCAGATTTAGCCATGTAATCCAATGGGAGGTGGATTACATGGCTAAATCCACCATGGGCTATCAACAAGGATCTCCCTATCCTTGTAGTTTTATCGCTGCATTACCAGCGATAACCTCCCAAAATGCCGCTATCGCTGGAATTTTTATCGCCTAGACGGTTAGCGTTGTTAATAACGCGATAACTAGGCGATATTATCCAGCGATGGCGGGCGTTAAAAAAATTAACGCTAAGCGTCCTTAGAGTTAATTTTCCCTGTTCCTTGTTAATATGCTCCTAAGGTCTAAAAGTGACACATCCATGGTTTCCCATTGCAGAACTGCTTTTACCTTTTAAAAGTTATATTTTGATATCTGTATGTTGGATTTTTGTTGTTTTGGTTGTGTTTGGTTTAGATAAATATACTCTGTTGTTTTAGACCGATGTGGTGTCCATTTGTGGTATATTCACTGTGTTACTGTGTGTTATATACGAAAGCTTTACACATTGCCTTTGTAGTCTAGTCTGACTGCTCTGAGCGAAGCTACCAGAAGGTGAGCACAGGCAAACTTAGGCGTGTACTTTACTCATCCTGACTAGTAGTAAGGGTCCCTACTTGGACAAGCTGTGTACCACTTCGAACTACAGACCACCATTTCTAACAGTTAAACTTATCAATTTGGTTTGGGACTCAAACTAGACTGGCTCTTCAGGGAAATCAGTCAGGCATCTTTTATTCAGAAAAAGGATCAAGTCATCTGTTTGGAAATTATAATGTGGTCTTCACTGTGGCTTGTATAATGGAAATACTAAAGTCTTAGCCCAATCAATAGCAATGATGGAATATCATCCACATTGGCTAAAATTTACCAATGGATTGTGTTGTCCTTGTGTCATGCAAGGTGATGCAAGGGCAATGCTATCCTTAAGTCAGATTTATCAAGCGACACAAAGACACCTAGGGGCATATCAGCAAGGGCCAGTGATAATTATCGCTCAGCGCTCCTAGCGTGAGGAGAATTATCGCCGGCCAACTCTGAATTTTATTGCGGTGATAGCGTGCTATTAGCAACGCTCATCTCCAAAGCGATAAAATTCAGTGCGCTAACAGCCAAATGTGCGATTATCACTGGAAATCCAGCGATAATCACACAACTTTTGGCGAAAGCTTGCTGATAGGGCCTCACATACTTAGCCATGATATCCACCTTACATAGGATATCATGGCTAAGTCAGTTTCAAAGCAGGCGTAAGGAAAGTAGCGATAACAGAGGTTTCTTGTCGCTATGCTGCTTTGAGTGAGGCTTGATAATAGGAGAAATGTCGCTTAGCGACATTTCTCCCGTTATCCTGGGGAGGAACGCCCACTTTGCATCTCATTAGAGATGCAAAGATGGGCATTAAGGGAAATGGCGATCAGGCAAAGTAACACACGATAGCGTGACCTTCCTGATAAGCCGATAAAATTATCGCCGCTTGTCGTCCGAAAACGGACGCAAAAGCGGCGATAATTGTTTATCACCTGCTTGTTGATATGCCCCCTGGTGTGGCCCTGCATGAGTTGATAAATCTGGAGAAAAGCATGGCATAGAAATTTACTGCCGTGCATTACTGTATGCTGGAAATGTATTACATGGATGGAGCATGGGTGTTCCTACCATCCAACCATCTATGGTGCATTCCCAGATTTTCCAAGACTAGTGAACTTGGGAATGCATAAAAAATGTCTGCCTTAAACTTTCATTCCTAAGACACAGATCCCTGGAGTATGACTCATAAATGGAGTGAAAACAATCTGACACATTACATAGCTTTGCAGAAATCTACTCTGCTATCCGGTCAAAGAAAGGATCATTCTCAAGTTCCTCTGCCTTATCTAAAATTCTATAAATGGGTTACCACCCATTTACCTAGAAGAAAAAGTACAAAAATATGATACTGTCAAATCACTGTTTGCCTTAAACTACTACCTCCTCCATGATTCCAAATCTGACTACTCATCCAGAGGATACTGATGCTTACCAAATGTTGGATTCTACTTATAGAACAGACTACAACTAGATGCACAGAGCAGTTGCAACTAGTGACATTTGAAAGTGGTGTGGCGTAAAATTTGTGTTGGAGTGCACTGTGGTGAGTGCGCATAGCGTGCGAGCCCGAACAATCTAAGGGAGGTTTGGGGGTTCTCACCACTTGAAAATTTAAAAATAAGAGTGGACAAATGGTGCATTTCAAGCAAAGTTGAGAAAGCAAGAAGGTTAATAAAGTAATTGTGAAAGTACAGTTATTACATTAATAAAGAGATTTCATATAACAACATAGGTACCATCTTATTCCGCATAACGAAAGGTAAATGGCTGACACTGGGTTGTTGCACAGTTCCTTCATAATAAGTATTTCCTTTCTTCCTTCATGTCTTCATGTCTCAGGAGCTGCCCAAGGCACTTTCTTATTAGGGCAGCTCCTCACCAAGTTGGTACAGAGCGTGGCATACAAAATGGCTATGGCCAGAGGTATGATCATAACACGACTTAGGCAGTTAGCCCAGGTAATTATTAGATGGGTACAGCCTTTTTAATTTCATGTAAATCCCTAGAAAGTGAAGAATGCCATGCTTCTAGAGTCCGCCGAAGAAACATGCAGAATATAATAGCCAGGGGTGATTCACAACTCTCCTGGCATGGGAACAAAAACTGGAGGTCCAAGACTACCACCCTAATGATCTGCACTCTGTGCACACCCTGGCACGTTACTGAAAATATCTGGCACCCTATTTATATGACACAACGATAAAGAGCAAGACAGCAAACGTCCTCAAGTGTTATTGGCGGTGAGGGACAGGCAGGAAAAAGACTGTCAGGCTGGTGACGTACTGGCGTCCGGAGCCATAAACAGCTACAGGACCGTCATACATGAATTATTGCCAGGCCAGCCACACAGACACACAGTTTTGGTTTCATAATGAAACTGAAACTGTTTTCTTTTATATGAATGCAGACAGTACAGACAAAAGGGAGCCCAGCTAATCTAAATCAAGATCAACAGAATGCAGCAAGTGTGTGCTATAAGCTCTCTTTAACCACCAACATACATATATTCATACTCAAAATCGATTTCAGCAAAGTTTGAAAAAAGCCAATGTTAACTATTGGTGTGCCAAGTTGTGACTTTTTTTTCTCACCTCCCTGACCCTATTCTGTTCCTCGTGAAAACAGCTACTCACAATATGGACCCCTAAGGAAAAACCTCAAAACAAGAGGGAAGGCATGCTTTGTGGCTTGCGAACAATGCACCGATCTTCACTTTCTCACCCACATATGATTAAGATTAATATGTAATAGTGCTAGTTTATATAGTGTGAACTCGACCGGAAGGTATGGGAGCGCTAAGCGCTTTTACTTGAGCACCAGTTACGTAACGTTACACATAGACACATTCATTTTTAATAGGCTTGGGTTTAGTGACTGATTTTTTGCCCAGAATGAATCACAAAATATTGAGGAAATGCCGAGGCTCGCACCTGGTTCCCCAGCTCCAAAGTGGCAGGACCAGCCCTAGCCAACATCCTCTCTTGTTGCATACAGTGTTCAAGAGTTGCTGGGCAGAACTACTTTGGAGGGCCCCTGGAAAGAACAAGAATGTGCAGTGCAATAGGTCTAGCATTTGCGTAAGCTTAAGCTATAGGCATTGGAAATGAAAATGCCTTTTATTTATATGTTTTGATAATTAACACAAATAAAAGACATTGTCATTCACAAAGCCAAAAGCTGAAACTCTTGCAAATGCGAGACATATTTCATTTCAATGAAGCGCCCGCCATTGTCCCCCGGCTGCTTGGAAAGTGAAAGTGAGCATGGCGCGCTGAATGTTGCAGGAAAGCATGTCATGCCTGCAGTAGGAGAAACTCATTAAAGAAAATAGTGCTTTCAGAGCAAGTAAGATGTACCTTGTAAGAACAGAAGTAAAAGGGCCAGTCCTCATGGGAGGTTTCAAATGAAGACAAGGCGTATAATAAGTAAAAAGGACAGATTAACAAGTCCATTAACCCCTTGCATGCCCGCCCCTTTCCCCGCCCAGTGCCGCGCCTTGCATTAACGGGCGGAGTTCATGACGAGCTGGACTCGTCATGGGCACAGCGCCACCGCAGCCCATGACGAGTTCAGCTCGTCATGGGCACTGAAGGGGTTAACAAATCATATGCAAGCATTTACGAAGGACAA
This sequence comes from Triturus cristatus, assembly GCF_964204655.1. NCBI lineage: Eukaryota > Metazoa > Chordata > Amphibia > Caudata > Salamandridae > Triturus > Triturus cristatus. The sequence continues at coordinate 1,806,291,660 of NC_140590.1, forward strand.
TGACACAAGCCAATGACAACTATGGGCGGAGAGTGGGCGGGGCTTCAAGTACATACTCGAATACAGCATGCCTCGTGGAGCAGCGCATTTGCTGCTCAGAATGGACCTAAAAAACAAGGGCCCCTCACGGACACCTCGTTGTGCCTCAAGGCTTTCCAGCCTCGCCTGTCTTGCAGCAATCTCAGTGCTTCTTCACAGCACAATAATGTGACTGCATGTCTCTACTTCTGACACAAAAGTGGGACATTTGGTAAAAGCGCTAGCTGAGTGCAAGGCATCACAGAGGCATGCAAAAGGAGGGACAAACCCACAGAAAAGAGAAAGGGTGGCCACCTAAACTTTGCACCTGAAATAGATTTGCAGTGTTAGTCGGGCACTGGGATGAAGGGTTTTGCTGCTAAACAGTCTTTACATTTTAAACATAATATGTGCCTATCTCTTGCATGCCGATGCTCCTTGCTAAATGAGACCTTATGACAGTAGGTCCGAGGTCAAATTCTTTGACAATACAGGAGGTCATTTTTAACGTGGAGATATGATCCTATTACGTTTACGAACAGAGTTGCCTTAGAAAAGTGACAATTGAATTAGGTTACTAACCAAAAAATTAAGAGACACAGCTATCGTTGGTACTTTAGGCTGAATAACACAGGTACTCGGGCCCAGAGCAGTGAGGAACTCAATGCAATTTAACTACACCTGTCTTTAACTTCACAACCAGGGCTAGTTAACCTTATTTTCCTTGCAATAAAAGCCATGAGCATGGCATCTCCAATACATGACTGTGGGTTACATATACAAGGAAGACATTGATACGAATGTATTGAGTTAAGCCAGTGTGATGGTTCAGTGAGTTAAACGCAGCTAAGAGAGAATGGCATGTCGAGCTCAGCCACCTATCTTTCCCCTAGCTCCTCTTCCAATACAGCCGTCCTTGTTTCCAGCTCCGTCATCTGATCACTTATGTCGTTGCAAGTTTTTGGATTCAAAACTGGAGTGGCGGAGGCCGTGGGGTCTCTGACACGGATACGGACGTCATTGCCCCGAAGACGAGAACAAAGGGAAAAGGAGGACCTGTGCAATCGGCCCCGGTTGAATCCCCGCAGCAACCCTCGCAGCAACAGAGCCTGATGGATTCAGAGCCGGCGCCTGCCATGGTGGTTCAGGGACGACGGCAGCGTGTGTGGCGGGAGAATCCTCTGGACGGGAAGGGGAGGGGTGTGGGCGCGCAGCCCCAGCTGCCTCGGCCCACCACAATCATCGACATGTTCATGGGCACAGGGAGTAGTTCAGCCTCTGGCTTCCCAAAGGAGCAGCTCGTTGTGTCAGACCCGGCTAAGGAAGATGGACCTAATGGGCTAAATGTAACGGGTAAGCCGCTGCCGGGCCATGGGAAACATCAGAACCAGGGGAAATAGAGGCACAGGTACATGCTACTACTCTGACTAATACTGGCAAAGAGAGCACGGGTGAGTCAGGGCTAGCTAGTGACTTACTAGGTGAAATGGCAATTCAACAGGAGGAAGGTTCTGGGCAGCACCAAAGGCTACAAAACACAAGGGGGAAGGAAAGTTAAATTAAAGGGCCTCCCAAGCCTCGCAGGGTATTGCAGGCGGGCAGGGAGACGGACATTGATTCGGAAGCAAATGACTTTTATTCACTCTCCAATGCCACTTGGTCTGGTCCGGGCTCAGGCCACGGGACTAACTCAGAATCAAGTGAGGAAGAAAGCATTTCTGGTATGGATGTTAGAGGTAGGGATAGAATTACAGTTATCAGGAAAACATACCCTTGGTCTGGGAGAACAGGGGACCCCAAAAAACTGATCTTAGATGGGATTACTCTACAGGAGATCTATTGGTGGGGGATGGTAATCAGCCCAATTCAGAAGAAGGTCTAGGAGGGTCCCCCGCACTCTCTCCCACCCTAGAGTCCATACTGCAGCGTGTAATGGCACATAGGGAAGAAGCCCGATTGGAAAGCAAGCGCTCCCAGAATGCTAACTGGAAACTCCAGGGTGCAGTTAGAAAAATTGCTAAAACTTTTTAGTGAATTTCAAAGGTTTTTTAAACGCTAATTGCTAACTACAACATCCCTGAAACCTATGTTTTTTTCAGTGAATTTCTAAAGTTTTTTAAATATTAAACTAATATTTGTCATTAGTACTGTTTTTCTAACCTTTCCACTACAGAAAAGAAACAAACTGCAAAACTGTTGTGTAAAGTAATATATTTCAGAAATTAGTGTTACTTATCAAATAATACGACATAATTTAACATTTTGAAAACATTTTTCTGTCCCTTTTTCTGCTGTTTTAAGATTCTACTTAACTTCACTATTCACAGTGATGTCAGTGTAGTATCATCATAAACAGCTGGGAAAAAAAAACAATCAACTAGATTGTTAACAAATGACTAATTCTTGCAACCACAAAACGAAATCAACACAAATAACACATTCAATACTATTTCCAATTTTTAAATCTTACCTTTACTCTGTAGTTTCCGTTCACATTTTTCCCCAAGGCAAATAATGTGTTGATATTTTTTTTTTAAATCATCCAGTATGAATTCCTTAAAGCATCTTCTCATTTTCCCTCTAGGCCGAATAATGTATCAAACATTTTTGCTTAAGAAATATCAAGTATGAGTTGGGTAATTCATAAGGCAATCTCAGTTTTATTTCTAAGTGTGTATCATTGCAGTGGCTCCAACCATTATTACATTTTAAATATACAGTATAATGTCCACATGTGGTAGTAGCTCCAGCATGGAAAACAATAGCCAGTGTTGCAAAAGTTCTTCCAGAAATAGTTACTTGAGTAGCAACAACATTTATTATTTTCATTTCCACTTTTCTTCCATTTGTTCTACAGCGTTGTAGCATTAACATTAGATATTTTCCATATCTTTGTAGTCATAATGTAGATAACATTTCTGATTGACAATGAGAACATTTCATATCATGATTTTCTTCTTTTACTAATTTCGGAAAAGGTACAGATTTGCAGTCAGCTATTGTTAAATATAGAAATTGTTCTTTGTCAACTATAGTGTTTGAAGGTAATGAACACTGCTCACATTTGTGATCCCATTTGTAACTAAGTCCAAATGAACTCTCAATCTGGATTCCTTCATCTTCTAATACTCCAAGCATAACCATCAGAAACTCTTGTGCATCTTGTTGTATATTAGGCCTGAACATTAAAGATCCAGTACATGTATCCAAGCGAATACCAGAAGCAGTATGGATCTTACTTCTGTCAGTTCTCAATTGTTCAAATTTAGGGGCAGATTTATGTTAACTGGCGCATCCCTGCATATCAGCAGGGATGCGCCAATTATTATGCGCCACAGCTGCGCCACCATGGATGCGCCGCATTTATCATGCGGCGCACCATGGGGCAAAAACGGCACAGATGCGTGACGCATCTGTGCCGTAAAAGTGGCGCATTGCTGGAGTTGCGTCGCAAGCGCGACGCAGCTCCAGCAATGTTCTGGGGGGCCCTATCTGTACAATGCTGCATCAATCCTTACGCCTGCTTCAAGCAGGCGCAGGGTTTTGACGCAGCATGGGCCTAAAAGTGACTGAGTGAAATCTTGTAGATTTCACTCAGCCACTTTTAGGAGGCGTTCCTGTGCCGGAACGCCCCCACCTGCCCTGGAACGCCTACATGTGGCGCAGGGCTTTACAACGTGACGCATCTCCCAGATGCGTCACGTTGTAAATACCCCGCACCATGGCGCAGGATTTGCGCCACTGCTGCGTCACAAAAGTGACGCAACGGCGGCGCAAAAGTGGCGCAAGTGCAACATAAATCTGCCCCAAAGTATAAAGTGCAGAACATGATCTTTTTTCCTGACTTTCCATAATTTTACCATAAAGATCTTCTAGATAAAATATAACGTTTAGAACAACATTACCATAGCAGTTGACACCAGAAGCATTTTCTAATTGGTATTCCACAACATCATCACTTGTTTGTATTTTCTGTTTCTTTGCATCTTTTCTTTTCTCCTGAATTTTTTCTGCTTTTCAACCCCACTTGATTCATCAACATGTTTCCGTTTTGAACACACAACACGTTTTTCATAAATAGGATATTCACCTAAAGTTGGTGCATAAAGTCTTCTTAAACGATTATATTCTCTTACACAATTTACATCAGCACTAACCTTGTTTTCATCAAAATCAGTTAAATACAATCATACATTAAGCAAACTATAGATTTTTTTTCTGCAATATTCTTGTACGGTACTGCTGCTGGTGTGTTCTCAGTTGTAAACAAGTTCTTTAGTAGGCGACTGTAAATCTTGTTTACCATGTTTGCTTAGAACACCAATTCTTACATCTTTCAGAATATTTCCATAATCTTCATCACTTGCTTGTTGCATATTCTGAGTGAGTTCTTTATATTCAAAATTTAACCAGAGATTCACATTTCCAATACTTCCCAAAGATTCCCTCGTGTCTTCATGTAGAAGAGTTTTAAATACTGGTTCTCCTTTTACAGGAGTTAGATGTAGCAGATCTCCAAATACAATTAAAAGTTTTCCTCCAAAGAGAACGTCATAATGTGTTTTTAATACTTGTCACATTCTTAAATGCACGAAAGCAAGCATTAAGTTTGAGATCATGCTCACCTCATCAATAATTAAAAGTTTCATCTTTTTCAGCACTCTTGACACTTCATAAGAAGCTTCTCCAGCCAACTTCTGCTATTCTAATTTATTATCATGCTCAACTGGTAACATCAGTAATCTATGCAAAGTAATTCCTTTAACATTGTGCGCAGCTAATCCAGTTGGAGCTGTTACCACACAAGATAAATGTGAACAAGTAGTTTTTGTAAGATAACGTGTCAAAACTTTAATTAAAAAACTTTTAACCATTCCAGCTTGACCACTGATATACATCAGAATAGGTTTAAATGGTGAACATACACATTCTTTTTTTATGTAACAAACCATGTTCTATCTGTTCTCTCGCTTGTACAAATATTTCTTTCTGTTCAATATTTACTTATTCTTCTAACTTTTCTAATGTAATATTCTCCTCTTGTACTTGTTGCATTGCAATTTCGACTTCATGCATAGCAATCGCTGCTTCATTTTCCACTATTGGTTGTCCAAGTGGATCTTGACTACATGTACCAGAATTTTGACTATCTTGGGAACTTTCATTAGCAACTTCAGCTGTAATAGTCTTTTCCTGTTCAACTTCATCATTCAACATTTTTAAATATGTAGGGAAAATTGAACATGCAATGCTATCTTTATATGCATTAAAATAATCTTCGTAGCAGTCGAAATCTCCAAGTAAATCACTATCGCTACGCCATGGTTTGAACAGTTGGAGAGGAGCTAAATAGTAAAATTCTCGCTTATCTGGAGTTTCACAACTGAGTTTCTTGTGGTTGATAAGGTTACCTTTTGTGTGTTTTACTAAACATCCATGACATCCAATTACTGCATGTTTTCCTTCTTTTAAATTCTGTTTAATATTTCTTTTGCAGCTGTAATGATGAAGTACTTTATACAGACATAGCTGTTCCAGATGTCGACTCCTTTTTGGATAGTATGTATCCAACATATTAGTTTTAAGAATTTCTGTACTGCCTGGTTCATTTGCTGCTTAGTATTCAATTTCTTCTAATGATTTCAACACTCTTTTTCGTGAGCATTCAAGACCTAAACTTACCCAAATGATCCCTCGTGATTTTGAATATAAACTTGAAGAGGACAAGCGGTCTGAACATTCATAGGATCCAAAAGTAAAGCTGTACATTTTTTTGCTAAGGCTCTTCTCTTGTGGAATTTCTTCCCACAATTGTTTCATCTCGGTTTTTTCTGATTTCGTTATATATGATGTTACATAGCATGCAACAGCAATTGAGTTGTCTGCAACATACGGGATGTCCATGTTTGCATTCCACATTTTTAAAATAACCGGATTGTAGTCATTAATACTTTGACAGTTCTTTTCTTTTCAAGTTGTAGGTATTCTTTGGAGATTTGCGAGTTATTGTGTGCCTTACAGAAGAAAAAAAAGAATTTACTCGTCCTTTAGAAATAACTGGACGTGGAAATCCAAACCGACACTTGGTATAAAATTGTCCTTTAGACTTGTATTTGAAACGTAAAACTTGCTGTCTCAAGCTTCTATCTCCTCCTTCTCTTGGAATCTCACATATCACATACTGTTCAATGAAATACAATACTATTTCATCTGAATCATTTCCACATTTAGGTGCATCCTTGATCCACAATAGCATATATATGAGGAGCACCTCTCGCTTTGTACTCCGTTCTCCAAAAGAAATCGGTAACTTTTCCAAGAGGTGGATTTTTTTTATTGCAGATGAAATACCTCATAGCTTGAAACCTATGATTAAAATATCTGCACACATTTACAGGATTCAAAAAACATAGTTCTCCAGGTGTCTTCATTTCAACATTCTTTATATTGGAATTTCCTTCTCGTAGAAATTCAAGGAAATCTTCCCATGCATACTCTGTCACAAACCACGTTGGTGTACCTAAGTTCCGTAACATACACTTCAGTTCTCCATGACGACGAAACCAATACTCATTTGTTCCTCGCTGACATGCCATCAAAGTAATTAACTGGGCTTCTAAATTTTCATCTGTTTGTTGATCTTTCTCGACAAATTCTTTCTCTGAAAAAAGTGATTGATGAACTCCAGTTTTAAGTATGTGATTCACTGCATAGGACGGAGAAGACAGATCACTTTCAAACAAAAGGTGAAATATATATGGAATACACTGTCGAAATCTAGGATCTTCAGAGAATAATCTTGTTGAGCGATATTCAGAAGCTGGAATCCGTACAGGTCAGTCATCATATCGTCCACCTTCTGCAGTAGGAAACAGCTGTGGAAAACAACGAGCTTCAAAGCTTTTCTCCCATACACTCAATGGAGTTCCCTTTGCTTTTTTCATTTGAAATAACTCAATGCCATTTCCTATTGCTTCTTTTGAATGTAGAGGACATATTGTGTAATGTTCATAAATCTCTTCACTTCTTGACTTGTCCAGTTTCTCTATTTGACCACTTGGAATTTCAGATTCATCTTCCAAACGTATTACCTGTTCTTCCATATTTACACCTTTATAATAAATATTGTTCTCCACAAGATATAACTTAGCCTTTTGAAGTTTATTAACATCCACAAATTCTTGCCATATTCTCCGACTCTTTGTTGGTACTCCATTTACTAGAATGACTACTGCTTCATTTTCCTCTTTGTCTCTACCAACAATTTCAATATTTTTCTTAAAATCCAAAGGTAAGTACACCACTCTTCCTTTCAGCCCTCTTTGTAAGTCTTTTGGTGTCAGTTTACCTGTTTTAGGTTCCATTCGAATTATAGTTTGAAATGGATGAACAGATTGTGTTAGAGCTGGCTCATATGTATTCAAATCTGCTAGTTCCTCCTGAATAGGTACTAATTCTAACTTATTATGTACTGCTGTGGCGGGCATTTTGTTCTCTTCTAATTTGTTATAACAATATTTACAAATACATTGATCATTGCCTAACTCAAATTGACCTTCCACTAACAAGTACGTTGCAAATTCCTTATCATTATTTTTATTTTCAGGTTTCAAATACAAATCAACATTTCTAATTTGAATTTTATAATTAGTACGTCGACAACAAACACAAACATAGTTTGGAATTTCAGAGCACACTATGTTAAACTTTCCAATTTCTTCTTCAAACTGATCAATCCTAATCACGTTCCCATCTCCTTGAGCACTGGTAATTGTCCAACTTTCACTTTCTATGCACTGCTCTTCTGAACCAAAATATCGGAACTCAATGTCATCACACTTTTATTGTACATCTGGTAAAGAACCGTGCAAAAGAGCTGTATTCAGTTCATTTAAACATAATGCAGGACTTTTTACATAGTAGTTTCCTTACAAACTTCCGCATTTCTGAATGATGTACTGCTAACATCCTCAAGTGATGAAAAACACTTTTACACACTTTTCGTGAAAGACAAGCCAGAGAATTACCATATTTCTCATTATAATTTCTTACATTACATGGATCTAGTCCTTGTAACAACCTAATCTTCTGTTCTGTTTAACACTTTTCATTGTATAGTCTTGTAACAAATTTCACATTATATTAATAGATTCCTATCTAATACTACAAATACTGCTACAACCCCACTTATACACAGGAGCTTGTGTGCGTTTCACATGCACTTCTTCAGCTATTAACTGGTCTGCACTGATACCAACCATTTCCTCTTTTGGAACAGAACAACCATTCTGAACTTCGTAGCAACGACCTCTAGTATCAACTGCAAATGGTAAACTATTTTCTTGGCAGTAAATCTCTTCATTAAAAAAAGGTTCACTATTAGATGTATGTTTCCATTCTCCACTAAAGACTTTACAAAAGTTGCTTCAGTTCACAAGTCTTTTTTTTTTACTTTTGTCTTTCAGAATCTTCATTGTTTTATCCAACAGTTTCATCCTCTTCAAAATTAAAATGAATATTTTTTGTTTTAACTTAAAAGCAGTATCCACTAAGCTTTCAATATGCTGTTTCTGTTTCAATTGCAGCACTTTCTTTTTATATTTCCTGCATCCTTTTTTTTTAATTCTGAATTACTCTATTTCGAAAAAGTCTTGAAATTGTTTTTGTCTATGGGTAACAAATACTCTTTCCTTATCATGATTCATTTTCTTGCATTTTGAAGTCGAAGTCTGCTTCTCCTTACTTGAAAATGTTTTCTTTTTCCTTTGTGTTGTGTTATTTACATTAAATGTTCGTAATACTTTAAAAAAAAATGGTCTAGTGTTTTTACCAGAAGAACGTTTTTTTGCTTGTAATCCGCATTTTTGACTGTAGATGGCTTTTATGTCTTTTCTTTTTTTTCAGTTCTTCTTGGCATTTTAAATTTTGAATCCAAACAAACAAATTTTCTGAGAAAGAAAAAAAAGTTTCAATTGTTTGTTATATCTGTTCAATATGTTAAAATAATCACATACAATTAGATAAGTTCCACTGGCGGCTTGCAGAGGGAATGCTGTATGGCAGTGGAGCGGAATAAGGGAACAGTAGGGTGGCAGGTAGTGTCACCGGACATACAGCATCATTTTTTAATTATTTAGATTCACCTTTCCATTTTATATGTGAATCTACTACATCCTACTTTTCCCCTCCACCCCGCCCCAATCCACCGTCCAACGCACCCCACCGTCCAAGAGCACTTCCTCTGCAACCCACTATAGATAACTTTGTAGACACTATTTTGAAAAACTGTTATCTGTATAATTAGACTGATATTCTCAACTAAATGTCACATGTAAACGTTACCATTATTACCTTAACCCCTTGGATGCTCATGACGGAGCGGTTCCGTCATGAGCATCAGTTGGGCTGTGCACATGACGGAACCGCTCCGTCATGAGGACAGCCCCTGGGGGAAGCGCTGGCGCTCCCCCCCTGGGGCATCGATCGTGCCCCCACAGACGGGGATGGCAGCGGAAGAGTTTCCGCTGCCACCCCCGAGCCCCCCCACGCTTCCTGGTGACGTCAGCGCGCACAGCGCACGCCGGCGTCATCAGGAAGTGCTCGGACGCCTGGAAGCCATTTGCTTCCAGGCGTCCACAGAGGCAAGGTGAGTCTTGTTTGCTCCGGTGGGGCGGCGGGGGCCTTTCAGAGTGTATTGAGGCATCGGGGGAGAGGAAAGAGTATTTCCTCTCCCCTGATGTCTCAATACAGGGCATTCCTGCTCCACGATCGCGCACAGCGTCGCGATCGTGGAGCAGGGATGCCCCACTAGACACCAGGGATGTGTGTTTTTTTTATTTTGGAAGCGACCCCTCGGGTAAGGGCCGCTTCCTGGGGCCATATATCATTAGAAGACTTTTCTGCCCCCTCTGGGGGCAGATCGGTGTTTTTTTTTCGCCGTTTCTGCTCCCAGTGGGGGCAGAAAAGCCCACTAGACACCAGGGATATCAGTATTTATGTAGGAAGCGACCCCTTGGGCAAGGGTCGCTTCCTTGGGCCCCTAAATTGTTGGAAGACTTTTCTGCCCCCTCTGGGGGCAGATCGGTGTCATTTGTTTTGCCGTTTCTGCTCCCAGGGGGGGCAGAAAAGCCCACTAGACACCAGGGATCTTATTATTATTGTAGGAAGCGACCCCTTGGGCAAGGGTCGCTTCCTTGGGCCCACAAATTTTTGGAAGACTTTTCTGCCCCCTCTGGGGGCAGATCGGTGTCATTATTTTGCCGTTTCTGCTCCCAGGGGGGGGCAGAAAAGCCCACTAGACACCAGGGATCTTATTATTATTGTAGGAAGCGACCCCTTGGGCAGGGGTCGCTTCCTTGGGCCCCTAAATTTTTTGAAGACTTTTCTGCCCCCTCTGGGGGCAGATCGGTGTTATTTTTTTGCCGTTTCTGCTCCCAGGGGGGGCAGAAAAGCCCACTAGACACCAGGGATCTACTTTTTGTTGTAGGAAGCGACCCCTTGGGCAAGGGTCGCTTCCTTGGGCCCCTAATTTTTTTGGAGACTTTTCTGCCCCCTCTGGGGGCAGATCGGTTTTATTTTTTCGCCGTTTCTGCTCCCAGGGGGGGCAGAAAAGCCCACTAGACACCAGGGAATTAGTTCAAATAAAAATAGAAGTGACCCCTCGCTTCCAGGGTGCAATTTGTTTTCTGGCACACAACCCGATTGACCATTTGGGTAGTGACATAGCATGTTATAATGTTTATTGTTATATTTTTTGTGAATTCCAATTGTAATGTTTTTTTTTTGTTTGCTTTTTTGTTCTAGGTGAAGGCTTTTCTTCTTTTCACGTTGCCGTTTTGTGACTGGTGGTTCTGCTGTTTGTGTAGTTTGGTAAGAGACTTATTTTTGTACAATGTGAATGTGTTTGATTTCTCTGCCTGTTTTTTTTTTTGCAAATGGTGTAATAATAGCAGTATGTTTGGTTTTTGAGTGTCAAAAACTTTTTGCATTGGTGCTCGATGTGTATTTTGTTGTCTTGTGAGTAATTTGTTTTTTTTTCTTCTTTCTAGTTTGATATCGTTGGTTTTTGCTGTGTCACTGCAGAGTTTGTTTCTGGTGAGTGCAGCTGTCTCTTGTAATTGGATTGTATTGTTTTTGAGTACATTGATCTTTGTGATAAAGGTACACATTTCTTTACTTACTTGGTTTGCACATTGTTGGTTGTTGTTGACTTGTTTGTGCAGTCTTCTATCTTAGTAAGTATAATGGCTAGCCGCAGGATTACTGCTCAGCAGGTTGTTGGTTTGCTGTTTGAGTCTTCCTCTGACCATGGTTCAGAGACTGACTCTGCATCTGAGGGAGAGGAGGCAGGAGACGATTCTGGCAGTGAGTTTTCTCTCCGTATGGGGTCATCGGATGATGAAGATACTCTTAGTGCGGATGAAGTGCCTGTGTTAGAGGAGGAGACTGATGTGCCGATAGTGCGGCAAGAGGCATCTGGGCTGCAGCCTGCGGCTGCAAGGCTTCCCGTTGGTGTAGTGCGGCAAGAGGCTTCTGGGCTGCAGCCTGCGGCTGCAAGGCTTCCCGTTGGTGTAGTGCGGCAAGAGGCTTCTGGGCTGCAGCCTGCGGCTGCAAGGCTTCCCGTTGGTGTAGTGCGGCAAGAGGCATCTGGGCTGCAGGCTGGGGCTGCAAGGCTTCCCGTTGAAAGTGATGACCTCTGGGTTGCCCCTGGCATGGTGCAGCCGGCATTGCCAGAGTTTACTGGTGTTCCAGGGTCTAGAGTGAATACTGAAAACTTTTTGCCGGTAAATTTTTTTCAGTTGTTTATGGACGATGTGTTTTTGGCAGAGATTGTTGAGCAGACTAATTTGTATGCCGAACAGTTTTTGAGGGACAACAGTGCCAGTCTTAAGCCACACTCTAGAGCTACCCGGTGGACTCCCACAAATGTTGAAGAGATGAAGAAGTTCTTGGGTTTAACTTTTTTGATGGGCTTGCTAAGGAAGCCCTCAATGTCTTCATATTGGTCTAGCAGTCCCTTGATGGCAACGTCTATTTTTCCGGCAGTCATGACTCGTGACAGGTATTTGCTTCTGCTTCGGATGATGCATTTTGTTGATAATGGTTTAGCGTTGCCACGAGATCACCCTGATTGTGACCGTCTTTTTAAGATTAGGCCTGTCCTTGATCACTTTGTTGATCGATTTTCTGAGATTTATGCCCCTGGTAGAGAAATTTCAGTGGATGAGTCTTTGGTGTTGTTCAAGGGCCGCTTGGTTTTTAGGCAATACATTCCTAGTAAGAGGGCACGCTATGGAATAAAGCTGTATATGCTGTGTGACAGTAGGACTGGATATGTCTCTAATTTCAGGGTGTACACCGGTAAGGAATCTAGGTTTAACCTCCCTGGTTGTCCGTCCACTTTTGGAGTGACTGAGAAAATTGTTTGGGAACTTGGTAGAGGAATTTTTAACAAAGGCCACCATTTATATGTAGATAACTTCTACACTGGTGTGCGGTTGTTCAGGGAATTGGCCAAAGTGGACACTGTTGCTTGTGGCACAATCCGCTCTAACCGTAAAGGTTTCCCGAAAGAACTTGTTTGTCAAAAGCTTGTGCGGGGACAGTGCAATGTGTTGCGTTGCCAGGAGCTTCTTGCTGTGAAGTTTACAGACAGGAGAGATGTCTACATGCTGACTTCCATCCATGATGAAAGCACTGCACCTGTGACTGTTTGGGGTCAGGTCGCTGAAGCGCGCAAACCTGTGTGCATTTTAGACTATAATAGGCACATGGGTGGTGTTGACAGAGTAGATCAGAGGTTGGAACCTTACACTGCTCTTCGTAAGGCTTACATTTGGTACAAGAAGTTGGCTATCCATCTTTTCCACTTGGCAATGTTTAATGCTTTTTTTGTGTTCCAGGATTCTTGCCCTGAGTCAAAGATGACTTTTGCTAAGTTTCAGGAGTCTGTAATAGGCAGCCTAGTTGTAGTGGAACAGGCAAGTGTTCCTAGAGTTGGAGTGGTGGAGGATGTTGCTAGATTGAAAGAACGCCACTTTCCAGATCACATTCCTCCCACACCCGCAAAAGATTTTCCCAGTAGGAGATGTAGAGTCTGTTGGCGAAGAGGTTTGCGGAAGGAGAGTCGTATGTACTGCCCCGATTGTCCCTCTCATCCTGCACTGTGTCTCCCTGCTTGTTTCAGAGCGTACCACACGCGAAAAAACTTTTGAGAACATTCATGAGTGGTAAAGTGAACTGGCTGGTCTGTATTCTTTGGAAAATATGATTCTGTTTCAAGGTTGGTGTTAGTGCAATGTATTTAGTTGCTGATTTTCTGTTAGAAGATTTGTATCTATTTGCAATTTGTTTGTGTTTTTATTTTTTTCTACAAAAATCCTAAATGTGATGGCGGTGTGTGTAGGCTTGCGCTTGGCTGTTGGCGTGTGTGGTCTGGCACTTGGTTGGTGGTGTGCGTGGAATGGTGCTTGGCTGGCGGTGCGCGTGGACTGGCGGTGTGCATGGACTGGCAGTGTGCGTGGACTGGTGCGTGGCTGGTGGTGTGCGTGGAATGGTGCTTGGCTGGCGGTGTGCGTGGAATGGTGCTTGGCTGGCGGTGTGCGTGGAATGGTGCTTGGCTGGCGGTGTGCGTGGACTGGTACTTGGCTGGCGGTGTGCGTGGACTGGTGGTGTGTGCGGACTGGTGTTTGGCTGGTGGTGTCCGTGGACTGGAGCTTGGCTGGTGGTGTGCGTGGACTGGTGCTTGGCTGGCGGTGTGCGTGGACTGGTACTTGGCTGGCGGTGTGCGTGGACTGGTGGTGTGTGCGGACTGGTGCTTGGCTGGTGGTGTCCGTGGACTGGAGCTTGGCTGGCGGTGTGCGTGGAATGGTGCTTGGCTGGCGGTGTGCGTGGACTGGTACTTGGCTGGCGGTGTGCGTGGACTGGTGGTGTGTGCGGACTGGTGCTTGGCTGGTGGTGTCCGTGGACTGGAGCTTGGCTGGCGGTGTAGGTGGATTGGCGATTGGCTGCCGGTGTGCCTGGACTGGCGATTGGCTGGCGGTGTGCCTGGACTGGCGCTTGGCTAGCGGTGTGCGTGGACTGGCGTTTGGCTTGCGGTGTGTGTGGACTGGTGCTCGGCTGGCTGTGTGTGAGTAGTGACTTTCTGCTGGTCACTACACACACTGCTAGCTGAGTGCCACTCCACGCAATCCATCAGCCTGTGTAGTTGCTGTGTCTGGATTGTGGGCGTGTGAAAGTGATGGGCCCTTGAATGGCGCTGTGTGCTGGTGTGAGTTTTGTTATGTGATGAGCCCGCGGCTGGCGGTGTGAATGGTTTTGTATGTCTCACACGTATGAAAGGTGTATGAATGGCCTGTAAAGAGGTTGGTGCCTTGTCGTGGCTTTACAGCTCACGAGCTGTGAGTCAATGGTTCAGTTTCTCGCCCTTTCAATTATTACCAGTGCATTTCATGTTTTGTGAAATCACTTGCTAATACAATTTTATCTACTGAACCATCACTCACCCTCGTGCCAAATCCAACCAGTATGTGTATGTGCTTGCGGATTAGATGGCTGTGCAGTAATATTTGTCTTTCTGAAGCAGGGTGTACCTTGTCCCTTTTTGGTGATTTTTGTACTGTGTTGCTTTTGTACCTGGTGGTGCGAATGGTCTTGTTTGTATCACGTATGAAAGGTGTGTGAATGGCCTGTAAAGTGGTTGGTGCCTTGACGTGGCTTTACAGCTCACGAGCTGCGAGTCATTGGTTTGGTTTTTTGTGAATTTAATTATTGACAGTGCATTTCATTTTTGTGAAATCTCTTGTTAATAAAATTTAATACACTGAACCATGACTCGCCCTCGTGCCAAATCCAACCAGTATGTGTGTGTGTTTGAGGAATAGATGGTTGTGCAGGAATCTTTGTCTTTAGTTTCTCTGCCAAGGTACACTTTCCATGCAAGAATAACCCACCAACTGTAGATATTGTCAAAAACCCTTGGGAGTTCATGGTGATGTCTCTCTAGTGAATTGAAAAATATTTTTTATCCCCATTGTCCTGTAAACCTCAAACTGTCTGCCACATTTTCTTTGCAGTATTATTCCAAAATTCTCACGCTGTAGTAACAATAGTTAATCTGGTTTTGCAAGGGGGGTTACTTTGGTTTTTTACCCGGTGCTCGGCGGCCATCTAGGGAAACCTACCAAACCCACACATTTCTGAAAACTAGACACCCGGCGGCTTCCAGGGAGGTATGGCTTGCATGGATCCCCCAACGTTTCCTTACCCAGAATCCCATGCAAACCTCAATTTTTGCTCAAAAAATCACTTTTTTCACACATTTTGGGGTGGGAAAGTAGTGGCATCACCGGGCTCACACAAATTTACCACCACCCAGCGTTCCCCCAGGTCTCCCGGTAAAAATGGTGCCTCACTTGTGTGGGAGGCCCAAGTACCCGCGGCAGGCAAGGGCCCAAAATGTAGTGAGGCGACATCAAAATGGCCTATCGCAAAACCACCTGGTTTTGCAAGGGGGGTCACTTTGGTTTTTGGCCCGGTGCTCGGCGGCCATCTAGGGAAACCTACCGAACCCACGCATTTCTAAAAACTAGACACCCGGCGGCTTCCAGGGAGGTATGGCTTGCGTGGATCCCCCAACGTTTCCTTACCCAGAATCCCCTGCAAACCTCAATTTTTGCTCAAAAAATCACTTTTTTCACACATTTTGGGGTGGGAAAGTAGTGGCATCACCGGGCTCACACAAATTTACCACCACCCAGCGTTCCCCCAGGTCTCCCGGTAAAAATGGTGCCTCACTTGTGTGGGAGGCCCAAGTACCCGCGGCAGGCAAGGGCCCAAAACGTAGTGAGGCGACATCAAAATGGCCTATCGCTAAACCACCTGGTTTTGCAAGGGGGGTCACTTTGGTTTTTGGCCCGGTGCTCGGCGGCCATCTAGGGAAACCTTCCAAACCCACGCATTTCTGAAAACTAGACACCCGGCGGCTTCCAGGGAGGTATGGCTTGCGTGGATCCCCCATCGTTTCCTTACCCAGAATCACCTGCAAACCTCAATTTTTGCTCAAAAAATCACTTTTTTCACACATTTTGGGGTGGGAAAGTAGTGGCATCACCGGGCTCACACAAATTTACCACCACCCAGCGTTCCCCCAGGTCTCCCGGTAAAAATGGTGCCTCACTTGTGTGGGAGGCCCAAGTACCCGCGGCAGGCAAGGGCCCAAAACGTAGTGAGGCGACATTTGGGATAGGCAATGTTGATGTCGCCTCACTACGTTTTGGGCCCTTGCCTGCCGCGGGTACTTGGGCCTCCCACACAAGTGAGGCACCATTTTTACCGGGAGACCTGGGGGAACGCTGGGTGGTGGTAAATTTGTGTGAGCCCGGTGATGCCACTACTTTAGGGTTCAAAATCTACAGCTAGTCACTTTGCCAAAAAAAGGGTCATTTTTCACTGCAAAACCACATTGCGTTTTGCGCCGTTTCCTGTCACGGGCACTAGGCCAACCCGCACAAGTGAGGTACCATTTTTCTCGTAGGACTTTGGGGAACGCGGGGTGCGTGGAAATTTGTGGATCCACGCAGATTCCAGAACTTTCCATCACAGAAATGTGGGGAAAATGTGTTTTTTTTGTCAATTTTTTACGTTTGCAAGGGATTCAGGGTAACAGACCATGGTGGGAGGCAGTCAAGTCACCCCATCCTGGATTCCCCTGGGTGTCTAGTTTTCAAAAATGTATAGGTTTGCTAGGTTTCCCTAGGTGCCGGCAGGGCTAGGGTTCAAAATCTACAGCTAGTCACTTTGCCAAAAAAAGGGTCATTTTTCACTGCAAAACCACGTTGCGTTTTGCGCCGTTTCCTGTCGCGGGCACTAGGCCGACCCGCACAAGTGAGGTACCATTTTTCTCGTAGGACTTTGGGGAACGCGGGGAGGGTGGAAATTTGTGGATCCACGCAGATTCCAGAACTTTCCATCACAGAAATGTGGGGAAAATGTGTTTTTTTTGTCAATTTTTTACGTTTGCAAGGGATTCTGGGTAACAGACCATGGTGGGAGGCAGTCAAGTCACCCCATCCTGGATTCCCCTGGGTGTCTAGTTTTCAAAAATGTATAGGTTTGCTAGGTTTCCCTAGGTGCCGGCAGGGCTAGGGTTCAAAATCTACAGCTAGTCACTTTGCCAAAAAAAGGGTCATTTTTCACTGCAAAACCATGTTGCGTTTTGCGCCGTTTCCTGTCGCGGGTACTAGGCCGACCCGCACAAGTGAGGTACCATTTTTCTCGTAGGACTTTGGGGAACGCGGGGTGGGTGTAAATTTGTGGATCCACGCAGATTCCAGAACTTTCCATCACAGAAATGTGGGGAAAATGTGTTTTTTTTGTCAATTTTTTACGTTTGCAAGGGATTCTGGGTAACAGACCATGGTGGGAGGCAGTCAAGTCACCCCATCCTGGATTCCCCTGGGTGTCTAGTTTTCAGAAATGCATGGGTTTGGTAGGTTTCTCTAGGTGCCGGCAGGGCTAGGGTTCAAAATCTACAGCTAGTCACTTTGCCAAAAAAAGGGTAATTTTTCACTGCAAAACCACGTTGCGTTTTGCGCCGTTTCCTGTCGCGGGCACTAGGCCGACCCGCACAAGTGAGGTACCATTTTTCTTGTAGGACTTTGGGGAACGCGGGGTGGGTGGAAATTTGTGGATCCACGCAGATTCCAGAACTTTCCATCACAGAAATGTGGGGAAAATGTGTTTTTTTTGTCAATTTTTTACGTTTGCAAGGGATTCTGGGTAACAGACCATGGTGGGAGGCAGTCAAGTCACCCCATCCTGGATTCCCCTGGGTGTCTAGTTTTCAAAAATGTATAGGTTTGCTAGGTTTCCCTAGGTGCCGGCAGGGCTAGGGTTCAAAATCTACAGCTAGTCACTTTGCCAAAAAAAGGGTCATTTTTCACTGCAAAACCACGTTGCGTTTTGCGCCGTTTCCTGTCGCGGGCACTAGGCCGACCCGCACAAGTGAGGTACCATTTTTCTCGTAGGACTTTGGGGAACGCGGGGTGGGTGGAAATTTGTGGATCCACGCAGATTCCAGAACTTTCCATCACAGAAATGTTGGGAAAATGTGTTTTTTTTGTCAATTTTTTACGTTTGCAAGGGATTCTGGGTAACAGACCATGGTGGGAGGCAGTCAAGTCACCCCATCCTGGATTCCCCTGGGTGTCTAGTTTTCAGAAATGCATGGGTTTGGTAGGTTTCCCTAGGTGCCGGCAGGGCTAGGGTTCAAAATCTACAGCTAGTCACTTTGCCAAAAAAAGGGTCATTTTTCACTGCAAAACCACGTTGCGTTTTGCGCCGTTTCCTGTCGCGGGCACTAGGCCGACCCGCACAAGTGAGGTACCATTTTTCTCGTAGGATTTTGGGGAACGCGGGGTGAGTGGAAATTTGTGGATCCACGCAGATTCCAGAACTTTCCATCACAGAAATGTGGGGAAAATGTGTTTTTTTTGTCAATTTTTTACGTTTGCAAGGGATTCAGGGTAACAGACCATGGTGGGAGGCAGTCAAGTCACCCCATCCTGGATTCCCCTGGGTGTCTAGTTTTCAAAAATGTATAGGTTTGCTAGGTTTCCCTAGGTGCCGGCAGGGCTAGGGTTCAAAATCTACAGCTAGTCACTTTGCCAAAAAAAGGGTCATTTTTCACTGCAAAACCACGTTGCGTTTTGCGCCGTTTCCTGTCGCGGGCACTAGGCCGACCCGCACAAGTGAGGTACCATTTTTCTCGTAGGACTTTGGGGAACGCGGGGAGGGTGGAAATTTGTGGATCCACGCAGATTCCAGAACTTTCCATCACAGAAATGTGGGGAAAATGTGTTTTTTTTGTCAATTTTTTACGTTTGCAAGGGATTCTGGGTAACAGACCATGGTGGGAGGCAGTCAAGTCACCCCATCCTGGATTCCCCTGGGTGTCTAGTTTTCAAAAATGTATAGGTTTGCTAGGTTTCCCTAGGTGCCGGCAGGGCTAGGGTTCAAAATCTACAGCTAGTCACTTTGCCAAAAAAAGGGTCATTTTTCACTGCAAAACCACGTTGCGTTTTGCGCCGTTTCCTGTCGCGGGTACTAGGCCGACCCGCACAAGTGAGGTACCATTTTTCTCGTAGGACTTTGGGGAACGCGGGGTGGGTGGAAATTTGTGGATCCACGCAGATTCCAGAACTTTCCATCACAGAAATGTGGGGAAAATGTGTTTTTTTTGTCAATTTTTTACGTTTGCAAGGGATTCTGGGTAACAGACCATGGTGGGAGGCAGTCAAGTCACCCCATCCTGGATTCCCCTGGGTGTCTAGTTTTCAGAAATGCATGGGTTTGGTAGGTTTCTCTAGGTGCCGGCAGGGCTAGGGTTCAAAATCTACAGCTAGTCACTTTGCCAAAAAAAGGGTAATTTTTCACTGCAAAACCACGTTGCGTTTTGCGCCGTTTCCTGTCGCGGGCACTAGGCCGACCCGCACAAGTGAGGTACCATTTTTCTTGTAGGACTTTGGGGAACGCGGGGTGGGTGGAAATTTGTGGATCCACGCAGATTCCAGAACTTTCCATCACAGAAATGTGGGGAAAATGTGTTTTTTTTGTCAATTTTTTACGTTTGCAAGGGATTCTGGGTAACAGACCATGGTGGGAGGCAGTCAAGTCACCCCATCCTGGATTCCCCTGGGTGTCTAGTTTATAAAAATGTATAGGTTTGCTAGGTTTCCCTAGGTGCCGGCAGGGCTAGGGTTCAAAATCTACAGCTAGTCACTTTGCCAAAAAAAGGGTCATTTTTCACTGCAAAACCACGTTGCGTTTTGCGCCGTTTCCTGTCGCGGGCACTAGGCCGACCCACACAAGTGAGGTACCATTTTTCTCGTAGGACTTTGGGGAACGCGGGGTGGGTGGAAATTTGTGGATCCACGCAGATTCCAGAACTTTCCATCACAGAAATGTTGGGAAAATGTGTTTTTTTTGTCAATTTTTTACGTTTGCAAGGGATTCTGGGTAACAGACCATGGTGGGAGGCAGTCAAGTCACCCCATCCTGGATTCCCCTGGGTGTCTAGTTTTCAGAAATGCATGGGTTTGGTAGGTTTCCCTAGGTGCCGGCAGGGCTAGGGTTCAAAATCTACAGCTAGTCACTTTGCCAAAAAAAGGGTCATTTTTCACTGCAAAACCACGTTGCGTTTTGCGCCGTTTCCTGTCGCGGGCACTAGGCCGACCCGCACAAGTGAGGTACCATTTTTCTCGTAGGATTTTGGGGAACGCGGGGTGAGTGGAAATTTGTGGATCCACGCAGATTCCAGAACTTTCCATCACAGAAATGTGGGGAAAATGTGTTTTTTTTGTAAATTTTTTGACGTTTGCAAGGGATTCTGGGTAACAGACCATGGTGGGAGGCAGTCAAGTCACCCCATCCTGGATTCCCCTGGGTGTCTAGTTTTCAGAAATGTGTGGGTTTGGTAGGTTTCCCTAGGTGCCGGCAGGGCTAGGGTTCAAAATCTACAGCTAGTCACTTTGCCAAAAAAAGGGTCATTTTTCACTGCAAAACCACGTTGCGTTTTGCGCCGTTTCCTGTCGCGGGCACTAGGCCTACCCGCACAAGTGAGGTACCATTTTTCTTGTAGGACTTTGGGGAACGCGGGGTGGGTGGAAATTTGTGGATCCACGCAGATTCCAGAACTTTCCATCACAGAAATGTGGGGAAAATGTGTTTGTTTTGTCAATTTTTTGACGTTTGCAAGGGATTCTGGGTAACAGACCATGGTGGGAGGCAGTCAAGTCACCCCATCCTGGATTCCCCTGGGTGTCTAGTTTTCAGAAATGCGTGGGTTTGGTAGGTTTCCCTAGGTGCCGGCAGGGCTAGGGTTCAAAATCTACAGCTAGTCACTTTGCCAAAAAAAGGGTCATTTTTCACTGCAAAACCACGTTGCGTTTTGCACCGTTTCCTGTCGCGGGCACTAGGCTGACCCGCACAAGTGAGGTACCATTTTTCTCGTAGGACTTTGGGGAACGCGGGGTGGGTGGAAATTTGTGGATCCACGCAGATTCCAGAACTTTCCATCACAGAAATGTGGGGAAAATTTGTTTTTTTTGTCAATTTTTTACGTTTGCAAGGGATTCTGGGTAACAGACCATGGTAGGAGGCAGTCAAGTCACCCCATCCTGGATTCCCCTGGGTGTCTAGTTTTCAAAAATGTATAGGTTTGCTAGGTTTCCCTAGGTGCCGGCAGGGCTAGGGTTCAAAATCTACAGCTAGTCACTTTGCCAAAAAAAGGGTCATTTTTCACTGCAAAACCACGTTGCGTTTTGCACCGTTTCCTGTCGCGGGCACTAGGCTGACCCGCACAAGTGAGGTACCATTTTTCTCGTAGGACTTTGGGGAACGCGGGGTGGGTGGAAATTTGTGGATCCACGCAGATTCCAGAACTTTCCATCAGAGAAATGTGGGGAAAATGTGTTTTTTTTGTCAATTTTTTACGTTTGCAAGGGATTCTGGGTAACAGACCATGTTGGGAGGCAGTCAAGTCACCCCATCCTGGATTCCCCTGGGTGTCTAGTTTTCAAAAATGTATAGGTTTGCTAGGTTTCCCTAGGTGCTGGCAGGGCTAGGGTTCAAAAACTACAGCTAGACTCTTCGCAAATAAAGTGTAAATTTTCAGTATGAAAATGTGGTGCGTTCACCTTAGGTTTTGAGCCACTTCCTGTCGTGGGCACTATGCCTACCCACACAAGTGAGGTACCATTTTTATCGGGAGACTTAGGGTAGTTCAAATTTGTAAAGCAACTGTTATTACCTATTGATTTTTGATGCATTTCTCCCTTCCAAATGAAAGACATTGTGTAAAAAAAAAGTCATTTTGAAAAATGACCAATAATTGTCATGCAAATATGAGTATTCCCAATTTCGAAAATGTGCAAATATGCACTGTTTCTAAACTCTGTAATTTGTTCCCATTTCAGAAATACATAGGTGACTTTCATACCGATTTTTCCATGTATACATTTTCCCACAATAATTGCTATATACCCGGAACAAAAAAAAAAACATTACAAAATGCTGCTCAGTTTTCTACTATGGGTTCGTTGGGCTCTTGGTGAACCTACAAGTCCTATATGTCCCCACAACCAGGAAGGTCCACCGGATGTAACGGTACATTGCTTTCAAAGAGATGTCATAACTCGAAGAAGTTACAGGTGAAAACGTTGACTCAAAATGCTGCTTTTTTCAACAAATTTTTAATTTTTCCTATATTTACCTGTAAGTTTCTATAAAGAAACCTTGATGGATCTACACAAATGACCCCTTGCTGAATTCAGAATTTTGTCTACTTTTCAAAAATGTATAGCTTTCCAGGATCCATTATTGTTTTTGTACCCATTTCTACCGTTAACTGGAAGGAGGTTGAAAGCACAAAAAATAGCAAAAATAGGGTATGTCCCAGAAAAATGCCAAAACTGTGTGAAAAATGTTAGTTTTCTGACAAAATTCTGTCATTCCCTAAAAGCTGGAGAAATGGTGATTTCAGCCCCACAAACCATTTTTTGATACTATTTGCAGAGAAAAACCCAAAAGCTTTCATTTGCAGCCCGTTTTTCCAATTTTTCACAAACAAAACAAAATGTTGCTGTATTTTGACTAATTTCTGGGAACCCTGTAAGAGAATCCACAAACCCTGGGTACCTTTAGAATCCCCAAAATGTTGGAAGAAAAGGACGCAAATTTGGCATGGATACCTAATGTGGTCAAAAAGTTACAGGGGCCTAAGCGCGCACTACCCCAAATAGCCCAAAAAAGGCTTAGCACAGGAGGGGAAAAGGCCTAGCAGCGAAGGGGTTAACACTTCTATCGGCAACTTAGCAAGCATAACACTGCACCATATTAACAAAGATATGGTACAGGCTTACATTTCATTATGGATGTACATAACCAAAAACAGATCAACTGTTAGAGAGAAACAGAAACGACCGACATGGGGATGGAGAGGGGGGATAGATTAAGTAAGGTGTCATTCCCATTTTGGTGATGTGCCAGCCCAGTTGTGTACGGAGCTTTAACACCAGCAGAAAACCTTGTAATTACGTTAATTTACATATACGTGTCCTTTAGTACTGCAAACAACACTTTGTGTCCCAGAGAGTACTGTTTATAAAAATAAACACACAGAGCTTTATTTAGTATAAAAATAGCACATAGTGGGAGTGATTCGTTCCCCCCCACGGACTGGCTCGTATAGGGAGAGCTGCGTGCCGGCTCACAGAGGGAGAGCTGAGGGCCGGCTCATAGAGGGACAGCTACGGGCCGACTCGCATAGAGTGAGCTGCGGACCGTCGGCTTGTAAAAGGATACATATGACCGGTGATGTGCAGCGAGGGAGGGTGAAGGGAGTATCTGGCAGAGGGAAAGCTGCGGTATATTTCCAGTATTGGTTTGCATAGATACAACTGCAGGCCCGACAGCTCGCAGATGAAGAGCTGCGAACCGACCGGTGGGTTGAAGAGAGAGACTTGCAAGCCGACGGGCTGGCTAGTAGAGGAAGAGCTGCGAGCTGAGTGGCTGGCTCGTAGAGAGAGAGCTGTGGCCCATCGGCTCGCAGAGGGAGAGCTGCGGGCTGGCTCGCAGAGGAACAGCTGCAGGCCAACTGGTATAAGGAAAGGTGCAAGCCGTCCGCTTGCAAACAAACGGATAGCTGCGGGACAGTGAAGTAGAGAGAGGGAGCGTGAAGGGGTATCTCGAAGAGAGAGAGCTTTGATATTTTTCCAGGCTTGGCTTGCAGAGGTACAACTGCGGGCCCGAGGACTTGCAGAAAAGAGCTGCAAGCCGACCTGTGGTTCGCAGAGGGAGAGTTGCAAGTCGGCGGGCTGGCTCATAGAGGAAGAGCTGCGAGTCGACTGGCTGGCTCGTAGAGAGAGACCTGCAGCCCATCGGCTCGCAGAGGGAGAGCTGCATGCCAGCTCACATAGGGATAGCTGAGGGCCAGCTCGTAGAGGGACAGCTATGGGCTGACTCGCATAGGGAGAGCTGTGGGCCGTCGGCTTCCAAAAGGATACGTATGACCGGTGATGTGCAGTTAGGGAGGGTGAAGGGAGTATCTGCCAAAGGGAAAGCTGCGGTATATTTCCAGTATTGGTTTGCAGAGGTACAACTGCAGGCCTGACGGCTCGCAGACAAAGATCTGCAAGCCGACTGGTAGTTCGCAGAGAGAGACTTGCGAGCCAGCGGGCTGGCTTGTAGCGGAAGATCTGTGAGCCGACTGGCTGGGTCATAGAGGGAGAGCTGCGGCCCGTCGGCTCGCAGAGGGACAGCTGTGGGCCGGCTCGCAGAGGAACAGTTGTGGACCGACTGGTATAGGAAAAGGTGTGGGCAGTCGGCTTGCAAAGGGATAGCTATGCGACAGTGATGTGGGGAGAGGGAGCATGAAGGGGGTATCTTGCAGAGAGAGAGAGCTGCGGTATATTTCCAGTCTTGGCTTCAGAGACACACATCCAAGTCCAAGTGGACAGTGATGCCAAATGTTGACTGATGGGCAAGTGCCTATAGAAGGGCCAACAACAAGTGCATAATGGTGCATAACGGTGCATATCGTGCGGTATATTCATCCCATGATCGCAGATTCTCCTGGGTAATAAGGTAAAGAAACTCCAGTCACAAAGAAAAGTCTAATGGGCAAGTGCCCCGGTCCCGTATAAACCAATTGGTTTGTGTGTAGGTGAGGTGTAATTACCAAAACAGGACAAAACAAATCAAAAACCAGAACTACACTGATTAAGGGGCAAGTGCCCTAAGGCTGGTGACATAAAATACAAAAAGTCCATCCAGAAACATGGTCCTACTGTGGTCAGTTGTGGAGACATAGCCCTGTCCCCAAACGGTCCAATGCATACATACAGGATACAGTCTCCCTTATGTGAAAAAGTGCCCAAAGGGAAAAAGGGTAGGCATCCCGTGCAGGTGATTACAGGTGAGTGGGCCCCTTCCTTTACTCTTGTGTGAGACACAAACAGAAAAAGTAAAAGTTAAAAGAGTGTGGACACAGGTATCCACATCAAGTAAAAAGGAATATTGTGGGTACATAACAAGCAATAAACTTAGATGTTACTGTTCTACTGCTGTGAGGGAGGAAAAGAGGAACAGAACAGCATGTATATACAATATAAGAAGTGCAAGAG
This sequence comes from Triturus cristatus, assembly GCF_964204655.1. Classification (NCBI taxonomy): domain Eukaryota; kingdom Metazoa; phylum Chordata; class Amphibia; order Caudata; family Salamandridae; genus Triturus; species Triturus cristatus. The sequence goes on from NC_140590.1 coordinate 1,806,316,859, forward strand.
AGCATACGAGTTGTATGCCCATAGGCCTGTCTCATGCGAAGATCTAGCAGTTCAGAGAAGCAAGAGAGAAAAAAGAGAGAGAGGAGAAATGTTCCTCCAAGGGCATGTAGGTACTTGATTAGCTCTCGTTATGAACTATGCAGGGAACTACTTATATTTGAGGTGTATAGCTAGTTCCTCGTCCTGGTTGTGTCCCCCAGGGGTCTTGGTTTGGAAGTTGATGATGTGTTTGGACTCCCTCTCTCTCAGTGAGAGAACCTTGTTACCACCCCGGGACTCTCTGTTCACCTGTTCAAGGATGAAGAAGCAAAGACTGGATGTGCTGGAAAAATGCCTATCCTGAAAGTGACGTGCTGCAGGGTATTTTTGGTCCTGATTGGTAATTACTCTGTAGTCCTCTAGAATGCATTTTTTGGCCATCAGAGTGGTAGAGCCAATGTACCTGAGATTGCATGTGCATTCTATGGTGTACACGACAAAAGTAAAGCTGCATGTAAGGAATTGTGATATTCCCTATCTCACCCCGTTGTGCTCAACATGGTTGCGGAATTTACTATTTTTGCAGGCCTTACAATGACCGCAGGGGGAAAAAACCCTGATACCCTATAGGTTTCTGTCAGGATAGATGGTGATGTCGCTATGTACTAACAGATCCTTGACACTTTTGCCTCTCCTGTATGTTATGTTAGGTCTATCGGGTAAAGTGTCACCGATGACGTTGTCGGTTTTAAGTATGCTCCAGTTTGATGTCACTGGAGTCTGAACTGAAAGTCATAATCATCCTGATGTTTTCTCCATCACTAATGGTGCCTGAACCGGGTGTGTCAGCAATGGTCAGAGATCTGTCCATAGCCTCAGCCCTCTCCTTGGCTTTCTTGAGCACCCAGTTAGGGTAACCCCTCTCCCTGAATCGTTCAACCATGGTGTCCCTTTCTAGTTGGTATGCCTCCTCAGTGTTGCAATTTATCTTAGCAGCAGCTCCCCTTAGGGGATGCTCCATTTGAGAGCCTCTGGATGGCTGCTGAGGGCATGGAGAACACTGTTGCCTGCTGTTGACTTCCTGTAAAAGGCTGTATGGACTTGATTATGCTTTATCTCTAAGCTGACATCTAAGTATTCAGTTTTCTTGTCACTTATGTTGCCACTCAGCTTGATGTTCCGTTCGTTAACATTGAGTTTGTCAATGAACGATTGAGCCTCCTGTTGGGGACCTACCTAGATGATGAACAAGTCATCGATGTAGCGTAGCCACATCGATACATGAATGAGGTAATTCTGGAAATTGGGGTCAGAGAAAATGTCTTCCTCCCAGCTTCCCATGAACAAATTAGCAAATCTGGGAGCAAAGCAAGATCCCATGGCGGCCCCGGTTGTTTGTCGGTATAGGGTACCATTGAACATGAAGATATTGTTTTTGAGACAATAATCTATCATGTCCATGATCATCCGGCTATGTTCACGGAATCTCAAGGGTCTGGTATTGAGATAATGTGCGCATGCCTCAAGTCATTGCTGGTGGTCTATGATAGTGTAAAGACAGTGTACATCAAAGGTGATGAACCAATGGTCATCCCCCCACTCTATGTTCTTTATTCTTTTGAGAAATTCCTTGGTTTCCCTGATGTAGCTCCGAAGTGTGCTGACATGGTCCCTAAGAAAATGATCCACATATTTGGAAATGTGTTCTGCTACACTCCCCCGTGATGAAACAATCGGTCACCCTGGGGGGTTGCAGGGGTCCTTATGTACCTTTGGTAGGAGGTAAAGGACAGGGAGTACTGGATGATCCTTCTTAAGATAACAAAATTCCTCCCATTCGAGAACACCCTTGTCTCTCCACACCAAGAGCAAATCCCAGATGGTAGTGATACTGGTATTGTAATCATCCATGCTGATGGGCACATAAAACTTGGTATCATCTAGTTGTCTGTGTGCCTCAGCTATGTATAGATCCCTGTCCATGATGACAACATTGCCACCCTTGTCCGCTGGACGGATGACAATGCTGTCATCCTCAGACAGAGATCTGAGTATTTGTCTTTGTTCTAATGTAAGATTGTTGTCACCATTGTGTCCCCTCCTGTTTGTTTGATATCTAAATTTGTAGAATGCTCTGCCGATACAATCCTGGAATGTATCAGTGCAGTCGTGGGGTGAGCTGGGCAGGAATGTAGATTTGGGTCTAAAGCCCGAGGAGGCCGCGGTATCAGTCCTGATGTCATGTTCAGCTAGTGTTTGTGTGGTGCTGATGGTAGGATCAGATCCATCATCGTCCTGGTCTAGTTCGATCATAGTGATCAGAGTGTCAATGTCACCTATGTTGAGACCTATTTGCTCTGTAGTAGTACTGGTGTTGGTGTCCCTGCTTGTACCTGACCTCGTAAGTGTGTGCCTCTTCTTGGGTTTCAATTTGCGGACAAATTTGAAGAGGTCAATTCTGGCATTTGTGTAATTAAAGGGGTAGGAAGGACAGAAAGAGAGTCCTAAACATAAAGTTTGTTTTTCAACATCTTTCATGGATCTTTTCGAAAGATTGATAATCGTTCTATTGAACGTGGTTAAATCCATTAGAAGGCTTTCCTGGTGACTGTTTGTTTGTTTCCCATGCCGCCACGTCCTCTGCCTCTTCTGCCGCCGTTGTCGGATTCTTGCCCGTCTGTACCTACGTTTCCTCATCCCCTGCCTCGTCCTCGACCTCTCTGTCCCCTTGTTTTTGGGATCGGGGTGTCCCTTGTAGTCTGGCGACCCCGGCGTAGGATCCGATACCCATCTAAAAAAGTCAGTGTTTGTGTGCTACGTTCTTCCACTGGGGCATTGTTCACTGACGCTTCAGATTCACTCTCGCTGGCTGTTGATTCTTCTGTGGTTGTTGGTTCCTTGTTGTTTGTTGCGGTGTCTACTACTGTGGCCTGCTGTCTATAAAGGTGGTCATATTTTCTGCTAAACTTCAAGATTCTGCCGCTTTCGTAATCCCCAGAATAACGATTGAGCTTCCTTTGTTTGTACGCTTAATGTCCTCCTCATATTTCTTGAGGCGATCCTTCATGCTTGTAAGTGATTTATCTCCGTTTTAACCTTCTGCATATTTTAGTGATGGAAGGGAAAAAGACAGCCATGAGAGAGAGGCTGCCATTCCATAGCATTTCTTACAAGAAATATGCCAACATGATGGGTCAACTTACGGGCGATCCAAGGGCAGGCAGCCCACCTGATGAGTCAATTTGCACCGTGGCCAAACCAATCGGTGCTAACCATTTTGGGGAATTTCCCCCTCACATCCTGTGGACCACCAGCCCACCAATTTACTCACGCCCTTTGAAGGGGCAGAGGGTATCCAGGTAAGCCCCCGGCTGCTCAGGTTTACTACCGCCCGAAGGACAAACGGGGCACCATCGTTTCTCCACGGTCAAGCTGTAAGGACTTCCTGGGGTGTTTGGCATATGCACCCTTCTTGTGCTCCTGAAGCGGGTACCATTCAGCCTCTGGATCACTCTGCAACTCTGCTATAGCTCTGGGTGTGGCACCCAACACACCCAGGGCCCCCCACCAAGGCAGGCAGCTTTATTAGTGACACCCTTCTAACTCTAGGGCGTCACCCAGTTCCAACAGAAACAGGTCCATGCCCACTCTAGACAGGTGGACCCTATACACATCAAAAGATCCCATGGTCTTGGCATGCAAGAGTCCGTGTCTGATAAAGCCAAAACCCCTCTGTTCTGTGGATTTACGCATGGTGCTGTTTACTCTCCTATGAGAAAGTTCAACGGCCTCTCCTGACCTGGCCCCAAGCCAGACTAGCTGTGGAATGATCTCGGACCACAAAAACTCACATGTGCCTAATTGGTTACGTGACTTACTCATTATGGCTTTCATTGCTTGTAGCAGAACCTTTATACCCATGAAAGTCATGTCATTGCCTCCCATGTGGATGACCAAAATGTTAGGAGGGATCCACCTCCTGCTAGTCTGTGCCACAGCTTCTTCAGCAACCTGTGCCATCAGATGCCTGGGAACCCCAACCAGACTATCTCAGTGATGGAAAACCCATGCTTCACTCCTGCTTTCTGCCCATTGCACCACAATAGCGATGCCTGCATGGCCGATCCCCACACCTTTGATCCTGGCAAAATACAAACTGTCTGGAATGGCAACATTAATCAAACCCTGTTAGATCTGGGGGTCTCTAGTTGGCAGAGGTAAGTACCTTTGTCCAAATAGGGACCCTTACTTCTAGTCAGGGTAAGGGGAATACACACTGTTGATAACCCCTGCTCACCCCCTTGGTAGCTTGGCACGAGTAGACAGGCTTATCCCCAAGGCAATGCATAAAGTATTTGCACCAACACCCACAGTAACCTAGTGAAACACCACAAATGGACAACACACAGGTATTCATAAAAATATCAATATCTTTATCTGATTAGGCAAGACAAATGACGACAGAAATCTAACATACAAAAATAATCTCTCTCTAGGAATGTTCTTTGGTAAAAGCTCACTTTAGCAATGTTCTTTGATAAAAAGTTCACTTGAAAAATGAATTGCGGTAATCCTCTGTACCGTGCTTGCAAGCGTGATCAAATGCCAATTATTTAAAAATAAATTGCAGTTATCCTCTGCACCGTTCTTGCAAGTGTGATCAAATTCCACTTCTTAGTTTGGTTTAACTTCCATCAATCACCCCACCTTAATGCGTGAGTGCGGGCCAGCCAATACAGTTTGTAACACCACGATGCGGCCTACCAGCAGCGCGCTCATTCACAACCGCCTTGGGCGGAAGCTGTGGTCCTGTATCGGAGCCATTTACATGAGAGCAAGAAGGGGGCTGGGCAGTCCGGGTTGTCCGCTCTTTTCTCTTGTGAGGCAGCTTTCACCTTTGTGGCGCTCCCCGGCCTCGTGCACAGCTCTGCTCTCATTGATGAGCGTGGGGAAGCCCTGGTTGCTGGGGGATGCCTCGTGCTTCACAGGACTCGGCGTGGCTCTGCCTGGACGAGCCTCCTCATTGCCGGGTAACCCTCAACGCTGGGGCCAATCCCAGCGCGACTCTGTGCTGACGTTGATGGATTCCGGGCCATCGGCCATGAATGCAGGCAAAGTGATATCTTGGCTCCCGGGCCAGTGGTGATGATTGGGGTGCACACAGCGTTTTCAAGCTCCCAGGCCGACGGCGGTGATTTTCGCCCCTTTTGAAGGTCTCTGGTAGTGCACTGACACACACTCTCGGACACCGAGATGATCCCTTGGAGGGTTCACGCTGGAGGCAAGACAGACCTCACAATGAGCACCCGCTGGGTGCCGACCAGCACACCGAGTCAACAAAACACGACACGGGCAGGCAGTGTAGAGTTCACAAGGCCACAGTCTAGGTGTGGGGACATTCACACAGTGCTGCAAGATGGTTTTTCCCAGAAACTTTTGGATCCCTGAGTTTTCAACAGGAGGCCAGCTCATCTCAGGCCCTTGGAGACAAGTACACTTCAGAGGGGACAAAGAACACAGCACAGCTCCTCTTCAAGCAAGGGGGACACAGCACACAGGAGAAAGTCCCTTAGTCCTCTTCCTCAGCAACAACAGCAACTGCAGGTCAGCCCCCCAACACACAGCAATCGCAGCACTTTTACTCAGTCTTCCTGGCTGTTCTTCTTTGGCAGGGATACCTTTTTGATCACAAAGTTATTCCTAGTCTAAAGTTTAGGGGTTTCAGCCCAGATATTTATACCCCAAAAGTCTTTGTTCTTCATGTGTGATGGGTCCTGGACCCAGTCCAAGCCAGTTCTGGGTACACTTGGCCAGTGCACATCGTCTTCCTTTGTGAGTGTGGGCCAGGGCCACCAGACGTACCGCAGGAGGTGGAGCCAGCATTGTGGAAGGCAGGCACAGCCCAATTCAGACCCAGGTGTTACTCCTCTCACCACTCTACATGCAGATAGGTCTATTCAGCCTAGTGCTAACTCACCCAGCCTCCTGGAGCCACCCCAGCCCCTGTCACTCACAAACCAGTCAATCCTCAAGCAGGCAGAGGCGCACAGCAAGTTTGAACAAGAAAATAGCCAGTTTCTAAAAGTGCTATTTCCAAACTTTGAATTTAAAAACCATCCTCCCTAAAAGATGTGTTATTAAATTCTGAGTTCAGGGATACCAGATTCCAACTTTCTATCTTGCTGCTATGGGAAGGTATGCAGGTAAACATGTTATATAGCATTCCCATTCTATCTTATGGGCAAGATAGTCTTTCAATAGTGAAAAATGAAATTGGCAGTATTTTACTATAAGGACATGTTACCCACACTAGTATATGTCCTACCTTTCACATACACTGCACCCTGCCCAGGGGGGTACCTTGGGCCTACCATAGGGGTGTCCAATGTGTAAGGAAGGGAAGGGTCAGGCCTGGCACGTGTGTACAGTGGCCAGGACAACATGGCAGTTAACAAACTGCGCACAGGAACTGCAGTGGCAGGCCTGAGACACCATTTTAGGGCTTCTCATGTGGGTGGCACAATCAGTGTTGCAGGCCCACTAGTAGCATTTGAATCACCAGCCCTAGCACACTCAGTGCACTTTACTAGGGACCTACTGGTAAAATAAATATGCCAATCATGGATAACCAATCACAATAATAACTTGACCAGGAAGCACTTGCACTTTGGCACTGATCAGCAATGGCAAAGTGCCCAAAGCATCTAAACCAGCAAAAATGAATTCCAGGACAGTGTCAAAAACACAGGAGGCAGAGGCAAAAAGTCAGGGGAAAGCATGCCAAGGATGCCAGGTCTAACAAACCCACTCTATATGCGTGTTCCTGGCACTGTACCCATCTGCCCATGAAAGGCCAAAACAACGCCTAAGGCATTTCGCCGGCCCGCCTCGTATTCTGCTTCATTACATGACCCTATTGCATACCAGCCCCTCACCTTCAGACTTCGCTATTTAGCTGCTGTGGATGTGGCAAATGTACAGAATACATTGTAGCCTATTGTGTTTTAACACCTTGTGTCACCCAACACTTTGGACAGCAGCACACTTGTTAGATGACAGTTTCCACAGCCGGCCTAGCTACTAAGGCTATCAGGACGGGGAATTTATTGCTTAACTGAAGCAACCTGGTTCCAGAGTGCACATGCATTGCTGAATTTGACCAGACAATTGCACCGAAATGTCTGATTGCTAAACCATGGCAAAGCATAATGGTGTCAAATCTAGTTTAAGAGGATGTTTGTATTGTGCCAACTATTGCAGTCACCGCACCTTTTTTGTAGTGACAACTTACACAGCTCAGCCGGCTTGATTAACTGCAGTTCGATCACAGGTCCACACTACCTGCTAACCAGCTGTGACCCGAAGTGACCCGAAGTGCCTAGTTCACTTTGTTATTACCTTCTAGTCATTATGTAATCAGAGAGAATTGTGTATTTATTATCCAATGAAAATGTCAGAATCTAAGATTCCCGGTTCCATGTTCTGCCACAGCCCACATTTTTTGGGTCTGCTGGGACCCCTCTGCCTCGCTGCAAGTAACCTGGTAACTTAATACCGCTACCTTAATGCACTTGCCTGTCACTAAAAGACACCTGTCAAAAAAATGACGCACTGCTGCTTGGAGAAGAGGGATTTGAGAGCCAAACGTACCCCAGGCCGCGTTCTTAGCATTTAACTTTTGTAGCGGCTCCAGTTCGTATGAAGTGTGTGTCCATGCCCTGGGAAGGCATACCCCATAGCCTGATCACATTGGTGACTGACCTAGTATGATGTAAAAAGGTTAAACTATCCGATGCTTAGACAATTTGTCCTTAATCGATGATGTCCTCATGTACTTGTCTTGTATCCCTACTTTCTTAAAGGAATTTTGCCTGTTCAGTTTAATCTGTGGTATTTGTCCACAGGCTTCCCAGGATGCTAACTGTTCACAATGTGAGCAGTTGCTTACACTACTGACGGAATCTCCCAGTTACAACTGGAAATTCTTCACCCCCCACCTTAATGTGCTACGTTGAAAGCACTTTGGTACCTAACTTGGATCTCTTCCTGCTGAAAAGATACCACTGCTTAATGTGCGTGACCTGGGTACAAGGTCCTGTTCGCTTGACGCACATGCATGTGACTCAAGTCTAACTAGCTCCCAACCGGGGGTGCTGCTGCTGGCTGAATCCCATCCATGACAGCACAACTTCCGATGGGATGGCCTAAAGTAATGGAAGCCCCTGTGCCCTGCTAGACTACCTTGAGTAATCCTAGGTCATAGTCTGAACTTCTTACTTGTACCTTCCTTAGACAGAGGTGCACCTCTCACTACATGTGATCAGGGTACACACCGGATGAAGCTTTATCCTCTGTTTGCATTTTTGAGCTACATTGCTAAACCATCATAACAATCCAGAGGTTTCCTGCTTGATACCCTCGAGAGAGGCCAGTAATGCTCTCACGAGGTGCCATCCTGGGAACCTGGAATAGCAGCCAATGGAGGACCATAGTGCCCACTACTACACTGTCTAATGTGATTTAGATGTCCCCACGGGGAAATGACAATCTGCAATTTAAATATCTTAATAATAGAATTGGGGTAAATCTAATAAAAGTGCTGGGAGCAAACTGGTGGGGTGCTGTGGGTCTACTGCCCGCAATCCTCCCATGCTCAATCTGGGTTTCGAAGCCCCAGCTTCCCACACCTCGTAATACCCCCTCGGCTTTCACCAATTGCGCATCGACCACTAGGTTCAGCTATACTTTTACCATAAACTCTGCTGTCCGTTTGTCTGTACGAGAAAAGGAGTTATTCAATTAGGCACTCTATGATATCACTCAACAATGATATTAATTGATCTTAAAATAAAGGTCTGGAACCAGTCCTTACACATATCCGGATCTCAACTCATAACCCAACTGTGCACAAAGATTTCCCCATTATGCTGTGCCCCCTGGCCACCGCAGAGGTGCTCTGTTATTCACATTAGGGGTCCCCCCGGTCTCTAAAATTTGGATGGCCTCCCTTTCACATCTGAACTGTTTTGGATCTTTGTTAGGGACATTAGACGGGTGATTATTTTTAATATCCTTTCCAAGGTGGGCACCCCTTACGTGTTACATCGTACTACCCCATTACTATGTACCCCATTCCATCCCAGATCAATGGCTGATCTGAGGCCTTGCCTCTTTAACTTTTTTACAATAGTGAACTAAGGATGTTAAAAAGACTGTTGGCCAAGCAGTAAGGTATCCGGACAAATATACCTGCCCTCCCCTTTTCCCAGCAGTATGCCCAAGTGGCATGCAGCACGAAGAGTTTGTGCCCGAGCATTTGTCCGTCCCGGTTTTGATTCAGTCAGAGAGGCAGCTGCAGTTTCCCTGTGGCTAAATGTACCTCGGCTCTAAGACACATCTGTATGCCTAAGCCCCTCCCAGCTATTGTCATCCCACCATCCAGACAATGTCATGTCAAAATCTCTCAGGCCACCTACCCCAGTTACCGTACTGCCCAAGTGCCGACGCTGCATGGATCCACGTGAACATAATGTGACAAACATCCCAACAAAGGTTTGCCCATAGTAGCAGTACTGTCGGCCGAAGGGAGGAACCACAGTGCATCAGTGCCATCTGGTGGCCTAAACACCTTATGGTACCATGGGAGGTGGAAGTTTACAAAGGGCTCCGTGTGGTAACCGGGACGCATAATAAAAATCGCGTGCGGTATGCTTTAAACCACTTATGAGTATGCACTGATGGGAAGTCAGGCTGATTTACCCCATCCCTGAGATGATTCCTATACCTTATACACATATGATTAACAAGAATTACAACTACATGCGTGACCCCGGAAGTACTAGAACTGTGAAAGCACTGCATCACCGACCAAACCAATGAATCTTCCCCACGCCATCGGGCCGATGCCATAAAATTCTCACACCATCCAGTCTGTCACAGGTTCCAAACCAATCAACAACTGCTTCCGGCCCGACAACTAGACCAAGTGACCTGCCCAGAATCACAGGATAGAGGGCCGACGCTGAGACCCAAACCCGGGTCTCCAGCTCCACAGTTTCAAAAGCCACTGCTCTCACACCAATCAATCCAACACCTCAAGCCAGTTACTGGCGGCACAGCCCCACACCGCCACCCCCCAACAGAGATACACCAACAAGTCCGCTCAGCGCCTCCACTGCTGGGGCTTGAACCGTAGTCTTAGGGGGTGGCTGAATCCAGCACTGAAGGCGTTATATGTGAGTACAGCTCTGGCCTAACAGATGCACCTTGTATCGGATACCAACCGTACCACATCTAGCTGTAAGCTGCTCAGTGCTTTTGATGCATCAGCGCTCCCTGACCCAAAGCCAGCTCACCATGACACAATCAGCTCATGACTAGGACTTATCAGTGCGATGAGAGCACAAGACATACTTGCCTTGCACTAGTTCTTCAACCAAAATCGCCCACAAGAGCCCACCACAAGCCATGTGGCCTCTTAACATTCCCCCTCTGGGGCAGTTGAAAATGGACTGCAAACAACTCCTAGGCATTCTCTACCAGTGTTATAAATGGAGTTTCTGGCTGGCTAGGGTGTACACCTGGCTGAACTCACCACTCTAGTCAGGATAAGGTAGTTACTCACTTCAGCTAACGCCTGCTCACCCCCTTGGTAGCTTGGCAGAGCAGTCGGGCTTATCCCAGAGGCACTGTGAATTGTATGTGCCATATGTACACCTATAGTGGCACACCACACACACCACAAAAGAGACTCCATACAAGGCTATTTAAAATTATCCTTTGTATCCTCCATAAAAATAAAAACTTAGCTCCAACTGCATATATTACACTGTGCTACAAGACCTCGTCATGACTTCACAGGGATTACAGAAATCACTAGGCAAATCGGGCCACTGTCCTACAGATCAGTTAGCACAACCCAGTAGTTACTGGTAGGAACTGTAATTAGCATAACACATTATGCATCTACTTAATAAGCAGTACCCTACTCAACACTTGTAGCAAGGAGCATATCTTAAGTACCTCATGCCCAACTTAGGCATATGCTGATCCCCATGGTGGTGAACTCAATTGTCTTCATACAGGGACTAGGGTGCAGCTTCTACACCCTCCTATTGCCCTTTCTCTGGTAATAATCTTTTACGGTCAATTGAGGTAATAACTGCTCCCAACCGGGACTTTCAATATTTCCCCGGTTTTCTGGCTGAGGAGCGGGCCCCGTTAAGGTTCCACCCGTGGGAGCAAGATAATGGGACCAAGAATCGGCACCTCAGGCAGCTACTCCTGAGCTTGTGTTAGAGGTGCCAACCACTTGTGGGAAACACCAAGGTTCCGAGCCGGCCTCTTCCAGCCTGGATGCTAGGTATGGCTGGTCACACATGGGGTCATGGGTCATGCAGGCTCTCCCTGGAGTTTGGTGCTTGGTCACACAGCAGAAGCTGTGCACTCAACTATGGTGGATGTCTCCCCTCATTAGGAGAGGAGCCCCCCGGGGCAGCACAGCAGCTCACAGCCTCCCTTGGATCATCCACCCATTTCCCGAAAAGATCCTGCTGGGGCGGCACAGCCATTGTACAGCTACCGGCAGGAGAACCAATGAGGCGGCGGCGTCATGCCTCGTCTGCCATACACTACTGGAGTGCCCGCCAGTACTCTCTAAAGCCCACTCTCTCTGGCAGTAGCTTGTGTCTCCCGCGGACCCGCTGGTGGCCCGTACGTGCAAACCAGCGGTCAGGTGCGGCATTGAGCACCAATTATAAATTGAACAGCCCCAGCCTTGCCGAGCCCCCTCATGTCCGACCTGCAGTAGGTTGCCAAACCGCGCATCCGATCGATTATGCATGCCACCCCAGCATTGCCACGAGTAGCTGAGGTGTCCACAGCCAGGACCTGGGACAGGTGGGAGGCCCGATTGTTCCTGAGGCCTGCTTGCTGCAGCTGCACAATCCGTCCTCTCTGATAGCTGCCTCAGCCTACCCAAGTTGCCAGGGCGGGGTGCAGCCAGGGCTACGGCCAGATAGTGCGAGCATTCTATTGTTCGTCACATGATGCACGCCCCGCAGGTAGGTCATGAGCAGGGAGGCCAGCGGCATGCGGGCCACTCCTCAAGCAGCTACTCCATTCACCGGATGCATCCCTGGACAATGCCACTGTGGTGAGCAGCCCCCACCGGAGAGGTGAGCGTCGAAGCCTTTGGCGGGCGCTAACTGAAGCAATTCCCCCAGCCGTCCAGGCCCGCAGCCTCATACCCAGGTGGACAACATCAGCTTCCTATTGATACCTGCCTTTGGCTCTCCTGCGTGGGACCGACGCACAGAGGATTTGGGGTTTGGATCGAGGGCAATGTATTGATCCTCACGCCAACTTCACATGCCATAAGGGGACAGGGGCACGCAGCCCCCAGACAAACAGCAGCAAAATGCCCAGACTCACCGCCGCAAACCACCGCCTAGCGACCCAAGGACCCCCTCCTCCGCCATTTGGACTGCACTGGCGACATGACAAGGAAGCCTGGAGATAATGGGGATTGAACCCAGGGCCCAATACATTCAAAGGATGCACCCTACCACTGAGCTACATCCCTACGCCCTTTAAGATTTTGCTGGTGCATAAATGCTGCCGTGACCAAACTGCCTGCTCCTTTCACCCTCGGTGCACTAGATTAAAAAAGTGAAGTGTGGGGCAGCGGAGAACACCGATTACAAATGCCTGAAGGTGGGGGCAGGGGCATCCTGCCCCAAAACACAGTCTCAGGTGGTGAGAGACACAGTCCCAAAGGGCCCCCAGACTCACCACAGAAAAAACACTGACTCTGTCTCTCGAGCCTAGAAACCGACACAACACGGTACCAGGGGTCGACCTAGATGGCGTGTCCCGAGCCGAAGTGACCTTGGCGCTAAAGGAATGCTGGATGGGCAGGAGGGGAATGTCAACCTTGCTCCCCCCACTCGGTGTGCCGGAAGTGACACAGGCAATGCGTCGGACCTCAGGACCCCACTGGACCGGTTAGGTTCTGCCAAATGTGGCACTAAGGTCGCCACCCTCTGAGGGGCACCCCCTGCAATGGCCACGGGCAGCGGAGAACACCGAATACAAATGCCTGAAGGTGGGGGCAGGGGCATCCTGCCCCAAAACACAGTCTCAGGTGGTGAGAGACACTGCCCCAAAGGGGCCCCAGACTCACCACAGAAAAAACACTGACTCTGTCTCTCGAGCCTAGAAACCGACGCAACACGGTACCAGGGGTCGACCTAGATGGCGTGTCCCGAGCCTAAGTGACCTCGGCGCTAAAGGAATGCTGGATGGGCAGGAGGGGAATGTCAACCTTGCTCCCCCCACTCGGTGTGCCGGGAGTGACACAGGCAATGCGTCGGACCTCAGGACCCCACTGGACCGGTTAGGTTCTGCCAAATGTGGCACTAAGGTCGCCGCCCTCTGAGGGGCACCCCCTGCAATGGCCACGGGCAGCCTCAAAACCTTGAATGACATAAGTATGGACACTGGGGTTATGTGGCAATGGAGGATCAGATAATGCAAGAGGTTGGATACAATTATGCGGCAAGAAAAGTTACATTATGAGACTCAAGGTGGTTTATTCTTTGGCCTTTTTGTCATTGTAACCAATATTATTACTCTATGGGCAAAAGTTTTACTGATTACCGTAATCAGCAACTAACCGCCTACCACTTAACTTTCAAAGCCACCCTCCACATTTTGGCACCAAAAGCTGCAATTTTTTGGGATTAGATCCCTTCAGGAAAAAAAAAAAAATATGTGTATAAACTTTTTTTATTGAGCAGAGCAGATGGGCAGTTAATACAATATACAATAATCAATGATCAGGAATAATAAAAAAAACTGTTTTAAAAACAAGTGAAGTTTGGTAGAATCCTTTGATCAGTAATATTTAGCATCAATATTGATATGAAACAGGAGAAGAAAAACAATGTTCATAGTACCATAATTTCTAAAGTGCAATCAGTGTTAGATGTTAAAATATAGCAGGGATGACCGGAAGCCTATATTATTGTTGTTATTAGACTTTGCCCCCTAGTCCAGGTCGTGTTAGTTAAATAGATAAACATTCTATCCATTCTAAAAAAAAAACTGGTACATTACAGTACCAACATATCTTAGCTTACATAAATAACAAGAAAGTGCCCAGTGCTAACATTTCTACCGTCCCAGTTTAAAAAAATGCTAACAGTGCAAATTGCTAGAATATTGCAGGGTTAATCAGCCTTATTGCTGTTATTTACCTTTGCCCACCAATAAAGATATATTTCTTGATTGAGTAGACATTCTGCTTAGGCAGAGAGCCCTGCAGCTTTCTGCTGTCCCAGTTTCAAAAGTGCTAACAGTGCAAAGTGCTAGAATATTGCAGGGTTAAAACAGCCTTATTGTTGTTATTTACCTTTGCCCACCAATATATATGCATTCCTTGATGAGTAGACATTCTGCCTAGGCAGAGAGCCCTGCAGCATTTAAGCGCAATCGTGACTATCCTAAAATTTATAACAATAAAGTGCTGAGTGCTAAAGTGCTAGGTATTGGTCAAGGGCTGCTCGCTATTGGAGAATTTCCAGACAGTAGTAAACTTTTTCATTGCCCCAACTCCTTTGGCGTAGGCCTCTTCAAACCTTCTTGTCCTTTACATTTTATTTACCCATTTTGAGTAAGATGGTACATCCTCTGACCTCCAATTTTGGAGGATTAGGAAATGGGCTACTAGGGAACAGATCGCCGTGTATGTCTCTTCGGCTTTAGTCAAGTCAGATCTTCTTTTGGAAATGCCAAAGAGAGCAACCTCGGCTTGGGGGTCTGTCCATCAACTGTTGTATTTGCATTTGTCACCCCGAGTGGGACGGGTATGCTCAGACGTGAGTCCTGTGCTCTCCATGCCACTAGAATCAAGCTATCCTGGCTGAAGAGGGGTGAAACCCAGAAACCGGTCCTAGGATGCTTGTTTCCAGTCCAGGGAGGACATGGCTTGGCAGTTTGGGCTGGACTGTTCACATGAGGCACAGGGTCAAGACTGATTTGCATATGGCTGGGTTCAAACAGGAATGGCATGTTGAGCAAAAAAACGATGGATTTAGGCCCAGATCTCTGTACTGGGGTGAATGTATGACATTGTTCTGCATTCTGTCCATCAACTGTTGTTTTTGCACTCGGCTTCGGGGTCAAGCATCTTATTGATGGCCTGGCTCATTGAAGAAAAGATCTTACCCCAAAATATTTTGAGCTTTGGACATGTAAAAAATATATGGAGCCAGTCGCCCCCGTCTCGAAGCTGGCAACGAAAGCATTTATTTTCTACTCCCGGAAAGCGTTTATTAAAGCTTTTGGGGTGAAATAGGTCAACCAATGAGATAAAAAAGACATCCTTTTAAAATTGGCTGCTCTAAGGCCCTTACTTCCTAACTGAGCAATCTCCTCCCACTCCTGCCTCGAGAAGGAACAATTCGTTTTGCGGATTATTTTGGCCAGAACTTCTTCAACCAAAGGGGACTCTTCACCCTTTCTCAGCAAGGAATACCAGTTTCCCACCCCCCTCAATTTGGCTTTATAAAGGACGTTGGCCTGAACTGATGGCATCCCACATGTCAACAGATTATATTTATTTATGAAGTTTACAATCTGGAGATATTCCAAAAACCCCGGTTTTAATCAATTTTCAGATCTATCTAAGACCTCTTGCCATGTGATAAGTTTCCGTGAGGTAAGGAAGAGACCCAATTCTCCTAGACCACAGTCATTCCATCTTTTGAGCCTACTGGAATGGATTTGAAGCCCAAAGATTTTACACTTCTCTAATTTCAATAAGTAAAAGCCAGCGAACCCAACTTGTTTAAAAAAGGACTGTAGTCTATCAGAGAAATCCCGGATAGTCTTGTGTCGGGTCTTTTTGGGTAATATAGCTGTTTTTAGAAAAGTAGGAACTTGCGATCCAGACTCCTGTATCATTCTTTCATAAAAAAACAAATCTAACAGACCATTAGGATCCAATAAACATGCTACCAGATACAGGATCTCTGCCATGTAATAAGTGCAAATATTTGGTAGCGCTAAACCCCCTTGAGCGGTTCCCAACTGTAATATAGGTAGCTTAACCCTGGAAGCTTTCCTATTCCAAACAAAATCCCTGATCATTGACTCAATCTCTTTAAAGAAATGGGAATTAATCTTTAGCGGTACATTTATAAAAAGAAATACCAATAGGGGAAGTATAGACATTTTAATAAGTGCTATGTGTCCAATCAAAGTTAATGGTAGAAGAATCCATCTATCGAGTAAAATTTAAATTTTATTGCGCATCGCTAAATAATTCAAACTAAATATTTGTTCAAATTGATTGGAGAAATAAATACTTAAGTATCTAATAGGTTCTGCCTTTAGGGCTTGGGATTTTAAGTTTAAGGGCAGAAAATTACAATCCACATTCAGGTGTCGATTCCGATCCTGAAAAAACCGGGTACGAATCGTCGGACGGAGCGTTTTCTCCATCCGACCCGTACCCGGGAAAAACACCTTACAAACCCGCAAGTACGATTCATACAGAAACACCGTTTCCGTACGATTCGTACAAAACACCGACCGGCAAAAAATAACATACAAATCGGATCCGGGAAACCGCGGACGTGACGTCCGGACGGAGTCAGGCAGCGTTTCACGAACAAGCAAGTACGGTCCGTGCCCACGTCACTCCGCACGGATAATATTTTACGGCAGCCAAAAACTGCCAGGAAATCAGGACGACGCACAGAAGGAGCACCTGTACGCGTCGGACAGCCATGGACCCCAACCTACGTGTCATCCCGGCCCTCATAGCAGTCCACCTGGTGTACAGGAACCGACGCAGACGCCGCAGAAGGTCAGAACAACACCCAGGGGCAAAGGGGGGGCAGGGGCAGGAAACATAACCCCCACCCAAGTCAAAATTCATACATGCCCTGTACATACCTGACCCCCAGGGCATGGTCACTTGGGGGGCGGGGGCGTCTCCACCAAGGCCTGCATCCGCCACAACGGAAGTCGACATGGACGTGAACCGGCAACACAACAATTGTGGTACGCACCGTACCCACGCCTTAAGAGCGTGGGTACGGGTCGTACCACGCCCACCCCTACGTCAACCCAACAATGGCGGTATGGCCCGTACCCACGTCCCAAAGCATGGGTACGAGCCGTACCGCCGTACCCCTACGTCTCCCCAAAAATGGAGGTATGGGCCGTACCCATGCCTGTGGGACGTGGGTACGGGCTGTACCGCCATTGTTGGGGTGCCGTAGGGGTACGGCCCGTACCCACGCCTCAAAAGCGTGGGTACGGGTCGTACCACGCCAGTGGACAGACACATAGGGGTGTGGCCATCAGCCCCAGCAGTGCCCAGACACAGGAGGGGTGGGTGCAGAGTCCTCCCAGCAGTGCCCAGACATAGGAGGGGTGGGTGCAGAGTCCTCCCAGCAGTGCCCAGACACAGGAGGGGTGGATGCAGAGTCCTACCAGCAGTGCCCAGACATATGAGGGGTGGGTGCCTATCACTCCCAGCAGTGCCCAGACACAGGAGGGGTGGGTGCAGAGTCCTCCCAACAGTGCCCAGTCACAGGAGGGGTGGATGCAGAGTCCTCCCAGCAGTGCCCAGGCATATGAGGGGTGGGTGCCTAACACACCCAGCAGTGCCCAGACACAGTAGGGGTGGGTGCAGAGTCCTCCCAGCAGTGCCCAGACATATGAGGGGTGGGTGCCTATCACTCCCAGCAGTGCCCAGACACAGGAGGGGTGGGTGCAGAGTCCTCCCAGCAGAGCCCAGACACAGGAGGGGTGGGTGCAGAGTCCTCCCAGCAGTGCCCAGACATATGAGGGGTGGGTGCCTATCACTCCCAGCAGTGCCCAGACACAGGAGGGGTGGATGCAGAGTCCTCCCAGCAGTGCCCAGACATATAAGTGGTGGGTGCCTAACACTCCCAGCAGTGCCCAGGTACAGGAGGGGTGGGTGCAGAGTCCTCTCAGCAGTGCCCAGACACAGGAGGGGTGGGTGCAGAGTCCTCCCAGCAGTGCCCAGACACAGGAGGGGTGGGTGCAGAGTCCTCCCAGCAGTGCCCAGACATATGAGGGGTGGGTGCATATCACTCCCAGCCGTGCCCAGACACAGGAGGGGTGGGTGCAGAGTCCTCCCAGCAGTGCCCAGACACAGGAGGGGTGGGTGCAGAGCCCTCCCAGCAGTGCCCAGACACAGGAGGGGTGGGTGCAGAGTCCTCTTAGCAGTTCCCAGACATATGAGGGGTGGGTGCCTATCACTCCCAGCAGTGCCCAGACACAGGAGGGGTGGATGCAGAGTCCTCCCAGCAGTGCCCAGACATATGAGGTTTGGGTGCCTAACACTCCCAGCAGTGCCCAGACACAGGAGGGGTGGGTGCAGAGTCCTCCCAGCAGTGCCCAGACACAGAAGGGGTGGGTGCAGAGTCCTCCCAGCAGTGCCCAGACACAGGAGGGGTGGGTGCAGAGTCCTCCCAGCAGTGCGCAGACATATGAGGGGTGGGTGCCTATCACTCCCAGCCGTGCCCAGACACAGGAGGGGTGGGTGCAGAGTCCTCCCAGCAGTGCCCAGACACAGGAGGGGTGGGTGCAGAGCCGTCCCAGCAGTGCCCAGACACAGGAGGGGTGGGTGCAGAGTCCTCTTAGCAGTTCCCAGACATATGAGGGGTGGGTGCCTATCACTCCCAGCAGTGCCCAGACACAGGAGGGGTGGATGCAGAGTCCTCCCAGCTGTGCCCAGACATATGAGGTTTGGGTGCCTAACACTTCCAGCAGTGCCCAGACACAGGAGGGGTGGATGCAGAGTCCTCCCAGAAGTGCCCAGACATATGAGGGTTGGGTGCCTAACACTCCCAGCAGTGCCCAGGTACAGGAGGGGTGGGTGCAGAGTCCTCCCAGCAGTGTCCAGACACAGGAGGGGTGGGTGCAGAGTCCTCCCAGCAGTGCACAGACACAGGAGGGGTGGGTGCAGAGTCCTCCCAGCAGTGCCCAGACATATGAGGGGTGGGTGCCTATCACTCCCAGCCGTGCCCAGACACAGGAGGGGTGGGTGCAGAGTCCTCCCAGCAGTGCCCAGACACAGGAGGGGTGGGTGCAGAGCCCTCCCAGCAGTGCCCAGACACAGGAGGGGTGGGTGCAGAGTCCTCTTAGCAGTTCCCAGACATATGAGGGGTGGGTGCCTATCACTCCCAGCAGTGCCCAGACACAGGAGGGGTGGATGCAGAGTCCTCCCAGCAGTGTCCAGACATATGAGGTTTGGGTGCCTAACACTCCCAGCAGTGCCCAGACACAGGAGGGGTGGGTGCAGAGTCCTCCCAGCAGTGCCCAGACACAGGAGGGGTGGATGCAGAGTCCTCCCAGAAGTGCCCAGACATATGAGGGTTGGGTGCCTAACACTCCCAGCAGTGCCCAGACACAGGAGGGGTGGGTGCAGAGTCCTCCCAGCAGTGCCGAGACACCGGAGGGGTGGGTGCAGAGTCCTCCCAGCAGTGGACAGAGACATGGTGGTGTGTACACCATCCTACAAGTAGCAAAACTCCATGGGTGCATGAAGGCATACACAAAGTGTGACTATATTGAGAGTGGCATGCCAACACATCACTGACAGCAGTGTCCTACTCCCTTGAGGGTGGATGTCCATCCTCCACTGCATGACACACCACATGTGGGTGTGATGACATATGAAACATGCTTACCCACCCCTGGCACTGGCAGCACAATACACACACTGAGAGCATGCAACAAGACTGTATATTCATGTGCCACCCTACTAAACTAAGAGACCCAAAGGGAACACACACTGTCACGCACATTCCAGGACTGATAGGAATGTACAGGTGCTGGGGCAGCCAACAAGTTGGTGCCTCCCATGGAAGGAAAAGGGTGGAGTACCCACAGATACAATGCCCACAAGCGTCAGACAGGTGCCCAAAGACCCTGCAGAACACGTAACACATGTGTGCGAGGCTGGGAGTACACACATGCCTAGTGCGTAAAGGGAACATGTCCACATGAAGTCATATCAATATACTCCATACACAAGTACAGTGACCACCAACGATGCCACAAATGATGCAGGTGGAGACATTGCCGAGCATGCATGTCCAAAGTTGAAGGGATCCGTCACACACCCAGGCAATGTAGACAGAGCTCAGCACAACAATTGGGAAACACCCTGCAGGGAAGATGTCAGGGTCCACACAGGAAGGAACACACCTTGGGACAATGTCACCATACAGTAAGAGCTTACATGACCAAAGATTTTTTGCAGATACCTTGTGATGGCCCACAGATACTAGGGTACACCCCATGAGCAGCACACTACAACATTTCCCAGACACCTAACACATTATCACCACCCCAAATCATGGAGCAGCACCACCAACAGCAAGACCAGTAAAGCATTTGTGTGCAAATGAAAAACAAAATGCTTTATTCAGCATGAAAAATCAGCTAAAGAAATGTCAACTATATACAGAGCCCATAGGCCAGGCCATGTGCCAAGTCCTGGTGGGGGACACTTGGGGACGCGTCTCCCCTAGCTTGCCTGCACAGTTCACACTTCCATATCATCCACAGAAGGGGGGGCATCATGTGGGGGGGAAGGACCAGGCACCGCAGGGACAGGAG
This sequence comes from Triturus cristatus, assembly GCF_964204655.1. NCBI lineage: Eukaryota > Metazoa > Chordata > Amphibia > Caudata > Salamandridae > Triturus > Triturus cristatus. The sequence continues at coordinate 1,806,337,505 of NC_140590.1, forward strand.
GGGCAAGGGTAGGTGTCGTGGGTGCAGGGACGGACGACTCCACCACAGGGGGTGGGGCAGTGCCAAAGGTGGTGGTTAGCAGGGCGCTGCACATGGTTGCGAGCTCTTCCAGCGTCTCCCCTGCACCCAAATGAACCACAGGCCCCAAGGAGGGGGGGGGGGTCGGAGGGATGGGTTGCAGCGCTACTGGGGGAGGGTGTGGACAGGGGGGGGACTCAACTACCCTGGCCGGGCACTGCCTCCACCGCTTGCGGGGTGGTGCCTCACTGGGGCTGAGGGACACACTGGCCATGAAGGACTCCTTATCTGACAGTTGGCCAGGAGAGCTAAGGGGAGTGGATTTGGAGGAAGTGGGTTGTGAGGACTGCGCACTCCCACTGTGGCTGCGTGGCTGCCGTTTGCCCCCCGACCCAGTGGCTGTGCCTACTTCCCCCTGTGTGTGCGTGACAGGAGGTGTGCGCTTGGCCTTCCCTGGTGGTGTGCTGCCTGTGTCTGGTGGGGTGCGTGCATGGGGACGTCTGGGTGTGCGTGGGACAGGCATGGGAGTGGGAAGTGTGGATGGTGCAGGGGTGGGGGGGGACGGAGCGCTGCTGGAGATCCACTGCTGCAGTCAGTGATGAGTCTATGGACCTCAGCAACATCCGTTGGTCCGACATCGCTGCTGACATGCCCTCCATGTACGACACCATCTGTGTCAGCAGTGTGGTGTGGCCATGGAGGACATTAAGCAGCGATGTCTGACCAACCTGCAACTGCCGCAGAATGTCCAGAGACTCGGCATTGACGGCAGCAGGGGAGACAGGGGCAGGGGGTGCGGTGCATGGCACGAAGGAGACATGTTGTCGCCTAGCACGGAGGGAAGGGACCCGAGCAAGTGGGAGGCCGGTGATGGGAATGGAGGGGGCTGCGAGAGATGGAGTGTTGCTTTCAGCTCTGGGAGCAGCCTCCTCCCCCTCTGGGAGCTCAGCCTCGGACCCGTCAGCGTCAAAGTCGGTGGTGGGACTGGACAGGTCCTCCGCCTCACTCCCCTCGGCCTCCGTGCCACTCGCTGCGCCAGACTCGCCAGCACTGGTGGCACCGGTGCTGGATCCCTCCTCAAGGTCCGTGCCAGTGTCTCCCTCGGTTTCCCCCGACGATGCTGTGGGCAAGGTGAAGAGACAGGAATAATCAGACACCCATATACATATGACACATGATTCAAAACTACATAGGTCACAGTGCATAGCATGAAAAACAACATGAGTAACATCTACAATACTACGCACATATGTAGGCCCTGCACCACACAGTTGGTTGACCCACCATGCAACTGGGAAACAATGGAGAGCATGACACAACAGCAATTGACTTGATATCAAATTAGACAGAGGAGCCAGTCTCTGGGGACAGTCGAGCACAGCATCTGGACTACACACCGTTGCCAAAAAAGGGATAAGCAGGAACCATGTCTCCTAACTTTTGGCACATGCTGCTTAGCAAATACATGAAACCATGCCCAACATGACTGGGTCACTGCATGTTGAGTGTATGTTCGACCAATCATCACACACAGGCCAGACCTGGCAAGGAGACATAAGGTTTGGACATGTAGGCCTTCCCTGCACAAACCCCACCCTACCTGAGACAATGTGATTGAGACAGAGGAAGTACTTACACCTCCTACTCGGGGATTACAAACATGCCCTTCAATAAATCCTGAGTGTACACAAAGTACCCCTCGTGCGCCTGTCCACACATATAATTGACTAACAACCATCATCAGATAGTTGTACCAAGACACACAGGCACTGGCCACTGTGAGTATGCACAAGCCAAATTGGGTCACCCTGTACAGTGGACACATGTAGCACACTTTACGTAAATACAAATTAGGCCAGGGTACAATGCCACAGAGCCCAACCTATGCTGAAGACACAGAGAATGTCGACAGTGTTGGATGACACACATGATACCTAGGAAAAGGTGCCCCAGGGGACTGTAGTGGCCACACTCCTCCATGGTCCTGTATGGATATGACTGCAACAGAAGCGACCATCCCTGCACAATGCATATCTCACACTCATGCACATCATGTCTGAGGGCACAACATTGGTCATGCATGCTGTAAGGCAGTACACTTTAAAGACACACTCCTATGTCGGGACTCAGCAGCAGTGCCAACTAACATGGACCCCACAATGACTGAACTGGCCAGGGCACAGGCAAGCTCACAACACATGTAACACACCACCCCCACACATGATGTTGCAAGCATTGGGCACTTGGATTAACTGCCAGCCTAGATATCCTTGTGCAAGAGTGACTACCCACTGCCCCGGGAACACATGTCAAGGAGGGGAAGGGAGGAATAACAGCACGGGTTGACTTTGTGGAACAGGATATGCACTGCACATTTAAACCCTGGCAGTGTATCCATGCGACTGCGCACTTCCAAAAGCTGGTGACACACAACAAACACACATGTACCTACCCCCTTCCTGCTGCTGCTTCTCCAGTAAGCGCCTATCCACCTCTGGGAAGACCACCGCCAGGACACGCTTCATTAGGTGGGTCAGTCGGCGACTCCCGCTATGGGGGCGTGGTGGTGAGTCCCCCAGCAGGACCGGGGCGATCCTCCTGGTCCTGCACCGGATATCCTGCCAGCGTTTCCTCACCTGGGCCAGGCGCCGCTTCCGACCTCAAGGCCCTGACGGCCGCCTTCCAGATCTCCCCCTTGGCATAGGTGCCTACCTGTGAGGATGACAAAGTGAGACAACATCAATGCACCTGCTACATGTCACAGAGACACACATTTTAACAATTTGGCAGGTGTGAACAGGGCATAGTATGCAGCCAACTCATTGCACCTTTGTCATAGGGACATTATCCTCTGGGGAAGGCAAAATGCACTACGTGGCTTTTAAAGTACACAGGTGGCATGAGGGGTGTGGCAGAATCAATGATCATGGCTCACACTGTGCATCACAAGCTACACCAGGATTATGTGCAGCACCTCAAAGCAGTCACATGCCCCAGGCCACTGACGCAACCTCAGCAGAGTACACAGACACACACAGGCACAGGACAATCACCTGCCATTGGCAACTGCGGGTACAAACCTCACTCTGCACATGTGCCACTTGACTGGGGGGTGTCACAGGTGTTGGGCTAGCCCAGCACGTCAGACACACAGCACTGCTCCCTGCTCACATCAGATGGGTAGGGTATATGCATCCCTCATGCATCTGGGCAGTAACACTCCACATGGACACTCACCCACATGACAGGGGACTTACACACACACCAATGTCCAGGGGATGAACACATCATTTGGACACTCTAACCACAGGTACACTCAACTCACACACATCTGTGGGTACAGTCACTTGTCACACTGGGGGAACACAGAATCACATCAGGGCTGTAGAAACAACATTCCCAAGTGGATTAGCCAGGCTGAATGTGGCATGCACCATGCAGTGATTGTCACAGCAAGCACTATGCAAGTGAGGAGTGCAGACATGCACTACAGCATGCGCTGCATGGAAGACATGAGGCATTCCCTCCCTGGGACCCACTCTAAACAACATTGCATGTCTGTCACACCTGGACACAATGCCAGAAGTGACAGTCACAAAAAAGGGGCACAGTCTAAGCTAGTGGAGTCAGCACTCACCTGCTTCCCTGGTCTCCCATACAGGCTGGGGTACTGAGGGAGGATGACATCCAGCAATGCCACATTCTCCTCCAGGGTGAATGGCTGGGCCCTCTCCACAGACCTGGACATGGTGCCAGAGGAATCACGAGCAGCAGCAGTGGTGTGGAATGAAAGGTTGTGCAGGCAAGTGCTCTCTTATGGGACCTGGCTGCCTTATATTTGCCTTGCTGGCCTGTTTCATTTACAGGAGTACAGAGTGATTGGTCAATCTCATTTGCGTCCTACGTTTCCTCCAATCCCTTTAAACCTACCCTAGTCAGGGGCTTTGCATGGTTTAAAAATTGAGCATGATGTCAAGTCAACAACCACTTTGCAACATAGTATATTGTCTCCAACCGACTCTTGCTGGCCACCTGATGAAAAAATTTGAAATTGAAACTCGGTCTCCATGACAACCAGCATGCATTTAGGCCCTTATACTTGTCCCTCATGTGTCCTCTATGTAATTTCCCTATACACACACAGGAACGGTGCGTTCCACGCCCCTAGGGCACCACCACTTCAGTGATACGGTCCGTACACACGTGTGTAGGGTCCGTATCACTATGGTTGTGCTTCCGTAGGCGTACGCCATAGGGATACGGTCCGTACACGTGTGTGTAGGGTCCGCATCACTATGGTTGTGTTGCCGTAGGCGTACGCCATAGGGATACGGTCCGTACAGGCGTGTGTAGGGTCCGTATCACTATGGTTGTGTTGCCGTAGGCGTACGCCATAGGGATACGGTCCATACAGGCGTGTGTAGGACCTCAGCAGTGTGTCAGGGAAAGGGCAGGAATGCACTATATTTAAAATAATCCAGTATGGTGGATGAGGTCATTAGTGATGTCATAGCTAATGTAATAAATTATGTCATCATCATCATCATCAAATAACTTTATTCGATTCATATGAATCATAAAAGTATACATCATAAGTAAAACAAACAATAAAACTTGCTATACAACATTTAGTGTGGATAAATATATAGATTCATAATTGTACAAGTTAAAAAGAAAAGAAGAGAAAAAAAATAGTTAAAAGCATTCCACATTTACTGTATCAATCCAATATTTACAATATGAATTTTAGACCTATAGTCACGCGGCCCAGTTTCCCTAGCACGATTCATATATTTTCCTAATTAATAAAGCGGTTCTGACTAAATTAAGCACAGCACTACAAATGACAGCAGCCCTGAAACACCACACCCAGCAAGACCCCCTACACTGCCCGAACACCACTGCTCTGCTCTTTGTATAGGTACACCAATTGATGACACCATCCTTTTCAGTGCAGCACAGACACAATGATGTGATGTCGAAGGTACAGGTTTGTGCACTGAAGACCATGCAGAACAGGGTTAGAAACCCTGAAAAATTGCATGCTCTCCCTTCTTTTGGAAAGCTGAGAATATGTGAACTTCAATGAGATGAGGGTCAATCATTACAGCACATCTCCTGTAAGAGTGGAGATGCACACACCAATGCTACTATGGTGAGGCAAGAAAAAAGACCGTGACAGATTAAATATTCACTTGGAGGTAACTTGCTGAATTGGTGAAACTGTCTTCTTGCATGGGAAAGGGCATGCCAACAAAGCATTAGTCATTGCTCACTCATAGACCCCTTTTATGGATTTATTTCTTCGATTGAAAAAAAACCACCCTGGGTCTTCATAGGGAAAGGCATTGTGACTTGTACACCAAGAACTTATTTAAGACAATGTCATGCAGTGCAGCAAATCACCATGCTGCACTGTTTTGTGTGTCAGGGAAAGGGCAGGAATGCACCATATTTAAAATAATCCAGTGCACTCCTGCCTTTTCCCCTGCGCTGGCGTCCTTGTTGGCTGCCAACGCAGGAACCCTTGCACCATGGTGCAAGGGTGCCTGTACTGCATACAGGATTGTTTTTGTCCAGGAGGGAGCTCTTTCCTGCACAAAAACAATCCTGAGAGGCATATTCCTCTATCTATGTTGCACACATAGAAAGAGGAAGTAACAAGGAGGAATATAGATATTTCCCTTTCTTAGGCCTCTTCTGGGAAGGCATAGCTTTCCGGCACATTCCCAGGATTACCAGTTGTGGTAAATATGGGAATGTGTCAGAAACCATGAGCGGTGCATGAGAACACCCATACAACACCAATGGAGTGCCTCTCTAGTGCAGAGTAAGGCAATGCACTGATTCGCACTGTGTTGCTGTGCTTGGGATTTGTGAAGCCACACAGGGCCACGCAAGGTGGCCTTGCGTGACTTTACAAATTTAATTTCTGAGTTGCGACTCTCATGCACTAAATTGCATGATGCAAGAGCGATGCAACAGGACTCGTGAATATGCCCCCTAGTTATTCTTTTAACCTGTCTGTACTGATCCACTTTTTAATCTATGTTCTATAAAAGTCACACCTACCACCATGAGGCCTGATTCAGAGTTTGGTGTAACTAACAATCCTCCATAGTTGGGGTTGTCTCTCTCAACTTCATAATTATGCCTATCTTTCAAAAAATGTAGCAATTTAGATTTAATGTAAAATAATCAGTCACTTTACATTTACAGCACTTAAGCAGTTGCTTGCTCAGAATGCACTTTGATGCAAAGTGCCCAAAGTCAAACTCCTTTGAAACGTGATTTAGCTTTCATGTTTTAGATTTTGTTAAAAGTTACGTTATATTTCTTTCCAGATGGTAGATATCAATCAAACTTATGGTCAGAATTTGTTCTTGTGGGGGTACTCTGATCTTCCTAACTTGCGAATTCCCATCATTGTTGGATTCCTGCTCTTGTATCTAAAACAGTTTCAGGTAACCTTACCGTCATATCTTCTGTTTACTCAGACTCACACCTCTACACTCTCATATATTTCTTCTTTGCAAACCTTTTTTTTGTAGGCATCTCCTACACTACTGTAATGATCCCAGAAATGCTGGCCAGCATCTTTCTTTTGGAAACACATATTACTCTTCAGGAATGCCTGCTTCTGGTGTACTTTTTTACGGCCATGACTTCAACAAAATTTCTTCTACTGACCATTATGTTGTTTGATCGCTATGTAGGCATCTGCAATCCCTTACAGTGCACAATGATTATGAGTAGGTCTGAGTTTCTGTAAATTGCTACTTGAGCATGGATTTTAGGATTTTGAAGCCAATATTCCACACTGTTCTTTTATCAACATTCTCCTTCTGTAAGACTCGTGAAATATACCACTTATTCTGTGAAAACACCGTCCAGATGACACTTTCCTGTACCACAACTCGTACCATTGAAAGAATGACTTTCATCCTTGCTGTGATAGTGGTAATATTCTCATGGATTGTAATTATCACCTCATACATTAAAATCATCTCAGCCATTCAGAGACAAAAGGCCTTCTCTAATTGTGCGTCTCATATCACAGTGGTCATTTTATTCTATGGAGCCATCATGTTTGTCTATATAATGCCAGTCGTGAGAGCAAAATGTTCTTCTTGGTCAAAACTGGAGTGGTCCCAATGTGCAACCCCATAATCTATGCTCTTAAAAGGAAAGAGTTTAAAGATGCCTTGAAAAGAAGAACAGGTAGAAGATCACAAAATATGGAACAAGCTTGAAGATCAATTAAAATGTGCACTATGTTTAATATATAATTATTTATAATGAATTGTGTTTCGCACTCACAAGAATTTGGTCAATACTGGGTTTTACGTGTCATAAAAGTATTTTTCAGCCTAACACGCCAATGTGGGTATGGACACTGACAGGTTTTAAAGGCATTGTATAATGTGAGGCAGTCTGCATCTTAAATAAGGGATCAGATAACATGAGATGTCTATTTATTTTTCCTTATGCATGGTTTCATCATGGAGGGTTGATGCTCATGGTTCTACTTTTTAAATTAGTCATGAACATCAGAGTGGACAGTTCCATGGACAGGGCCTGGAATTGTTTAGAGTATAATATGAGTACAGTAGTTTTCAGGAAAATAAATAACAAAATGTGCATACAAGGGAATGTTTTCTGTTTTGAAAATACTACAGTTATATTTCATATAGCTACCATAATATAGGCCCTATTAACTTCATTACCCTTCACCTATATTCTTCCCTACATTACACTTGCCACGGTTTACAGGGACTGACCTTTTACCTAGATCCAACACTGCATTCAGAACGTGGGTTTTCCCTAGTTCGAAATCTCAAACATTATGTATGAGGCTTCTTGAAGTAGAGCGGGACTACCATCTCCTGTATAAAATCTATGTATAAAGTTCATGCCCAATGTCATCCTTAGGCCGACACAGTAATGCAGCAAGGTAGGACCCCTTGGGATACCTATGGTTATTTATGCATCACATCTTGCTAATATAGACAGAGGAGACCAAGGTTTCCCGGCCGACACACTGAACAGAGAAGCTGAGGTTCCTGCATCCAAACATTACAGCTCGGAGTGGTCTAACATCCCTCACGGGGTGTCAACCTCGAGACCAGGAAGGGGTTCCACCGTCTCACACTTCAGGCAATGGGGTTGACTAAATCCTAGAGAGATTCTTGGTGTAACATCTACACACATGCTAGGTACACTAAGGTACATCTAGTCAGGGAGGCATCGTAGGAGTACACATCTTTTTTTCATGTGTTTTATATATTTGTGTATATTCATGATTATTGTAAGATCGTAGAACTATAACATCAATTTACCGTCATAGTACTGCTAATCATTTATATCTTATACTGTCTAATGTTTGTGGCAGCTCATCTATTATGCACCAGAACAACAACTGTTCAATAAATACTTATTAAAAACGCCCATCCTGTTTATTCTGTGTATCTCTCTGAGACAGACTAAGTAAGCAAGAGTGACTGAGTGAAAGGTAGTATATTGTTTCCATTGTACTGAGGGATCAGGGTTGTCATGTTTGATGGTTGCCAAGAACTATTCTCTCCTTGGTAATGGGAGAGTCGAGTGTCACTGTGAGCTAGTTGGTACAAGATGCCAAAGTACCCGGTGGGGGTGTCCAGAATCAGTCTGACACCAATCCTACAGTGTATGTTGTCTAAACGTGCAGATCCTGTATATTCCTTATAGGAGCTACACGACAACACATGGTACTGTGGGTGCACCCTCTAATTTGCCATTCTGAAAACAAAGCACCTGAGTTTCAAACTGCACTTTATACTACATTTTGCATTAATACAAAATGTACTAGAAAACAAAATGTACTATATAAAAGACTACTAAGCAGAACCTTTGCCTTTACTTCTGTGTGGAGTTCTCTGCCCCAATATTTTAAACACAAATGTGGGAGGGACACAGGGGAGCAGGTGAGAAAAAGGGAAGACTTGCTATTAAATGCAATGGTATTAGGTAGGAGTAAGAGGGGTTTAGGGAGGGGCAGAAAGGGGGTTAGAGAGGGACGTCACCCACCTACACAATGCAAGTCATTTGTATTACTCTGGGGATAGTAACACGTAACTTACACTTTTCCTAGTATTTGTACCAGAATTAGTGTGTAGAGTACTGAAAGTAGTAAACTTACTACAAAGTGTAAATATACTCTAAAGTGAATCAAGCCCTGTAGAGAGATGAACAATTTTCACCCAAATCTGCAAATAAATTAAGAAGGACAAGAAGAAGATGAATTCTGGAAACTAGTTAAGAAAGTCGCTGCAGCAGCTATTGATATAAAAAGATGTCATATTTTAATGCTTGTAGAGGGTTTTAAAAAAGAGAATTGAAAATTGAAAATGTTTGCTGATAGCATGGAAAGAACATCATCTGTATACAAGACATTTCTGGGAATAGTAGTAGTTGACATACATTCTAACAATGGATGCTGCTCTGCTGAGAATGGATCTCAAAACATCTAGGTTAATCATATTGGCCTCCAAATACATCATCTCTACATATGGTATTATGGTGGTCCCTGGGACTTTACAAATACTGGGAGGGGGGCTGTGTGGCCCCCTTCCAGGAGCCTTTGATGGCCCTGGGAACCGCCACCTCCCATGCAAGCTCCTGCAATGTCCCAGGGGTGCCCAACCCCGGGACATTGCTATTTGCTATGGCAGGGCAGGAGCACAGCTTTTTCAATCCAAAATTCAATCTATTTACAAGGAATTAGAGGGGACAGGTCTTGCCCCCCAAATGTCATTTCTGCCTGGTCTAGAAGAAGGACCGTCAATTACTAACCATTTGACTAGTTTTTCACCATTTACGGTGGACGCAGTAGATGACCTTTTATTGACCATTAAGTCAGGCTCACCTGATGATTCTTGCCCTCCAGACACCATTCATGGTGTCTCGAACTTAGTCAGTCAGACCTTTGCCCCGTTACTAAAAACAGTTATAAAGTCAGAGGATTTTCCACTGTCTTGGAAGAAGGCCTGTATCAGACCGATCCTAAAGAAACCTACTCTGCTCCCCTATGATGTCACTAGTTACCGTCCAATTCCATGGCTGCTTCTACCATCTTTAAGTCAATTTTGAGTACAGCATTGTGGACTTTTGTCGTTTGTGGTCTTGTGTTAAGTCTATATAAAGAATAAATATTTTTATAAAACCTGTATGGTGCCCATCTGTAGTGTTTTCACTGTATTACTGTATATGTTCACAAATGCTTAACACACTGCCTCTGAGATAAGCCTGTCTGCTCGAGCCAAGCTACCAAGGGGGTGAGTAGGGGTTATCCAGTAGTATAATCCCCTTTCCCTGACTTAGAAGCAAGGGTCCCTATTTGGTCAATGGTACCTACCTCTGCCAACTAGAGACCCCCAGTTCTAACACCCTCCCATCTGGAATTCTGACTGGTGGCCCGGAGAAGCAGGAGCCTGTCCACTGCCTGTGACTAAAATGAGAAACCTGGGTGTGATGTTTGATACCCTGCTCATTTTTATGAGGCAGATAAAACCAGGTCACCTCAGCGTGTTATTTCACTCTAAGAATTCTGCGGAAGATTTTACAGTATCTCCCAATGGAGCTACAGAACCTAAATTGTCATAGCACTCACACGTTGCAATCCCTACAGAATCAAACAGCTTGGACCCCCATTGAATCTCCCTAAATATAACCATATATCAGGGATTATTAGAAAACTTCTTTGGCTCCCAGTTAAGGAGCTAATTGAATTTAAAGAGTTATGCTTGATTCATAAAACCTTACATGGAGGTGGGCCCATAGAATATTGTAAATTATTCCAATGGTATATTCCTGGTCGCTCCCTGCGCTCAACAATGCAAGCACTCTTTAGGACTCCAAGAATCAAGAAAACAAAGTGGGGTGGCAGAAGCCTCTCCTATCTAGCTCCTAAACAATAGAATAAGCTACCATTAGATATTAGATCCTCAACGGCACATGCACACTTCCGGGCCTTGTTGAAAACCTGGCTTTTTCCCATCAAGTAACCATTTCCTCCACTGCCTTTCATATCTCTACTATTCCAGCGCCAAGACGCCTCGGCAATATAGCGCTTTACAAACTTTTATTCATTCATTCATTCATTCATAGCAAACTCTGCTTTGGTTTTTGGACGCAAGAGCAGTTTGCTTTTGCATCTCAGCAGCTCCCCTTGTGCAAAAGCAATGCCGGCTCCCACAAGAGGTGGTGAATCGACGGAAACGTTTGGGCATTGGGGCTCCCTCCACTGTCCCCAACTTGAGGGCCGACCCCCGGGGATGGGGTCCCCAGGGCCAGAAATGGGCAGGGAGGGGGGCCACACAGCCCCCTCCCTTTTAATGTATTTTTTTGGGGGGTTTTTTAAAGGAAGGCTGGCCTCAGGAGATGGGGTCCCAGGGGCCAAAATTGGCCTAAGGAGGGGGCCACGTAGCCTCCCTCCTAAAAAAAACACAGGCTGGCCAGGCTCAGGGGGATGGGGTCCCTGGGGCCAGAAGGCGGATGGGGTTACCGTGGTAATTATAGGCCTCAGGAGGGGGGCCACGCGGCCTCCCTCCAAAATAAAAATTTTAAATTAAAAAAATGCTGGCCAGGCCCCGGGGCATAGGGCCACCTAGGCCAATAGCAGCCCAAGGAATGGAGGCCAAGCCCAGGGAAGGGAGGCCATCCCCAGGCCAGGCCCTGGGGTTGGGGTCTCCAGGGCCTACAAAATAGTAAAAGAAGGGGGCCACACAGCCCCCCTTATACAAATATTTAAAAAAAAAAGAAAAGCCGGCATCTCGCTGGAGAACCTGGCCCCTCCCTGCACCACTCTGCAAACGCGCCCCTTGGCGCGTTCAAAGTTGGGGAATTAAGTCCCCTTGAATACTGAAAGTCCCTGGGGGGCAAGAAGCCCACGAGGTCCGAGGCCATGCCCCTTTTTACACCACTCTGCATACGTGCCTCTTGGCACACTGCTGGTGGTGTGATGAGGTCCTCTTGTGTCCTATATGGGAGGGAGTGTCAGACAAACTTTGAAAGTGTCACTGAATGTGAAGCTTGTCAGTATATTGCTGGTATCCAACAAACTGCCTAAAATTTCACTCGGGCAACATACATTTGGCTACTGAGTTAGAGAGCTTCACCAAATGCATTTAGCCTTGTTTCCAGTTCTAGGTTAGTAAATAAGATTTTCTGTTCCAAATTAAAATACAACACATGACTTTTACAGCAAACTCAGATCTCTTTGCATGATGTGATCAATAAAGAAGTCAAATCAGACCCCGGTACACAAAGCTATTACATGATATATAGCCCTAAAATTCTGTCAGTTGCCAATAATAAACACAGGCTCAATAATGATACCAAGAGTGTTCTAATAAATGAAAGGATTGTCCCCGCCATTTAGTCTTGGAAATAACTACTTTATCATTAAAGGACCCGGCTGTGGCAAGTAAAATCCAGTTAAAATACTGATTGGGATATATTGTCATACTGTTCTTTTTTAATATAGTGTGTGGTAGGAGTTATCCCCCTTTAAAACTAGCACTAATAGAGCCAATAGGTTTGGCATTTCTATCATCTTCGACATGCTGACATGACTCACAGAGGCAGCAACACATATGCTTGCAAGAAATGTTGTGTACACCAAGCAGTTTGGAGTCTGCCCATTGCTTACCATTCATTAGCTTCATTGTCACTTTTACTTCCTAATTGGATCGTGCTTGCCAGCTTCACTTCCTCTTTTTTGCTTTGGAGCATGTACCAAGTACAGATTGATTCATCTTGGTTGGGGTACTTCCATTACTGGCATAGTGATTAAGGTACTATTTTTGTTTTTTTTCTTGTTCCTGTAGTTAATAGCCAAGTAACATGCATCTTGTCACTCCCGCCAGTGATCAATATAGGTTTGATTTCATTGCATCACTTACTGGAGCAGTTAGTGAAGGCATTATTCAAAAATCATTATTTTTATTTATCATGTATATTCCTTTAGGTTGCAGACTTGCCCTATTCGCTCATAAATTGCATTTTCAGTATTCATTAAATAATACACATTATTATTAAAAAAGACGTATAAAGTGTGCAGCTACCCAGAAAGGGTCTCTCGGTGAAAGAGCAAGGCAACGAGCAGATAAGCAGAAGACCGCAGATAGCACAAAAGCTGCCCATGTGACGCTGAGCTGAGTCCTGATAGTTGAATAGCACAGTCTTCAGATTCTGACAAAAGGTAAGTAGGGAATGACACTTCCTGAGAGCTACAGGTAGAGATTTCCAGAGTTTCGGGCCCAGGTAGGAAAACAAATGACCCTTCATGGGGGCAATAAGACACCTGGACATAATAAACAGTGAGAGGTTGGACGATCTCAGCAGTCGGGTGGGCACATAGGGTGACACCAGTCTCTGGATGCATAAAGGGGCCAGGCCATGTCTTGCTCAGAACATGTTACAGAAGGCCTTGAATTTAAAACGCTTGTCGACCTTAAGCCAGTGTAGTTTGTGGATCAGAGGAGAGACAGAAGCATAACTGGGCAGCTGGAAAAAAAAGGCGGGCTGACGCGTTCTGAATGATCTGCACAGACACAGATACAGTACATTCCCGTAGTCCAATCAGGATGATACGGGACCTGCAGACAAAGGAATCAGCCACATGGTCTTCCTGAGCAATTTGAGAATGGAGAAGCAGGAAGCTGTGAGCTTGGTCACCTGCGGCTTAAGGGAGAGGTTCTTATCAATGATGGAACCAAGATTCTTAACCTTATTTACCTGAGTGGGTAGTGGCTCCAGTAAACCAGGTCAATGATTGACTCCCCAGAGTTCGGGATTGTTTCCCAGAACCATGACCTCAGTTTTCTTGCCGTTAAGCTTTAGAGCATTTCTGTTCATCCAAAGGGCACCATTTGTCAGACCTAGCCTGAGTAGCGAGGGATCTTGATTTTGAGCATCTGATAATGAAAAAAAATAAGAATGAGAATCATTACCATAAGACAAAAAGGGTGAGACTACACTTCTCAATCACGTCCGCCAAAGGGCGAACATAAACGTTGAAGAGCAGAGGGCTCAGAATGGATCCCTAAGGAACACCGAAAGTCAGTGCTTGGGTCTTAGATGTAATATTAGCTGATGAGACCTGAAAATGATGATCTTTTAAAAAGGAGGTCATCCACCTCATAGCCAGGCCTTCAATGCCTGAAGCCTCCAGTCTGTCCAACAGGATGGAATGTTAAACCGTATCGAAAGCCGCACTTAAGTCAAGTAGGGTGAGGGCGGCCGTACCGCCAGAGTGGAGTTGTTGCCTAATGAGTTCAGTGACCCCCAAGTAAAGCGGATTCAGTACTATGAGCTGCCCTTAAGCCAGACTGATGCATGGCGATTCCTTTGAGACTCCTGAATATCCTCAGACCCTAACCCCCTCTCCCTATTTTGCCCCTTCTTTTCCTTCCCCTTTGCCTTTCCAACTCCTTCTCCTTTCCCCGTACTTCTCCCCGTCCCAGTCCACCCAACCCTTTTTTCCACTGCGCATGTGACTTCCCCCGATCCCCCTATTTGCCCCCTGTCCCAAGCCATTCCCCCCTTTCCTTCTTCTCCCCCCCTCCCTTACCCCCTCATCCTCCCCTCTTCAGGCAGGAGGCTGTCTCTTCACTTCGCTTATCCTTTGCCTCCTAATGGCACCAACTGCCCCCCTTACATGCCCACTACCCCTTAGGTCCAATCTTGCCTCCTCCTCTAAGGCACACCCTGACTGACCCACCCTGTGACTTTATACACCAACGGGTGATGGTCATTGCACACAACATGCTTCCAACCCAGCTTAGTCCTAACAGACGATTGCTTATCCCTACCTTCCTCCCTCTCCCATCCCATGCTCTCCCCCTTTTGAGGGTAATTAACATTACAGCCTACCATACAACATCCTCATTAGGATACAGATTCTCCATCATTGACTGTATTAAACCCCCAAACTCATACATTGTTTCCCACAGTTCCTCATATTGGGAACTTACCCCGCATTACCAACCTTATTGTTATATTATATGAACAGTGACTACCTCTTTGATGTTGATATGTGCCTCACATCTCCTCCCCCTTCCTTTCTCATCTCTCTACACCATCCCTCCCTTCTCTGCTCCTCTGTTCTTGTTACTTGTGTGCCCAACCCCCGCCTTCCCTACCCCTGTGCTCAGTGCAGTTTTCCTATTCAATAGCATACATGTATCTGTAATGATAACAGAGCCGATAAACTTCCGATAAAGAGTTTAAAAAAAAACCATAACACATTCATATTATAAAAACTTTACTCATGTAGAGAACTATCTCAATCTGGAATCTACCTAACATAGATTCCCTTCTCTGACCGTTTGCACCGCCCACAAGCAAGCCACGACCACTTACTACATAGCTATCTTCAAAGCTGCATAAGAATTCAGTTCAGGGCTAACACAAAATGCTATCATTTGTCCCAGGGAACTTGCTTGGCATTTAAGATATGTTTTATTCCCAATTGCCCTACAGTCACCGTATTAACAAACAGAAACTCAGCAACTTCTTATGTTCTTTTTTTTCTTTAAAAATGACAAAAAAATATCTTCTATAGAGTTTATCCTCCTCAATGTTTTCTAAAACTTCACTAAAACAAACAATGGCCTCATAGCATTTTCAATCAAAAGTCTCAAACCATGGACGAATGAGGAGTCCAGTCCTGACCTACAGCCAGCAATCCCAGGTAACTATGTCTGTAGACATGCACACAGGGTGGGCAAAAGAGGAGGTGGGGTTGCTATTATCTTTAGGAAGTCCTTCAAGTGTAAGAAATATAGTCTGGAGGAACTAAAGGGTGCTGAAGCCCTTAGGTTCACCATCTCCCCTAGTGCCAAACAGTCGTTCTCCGGGGTGTTGGTTTACTACCCACCAGGCCATGCAGGAGATTTCTGGCCTTCCCTGGACCAGGCTCATGCCCCATTTGCAATGATTATGTAAATTTCATGATACTACATGATTTTAAACTCACCCAGAGCAAGTAAGTGCCCCCTGGTCACTTCATTTCTTAGAATAACTAGTGTCTTTCAACTTAAAGTATGTTGACATGGGCCCCAAACATAAAGCTGGATATGCTATAGACTGTAATATTTCCAATGTAGGGGTACACTTCCTGCTCCCCTTCTACTGCCATATTTGGGATCAGTGGATAGAAGAGTCTCTAGTCTGGAGTAGGCCTGGGTGTAGTTTAAGGAGTTTTGCTACGCAGAACTCAGCGAAGTTACATAAAAACTCTGCGAAGTTCCGCGAGTGATGGAGTGCAGTGCGAACTGCAGTTTGTGCTGGTATTCCTGGCGCTCTGGTAGAAATTCTACCTGAGCGGCAGCTTGTGCTCGCGAACTTACAGTACGTGATTGCAAGTGGGAAAAAACTCCACTGCACATCACGATGCAGAGTTTTCTACACTCTGCGAGCTCCACGGAGTGCAGAGTGCAGAAAACTCTGCAAACTCCGCGAACGGAGCGAAGTTCACCGACCAGGCCTAGTCTGGACTCTGGAGCAGAGATCATGATCTTGGAATAAGGCCTCATCACCTATCTCACTCAGGCCCTAGATGAGTCTAGACCACTACTTTCGGGTAGCATCAACGACTGTGACAGAGAAACGTCAAATTGACTTTTCAAAGTGGCTGATTCAACAGTACTTCTGAGGTCCACTAGGAAGGGGTACAAAGCTCAGTAAGATGGATGGTCCACCCAGAACCTGTTCCGAGAGAGCGGAGAGGAACAAACTTGAGAGAGTGAGGCACTGTCATTACCTACAAGAAGATAAAATCTGTTATAAAAAGACCAAGGTTCTTTTGATACTAAGGGGCAGATTTATGAGCCCCTTGCGCCACTTTTCCGTCACTTTTAACATGGGAAAAGTGAGGCAAAAGTGGCGCAAGGGCCTCATAAATCTGCCCCTAAGTGGATTATCGAAGCTGACACTGACCGCAAGGAAATGTTTAGGACTGTCTCTATTTTTGTCTACCCCAACGCCAAAGCCAAATATGGGGAGTTTCAATTCTCCGGTATCTGTCACAGTGTCTGATGACTTTTTAGGGCCATCAGCAGAGACTATGTATTCATTTTATTGATTTATTCATTGATAAAGCGCGTGAATCACCCCTGGAGGGGTATCTCTGCGCTATGGAGGTGCTGCAGAAGGTCATGAAGGGGGGCATGTTAAAAATCAAAACTCACCATTAAATTGACAAAGTACAGTTAACTCTACAAACTATAACTTATGTCTCTTGAGAGGTAGGGTGAGAGCGGTGGCCAATCATCACTACTGACGTCAGTAGTAGGGGTTGTTAATGCAGGATGTCGGTCAGTGGTGGTTGCAGGTTTAGGAGCTCGATTTAGTATATAAAAAAAGACAACCAAAAACTCTCTGAAAAAATTGTTACGGGTGAGTTATGGGTTATCATATTCCATATATTTTTTTTTCTTACCAGATTTAAAGAGAAGTTTTGATTGTGACTGAAACCCCGTGGAGTGGTCAAATTACCACACAAACATGATTTGCACTCTCACCTTTAATTCCATAAATCACCGACAAATAGCTGCCCATGTCTCTACAATCTGAAGGACTTACCAACAAAACATCAGGGAGGAACAATATAACACCAAACAAAGAAATAGTGCCTTATTCAGTGTAAATGTCAATGTTAAGTTAATATGAAAAGTAATCAATAATGTCATCATTCTCACTGTGAATGACATGTGTGACGTCACGTGTGAAGTCATGGGAAGTCCTTTTGGATGAGAGCGATGGTTTCCATGGCAAGGGCTCGCTAGCTTCGAAGAGTGCCAGGGCACGGGTGCTAACAGCAGGATTAGTTTGAAGTCATTGGCGGTCAGGTTTTGTTCCTTGCAAATGTTTCCTTATTAGTGCAGATAATTACAAACGTCCTCAATATAGGGATGGACAGGTGTGTGTTCTTCAGGTGCACTGATGTTTGTTGTTCTCGGGTTAGTTCACTGTTGTGTAAGCAGGGATGTAACAGATGCCCCCGCAGTGCGGGGGGGCTGCATCTTAGGGGTCAGAGGGGGGGGGCCTGCTCCAGCAGTCCAGCTGCAGAGAATGTCTATCATTTAAAACAATGCTGCTTAAAAAAGCTGCAAAGACAGAAGCATGCAGAGGCCTATCATCAGTGAAAGAGGGGAATGGAAAATACATAATCCATGAAGAGTGCCTCTCACTTGAAAGCGAGGGCCTCTTGTAGGGTTTAAAACACATATTTAACTTTTTTCCTGCTGCACTTCCAATTTGCACCTCCAGAGCCTCACTGGAGAGAAAGCTGGAAAGCAATTTGCAGCGCCCTCTTTAAGACAGGCCAGATGGCAGCGGAGAAAAAAGCACCCTGCAGAAATCTTTGTGTGCACTGAACTTTCAAGGCACATTAGTAAGGAGAATATATGGTGAATAATGCACTTGATAGAGAGAGCTGATTTCTGTCTAGTTATTTTTTTCACTTATAAAGTAATAGAGAGGGTTAATGAGCTGGCTGCAAATGTGTGACAAGCAGAACACAGATAAGAATGTTATGGTGATAGCTCAGTGGGTTTCTATGGGAATCGGTGTTTTTGGCTGATTTGGCTGACCGATATTTCTTCCCAGAGTCTTGCCTCCATGCTGCCTTCCCGGAAATTGCGCGGTCTGTTACAAAGCTTGATGAACGCTGCAGCCTCGACACCATGATGATCTAATAGTCCAAGTTCAAGCCTGGCTTGAGCTGGTGATGACGATCTCGGCAAACGCCATGCTCGTTTGAAGATTTTTGTAGTTAATTTATTCAATGGGATGCTGTTAGTCTCCAACCTGATCTCGTGCCCGTATGATAGGGAATTAGTAATCTTTGCCTTCATTTGCGTTAACAATGGGGTTAGGCTTGGGCCAAGTAACTGTTTCGCCAGATAGCTAAATGCAAACAACAAGGCATATGCTTAGAACATTGTTCTTTCTCAAACTTTAGTTATTCTAATGTTGCTAAAAAGGGTTTATTTCAGTAGTGAAAACGTCCTATTGATATGGACAATCCCAACCACTGTTACATTTTATCCCCCCAGCAGTCTTAACACACATTGCCTATCAGTATGGCTGATCTAAATCCTACACTTTGAGGCTCACAAGTTCCTGAGATTGATTTACACATTTGTAGGATTCCTTGTCTCTGTTGACTAAGTGTATGTGACGTAAAGCCTACTCCGACACAATACATTGGGGTTATGGAGAGATGAGCTGCACAGATGGAGGGGGGAAGCGAGGGAATCCATGGGAAAGGAGGTCATGGGCAGTGGGGCACGGCGCCACTAATGCAAAACCCAGCTCTGTGTTTTTTGTGTGATCTGCCCACAGACTCCAGAAGTGAGACACAGTGCCAATGACCCATCCACATCTTATTTTGCATGGTGCAGAGTCCCCTGACTTATCTCTTTACCCTGAACACTTTTTCTCCAAACTAAGGGACTTATTTACAAGTCCATTGTGCCGCCGGTGTGTCACTTTTTTTGATGCAACAGCCGCAGAGTGTGCCTGCCCATATGTACAAGGTCACCAAAAGCCACCTTTCCTGACCTTGTAAATATGGCCCCTTTACACACATTGCTCTGTGTGAAAGGGGAGTTCAATGGGTGTTGCTGTGGGTGTTTCCACTTAACATTCATGGAACCTGACATAGTCCCAGATTTAAAAGGTTTTGTAAACCTGAAAATGCATCAGATTCCTATGCCTCCCTAGGGGAGATGTACGGGAGTTGCAACAAGGAGAAATTCCTTTATTTCTCATAGTTTTTTCTTCTTTTTCTGTGTGTGCTGAAGAATGAGCAAAACACCTCTGGTGATTGTTTTTGTGCAGACCTGCAGTGCAGACACTCTTGCACCATGACGCAAGGGTGCCTGCATTGGCAGCCCATTGTGCTCCAGCAAGAGAAGGGGAAAAGTACAGGAATGCGCCATATTTTGTAGATATGGTGCATTCGTGCCCTTTTCATTCGATGCACAGCAGCACAGCAGGAAGTCTTGCTGCGCTGCCGTGCATCAAAATATTGTAAATGAGGCCTTATGTTTTTTATGGTTTATTTAAATGGCCTGCATGGGTGATAAATATTATATATATGCCAAACAACACGTAACGAAAGTAAACCCATGCCTGCACCATAATGTGAATCAGAACCATTGGTAAAATGAAAAGGAAAGATCTTTAAAAAGAATATTTGATCTTGCGGATATCTCACAAACCTATATATTATTATTCTCACAATCCACAAGATTAAAAAAATGCTTCTTAAATGCATAACCCAAATGCAACTAATGTCACACTGAGATTGTATATTCCACCACATTTTATGATTTCAGCCTGGTAAATTTGATTTAGTGGCATGTACGTTTTCACACAGACCTACCCACTCCTGCCAACATAAGAGAAACCCCCAGCTGGTTCTCGCTTTTAAAGCAATAACACTGGGCATTCAGGAACATGTAGTTTTATGTTTAGCTTTTAAACATGGCATCAGAAATCCTGTTTGGGTGGTGCTTTTTGATAAAACGGCTGGCATGACTGACGTGTCACGTATGACATGTTGCCTGTTGGCACCTGTGCACACCTATCCCTTCATACTTCTTCACATGTATTGTGACATAGGCTTGCCCTGCTGCTGCGGTATTCTGCCTGTTTGGGTGAGAGGTGCTTGCACAGCTTCTGCTACGACTACTACTGCACCTCTCTGGTGAAGGTGGCTGCCATTGCTTCCTGTTTTCAATGGTGTATCCCTTGTGTGAGAGATGTTCGCTGTACACCTGTTTTGGGTGAGAGACCTCTACACCTGATGCTTATATTTTTCAATTTTAGTGCAAGAGAAAACTGCACATCTTCTGCCCATGCTGGACTTGTTCTTCTAGGGAAGCTTGCACTGCTGCTCACTGGAATGCACTGATGTAAGAGTGATTTCAATGCTGATGTCTGTATTGCACCTTTTTTATGCAAGGAAAGTTTGCTGAGCTGGTGCTTGTGGTGTGCCTATTCTTTGTGGGAAGGAAGCTTGCATAGACGTTGGCTCTGCAAGGCCTGTTTCGCATCATGGAAGCTTGCAGTACAGCTCTGTGTGCTATTCCTTTATTGTGTGAAGAAACCTTTCACCGGTACTGCCTGCACATATTATGCATAAATGAATTCTACTATCCTTTCCAATGGTTCTACCTGCGTAGTATTCACTGTGGGTGTGTGAATGAAGGTTGCACTGCTGCTACCTATGGGCAGCTTCTTGCAAATGTGAGAAACTTGACTTGATTCTGCTGGTACCGTACCTGTGGTTTGGGGAGAAGTTTGCTCGATTGCTGCTTTGGCTATTGCATTCTATTGCAAGTTTTGATAAGAATCCTATGCACTTAGGCAGAGGGTCACAAATAACCTAGCGAAGAGAAGAATACGGACAGAACTGAGGGCCTCATTGACAGTGTTTTGGCGCAGGGCATTGCCGCAAGGAATCTTGCTGCGCTACCCTGCATCAAAAGAACAGGGCAGGAATGTGCTGTATCTTGTAGATAGGGTGCTCCTCACTTTTACTTTTCCCCCTGTGTGGGAGCACAATGGGGTACCATGCACCAACGCAGGCACCTTTGCTCCATGGTGCAAGGGTGGCTGCATTGCATGGGCAATTGTTTTTGTACAGGAAGGGTCACCTTCCTGCACAAAAACAATCACAAAATTAATTTTCCTCTTTTTATGTCTGCTTCAGAATGCAGCACATGGAGAAATATTGATGTTTTTTCTTATTGCGCCCCCCTAACGCCACCCAGGTGGCATTAGAATCAGAAGAATTCCCAAGTTTACGATTCCTTGTAGACCTGGGAATGCTTCACATTCTTTGGGTGGTGAATGGGAACACCAACAGCAACACAAAGGGAATTCCCCTTTCAAGCAGTGTTCTGCATTAAAGTGGCTTATTTTTACAAGGTCATGAAAAGACATAGTAAGTGGCTTTGCCTGGACTTGCAAATATGCTGTGCACATTGCACCACAGGAGCATCAAAAAAGTAATGCTCTGGTGGCACAAGCGTGCTGCTCGGGTCCTTGTAAATGAGGCCCTGAGGGTGTATGAGTTAGGAATCAAGCATGGTGAGGAGAAAGGCTAAAAAATAAGAGTTAAAAAGAGGGAAGAAAGAAGAAAAGAAGCAGTGAAGGAAAAGGAACAATGAAGTGGAGGCGAAGGGAGAGATAACATACAGGGAGGGGAAATGTGAGAGGTAGAGGAAAGAAAAAGATTGGGAAACACCGCTAGAGGAGCAAATGAAAGGAATAGGAATAACACATTAGAAAGAAAGCTTGTGATAGATAAAGGAAAAGCAAAATAAATATTAGAAAGGTGGTAGTAACTAAGAAATACAAGATGAGGAAGAAATGACAAAAGAAAATGAAACAGACAGGAAAATACACGGAGTTGCACCAAGGAAGTAAGATGCTGAAATAGTTGTGAGATAGTTAGTGGTCAAAGGTATGGTTAAGCGTGAGAAAGAGAGTGTGTGCTATAGGTATTAGTGTGGTATGTGCAAGTTGAAGATGAGTATGAGGAGGGAGGTGGGAATAAGTGGTACGGATTGCAGTAACACTGGGAGAGATAAAGGTGAGCATGAAAAGTTAGAGATCTAGTTTAGGGAATGGGGCCCCCTTGCTGTACATTGCAGGGGGCCTCCTAAGGTGTTATTAGGCAACTCTGTCCACGTTGCTAGTTTTCTGGTTCTAATCAGGCTCTGCAGTAATTTTGGTTCATACGTTCAAGTTTGATTCATTTGTGGCACATAGGTGCACAGGAACTTTTAAATATAACGTATGGCTATTGTGTTCCATGTTTGTTGAAACACAAATATATTAACCCATGTGTATCTTTCCTTGCAGGTGTTAGTATGTAGGTCAGAAACGTTCTAAATCAGTGCAGAATAGCCTCTATCTGTTGTGGTGGCTGCCAGTCTTCTCACTATGTGGGTTATGAAGGCTTGGGAAGAAAAGCAAAGTTCTGGATGTGAGGTGGCTCACATATTTCTAGACCATGTCCAGGGAAGATAAATCATGTGCGGGTACAGTTATTGCAGGATTAGGTCATAGTAGCAGTAGGGTCTCTTGAGGGACAAAGGCAAGCGTATCTGCAAGGGTAGGTTTGTGGAGGTCAGGTAGTAATAGGTCTTGAGGCACATTGCATGACTGAGTGCAGCACTGATGGTGGCATTGTTCTTGCAAAAATGACAAAAACCTTTGAGTGACTGTGGGTGGAAAAGAGATATTGATCCATGCAATAGGAGGCCTTTGGATATTGTCCCTGCCAGGTGATACAGAGACATAGGCTCCATCAATGGAATGCGGGAGGAATCTTGAACATGTTCTGCATAGAAACCTTTCTAACGTTGAAAGATCTGCCCACATGTGGTCTGTTGGGATTTTAAACTTTTAGTAAACCCTGGCACCAATTGAAAGCCATGGATTGTGTACAAAAGCTGGAGACTCACTCCAGTGCACAGAAACCACCAGCACTTCCTGACCACGGAACAGAGAACTGCCTGCTTCCTCAAGGCTTGGACTAAGCCTAATGCCCAACATCTGCTGCTGACCTTGCGCAGAAAATAACCCAGAGTATAAGGAAAATCCAAACAGACCTTTCTAATCATCTGCAGAGACTTAAGCTGGATCCAAGGGTCATGGAAGTCCAGCTTGGTTCTTGGGTATGTTCTTTCCTCCTTTTTGCCCACTCCCATAATTACCTCAGTTCTCTGTCTGACCCCTTTGAGTACTTAGATCTGTCCCTCTATATATAGCTATTGAACAGGTGTCTCCAGCTGATTAGGACACATGCTATGCAAATTTAAAGTGACTGAATGCACTCATTCTGCATTCCCGAATTTGGCATTTCTTATATTTCCTCTTCCTGGAGATTGTGATCAGTTAGTGGCCTCCAACAGTGTAATAGGAGTCACAGTTATTGGCAGGAGGATCATACTCTCTGTGGCCTTCACACAGGACTGAGAGTAGCACAGTGATGATGAACAGCATAATGAACATGAGCAGCTTATTGTGATTCCAACCTAAGTACAGTGTTGGAACTTTCAGTATCTGAATATATTCTGTCTGTTGTGTTTACAATTTCTATGTTTAGCTGTGTACAAATCCATGTATTTCCATGATGTTATTAAAGTGGTGTTACGGCGGTGGTAACTGGTTCTTACTGCATTGAATCTCAACAACTTTGAGCTATTTACTGAGAGTCGAGGAATCTTTGAGAAAAACGTTCTATTACACAACCAGTACCAAGCACCCAGGTCAGTGTGGAACACCTACACCCTTACCTCTGATTATAACCTTGCCTCTTTGCACCTACACAGATATGGAGATAGCCTGATAGTCCTCATGAATCCTCTACCATTAAAAGGATTAGGATCAGGGGTGTATCAAGGAGGTGAATAACTCTTTCACCTTGAGTTATTCCAACTACTCTGTACATCCATGGGTAAATGAAAGCAAATGGCCTCTCCTATGTTATAGTAAAGGGAGCTTTGGATGTCAATCAAGAGAGGTATCATCTGGAAACTTCTCTGATATGTCACATGGTCATCTAGAGGATGTCAGTTTCAAGACCTGTCAAAATACTTCACATTTCCCTTACACACAATCAATACAGGTGAGACCCACCCTAAGACAATTATTACTTAATTATTGTAACCATATCCACTGACTTCAGGACATCATCTGCCTTCTGTCCTGAGAATTGCGCATCAATGACAAGGACACATCATGTTAATTGTGTTTAAAAATAATGATGCTATAAAATCTGTAACAGTTTGCAGTAGTAGATCTGGCCCTTGCAGCTCCAGGGACAGTGTCTCTGGAGAGCTCCCTGCAGAGTAAATGCTGCCTAAGCTTCATATAAGCAGGTGAGAAAAGAAGGGAGAGAGAGGATGGAGAACACATCGTGTGAATTCCATGGATGCTGTTGAGCCTCTTCTGTAGTGTGCAAGATTAAAAGTATTAAGAAGTTATAAGTGCATGTTCCTCCCCTCTTCCTATTCTAAATACCTCCTCATCCTCGAAAGTTGTACAACTTACCAATATTTTGATGATGGTGTTCGCACAGTAAGTGCTTAGAATCTATTTTAGCCTAACCTTCTACAGCATGCATTATGTATGGATTATTTACAAGTAGTATTAACAGTTGTGTTCATGGAGTGGTGTCAGTGTTGCTCATTATTGTGTCTGAACCCACACACTTCATGCAAATGTCCCCCCACCAGCTGCAGGGCTTCCATGTCACCTGTAAAGTCATGTTTGGCTCATGTAGGAACAGGTTCCTGCCCAGGAAATGCACTGATGCTATCAATATGCTGGATATAAAACACAAATTATGTTCACCTCTTCAAACAGATGCAGCACACAACAGGCATTGGTTATCAGATAGCGCCAAGATGATGTGCCAGTAGTTTATTCACCAACAGAACATGCAAAGAAAAGGCTGTCATACAAGGTGATCTCTCTGACACATATCTTCAAAAAACATATAACAATGATCTGGGGACATATGCACTACAGGGTTCATGCATTGTGTTCCAAGGCTTAAGCAACAATCCGGTTCATACCATTCCTTTCTAATAATGCCTCTATCCAGACTTTCAGTAGAAAAGAATGTGTACTGGGGGACAGTGTGCTTCTGCCGTAGCCCCTGTAGCTGGGATTGTTTGACATTCAAGATGAAGGTAAATAGATTCACTGTTATGTGCATGTAGTGGATGCTTTGTCCAAGTCTCTGATTGAAGCAGCACAGAAGTGATTTCATTGTACACAATCAGATCACACTGTGACCTCAGCTTTGAGTTCCCTTTAACTCAGCTCGGCGATACCGGCTGGTGTCTCACTGTGTGTTAATGAAGATCATGAGTTAAACTCCACCAAAATGGGTAATAACCTGCTCGATCAAAAATTACCAGGTTCTTTAAGGCAAGGTTTCCATGTCATCGGGGAGTTTATCAAAGACATTTGCAACCTGCGTTGAGTAGGTGGTACACATCTGTGGTAGGGCTGGAGCAGTTTTGGGGTGTTTGACCTGGGGAGTGTGTCTGTGGGGCTTCTGGGTGAGGAGGGCACGGGCCAGGTTTACTCCATTGACAGCAAACCCTGCACTCTTCACCTGTGGTGTTACCTACCATGTGCAGATCGACACCAGGTAACATTGGGCTTGGTGATTCTGGAACTGGACATTTTGGGTCTGGAAACACCTGACCACTTGCAGTTGCACATTAAAAACATTATCCCTCCTTGGATACCACTCTGGGCAATTTCTCTTCAGACATGCTACTCAACAAAGGCCTATGAGCCATGGACTATGCTGCTGCAGGTTTTAGTGAAGTGTATCAATAGCAAGCCTGTGTCTCTCTCTGTGAAGTTGAGACTGCACAGGAGTTCCATATTTTTGTGAACTGGAACCTGAAAATTATTGAGCACTGTGACCAGGGGAATTACACATCACTCCCTCTCTTGTATGTGTAGGATGGACTTCATCAAGACATGATGCCAGGAGGCTGAGCACTGAATAGTGTCATAACATTATAATTTCAAAAATGCCAACCAAAATATGGACAAGATAAGTGTACAATATGAATAGAATTTCCATGTATATATACTATGACCAAATATAAAATTTCAAGGTATGCACATAGGAATAGTAAATGTAATCTTATAAACGTACACTTACTACCCTCAATATTATTGTTGTCGATATTTGTGTATCACAATATTTACTAGTTGATAAATTGAGAATACACCCCATTACACTCCAAACTGTTAATCAGATGTATCAAGTGTTAAATTTGGATACAAACTTTAGTGGAAACTAGTCCTAAAGTGATGCAAAGTATCACCGTGCATCACTTTGTGCTTGCCATTATTCATGAAAGGGCATTCTATGGGTGGTATATGGTTTAACCCATGAAATCCCCCCTGCTTTTTGGAACAAAGCATTGTGAACTAAAATGTGCAGACAGAGCTTTGGTCTGAAAATGTAAACCTCCTTGAGGCAGGCCTAAAGTTGGAGAAATATTTTCTTTCCCAATCGTTTTAACTTTGTCCTGTGTGCTGTAGGATAAGCACACATATAATGATGGAAACTTTTAAACTATGTCCAAACATTGTCATTTCTATTGGAAGGATACCTGAAAGTGCACCCGCACATGGGAAAGAAAGCAACAGGGCTATATTTGAGTCGATATGACAGGGTCCCATCTCTCCTTTTCACGCAATGCAGCAACTCTGGTTAATGTACAGCATCACATGACTTTTTGGTAAATTTGCCCAAATGCCCCAATGAGGTGTCAACAGTAATTTTACTGAAATTTAGGGCCTGATTTAGAGTTTGGCAGATGTCCATCACAAATGTGATTTATTATCCATCCACCATATTTCAAGTGCATTGCATCCTCTGGCACGTGTAATGCAGCAGTTGGGATATCCATCAGGCTTGTGATGGAGTAACCCATCAGTCGAACTCTACATCAAGCCCTTATCCCGATAGATCATGTGCGTTTTGATTTCTGGTTGAAGACCACCACATACAGGTCTGACAGTACCACACACAAGTATTGATTCACCACAGCATGCAGAGGTTTGTGCTAATTGATAACCGCGCAACCTACCCACACTCGCTCAATCCATGGATAGTGTTTTTGATGGGGACATTTAACTGCTGATTGTTATAGGTATTTTATTCAGTTTGAGTCTTATTCCTTGGAAAACATCTTGCAATCTTCCTCACAGAGGTTGCAGATCCATTTCCCAAGTGCTCTCATGTCATTCTAGCCTATTTTTGTGGCAAATTGCACTTTTTTATGTTGTATATACAGTCATGGTAGGTTGTAAGGCAGTGCACCACCTCTTTGTGTGGTAGCAGACTGCACTATTTTATGGGGCAGTTCACCCCCCTCTAAAGTTTCCAAAAATTGAAGCGAACTCTCGGTAATGACTAAGTTCTTGACTGAATAAATTTGGGGAGGATGGAGGAGTTTGAAGATCAGGCTCTACCTTCAGGTTTCTAAAATGATGATTATGTTTTATGTGTTCATTGCATCCCGGTGGCTAGAGTCATTTTATGTATTTATTGGACGTCTTTTAAAAGTGTTTTAAAGTTCTTAATAATGTTGTGCATGTTTGCTGTGTTATTTTTTTATATTATTAAACAAGTTAGGTAAATACCATCACACATCTCCTACACAAGTATTTGCACAGGAACATACATTTGAATCTTGCATATGCTCAGGACACGTCATCCTTGTTGGGAATCCATCTGTCTGCCATGGGGTTCATTGCTATTTTTAGGAGATTTACCCATGGTGCTTCTACTAGGGAAAACACTGCATTTTGGGATATGTAGTTTATTTATATTTCAGTATGGGCTTCAGAACCTAGCATGCTCTGTGCTGAAAATAAAAAGCGAGGTCTGACTAAAGTTGCTAAACATCATAAGGGTGAAAATGGCAGCTGTGAAATGTGCATCCTGGGATGTTTAAACCCATATTTATGATGGAAACGTAGGGAAAAAAAAAGTCCCAGGATGCTACTTGCTGTTAGTTACAACAAAAACTGTCTGATGATGTCACACAACAGTGCACCACTTGGCAGCCATGGATGTGTGGTAAGGAGTTCTGCCAGCCATGGAAGTGTGTTAAGGAGTTCTGCAAAATTATGATGGCTGCAGTAATTGTACTGTTACCCACCCTCCTCCAGCGTTCTAGTCATGAGGACACGATAAGCCACAGGCGGCTGCAGGTTCAGCAGCTGTAGTGCCCAAGGCCAATGCCATACTGGGGGACTTTTCTGTTGAGTGGAGGCTGTGGTGGCTTCTTTCAGTGTTGGAAGGACTGCCCGCCAAGCCCTGTAAAGAACCCTACAGAAGTGGTGCTCCTCCAGCCTGTGACTATCACACATGAATTACACTCATTAAAGACCTGCACATGGTCAGTCTTTCTCTCCCAGACCACTGGAACTCCAGCTCAGGGTCTCTCCCACATCTGTGGTTAGTGAGCCGAGTAGGCACAAGGGACAGAGAAAGGACACAACACGATACCCCAGGTGACAAGTGACATACTGCACATGGGAGAAAAGCGAAGGTAAAGACTGGAGAAAAGGTGTGAGAATAAGAGAAGGAGAGGTGTGAAAGTAAGAGAAGGAGAGGTGTGAAAGTACAAGGAGAGGAGAGGAGGAAAAAAGAGATGCTAAGAGGACAGAGAATGATTAATGATGAGTGAAAGCAAGAAACATGACAAGGTGTAGGGAAGACAATACTGATTGAGAGACTGAGTGACAAGAGAATGGGAAATAAAAGGTGTGATATGAGACAGAACACAGAAAGTGTGGGCATGACCCATACGGCCTCGGATATTTCCCTTGAATCTCCTAATACACTCCGTTTGAGGACTCTGTCTCTCGCGCTGGGAGGCTTTTGGTAACCATGCGCTTTATAAGTGTATATTCATTCATTCATTCATATTGCAATATAAACTGGTGTCAAATTCAGGTGTTTCACTAACTCTCCTCCTAAAGCTGCCTATAGAAGAATACAACTTTATCTGGAGTTTCAGAATTACATGTGTTTGATGCAGGACCTTCATTATAACGTGTGTGTTTGAGGCAGGCTCCTCAGAACACCATGTGTTTGATGCAGGCTCCTCAGAATACCATGTGTTTGATGCAGGCTCCTCAGAATACCATGTGTTTGATGAAGGCTCCTCAGAATAACATGTGTTTGATGCAGGCTCCTCAGAATAATGTGTGTTTTTGCAGGCTTCTCAGAATAACCTGTGTTTGGTGCAGGCACCTCAGAATAACATATGTGCTTGATGCAGGCTTCTCAGAATAACATATGTGTTTGATACAGGCTCCTCAAAATACCAAGTGTGTTTGGTGCAGGCTCCTCAGAATACTGTGTGTTTGCTGCCGGCTCAGCAGAATAGCATGTGTTCTTGGTGCATGCCCATCAGAGTATCATGTGTTTGCTGCGGGCTCCTCAGAACAACATGTGTTTGGTGAAGGCTCCTCAGAATAACGTGTTTGCAGCTGGCTCCTCAGAATAAAATGTGTTTTTGGTACAGACTCCTTAGAATAACATGTGCGTTTGGTGCAGGCTCCTCAGAACAACATGTGTGTTTGGTGCAGGCTCCTCGGAATAGCATGTGGCTTAGGTGCAGGCTCCTCAAAATAACATGTGCTTGTGCAGGTTCCTCTGGATAACATGTGTGCTTGGTGCAGGCTCCTGAGAATAATGTGTGTTTGCTGCAGGCTCTTCAGAATGGCATGTGTTTTCTGCAGGCTCTTCAGAACGGCATGTGTAACATAACATGTGTGTTTAGGGCAGGCACCATAGAATCACATGTGTGTTTGGGGCAGACTCCTCAGAATGATGTGTGTGTTGCTGCACTCTCCTGATTTGAAACCAGCACTATTTAGTCAGGCAAGAGTGTCTCATCAAGCCCTGGGTTCTACTTTACCTTTGGGTACTCCCCCATGTTTTGCTCATTATAAATACAGGACTATAATTTCCTAAATGCCAAATAAAAAAACACTGCCTGACAAATGACTTCTGCATGACAAGTGGAGACCTGAACGTGTATGAGTTCTTCAGATAAAAATCCACGTAGACTGTCCTTCCAAGTCCCTGGATTTTCTTGTTTATTTGGGTGTTTTATGTAGTGCAAACATGCTACCTTTTTGTGAGCTTAGGAGGGCTATGTTTTACAGACTGTATACGTAAAGCCAAGATGACTATACATGGAGATAGTGTGTCTGTTGTAGCTGGTGTTGAAAGGATGACAGTAAACAAAAAACTGCATGAAGATGCAATTTTGACACTAGACATTTGGACCTATCTATGTGATGTCATCAGTCAGCCGGGCTTTATATTCAACAACACTATGCAAGCTTAAATTTTAATGCAAATACACCTAATAATAATAATTATAAAACTACAGTTCCAGAATGCAACATGAAGTTTGTAAAATGCCAGGACTGGATGAAGGTGTCCTAAATGGCATAGAATTATTTGACATAGTGATGGGAATAAAACTGAGGCAATCTTGATTTTATTTGCAGAGTGAATGGGTGAGGACAAGCTCTTAAAAACTCATCTACTCATCTAGCCATTCTACAACTGGCAGTACCCACTGGAGAGCATGCAGAGAGTGTAGCCACAACAAATGCACTGGTATTAAAGGGATTTGCTTGTGCAAAGCTGGTTCAGATCCTGGATTTTTAGTCAACAGCTTTGTGTAAGTATAATCAGCCCATGCTTACAATTCTTAAAGCACATGTCCCAGAATACAACTTTCTTTTCCTATAAAGTGAGGACTGGAAAAGCTAGCATGCATGACATGGGGTCTTATAGCTGCTTTTGAAGTCAGGGAAATTTGGTAAAGCTTCTTGTTGCCCACTCTACAATTCTGCCATCACTCCAATTGATGCGTTGATAACATCTTCTGGTGGCATTTTTTAATCCAATTTTGAGGCCTACTGAACTGGATTGATACGGAGAACAATGGACCCAGAGTACGAAAAACAATATATCGCTCTATAGTCACTGGCACAGGGGTCCGGTCCTAAAGTCTGCTCAGTGAAGTCACAGAGCCCTGAGGAAAAGTTTAATTATGCAAATGTGGGAGTAGGATTGATGCACAACCACATAGACAATAATGCAGGACCTCAGTGCATGGTATTCACCAGGCTGCAGTGTTTGGAAATCCCTCTTTCCAGGCTGTGCCTCCAACCTGTATGCCTTTCATCACTCTGTGAGGCATGGAGTCTCTCATACCTTCCACACAGTTATCTGATAGGAGTCCGCACAGAGAATGCACAGCACGTACACTGATGTTAGAACATGGAGAAGAGGCGTCAGAGCCTTTGAAGTAGGTCAGTCAATCCAGTGCTTAATTTTAGAAAAAACAGTAAGTGTCAGACTACCAGACTATTTGAGGCCCCCACAACGTTAAGAATGGCTTTTAGAGTTGCGTATTATTTGTTTTTATTGTATATTGATTTAACAAAAAAACTGTTGTTCTGCTCATCTCTAAATAACACAAACAGCCTCACCATGTGGCAGCTGCCATAAGGGCCAGTGTTGACAATTAAGAAGGGATGCCAAGCACCAGAAACTACCAGCTCAAGTTAAGCACTGTGTCAATCTATCCCACTATAGAAGGTACTTGTCCTATACACCTCACTCACAGGCAAGCGACTATAACATGGGAACTGCACACATTTAGATATTTAAGGATCCTAGATTTCCATAAAAACAACGATATACTAGAGGGCAATCTAGGGGCCTCAATTTCTCCCTGGGGCCACATGTTGCTTTCTATCGTATATTGACTCTTGCCCAGTGGGTTGCGTGGCAGTCGCCAAAATTATCTTGTTGCCCATATTGTTTTTCCTCTTTGCTAACCATTCATTACTAGTACTCTGAGTCACACTTAAAGAGCTGAATGGCCTCTTGGGGGAACTTATATCGGGGCTTGGAAGATGAGGAATCCCGCTGTCCAACTTAAAAATACTTCTACACGAGGACTTGCATCCCCATAGATGGAACTTTATTACTAAGGTGCCAATTCCGATCCGGTAAAAACCGGGTACGAACCGTCGGACGGAGCCTTTTCTCCGTCCGACTCGTACCCGGTGCGAAATCCATCCGAAAATGCAAGTACGATTCATACGGAAACACCATTTCCGTACGATTCGAACAAAACACCGACCGAACAGAAACTAAACACAATTCCGATCCTGAAAGGAGCCGACGTGACGTCGGTACGCATCCAGCCTACGTTTCACGAACCAGGAAGTACGATTCGAACCGACGTCATCCCGCACGGAAAATATTTACCGGCTGCCAAAAACTGCCGGGAAATCAGGACGACACACGCAAGGAGCAGCTGGACGCGACGAACAGACATGGACCCGAACCTACGTGCCATCCCTGCCCTCCTAGCAGTCCACCTGGCGTACAGGAACCGACGCAGACGCCGCAGAAGGTCAGCACAACAACCAGGGGCAAAGGGGGGGGCAGGGGCAGGACACACAACACCAACACATGGTACCAAATCACACATGGCCTGGACATACCTGACCATCAGGGCCTGGTCACTTCCAGGGGGTGGGGGCAAGGCCAGCAACGCAAGCGTCCGCCACAACGGAAGTGGATGGTCACGCGAACCGGTACGTACCCTACCCAGGCCGCAAGAGCGTGGGTACGGAACGTACCACGCGTCCCCCTACGTCACTCCAACAATAGCGGTACGGCCCGTACCCACGTCAGAAAGGCCTTGGTACAGCTCGTACCAGCATTGCTGGGGTCATGTAGGGGTACGCGTGGTACGACCCGTAGCCACGCCCCCAAGGCCTGTGTACGGTGCGGACCCCACGGCCCGCAACAATGGTGGGACGCACCGTACCCACACACCAAAGGCATGGGTACGGCCCGTACCCAGGCACGCAGAGCGTGGGCAGGGGTATGTACGGACCGTACCCCCACCCGTGGAAGTACGGCCCGTACCCCCACCCGTGCATGTACGCCCCGAACCCCCACTCGTGTATGTACGCCCCGAACCCCCACCCGTGTATGTACGCCCCGAACCGCCACCCGTGTATGTACGCACCCAAGCGCCACCCGTGTATGTACGCCCCGAACCCCCACCCCACCCTGGTATGTACGCCCCGAACCCCCACCCGTGTATGTACGCACCCAAGCGCCACCCGTGCATGTACGCCCCGAACCCCCACCCCACCCTGGTATGTACGCCCCGAACCCCCAGCCGTGTATGTACGCACCAAACCCCCACCCGTGTATGTACGCACCAAACCACCACACCAGCCGTGTATGTACGCACCAAACCCCCACCCCAGCCGTGTATGTACGCACCGAACCACCACCCGTGTATGTACGCACCGAACCACCACCCGTGTATGTACGCCCCCGAACCCCCACCCCAGCAGAGTATGTACGCCCCGAACCCCCACCCGTGTATGTACGGACCGAACCCCCACCCCAGCCGTGTATGTACGCCCCGAACCCCCACCCGTGTATGTACGGACCGAACCCCCACCCCAGCCGTGTATGTACGCACCAAACCACCACCCGTGTATGTACGCCCCCGAACCCCCCCCCAGCCGTGTATGTACGCACCGAACCACCAGCCGTGTATGTCCGCACCAAACCCCCACCCCAGCCGTGTATGTACGCACCGAACCACCACCCGTGTATGTACGCACCGAACCACCACCCGTGTATGTACGCCCCCGAACCCCCCCCAGCCGTGTATGTACGCACCAAACCCCCACCCGTGTATGTACGCACCTAACACCCACCCCAGCCGTGTATGTACGCACCGAACCACCACCCGTGTATGTACGGACCGAACCCCCACCCCAGCAGAGTATGTACGCCCCGAACCCCCACCCGTGTATGTACGGACCGAACCCCCACCCCAGCCGTGTATGTACGCACCAAACCACCACCCGTGTATGTACGCACCAAACCCCCACCCGTGTATGTACGCACCAAACCACCACCCCAGCCGTGTATGTACGCACCAAACCACCACCCGTGTATGTACGCACCAAACGCCCACCCGTGTATGTACGCACCAAACCACCACACCAGCCGTGTATGTACGCACCAAACCCCCACCCCAGCCGTGTATGTACGCACCGAACCACCACCCGTGTATGTACGCACCGAACCCCCACCCCAGCAGAGTATGTACGCCCCGAACCCCCACCCGTGTATGTACGGACCGAACCCCCACCCGTGTATGTACGCACCAAACCACCACCCGTGTATGTACGCACCAAACGCCCACCCGTGTATGTACGCACCAAACCACCACACCAGCCGTGTATGTACGCACCAAACCCCCACCCCAGCCGTGTATGTACGCACCGAACCTCCACCCGTGTATGTACGCACCGAACCCCCACCCCAGCAGAGTATGTACGCCCCGAACCCCCACCCGTGTATGTACGGACCGAACCCCCCCCCAGCCGTGTATGTACGCACCGAACCACCAGCCGTGTATGTACGCACCAAACCCCCACCCGTGTATGTACGCACCTAACACCCACCCCAGCCGTGTATGTACGCCCCGAACCCCCACCCGTGTATGTACGGACCGAACCCCCACCCCAGCAGAGTATGTACGCCCCGAACCCCCACCCGTGTATGTACGGACCGAACCCCCACCCCAGCCGTGTATGTACGCACCAAACCACCACCCGTGTATGTACGCCCCCGAACCCCCCCCCAGCCGTGTATGTACGCACCGAACCACCAGCCGTGTATGTACGCACCAAACCCCCACCCCAGCCGTGTATGTACGCACCGAACCACCACCCGTGTATGTACGCACCGAACCACCACCCGTGTATGTACGCCCCCGAACCCCCCCCAGCCGTGTATGTACGCACCAAACCCCCACCCGTGTATGTACGCACCAAACCCCCACCCCAGCCGTGTATGTACGCACCGAACCACCACCCGTGTATGTACGCACCGAACCCCCACCCCAGCAGAGTATGTACGCCCCGAACCCCCACCCGTGTATGTACGGACCGAACCCCCACCCGTGTATGTACGCACCAAACCCCCACCCGTGCATGTACGCACCGAACCTGCTATAAGAATGGGGTGTGCAAAACACCCCCAGCAGTGCCCAGACACAGGAGGGGTGGGTGCAGGGTCCTCCCAGCAGTGCCCAGACACAGGAGGGGTGTGTGCCTATCACTCCCAGCAGTGCCCAGACACAGGAGGGGTGTGTACCTATCACTCCCAGCAGTGCCCAGACATCGGACAATATACCCCATCAACAAGTTCAGTGACCTACAAGGGTGATACCCCAGATGCAGGCGGAGCCATCGCTGAGCCAGCATGGCTATATTGAAAGGCAACCCTCACACATCCAGGAAATGTAGACACAGCACAGCACAGCATTTGGGAGACACCCTGCAGGAAAAATGGCCTGGGCCACAGAGGACGGAACACACCTTGGGACAATGTCACCATACAGTGAGAGCAAACATGACCAAATACCATTTGCAGAGACCTTTGTGATGGCACGCAGATGGCAGGGTACACCCCATGAGCAGCACACTCCAACATTTCACAGACCCCTAACACATTATCACCACCCCAACGCAGGGAGCACCAGCACCAACAGCAAGTCCAGGAAAGCATCAGTGTGCAAAACAAAAAGAAAAGGCTTTATTCAGCAGGAAAATATATCAGAGAAAATGTCCACTATGTACAAGGGCCATGGGCCAGCCCAGCAGCAATGTCCGGGGGGGGGGTACACATCGGGACGTGTGTCCCCTAGCTTGCCTGCACAGTTCACAAGTCCATTTCATCCACAGAAGAGGGGGCATCAGGGGGGAGGGTGGAAACAGGCACCGCAGGGACAGGAGGGGAAAGGGTAGGTGTTGTGGGTGCAGGGAGGGATGAATCTGCCACAGGGGGGGTGCCAGCGCCAAAGGTGGAGGACAGAATGGCGCTGCACACGTCGGCAAGTTCCCCCAGCGACTCCCCCGTACCCAATCCAACCACAGGCCCCAAGGAGGGGGGGGGGGCAAAGGGATGGGTCGCAGCGCCACTGGGGGAGGGTGTGGACAGGGTGGGGGACTCAACTCCCCTGGCCGGGTCCCGCCTCCACCGCTTGCGGGGTGGTGTCATCCTGGGGCTGGGGGGCACACTCGCAGTGGATGATGCTGTCACTGACTGTTGGCCAGGAGAGCTAAGGGGAGTGGATTTGGAGGGAGTGGGTTGTGTGGAATGCGGACTCCCACTGTGGCTGCGTGTTCTACGTTTCCCCCCCGACCCAGTGGGTGTGCCTTCCTCACCCTGTGTGTGCGTGACAGGAGGTGTGCGCTTCGACTTCCCTGGTGGTGTGGTGCCTGTGTCTGTTGGGGTGCGTGCACGCTGACGTCTGGATGTGCGTGGGACAGGCACGGGAGTGGGAATTGTGGATGGGGCAGGGGTAGGGGGTGTTACGCAGCGCTGCAGGAGATCCAGTGCTGCAGTCAGTGTGGAGTCTATGGACCTCAGCAACTGCCGTTGGTCAGACTGCGCAGCCGACATGCCCTCCATGTATGCCTCCATCTGGGTCAGCACCTGGGTGTGGGCATGGAGGACATTTAGCATCGCAGTCTGACCAACCTGCAACTGCCTCAGGATGTCCACAGACTCCGCACTCACCGCAGCAGTGGTGACAGGGGCAGGGGGTGCGGTGCCTGGCAGGAAGGAGACATGTGGGGACCGAGCACGGAGGGAAGGGCCACGAGCATGTGGGAGGCCGGTGATGGAACCTGAGGTGGCGGGGGGATGTGGAGGGCTGCCATCAGCTGGGGGGGCAGACTCCGCCACCTCTGGGAGCTCAGCCTCGGACCCGTCTGCGTCATAGTCTGTGTTGGCAGTCAACAGGTCCTCCGCCTCACTCCCTTCGGCCTCCGTGCCACTCCATGTGCCAGACAGGACAGCACTGCTGGTACTGGTGCTCAATCTCTCCTCCCGGTCCGTGCTAGTGTCTCCTTCCGTGTCCCCCGGCGATGCTGTGGGCAAGGTGAAGAGACAGGAGAAAATCAGACACCTGTACACTTATGTCACATGAGTCAAATATACATAGGTCACATTGCATAGCCTGAAAAGCAACAGGAGTAACACCTACAAAACAATGTACACATGTAGGCCATGGAACACACAGTTTTTCTACCCACCATGCCACTGAGACACAATGGAGATCATGACACAACAGCAAATCACTGCACCTGAAATTTTAGAGAGGAGTCAGCCTCTGGGGACAAATGTGCACAGCACCTGCACCACACTGCGTCGTCAAAAAGGGATGAGCATGAATCATATCCATTTACTCTTGCCGCATGCTGCAAAGGCAATACATGAAACCAGGCCACACATGACAGGGTCACTGCACCTTGAGCGTATGTCCAGTCAAACATCACACACAGGCTAAACCCAGCAAGGAGGATGAAGCTTCTGACATGTAGGCCTTGTACGCACAAACCACCCACACCTGAGACAATCTCATTGAGACGGAGAAAGTATGTACACCTCTTACTCTGGGATGGAAACACATGGCCTCCACTAATTCATGACTGTAAACACACAGCCCCTGGTGGCCATGTCCACACATCATTGACAGGCAAACATCATCAGATTGTCTCAACAACACACACAGGTAATGCCCACTGTGAGTATGCACAAGCAAAATGGGTCCCCCTGTACAGTGGACACATGTAGCAACCTGTAGGTCCTAACAGTTGAGCCCAGGGTACAATGCCACCCTACGCAACCCATGGCAAAGACACAGTGAATGGCCATATTGTTGGATGACGCACATGATACCTAGGAAGAGGTGCCCCAGGGCACAGTAGTGCCCACACTCCTCCATGGTCCAGGATGGACATGACTGCAAATTAAGCAACCGTCCCTGCACTTAGCAGGCCTCCCACTCAGGCACATCATGTCAGAGGGCACACAATTGGACATGCATGCTGGAAGGCTGTACATTTTGGAGACACACCCCTATGTCGTGATTCACAATCAGTGCCAAGTGACATGGACACCACAATGACTGAAATTGGCCATGGCACACGCAAGGTCCCCATACCTGTGGCACATCACCCCCACACATGATGCTGATAGCATAGGGCACCTGCATGAACTGCCTGCATAAATAACCTTGTGCAAGAGTGGCGACAGACCAGGGAACACATTGCAAGGAGGGGAAGGGAGGGAGTGAGAACAGCACTGTGCTACTTTGTGGAGAAGTTGACGCACTGCACAATCAAACCCTGGCAGTGTATCCATGCAACTGCACACTTACATTGGCTGGGGACACACAACTGACACACATGTACCTACCCCCTTCCTGCTGCTGCCTCTCCTGTAGGCGCCTGTCCATATCGGGGAAGACCACCGCCAGCACACGCTTCTGGATGTGGGTCAGACGACGGCGGCCACGGTTCTTACGGCTCTCAGGTGAGTCCCCCAGCAGGAGCCGTGCAATCCTCCTCGTCCAGCACCGGATGTCCTGCCAGCGTTTCCTCACCTGAGACAGGCTCCGCCTCCGACCCTCTGTACCCCTCACGGCACTGACGGCTTCCCTCCAGATCTCCCCCTTGGCAATGGCGCCTACCTGTGAGGATGCAAAAGAGAGAATACATTAATCCACATGAGCAAAGACACAGAGACACACATATAGAACAATCCTCATTATGAACAGGCCATGGTATGCATGCAACTAATTGCACCTTTGTCATAGGGACATTATCCACTGTGGAAGGCCAAATGCACTACGTGCCAGTGGAAGCACACGGGTGGCATGAGGGGTACCACACACTCACTGACCAGGGATCACACTGTGCCTCACAGGCTACACCAGGATTATGTACAGCACCTCACAGCAGTCACCTGCCCCAGCACACTGATGCTACCTCAGCAGAGTACACAGACACACACAGGTACAGGACAATCACATGGCATTGCCAACTGCGGGTACACACCTCACTCTGCCCATGTGCCAGTAGACGGGGGTGTCACAGGTGTGGGGCTGGCTCAGCACGGCATGCACACAGCACTGCTCCCTGCTCACATCCGATGGCCAGGCCATATCCATCCCTCATGCTGCTTGTGTGCAACACTCCCCATATGCACTCACCCACATGACAGGGGACTAACACACACACCAATGTGCAGGGGACGAACACGGCCTTTGGACACTCACAGCACAGGTACACTGAACAAACACACATCCATGGGTACTGACACCTGTCACACTGGGGGGAACACAGGATCACATCAGGACTGTGGAAACAACATCCCCAGGAGGAGTATGCAGGCAGAATGTGCCATGCACCTTGCATTCATTGTCACAGTAGGCACTATGCAAGTGAGGAGTGCACACAGGAAACACAGCATGCTCTGCATGGGTGACATGAGGCCTTCCACACCCTGGGACCCACTCCAAACAACAGTGCATGTCTGTCACACATGGACACAATGCCAGAAGTCACTGTCACACAAAAGGGGCACAGTCTAAGCTAGTGGAGTCTGCACTCACCTGAACCCCTGGTCGACCATACAGGCTCTGGAACTGTGGGAGGATCACATCTATCAGGGCAAGGTTCTCCTCCTGGGTGAATGGCTGTGACCTCTCCACAGTCCTGGACATGGTGCCAGAGGAATCACTATCAGCAGCAGTGGTCATGGATGAATGGATGTGCAGGCAAGTGCTCTCTCATGGGACCTGGCTGCCTTATATATGCCTGGCTGGCCTGTTCATGTATAGGAGTACAGATTGATTGGTCAGTCACATTAGCATCCTACGTTTCATCCAATCCCTTCAAACCTACCCCAGTGTGTGGCTTTGCATGGTTTCAGTTTTGATAATGATGTCAAGTCAACATCCACATTGCAACAATGTAGATTCTTTCAAACTGACTTCTGCTGTGCACCTGGTGCTCAAATTCAAAAATTTAACTCAGTCTCCATGGCAACCATCAGGCATTTCGGCCCTTATACTTGTCCCTCATGTGTCCCCTATGTGTTTTCATACATTTACACACAGGTACGGTGCGTTCCACGCCCTAGGGCACCCCACAAGCAGTGATACCGACCGTACATGCGCTTGTACGGTCCGGATCACAATATTGCCGCTGGCGTATGCGTACGCCACAGTAGTACGGACTGTACACGCGCTTGTACGGTCCGGATCACAATATGGGCGCTGGCGTATGCGTACGCCACAGTAGTACGGACTGTACACGCGCTTGTACGGTCCGGATCACAATATGGGCGCTGGCGTATGCGTACGCCACAGTAGTACGGACTGTACACGCGCTTGTACGGTCCGGATCACAATATGGGCGCTGGCGTATGCGTACGCCACAGTAGTACGGACTGTACACGCGCTTGTACGGTCCGGATCACAATAAGGGCGCTGGCGTATGCGTACGCCACAGTAGTACGGACCGTACAAGCGCGTGTACAGTCCGTACTACTGTGGCGTACGCATACGCCAGCGCCCATATTGTGATCCGGACCGTACAAGCGCGTGTACAGTCCGTACTACTGTGGCGTACGCATACGCCAGCGCCCATATTGTGATCCGGACCGTACAAGCGCGTGTACAGTCCGTACTACTGTGGCGTACGCATACGCCAGCGCCCATATTGTGATCCGGACCGTACAAGCGCGTGTACAGTCCGTACTACTGTGGCGTACGCATACGCCAGCGCCCATATTGTGATCCGGACCGTACAAGCGCGTGTACAGTCCGTACTACTGTGGCGTACGCATACGCCAGCGGCAATATTGGCCCAGGGACCCTATACACGCGCTCCGAGCGTATGTACGGTGCGTATAACAACTGTCAGTGGTGACAGGCGGCACACAGACAGGAATGGAGCGGACAGGTATTGCCAAGGGTGGACACCAATGCATTGTCTGTGCAATACCACCTGTGTGTGACACAGGTGTGTCAGGATGTGATGTGGCACTTTACCCCTGAGGTGTGGGCAAAGCACATGTACGATGAGCTGTGTACACATGTCGTGTGTGATGGTGCGCATTGTACCACACATCCCCTGCACTCCTTTGACATGTGTGCATGTCGTACACACTAGTGGAGCCATGAGTCACTTGCATGTCCCAGTCACGGACACCCGCACCTGTCCCCTGATGCCAGGTACACGGAATATTACATATGACACGTGTATGGCTGCGTTGCATGCTGCAACCATGTCATGTGTGTGGCATGTCTTTCCATGATTTTGCTGTAGGTGTGTGATTCAATGTGTCAGCAGTTGCTGCTGCCAACATGTGTCTGTGTGTCGATGGGCATGGCACACTGTTCCGCACACCAGCCCACATATGTGATTTGCCATGAGGTGTGTATGTATCCAACTACACGGAGTATCAACACAAGTACATATCCACATGCTCCCTATGTATGTTCTGTCTCGACATGTACTCCTCAAAGGCAATGTGTGTGGCCTGTCCTATTCCTATGACATGTGACCAGTGCATATCGCATCCAACTACCTGTCTGTACCATACGCATACTACTTCTGCACATGTGTGGATGTCTGTGAATCCTGTGATGCGTGTGCATGTTCACTTACACTGGCCCACAGCTAGTCTCATGCCATGTCATCGTGATCTTGCCCCCCTCCGTTAGTGGCTGTCCCTTGGTAGGAGTGTAACCTGACTGGCGTTCGTGTCCAGGAACTGTGGCACAGACCTGACTCACAACGTGGCATATGTGTATTGGCTGTGTAACATGTGCTCAGTGCATTGACGATGTTGTTGTACAGTGCTCACTCTTAGGTGTTCCTTCCATTTCACTGCAGGGCTCCGCCTCTCCCTCGACGTATGCCAGACATTGCTGCCCTGCATGAACGGGACTGTATACGCCGCTACAGATTCAGCCAACGGTTGATTGATGAGTTGACTGGCCGGCTGGAAGCACAACTCCTCCCGCGCCACAGGTATCCAAGTGCACTGACACCCAAGTTGAAGGTGATGGCAGCCCTACATTTCCTTGCCACGGGTACGTTCCAACATACCATTGCTGATGTCGGGGGCATGTCCCAGACGATGTTCAGCCGTGTTCTGCATGATTTCTTAGAGGCCATGTTGGTTCACCTGGATGAGTACATTAAATTCCCAAATCGTGAGCAGTTGACAGATGTCAAGCGTGAGTTCTATGCCCTGGGAGGGATGCCCCATGTCATTGGGTCCATAGATGGGACACATGTTGCGTTGGTACCACCACAGGCACAGGAGGTGGTGTATAGGAATCGCAAACATTATCACTCCATTAATGCCCTTGTGGTGTGTCTGTCCAACATGGTGATTTCACATGTCTGTGTTCGCTTTCCAGGATCAGCACACGATGCCTTCATCATGAGGCGTAGCAGGGTGCCAGAAATGATGCTGCAGCTGCGGAACGAGCGAGCATGTATTGTTGGTGGGTAGACTCTGGCAGTTCAGTGTTTGGCGTCATCTTCCAATCTCACTGCCTGTGCTGACACACTTCTGTCCATGATGTTTCCTTGTAGGGGACGCTGGCTATCCCAACATGCCATGGCTGATGACGCCTGTCCGCAACCCCAGCACGGCTGCCGAGCACCTCTACAACAACGCACATGGGCGGACCAGGAGAGTCATTGAGAGGACGTTTGGACTTCTGAAGAGCCGATTCCGGTGCCTCCACAAGACCGGCGGAGCACTCCCATATGCCCCGGTGAAGGTGTGCAAGATCATCATCGTCTGCTGCATGCTGCACAACATGGCAGTGGAGGAAGCTGTTCCACTCATACTGGATCAAGATGACCAGGACCATCCACCCGTGGAGGATGAAGGGCTTGGTGACGGGGCAAGTGATGTGGAGGAGGAGGAGGCTGTGGAGGACATGCGGAGTCGGCTCATACGCAACTTCTTTGCTTAGTGGTGAGTTCCAGTGTCTGAGTGTGCACGCATTGGGCCGTGTGTGGCATGTGTTGCAATGTGTGTGTCCATCTGCATGTCTGCCAAGTGAGTCAGTGGTGTGTATTGAAGTGTCACTCAAGTGATGGCGCAATGGAAGGATGTTGTCTGAGGGTCATCATTGTCACCTGTCATGTTAACAACATGATACGTGTTAAGTACATGCTTGCGGATGTGCTCCTTTGTGCTGAATCCTTGTGTGTCTCTCTTCCACAGGTCCATGTGCATGCTGTCTGCTGGTGGCATTGTTGTGCTCCTGCTACTCCTCATGAACACAGCGACATGTGCTGATTCAGCGTCACATGCACGGGCAAGTGTTGAAATCTCCTCAGGGTAAGGGATGCCTCACGTCGTTTTGGGTGTGTGAATTGTTTGTAGTCTGTGTGCACTTCTCCGGTTCATGTGTGTTCCATTTGCATACATGGTGATCCTACATGGGGAACATGACATGGGGCAGGCTTCACCTGGAGCCATGCTCAGACTTGGTGACTGTCATGTGGCAGGGGATTGGGGATTGTGATGAGGCCATCATTGTGTGTAACACTGGCCTCGGAAACATACAGGTTGCACCGGGTTGACATGGTGTGTGATTGCCCCATCAGGGCCTCAATGGTGTATAGCGGCCTCTCCGTGGCAGCAGGGGGTGTTTAGCTGTTATCCGTCACTTGTGTGCCAGGTCAATGGGATGCCAGCATCTGTGTTGCAATGGGGGGTGCCAGTGTTGCTCCCACATGTACATCCACATGACCTGTGTATGTGTTGACAGAGTATCATTGTCATTCCAACACACATGACTAATAAATTTGTCCCTCTGTCTCCAAGGTGCCTCTTCCCTGTCAATGGTGCCCTGTTGCCACTGTGCGTGCCGCAGGTCTGGCATAGTTTTCATAGGTGGTGCATATGTGTCTATGTGTAGAGTGACAAGATGCTAGGGGTTTGTCAGGGAGTGGGAACTGTATTATGCACAAGATGCACAGTTCCATCCACCTCAAGGCAAGAGAGACCATCCCCCAGGGAAACTACAACATCTGTGTAGAATCCTACCCTGCAGTCTACGGACATGTGCCTCACGACTCCCATGGTACTTGTCCATATCCGGAGTGCATCTGCACAGCTCTGCTACTGCGTCGGGCAACCAGGCCACATCAACGTCCTAACGGGATGGGGGGAATGTTTCACAGCCAGCTGCAGGATGACCTTCTAGATCCACGCCCA
The DNA here is from genome assembly GCF_964204655.1 of Triturus cristatus. Lineage (NCBI taxonomy): Eukaryota > Metazoa > Chordata > Amphibia > Caudata > Salamandridae > Triturus > Triturus cristatus. The sequence goes on from NC_140590.1 coordinate 1,806,382,329, forward strand.
CACTCATGATGCAGCCCACAACCCCAACACAACCATGTGGCACAGTGATCCTAAACTGCATTCTGGCATCTCCATGCATCCAACCTTGGCCTAGCCACCATTCTCAACATCCGCCTGACGCAAGCATGCTGCACATTGTAGGGACACATGTCTAGACATACCTGGGAGCGGCAAGCCAGGTCACTCCACATGATCCCTGACCTCTGCGCATGACTGTTGCTCCCCTGAATGTGTCTGTAGCCACAGTTGTGCGGGAACCACTCAGCTGGTTGGGCCCAGCACAGGTGAGTTTGGTACTCCATGTCTGTATCAGATGAGACATTGGGACCCATGTGTGTCCTGGGCAAGACTGCGACCCCACGGTTTGGATGGTTGGAGTTAATTCTGAGATCAGGCATGCTTTGACTGTACGACACACACATGTATTGTAATAATGTAGAATCACGGCATCATCTTGTAAGTGTGATTAATTTATTTGTGGTGGGGTACGGGTTTGTGGGGATGACAAGAGGTGCACAGCGGGAGTGTAGAATCCAAAGTTCACTGGGGGAGTTGGTATCCTTGTCGTAGCAAAATGTCAGAGTCCATGCCACAGTCTTCGTCAACATAGGTCAGACAGTGACCAGCAAGTCCATGTGGCAGAGAATGTCATGTGCTGCTATTGGGCCAGAGGGCCAGGTGCCAGGCCAGGTGACCTGGGAGATGGTGATGTTCTGCTGACTCTCACAGTCTTTTTCGTGGACGACCCACCTTCCTGCGGGGACCCTCGGAAGCAGTCCGTGACGATGTCTGTGACGCTCCGTCGGATGAATCCTCCTCCTCCTGATCCCTCCCTGTGTCTGGTAATGGCCTTCGCCTGGTGCCACAGGGAGGGTTGCCCATGTTGTCGGCAATCCGACGGAGTACACCGGTCATTTGGGTTTGCACCGCCACGAGCTCAGCCTGTCTATCCTCCATCCTTCCTTGGTGTTGCAGTTGACAGGCATGTTGCTGGGACTGCAGGGTCTTCATCTCCTGGAGGGTCCCCTTGATGTCATTGAGGGTGGACGCAATCTGGTCCATGCCCCTGGTGTCACGCCGGTATGTATCCAGGATGTTGCTGACCTGGGACACTACCGGGTCCTGAGCTGCCTGGTCAGGTTCGCGCCTCCGCCGTCCTCCACTCCCGCCACCCCTGCCCACGTGCACCTGGCCTGCCGTTGTGGGTGCATCGGGTCTCCGGGACCCCTGAGGGATGGCATCTGCGTTGCCGCCTGCCTCCTCCTGGGTGCCCGGAGGACCGTGTCCCTCCTGGGCAGACTGGCTGGGTGGTCGTGTGCGGGCAGGGCTCCTGGACGTCTCCTGGGATGTGGCAGGAATGGGGGTGGTGGTTGGCACAGTTGTACCTGACGCAGGTGCTGCAGGTGGTTGGACACCAGAGGGGCCAGGTTGGTCTGGGTCATCCACGGAGTGGTGAGAGTCATCGCTGGCGGTGGGGTCATCATCCCGCGGAGCCTGGTCCTGTGTGACTTCCCCCCCAGTGTTGGGGGGTGTTCGTCGACGTTGACCTGTGTGTGAGAGAGACAATGTTAACAGTGTCACATGTGGCATCCATGTTGCATGCATTTCTGATTTGGCACTCTTCCTCTGGGTAGTTGGATCTGTCCTGCATTCCTCTCACAGTGCACTTGTGCATGGCTATGTCCCTTGGCCACAGCTGTCAGGGCTTTACGCATGTGTGAGACACAATCTTAGTTGATGCATCTATTTGGGTACACAGTCAGCAGTGTGGTGTGCGGGCGTAGCGAGCCATGCAGAGGCGCCTTACGTGTTGCACTGTACGTGGCCAAATGGTGTTTTGGCAAGGCAATTTGATGTTGCAGGTAGGGGACTGAAGCATTTGTGACAGGGTTCTTACCGACACGGTGGGTGGGTATACTGGGTGTGTGGTTAGGTCGGTGCCTGCAGCACGGATGGACTCGTGCACAGATTGACACATGGACCGGTCTTCATCTACGGAAGGGGGGGTTGAGGCACTGCCAGACCTGGTCTGCATGCACACAGTCCACCGGCTGACGAGTGGACATGGCCACACCACCCAAGGGTGATTTAGTCTCCCTGTGTCTCCCTTCCTCCCTCCCTCTGTCACCCTCCTCCCTCCCTCTGTCGGTCTCCCTCTGTCACCCTACTCCCTCCCTCTGTCTGTCTCCCTGTGTCCCCCCTCTGTCTCCTTCCCTCTCATTCCCCCTCTCCCTCCCTCTCTTTGTCACTCTCTGTCACCTCAGGCCAGCTTCCTGGGCACACACAGTTAGCCGGTCTTTGAATGGCCATTGGCTTGTTCATGTGAGTTAGTCCCTGTTCTCCGGGCACCCATTGGGCAGTGTGTCTGAGTGTAGGCTGCTGCTGTGGCGGTGTGTGCTGAGACTCTATCAGAGCGATGCATCTTCATTGTCTGCTGTTATGTGCAAATTGTGCCTTCAGACCCATGGCATCCTGCATGGCAGCCATCATTTGCAGGCAAGACAGTACTGTGTGGGTACACACAGTTTGTATGGCTGTGCCCTGGGCCATATGGGCTGAGGGCATTGTTGTGTGCTTGTGAGTTGCTCAATGTTAGTTTTGCTGCCCCCACTCCCAGCATCGACCACATCCTGTGTTGTGTTGGTGTTTTGTGTGGCCTGTGACTTGGCATGGCCCTGATTGATGCATGGGGCATGGAGGTGCCAGTGGCATGTGTGTGTTTGTGGAGTGTTGTTGTGTCCGGTGGTGGCTTGGGGGGGGTGGCATGCATGATTGATTGTGTATGGCATCCCCCCCATGTGAGGTGAGTTGTTTGTGTACTCACCAGGGTCTGGGAGTCCTGGCAGTCCGTGTAGTCCCTCCACCGCCAGCGTGGACATCACCTTCTCCTCCCAGGGATGGTATTGTACCGGTCTGGGGGGCGGCCCTCCTCCAGTGATGTTCCCCTGGTTGTGATTGTCAGTCATCTTCCTCTTGACCGTCCTCCGCAGATCGTACCACCTGGATTGGCACTCGTGCCTGGTCCTTCTGGTTGTCCCAACAGCATTCACAGAATCGACGATCCTCTGCCACATGGCGGTTTTTTCGGATATGCTGGTCTGTCTGACCAATGTCCCAAAGAGCTGTGGCTCGACTCTGAGGATTTCGTCGACAAGGATCTCCAGCTCCTCCTTTGTGAACTTTGGATTCTTGGTGGTGGACATGGCGTGGGGTGTGGTTGTGGGGGTGTGGGTGTGGATGGCTGTGGGTGTGTGGGTGTGGTAGTGGAGGTGTGTGTGTGAATGTGATGAGGGGGTGTTTGTGTAGGTGGTTGTGTGAAGGTATGCAAGTGTGAGGTTCAAGTATGGTGGTGTGGGTCGTCTGTGGGCTCTGGCAGCAGTGGGTCTGTTGCAAAGGCTCATGGTTTGTGTGTGTGGTCCATTTTTATTGGTCCATTTGTGGGTGTGGCTGTGTTTGAAATTTGTGTGGGTGTGTTATGAGGAGTGATTGAGTTTTGGGCCTCTGTTTGGCAGTTTGGCAGTTGCAGGTGAGTGTATGTGATGTTTGTGGGGTTGTTGGGCCTGTTTGGTGGTGTGGGGAAACTCTACTTGACTCTCCTTGTGTAAATATGGTTTGTCCGGGTTCAGTACGTGTTTTTTTGGCGTCAGTACGGTCCGTACATGCACTGGTGGGGGTGCGGTCCGTACATTCCCTGGTGGGGTGGTGGTTAGGTGCGTACATACACGGCTGGGGTGGGGGTTTGGTGCGTACATACACGGCTGGTGGTTCGGTGCGTACATACACGGCTGGGGGGGGTTCGGGGGCGTACATACACGGCTGGTGGTTCGGTGCGTACATACACGGCTGGGGGGGGGTTCGGGGGCGTACATACACGGGTGGGTGTTTGGTGCGTACATACACGGCTGGTGGTTCGGTGCGTACATACACGGCTGGGGTGGGGGTTTGGTGCGTACATACACGGCTGGTGGTTCGGTGCGTACATACACGGCTGGGGGGGGTTCGGGGGCGTACATACACGGCTGGTGGTTCGGTGCGTACATACACGGCTGGGGGGGGTTCGGGGGCGTACATACACGGGTGGGTGTTTGGTGCGTACATACACGGCTGGTGGTTCGGTGCGTACATACACGGCTGGGGGGGGGATTCGGGGGCGTACATACACGGGTGGGTGTTTGGTGCGTACATACACGGCTGGTGGTTCGGTGCGTACATACACGGCTGGTGGTTCGGTGCGTACATACACGGCTGGGGGGGGTTCGGGGGCGTACATACACGGCTGGTGGTTCGGTGCGTACATACAGGGCTGGGGGGGGGGTTTGGTGCGTACATACACGGCTGGTGGTTCGGTGCGTACATACACGGCTGGGGGGGGTTCGGGGGCGTACATACACGGCTGGTGGTTCGGTGCGTACATACACGGCTGGGGGGGGTTCGGGGGCGTACATACACGGGTGGGTGTTTGGTGCGTACATACACGGCTGGTGGTTCGGTGCGTACATACACGGCTGGGGGGGGGATTCGGGGGCGTACATACACGGGTGGGTGTTTGGTGCGTACATACACGGCTGGTGGTTCGGTGCGTACATACACGGCTGGGGTGGGGGTTTGGTGCGTACATACACGGCTGGTGGTTCGGTGCGTACATACACGGCTGGGGGGGGGTTCGGGGGCGTACATACACGGCTGGTGGTTCGGTGCGTACATACACGGCTGGGGGGGGGTTCGGGGGCGTACATACACGGGTGGGTGTTTGGTGCGTACATACACGGCTGGTGGTTCGGTGCGTACATACACGGCTGGGGGGGGTTCGGGGGCGTACATACACGGGTGGGTGTTTGGTGCGTACATACACGGCTGGTGGTTCGGTCCGTACATACACGGCTGGGGGGGGTTCGGGGGCGTACATACACGGCTGGTGGTTCGGTGCGTACATACAGGGCTGGGGGGGGGGTTTGGTGCGTACATACACGGCTGGTGGTTCGGTGCGTACATACACGGCTGGGGGGGGTTCGGGGGCGTACATACACGGCTGGTGGTTCGGTGCGTACATACACGGCTGGGGGGGGTTCGGGGGCGTACATACACGGGTGGGTGTTTGGTGCGTACATACACGGGTGGGGGTTCGGGGCGTACATACGCGGGCGGGGGGTGGTGGGGTGTTCGGCGCGTATGCGGGCACATGTCTCCATGGTTGCTATGGGAGTTCGGTTCGGACGGTGTTTTTTGCGTACGGTTGTGAAATGGGGAGGACGGGAGGGATCGTACTTGCGCAGTCGGACTTTATTTTTCCGCACGGTGGGTTTCTCGCCCGGGGACGTGTCGGTGACTTTTCCCGACCCGAGGACGTGTGGGGAAATCTTCCCAATGCGATTCGTATGGACTTTTTTCCGTTCGAATCGTACTTGGCAGTTTGTACGCTACTTTGACGATTCGGACGGAAAAAAATCCGGATACGAGTCGGACGGGGAATTTTTTTACCGGATCGGAATTGGCACCTCAGTGTCCTAAATCAGTTGGTTAATCCTGCGGCTAGCTGGGCGTAACAATGATGAATGTCAGTACACACTAGAAACCATACAAAATGGTATTTAATATGATGCAGAATAATAGCAAATTCATATCTCACTTCCCAGAATACTGAAAGTTGCACTACATGGTTGGAGTGTGGTGTGTCAGAAAACACAGATAGAAACCCAATATGAACTTGCCATACACCTAAGGAATGGAGTTAGTACAATATTAAAGAGATAGCCACTGGGACACAGCAGGTATATTTGCAGTCAGTGACCTATGCAATTTGAGTTATCATCAGTGATGTCACAAACCGTGTCATGAGTGATGTAGTATATAAGGTCATTGGCAGTACATTGCTGGGCATAAGTTATAGTTAGCTCAGGTAAATATAACTGCTGAATTTCACTGATTTTGTATGAGTGAAATATCAGTCTAAAAATAAGGTCCCTGTAACCTTTGCTTCTTCAGTGAATTGCTAGGGAGTTTTTAAATTCCATTTCCTAACTATAACATCTCTGTAACCTTTGATTTGTTCAGTGAATTTCTAAGGTTTTTCAAACTTTTTTTCCTAACTATAATGTTTCTGTAACCCTTGTTTTTTTAAAGTGAAATTCTTTGTTTTTTCAACGAATAGTCACGTTTGCAGAGTGTTGGAGAAAATGGGTGATACCTCGACCAGCTTTCAGGAATCCTACTGTGAGAGACCTATTGGAGGAACACCGGAGGGCTTCTTGGCCCCCAAAGGTCCTTCAGCAGCCAAGGGTTCCTTTATTTTCCAAGCAGTAGTGCGCCAGGAGGTACGTTTGCAGAGTGGTGGAGAAATGGTGTTTGGCCTCTGAAGTACAGTCAGCAATTAGGCTGTGTGTGACTTCCTTGAGGTAAAAGGAGGGCTTGTTGGCCCCCAAGCAGCAGTGCACCAAGAGATGAGTTTACAGAGTGGTGGAAAAAAGGGTCATGGCCCCCGAAGACCTCTCAACAATCATGCTGTGTTGGACTTACTGGAGGTGAAAGGAGGGGTTATTGGCCCACAAAGACACTCTTCAGCCAAGGGGACTTCATCCCCCAACCAGTAGTGGGAAAAGGGGCATGACCTTCAAAGACCTCTCAGCAATCCCACTGTGTGGGACTTACTGGAGGCAACAGGAGAGAGTTAGCATTGCTCTTGGGCAGACGGAGCTGCTAAACATGCAGCTCCCTCTGTCCAAAAGCAGTTTTGCTCTGCTTTCAGCAAGCAAGAGCATTTGTAACGCTCTCGCTTGTTGAAAGAGGAGCAGCGTTTGCTAAGGCTTGGCGGGACCGAGGATGTACTCGCCAAGACATACGCAAACTGCAATGTCATGGAGGCAGACAGCCCAGGCGATTGCAGGAGCCAGGTGGAGGTTTGCGGTGGCCAAGGCCAGGTACTTTTTTAGGAGGGAGGACTATGCAGCCCCCTTCCTACCTTCACCAAGGGCCTGCCCAGGAGAGGTGGAGTTCCACGGGGCCAAGAATGGGCCCACGTAGCCCTCCTCCCTTTTCTTCAACTACCACTTTGGCCCCAGGAAGGTGGTGATCCCCAGGTCCTGGGGGAGTCCGTGAGGCCCACTAATATAAAAAATAAAAAGCCCCAGGGAGGTGAGGGTCCGCAGGGCTGTGGGAGAGGCAATAAGGGCCTCCCCTGCACTTATTCAATAATTATCCCAGGGGAGTTGACAGTCCCTGGGGCTGTAGGGATGACATGCAGGCCCGCCACATCAGTTTACTGTTCCTTGCCTCAGGGAGGTGGCAGTCTCCCACAGGGGGTGCCACCAGGGCATCCCCGCATAATTAAAAAACATGCTGATGGAATTTTGGCCTTCCCAAGGGCTGCTTTTAAAAGATGCACTGGCACCCATGCATCTTTTTGTTTAAACTGTTTTTGCAGGACTCAGCTTCAAGCCAAGTTCCAAGATGGCTGCCTACAGTTCCTGTCTGTAGTGTTGGCAGCCAATCAAATTTAAGTAAGATCCACTAGTCAACTGTAAGTACTCGTGTCACCAGATATCAATATTTTTTAAAGTTATATCTATCAAAAGCTGCAAAAATGGATTTACACCAAGTTACAAAGACACATTTTCAGGACCAACATCTACCTTTCTGCCAAATTTGGGATAATTCCATTCAGCGGGTCTTGCTGTAGTCATTTTCAAAACTACTGTACACGGATGATGCGGTCCTAATGGGTCCCACACTGAACGCGCTACACACTATAGTTAAGGGTTTCCTAGATTTTATGGCTGACTTTAGACCTTTGCAATAATTTTTTTAAATCGTTCATAATGACCTGTGGCCCCAAAAAGCATCTTATTAACTCAACTATCTCAGGCCCTGAACGTTTGTTACTCACTCGCACTTTCCCATACTAGGGGTTAGTATTCACTGCCAATGGTTCTTGGGCAGCCCGTGGGGCCAATAGCAGAAGTAACTTTTGAAGGACATAAATTCAATTCTTAGCCTCCCGGAACCCAAAAGAGCTGAGGTAGTGCTATCTGTAACAAAATTTTATAAAACACAGTGCATTCCCACTGCAACATATGGCGCAGAAGTTTGGGGCTTCACAAAATGCAGTGGTATCCAGGGAGAGGAAAACAGATTCTGCCTGGAAACTCTTAGGGGCCCGAATTTCCTCCTCACATTTTGTGTGCCAAGAGGAATTGAATCTGCATTATATTGAAGACTATATCAGGTCTCGTCCAGCCATATTTTGGCTAAAAGTTTGGCAAAACCCAGCAGCAACTTTCACAAGAGACATAATAGCAGACTGCCTTAAATGTGATAAATGCGAGGGAGCATACCCTGGCTTGCCGCTGTCAGAAAAAGCTTGAGCAGCGTAAATTTTGAACACATTTTTCTAAACCCAACTGATCTGGAGGAAATAAATAAAAAGACCCTCCAGGATGCTCTATATGAACAATACAGAAACACAAGAGACGCTATAGAGCACTAGAAATCATCAGTGATAAGGTATATGTCTTTGGTGAACGCTAACAGACCCCCATCACATCTGCCATCCAGCTATCTTTTAAAGAACATATGTCGCTGGGAGAGACGTTTGCTCTTTAACCTCAGGGATGGCACCTCAAAATAGTCACTTTGCTTCCCTATAGGATTTAATATCAATCTTGAGCAAACGCCCTGCCCCTGTGGTACCCGCAGCAATCAATCAATGCTACACGTTTTATTTTTCTGATATTTTTATCAAAAATACAGTAAACAATCTCTGATCCCCTTCTTTAAGGCAACTGCCATTACTGATTATAGAATTGCCTATTTGGAAATTCTTAAGCTTAAGAGGGATGATCTGATTTTTTGTGTAAGTTCATTCTTGACAGTGGCAGCTCATTCACGTACTTCAATGATTTCCCCGTAACACAGTTAATTGTATTTAATGTCATTATGCTTCTATTTGACAGCAGTTATATGTATACCTATTATGGGATGATGTTCTGCAAGAAACTGCTGTCTTGTATATTAGATCCCACTTTTTTATAGCTTATATTCAATTGCACTTTATATTATGCTGCTAAAACTGTTTACACTTGATCGCACTTTATTATAATATGTTGCTACCTATTAAGGGCTATAAACTCTCCGTGTTCCAATGCTATCTATGATGCTGCTGTTCTGCATACTATTGATGTTCTTTGATGCAAATTACAAGCACCCACTTGCCTACTGCTTTTACACTGTGCATTGTTTATAATTGCTTGTACTTTTGCTGGTACTTTGATCTGTGCTTTTATGGATATTCATATCCGAATAAATATTTTTATTGATCGTGTTAAAAAAAATGAAAAATCCCTATAGACATTATGGGGCCGATTCCGATCCGTTAAAAAATCTCCCCGTATGAATCGTATCCGTTTTTTTTACTGTACGAATCGTACAAGTGCTGTACAAACTGGCAAGTACGATTCGTATGGGAAAAAGTCCATACGAATCGCATTGGGAAAATTCCCCCACACGTCCACGGGTCGGAAAATGTGTCCGACACGTCCCCGGACAATTTTACATACGAATGGGAAAAAGAAGTCCGACCGCGCAAGTACGATCCGTACCGACCGTCCGATTGTACAACCGTATGGAAAAAACACAGTCCGGAGCGAACTCCCATAGCAACCATGGAGACATGTGCCCGCAAACACCCCCCCATCCCCCGTATGTACGCTCCGAACACCACCCCCCAGCCCCCGGATGTACACACTGGACACCCCCCAGCCCCCGTATGTACGCTCCGAACACCCCCCAGCCCCCGTATGTACGGAGCGTACCCCCACCCGTGTATGTATGGAGCGCACCCACACCACACCAGTGTATGTATGGAGCGTACCTCCACCTGTGTATGTATGGAGCGTACCCCCACCCCACCCGTGTATGTACAGAGCATACCCCCACCCGTGTATGTACGGAGCGTACCCCCACCCGTGTATGTATGGAGCGTCCCCCCACCCCACCAGTGTATGTACGGAGCGTACCCCCACCCCAACAGTGTATGTACGGAGCATACCCCCACCCCACCCGTGTTTGTACAAAGCATACCCCCACCCCACCAGTGTATGTACAGAGCATACCCCCACCCGTGTATGTATGGAGCGTTCCCCCACCCCAACAGTGTATGTACGGAGCATACACCCAGCCCCCCCTGACTGTACGGTGCAAAACACCACCACCTATGGACGGAGCGGACCAACACCCTGCCCGTGTCTGTACGCACCCTACCTCAGGCCCCTACACCAGCACCCTCACCCAACATCACGCATGTACGAGTCGTACTAAGCCATAGCAAAGGTCAGCACTGTACAACAACATGGCCGATGTACGCACCGTACAGAAGCTAAAAACACTTGTACTGAACCAGGACAAAGCAAAAAAACACAAGGAGAGTCAATTCGAATCACACAACACCACAAAACATGTCCAACAAGCCCAAATACATCCTATACACTGACCTGCAACTGCCAAACAGGTAAACAGAGGCCCAAAACACAACCACTCCTTATAACACACCCACCCAAAGTTCAAACACAGCCACACCCACAAATGGACCAATAAAAAGGCCCAACACACACAAACCATGATCCTTTGCAACAGACCCACTGCTGCCAGACCCCACATACAAACAACTGCACCATACTTCAACCTTCACTACACCTTACACTTGCACTTCTTCACACAACCACCATCACAAACACCCCCTCATCACATTCACACACACACCTACACAACCACACTCACACACCCACAACCATCCACACCCACAACCCACACCATGCCCACTAACAAGAATCCAAAGTTCACTAAGGAAGAGTTGGAGATCCTTGTCGACGAACTTATCAGAGTCGAGCCACAGCTCTTTGGAACATTGGTCAGACAGACCAGCATATCCGAAAAATCAGCCATGTGGCAGAGGATCGTTGATGCTGTGAATGCTGTTGGAGCCACCAGAAGGACCAGGCATGAATGCCAAGCCAGGTGGTACGATCTGCGGAGGACGGTCCGCCGCAAAATGACGGACGAGCACAACCAGGCAAACATCACTGGAGGAGGGCCGCCCCGCAGACCGGTACACTACCATCCCTGGGAGGAGAAGGTGATGGCCACGCTGCCGCCGGTGGGATTACATGGAGTAGAAGGAGTCCGAGAGCCTGGTGAGTACACAAACAGCTCACCTCACATGGGGGAACGCCATCCACAACCCAAAACCCAATAATGCACCCAACCACCCCAAAGCCATCCCCGGACTCAACCACACTCCAAAAACACGCACATGCCACTAGCGCCTCCATGCCCCATGCACCAAGCAAGGCCATGCAAAGTCACAGGCCACACAAAACACCAACACAAGACAGGATATCCCGGATGCCGGGAGGGTGGGCCTCAAAATTCACATAGTGCAACTCAGAAGCAGACAACAATGCCCTCAGCCCATATGGCCTAGGGCACAGCCAGACAAACAGTGTGTCCCCACACAGTACTGACTTGCCTGCAAATGGCGGCCGCGTTGCAGGATTACATGGGTGTGAAGGCACAATTTACACATAACAGCAGCTAATGAGAGGCAACACTGTGAAAGAGTGGCAGCACACACCACCACAGCAGCAGCGCAGACTCAGACACTCCACAAAATCGGTGCCTGGAGATTAGAAACAAACCCACATGAACAAGCCAATGGCCTTTCAAAGACCTGCAAACTGTGTGTGCCCAGGAAGCTGGGCTGAGGTGACAGAGGGTGACAGACAGAGGGAGGTAGAGGGGGAGAGAGAGGGAGGGAGACAGAGGGGGACACAGGGAGACAACCAGAGGGAGGAGGGTGACAGAGGGAGGGAGAAAGGAAGACACAGGGAGACGGACAGAGGGAGGAGGCTGACAGAGGGAGGGAGAAAGGGAGACACAGGGAGACGGACAGAGGGAGGGACAAAGGGAGACACAGGGAGACGGACAGAGGGAGGAGGCTGACACAGGGAGGGAGAAAGGGAGACACAGGGAGACGGACAGAGGGAGGAGGCTGACAGAGGGAGGGAGAAAGGAAGACACAGGGAGACCTAATCACCCTTGGGTGGTGTGGCCATGTCCGCTCGTCAGCAGGTGGACTGTGTGCATGTAGACAAGGTCTGCCAGTGCGTGAACCACCCCTTTTTCCTTTGAAAAACACTGGTCCATGTGTCAATCTGTGCACGAGTACATCCGTGCTGCAGGCCCAAACCTAACCTTACACCCAGTATACCCACTCACTGTGTGTGTTAGAACCCAGTCACAAATGCTAAAGCTACCTACCTGCATTCTCAAATTGTTTGGAACAACACCATTTGCACACGTACAGTGCAACACGTAAGGCGGCTATGCATGGGTCGCTATGGCCGCTCACTACAATGCTGAGTGTGGTCAAAAATGATGCATCAACTAAGAGAGTGACACACATAGGTAAAGTCTCAAAAGCTGTGGACAAGGGACATACCCATGCACAAGTGCACTGTCAGAGGAATGCTAGACATATCGAAATACCCAGAGGAACTGTGCCAACTTGAATATGCATGCAACATAGATGTCGCATGTAACACAATTAACATTGTCTCTCTCTCACACACAGGTCAATGTCGTCGATCTCCCCCCCACACTGGGGGGGAAGACTCACAGGACCAGGCTCCGCGTGGAGAGGATCCCACCGGCAGCGACGACTCTCACCACTCCGTGGATGACCCGGACCAACCTGGCCCCTCTGGTGTCCAACCACCTGCAGCACCTGCGTCAGGTACAACTGTGCCAACCACCACCCCCATTCCTGCCACATCCCAGGAGACACGCAGGAGCCCTGCCCGCACACCGCAACGCAGCCAGTCTGACCAGGAGGGACAAGGTTCTCCGGGCACTCAGGAGGAGGCAGGCGACACCGCAAATGCCATCCCTCAGGGGTCCCACAGACCCGATGTGCCCACAACGGCAGGCCAGGCGCAAGTGGGCAGGGGTGGTAGGAGTGGAGGATGGCGGAGGCACGAGCCTGACCAGTTGGCTCAGGAACCGGTAATGTCACACGTCAGCAACATCCTCAACACATACCGGCGTGACACCAGGGTCATCAGCCAGGTTGTGTCCACCCTCAACGAGATGAAGGGGACCCTCGAGGAGATGAAGACCCTGCAGGCCGAGCAACATGCCAGTCAACAGCGACACCAAGGACGGATGGAGGCACGACTGGCTGAGCTCCTGACGGTGCACACGGAAATGAACCGTTCACTCCGTCGGATTGCCGACAACATGGGCAACCCTCCCTGTGCCACCAGGCGAAGATCATCACCAGTCACAAGGAGGGAGCAGGAGGAGGAGGATTCATCTGACGGAGCATCACAAGCATCGTCACGGCCTGCTTCTGAGGGTCCCTGCAGGAAGGTGGGTCATCCACGCAAAAGACCGTGAGAGTCAGCGGAACATCACCATCTCCCAGGTCACCTGGCCTGACACCTGGCCCTCTGGCCCAACAGCAGCACATCAGCTAATGACATTCTCTGCCACATGGACTTGCTGGTCACTGTCTGACCAATGTTGACAAAGACTGTGGCATGGACTCTGATGATTTCCAATGGCAAGGATAACAACTCCCCCAGTGAACTTTGGATTCTACACACCCGAAAAGCACCTCTTGTCATCCCCCCAACACGTACCCCACCACAAATAAAATTCATCACAAACAAGAGATGATGCCGTCATTTTGCATTATTCCAATACATGTGTGTGTTGTAAAGTAAAACCATGCCTGAGTTTTTAAATTACTACAACCATCCATACCCTGGGGTCTGAGTCTGCCACAGGACAAACATTGGTCACAATGTCTCATCCAATACAGACATGGAGCACCATACTCACCCGTGATGGGCCCAACCAGCTCAGGGGGTGGCCGCACAACTGTGCCGACAGACTTATTTAGAAGAGCAACAGTCATGCGCAGAGGTCAGGGATCATGTGGAGTGTCCTGGGCTGCTACTCCCAGGTGTGTGTAGACAGGTGGCAGAACCATGTCCTGCATGCGTGAGTCAGGTGGATGTGGAGAATGGTGGGCCGGCCAACGTAGTATGCATGGAGATGGCACGATGTTGTCTTGGATGACAGTGCGACAAGGTTGTGTTGGGGTTGTGGGCTGCATCCTGAGTGTGGGCGTGGATTGAGAAGGTCATCCTGCAGCTGGCAGTGATCCATTCCCCCATCTCTGTTGGACGTCGATGTGGCTTGGTTGCCGGATGTAGAAGCAGAGCTGTGCAGGTGCACTCTGTATGTGGACAAGTATCATGGGAGTTGTAACGCACATGTCCGTAGAGTGCAGGGTAGGATTAGATACGGATGTTGTGGTTCACCTGGGGGATGGTCTCTCTTGCCTTGAGGTGGATGGAACTGGGGATCTTGTGCATAATGCAGAGTGTGCTGCAGCATGAGGCACAGATGCTGCTGATCAGCATAGCACATGTGAGCAAGCAATCCATGATGAACACCAGCTCGTTGCGTGGACACTGGGTGCCCTTGCTGCAGGGCCTGCAGCAGCATGCGCCATGTCAAGAAAACAATGCCACAAGTTGCACACAAAGACAAGGATCTCAGGATGGAACTATGCGAAAGGTGTATGTCAAGGAAGGAATGTCTGGTTCAACATGGCACACACACACACAATGGATGCACATGCAGCACAGTGGCCGTCGTGGAGACTGACATGCCACAATACCTACACAGCCATGGACATCATGTACAACACAGATTATAATCCCTGACAAACAGCTTGCATCTTGCTACTCTACACATAGACTCATAGGCACTATCTCTGATAACTATGACAGACATGCCGTATGCACAGTGGCAACAGATCAGCATTGACAGAGATGATGCACCTTGGAGGCAGAGGGACACCTTTATTAGTCATGTGTGTCGGAATGCAAATTCATCTCTGTAAACACATACACAGGTCATGTGGATGAACATGTGGGACCGACACTGGCACACCCCTTTGGACCACAGATGCAGGAAATCCATAGAACTGGCACACAAGTGAAGGGTTACAGCTAAACACCCCCTGCTGCTCATGGAGAGGCTGCTATTCACCATTGAGCCTCTAATGGGGAAGTCCAACACCATGTCAACCCCGTGCAACCCGTATGTTTCCGAGGGCAGTGTTACACACATTGATGCCATCATCACAATCCACTATCCCATTACAGATGACTGTCACCAAGTCTGACCATCAATTCAGGTGAATCCAGCTCTATGTCATGTGCCCCATGGTGAAGCTACATGTATGCAAAGTAACCCACATGAACAGGAGCAGTGCACACACATTCAATACAATACCACACCTGTTGGACTTGGCCCTTCTGGCAGGTTCACCCCTGGACTTTTTGGCTTTTTATTGGTGACTTGGTGTGGTAATTTTTTTGGTTTCTGCGCACTTTCCCTGTGTCCCAGGGTAAAGTGCGTGCGTGCTCTGAGTGCATGTGGTGAGATAGGCCTGCCCTCCCATAGGAATGCATGGGGAGTGTATGTGTCCCTAGTAGTTCCTGATGCGTGGGGTGTGCAGGCCCGAGTTTGGTATGTGCGGACTCGTGGGAGTGAATGCTGCGCGATGATGTGTGCGGCGTGCATGTACCTAGTGTGGAAGTGCCACTTCTAGAAGTGGGCACTTCTGTGTGCAGTGTGTCTGTCGCGTGATTGGCTGGTCATGTCATGTGACGGGCTAGGGATTCCCCAGTGTCAGGATGGGTCACCCAGTGGTGAATGGGGAGATCAGCAGCTAGATGGGTGGGAGGAGTCCACCTGGGTCCTGAATAGGACAGGGTTTTCCAAACACAATGCTGGCCCCGCCCCCTGTGGTGCGACTGACGACCCTAGCCCTTCCAGTGAATAGAGTGAGGGGCTGAGCACATCAAGGGTGCTCCCCAACCAGCTGCGACTGGTTTTCCCCCTCACCCTGAACCCAGAACAAAGGGTTTGCCTGTATAAAAATGGGGCTGTGTCCCCACAGAAACTGTTCTCTGCCAGGATCTTACCTGAGGGGGGCTGCTGCTGCTGCTGGACCAGAGGACCGCCACCTGGACTACCTCCCTGCCTGGAGGCCCAGTGAGCTGGCTCTGGGTCCAGCCTTGCCCCCCCACCCCTGCCCTGCTGCATGCAGGGAAGAACATTGCTGGACTTTGGTACTTTCCTGCTTCCCAAAGCACCTGGGAGCGCTTTAATTTGCCAAAGCGCTGGGAGCGCTTTATTTGTCCCTCAAGCGCCTGGAAGCGCTTGTAATTGCCTTTTAGCGCTCAGAGCGCTTTCACGTTTTCTCCCTAGCGCTAGGAGCGCTGTATTTCTGGAAGCCGGTGCCCACCCGGCATTGTTACCTCCATAGCGGGTGCCCACCCCGCTTCATTGCGTGCCTTTGGCCTTGACAACGAACGCGGGTGCCACCCCGTATTGCCAGCCTTCGCGGGTGCCCACCCCGCATCACCGCAATCCAGAAATCACCGCCGCAGCCGGGCTTCAGCCGGAAGTCAGGCGGGCCGAGGGCGGGCCTCCGGGACAACCGGAACTTAAAAAGGAGGGCGGGAGCCTACCCCGCCTCCTACCGAGCGTCGCGGCTGATCCGAGCCCCGGAGCAGGCAGGAGCCTACCCTGCGCCCCGAGGCACTCTGCCCAAGAAAGAAGCGGCAGACAAGAAAGGAGAGCCCCGCAGCCACCGAGGAGGTAGGAGCGCTGCGAGATCCTGGCAGCTGTCTCCATCGCCAGACCGGAGCAGTCCGGGGAAGCCCGGGTGAGTGGGGGCTGAGGGGGGAACCGGGTTCGCCCTCTCCCATTTGCTGCACGAGCCTGCGAGGCTCACCAGTCCCCCGAGCGGGACTCCACCAGCAGGCACCGGGGCAGTGCAGGTGTCGGGCGGCCCCGGAAGGCAGCGGGCCGCCCCAACGTGTACTCGAGCCCACGAGGCTCCAACGAAGCAGTGATTGCTCAGAGCGCCCAGAGCGCTCCAACGTTACCGAGGCCTTTCTTCAGCGTTTGAGTGGCCCCAGATAGCAGCGGGCCACTCCCACCTTGCCCCACATTAGTTTACAGAGCCACAGAGGCTCTAGGGGGCTTTTGTTGTTGTTTTGAGCCCCGAGGCTCCAACGGAGGGGCACAGTATTGAAAGAGCCTAGAAGGCTCCAAAAAGGCGCACTGTTCGTATCAGAGAGCCCTGAGAGGCCCCACGTGACTACAATCCTGGTGTTCAAGGCCCAGTGGTGCCCCAGTTCAGTTCCACAGCTGCCCAGCACTTAGTGGGCAGCTGCAACGTTTAGGTTGGGGGCCCGTTGCGCTTTGCGCCGACTGCGTGCGCAGTCTTGCCTTGACTCTGCGCTTTGGATTGCCCCCCCCTGCGCAGTCGTCCCCTAACCTTACTGGGACACCGGGCGTCCTTGCCCCTTCACGGCCAGTTGGCCTAGGGACTGCCACAGGTAGTGGCTTATGTGAGTTCTTGCGCAATTGTGTTTCCCTGCACCTCTGAATGTATGGTTATGCGTCATGTGCTTTGCTTTACACCTCTGAATGTTATGCATCATGTGTTTATGTGCTTAGACCCCTACAGGTATTGTGATACTTAGGTGGTTGTTTTCTCACTAACACAGGTGGTGCTAGTGAGGTCCTGATTCCCTGCGCAATATTTTCCTAAGGTGGTTAGGGTTGCGTAGGTGGTACTTACCTGATACCAGTAGTGACTGGTTGTGTGCTAGGTGTAATTTAGTGCTACAGTGATTGTATGTGCTATGTTCTAAAATATTATTCCTACGTTCTAATTGCTATTTCTACAAAGTGCTAATTCCTGACAGTGGTCCATGTGGCCCTGTCCCCTGTATATATAATCCCTTGTAAATTCTGCCCGTGCCTGTTGGCACATTGTAGAGTGTGTGTTTTTATCTAATGTGTTGTGTATAATACAAAGGCTATTTTTATAGAATACCTTGTGTGGAGTTTCCTTTGTGGTGGGCCTTGGGTGTTGTTGCTGGGTGCGCGCGCAAACGCTTTACACATCGCCTCAGGGATAAGCCTGTCTGCTCGTGCCAAGCTACCAAGGGGGTGAGCAGGGGTTATCTTTGGCGTGTAACTCCCCAGCCCTGACTAGAGTGGTGGTTTCTGCCTGGCTTTGGCGCAAGCCTCAGCCAACCAGAAATCCCATTTCTAACATTGGTGATCAGCGGTGGGATTTGGACTTGCGTTTGCGCTGTACCGCAGCAGCAACTGGCCGCACTACAAAACTCTGCATTTAGACAAATCACATGGTATAGGGATTATTGTTTTAAAGTTTGCTTTTAATTGTCATTTCTTTGGAAATGTGGTTTTGTGCACTGTGAGTTAGGTGTCCCTAGCTCGGGAGGGTAGATCATCCCCCTAAGTGCATTGTGTTTCTGGATTCACCAGAGGGTGGGATCCAGTGGTGGCAGCGTAATAGTGTCCAGTACATTTGTCCCCCGCCCTGCGCCCAGAGTTGGTACCTGTGTCACGTGGTGGTCAAGTTGAGGAATCAGGGGTGGTAGAAACTGCCTTACCAGTCCGAGGGGAGGGTTGTGTGTGTGGATGAATGGTGTGTGGCACTAGGCAAGTGAGTGTGAGTTCTCTGGGTTAGAGAGCTTGCTGAATCTTTTTGTGAATTGTGTGCTCCTGTGTGAAACTCAGACCCCTAGGTTCCCTGTATAATTGTTACCATAACGTCCGCCAGAATGGAGCCTGCTTGTGATCCCTATGAGCTAGCTTGGTGCCAGAGGCAGGAGTTAGAAAGGTACTGTACAGAGGAAGAGTCAGAAGAGGAGGTAGAGGATGACAATACCTGGACGCCAGTAGAGAGTGATGACCCCATAGGTAGGGCGTCCCTTGCTGGGTCCAGCGTAGGAGGCAGCGCCTCATCCCTTTCCCTGTCCCCAGAGGAGTGGGAAGATAGGAGGAAAGAAAGGGAGCACCAGCTGGCGTTAGAGAAGCTCAGGTTAGAGCATGCTCAGGCTATGGCGCAGCTGGAGGCCAGGAAGCAACAGCGAGAGACTGAGTGGGTCTTGGCGCGGGAGAGGGTAGAGGAGGCTGAGAGGGCCTCCACCAGAGGCAAAGTAGCTCTGGAGGGTAGACTATCCCCTGCGCGCAGTTTTAATTTTCTGGGCTCCCCAGGGAGGGTTGAGTCCAGTGGTAGTAGCGATGTAGATTTCAGTGTAGGAGATCCCAGTCCCAGTTCCCCCAGTCTGGTACCTGTTCCCCAGGAGGAGGAGTTAAGGTTAAAATTCAGGGGCAGTAGGAAATTGTCTCACCATTCTTGGGAGGAGTTTTTGGGGGAATGCGATGATGCACTGTTTGATTGGGTAAGAGTTACCGCAGAAGATGATTTTGGTAAACTGTATACTCTGGTTATGAAAGAGCAGATGCTCCGTAGTTGTTCGCCAGGGTTGCGCCAACACCTGTTGAGGTATGGCTCTGTTTGTCCATGGGAACTTGCAGAGGAAGCAGACCGCTGGGAAAGGGCTAGAGGTTCTCTAGAGTCATTAGGGAGTGACTCCAAAAGTAGTGGGTCAGGTATCTTCCAGCCCAGCGTGGTGGAAGAGGCTCAGTGTAGCCCAGCTAGGTCCCAGGATAGTGAGGAGGGTGTAGGGGCTCACTGCCTGGCTCAGTGGAGCAGGAGTGAGAGGGTGACCGAGGGTCCCCGGACGTACGAAACCCTGCCTCAGGACTTGGATGGTTCCATGAGGGAACACCAAGTTGGGGACCTAGGCTGTCCTGTTAGCCCATTTGAGGGAGATCTCCTGGTGAGTAGAGGACCTGGAGCACCTGTAACCAGGGCTCCTGTGGTTCTAGAGTCTGGCAGTACCGCT
The DNA here is from genome assembly GCF_964204655.1 of Triturus cristatus. Taxonomy (NCBI): domain Eukaryota; kingdom Metazoa; phylum Chordata; class Amphibia; order Caudata; family Salamandridae; genus Triturus; species Triturus cristatus. The sequence goes on from NC_140590.1 coordinate 1,806,402,197, forward strand.
CCGGTAGGGAGGGTACAGGAGTCCAGTGTGAGGAGTGATTGGGGGATGAGTTTCCCAGTGGAAGAGCCTGTGGGTCAGGGACTACCCAGTTGGGCTAGGATCCCGTGTAGTGACCAGGGTGGCACCACTTCTGTTCTGGGGGATCTCCGCGCACTGTCAGGTGGACAGGCGACGGGAGATCAGCGCCAGACAGACAGTCGCTCGGCATATGTGTCCTTTGATAGCCTCAGGGGGATGGAGTGGAAATCCCCAGAAGTCCTGGAGTGCCAGGCAATTATTCCACCAAAGGTTCTAGGCCGGAGGTTGGGAGGCCAGGTTCAGGATCAGCCTGACCTGAAGGGTGGGACGTCTGTAACCAGCGTCCCGACCAGTTCTTCTTCCAGAGGTACCGCCCCAGTTGGTAGGGAGCAGGGCTCTGGAAGGGGGTGCAGAGGGTGGGAGAGCCCACCTCTGCCCCCGGTACAACCTGAGGGGTTAAACCCTGGGTTGGAATGGCGTTCTAGGTGTACCCCTCGCCAGAGGAGGAGGAACCCTAGGAGAAGAGGTAGGGGGAGGAGAGCCTTCCCTGAGACTCCTGGTCCGCCTGAGGGTGTAGACCCTAGGCTGGAGAACCAGTGGCAGTCTAGTCCTGTCTTTCAGAGAGGAAGAGTGGAGAATGGCCGCTATGTGCCAGGGGTTACTACCCCCCACTCTGTGGTTAGGCAAAGACCAGTGGCACCTGGGTGGCCTAGGGCCTGGTCTTGGCCGCGGACAGCTTGGGAGTACCAGTGGGGTAGCCCAGTTGGTCCAGACAGTGGTGTTAGAAAGAATTCCATGGGTTCACCGTGGCGTAGAACCGGAGGGTGTCCCTGCAGTTGCGGGCCCGCGTCCGTGTTCTATCGCCCCAAGCAGGGAAGTCCATCACGGTGGTGATTGGTCAGCCCTGCGTTTTGGCTGGAAGGGGGTTGTGTTGGACTTGGCCCTTCTGGCAGGTTCACCCCTGGACTTTTTGGCTTTTTATTGGTGACTTGGTGTGGTAATTTTTTTGGTTTCTGCGCACTTTCCCTGTGTCCCAGGGTAAAGTGCGTGCGTGCTCTGAGTGCATGTGGTGAGATAGGCCTGCCCTCCCAAAGGAATGCATGGGGAGTGTATGTGTCCCTAGTAGTTCCTGATGCGTGGGGTGTGCAGGCCCGAGTTTGGTATGTGCGGACTCGTGGGAGTGAATGCTGCGCGATGATGTGTGCGGCGTGCATGTACCTAGTGTGGAAGTGCCACTTCTAGAAGTGGGCACTTCTGTGTGCAGTGTGTCTGTCGCGTGATTGGCTGGTCATGTCATGTGACGGGCTAGGGATTCCCCAGTGTCAGGATGGGTCACCCAGTGGTGAATGGGGAGATCAGCAGCTAGATGGGTGGGAGGAGTCCACCTGGGTCCTGAATAGGACAGGGTTTTCCAAACACAATGCTGGCCCCGCCCCCTGTGGTGCGACTGACGACCCTAGCCCTTCCAGTGAATAGAGTGAGGGGCTGAGCACATCAAGGGTGCTCCCCAACCAGCTGCGACTGGTTTTCCCCCTCACCCTGAACCCAGAACAAAGGGTTTGCCTGTATAAAAATGGGGCTGTGTCCCCACAGAAACTGTTCTCTGCCAGGATCTTACCTGAGGGGGGCTGCTGCTGCTGCTGGACCAGAGGACCGCCACCTGGACTACCTCCCTGCCTGGAGGCCCAGTGAGCTGGCTCTGGGTCCAGCCTTGCCCCCCCACCCCTGCCCTGCTGCATGCAGGGAAGAACATTGCTGGACTTTGGTACTTTCCTGCTCCCCAAAGCACCTGGGAGCGCTTTAATTTGCCAAAGCGCTGGGAGCGCTTTATTTGTCCCTCAAGCGCCTGGAAGCGCTTGTAATTGCCTTTTAGCGCTCAGAGCGCTTTCACGTTTTCTCCCTAGCGCTAGGAGCGCTGTATTTCTGGAAGCCGGTGCCCACCCGGCATTGTTACCTCCATAGCGGGTGCCCACCCCGCTTCATTGCGTGCCTTTGGCCTTGACAATGAACGCGGGTGCCACCCCGTATTGCCAGCCTTCGCGGGTGCCCACCCCGCATCACCGCAATCCAGAAATCACCGCCGCAGCCGGGCTTCAGCCGGAAGTCAGGCGGGCCGAGGGCGGGCCTCCGGGACAACCGGAACTTAAAAAGGAGGGCGGGAGCCTACCCCGCCTCCTACCGAGCGTCGCGGCTGATCCGAGCCCCGGAGCAGGCAGGAGCCTACCCTGCGCCCCGAGGCACTCTGCCCAAGAAAGAAGCGGCAGACAAGAAAGGAGAGCCCCGCAGCCACCGAGGAGGTAGGAGCGCTGCGAGATCCTGGCAGCTGTCTCCATCGCCAGACCGGAGCAGTCCGGGGAAGCCCGGGTGAGTGGGGGCTGAGGGGGGAACCGGGTTCGCCCTCTCCCATTTGCTGCACGAGCCTGCGAGGCTCACCAGTCCCCCGAGCGGGACTCCACCGGCAGGCACCGGGGCAGTGCAGGTGTCGGGCGGCCCCGGAAGGCAGCGGGCCGCCCCAACGTGTACTCGAGCCCACGAGGCTCCAACGAAGCAGTGATTGCTCAGAGCGCCCAGAGCGCTCCAACGTTACCGAGGCCTTTCTTCAGTGTTTGAGTGGCCCCAGATGGCAGCGGGCCACTCCCACCTTGCCCCACATTAGTTTACAGAGCCACAGAGGCTCTAGGGGGCTTTTGTTGTTGTTTTGAGCCCCGAGGCTCCAACGGAGGGGCACAGTATTGAAAGAGCCTAGAAGGCTCCAAAAAGGCGCACTGTTCGTATCAGAGAGCCCTGAGAGGCCCCACGTGACTACAATCCTGGTGTTCAAGGCCCAGTGGTGCCCCAGTTCAGTTCCACAGCTGCCCAGCACTTAGTGGGCAGCTGCAACGTTTAGGTTGGGGGCCCGTTGCGCTTTGCGCCGACTGCGTGCGCAGTCTTGCCTTGACTCTGCGCTTTGGATTGCCCCCCCCTGCGCAGTCGTCCCCTAACCTTACTGGGACACCGGGCGTCCTTGCCCCTTCACGGCCAGTTGGCCTAGGGACTGCCACAGGTAGTGGCTTATGTGAGTTCTTGCGCAATTGTGTTTCCCTGCACCTCTGAATGTATGGTTATGCGTCATGTGCTTTGCTTTACACCTCTGAATGTTATGCATCATGTGTTTATGTGCTTAGACCCCTACAGGTATTGTGATACTTAGGTGGTTGTTTTCTCACTAACACAGGTGGTGCTAGTGAGGTCCTGATTCCCTGCGCAATATTTTCCTAAGGTGGTTAGGGTTGCGTAGGTGGTACTTACCTGATACCAGTAGTGACTGGTTGTGTGCTAGGTGTAATTTAGTGCTACAGTGATTGTATGTGCTATGTTCTAAAATATTATTCCTACGTTCTAATTGCTATTTCTACAAAGTGCTAATTCCTGACAGTGGTCCATGTGGCCCTGTCCCCTGTATATATAATCCCTTGTAAATTCTGCCCGTGCCTGTTGGCACATTGTAGAGTGTGTGTTTTTATCTAATGTGTTGTGTATAATACAAAGGCTATTTTTATAGAATACCTTGTGTGGAGTTTCCTTTGTGGTGGGCCTTGGGTGTTGTTGCTGGGTGCGCGCGCAAACGCTTTACACATCGCCTCAGGGATAAGCCTGTCTGCTCGTGCCAAGCTACCAAGGGGGTGAGCAGGGGTTATCTTTGGCGTGTAACTCCCCAGCCCTGACTAGAGTGGTGGTTTCTGCCTGGCTTTGGCGCAAGCCTCAGCCAACCAGAAATCCCATTTCTAACAACACCCAAAAACCCGTGATGCATCCCTTACCCTAAGGAGATTTTCTAACTTGTCCGTGCATGTAAGGCTGATTCAGCACACGTTGCTGTGTTCATGAGGAATAGCAGGACCACAACAATTCCACCAGCAGACAGCATGCGCAAGTACCTGGGGATGAGAGACACACAAGAAGTCAGCTAAAAGAAGAACATCCGCATGCATGTGCATGTACACGACATGTAGAAGGATCTCTACATGCTAGGTGACAATGATGACTATGGAAAAACATTCATCTATTGCACCATCACTCGAGTGACACATCCAAACACACCTCTGACTCACGTGGCATACATGCAGATGGACACACACATTGCAACACATGCCACACAAGGCCCAATGTGTGCACACTCAGACACTGGAACTCACCACTAAGCAAAGAAGTCGCGTATGAGCCGACTCCGGATGTCCTCTTCCGCCTCCTCCTCCTCCACTTCACCTGCCTCATCACCAAGCCCTTCATCCTCCATGGGTGGATGGTCCTGATCATCCGGCTCCAGGATGAGCGGCACAGCTTTCTCAACTGCCATGTTGTGCAGCATGCAGCAGGCAATGAAGATTTTGCAGACCTTCACTGATGCATATGGGAGTGCGCCGCCGGTCTTGTGGAGGCAACGGAATCGGCTCTTCAGGAGTCCAAACGTCCTCTCTATCACTCGCCTCGTCCGCCCATGGGCGTTGTTGTAGCGGTGCTGGGCAGCCGTGCTGGGGTTGCAGAGAGGCGTGATCAGCCATGGCATGTTGGGATAGCCAGCGTCCCCTAAATGGAAACAACATGGACAAAAGTGGGTCAGGAGAAGCAGTCAGACAGGATGTTTACACTAAATACAGGACTGACAGAGTGTACCCACCAACAATACATGCTTGTTCGTTGCGCAGCTGCAGCATCATTTCAGGCACCCTGCTACGCCTCATGATGAAGGCATTGTGTGCTGATCCTGGAAAACGAGCACAGACATGGGAAATCACCATGTTGGCAAAACACACCACAAGGGCATTGATGGAGTGGTAATGCTTGCGGTTCCTGTACGCTACCTCCTGTGCCTGTGGTGGTACCAAAGCCACATGTGTCCCATCCATAAACCCAATGACATGGGGCATCCCTCCCAGGGCACCTGTCAACTGCTCAGGAGTTGGGAACTTGATGAAGTCATCCAGGTGAAGCAACATGGCCTCTAAAAAATCATGCAGCACACGGCTGAACATGGTTTGGGACATACCACCAACATGAGCAATGGTATATTGAAAGGTACCCGTGGCAAAGAAGTGTAGGGCTGCCATCACAATCATCTTGGGTGTTAGTGCCGTAGGATACCTGTGTAGCGGTTGGAGGTGTGGTGCTGGCCTTGCCGTCAAGTCCTCAATCAACGGTCGGGGGAAGCAGAAGCGGCGTATACAGTCATTTTCCCTCAGGTCAGCCAAGTCCGGAATTGGTCGGGGGAGAGGCGGAGCCCTGCAGCAATTTTGAAGGGACAACGAAGAGTGAGTTCAATACAACAACAATGTCAATGTACTGAGCACATGTTCAACAGTCAATACACATATGCTACATACAGAGTCAGGGCTGTGCAATATGCCCTGGACACGTATGCCAGGCAGGTGACACTCCTACCAAGAACCAGCTACAAACGTGGATTCTGAACTACAACATCCCATGCCATTAAACTAGCTGTGGGCCTGTGTAAGTGAACAGGCAGACACATTACAGGAGTGACAGACATCCACATATGTGCAGAAGAAGGATGTGTATCATACAGACAGGTTGCGGTACACTAGAGGCACAGGTCACATGTCTTTTAAAAAAGGAAAGACCACACACCTTGCCATGAAGGAGTACATGTCAAGACTGATTACACATACATTGAGAGTAAGCAGATATGTCCTAGTCTTGCAAGTCCGTGGTCGATGCATACATACACACCTTACGTCGGATTACACATGTGGGATGGTGTGCGTAACAGTGTGCCATGCCCATCTACACACAGACACATGTTGGTTGCAGCAACTGCAGATGCATGTGAGGGAACAACTACAGCAAGCTTATGTGAACACATGACACACACATGACATAGTCACATTGTGCAATGCGGGTTGTCAAATGTCAGGTGTAATAATCTGTGTACCTGGCATCAGGGGACAGTTGCGGGTGTTGTTGACTGTGCTATGCCACTGACGCATGGCTCAACAAGTCTATACTACATGCACACATGTCAAAGGAGTGAAGGGGATGTGTGGCACATAGTGCACCATCACACATGACATGTGTGCACAGCTCACCATACATTTATTAGCTTCACACCTCAGGAGTAATGTGCCACATCACAGCCTGACACACCTGTGCCCGATACATATAGTACTGCACAGACAATGCCTTGATGTCCAGCCTTGGCCAAGTATGACAGCTCTATTCCTGTCTGTGTGCCACCTGTCACCACTGTCAGGTGTGAAAGGCACCGTACATACGCTCTGAGGGTGTGTGTACGGTCCCTATCACTATGGGAGTGCTGGTGTATGCGTACGCCATAGTAATACGGACCGTACAGGCATGTGTACTGTCCCTATCACTATGGGAGTGCTCGCGTATGTGTACGCCATAGTGATACGGACCGTACAGGCGTGTGTACGGTCCCAATCACTATGGGAGTGCTGGCGTATGCGTACGCCATAGTAATACGGACCGTACAGGCGTGTGTATGGTCCCTATCACTATGGGAGTGCTCGCGTATGCGTACGCCATAGTGATACGGTCCGTATCACTATGGCGTACGCATAGGCGAGCACTCCCATAGTGATAGGGACCGTACACACGCCTGTACGGTCCGTATCACTATGGCGTACGCATAAGCGAGCACTCCCATAGTGATAGGGACCGTACACACGCCTGTACGGTCCGTATCACTATGGCGTATGCATACGCGAGCACTCCCATAGTGATTGGGACCGTACACACGCCTGTACGGTCCGTATCACTATGGCGTACACATACGCGAGAACTCCCATAGTGATAGGGACCGTACACACGTCTGTACGGTCCGTATCACTATGGCGTACGCATACGCCAGCACTCCCATAGTGATAGGGACCGTACACACGCATGTACGGTCCGTATTACTATGGCGTATGCATACGCGAGCACTCCCATAGTGATAGGGACCATACACACGCGTGTACGGTCTGTTTCAATGCATTTGGGGTGCCCTAGGGCCGTGGAACGCACCGTACCTGTGTTTAAACATTGAAATTACATAGGGGACACATGAGGGACAAGTATAAGGGCCTAAATGCATGCTGGTTGTCATGGAGACCGAGTTTCAAGTTTGAATTTTTGCATCATGTGGCCTGCAAAAGTCGGTTGGAGACAATATACTTTGTTGCAATGTGGTTGTTGACTTGACATCATGCTCAATTTTTAAACCATGCAAAGCCACTCACTGGGGTAGGTTTAAAGGGATTGGAGGACTTGTAGGATGCAAATGTGACTGACCAATCACTCTGTACTCCTGTAAATGAAAGAGGGCAGCAAGGCAGATATAAGGCAGCCAGGTCCCATGAGAGAGCACTTGCCTGCACATCCTTTCATTCCACAACACTGCTGCTGCTCGTGATTCCTCTGGCATCATGTCCATGTCAGTGGAGAGGGCCCAGCCTTTCACCCAAGAGGAGAATGAGGCGTTGCTGGATGTCATCCTCCCACAGTACACCATGCTGTATGGTCGACCAGGGGAGCAGGTGAGTTCTGAGTCCACTAGCTTAGACTGTGCCCCTTTTTTGTGACTGTGACTTCTGGCATTGTGGCCAGGTGTGACAGACATGCAATGTTCTTTATAGTGGGTCCCAGCGGGGGGAAGGCCTCACGTCTCCCAGGCAGAGCATGCTGTAGTTCCTGTGTGCACTCCTCACTTGCATAGTGCTGTGACGATCACTGCATGGTGCATGCCACATTCAGCCTGCCTAATACTCCTGGGAATGTTGTATCTACAGTCCTGATGTGATTCTGTGGTCCCCCCAGTGTGACAGGTGGCAGTACCCACAGATGTGTGTTTGTTGAGTGTACCTGTGCTGAGAGTGTCCAAATGATGTGGTCGTCCCCTGGACATTGGTGTGTGTGTGTAAGTCCCCTGTCATGTGGGTGAGTGCATATGTGGAGTGTTGCACCCCAGCTGCATGAGGGATGGATATACCCTGCCCGTCTTATGTGAGCAGGGAGCAGTGCTGTGTGTCTGCCGTGCTGAGCCAGCCCCACACCTGTGACCCCCCCAGTCTAGTGGCACATGTGCAGAGTGAGTTTTGTACCCACAGTTGGCAATGGCAGGTGATTGTCCTGTGCCTGTGTGTGTCTGTGTACTCTGCTGAGGTTGTGTCAGTGTCCTGGGGCATGTGACTGCTTTGAGGTGCTGTACAGAATCCTGGTGTAGCTTGTGATGCACAGTGTGAGCCTGGATCATTGATTGTGTCGCACCCCTCATGCCAACTGTGTACTTTCAATGCCACCTAGTGCATGTGCCCTTCCCCAGGGGATAATGGCACTATGACAAAGGTGCAATGAGTTGGCTGCATACTATGGCCTGTTCAAACATGCATAATTTGTAATATGTGTGTCTGTAAGACATTGATAAGGTGGATTAAAGTATTGTCACTTTTGCATCCTCACAGGTTGGCGTCTGTGCCAAGGGGGAGATCTGGAAGCAAGCCGTCAGTGCCGTGAGGAAGACGGAGGGTCGGAAGCGGCGCCTAGCCCAGGAGAGGAAACGCTGGCAGGATATCCGGTGCTGGACGAGGAGGATCGCACGGGTCCTGCTTGGGGACTCACCTGAGAGCCATAAGAACCGTGGGCGCCGGCGTCTGACCCACATCTAGAAGCGTGTGCTGGCGGTGGTCTTCCCTGACATGGACAGGCGCTTACTGGAGAAGCAGCAGCAGGAAGGCGGTAGGTACATGTGTGTTTGTTGTGTGTCACCAGATTTTGGAAGTGCGCAGTTGCATGGATACATTGCCAGGGTTTAAATGTGCAGTGCATATCCTGTTCCCCAAAGTAAACCGGTGCTGTTCTTCCTCCCTTTCCCTCCTTGACGTGTGTTCCCTGGTCTGTGTGTAGTCACTCTTGCACAAGGTTATCTAGGCTGCCAGTTTATCCAAGTGCCCAATGCTTTCAGCATCATGTGTGGGGGTGGTGTGTAACAGGTTTTGGGACCTTGCCTGTGCCCTGCCCAGTTCAGTCATTGTGGGGTCCATGTTAGTTGGCACTGATGGTGAGTCCCGACATAGGAGTGTGTCTTAAAAGTGTACTGCCTTACTGCATGCATGTCCAATGTTGTGCCCTCTGACATGATGTGCTTGAGTGTGAGATATGCATATTGCAGGGATGGTGGCTTGTGTTGCAGTCATATCCATACAGGACCATGGAGTGGTGTGGCCACTACAGTCCCTTGGGGCACCTTTTCCTAGGTATCATGTGTGTCATACAACAATGTGGACATTCTCTGTGTCTTTGCCATAGGTTGGGCTCTGTGGCATTGTACCCTGGCCTCATTTGTATTTACGTGAACTGTGCTACATGTGTCCACTGTACAGGGTGACCCAATTTAGCTTGTGCATACTCACAGTGGCCAGTGCCTGTGTGTCTTGGTACGACTATCTGCTGATGGTTGTTTGTCAATGATATATGTGGACAGGCGCACCAGGGGTATTTTGTGTGAAATCAGGATTAATTGCAGGCCATGTGTTTTTATCCCAGAGTAAGAGGTGTAATTACTTCCTCTGTCTCAATCACATTGTCTCAGGTAGGGGGTGGTTGGTGCGGGCAAGGCCTACATGTCAAAACCTGAAGTCTCCTTGCTAGGTCTGGCCAGTGTGTGATGTTTGTCTGGACATACACTCAAGGTGCAGTGACCCAGTCATGTTGGGCATGGTTTAATGTATTACTGTTGCAGCATGTGAAAAAAAGTTAAAAAACATGGTTCCTGCTCATCCCTTTTTTGGCAACGCTGTGTGGTGCAGATGCTGTGCTAGATTGTCCCCAGAGCCTGGCTCCTCTCTACAATTTGATATCAAGTTATTTGCAGTTGTGTCATGCTCTCCATTGTTTCTCAGTGGCATGGTGGGTCAACCAACTGTGTGTTGCAGGGCCTACATATGTACCTTGTATTGTAGATGTTACTCATGTTGCTTTTCAGGCTATGCACTGTGACCTATGTAGATTTTACTCATGTGACATATGTATACAGGTGTCTGATTTTTTCCTGTCTCTTCACCTTGCCCACAGCATCATCGGGGGACTCCGAGGGAGACACTGGCACGGACCGTGAGGAGGGAGCGAGCACCAGTGCCAGCAGTGCTGTCTTGTCTGGCACATCGAGTGGCACGGAGGACGAGGGGAGTGAGGCGGAGGACCTGTCCAGTCCCACGACCAACTATGAAGCTGACGGGTCCGAGGCTGAGCATTCAGAGGGGGCGGAGGCTGCTCCCACAGCTGAAAGCAGCACTCCATCTCTACCCGCCCCCTCCATTCCCATCACCGGCCTCCCACTTGCTCGTGTCCCTTCCCACCGTGCTAGGTCACCACGTGTCTCCTTCTTGCCAAGCACCGCACCCCCTACCCCTGTCTCAACTGCTGCCGCTAATGCCGAGTCTGTGGACATCCTGCGGCAGTTGCAGGTTGGTCAGACAGTGATGCTTAATGTCCTCCATGGCCACACCCGAGTGCTCACCCAGATGGAGACATACATGGAGGGCATTTCAGCTGCGCAGTCTGACCAACGCAACTTGCTGAGGTCCATAGACTCGACACTGACTGCAGCAGTGGGTCTCCTGCAGCGCTGCGTCCCCCCCTACCCCTGCCCCATCCACACTTCACACTCCCATGCCTGTCCCAAGCACACCCAGATGTCCCCATGCACGCACCCCACCAGACACAGGCACCACACCACCGGGGAAGGCCAAGCGCACACCTCCTGGCACGCACACACAGGGTGCAGTAGGCACACCCACTGGGTCGGGGGGCAAACAGAAGACACACAGCCAGAGTGGGAGTCCACATTCCGCACAACCAACACCCTCCAAATCCACTCCCCTCAGCTCTCCTGGCCAACAGTCGGACACAGGGTCAGTCCTGGCCAGTCTGTCCATCAGCCCCAGTGTGGCACCACCCCGCAAGCGGTGGAGGCAGGACACCGGCAGGGGAGTTGAGCCCCACCCCCTGTCCACACCCTCCCCCAGTAGCGCTGCGACCCATCCCTCCGACCCCCCCTCCTTGGGGCCTGTGCTTCCTTCGGGTGCAGGGGAGACGCTGGGGGACCTTGCAACCGTGTGCAGCGCCATTCTCACCACCACCTTTGGCGCTGCCCCACCCCCTGTGGTGGAGTCCTCCGTCCCTGCACCCACAACGCCTACCCTTGCCCCTCCTGTCCCTGCGGTGCGTGGTCCTTCCCCCCCCATGATGCGCCCCCCAGTGGAAGACAAGGAAGTCTGAACTGTGCAGGCAAGCTAGGGGACACGCGTCCCAATGTGTCCCCCACCTGGATTTGAACTATGGACTGCCCTATGGGCCTTGTACATATTGAACATTTAAATGAAAAACATATTTTTTAATGCTGAATAAAGCAATGTTTTTTTTCCTTAGAACACTACTGCTTTTCTGGTATTGCTGTTGGTGGTGCTGCTCCATGATTTGGGGTGGTGATAATGTGTTAGGTGTCTGGGAAATGTAGTAGTGTGCTGGTCATGGGGTGGACCCTGGTATCTGTGTGCCATCACAAGGTATTTGCTAACAATCTTTGTTCATGTAAGCTGTTACTGCATGGTGACATTGTCCCAAGGTGTGTTACTTCCTCTGTGGACCCTGACATCTTCCCTGCAGGGTGTTTTCAAAATGTTGTGCTGAGCTGTGTCTACATTTGCTGTGTGTGTGACGGACCCCTTACACTTTGGCCATGCATGCTGGGCAATGTCTCCACCTGCATCATTTGTGGCATCCTTGGTGGTCACTGTACTTGTGTATGGAGTATATTGACATGACTTCATGTGGACATGTTCCCTTTTCCGCACTATGCATGGGTGTACTCCCAGCCTCACACAAATGTGTTACGTGTTCTGCAGGGTCTTTGAGCACCTGACTGACAATTGTGGGCATTGTATCTGTGGGTACTCCACCCTTTTCTTTCCATGGGCACTGCTGGGAGGACTCTGCACCCACCCCTCCTATGTCTGGGCACTGCTGGGAGGACTCTGTACCCACCCCTCCTATGTCTGGGCACTGCTGGGGGGACTCTGCAACCACCCCTCCTATGTCTGGGCACTTCTGAGGGGACTCTGCACCCACCCCTCCTATGTCTGGGCACTGCTGGGAGGACTCTGCACCCACCCCTCCTATGTCTGGGCACTGCTGGGAGTGATAGGCACCCACCCCTCCTATGTCTGGGCACTGCTGGGGGGACTCTGCACCCACCCCTCCTATGTCTGGGCACTGCTGTGGGGACTCTGCACCCACCCCTCCTATGTCTGGGCACTGCTGGGAGGACTCAGCACCCACCCATCCTATGTCTGGGCACTGCTGGGAGTGATAGGCACCCACCCCTCCTATGTCTGGGCACTGCTGGGAGTGATAGGCACCCACCCATCCTATGTCTGGGCACTGCTGGGAGTGGGTGAGCAGTCTATATATCGACTTTTAAATATCGAGGGACATAAATATCGAGTCAAAAATATCGAATGTACAAAATATCGAAATAGATAATATCGATGCGAAAAATATCGTTTTTTTTTTTTACTTATATGTCGATGTAAGTAATATCGTTAGTAATAATATCGACATGTGAAAATATTGTTATTGTTTGTTTAGTAAATATTTTGAAGTTGTTTTTATAAATAGTTAAAATGTATATAATATGAGAAATATTTATATTGTTTTAGGGGCGGGATGTTGGGTTATAGGGGATAAGGGTGGGGAGTGTTTTAAAAAAGTTAATTTATTTTTTTAATATATTATAAAATTGAATTCGTAAATTTTATTAAAAATTTGAAATGTATATTTAATTTTAGGAGCGGGATGTTGGTTTATAGGGGATAAGGGTGGGAAGTGTTTTAAAAATGTTTATATATTGTTTAATTTAAAACAAAAAAAATTTAGAAATTGTAAATTAAATTTAGAATTTTACAAATAATTTTAGGAGCGGGATGTTGGTTTATAGGGGATAAGGGTGGGAAGTGTTTTAAAAATGTTTATATATTTGTTAATTTAAAAAATAAATTATTTAGAAATTGTAAATTAAATTTAGAATTTTACAAATAATTTTAGGAGCGGGATGTTGGTTTATAGGGGATAAGGGTGGGAAGTGTTTTAAAAATATTTATATATTTGTTAATTTATAAAAAAAATTATTTAGAAATTGTAAATTAAATTTAGAATTTTACAAATAATTTTAGGAGCGGGATGTTGGTTTATAGGGGATAAGGGTGGGAAGTGTTTTAAAAATATTTATATATTTGTTAATTTATAAAAAAAATTATTTAGAAATTGTAAATTAAATTTAGAATTTTACAAATATTTTTAGGAGCGGGATGTTGGTTTATAGGGGATAAGGGTGGGAAGTGTTTTAAAAATGTTTATATATTGTTTTTTTTTTTTTAAATTTATTTAGAAATTGTAAATTAAATTTCGATTTTTACAAATATTTTTAGGAGCGGGATTTTGGTTTATAGGGGATAAGGGTGGGAAGTGTTTTAAAAATATTTATATATTTGTTAATTTTTTATTTAAATTATTTAGAAATTGTAAATTAAATTTCGAATTTTACAAATAATTTTAGGAGCGGGATGTTGGTTTATAGGGGATAAGGGTGGGAAGTGTTTTAAAAATATTTATATATTTGTTAATTTATAAAAAAAATTATTTAGAAATTGTAAATTAAATTTAGAATTTTACAAATATTTTTAGGAGCGGGATGTTGGTTTATAGGGGATAAGGGTGGGAAGTGTTTTAAAAATGTTAATATATTGTTTTTTTTTTAAAAATTTATTTAGAAATTGTAAATTATATTTAGAATTTTACAAATAATTTTAGGAGCGGGATGTTGGTTTATAGGGGATAAGGGTGGGAAGTGTTTTAAAAATGTTTATATATTTTTTAATATTTTATTAAAATTATTTAGAAATTGTAAATTAAATTTCGATTTTTACAAATATTTTTAGGAGCGGGATTTTGGTTTATAGGGGATAAGGGTGGGAAGTGTTTTAAAAATATTTATATATTTGTTAATTTTTTATTAAAATTATTTAGAAATTGTAAATTAAATTTCGAATTTTACAAATATTTTTAGGAGCGGGATGTTGATTTATAGGGGATAAGGGTGGGAAGTGTTTTAAAAATGTTTATATATTGTTTAAGTTTTTTATAAAATGTATTTAGAAATTGAAAATTAAATTTAGAATTTTAAAATATTTTAGGAGCGGGATGTTGGTTTATAGGGGAGAAGGGTGGGAAGTGTTTTAAAAATGTTTTAGATATTTGTTCATTTTTTAAAAAAATTAGTTAGAAATTGAAAATTAAATTTAGAATTTTACAAATAATTTTAGGAGCGGGATGTTGGGTTATAGGGGATAAGGGTGGGCAGTTATTTAAAAATGTTTATATATTTTTAAATTTAAAAAAGTAATTATTTAGAAAAATTAAATATAATTTAGAATTTTACAAATCCCATAATTAAATATAGATTTGAGTCAGAATAGTAAATTAATTAAGTTCAGTGTCCAGCACTTATCTTAATTAAATATAGACTGGAGTGGGAATAGTAAATTAATTAAGTTCATTGTCCAGCACCTACTGTAATTTAATATAGTTTGGAGTGAGAATAGTAAATTAATTAAGTTAAGTGTCCAGCACTTATCTTAATTAAATATAGACTAGAGTGGGAATAGTAAATTAATTAAGTTCAGTGTCCAGCATCTACCCTAATTAAATATAGATTGGAGTGAGAATAGTAAATTTATTAAGTTCAGTGTCCAGCACTTATCTTAATTAAATATAGATTGGAGTGGGAATAGTAAATTAATTAAGTTCAGTGTCCAGCACATACTCTAATTAAATATAGGTTGGAGTGAGAATAGTAAATTAATTAAGTTCAGTGTCCAGCACTTATCTTAATTAAATATAGACTGGAGTGGGAATAGTTAATTAATTCAGTTCAGTGTCCAGCACATACTATAATTAAATATAGGTTGGAGTGAGAATGGGAAATTAATTAAGTTCAGTGTCCAGCACTTATCTTAATTTAATATAGACTGGAGTGGCAATAGTAAATTAATTTAGTTCAGTGTCCAGCACCTACCCTAATTTAATATAGGTTGGAGTGAGAATAGTAAATTAATTAAGTTCAGTGTCCAGCAGTTATCTTAATTAAATATAGACTGGAGTGGGAATAGTAAATTAATTAAGTTCAGTGTCCAGCACCTACTCTAATGTAATATAGGTTGGAGTGAGAATAGTAAATTAATTAGGTTCAGTGTCCAGCACTTATCTTAATTAAATATAGACTGGAGTGGGAATAGTAAATTAATTTAGTTCAGTGTCCAGCACATACTCTAATTAAATATAGGTTGGAGTGAGAATAGTAAATTTATTAAGTTCAGTGTCCAGCACTTATCTTAATTTAATATAGACTGGAGTGGGAATAGTAAATTAATTTAGTTCAGTGTCCAGCACCTACCCTAATTTAATATAGGTTGGAGTGAGAATAGTAAATTAATTAAGTTCAGTGTCCAGCAGTTATCTTAATTAAATATAGATTGGAGTGGGAATAGTAAATTATTAAGTTCTGTGTCCAGCAACTACCCTAATTAAATATAAATTGGAGTGAGAATAGTAAATTAATTAAGTTCAGTGTCCAGCACTTATCTTAATTAAATATAGACTGGAGTGGGAATAGTTAATTAATTAAGTTCAGTGTCCAGCACCTACTCTAATTTAATATAGGTTGGAGTGAGAATAGTAAATTAATTAAGTTCAGTGTCCAGCACTTATCTTAATTAAATATAGACTGGAGTGGGAATAGTAAATTAATTTAGTTCAGTGTCCAGCACATACTCTAATTAAATATAGGTTGGAGAGAGAATAGTAAATTTATTAAGTTTAGTGTCCAGCACTTATTTTAATTTAATATACATTGGAGTGGGAATAGTAAATTAATTAAGTTCAGTGTCCAGCAGCTACTCTAATTTAATATAGGTTGGAGTGAGAATAGTAAATTAATTAAGTTCAGTGTCCAGCACTTATCTTAATTAAATATAGACAAGTGGGAATAGTAAATTAATTTAGTTCAGTGTTCAGCACCTACTCTAATTTAATATAGGTTGGAGTGAGAATAGTAAATTAATTAAGTTCAGTGTCCAGCACTTATCTTAATTAAATATAGATTGGAGTGGAAATAGTAAATTAATTAAGTTTTGTGTCCAGCAACTACCCTAATTAAATATAAATTGGAGTGAGAATAGTAAATTAATTAAGTTCAGTGTCCAGCACTTATCTTAATTAAATAAAGATTGGAGTGGGAATAGTAAATTAATTAAGTTCAGTGTCCAGCACATACTCTAATTAAATATAAGTTGGAGTGAGAATAGTAAATTAATTAAGTTCAGTGTCCAGCACTTATCTTAATTAAATATAGACTGGAGTGGGAATAGTTAATTAATTAAGTTCAGTGTCCAGCACCTACTCTAATGTAATATAGGTTGGAGTGAGAATAGTAAATTAATTAAGTTCAGTGTCCAGCACTTATCTTTATTAAGGTGCCAATTCCGATCCGGTAAAAAAATTCCCCGTCCGACTCGTATCCGGATTTTTTTCCGTCCGAATCGTCAAAGTAGCGTACAAACTGCCAAGTACGATTCGAACGGAAAAAAGTCCATACGAATCGCATTGGGAAGATTTCCCCACACGTCCTCGGGTCGGGAAAAGTCACCGACACGTCCCCGGGCGAAAAACCCACCGTGCGGAAAAATAAAGTCCGACTGCGCAAGTACGATCCCTCCCGTCCTCCCCATTTCACAACCGTACGCAAAAAACACCGTCCGAACCGAACTCCCATAGCAACCATGGAGACATGTGCCCGCATACGCGCCGAACACCCCACCACCCCCCAGCAGTGCATGTACGCCCCGAACCCCCACCCGTGTATGTACGCCCCGAACCACCACCCGTGTATGTACGCACCGAACCCCCACCCCAGCAGAGTATGTACGCCCCGAACCCCCACCCGTGTATGTACGGACCGAACCCCCACCCGTGTATGTATGCACCCAACCCCCACCCCAGCAGTGTATGTACGCCCCGAACCCCCACCCAAGTATGTACGCACCGAACCACCACCCGTGTATGTACGCACCAAACCCCCACCCGTGCATGTACGCCCCCGAACCCCCACCCGTGTATGTACGCACCAAACCCCCACCCGTGCATGTACGCCCCCGAACCCCCACCCGTGTATGTACGCACCGAACCCCCACCCGTGTATGTACGCCCCCGAACCCCCCCCAGCCGTGTATGTACGCACCGAACCACCACCCGTGTATGTACGCACCAAACCCCCACCCCAGCTGTGTATGTACGCACCGAACCACCACCCGTGTATGTACGCCCCCGAACCCCCACCCGTGTATGTACGCACCACACCCCCCACCAGCCGTGTATGTACGCACCGAACCACCAGCCGTGTATGTACGCACCAAACCCCCACCCCAGCCGTGTATGTACGCACCGAACCACCACCCGTGTATGTACGCCCCCGAACCCCCACCCGTGTATGTATGCACCACACCCCCCCAGCCGTGTATGTACGCACCGAACCACCAGCCGTGTATGTACGCACCAAACCCCCACCCCAGCCGTGTATGTACGCACCGAACCACCACCCGTGTATGTACGCCCCTGAACCCCCACCCGTGTATGTACGCACCAACCCCCCCCCAGCCGTGTATGTACGCACCGAACCCCCACCCGTGTATGTACGCACCTAACACCCCCCCCAGCCGTGTATGTACGCACCAAACCCCCACCCGTGTATGTACGCACCAAACCCCCACCCCAGCCGTGTAAGTACGCACCGAACCACCACCCGTGTATGTACGCCCCCGAACCCCCACCCGTGTATGTACGCACCAAACCCCCCCCAGCCGTGTATGTATGCACCAAACCCCCCCCCACCCATGTATGTACGCCCCCGAACCCCCACCCGTGTATGTACGCACCACACCCCCCCCCAGCCGCGTATGTACGCACCGAACCACCAGCCGTGTATGTACGCACCAAACCCCCACCCCAGCCGTGTATGTACGCACCGAACCACCACCCGTGTATGTACGCCCCCGAACCCCCAGCCGTGTATGTACGTACCACACCCCCCCCAGCCGTGTATGTACGCACCGAACCACCAGCCGTGTATGTACGCACCAAACCCCCACCCCAGCCGTGTATGTACGCACCGAACCACCACCCGTGTATGTACGCCCCCGAACCCCCACCCGTGTATGTACGCACCAACCCACCCCAGCCGTGTATGTACGCACCCAACCCCCACCCGTGTATGTACGCACCTAACACCCCCCCCAGCCGTGTATGTACGCACCAAACCCCCACCTGTGTATGTACGCACCAAACCCCCACCCCAGCCGTGTAAGTACGCACCGAACCACCACCCGTGTATGTACGCCCCCGAACCCCCACCCGTGTATGTACGCACCAAACCCCCCCCAGCCGTGTATGTACGCACCAAACCCCCCCCCAGCCGTGTATGTACGCACCGAACCACCACCCGTGTATGTACGCACCAAACCCCCACCCCAGCCGTGTATGTACGCACCGAACCACCACCCGTGTATGTACGCCCCCGAACCCCCACCCGTGTATGTACGCACCAAACCCCCCCCAGCCGTGTATGTACGCACCAAACCCCCCCCCAGCCGTGTATGTACGCACCGAACCACCACCCGTGTATGTACGCACCAAACCCCCACCCCAGCCGTGTATGTACGCACCGAACCACCACCCGTGTATGTACGCCCCCGAACCCCCACCCGTGTATGTACGCACCCAACCCCCCCCCAGCCGTGTATGTACGCACCGAGCCCCCACCCGTGTATGTACGCACCTAACACCCCCCCCAGCCGTGTATGTACGCACCGAACCACCACCCGTGTATGTACGCCCCCGAACCCCCACCCGTGTATGTACGCACCAAACCCCCCCCAGCCGTGTATGTACGCACCCAACCCCCACCCCAGCAGTATATGTACGCACCGAACCACCACCCGAGTATGTACGCACCGAACCACCACCCGTGTATGTACGCACCTAACACCCCCCCAGCCGTGTATGTACGCACCAAACCCCCACCCTTGTATGTACGCACCGAACCCCCACCCGTGTATGTACGCCCCCGAACCCCCCCCAGCCGTGTATGTACGCACCGAACCACCACCCGTGTATGTACGCACCAAACCCCCACCCCACCAGGGAATGTACGGACCGCACCCCCACCAGTGCATGTACGGACCGTACTGACGCCAAAAAAACACGTACTGAACCAGGACAAACCATATTTACACAAGGAGAGTCAAGTAGAGTTTCCCCACACCACCAAAATGCCCAACAACCCCACAAACATCACATACACTCACCTGCAACTGCCAAACTGCCAAACAGAGGCCCAAAACTCAATCACTCCTCATAACACACCCACACAAATTTCAAACACAGCCACACCCACAAATGGACCAATAAAAATGGACCACACACACAAACCATGAGCCTTTGCAACAGACCCACTGCTGCCAGAGCCCACAGACGACCCACACCACCATACTTGAACCTCACACTTGCATACCTTCACACAACCACCTACACAAACACCCCCTCATCACATTCACACACACACCTCCACTACCACACCCACACACCCACAACCATCCACACCCACACCCCCACAACCATCCACACCCACACCCCCACAACCATCCACACCCACACCCCACGCCATGTCCACCACCAAGAATCCAAAGTTCACAAAGGAGGAGCTGGAGATCCTTGTCAACGAAATCCTCAGAGTCGAGCCACAGCTCTTTGGGACATTGGTCAGACAGACCAGCATATCCGAAAAAACGGCCATGTGGCAGAGGATCGTCGATTCTGTGAATGCTGTTGGGACCACCAGAAGGACCAGGCACGAGTGCCAATCCAGGTGGTACGATCTGCGGAGGACGGTCAAGAGGAAGATGACTGACAATCACAACCAGGGGAACATCACTGGAGGAGGGCCGCCCCCCAGACCGGTACAATACCATCCCTGGGAGGAGAAGGTGATGTCCACGCTGGCGGTGGAGGGACTACACGGACTGCCAGGACTCCCAGACCCTGGTGAGTACACAAACAACTCACCTCACATGGGGGGATGCCATACACAATCAATCATGCATGCCACCCCCCCCAAGCCACCACCAGACACAACAACACTCCACAAACACACACATGCCACTAGCGCCTCCATGCCCCATGCATCAATCAGGGCCATGCCAAGTCACAGGCCACACAAAACACCAACACAACACAGGATGTGGTCGATGCTGGGAGTGGGGGCAGCAAAACTAACATTGAGCAACTCACAAGCACACAACAATGCCCTCAGCCCATATGGCCCAGGGCACAGCCATACAAACTGTGTGTACCCACACAGTACTGTCTTGCCTGCAAATGGTGGCTGCCATGCAGGATGACATGGGTCTGAAGGCACAATTTTCACATAACAGCAGACAATGAAGATGCATCGCTCTGATAGAGTCTCAGCACACACCGCCACAGCAGCAGCCTACACTCAGACACACTGCCCAATGGGTGCCCGGAGAACAGGGACTAACTCACATGAACAAGCCAATGGCCATTCAAAGACCGGCTAACTGTGTGTGCCCAGGAAGCTGGCCTGAGGTGACAGAGAGTGACAAAGAGAGGGAGGGAGAGGGGGAATGAGAGGGAAGGAGACAGAGGGGGACACAGGGAGACAGACAGAGGGAGGGAGTAGGGTGACAGAGGGAGACCGACAGAGGGAGGGAGGAGGGTGACAGAGGGAGGGAGGAAGGGAGACACAGGGAGACTAAATAACCCTTGGGTGGTGTGGCCATGTCCACTCGTCAGCCGGTGGACTGTGTGCATGCAGACCAGGTCTGGCAGTGCCTCAACCCCCCCTTCCGTAGATGAAGACCGGTCCATGTGTCAATCTGTGCACGAGTCCATCCGTGCTGCAGGCACAGACCTAACCACACACCCAGTATACCCACCCACTGTGTCGGTAAGAACCCTGTCACAAATGCTTCAGTCCCCTACCTGCAACATCAAATTGCCTTGCCAAAACACCATTTGGCCACGTACAGTGCAACACGTAAGGCGCCTCTGCATGGCTCGCTACGCCCGCACACCACACTGCTGACTGTGTACCCAAATAGATGCATCAACTAAGATTGTGTCTCACACATGCGTAAAGCCCTGACAGCTGTGGCCAAGGGACATAGCCATGCACAAGTGCACTGTGAGAGGAATGCAGGACAGATCCAACTACCCAGAGGAAGAGTGCCAAATCAGAAATGCATGCAACATGGATGCCACATGTGACACTGTTAACATTGTCTCTCTCACACACAGGTCAACGTCGACGAACACCCCCCAACACTGGGGGGGAAGTCTCACAGGACCAGGCTCCGCGGGATGAGGACCCCACCGCCAGCGATGACTCTCACCACTCCGTGGATGACCCAGACCAACCTGGCCCCTCTGGTGTCCAACCACCTGCAGCACCTGCGTCAGGTACAACTGTGCCAACCACCACCCCCATTCCTGCCACATCCCAGGAGACGTCCAGGAGCCCTGCCCGCACACGACCACCCAGCCAGTCTGCCCAGGAGGGACACGGTCCTCCGGGCACCCAGGAGGAGGCAGGCGGCAACGCAGATGCCATCCCTCAGGGGTCCCGGAGACCCGATGCACCCACAACGGCAGGCCAGGTGCACGTGGGCAGGGGTGGCGGGAGTGGAGGACGGCGGAGGCGCGAACCTGACCAGGCAGCTCAGGACCCGGTAGTGTCCCAGATCAGCAACATCCTGGATACATACCGGCGTGACACCAGCGGCATGGACCAGATTGCGTCCACCCTCAATGACATCAAGGGGACCCTCCAGGAGATGAAGACCCTGCAGTCCCAGCAACATGCCTGTCAACTGCAACACCAAGGAAGGATGGAGGATAGACAGGCTGAGCTCGTGGCGGTGCAAACCCAAATGACCGGTGTACTCCGTCGGATTGCCGACAACATGGGCAACCCTCCCTGTGGCACCAGGCGAAGGCCATTACCAGACACAGGGAGGGATCAGGAGGAGGAGGATTCATCCGACGGAGCGTCACAGACATCGTCACGGACTGCTTCCGAGGGTCCCCGCAGGAAGGTGGGTCGTCCACGAAAAAGACTGTGAGAGTCAGCAGAACATCACCATCTCCCAGGTCACCTGGCCTGGCACCTGGCCCTCTGGCCCAATAGCAGCACATGACATTCTCTGCCACATGGACTTGCTGGTCACTGTCTGACCTATGTTGACGAAGACTGTGGCATGGACTCTGACATTTTGCTACGGTAAGGATACCAACTCCCCCAGTGAACTTTGGATTCTACACTCCCGCTGTGCACCTCTTGTCATCCCCACAAACCCGTACCCCACCACAAATAAATTAATCACACTTACAAGATGATGCCGTGATTCTACATTATTACAATACATGTGTGTGTCGTACAGTCAAAGCATGCCTGATCTCACAATTAACTCCAACCATCCAAACCGTGGGGTCGCAGTCTTGCCCAGGACACACATGGGTCCCAATGTCTCATCTGATACAGACATGGAGTACCATACTCACCTGTGCTGGGCCCAACCAGCTGAGTGGTTCCCGCACAACTGTGGCTACAGACACATTCAGGGGAGCAACAGTCATGCGCAGAGGTCAGGGATCATGTGGAGTGACCTGGCTTGCCGCTCCCAGGTATGTCTAGACATGTGTCCCTACAATGTGCAGCATGCTTGCGTCAGGCGGATGTTGAGAATGGTGGCTAGGCCAAGGTTGGATGCATGGAGATGCCAGAATGCAGTTAAGGATCACAGTGCCACATGGTTGTGTTGGGGTTGTGGGCTGCATCATGAGTGTGGGCGTGGATCGAGAAGGTCATCCTGCAGCTGGCTGTGAAACATTCCCCCCATCCCGTTTGGACGTGGATGTGGCCTGGTTGCCCGACGCAGTAGCAGAGCTGTGCAGATGCACTCCGGATATGGACAAGTACCATGGGAGTCGTAAGGCACATGTCCGTAGACTGCAGGGTAGGATTCGACACGGATGTTGTAGTTGCCCTGGGGGATGGTCTCTCTTGCCTTGAGGTGGATGGAACTGTGCATCTTGTGCATAATACAGTTCCCACTCCCTGACAAACCCCTAGCATCTTGTCACTCTACACATAGACACATATGCACCAACTATGAAAACTATGCCAGACATGCCGCACGCACAGTGGCAACAGGCCACCATTGACAGGGAAGAGGCACCTTGGAGACAGAGGGACAAATTTATTAGTCATGTGTGTTGGAATGACAATGATACTCTGTCAACACATACACAGGTCATGTGGATGAACATGTGGGAGCAACACTGGCACCCCCCATTGCAACACAGATGCTGGTATCCCATTGACCTAGCACACAAGTGACGGATAACAGCTAAACACCCCCTGCTGCCACGGAGAGGCCGCTATACACCATTGAGGCCCTGATGGGGCAATCACACACCATGTCAACCCGGTGCAACCTGTATGTTTCCGAGGCCAGTGTTACACACAATGATGGCCTCATCACAATCCCCAATCCCCTGCCACATGACAGTCACCAAGTCTGACCATGGCTCCAGGTGAAGCCTGCCCCATGTCATGTTCCC
This sequence comes from Triturus cristatus, assembly GCF_964204655.1. Taxonomy (NCBI): domain Eukaryota; kingdom Metazoa; phylum Chordata; class Amphibia; order Caudata; family Salamandridae; genus Triturus; species Triturus cristatus. Next base: position 1,806,426,020 of record NC_140590.1, read on the forward strand.
CATGTAGGATCACCATGTATGCAAATGGAACACACATGAACCGGAGAAGTGCACACAGACTACAAACAATTCACACACCCAAAACGACGTGAGGCATCCCTTACCCTAAGGAGATTTCAACACTTGCCCGTGCATGTGACGCTGAATCAGCACATGTTGCTGTGTTCATGAGGAGTAGCAGGAGCACAACAATGCCACCAGCAGACAGCATGCACATGGACCTGTGGAAGAGAGACACACAAGGATTCAGCACAAAGGAGCACATCCGCAAGCATGTACTCAACACGTATCATGTTGTTAACATGACAGGTGACAATGATGACCCTCAGACAACATCCTTCCATTGCGCCATCACTTGAGTGACACTTCAATACACACCACTGACTCACTTGGCAGACATGCAGATGGACACACACATTGCAACACATGCCACACACGGCCCAATGCGTGCACACTCAGACACTGGAACTCACCACTAAGCAAAGAAGTTGCGTATGAGCCGACTCCGCATGTCCTCCACAGCCTCCTCCTCCTCCACATCACTTGCCCCGTCACCAAGGCCTTCATCCTCCACGGGTGGATGGTCCTGGTCATCTTGATCCAGTATGAGTGGAACAGCTTCCTCCACTGCCATGTTGTGCAGCATGCAGCAGACGATGATGATCTTGCACACCTTCACCGGGGCATATGGGAGTGCTCCGCCGGTCTTGTGGAGGCACCGGAATCGGCTCTTCAGAAGTCCAAACGTCCTCTCAATGACTCTCCTGGTCCGCCCATGTGCGTTGTTGTAGCGGTGCTCGGCAGCCGTGCTGGGGTTGCGGACAGGCGTCATCAGCCATGGCATGTTGGGATAGCCAGCGTCCTCTACAAGGAAACATCATGGACAGAAGTGTGTCAGCACAGGCAGTGAGATTGGAAGATGACGCCAAACACTGAACTGCCAGAGTCTACCCACCAACAATACAAGCTCGCTCGTTCCGCAGCTGCAGCATCATTTCAGGCAGCCTGCTACGCCTCATGATGAAGGCATCGTGTGCTGATCCTGGAAAGCGAACACAGACATGTGAAATCACCATGTTGGACAGACACACCACAAGGGCATTAATGGAGTGATAATGTTTGCGATTCCTATACACCACCTCCTGTGCCTGTGGTGGTACCAACGCAACATGTGTCCCATCTATGGACCCAATGACATGGGGCATCCCTCCCAGGGCATAGAACTCACGCTTGACATCTGTCAACTGCTCACGAATTGGGAATTTAATGTACTCATCCAGGTGAACCAACATGGCCTCTAAGAAATCATGCAGAACACGGCTGAACATCGTCTGGGACATGCCCCCGACATCAGCAATGGTATGTTGGAACGTACCCGTGGCAAGGAAATGTAGGGATGCCATCACCTTCAACTTGGGTGTCAGTGCACTGGGATACCTGTGGCGCGGGAGGAGTTGTGCTTCCAGCCGGCCAGTCAACTCATCAATCAACTGTTGGCTGAATCTGTAGCGGCGTATACAGTCCCGTTCATGCAGGGCAGCAATGTCTGGCATACGTTGAGGGAGAGGCGGAGCCCTGCAGTGAAATGGAAGGAACACCTAAGAGTGAGCACTGTACAACAACATCGTCAATGCACTGAGCACATGTTACACAGCCAATACACATATGCCACGTTGTGAGTCAGGTCTGTGCCACATTTCCTGGCCACGTACGCCAGTCAGGTGACACTCCTACCAAGGGACAGCCACTAACGGAGGGGGGCAAGATCACGATGACATGGCATGAGACTAGCTGTGGGCCAGTGTAAGTGAACATGCACACGCATCACAGGATTCACAGACATCCACACATGTGCAGAAGTAGTATGCGTATGGTACAGACAGGTAGTTGGATGCGATATGCACTGGTCACATGTCATAGGAATAGGACAGGCCACACACATTGCCTTTGAGGAGTACATGTCGAGACAGAACATACATAGGGAGCATGTGGATATGTACTTGTGTTGATACTCCGTGTAGTTGGATACATACACACCTCATGGCAAATCACATATGTGGGCTGGTGTGCGGAACAGTGTGCCATGCCCATCGACACACAGACACATGTTGGCAGCAGCAACTGCTGATGCATTGAACCACACACCTACAGCAAAATCATGGAAAGACATGCCACACACATGACATGGTTGCAGCGTGCAACGCAGCCATACACGTGTCATGTGTAATATTCCGTGTACCTGGCATCAGGGGACAGGTGCGGGTGTCCGTGACTGGGACATGCAAGTGACTCATGGCTCCACTAGTGTGTACGACATGCACACATGTCAAAGGAGTGCAGGGGATGTGTGGTACAATGCGCACCATCACACACGACATGTGTACACAGCTCATCGTACATGTGCTTTGCCCACACCTCAGGGGTAAAGTGCCACATCACATCCTGACACACCTGTGTCACACACATGTGGTATTGCACAGACAATGCATTGGTGTCCACCCTTGGCAATACCTGTCCGCTCCATTCCTGTCTGTGTGCCGCCTGTCACCACTGACAGTTGTGAAACGCACCGTACATACGCTCGGAGTGCGTGTATAGGGTCCCTGGGCCAATATTGCCGCTGGCGTATGCGTACGCCACAGTAGTACGGACCGTACAAGCGCTTGTACGGTCCGGATCACAATATTGCCGCTGGCGTATGCGTACGCCACAGTAGTACGGACCGTACAAGCGCTTGTACGGTCCGGATCACAATATGGGCGCTGGCGTATGCGTACGCCACAGTAGTACGGACCGTACAAGCGCTTGTACGTTCCGGATCACAATATGGGCGCTGGCGTATGCGTACGCCACAGTAGTACGGACCGTACAAGCGCTTGTACGTTCCGGATCACAATATGGGCGCTGGTGTATGCGTACGCCACAGTAGTACGGACTGTACACGCGCTTGTACGGTCCGTACGACTGTGGCGTACGCATACGCCAGCGCCCATATTGTGATCCGGACCGCACAAGCGCTTGTACAGTCCGTACTACTGTGGCGTACGCATACGCCAGCGCCCATATTGTGATCCGGACCGCACAAGCGCTTGTACAGTCCGTACTACTGTGGCGTACGCATACGCCAGCGCCCATATTGTGATCCGGACCGTACAAGCGCTTGTACGGTCGGTATCACTGCTTGTGGGGTGCCCTAGGGCGTGGAACGCACCGTACCTGTGTGTAAATGTATGAAAACACATAGGGGACACATGAGGGACAAGTATAAGGGCCTAAATGCCTGATGGTTGCCATGGAGACTGAGTTAAATTTTTGAATTTGAGCACCAGGTGCACAGCAGAAGTCAGTTTGAAAGAATCTACATTGTTGCAATGTGGATGTTGACTTGACATCATTATCAAAACTGAAACCATGCAAAGCCACACACTGGGGTAGGTTTGAAGGGATTGGATGAAACGTAGGATGCTAATGTGACTGACCAATCAATCTGTACTCCTATACATGAACAGGCCAGCCAGGCATATATAAGGCAGCCAGGTCCCATGAGAGAGCACTTGCCTGCACATCCATTCATCCATGACCACTGCTGCTGATAGTGATTCCTCTGGCACCATGTCCAGGACTGTGGAGAGGTCACAGCCATTCACCCAGGAGGAGAAGCTTGCCCTGATAGATGTGATCCTCCCACAGTTCCAGAGCCTGTATGGTCGACCAGGGGTTCAGGTGAGTGCAGACTCCACTAGCTTAGACTGTGCCCCTTTTGTGTGACAGTGACTTCTGGCATTGTGTCCATGTGTGACAGACATGCACTGTTGTTTGGAGTGGGTCCCAGGGTGTGGAAGGCCTCATGTCACCCATGCAGAGCATGCTGTGTTTCCTGTGTGCACTCCTCACTTGCATAGTGCCTACTGTGACAATGAATGCAAGGTGCATGCCACATTCTGCCTGCATACTCCTCCTGGGGATGTTGTTTCCACAGTCCTGATGTGATCCTGTGTTCCCCCCAGTGTGACAGGTGTCAGTACCCATGGATGTGTGTTTGTTCAGTGTACCTGTGCTGTGAGTGTCCAAAGGCCGTGTTCGTCCCCTGCACATTGGTGTGTGTGTTAGTCCCCTGTCATGTGGGTGAGTGCATATGGGGAGTGTTGCACACAAGCAGCATGAGGGATGGATATGGCCTGGCCATCCGATGTGAGCAGGGAGCAGTGCTGTGTGCATGCCGTGCTGAGCCAGCCCCACACCTGTGACACCCCCGTCTACTGGCACATGGGCAGAGTGAGGTGTGTACCCGCAGTTGGCAATGCCATGTGATTGTCCTGTTCCTGTGTGTGTCTGTGTACTCTGCTGAGGTAGCATCAGTGTGCTGGGGCAGGTGACTGCTGTGAGGTGCTGTACATAATCCTGGTGTAGCCTGTGAGGCACAGTGTGATCCCTGGTCAGTGAGTGTGTGGTACCCCTCATGCCACCCGTGTGCTTTCACTGGCACGTAGTGCATTTGGCCTTCCACAGTGGATAATGTCCCTATGACAAAGGTGCAATTAGTTGCATGCATACCATGGCCTGTTCATAATGAGGATTGTTCTATATGTGTGTCTCTGTGTCTTTGCTCATGTGGATTAATGTATTCTCTCTTTTGCATCCTCACAGGTAGGCGCCATTGCCAAGGGGGAGATCTGGAGGGAAGCCGTCAGTGCCGTGAGGGGTACAGAGGGTCGGAGGCGGAGCCTGTCTCAGGTGAGGAAACGCTGGCAGGACATCCGGTGCTGGACGAGGAGGATTGCACGGCTCCTGCTGGGGGACTCACCTGAGAGCCGTAAGAACCGTGGGCGCCGTCGTCTGACCAACATCCAGAAGCGTGTGCTGGCGGTGGTCTTCCCCGATATGGACAGGCGCCTACAGGAGAGGCAGCAGCAGGAAGGGGGTAGGTACATGTGTGTCAGTTGTGTGTCCCCAGCCAATGTAAGTGTGCAGTTGCATGGATACACTGCCAGGGTTTGATTGTGCAGTGCGTCAACTTCTCCACAAAGTAGCACAGTGCTGTTCTCACTCCCTCCCTTCCCCTCCTTGCAATGTGTTCCCTGGTCTGTCGCCACTCTTGCACAAGGTTATTTAGGCAGGCAGTTCATGCAGGTGCCCTATGCTATCAGCATCATGTGTGGGGGTGATGTGCCACAGGTATGGGGACCTTGCGTGTGCCATGGCCAATTTCAGTCATTGTGGTGTCCATGTCACTTGGCACTGATTGTGAATCACGACATAGGGGTGTGTCTCCAAAATGTACAGCCTTCCAGCATGCATGTCCAATTGTGTGCCCTCTGACATGATGTGCCTGAGTGGGAGGCCTGCTAAGTGCAGGGACGGTTGCTTAATTTGCAGTCATGTCCATCCTGGACCATGGAGGAGTGTGGGCACTACTGTCCCCTGGGGCACCTCTTCCTAGGTATCATGTGCGTCATCCAACAATATGGCCATTCACTGTGTCTTCGCCATGGGTTGGGTAGGGTGGCATTGTACCCTGGGCTCAACTGTTAGGACCTACAGGTTGCTACATGTGTCCACTGTACAGGGGGACCCATTTTGCTTGTGCATACTCACAGTGGGCATTACCTGTGTGTGTTGTTGAGACAATCTGATGATGTTTGCCTGTCAATGATGTGTGGACATGGCCACCAGGGGCTGTGTGTGTACAGTCATGAATTAGTGGAGGCCATGTGTTTCCATCCCAGAGTAAGAGGTGTACATACTTTCTCCGTCTCAATGAGATTGTCTCAGGTGTGGTTGGTTTGTGCGTACAAGGCCTACATGTCAGAAGCTTCATCCTTCTTTACTGGGTTTAGCCTGTGTGTGATGTTTGACTGGACATACGCTCAAGGTGCAGTGACCCTGTCATGTGTGGCCTGGTTTCATGTATTGCCTTTGCAGCATGCGGCAAGAGTAAATGGATATGATTCATGCTCATCCCTTTTTGACGACGCAGTGTGGTGCAGGTGCTGTGCACATTTGTCCCCAGAGGCTGACTCCTCTCTAAAATTTCAGGTGCAGTGATTTGCTGTTGTGTCATGATCTCCATTGTGTCTCAGTGGCATGGTGGGTCGAAAAACTGTGTGTTCCATGGCCTACATGTGTACATTGTTTTGTAGGTGTTACTCCTGTTGCTTTTCAGGCTATGCAATGTGACCTATGTATATTTGACTCATGTGACATAAGTGTACAGGTGTCTGATTTTCTCCTGTCTCTTCACCTTGCCCACAGCATCGCCGGGGGACACGGAAGGAGACACTAGCACGGACCGGGAGGAGAGATTGAGCACCAGTGCCAGCAGTGCTGTCCTGTCTGGCACATGGAGTGGCACGGAGGCCGAAGGGAGTGAGGCAGAGGACCTGTTGACTGCCAACACAGACTATGACGCAGACGGGTCCGAGGCTGAGCTCCCAGAGGTGGCGGAGTCTGCCCCCCCAGCTGATGGCAGCCCTCCACATCCCCCCGCCACCTCAGGTTCCATCACCGGCCTCCCACATGCTCGTGGCCCTTCCCTCCGTGCTCGGTCCCCACATGTCTCCTTCCTGCCAGGCACCGCACCCCCTGCCCCTGTCACCACTGCTGCGGTGAGTGCGGAGTCTGTGGACATCCTGAGGCAGTTGCAGGTTGGTCAGACTGCGATGCTAAATGTCCTCCATGCCCACACCCAGGTGCTGACCCAGATGGAGGCATACATGGAGGGCATGTCGGCTGCGCAGTCTGACCAACGGCAGTTGCTGAGGTCCATAGACTCCACACTGACTGCAGCACTGGATCTCCTGCAGTGCTGCGTAACACCCCCTACCCCTGCCCCATCCACAATTCCCACTCCCGTGCCTGTCCCACGCACATCCAGACGTCAGCGTGCACGCACCCCAACAGACACAGGCACCACACCACCAGGGAAGTCGAAGCGCACACCTCCTCTCACGCACACACAGGGTGAGGAAGGCACACCCACTGGGTCGGGGGGGAAACGTAGAACACGCAGCCACAGTGGGAGTCCGCATTCCACACAACCCACTCCCTCCAAATCCACTCCCCTTAGCTCTCCTGGCCAACAGTCAGTGACAGCATCATCCACTGCGAGTGTGCCCCCCAGCCCCAGGATGACACCACCCCGCAAGCGGTGGAGGCGGGACCCGGCCAGGGGAGTTGAGTCCCCCACCCTGTCCACACCCTCCCCCAGTGGCGCTGCGACCCATCCCTTTGCCCCCCCCCTCCTTGGGGCCTGTGGTTGGATTGGGTGCGGGGGAGTCACTGGGGGAACTTGCCGACGTGTGCAGCGCCATTCTGTCCTCCACCTTTGGCGCTGGCACCCCCCCTGTGGCAGAATCATCCCTCCCTGCACCCACAACACCTACCCTTTCCCCTCCTGTCCCTGCGGTGCCTGTTTCCACCCTCCCCCCTGATGCCCCCTCTTCTGTGGATGAAATGGACTTGTGAACTGTGCAGGCAAGCTAGGGGACACACGTCCCGATGTGTACCCCCCCCCCGGACATTGCTGCTGGGCTGGCCCATGGCCCTTGTACATAGTGGACATTTTCTCTGATATATTTTCCTGCTGAATAAAGCCTTTTCTTTTGGTTTTGCACACTGATGCTTTCCTGGACTTGCTGTTGGTGCTGGTGCTCCCTGCGTTGGGGTGGTGATAATGTGTTAGGGGTCTGTGAAATGTTGGAGTGTGCTGCTCATGGGGTGTACCCTGCCATCTGCGTGCCATCACAAAGGTCTCTGCCAATGGTATTTGGTCATGTTTGCTCTCACTGTATGGTGACATTGTCCCAAGGTGTGTTCCATCCTCTGTGGAGCAGGCCATTTTCCCTGCAGGGTGTCTCCCAAATGCTGTGCTGTGCTGTGTCTACATTTCCTGGATGTGTGAGGGTTGCCGTTCAATATAGCCATGCTGGCTCAGCGATGGCTCCGCATGCATCTGGGGTATCACCCTTGTAGGTCACTGAACTTGTTGATGGGGTATATTGTCCTATGTCTGGGCACTGCTGGGAGTGATAGGTACACACCCCTCCTGTGTCTGGGCACTGCTGGGAGTGATAGGTACACACCCCTCCTGTGTCTGGGCACTGCTGGGAGTGATAGGCACACACCCCTCCTGTCTCAGGGCACTGCTGGGAGTGATAGGCACCCACCCCTCCTGTGTCTGGGCACTGCTGGGAGTGATAGGCACACACCCCTCCTGTCTCAGGGCACTGCTGGGAGGACTCGGCACCCACCCCTCCTGTGTCTGGGCACTGCTGGGAGGACCCTGCACCCACCCCTCCTGTGTCTGGGCACTGCTGGGAGGACCCTGCACCCACCCCTCCTGTGTCTGGGCACTGCTGGGGGTGTTTGGCACACCCCATTCTTATAGCAGGTTCGGTGCGTACATACACGGGTGGGGGTTTGGTGCGTACATACACGGGTGGGGGTTCGGGGCGTACATACACGGGTGGGGGTTCGGGGCGTACATACCAGGGTGGGGTGGGGGTTCGGTGCGTACATACACGGCTGGGGGTTTGGTGCGTACATACACGGGTGGCGCTTGGGTGCGTACATACACGGGTGGGGGTTCGGGGCGTACATACACGGGTGGGGGTTCGGGGCGTACATACCAGGGTGGGGTGGGGGTTCGGTGCGTACATACACGGGTGGGGGTTTGGTGCGTACATACACAGGTGGCGCTTGGGTGCGTACATACACGGGTGGGGGTTCGGGGCGTACATACACGGGTGGGGGTTTGGGGCGTACATACCAGGGTGGGGTGGGGGTTCGGTGCGTACATACACGGGTGGGGGTTCGGTGCGTACATACACGGGTGGCGCTTGGGTGCGTACATACACGGGTGAGGTTTCGGTGCGTACATACACGGGTGGCGCTTGGGTGCGTACATACACGGGTGAGGTTTCGGTGCGTACATACACGGGTGGCGCTTGGGTGCGTACATACACGGGTGGGGGTTCGGGGCGTACATACACGGGTGGGGGTTCGGGGCGTACATACCAGGGTGGGGTAGGGGTTCGGTGCGTACATACACGGCTGGGGGTTTGGTGCGTACATACACGGGTGGCGCTTGGGTGCGTACATACACGGGTGGGGGTTCGGGGCGTACATACACGGGTGGGGGTTCGGGGCGTACATACCAGGGTGGGGTGGGGGTTCGGTGCGTACATACACGGGTGGGGGTTCGGTGCGTACATACACGGGTGGGGGTTCGGGGCGTACATACACGGGTGGGGGTTCGGGGCGTATATACACGGGTGGGGGTTCGGGGCGTACATACACGGGTGGGGGTTCGGGGCGTACATACCAGGGTGGGGTGGGGGTTCGGTGCGTACATATACGGCTGGGGGTTTGGTGCGTACATACACGGGTGGGGGTTCGGTGCGTACATACACGGGTGGGGGTTCGGGGCGTACATACACGGGTGGGGGTTCGGGGCGTATATACACGGGTGGTGCTTGGGTGCGTACATACACGGGTGGGGGTTCGGGGCGTACATGCACGGGTGGGGGTACGGGCCGTACTTCCACGGGTGGGGGTACGGTCCGTACATACCCCTGCCCACGCTCTGCGTGCCTGGGTACGGGCCGTACCCATGCCTTTGGTGGGTGGGTACGGTGCGTCCCCCCATTGTTGCGGTGCCGTGGGGTCCGCACCGTACACAGGCCTTGGGGGCGTGGCTACGGGTCGTACCACGCGTACCCCTACATGACCCCAGCAATGCTGGTACGAGCTGTACCAAGGCCTTTCTGACGTGGGTACGGGCCGTACCGCCATTGTTGGAGTGACATAGGGGGACGCGTGGTACGTTCCGTACCCACGCTCTTGCGGCCTGGGTAGGGTACGTACCGGTTCGCGTGACCATCCACTTCCGTTGTGGCGGACGCTTGCGTTGCTGGCCTCGCCCCCACACCCTGGCAGTGTCCAGGCCCTGATGGTCAGGTATGTCCAGGCCATGTGTGATTTGGTACCATGTGTTGGTGTTGTGTGTCCTGCCCCTGCCCCCCCCTTTGCCCCTGGTTGTTGTGCTGACCTTCTGCGGCGTCTGCGTCGGTTCCTGTACGCCAGGTGGACTGCTAGGAGGGCAGGGATGGCACGTAGGTTCGGGTCCATGTCTGTTCGTCGCGTCCAGCTGCTCCTTGCGTGTGTCGTCCTGATTTCCCGGCAGTTTTTGGCAGCCGGTAAATATTTACCGTGCGGGATGACGTCGGTTCGAATCGTACTTCCTGGTTCGTGAAACTTAGGCTGGATGCGTACCGACGTCACGTCGGCGCCTTTCAGGATCGGAATTGTGTTTAGTTTCTGTTCGGTCGGTGTTTTGTTCGATTCGTACGGAAATGGTGTTTCCGTATGAATCGTACTTGCATTTTCGGATGGATTTCGCACCGGGTACGAGTCGGACGGAGAAAAGGCTCCGTCCGACGGTTCGTACCCGGTTTTTACCGGATCGGAATTGGCACCTAAATATAGACTGGATTGGGAATAGTAAATTAATTCAGTTCACTGTCCAGCACATACTCTAATTAAATATAGGTTGGAGTGAGAATAGTAAATATATTAAGTTCAGTGTCCAGCACTTATCTTAATTAAATATAGACTGGAGTGGGAATAGTTAATTAATTAAGTTCAGTGTCCAGCAGCTACTCTAATGTAATATAGGTTGGAGTGAGAATAGTAAATTTATTAAGTTCAGTGTCCAGCACTTATCTTAATTTAATATAGACTGGAGTGGGAATAGTAAATTAATTAAGTTCAGTGTCCAGCACCTACTCTAATGTAATATAGGTTGGAGTGAGAATAGTAAATTAATAAAGTTCAGTGTCCAGCACTTATCTTAATTAAATATAGACTGGAGTGGGAATATTAAATTAATTCAGTTCAGTGTCCAGCACATACTCTAATTAAATATAGGTTGGAGTGAGAATAGTAAATTTATTAAGTTTAGTGTCCAGCACTTATCTTAATTTAATATAGACTGGAGTGGGAATAGTAAATTAATTAAGTTCAGTGTCCAGCAGCTACTCTAATTTAATATAGGTTGGAGTGAGAATAGTAAATTAATTAAGTTCAGTGTCCAGCACTTATCTTAATTAAATATAGACTGGAGTGGGAATAGTAAATTAATTTAGTTCAGTGTCCAGCACCTACTCTAATTTAATATAGGTTGGAGTGAGAATGGTAAATTAATTAAGTTCAGTCTGTAGTGGGAGTAGTATGTTAATTAAGTTTGGTAAATAGCAAATATTAGAATTAAATATAGAGTTGAATAGGAACAGTTAAATTAATTTGTTTTAATTTACAAAAAATCTGTAGATTTTAGTTTTGGTTGGATAAAAGATGGAAGTTATATCAGAATGCAAATTCCAATTTTTTTAATAAAATAGTAGAAAGGAAAATAAGATTTTTTTTATAGTTGTTGGAATGTATATTCATTACAGAGAAAATATTGTTTATTATTACGCATATTCTAATAATTAAATCATTGAAATAAACATGTAATAAAATAATTAATATTTAACATTTGTATTATTGTCATAATTTTTTTATAATGGATATATATTTGTTTAATGTATATTTTGGACATGAATATATGAACACAGAAAATAATTAAAAATAAAAAAATCCGATTTTTATAGCTGTTTAATATTTTTAAATTTATATTGTGTACTCTCAATATTTTTAGACTTTATTTGAATTTATAAGAAATTGTATGTTTTGAAATATATGATAAATATATTTTAATTATTAATATTTATATTAGATAATTAATATTGAAATTGTTTACATTTTAGAATATGTATTTTTATTTTTATTTTTGGTATGTTGTAGATACAATATATTGATTATATCATGTTCATCAATTTATTTTGGTAATATATACAGTTTTATTTTTATATTAATAAATATATTTTATTTATTATATTTATTTTTATACGTTAAATAATTTTCACATAGATAAAAAAAATAGGTATTCTTTTTGAGTATTTTATTCTAATGTTTTACTAATTTTTAAAGTAATGTGTAATGTTAAATAAATAGTTAGGGCATTTATTGGTATTTTTTTAGTTGTTATGTTTGTTTGGGTCTTTTATTTTGTAACCGCTCGCTGTTGTTTTGCGTCATTTTGGTCGAATCCAGGTCGCGGTCGGGAGCTGTTTCGCGTTTGAGAAGGTAAGAGTTATTTTCTTTATTATTAAATAGTTTTAAGTGTTTTGTGGAAGTAGTAATGTTGTAATAAGTGTGTATGGATTGATGTTTTAGAAGTTAGGGTGTTAGTAATAGTTTGTATACGGTTTTATAATTTACGTTGTGTTCCGTGTTTGTGGCTTTGTTAGTGTTTTGTTATTTGGGTGTGTTAAAGTTTTATAGTGTTTGAATAATGTTTGTAGTGATGTTTATAGGCGCCTGATGTGTGTTTGTGGGTTGGTGGGAATGTTTGTTTCTCTTTTGTAGGTTTTACGGAGAAGATATTTTCGTCGGTTTCAAACACCTTATTTTTTTTAAAGGAAGTGTGTATTAGTTGTGTTTACTAATCTTTATTTTACACTTCCTTTATTGTTCGGGTTTCCAGGAGCGGTTATTTACCTTTTTAATATTTTTCGGGATTTTTATGGTGAATGGATATTCGTTTTTTTGCGTAGACGTTGTTTTCGATAAACAGTTGTATTTTTACATTTTATTTGGATTTTTTTTGGATACCTATGGATTTTGAACTACCTGGATTTATTTGGAAGGAATGTTATTATCCCATTGGAGCAACTACACAGGTAAGTTCATTTAAATATTTTAATTGTTGGTGGCCAAACCTTATATATTTAATATTGTTGTTGTGTACTTGGTTTGTTTAATTATGTTGTCTAAATATATGTCGATATAATTGATTTATATATTTTAGACCACATAATTAAATATGTGATATAATAAAGTGGTTTATTTATGTTGTGATAGTTGTTTTAGTAGAATTGTGAGTTAATATTTAGGAAAGGGTTTAGAAGAGAGTTTGAGCTATTATATTTAAGTACTCAAGTCCTCTTGTGGATGGGTATAGCTGTACCTGTTGTTGTAGGTAATTATACATTTGAGTAGTTTGTCTAGATTGTTTTGGTTTTAATTGTAGGACAGATTGTTGCATTCTTAATTCTTGGAAACGTTGTTCCTTTTGTATGGCAATTAGTAGTTTTTGTAGTGTTGGAGTTGTTCTCCCAGTAGAAGTTAGGAATGCATTATGCCAGCTCTCGACGGCGTTGTTAGTTTTGAATTGTTGGTTGAGTGTACTTACATATACATTCCACCAAGGTATTTGGAACTTGGGCTGACGTCTATGGCCTGATCTGTGTAGTCTCCCCACCCAGGTATCTTCAAAATAATCTAATAGGGGAGATAACTTTACTTCATTTTGTTTGTAGAAAGGACTTTCTAATAAAAGATTGTAATGTTCTGCAACATCCGTGGTTGGTACATAAGCTAGGGCTGTTAGAAGTTTTATTTGATGTGCAAAACTTATGTTAGTGGCATATTCTACACTTAGGTGCCAATTCCGATCCGGTATAAAAATTACCCGTCCGATTCGTATCCGGATTTTTTTCCGTCCGAATCGTCAAAGTAGCATACAAACTGCCAAGTACGATTCGAACGGAAAAAAGTCCATACGAATCGCATTGGGAAGATTTACCCACACGTCCTCGGGTCGGGAAAAGTCACCGACACGTCCCCGGTCGAAAAACCCACCGTGCGGAAAAATAAAGTCCGACTGCGCAAGTACGATCCCTCCCGTCCTCCCCATTTCACAACCGTACGCAAAAAACACCGTCCGAACCGAACTCCCATAGCAACCATGGAGACATGTGCCCGCATACGCGCCGAATACCCCACCACCCCCCCGCCCGTGTATGTACGCACCGAACCCCCACCCGTGTATGTACGCCCCCGAACCCCCACCCGTGTATGTACGCACCGAACCCCCACCTGTGTATGTACGCCCCCGAACCCCCCCAGCCGTGTATGTACGCACCGAACCACCACCCGTGTATGTACGCCCCTGTTGGACTTGGCCCTTCTGGCAGGTTCACCCCTGAACTTTTTGCTTTTTATTGGTGACTTGGTGTGGTGATTTGTTTGGTTCCTGCGCACTTTCCCTGTGTCCCAGGGTAAAGTGCGTGCGTGCTCTGGGTGCATGTGGTGAGATAGGCCTGCCCTCCCATAGGAATGCATGGGGAATGTATGTGTCCCTAGTAGTTCCTGATGCGTGGGGTGTGCAGGCCCGAGTTTGGTATGTGCGGACTCGTGGGAGTGAATGCTGCGCGATGATGTGTGCGGCGTGCATGTACCTAGTGTGGAAGTGCCACTTCTAGAAGTGGGCACTTCTGTGTGCAGTGCGTCTGGCGTGTGATTGGCTGGAGCTGGCTGGTGAGCCTGGCTCCAGGAGTCTGGTTGGGTCTGCCCCAGTGGTGAGTGTGAGATTAGCATGCTGATGGCTGGGGAGGAGTGCACCTTGGACCTGAATAGGGCAGGGTTTTCCCCACACACTGCTGGCTCCGCCCCCTGTGGTGCGACTGACGACCCTAGCCCTGCCAGTGAATAGAGTGAGGGGCTGAGCACATCAAGGGTGCTCCCCAACCAGCTGCGACTGGTTTTCCCCCTCACCCTGAACCCAGAACAAAGGGATTTGGTGTATAAAAAGGGGCTGTGTCCCCTTACAAAATGTTCTTGTTCCAAACTCGAATCTACCAGGGGCATGCTGCTGCTGGGGCCCAGGGGAAGGCTTGCCTCCCTGGGCCCTGCCCAGCCCCTGGATACCTGGAGGACTTCTGGGACCCTTTTGGACTTCATTTGCTGTGCTTCCTTACTAAGCCTTATGGACTCTAGGCTGCCCTAGCGCTTGGTGGGCGCTGTACCTGCACTCTGCTGAGAGGCGCTTCATTTCTGTGGCAGAGCGCTTCCCTGGTTTACCCGAGCGCCTCTCTTTGCTGCCTGCAGCGCTGGGCTGCGATCTTTTTTTAGAGGGAATCCCCAGCGTAGGGATTCCCCCGCCTTGTGTCCTGTTGCGGGTGCCCACCCCGCTTATTCCTTTATTTCTAATTGTATGCAGGTGCCCACCCTGCGTCTTCATTGCCGTATTATCCCTATTGCGGGTGCCCACCCCGCTTATGGTTGTTTTATTGCGGGTGCCCACCCCGCGATCATAGAAGGAGAAATCACCGCCGCGGCCAGAGCTTCAGTTCAACTGCCGCCGAGTCCGCGGCCCGCCTGGTTGTGGGCGGGGCCGCGGGACGGAAGCGGAAGTGCCGCCATTGTCCCCGGAGCCTCGCAGGCTCCACCAGAGAAGTCCCAGTCCCGAGATGGGGGACCGGGCGAGGACCGGCGCCTCCAGGGACGGAGCTCTCCTGTGGTGAGAGAGCCCCGCAGGCAGCGCCGAAGGCAGACTAAAGGCGGAGGGGGCTCGAGGCACATTGCCGGTGCCTGCCCCACCGCGGATGAAGAAAAGAGCCCGGTAAGTGGGGGCTCCTTGTTGTTGGTGCCCCTCGAGGCACAGTTCTCTCGGAGCGGCCCCGTTTGGCAGCGGGTCGCTCCAACCGGGACCGGATATTTCCTAGAGAGCGAGCGGCGCTCCCACGGTCAAGGGGCCATCTTTATGGTCCCAGAGCCCCCTGAGGGGGACTCCAACGAGACGGGCAAAATTGGTTACAGAGCCACAGAGGCTCCAACGGTGCACATTTGTTTATTGAGCCCACGAGGCTCACGAGTCCCATTGATTGTTAAGAGCCTGTGAGGCTCACGAGTCCCCCAAGAGGACTCCATCGTGGGGGCATTATTACTTTAGAGCCCAGAGGGGCTCCAACGTTACAGGGCATTGGTTGTTTAGAGCCACAAAGGCTCTAGGGGGCATTTCATTCGTTTCAGAGCCCTGGGAGGCTCCAACGTTGGCCCCAGCATTTCCCCAGTTGCCCAGCACTTAGTGGGCAACTGCAACGTTTAGGTTGTGGCCTCGGTGTTCTGGCTTGCGCAGCCTGCGCCGGCGTGCCCTGACTTTTCTGGACGCAGGGCGTCCTTGCCCCTACTAGGCCAGTTGGCCCAGGGACTACCACAGTAGTGGCTAATGTGAGTTTTGGCGCCATTGTACCTTTTCTGCACCTCTGAATGTGTTTATGCGTCATGTGCTTTGCTTTACACCTCTGAATGTTATGCATCATGTGTTTATGTGCTTAGACCCCTACAGGTATTGTGATACTTAGGTGGTTGTTTTCTCCCTAGTACAGGTGGTGCTAGTGAGGTCCGGATTCCCTGCGCAATATTTTCCTAAGGTGGTTAGGGTTGCGTAGGTGGTACTTTCTGGTTACCAGTAGTTACTGGTTGTGTGCTACCTATGTTATTTTATACTACAGTATTATTCCTATGTTCTAAGAGTGCTAATTCCGGACAGCGGTCCAGGTGGCCCTGTCCCCTGTACATATAATCCCTTGTAAATTCTGCCCGTGCCTGTTGGCACATTGTAGAGTGTGTGTTTTTATCTAATGTGTTGTGTATAATACAAAGGCTATTTTTATAGAATACCTTGTGTGGAGTTTCCTTTGTGGTGGGCCTTGGGTGTTGTTGCTGGGTGCGCGCGCAAACGCTTTACACATCGCCTCAGGGATAAGCCTGACTGCTCGTGCCAAGCTACCAAGGGGGTGAGCAGGGGTTATCTTTGGCGTGTAACTCCCCAGCCCTGACTAGAGTGGTGGTTTCTGCCTGGCTTTGGCGCAAGCCTCAGCCAACCAGAAATCCCATTTCTAACAGCCCCCGAACCCCCACCCGTGTATGTACGCACCAAACCCCCCCAGCCGTGTATGTACGCACCGAACCCCCACCCGTGTATGTACGCCCCCGAACCCCCCCCAGCCGTGTATGTACGCACCGAACCACCACCCGTGTATGTACGCCCCCGAACCCCCACCCGTGTATGTACGCACCAACCCCCCCCCAGCCGTGTATGTACGCACCAAACCCCCCCCAGCCGTGTATGTACGCACCAAACCCCCACCCGTGCATGTACGCCCCCGAACCCCCACCCGTGTATGTACGCACCAAACCCCCACCCGTGTATGAACGGACCGAACCCCCCCAGCCGTGTATGTACGCACCGAACCCCCCCCAGCCGTGTATGTACGCACCGAACCCCCACCCGTGTATGTACGCCCCCGAACCCCCCCCCAGCCATGTATGTACGCACCGAACCACCACCCATGTATGTACGCCCCCGAACGCCCCCGAACCCCCCCCAGCCGTGTATGTACGCACCGAACCACCACCCGTGTATGTACGCCCCCGAACCCCCACCCGTGTATGTACGCACCAAACCCCCCCCAGCCGTGTATGTACGCACCAAACCCACCCAGCCGTGTATGTACGCCCCCGAACCCCCACCCGTGTATGTACGCACCAAACCCCCCCCAGCCGTGTATGTACGCACCGAACCACCACCCGTGTATGTACGCCCCCGAACGCCCCCGAACCCCCCCCCAGCCGTGTATGTACGCACCGAACCACCACCCGTGTATGTACGCCCCCGAAAGCCCCCGAACCCCCCCCAGCCGTGTATGTACGCACCGAACCACCACCCGTGTATGTACGCCCCCGAACCCCCACCCGTGTATGTACGCACCAAACCCCCCCCAGCCGTGTATGTACGCACCAAACCCCCCCCCCCCAGCCGTGTATGTACGCACCGAACCACCACCCGTGTATGTACGCACCAAACCCCCACCCCAGCCGTGTATGTACGCACCGAACCACCACCCATGTATGTACGCCCCCGAACCCCCACCCGTGTATGTACGCACCGAACCACCACCCGTGTATGTACGCCCCCGAACCCCCACCCGTGTATGTACGCACCAAACCCCCCCCAGCCGTGTATGTACGCACCAAACCCCCCCAGCCGTGTATGTACGCACCGAACCACCACCCGTGTATGTACGCACCAAACCCCCACCCCAGCTGTGTATGTACGCACCGAACCCCCCCCAGCCGTGTATGTACGCACCGAACCCCCACCCGTGTATGTACGCCCCCGAACCCCCCCCCAGCCGTGTATGTACGCACCAAACCACCACCCGTGTATGAACGGACCGAACCCCCCCCAGCCGTGTATGTACGCACCGAACCCCCCCCAGCCGTGTATGTACGCACCGAACCCCCACCCGTGTATGTACGCCCCCGAACCCCCCCAGCCGTGTATGTACGCACCAAACCACCACCCGTGTATGTACGCACCCAAACACCCCCGAACCCCCCCCAGCCGTGTATGTACGCACCGAACCACCACCCGTGTATGTACGCCCCCGAACCCCCACCCGTGTATGTACGCACCAAACCCCCCCCAGCCGTGTATGTACGCACCAAACCCCCCCAGCCGTGTATGTACGCACCGAACCACCACCCGTGTATGTACGCCCCCGAACCCCCACCCGTGTATGTACGCACCAAACCCCCACCCCAGCCGTGTATGTACGCACCGAACCCCCCCCAGCCGTGTATGTACGCACCGAACCCCCACCCGTGTATGTACGCCCCGAACCCCCCCAGCCGTGTATGTACGCACCGAACCACCACCCGTGTATGAACGGACCGAACCCCCCCCAGCCGTGTATGTACGCACCGAACCCCCCCCAGCCGTGTATGTACGCACTGAACCCCCACCCGTGTATGTACGCCCCCGAACCCCCCCCAGCCGTGTATGTACGCACCGAACCACCACCCGTGTATGTACGCCCCCGAACGCCCCCGAACCCCCCCCCAGCCGTGTATGTACGCACCGAACCACCACCCATGTATGTACGCCCCCGAACCCCCACCCGTGTATGTACGCACCAAACCCCCCCCAGCCGTGTATGTACGCACCAAACCCCCCCAGCCGTGTATGTACGCACCGAACCACCACCCGTGTATGTACGCCCCCGAACCCCCACCCGTGTATGTACGCACCAAACCCCCCCCAGCCGTGTATGTACGCACCGAACCCCCCCCCAGCCGTGTATGTATGCACCAAACCCCCACCCCAGCCGTGTATGTACGCACCGCACCCCCACCAGTGCATGTACGGACCGTACTGACGCCAAAAAAACACGTACTGAACCAGGACAAACCATACTTACACAAGGAGAGTCAAGTAGAGTTTCCCCACACCACCAAACATGCCCAACAACCCCACAAACATCACATACACTCACCTGCAACTGCCAAACTGCCAAACAGAGGCCCAAAACTCAATCACTCCTCATAACACACCCACACAAATTTCAAACACAGCCACACCCACAAATGGACCAATAAAAATGGACCACACACACAAACCATGAGCCTTTGCAACAGACCCACTGCTGCCAGAGCCCACAGACGACCCACACCACCATACTTGAACCTCACACTTGCATACCTTCACACAACCACCTACACAAACACCCCCTCATCACATTCACACACACACCTCCACTACCACACCCACACACCCACAACCATCCACACCCACACCCCCACAACCATCCACACCCACACCCCCACAACCATCCACACCCACACCCCACGCCATGTCCACCACCAAGAATCCAAAGTTCACAAAGGAGGAGCTGGAGATCCTTGTCGACGAAATCCTCAGAGTCGAGCCACAGCTCTTTGGGACATTGGTCAGACATACCAGCATATCCGAAAAAACGGCCATGTGGCAGAGGATCGTCGATTCTGTGAATGCTGTTGGGACCATGTTAGAAATGGGATTTCTGGTTGGCTAAGGCTTGCGCCAAAGTCAGGCAGAAACCACCACTCTAGTCAGGGCAAGGAAGTTACACGCCAAAGATAACCCCTGCTCACCCCCTTGGTAGCTTGGCACGAGCAGACAGGCTTATCCCTGAGGCGATGTGTAAAGCGTTTGCGCGCGCACCCAGCAACAACACCCAAGGCCCACCACAAAGGAAACTCCACACAAGGTATTCTATAAAAATAGCCTTTGTATTATACACAACACATTAGATAAAAACACACACTCTACAATGTGCCAACAGGCACGGGCAGAATTTACAAGGGATTATATATACAGGGGACAGGGCCACCTGGACCACTGTCAGGAATTAGCACTTAGAACATAGCACAAATCACCAATAGTAAACGTAGAACATAACACAAAGTAACTGTAGAGCACAACCAGTCTCTACTGGCGCAATAATGACCTCAGCGTCATCACACTAGCATCAGGTATAAAACCTATCCTGCATCTATCACAGGGGCATAAATCACATTATGCAATTCTCATTGGTCTAACGTATTAGACCTAGCCACCTAAGTATACCTACACTAGGGGCGTACATAACACAGGGAAGTACATTCTCCCTACCCTCAACCTACGCAGGTAAAACAACCTCCTAGGCAGAAATAACCACATTTAGAGGTACACAACACAGGGTGCGCAAAACATACTATACACAGTACATTTCCTAGCACCAAAAGCATGAACACAGGGTGCGCAAAACATACTACACCGTACATTTCCTAGCACCACAATCACATCAGAGTCCAGGTTGCGCCAGAACCTAAACGTAGCAGCTGCCCACTACTTGCTGGGCAGCTGGGGACAAGCACAGGGCCTAAACGCTGCAGCTGGCACTAAGTGCTGCGCAGCTGGGGAAGGCACATAGTAGGCAGGGGCTCTCACTAGCCCCTGAAACGATATCCAGAATGTCGGAGCCACCTAGGCTCGAAAATGACATGTCCCCATGGAGCGCACGGGCTCCTAAAATAATGGTGCGCCAATATAGAAAAGGACCTTGCCCCAAAGTACTGTGGAGCGCACTGGCGGCGAAATGGAAGGTGTCCCCAAACGCTGGAGCCCTCGGGGCTCTGAAAACATACACATCGACCAAATTGGAGCCTCTCCTGGCTCTAGAAACAACTAAGTTGCCTCAGTCACTTTGGAGCGCACTCGCGCTCTTAAAACAAACAATGCGGGGGACGTTGGAGCCCTCTAGGCTCTATAAACAATTGTGCCCGTCGTTGGAGCGGCGGAGGCTCTGAAACCAACATAGCCCTCGCAGGAGCGGCCCTCTGGCAGACGGGGCCGCTCGGACTAGGTGCCTCATCTGGCACACACAAACGGGAGAGGGCATCTTGGAGCGGCCCACTGGCAAGCGGGGCCGCTCAGCACTGGCACTAGTGCCTTCACCTCGTGCCCTCCCCCTCCCCACGGGCAGCACCACTCACCGGCTCTCTCTCTTCGCCCGGTCCCCCTTCTGGGACCGGGACTTCCTGCACTTGCGGTCGTGGCGGGGCTCTCTCACCTCATGAGAGCCCCGTCCCTCGATGCGCCGGTATTCGCCCGGTCCCCCATCTCGGGACCGGGACTTCTCTGGTGGAGCCTGCGAGGCTCCGGGACCTCCTCCCCTCAAAATGGCGGTACTTCCGCTTCCGTCCCGCGGCCCCGCCCACAACCAGGCGGGCCGCGGGCCCAGCGGCAATTTCGAATGCGGCTTGGGCCGCGGCAGTGATTTCGAATGCGGGCAAGTTCGGGGTGGGCACCCGGAATTTTAAATAACTCAATAAGCGGGGTAGGCACCCGTATCACTCCTGAATATGAAACGAAGACGCAGGGTGGGCACCTGCGCACCCCAGGCAACCAGATAAGCGGGGTGGGCACCCGCAAGGCACGCATCATGGGGGAATCCCTACGGTGGGGATTCCCTCTCTCGCTCGTAGCAGCGCAACGCTGCACAACTCCAGCTCCTCTCCCTGGGGGAATAAAAGCGCTCTCCAGGCGCTATGTTCAGGACCAGAAAAGCACCTTGCTGCAAGAAAAATAAAGCGCTCCCAGGGCGCTAGGCCAGCATCAAGCCTTGGCAAGGTAAAAGGAAAGTCACAAGGGTCCAGAAGGTCCTGAAGGCATCCAGGGTGCAAGGTAGGGCCCAGGGGCCAGCGCACAGGGCCCTCCAGCAGGGAGGTAGCCCCCATGGCGGTCCCTCCTGGGCCCCACCAGCAGCACACCCCTGGTAGATTCAAGACAGAGCAAGAACATTTTGTAAGGGGACACAGCCCCTTTTTATACACCAAATCCCTTTGTTCTGGGTTCAGGGTGAGGGGGAAAACCAGTCGCAGCTGGTTGGGGAGCACCCTTGATGTGCTCAGCCCCTCACTCTATTCATTGGCAGGGCTAGGGTCGTCAGTCGCACCGCAGGGGGCGGGGCCAGCATTGTGTGTGGAAAACCCTGTCCTATTCAGGACCCAGGTGTACTCCTCCCACCCATCTAGCTGTTGATCTCCCCATTCACCACTGGGTGACTCATCCTGACTCTGGGGAATCCCTAGCCCGTCACATGACATGACCAGCCAATCACGCGACAGACACACTGCACACAGAAGTGCCCACTTCTAGAAGTGGCACTTCCACACTAGGTACATGCACGCCGCACACATCATCGCGCAGCATTCACTCCCACGAGTCCGCACATACCAAACTCGGGCCTGCACACCCCACGCATCAGGAACTACTAGGGACACATACATTCCCCATGCATTCCTATGGGAGGGCAGGCCTATCTCACCACATGCACTCAGAGCACGCACGCACTTTACCCTGGGACACAGGGAAAGTGCGCAGAGACCAAACAATCACCATACCAAGTCACCAATAAAAAGCAAAAAAGTTCAGGGGTGAACCTGCCAGAAGGGCCAAGTCCAACACAACCCCCTTCCAGCCAAAACGCAGGGCAGACCAATCACCACCGTGATGGTCTTCCCTGCTTGGGGCGATAGAACACGGACGCAGGCCCGCACTGCAGGGACACTCTCCGGTTCTACGCCATTCTCAATCAACATGGTTCCATCTGAAAAAACCACAACCGAAAAGAACTCAGGCCCAACTAGGCTACCCCACTGGTACTACCTAGTTGTCCACGGCCAGGACCAGGCCCTAGGCCACCCAGATGCCACTGGTCCTTGCCAAACCCAGAGTGGGGGGTAGTAACCCCTGGCATACAAGCCATTCTCCACTCTCCCTCTCAGTGTAGTTCCCAACTACCACTGATCCTTCAACCTAGGGTCCGCACCCTCAGGCTGACCAGAGGTCACGGGCAAGAATGCCCCACCCTACCTCTACTTCTGGGGTTCCGCACCCTCCCAGGGAAGCACCCACCAGAACACAACTCTCCCACCAGTTCAGGACCTCTCTCCACCAACTGGTCTACCACCTGGGATCCAAGGAGTCAGAGGCGAGGACTCCCTCCCTCTGCACCCCCTTCCACTGTAGAGCAGGGTCTCTTCACTTAAGATGAGCCCCACCTGCCCTCAGGACTACAGCCGCCCTTACGTCCAGATCCGGAAACACCGACTACTGGCTCCCCAACCGAGGGACGTACCCTTTGGTCAGATGCCTGGCGAACCAGGACTTAACGAGGGTGACACATAACTAATGGGTCGTGTGACAGTCTGCCTGGCGCTGATCTCACTACCTCCTGTCCATCTGACAGTGCGTGCAGACCCCCCAGGACAGAAGTGGCGACACCACGGTCACTCAGTGGCGACACAGCCCTCCCGGCTGGTCCCTGACCTACTGGTTCCCACTGGGGAATCCCTCCCCCTCTCACCCCTCCCTCTGGACTTCCGCACCCTCCCAACTGGAGCGGTACCGCCAGACACCAGGACTACTGGAGCTCTGATTACAGACGCTCCACGTCCTCTAGACACTGGGAGATCCTCCTCAAGTGACCTATTGGTACAGCCTAGGCCCCCGACCTGATGTTCCCTAAAGAAACCATCCAGGCCCTGACACTGGGTTTCGGGCACCTGGAGACACGCAGTCCCACCCACTCCTTCTCCGCAGAGACAGGCCGTGAGCCCCTACACCGAGACCTAGCTGGGCTACTCTGAACCTCTTCCACCACGCTGGGCTGGAAGACACCTCAGCCACTACTTTTGGAATCACTCCCCAATGCAAGCTCCCTATCCCAGAGAACTCACACCCAATCAACCAGCAAGCTCCTTATTTCAGAGAACTCACATCATTCATCCACATACACACACCCCCCAGACTAGTAAGACAGTTTCTACCGCCCCTGATTTCTCAACCTGACCACCACGTGACACAGGTACTATTACTCTGGGAACTGGGAATGGGACATTCACATTCATCCAGCGCATTACACATTCATCCCCAAACCCCTCCCAAGACTGGTAAGACAGTTTCTACCGCCCCTGATTTCTCAACCTGACCACCACGTGACACAGGTACCACTACCCCGGGAACTGGGAATGGGAATACATGCACTGGACACACATCTGCTGCCACCACTGGATCCCACCCTCTGGTGAATCCAGAAAACACAATGCACTAAGGGGAATGATCTACCCTCCCGAGCTAGGGACACCTAACTCACAGTGCACAACAACACATTTCCAAAGAAATGACAATTAAAAACAATTTTAAAACAATAATCCCTATACCATGTGATTTATCTAAATGCAGAGTTTTGTAGTGCGGCCAGTAGCCGCTGCGGTACAGCGCAAACACAAGTCCAAATCCCACCGCTGATCACCAATGTTAGAAATGGGATTTCTGGTTGGCTAAGGCTTGCGCCAAAGTCAGGCAGAAACCACCACTCTAGTCAGGGCAAGGAAGTTACACGCCAAAGATAACCCCTGCTCACCCCCTTGGTAGCTTGGCACGAGCAGACAGGCTTATCCCTGAGGCGATGTGTAAAGCGTTTGCGCGCGCACCCAGCAACAACACCCAAGGCCCACCACAAAGGAAACTCCACACAAGGTATTCTATAAAAATAGCCTTTGTATTATACACAACACATTAGATAAAAACACACACTCTACAATGTGCCAACAGGCACGGGCAGAATTTACAAGGGATTATATATACAGGGGACAGGGCCACCTGGACCACTGTCAGGAATTAGCACTTAGAACATAGCACAAATCACCAATAGTAAACGTAGAACATAACACAAAGTAACTGTAGAGCACAACCAGTCTCTACTGGCGCAATAATGACCTCAGCGTCATCACACTAGCATCAGGTATAAAACCTATCCTGCATCTATCACAGGGGCATAAATCACATTATGCAATTCTCATTGGTCTAACGTATTAGACCTAGCCACCTAAGTATACCTACACTAGGGGCGTACATAACACAGGGAAGTACATTCTCCCTACCCTCAACCTACGCAGGTAAAACAACCTCCTAGGCAGAAATAACCACATTTAGAGGTACACAACACAGGGTGCGCAAAACATACTATACACAGTACATTTCCTAGCACCAAAAGCATGAACACAGGGTGCGCAAAACATACTACACCGTACATTTCCTAGCACCACAATCACATCAGAGTCCAGGTTGCGCCAGAACCTAAACGTAGCAGCTGCCCACTACTTGCTGGGCAGCTGGGGACAAGCACAGGGCCTAAACGCTGCAGCTGGCACTAAGTGCTGCGCAGCTGGGGAAGGCACATAGTAGGCAGGGGCTCTCACTAGCCCCTGAAACGATATCCAGAATGTCGGAGCCACCTAGGCTCGAAAATGACATGTCCCCATGGAGCGCACGGGCTCCTAAAATAATGGTGCGCCAATATAGAAAAGGACCTTGCCCCAAAGTACTGTGGAGCGCACTGGCGGCGAAATGGAAGGTGTCCCCAAACGCTGGAGCCCTCGGGGCTCTGGAAACATACACATCGACCAAGTTGGAGCCTCTCCTGGCTCTAGAAACAACTAAGTTGCCTCAGTCACTTTGGAGCGCACTCGCGCTCTTAAAACAAACAATGCGGGGGACGTTGGAGCCCTCTAGGCTCTATAAACAATTGTGCCCGTCGTTGGAGCGGCGGAGGCTCTGAAACCAACATAGCCCTCGCAGGAGTGGCCCTCTGGCAGACGGGGCCGCTCGGACTAGGTGCCTCATCTGGCACACACAAACGGGAGAGGGCATCTTGGAGCGGCCCACTGGCAAGCGGGGCCGCTCAGCACTGGCACTAGTGCCTTCACCTCGTGCCCTCCCCCTCCCCACGGGCAGCACCACTCACCGGCTCTCTCTCTTCGCCCGGTCCCCCTTCTGGGACCGGGACTTCCTGCACTTGCGGTCGTGGCGGGGCTCTCTCACCTCATGAGAGCCCCGTCCCTCGATGCGCCGGTATTCGCCCGGTCCCCCATCTCGGGACCGGGACTTCTCTGGTGGAGCCTGCGAGGCTCCGGGACCTCCTCCCCTCAAAATGGCGGTACTTCCGCTTCCGTCCCGCGGCCCCGCCCACAACCAGGCGGGCCGCGGGCCCAGCGGCAATTTCGAATGCGGCTCGGGCCGCGGCAGTGATTTCGAATGCGGGCAAGTTCGGGGTGGGCACCCGGAATTTTAAATAACTCAATAAGCGGGGTAGGCACCCGTATCACTCCTGAATATGAAACGAAGACGCAGGGTGGGCACCTGCGCACCCCAGGCAACCAGATAAGCGGGGTGGGCACCCGCAAGGCACGCATCATGGGGGAATCCCTACGGTGGGGATTCCCTCTCTCGCTCGTAGCAGCGCAACGCTGCACAACTCCAGCTCCTCTCCCTGGGGGAATAAAAGCGCTCTCCAGGCGCTATGTTCAGGACCAGAAAAGCACCTTGCTGCAAGAAAAATAAAGCGCTCCCAGGGCGCTAGGCCAGCATCAAGCCTTGGCAAGGTAAAAGGAAAGTCACAAGGGTCCAGAAGGTCCTGAAGGCATCCAGGGGGCAAGGTAGGGCCCAGGGGCCAGCGCACAGGGCCCTCCAGCAGGGAGGTAGCCCCCATGGCGGTCCCTCCTGGGCCCCACCAGCAGCACGCCCCTGGTAGATTCAAGACAGAGCAAGAACATTTTGTAAGGGGACACAGCCCCTTTTTATACACCAAATCCCTTTGTTCTGGGTTCAGGGTGAGGGGGAAAACCAGTCGCAGCTGGTTGGGGAGCACCCTTGATGTGCTCAGCCCCTCACTCTATTCATTGGCAGGGCTAGGGTCATCAGTCGCACCACAGGGGGCGGGGCCAGCATTGTGTGTGGAAAACCCTGTCCTATTCAGGACCCAGGTGTACTCCTCCCACCCATCTAGCTGTTGATCTCCCCATTCACCACTGGGTGACTCATCCTGACTCTGGGGAATCCCTAGCCCGTCACATGACACGACCAGCCAATCACGCGACAGACACACTGCACACAGAAGTGCCCACTTCTAGAAGTGGCACTTCCACACTAGGTACATGCACGCCGCACACATCATCGCGCAGCATTCACTCCCACGAGTCCGCACATACCAAACTCGGGCCTGCACACCCCACGCATCAGGAACTACTAGGGACACATACATTCCCCATGCATTCGGAGGGCAGGCCTATCTCACCACATGCACTCAGAGCACGCACGCACTTTACCCTGGGACACAGGGAAAGTGCGCAGAGACCAAACAATCACCATACCAAGTCACCAATAAAAAGCAAAAAAGGTCAGGGGTGAACCTGCCAGAAGGGCCAAGTCCAACAGACCACCAGAAGGACCAGGCACGAGTGCCAATCCAGGTGGTACGATCTGCGGAGGACGGTCAAGAGGAAGATGACTGACAATCACAACCAGGGGAACATCACTGGAGGAGGGCCGCCCCCCAGACCGGTACAATACCATCCCTGGGAGGAGAAGGTGATGTCCACGCTGGCGGTGGAGGAACTACACGGACTGCCAGGACTCCCAGACCCTGGTGAGTACACAAACAACTCACCGCACATGGGGGGGATGCCATACACAATCAATCATGCATGCCACCCCCCCCAAGCCACCACCGGACACAACAACACTCCACAAACACACACATGCCACTAGCGCCTCCATGCCCCATGCATCAATCAGGGCCATGCCAAGTCACAGGCCACACAAAACACCAACACAACACAGGATGTGGTCGATGCTGGGAGTGGGGGCATCAAAACTAACATTGAGCAACTCACAAGCACACAACAATGCCGTCAGCCCATATGGCCCAGGGCACAGCCATACAAACTGTGTGTACCCACACAGTACTGTCTTGCCTGCAAATGGTGGCTGCCATGCAGGATGACATGGGTCTGAAGGCACAATTTGCACATAACAGCAGACAATGAAGATGCATCGCTCTGATAGAGTCTCAGCACACACCGCCACAGCAGCAGCCTACACTCAGACACACTGCCCAATGGGTGCCCGGAGAACAGGGACTAACTCACATGAACAAGCCAATGGCCATTCAAAGACCGGCTAACTGTGTGTGCCCAGGAAGCTGGCCTGAGGTGACAGAGAGTGACAAAGAGAGGGAGGGAGAGGGGGAATGAGAGGGAAGGAGACAGAGGGGGAGACAGGGAGACAGACAGAGGGAGGGAGTAGGGTGACAGAGGGAGACCGACAGAGGGAGGGAGGAGGGTGACAGAGGGAGGGAGGAAGGGAGACACAGGGAGACTAAATCACCCTTGGGTGGTGTGGCCATGTCCACTCGTCAGCCGGTGGACTGTGTGCATGCAGACCAGGTCTGGCAGTGCCTCAACCCCCCCTTCCGTAGATGAAGACCGGTCCATGTGTCAATCTGCGCACGAGTCCATCCGTGCTGCAGGCACAGACCTAACCACACACCCAGTATACCCACCCACTGTGTCGGTAAGAACCCTGTCACAAATGCTTCAGTCCCCTACCTGCAACATCAAATTGCCTTGGCAAAACACCATTTGGCCACGTACAGTGCAACACGTAAGGCACCTCTGCATGGCTCGCTACGCCCGCACACCACACTGCTGACTGTGTACCCAAATAGATGCATCAACTAAGATTGTGTCTCACACATGCGTAAAGCCCTGACAGCTGTGGCCAAGGGACATAGCCATGCACAAGTGCACTGTGAGAGGAATGCAGGACAGATCCAACTACCCAGAGGAAGAGTGCCAAATCAGAAATGCATGCAACATGGATGCCACATCTGACACTGTTAACATTGTCTCTCTCACACACAGGTCAACGTCGACGAACACCCCCCAACACTGGGGGGGAAGTCTCACAGGACCAGGCTCCGCGGGATGAGGACCCCACCGCCAGTGATGACTCTCACCACTCCGTGGATGACCCAGACCAACCTGGCCCCTCTGGTGTCCAACCACCTGCAGCACCTGCGTCAGGTACAACTGTGCCAACCACCACCCCCATTCCTGCCACATCCCAGGAGACGTCCAGGAGCCCTGCCCGCACACGACCACCCAGCCAGTCTGCCCAGGAGGGACACGGTCCTCCGGGCACCCAGGAGGAGGCAGGTGGCAACGCAGATGCCATCCCTCAGGGGTCCCGGAGACCCGATGCACCCACAACGGCAGGCCAGGTGCACGTGGGCAGGGGTGGCGGGAGTGGAGGACGGCGGAGGTGCAAACCTGACCAGGCAGATCAGGACCCGGTAGTGTCCCAGGTCAGCAACATCCTGGATACATACCGGCGTGACACCAGGGGCATGGACCAGATTGCGTCCACCCTCAATGACATCAAGGGGACCCTCCAGGAGATGAAGACCCTGCAGTCCCAGCAACATGCCTGTCAACTGCAACACCAAGGAAGGATGGAGGATAGACAGGCTGAGCTCGTGGCGGTGCAAACCCAAATGACCGGTGTACTCCGTCGGATTGCCGACAACATGGGCAACCCTCCCTGTGGCAACAGGCGAAGGCCATTACCAGACACAGGGAGGGATCAGGAGGAGGAGGATTCATCCGACGGAGCGTCACAGACATCGTCACGGACTGCTTCCGAGGGTCCCCGCAGGAAGGTGGGTCGTCCACGAAAAAGACTGTGAGAGTCAGCAGAACATCACCATCTCCCAGGTCACCTGGCCTGGCACCTGGCCCTCTGGCCCAATAGCAGCACATGACATTCTCTGCCACATGGACTTGCTGGTCACAGTCTGACCTATGTTGACGAAGACTGTGGCATGGACTCTGACATTTTGCTACGGCAAGGATACCAACTCCCCCAGTGAACTTTGGATTCTACACTCCCGCTGTGCACCTCTTGTCATCCCCACAAACCCGTACCCCACCACAAATAAATTAATCACACTTACAAGATGATGCCGTGATTCTGCATTATTACAATACATGTGTGTGTCGTGAAGTCAAAGCATGCCTGATCTCAGAATTAACTCCAACCATCCAAACCGTGGGGTCGCAGTCTTGCCCAGGACACACATGGGTCCCAATGTATCATCTGATACAGACATGGAGTACCATACTCACCTGTGCTGGGCCCAACCAGCTGAGTGGTTCCCGCACAACTGTGGCTACAGACACATTCAGGGGAGCAACAGTCATGCGCAGAGGTCAGGGATCATGTGGAGTGACCTGGCTTGCCGCTCCCAGGTATGTCTAGACATGTGTCCCTACAATGTGCAGCATGCTTGCGTCAGGCGGATGTTGAGAATGGTGGCTAGGCCAAGGTTGGATGCATGGAGATGCCAGAATGCAGTTTAGGATCACAGTGCCACATGGTTGTGTTGGGGTTGTGGGCTGCATCATGAGTGTGGGCGTGGATCGAGAAGGTCATCCTGCAGCTGGCTGTGAAACATTCCCCCCATCCCGTTTGGACGTTGATGTGGCCTGGTTGCCCGACGCAGTAGCAGAGCTGTGCAGATGCACTCCGGATATGGACAAGTACCATGGGAGTCGTAAGGCACATGTCCGTAGACTGCAGGGTAGGATTCGACACGGATGTTGTAGTTGCCCTGGGGGATGGTCTCTCTTGCCTTGAGGTGGATGGAACTGTGCATCTTGTGCATAATACAGTTCCCACTCCCTGACAAACCCCTAGCATCTTGTCACTCTACACATAGACACATATGCACCACCTATGAAAACTATGCCAGACATGCCGCACGCACAGTGGCAACAGGCCACCATTGACAGGGAAGAGGCACCTTGGAGACAGAGGGACAAATTTATTAGTCATGTGTGTTGGAATGACAATGATACTCTGTCAACACATACACAGGTCATGTGGATGAACATGTGGGAGCAACACTGGCACCCCCCATTGCAACACAGATGCTGGTATCCCATTGACCTGGCACACAAGTGACGGATAACAGCTAAACACCCCCTGCTGCCACGGAGAGGCCGCTATACACCATTGAGGCCCTGATGGGGCAATCACACACCATGTCAACCCGGTGCAACCTGTATGTTTCCGAGGCCAGTGTTACACACAATGATGGCCTCATCACAATCCCCAATCCCCTGCCACATGACAGTCACCAAGTCTGACCATGGCTCCAGGTGAAGCCTGCCCCATGTCATGTTCCCCATGTAGGATCACCATGTATGCAAATGGAACACACATGAACCGGAGAAGTGCACACAGACTACAAACAATTCACACACCAAAAACGACGTGAGGCATCCCTTACCCTAAGGAGATTTCAACACTTGCCCGTGCATGTGACGCTGAATCAGCACATGTTGCTGTGTTCATGAGGAGTAGCAGGAGCACAACAATGCCACCAGCAGACAGCATGCACATGGACCTGTGGAAGAGAGACACACAAGGAGTCAGCACAAAGGAGCACATCCGCAAGCATGTACTCAACACGTATCATGTTGTCAACATGACAGGTGACAATGATGACCCTCAGACAACATCCTTCCATTGCGCCATCACTTGAGTGACACTTCAATACACACCACTGACTCACTTGGCAGACATGCAGATGGACACACACATTGCAACACATGCCACACATGGCCCAATGCGTGCACACTCAGACACTGGAACTCACCACTAAGCAAAGAAGTTGCGTATGAGCCGACTCCGCATGTCCTCCACAGCCTCCTCCTCCTCCATATCACTTGCCCCGTCACCAAGGCCTTCATCCTCCACGGGTGGATGGTCCTGGTCATCTTGATCCAGTATGAGTGGAACAGCTTCCTCCACTGCCATGTTGTGCAGCATGCAGCAGACGATGATGATCTTGCACACCTTCACCGGGGCATATGGGAGTGCTCCGCCGGTCTTGTGGAGGCACCGGAATCGGCTCTTCAGAAGGCCAAACGTCCTCTCAATGACTCTCCTGGTCCGCCCATGTGCGTTGTTGTAGCGGTGCTCGGCAGCCGTGCTGGGGTTGCGGACAGGCGTCATCAGCCATGGCATGTTGGGATAGCCAGCGTCCCCTACAAGGAAACATCATGGACAGAAGTGTGTCAGCACAGGCAGTGAGATTGGAAGATGACGCCAAACACTGAACTGCCAGAGTCTACCCACCAACAATACATGCTCGCTCGTTCCGCAGCTGCAGCATCATTTCAGGCAGCCTGCTACGCCTCATGATGAAGGCATCGTGTGCTGATCCTGGAAAGCGAACACAGACATGTGAAATCACCATGTTGGACAGACACACCACAAGGGCATTAATGGAGTGATAATGTTTGCGATTCCTATACACCACCTCCTGTGCCTGTGGTGGTACCAACGCAACATGTGTCCCATCTATGGACCCAATGACATGGGGCATCCCTCCCAGGGCATAGAACTCACGCTTGACATCTGTCAACTGCTCACGAATTGGGAATTTAATGTACTCATCCAGGTGAACCAACATGGCCTCTAAGAAATCATGCAGAACACGGCTGAACATCGTCTGGGACATGCCCCCGACATCAGCAATGGTATGTTGGAACGTACCCGTGGCAAGGAAATGTAGGGATGCCATCACCTTCAACTTGGGTGTCAGTGCACTGGGATACCTGTGGCGCGGGAGGAGTTGTGCTTCCAGCCGGCCAGTCAACTCATCAATCAACCGTTGGCTGAATCTGTAGCGGCGTATACAGTCCCGTTCATGCAGGGCAGCAATGTCTGGCATACGTCGAGGGAGAGGCGGAGCCCTGCAGTGAAATGGAAGGAACACCTAAGAGTGAGCACTGTACAACAACATCGTCAATGCACTGAGCACATGTTACACAGCCAATACACATATGCCACATTGTGAGTCAGGTCTGTGCCACATTTCCTGGCCACGTACGCCAGTCAGGTGACACTCCTACCAAGGGACAGCCACTAACGGAGGGGGGCAAGATCACGATGACATGGCATGAGACTAGCTGTGTGCCAGTGTAAGTGAACATGCACACGCATCACAGGATTCACAGACATCCACACATGTGCAGAAGTAGTATGCGTATGGTACAGACAGGTAGTTGGATGCGATATGCACTGGTCACATGTCATAGGAATAGGACAGGCCACACACATTGCCTTTGAGGAGTACATGTCGAGATAGAACATACATAGGGAGCATGTGGATATGTACTTGTGTTGATACTCTGTGTAGTTGGATACATACACACCTCATGGCAAATCACATATGTGGGCTGGTGTGCGGAACAGTGTGCCATGCCCATCGACACACAGACACATGTTGGCAGCAGCAACTGCTGATGCATTGAACCACACACCTACAGCAAAATCATGGAAAGACATGCCACACACATGACATGGTTGCAGCATGCAACGCAGCCATACACGTGTCATGTGTAATATTCCGTGTACCTGGCATCAGGGGACAGGTGCGGGTGTCCGTGACTGGGACATGCAAGTGACTCATGGCTCCACTAGTGTGTACGACATGCACACATGTCAAAGGAGTGCAGGGGATGTGTGGTACAATGCGCACCATCACACACGACATGTGTACACAGCTCATCGTACATGTGCTTTGCCCACACCTCAGGGGTAAAGTGCCACATCACATCCTGACACACCTGTGTCACACACATGTGGTATTGCACAGACAATGCATTGGTGTCCACCCTTGGCAATACCTGTCCGCTCCATTCCTGTCTGTGTGCCGCCTGTCACCACTGACAGTTGTGAAACGCACCGTACATACGCTCGGAGTGCGTGTATAGGGTCCCTGGGCCAATATTGCCGCTGGCGTATGCGTACGCCACAGTAGTACGGACCGTACAAGCGCTTGTACGGTCCGGAGCACAATATTGCCGCTGGCGTATGCGTACGCCACAGTAGTACGGACCGTACAAGCGCTTGTACGGTCCGGATCACAATATGGGCGCTGGCGTATGCGTACGCCACAGTAGTACGGACCGTACAAGCGCTTGTACGTTCCGGATCACAATATGGGCGCTGGCGTATGCGTACGCCACAGTAGTACGGACCGTACAAGCGCTTGTACGTTCCGGATCACAATATGGGCGCTGGCGTATGCGTACGCCACAGTAGTACGGACTGTACACGCGCTTGTACGGTCCGTACGACTGTGGCGTACGCATACGCCAGCGCCCATATTGTGATCCGGACCGCACAAGCGCTTGTACAGTCCGTACTACTGTGGCGTACGCCTACGCCAGCGCCCATATTTTGATCCGGACCGCACAAGCGCTTGTACAGTCCGTACTACTGTGGCGTACGCATACGCCAGCGCCCATATTGTGATCCGGACCGTACAAGCGCTTGTACGGTCGGTATCACTGCTTGTGGGGTGCCCTAGGGCGTGGAACGCACCGTACCTGTGTGTAAATGTATGAAAACACATAGGGGACACATGAGGGACAAGTATAAGGGCCTAAATGCCTGATGGTTGCCATGGAGACTGAGTTAAATTTTTGAATTTGAGCACCAGGTGCACAGCAGAAGTCAGTTTGAAAGAATCTACATTGTTGCAATGTGGATGTTGACTTGACATCATTATCAAAACTGAAACCATGCAAAGCCACACACTGGGGTAGGTTTGAAGGGATTGGATGAAACGTAGGATGCTAATGTGACTGACCAATCAATCTGTACTCCTATACATGAACAGGCCAGCCAGGCATATATAAGGCAGCCAGGTCCCATGAGAGAGCACTTGCCTGCACATCCATTCATCCATGACCACTGCTGCTGATAGTGATTCCTCTGGCACCATGTCCAGGACTGTGGAGAGGTCACAGCCATTCACCCAGGAGGAGAACCTTGCCCTGATAGATGTGATCCTCCCACAGTTCCAGAGCCTGTATGGTCGACCAGGGGTTCAGGTGAGTGCAGACTCCACTAGCTTAGACTGTGCCCCTTTTGTGTGACAGTGACTTCTGGCATTGTGTCCATGTGTGACAGACATGCACTGTTGTTTGGAGTGGGTCCCAGGGTGTGGAAGGCCTCATGTCACCCATGCAGAGCATGCTGTGTTTCCTGTGTGCACTCCTCACTTGCATAGTGCCTACTGTGACAATGAATGCAAGGTGCATGCCACATTCTGCCTGCATACTCCTCCTGGGGATGTTGTTTCCACAGTCCTGATGTGATCCTGTGTTCCCCCCAGTGTGACAGGTGTCAGTACCCATGGATGTGTGTTTGTTCAGTGTACCTGTGCTGTGAGTGTCCAAAGGCCGTGTTCGTCCCCTGCACATTGGTGTGTGTGTTAGTCCCCTGTCATGTGGGTGAGTGCATATGGGGAGTGTTGCACACAAGCAGCATGAGGGATGGATATGGCCTGGCCATCCGATGTGAGCAGGGAGCAGTGCTGTGTGCATGCCGTGCTGAGCCAGCCCCACACCTGTGACACCCCCGTCTACTGGCACATGGGCAGAGTGAGGTGTGTACCCGCAGTTGGCAATGCCATGTGATTGTCCTGTTCCTGTGTGTGTCTGTGTACTCTGCTGAGGTAGCATCAGTGTGCTGGGGCAGGTGACTGCTGTGAGGTGCTGTACATAATCCTGGTGTAGCCTGTGAGGCACAGTGTGATCCCTGGTCAGTGAGTGTGTGGTACCCCTCATGCCACCCGTGTGCTTTCACTGGCACGTAGTGCATTTGGCCTTCCACAGTGGATAATGTCCCTATGACAAAGGTGCAATTAGTTGCATGCATACCATGGCCTGTTCATAATGAGGATTGTTCTATATGTGTGTCTCTGTGTCTTTGCTCATGTGGATTAATGTATTCTCTCTTTTGCATCCTCACAGGTAGGCGCCATTGCCAAGGGGGAGATCTGGAGGGAAGCCGTCAGTGCCGTGAGGGGTACAGAGGGTCGGAGGCGGAGCCTGTCTCAGGTGAGGAAACGCTGGCAGGACATCCGGTGCTGGACGAGGAGGATTGCACGGCTCCTGCTGGGGGACTCACCTGAGAGCCATAAGAACCGTGGGCGCCGTCGTCTGACCCACATCCAGAAGCGTGTGCTGGCGGTGGTCTTCCCCGATATGGACAGGCGCCTACAGGAGAGGCAGCAGCAGGAAGGGGGTAGGTACATGTGTGTCAGTTGTGTGTCCCCAGCCAATGTAAGTGTGCAGTTGCATGGATACACTGCCAGGGTTTGATTGTGCAGTGTGTCAACTTCTCCACAAAGTAGCACAGTGCTGTTCTCACTCCCTCCCTTCCCCTCCTTGCAATGTGTTCCCTGGTCTGTCGCCACTCGTGCACAAGGTTATTTAGGCAGGCAGTTCATGCAGGTGCCCTATGCTATCAGCATCATGTGTGGGGGTGATGTGCCACAGGTATGTGGACCTTGCGTGTGCCATGGCCAATTTCAGTCATTGTGGTGTCCATGTCACTTGGCACTGATTGTGAATCACGACATAGGGGTGTGTCTCCAAAATGTACAGCCTTCCAGCATGCATGTCCAATTGTGTGCCCTCTGACATGATGTGCCTGAGTGGGAGGCCTGCTAAGTGCAGGGACGGTTGCTTAATTTGCAGTCATGTCCATCCTGGACCATGGAGGAGTGTGGGCACTACTGTCCCCTGGGGCACCTCTTCCTAGGTATCATGTGCGTCATCCAACAATATGGCCATTCACTGTGTCTTCGCCATGGGTTGGGTAGGGTGGCATTGTACCCTGGGCTCAACTGTTAGGACCTACAGGTTGCTACATGTGTCCACTGTACAGGGGGACCCATTTTGCTTGTGCATACTCACAGTGGGCATTACCTGTGTGTGTTGTTGAGACAATCTGATGATGTTTGCCTGTCAATGATGTGTGGACATGGCCACCAGGGGCTGTGTGTGTACAGTCATGAATTAGTGGAGGCCATGTGTTTCCATCCCAGAGTAAGAGGTGTACATACTTTCTCCGTCTCAATGAGATTGTCTCAGGTGTGGGTGGTTTGTGCGTACAAGGCCTACATGTCAGAAGCTTCATCCTTCTTTACTGGGTTTAGCCTGTGTGTGATGTTTGACTGGACATACGCTCAAGGTGCAGTGACCCTGTCATGTGTGGCCTGGTTTCATGTATTGCCTTTGCAGCATGCGGCAAGAGTAAATGGATATGATTCATGCTCATCCCTTTTTGACGACGCAGTGTGGTGCAGGTGCTGTGCACATTTGTCCCCAGAGGCTGACTCCTCTCTAAAATTTCAGGTGCAGTGATTTGCTGTTGTGTCATGATCTCCATTGTGTCTCAGTGGCATGGTGGGTCGAAAAACTGTGTGTTCCATGGCCTACATGTGTACATTGTTTTGTAGGTGTTACTCCTGTTGCTTTTCAGGCTATGCAATGTGACCTATGTATATTTGACTCATGTGACATAAGTGTACAGGTGTCTGATTTTCTCCTGTCTCTTCACCTTGCCCACAGCATCGCCGGGGGACACGGAAGGAGACACTAGCACGGACCGGGAGGAGAGATTGAGCACCAGTGCCAGCAGTGCTGTCCTGTCTGGCACATGGAGTGGCACGGAGGCCGAAGGGAGTGAGGCAGAGGACCTGTTGACTGCCAACACAGACTATGACGCAGACGGGTCCGAGGCTGAGCTCCCAGAGGTGGCGGAGTCTGCCCCCCCAGCTGATGGCAGCCCTCCACATCCCCCCGCCACCTCAGGTTCCATCACCGGCCTCCCACATGCTCGTGGCCCTTCCCTCCGTGCTCGGTCCCCACATGTCTCCTTCCTGCCAGGCACTGCACCCCCTGCCCCTGTCACCACTGCTGCGGTGAGTGCGGAGTCTGTGGACATCCTGAGGCAGTTGCAGGTTGGTCAGACTGCGATGCTAAATGTCCTCCATGCCCACACCCAGGTGCTGACCCAGATGGAGGCATACATGGAGGGCATGTCGGCTGCGCAGTCTGACCAACGGCAGTTGCTGAGGTCCATAGACTCCACACTGACTGCAGCACTGGATCTCCTGCAGCGCTGCGTAACACCCCCTACCCCTGCCCCATCCACAATTCCCACTCCCGTGCCTGTCCCACGCACATCCAGACGTCAGCGTGCACGCACCCCAACAGACACAGGCACCACACCACCAGGGAAGTCGAAGCGCACACCTCCTGTCACGCACACACAGGGTGAGGAAGGCACACCCACTGGGTCGGGGGGGAAACGTAGAACACGCAGCCACAGTGGGAGTCCGCATTCCACACAACCCACTCCCTCCAAATCCACTCCCCTTAGCTCTCCTGGCCAACAGTCAGTGACAGCATCATCCACTGCGAGTGTGCCCCCCAGCCCCAGGATGACACCACCCCGCAAGCGGTGGAGGCGGGACCCGGCCAGGGGAGTTGAGTCCCCCACCCTGTCCACACCCTCCCCCAGTGGCGCTGCGACCCATCCCTTTGCCCCCCCCCCTCCTTGGGGCCTGTGGTTGGATTGGGTGCGGGGGAGTCGCTGGGGGAACTTGCCGACGTGTGCAGCGCCATTCTGTCCTCCACCTTTGGCGCTGGCACCCCCCCTGTGGCAGAATCATCCCTCCCTGCACCCACAACACCTACCCTTTCCCCTCCTGTCCCTGCGGTGCCTGTTTCCACCCTCCCCCCTGATGCCCCCTCTTCTGTGGATGAAATGGACTTGTGAACTGTGCAGGCAAGCTAGGGGACACACGTCCCGATGTGTACCCCCCCCGGACATTGCTGCTGGGCTGGCCCATGGCCCTTGTACATAGTGGACATTTTCTCTGATATATTTTCCTGCTGAATAAAGCCTTTTCTTTTGGTTTTGCACACTGATGCTTTCCTGGACTTGCTGTTGGTGCTGGTGCTCCCTGCGTTGGGGTGGTGATAATGTGTTAGGGGTCTGTGAAATGTTGGAGTGTGCTGCTCATGGGGTGTACCCTGCCATCTGCGTGCCATCACAAAGGTCTCTGCCAATGGTATTTGGTCATGTTTGCTCTCACTGTATGGTGACATTGTCCCAAGGTGTGTTCCATCCTCTGTGGAGCAGGCCATTTTCCCTGCAGGGTGTCTCCCAAATGCTGTGCTGTGCTGTGTCTACATTTCCTGGATGTGTGAGGGTTGCCGTTCAATATAGCCATGCTGGCTCAGCGATGTCTCCGCATGCATCTGGGGTATCACCCTTGTAGGTCACTGAACTTGTTGATGGGGTATATTGTCCTATGTCTGGGCACTGCTGGGAGTGATAGGTACACACCCCTCCTGTGTCTGGGCACTGCTGGGAGTGATAGGTACACACCCCTCCTGTGTCTGGGCACTGCTGGGAGTGATAGGCACACACCCCTCCTGTCTCAGGGCACTGCTGGGAGTGATAGGCACCCACCCCTCCTGTGTCTGGGCACTGCTGGGAGTGATAGGCACACACCCCTCCTGTCTCAGGGCACTGCTGGGAGGACTCGGCACCCACCCCTCCTGTGTCTGGGCACTGCTGGGAGGACCCTGCACCCACCCCTCCTGTGTCTGGGCACTGCTGGGAGGACCCTGCACCCACCCCTCCTGTGTCTGGGCACTGCTGGGGGTGTTTGACACACCCCATTCTTATAGCAGGTTCGGTGCGTACATACACGGGTGGGGGTTTGGTGCGTACATACACGGGTGGGGGTTCGGGGCGTACATACACGGGTGGGGGTTCAGGGCGTACATACCAGGGTGGGGTGGGGGTTCGGTGCGTACATACACGGCTGGGGGTTTGGTGCGTACATACACGGGTGGCGCTTGGGTGCGTACATACACGGGTGGGGGTTCGGGGCGTACATACACGGGTGGGGGTTCGGGGCGTACATACCAGGGTGGGGTGGGGGTTCGGTGCGTACATACACGGGTGGGGGTTTGGTGCGTACATACACGGGTGGCGCTTGGGTGCGTACATACACGGGTGGGGGTTCGGGGCGTACATACACGGGTGGGGGTTGGTGGCGTACATACCAGGGTGGGGTGGGGGTTCGGTGCGTACATACACGGGTGGGGGTTCGGTGCGTACATACACGGGT
Source organism: Triturus cristatus (assembly GCF_964204655.1). Classification (NCBI taxonomy): domain Eukaryota; kingdom Metazoa; phylum Chordata; class Amphibia; order Caudata; family Salamandridae; genus Triturus; species Triturus cristatus. The sequence goes on from NC_140590.1 coordinate 1,806,466,192, forward strand.
GGCGCTTGGGTGCGTACATACACGGGTGAGGTTTCGGTGCATACATACACGGGTGGCGCTTGGGTGCGTACATACACGGGTGAGGTTTCGGTGCGTACATACACGGGTAGCGCTTGGGTGCGTACATACACGGGTGGGGGTTCGGGGCGTACATACACGGGTGGGGGTTCGGGGCGTACATACCAGGGTGGGGTGGGGGTTCGGTGCGTACATACACGGCTGGGGGTTTGGTGCGTACATACAAGGGTGGCGCTTGGGTGCGTACATACACGGGTGGGGGTTCGGGGCGTACATACACGGGTGGGGGTTCGGGGCGTACATACCAGGGTGGGGTGGGGGTTCGGTGCGTACATACACGGGTGGGGGTTCGGTGCGTACATACACGGGTGGGGGTTCGGGGCGTACATACACGGGTGGGGGTTCGGGGCGTATATACACGGGTGGGGGTTCGGGGCGTACATACACGGGTGGGGGTTCGGGGCGTACATACCAGGGTGGGGTGGGTGTTCGGTGCGTACATATACGGCTGGGGGTTTGGTGCGTACATACACGGGTGGGGGTTCGGTGCGTACATACACGGGTGGGGGTTCGGGGCGTACATACACGGGTGGGGGTTCGGGGCGTATATACACGGGTGGTGCTTGGGTGCGTACATACACGGGTGGGGGTTCGGGGCGTACATGCACGGGTGGGGGTACGGGCCGTACTTCCACGGGTGGGGGTACGGTCCGTACATACCCCTGCCCACGCTCTGCGTGCCTGGGTACGGGCCGTACCCATGCCTTTGGTGGGTGGGTACGGTGCGTCCCCCCATTGTTGCGGTGCCGTGGGGTCCGCACCGTACACAGGCCTTGGGGGCGTGGCTACGGGTCGTACCACGCGTACCCCTACATGACCCCAGCAATGCTGGTACGAGCTGTACCAAGGCCTTTCTGACGTGGGTACGGGCCGTACCGCCATTGTTGGAGTGACGTAGGGGGACGCGTGGTACGTTCCGTACCCACGCTCTTGCGGCCTGGGTAGGGTACGTACCGGTTCGCGTGACCATCCACTTCCGTTGTGGCGGACGCTTGCGTTGCTGGCCTCGCCCCCACACCCTGGCAGTGTCCAGGCCCTGATGGTCAGGTATGTCCAGGCCATGTGTGATTTGGTACCATGTGTTGGTGTTGTGTGTCCTGCCCCTGCCCCCCCCTTTGCCCCTGGTTGTTGTGCTGACCTTCTGCGGCGTCTGCGTCGGTTCCTGTACGCCAGGTGGACTGCTAGGAGGGCAGGGATGGCACGTAGGTTCGGGTCCATGTCTGTTCGTCGCGTCCAGCTGCTCCTTGCGTGTGTCGTCCTGATTTCCCGGCAGTTTTTGGCAGCCGGTAAATATTTACCGTGCGGGATGACGTCGGTTCGAATCGTACTTCCTGGTTCGTGAAACGTAGGCTGGATGCGTACCGACGTCACGTCGGCGCCTTTCAGGATCGGAATTGTGTTTAGTTTCTGTTCGGTCGGTGTTTTGTTCGATTCGTACGGAAATGGTGTTTCCGTATGAATCGTACTTGCATTTTCGGATGGATTTCGCACCGGGTACGAGTCGGACGGAGAAAAGGCTCCGTCCGACGGTTCGTACCCGGTTTTTACCGGATCGGAATTGGCACCTAAATATATACTGGATTGGGAATAGTAAATTAATTCAGTTCACTGTCCAGCACATACTCTAATTAAATATAGGTTGGAGTGAGAATAGTAAATATATTAAGTTCAGTGTCCAGCACTTATCTTAATTAAATATAGACTGGAGTGGGAATAGTTAATTAATTAAGTTCAGTGTCCAGCAGCTACTCTAATGTAATATAGGTTGGAGTGAGAATAGTAAATTTATTAAGTTCAGTGTCCAGCACTTATCTTAATTTAATATAGACTGGAGTGGGAATAGTAAATTAATTAAGTTCAGTGTCCAGCACCTACTCTAATGTAATATAGGTTGGAGTGAGAATAGTAAATTAATAAAGTTCAGTGTCCAGCACTTATCTTAATTAAATATAGACTGGAGTGGGAATATTAAATTAATTCAGTTCAGTGTCCAGCACATACTCTAATTAAATATAGGTTGGAGTGAGAATAGTAAATTTATTAAGTTTAGTGTCCAGCACTTATCTTAATTTAATATAGACTGGAGTGGGAATAGTAAATTAATTAAGTTCAGTGTCCAGCAGCTACTCTAATTTAATATAGGTTGGAGTGAGAATAGTAAATTAATTAAGTTCAGTGTCCAGCACTTATCTTAATTAAATATAGACTGGAGTGGGAATAGTAAATTAATTTAGTTCAGTGTCTAGCACCTACTCTAATTTAATATAGGTTGGAGTGAGAATGGTAAATTAATTAAGTTCAGTCTGTAGTGGGAGTAGTATGTTAATTAAGTTTGGTAAATAGCAAATATTAGAATTAAATATAGAGTTGAATAGGAACAGTTAAATTAATTTGTTTTAATTTACAAAAAATCTGTAGATTTTAGTTTTGGTTGGATAAAAGATGGAAGTTATATCAGAATGCAAATTCCAATTTTTTTAATAAAATAGTAGAAAGGAAAATAAGATTTTTTTTATAGTTGTTGGAATGTATATTCATTACAGAGAAAATATTGTTTATTATTACGCATATTCTAATAATTAAATCATTGAAATAAACATGTAATAAAAAAATTAATATTTAACATTTGTATTATTGTCATAATTTTTTTATAATGGATATATATTTGTTTAATGTATATTTTGGACATGAATATATGAACACAGAAAATAATTAAAAATAAAAAAATCCGATTTTTATAGCTGTTTAATATTTTTAAATTTATATTGTGTACTCTCAATATTTTTAGACTTTATTTGAATTTATAAGAAATTGTATGTTTTGAAATATATGATAAATATATTTTAATTATTAATATTTATATTAGATAATTAATATTGAAATTGTTTACATTTTAGAATATGTATTTTTATTTTTATTTTTGGTATGTTGTAGATACAATATATTGATTATATCATGTTCATCAATTTATTTTGGTAATATATACAGTTTTATTTTTATATTAATAAATATATTTTATTTATTATATTTATTTTTATACGTTAAATAATTTTCACATAGATAAAAAAAATAGGTATTCTTTTTGAGTATTTTATTCTAATGTTTTACTAATTTTTAAAGTAATGTGTAATGTTAAATAAATAGTTAGGGCATTTATTGGTATTTTTTTAGTTGTTATGTTTGTTTGGGTCTTTTATTTTGTAACCGCTCGCTGTTGTTTTGCGTCATTTTGGTCGAATCCAGGTCGCGGTCGGGAGCTGTTTCGCGTTTGAGAAGGTAAGAGTTATTTTCTTTATTATTAAATAGTTTTAAGTGTTTTGTGGAAGTAGTAATGTTGTAATAAGTGTGTATGGATTGATGTTTTAGAAGTTAGGGTGTTAGTAATAGTTTGTATACGGTTTTATAATTTACGTTGTGTTCCGTGTTTGTGGCTTTGTTAGTGTTTTGTTATTTGGGTGTGTTAAAGTTTTATAGTGTTTGAATAATGTTTGTAGTGATGTTTATAGGCGCCTGATGTGTGTTTGTGGGTTGGTGGGAATGTTTGTTTCTCTTTTGTAGGTTTTACGGAGAAGATATTTTCGTCGGTTTCAAACACCTTATTTTTTTTAAAGGAAGTGTGTATTAGTTGTGTTTACTAATCTTTATTTTACACTTCCTTTATTGTTCGGGTTTCCAGGAGCGGTTATTTACCTTTTTAATATTTTTCGGGATTTTTATGGTGAATGGATATTCGTTTTTTTGCGTAGACGTTGTTTTCGATAAACAGTTGTATTTTTACATTTTATTTGGATTTTTTTTGGATACCTATGGATTTTGAACTACCTGGATTTATTTGGAAGGAATGTTATTATCCCATTGGAGCAACTACACAGGTAAGTTCATTTAAATATTTTAATTGTTGGTGGCCAAACCTTATATATTTAATATTGTTGTTGTGTACTTGGTTTGTTTAATTATGTTGTCTAAATATATGTCGATATAATTGATTTATATATTTTAGACCACATAATTAAATATGTGATATAATAAAGTGGTTTATTTATGTTGTGATAGTTGTTTTAGTAGAATTGTGAGTTAATATTTAGGAAAGGGTTTAGAAGAGAGTTTGAGCTATTATATTTAAGTACTCAAGTCCTCTTGTGGATGGGTATAGCTGTACCTGTTGTTGTAGGTAATTATACATTTGAGTAGTTTGTCTAGATTGTTTTGGTTTTAATTGTAGGACAGATTGTTGCATTCTTAATTCTTGGAAACGTTGTTCCTTTTGTATGGCAATTAGTAGTTTTTGTAGTGTTGGAGTTGTTCTCCCAGTAGAAGTTAGGAATGCATTATGCCAGCCCTCGACGGCGTTGTTAGTTTTGGCTTGTTGGTTGAGTGTACTTACATATACATTCCACCAAGGTATTTGGAACTTGGGCTGACGTCTATGGCCTGATCTGTGTAGTCTCCCCACCCAGGTATCTTCAAAATAATCTAATAGGGGAGATAACTTTACTTCATTTTGTTTGTAGAATGGACTTTCTAATAAAAGATTGTAATGTTCTGCAACATCCGTGGTTGGTACATAAGCTAGGGCTGTTAGAAGTTTTATTTGATGTGCAAAACTTATGTTAGTGGCATATTCTACACTTAGGTGCCAATTCCGATCCGGTATAAAAATTCACCGTCCGACTCGTATCCGGATTTTTTTCCGTCCGAATCGTCAAAGTAGCGTACAAACTGCCAAGTACGATTCGAACGGAAAAAAGTCCATACGAATCGCATTGGGAAGATTTCCCCACACGTCCTCGGGTCGGGAAAAGTCACCGACATGTCCCCGGTCGAAAAACCCACCGTGCGGAAAAATAAAGTCCGACTGCGCAAGTACGATCCCTCCCGTCCTCCCCATTTCACAACCGTACGCAAAAAACACCGTCCGAACCGAACTCCCATAGCAACCATGGAGACATGTGCCCGCATACGCGCCGAACACCCCACCACCCCCCCCGCCCGTGTATGTACGCACCGAACCCCCACCCGTGTATGTACGCCCCGAACCCCCACCCGTGTATGTACGCACCGAACCCCCACCTGTGTATGTACGCCCCCGAACCCCCCCAGCCGTGTATGTACGCACCGAACCACCACCCGTGTATGTACGCCCCCGAACCCCCACCCGTGTATGTACGCACCAAACCCCCCCAGCCGTGTATGTACGCACCGAACACCCACCCGTGTATGTACGCCCCCGAACCCCCCCCAGCCGTGTATGTACGCACCGAACCACCACCCGTGTATGTACGCCCCCGAACCCCCACCCGTGTATGTACGCACCAAAACCCCCCCCAGCCGTGTATGTACGCACCAAACCCCCCCCAGCCGTGTATGTACGCACCAAACCCCCACCCGTGCATGTACGCACCCGCACCCCCACCCGTGTATGTACGCACCAAACCCCCACCCGTGTATGAACGGACCGAACCCCCCCCAGCCATGTATGTACGCACCGAACCCCCCCCAGCCGTGTATGTACGCACCGAACCCCCACCCGTGTATGTACGCCCCCGAACCCCCCCCAGCCGTGTATGTACGCACCGAACCACCACCCGTGTATGTACGCCCCCGAACGCCCCCGAACCCCCCCCAGCCGTGTATGTACGCACCGAACCACCACCCGTGTATGTACGCCCCCGAACCCCCACCGTGTATGTACGCACCAAACCCCCCCCCAGCCGTGTATGTACGCACCAAACCCCCCCAGCCGTGTATGTACGCCCCCGAACCCCCACCCGTGTATGTACGCACCAAACCCCCCCAGCCGTGTATGTACGCACCGAACCACCACCCGTGTATGTACGCCCCCGAACGCCCCCGAACCCCCCCCAGCCGTGTATGTACGCACCGAACCACCACCCGTGTATGTACGCCCCCGAAAGCCCCCGAACCCCCCCCAGCCGTGTATGTACGCACCGAACCACCACCCGTGTATGTACGCCCCCGAACCCCCACCCGTGTATGTATGCACCAAACCCCCCCCAGCCGTGTATGTACGCACCAAACCCCCCCCAGCCGTGTATGTACGCACCGAACCACCACCCGTGTATGTGCGCACCAAACCCCCACCCCAGCCGTGTATGTACGCACCGAACCACCACCCATGTATGTACGCCCCCGAACCCCCACCCGTGTATGTACGCACCGAACCACCACCCGTGTATGCACGCCCCCGAGCCCCCACCCGTGTATGTACGCACCAAACCCCCCCAGCCGTGTATGTACGCACCAAACCCCCCCAGCCGTGTATGTACGCACCGAACCACCACCCGTGTATGTACGCACCAAACCCCCACCCCAGCCGTGTATGTACGCACCGAACCCCCCCCAGCCGTGTATGTACGCACCGAACCCCCACCCGTGTATGTACGCCCCCGAACCCCCCCCAGCCGTGTATGTACGCACCGAACCACCACCCGTGTATGAACGGACCGAACCCCCCCCAGCCGTGTATGTACGCACCGAACCCCCCCCATTCGTGTATGTACGCACCGAACCCCCACCCGTGTATGTACGCCCCCGAACCCCCCCCCAGCCGTGTATGTACGCACCGAACCACCACCCGTGTATGTACGCCCCCGAACGCCCCCGAACCCCCCCCAGCCGTGTATGTACGCACCGAACCACCACCCGTGTATGTACGCCCCCGAACCCCCACCCGTGTATGTACGCACCAAACCCCCCCCAGCCGTGTATGTACGCACCAAACCCCCCCAGCCGTGTATGTACGCACCGAACCACCACCCGTGTATGTACGCCCCCGAACCCCCACCCGTGTATGTACGCACCAAACCCCCACCCCAGCCGTGTATGTACGCACCGAACCCCCCCAGCCGTGTATGTACGCACCGAACCCCCACCCGTGTATGTACGCCCCCGGACCCCCCCCAGCCGTGTATGTACGCACCGAACCACCACCCGTGTATGAACGGACCGAACCCCCCCAGCCGTGTATGTACGCACCGAACCCCCCCGAGCCGTGTATGTACGCACCGAACCCCCACCCGTGTATGTACGCCCCCGAACCCCCCCCCCAGCCGTGTATGTACGCACCGAACCACCACCCGTGTATGTACGCCCCCGAACGCCCCCGAACCCCCCCCAGCCGTGTATGTACGCACCGAACCACCACCCGTGTATGTACGCCCCCGAACCCCCACCCGTGTATGTACGCACCAAACCCCCCCCAGCCGTGTATGTACGCACCAAACCCCCCCAGCCGTGTATGTACGCACTGAACCACCACCCGTGTATGTACGCCCCCGAACCCCCACCCGTGTATGTACGCACCAAACCCCCCCCCAGCCGTGTATGTACGCACCGAACCCCCCCCCAGCCGTGTATGTACGCACCAAACCCCCACCCCAGCCGTGTATGTACGCACCGCACCCCCACCAGTGCATGTACGGACCGTACTGACGCCAAAAAAACACGTACTGAACCAGGACAAACCATACTTACACAAGGAGAGTCAAGTAGAGTTTCCCCACACCACCAAACATGCCCAACAACCCCACAAACATCACATACACTCACCTGCAACTGCCAAACTGCCAAACAGAGGCCCAAAACTCAATCACTCCTCATAACACACCCACACAAATTTCAAACACAGCCACACCCACAAATGGACCAATAAAAATGGACCACACACACAAACCATGAGCCTTTGCAACAGACCCACTGCTGCCAGAGCCCACAGACGACCCAAACCACCATACTTGAACCTCACACTTGCATACCTTCACACAACCACCTACACAAACACCCCCTCATCACATTCACACACACACCTCCACTACCACACCCACACACCCACAACCATCCACACCCACACCCCCACAACCATCCACACCCACACCCCCACAACCATCCACACCCACACCCCACGCCATGTCCACCACCAAGAATCCAAAGTTCACAAAGGAGGAGCTGGAGATCCTTGTCGACGAAATCCTCAGAGTCGAGCCACAGCTCTTTGGGACATTGGTCAGACAGACCAGCATATCCGAAAAAACGGCCATGTGGCAGAGGATCGTCGATTCTGTGAATGCTGTTGGGACCACCAGAAGGACCAGGCACGAGTGCCAATCCAGGTGGTATGATCTGTGGAGGACGGTCAAGAGGAAGATGACTGACAATCACAACCAGGGGAACATCACTGGAGGAGGGCCGCCCCCCAGACCGGTACAATACCATCCCTGGGAGGAGAAGGTGATGTCCACGCTGGCGGTGGAGGGACTACACGGACTGCCAGGACTCCCAGACCCTGGTGAGTACACAAACAACTCACCGCACATGGGGGGGATGCCATACACAATCAATCATGCATGCCACCCCCCCCAAGCCACCACCGGACACAACAACACTCCACAAACACACACATGCCACTAGCGCCTCCATGCCCCATGCATCAATCAGGGCCATGCCAAGTCACAGGCCACACAAAACACCAACACAACACAGGATGTGGTCGATGCTGGGAGTGGGGGCATCAAAACTAACATTGAGCAACTCACAAGCACACAACAATGCCCTCAGCCCATATGGCCCAGGGCACAGCCATACAAACTGTGTGTACCCACACAGTACTGTCTTGCCTGCAAATGGTGGCTGCCATGCAGGATGACATGGGTCTGAAGGCACAATTTGCACATAACAGCAGACAATGAAGATGCATCGCTCTGATAGAGTCTCAGCACACACCGCCACAGCAGCAGCCTACACTCAGACACACTGCCCAATGGGTGCCCGGAGAACAGGGACTAACTCACATGAACAAGCCAATGGCCATTCAAAGACCGGCTAACTGTGTGTGCCCAGGAAGCTGGCCTGAGGTGACAGAGAGTGACAAAGAGAGGGAGGGAGAGGGGGAATGAGAGGGAAGGAGACAGAGGGGGAGACAGGGAGACAGACAGAGGGAGGGAGTAGGGTGACAGAGGAAGACCGACAGAGGGAGGGAGGAGGGTGACAGAGGGAGGGAGGAAGGGAGACACAGGGAGACTAAATCACCCTTGGGTGGTGTGGCCATGTCCACTCGTCAGCCGGTGGACTGTGTGCATGCAGACCAGGTCTGGCAGTGCCTCAACCCCCCCTTCCGTAGATGAAGACCGGTCCATGTGTCAATCTGTGCACGAGTCCATCCGTGCTGCAGGCACAGACCTAACCACACACCCAGTATACCCACCCACTGTGTCGGTAAGAACCCTGTCACAAATGCTTCAGTCCCCTACCTGCAACATCAAATTGCCTTGGCAAAACACCATTTGGCCACGTACAGTGCAACACGTAAGGCACCTCTGCATGGCTCGCTACGCCCGCACACCACACTGCTGACTGTGTACCCAAATAGATGCATCAACTAAGATTGTGTCTCACACATGCGTAAAGCCCTGACAGCTGTGGCCAAGGGACATAGCCATGCACAAGTGCACTGTGAGAGGAATGCAGGACAGATCCAACTACCCAGAGGAAGAGTGCCAAATCAGAAATGCATGCAACATGGATGCCACATCTGACACTGTTAACATTGTCTCTCTCACACACAGGTCAACGTCGACGAACACCCCCCAACACTGGGGGGGAAGTCTCACAGGACCAGGCTCCGCGGGATGAGGACCCCACCGCCAGTGATGACTCTCACCACTCCGTGGATGACCCAGACCAACCTGGCCCCTCTGGTGTCCAACCACCTGCAGCACCTGCGTCAGGTACAACTGTGCCAACCACCACCCCCATTCCTGCCACATCCCAGGAGACGTCCAGGAGCCCTGCCCGCACACGACCACCCAGCCAGTCTGCCCAGGAGGGACACGGTCCTCCGGGCACCCAGGAGGAGGCAGGCGGCAACGCAGATGCCATCCCTCAGGGGTCCCGGAGACCCGATGCACCCACAACGGCAGGCCAGGTGCACGTGGGCAGGGGTGGCGGGAGTGGAGGACGGCGGAGGCGCGAACCTGACCAGGCAGCTCAGGACCCGGTAGTGTCCCAGGTCAGCAACATCCTGGATACATACCGGCGTGACACCAGGGGCATGGACCAGATTGCGTCCACCCTCAATGACATCAAGGGGACCCTCCAGGAGATGAAGACCCTGCAGTCCCAGCAACATGCCTGTCAACTGCAACACCAAGGAAGGATGGAGGATAGACAGGCTGAGCTCGTGGCGGTGCAAACCCAAATGACCGGTGTACTCCGTCGGATTGCCGACAACATGGGCAACCCTCCCTGTGGCACCAGGCGAAGGCCATTACCAGACACAGGGAGGGATCAGGAGGAGGAGGATTCATCCGACGGAGCGTCACAGACATCGTCACGGACTGCTTCCGAGGGCCCCCCCAGGAAGGTGGGTCGTCCACGAAAAAGACTGTGAGAGTCAGCAGAACATCACCATCTCCCAGGTCACCTGGCCTGGCACCTGGCCCTCTGGCCCAATAGCAGCACATGACATTCTCTGCCACATGGACTTGCTGGTCACTGTCTGACCTATGTTGACGAAGACTGTGGCATGGACTCTGACATTTTGCTACGGCAAGGATACCAACTCCCCCAGTGAACTTTGGATTCTACACTCCCGCTGTGCACCTCTTGTCATCCCCACAAACCCGTACCCCACCACAAATAAATTAATCACACTTACAAGATGATGCCGTGATTCTGCATTATTACAATACATGTGTGTGTCGTGAAGTCAAAGCATGCCTGATCTCAGAATTAACTCCAACCATCCAAACCGTGGGGTCGCAGTCTTGCCCAGGACACACATGGGTCCCAATGTATCATCTGATACAGACATGGAGTACCATACTCACCTGTGCTGGGCCCAACCAGCTGAGTGGTTCCCGCACAACTGTGGCTACAGACACATTCAGGGGAGCAACAGTCATGCGCAGAGGTCAGGGATCATGTGGAGTGACCTGGCTTGCCGCTCCCAGGTATGTCTAGACATGTGTCCCTACAATGTGCAGCATGCTTGCGTCAGGCGGATGTTGAGAATGGTGGCTAGGCCAAGGTTGGATGCATGGAGATGCCAGAATGCAGTTTAGGATCACAGTGCCACATGGTTGTGTTGGGGTTGTGGGCTGCATCATGAGTGTGGGCGTGGATCGAGAAGGTCATCCTGCAGCTGGCTGTGAAACATTCCCCCCATCCCGTTTGGACGTTGATGTGGCCTGGTTGCCCGACGCAGTAGCAGAGCTGTGCAGATGCACTCCGGATATGGACAAGTACCATGGGAGTCGTAAGGCACATGTCCGTAGACTGCAGGGTAGGATTCGACACGGATGTTGTAGTTGCCCTGGGGGATGGTCTCTCTTGCCTTGAGGTGGATGGAACTGTGCATCTTGTGCATAATACAGTTCCCACTCCCTGACAAACCCCTAGCATCTTGTCACTCTACACATAGACACATATGCACCACCTATGAAAACTATGCCAGACATGCCGCACGCACAGTGGCAACAGGCCACCATTGACAGGGAAGAGGCACCTTGGAGACAGAGGGACAAATTTATTAGTCATGTGTGTTGGAATGACAATGATACTCTGTCAACACATACACAGGTCATGTGGATGAACATGTGGGAGCAACACTGGCACCCCCCATTGCAACACAGATGCTGGTATCCCATTGACCTGGCACACAAGTGACGGATAACAGCTAAACACCCCCTGCTGCCACGGAGAGGCCGCTATACACCATTGAGGCCCTGATGGGGCAATCACACACCATGTCAACCCGGTGCAACCTGTATGTTTCCGAGGCCAGTGTTACACACAATGATGGCCTCATCACAATCCCCAATCCCCTGCCACATGACAGTCACCAAGTCTGACCATGGCTCCAGGTGAAGCCTGCCCCATGTCATGTTCCCCATGTAGGATCACCATGTATGCAAATGGAACACACATGAACCGGAGAAGTGCACACAGACTACAAACAATTCACACACCAAAAACGACGTGAGGCATCCCTTACCCTAAGGAGATTTCAACACTTGCCCGTGCATGTGACGCTGAATCAGCACATGTTGCTGTGTTCATGAGGAGTAGCAGGAGCACAACAATGCCACCAGCAGACAGCATGCACATGGACCTGTGGAAGAGAGACACACAAGGAGTCAGCACAAAGGAGCACATCCGCAAGCATGTACTCAACACGTATCATGTTGTCAACATGACAGGTGACAATGATGACCCTCAGACAACATCCTTCCATTGCGCCATCACTTGAGTGACACTTCAATACACACCACTGACTCACTTGGCAGACATGCAGATGGACACACACATTGCAACACATGCCACACACGGCCCAATGCGTGCACACTCAGACACTGGAACTCACCACTAAGCAAAGAAGTTGCGTATGAGCCGACTCCGCATGTCCTCCACAGCCTCCTCCTCCTCCACATCACTTGCCCCGTCACCAAGGCCTTCATCCTCCACGGGTGGATGGTCCTGGTCATCTTGATCCAGTATGAGTGGAACAGCTTCCTCCACTGCCATGTTGTGCAGCATGCAGCAGACGATGATGATCTTGCACACCTTCACCGGGGCATATGGGAGTGCTCCGCCGGTCTTGTGGAGGCACCGGAATCGGCTCTTCAGAAGGCCAAACGTCCTCTCAATGACTCTCCTGGTCCGCCCATGTGCGTTGTTGTAGCGGTGCTCGGCAGCCGTGCTGGGGTTGCGGACAGGCGTCATCAGCCATGGCATGTTGGGATAGCCAGTGTCCCCTACAAGGAAACATCATGGACAGAAGTGTGTCAGCACAGGCAGTGAGATTGGAAGATGACGCCAAACACTGAACTGCCAGAGTCTACCCACCAACAATACATGCTCGCTCGTTCCGCAGCTGCAGCATCATTTCAGGCAGCCTGCTACGCCTCATGATGAAGGCATCGTGTGCTGATCCTGGAAAGCGAACACAGACATGTGAAATCACCATGTTGGACAGACACACCACAAGGGCATTAATGGAGTGATAATGTTTGCGATTCCTATACACCACCTCCTGTGCCTGTGGTGGTACCAACGCAACATGTGTCCCATCTATGGACCCAATGACATGGGGCATCCCTCCCAGGGCATAGAACTCACGCTTGACATCTGTCAACTGCTCACGAATTGGGAATTTAATGTACTCATCCAGGTGAACCAACATGGCCTCTAAGAAATCATGCAGAACACGGCTGAACATCGTCTGGGACATGCCCCCGACATCAGCAATGGTATGTTGGAACGTACCCGTGGCAAGGAAATGTAGGGATGACATCACCTTCAACTTGGGTGTCAGTGCACTGGGATACCTGTGGCGCGGGAGGAGTTGTGCTTCCAGCCGGCCAGTCAACTCATCAATCAACCGTTGGCTGAATCTGTAGCGGCGTATACAGTCCCGTTCATGCAGGGCAGCAATGTCTGGCATACGTCGAGGGAGAGGCGGAGCCCTGCAGTGAAATGGAAGGAACACCTAAGAGTGAGCACTGTACAACAACATCGTCAATGCACTGAGCACATGTTACACAGCCAATACACATATGCCACGTTGTGAGTCAGGTCTGTGCCACATTTCCTGGCCACGTACGCCAGTCAGGTGACACTCCTACCAAGGGACAGCCACTAACGGAGGGGGGCAAGATCACGATGACATGGCATGAGACTAGCTGTGGGCCAGTGTAAGTGAACATGCATACGCATCACAGGATTCACAGACATCCACACATGTGCAGAAGTAGTATGCGTATGGTACAGACAGGTAGTTGGATGCGATATGCACTGGTCACATGTCATAGGAATAGGACAGGCCACACACATTGCCTTTGAGGAGTACATGTCGAGACAGAACATACATAGGGAGCATGTGGATATGTACTTGTGTTGATACTCCGTGTAGTTGGATACATACACACCTCATGGCAAATCACATATGTGGGCTGGTGTGCGGAACAGTGTGCCATGCCCATCGACACACAGACACATGTTGGCAGCAGCAACTGCTGATGCATTGAACCACACACCTACAGCAAAATCATGGAAAGACATGCCACACACATGACATGGTTGCAGCGTGCAACGCAGCCATACACGTGTCATGTGTAATATTCCGTGTACCTGGCATCAGGGGACAGGTGCGGGTGTCCGTGACTGGGACATGCAAGTGACTCATGGCTCCACTAGTGTGTACGACATGCACACATGTCAAAGGAGTGCAGGGGATGTGTGGTACAATGCGCACCATCACACACGACATGTGTACACAGCTCATCGTACATGTGCTTTGCCCACACCTCAGGGGTAAAGTGCCACATCACATCCTGACACACCTGTGTCACACACATGTGGTATTGCACAGACAATGCATTGGTGTCCACCCTTGGCAATACCTGTCCGCTCCATTCCTGTCTGTGTGCCGCCTGTCACCACTGACAGTTGTGAAACGCACCATACATACGCTCGGAGTGCGTGTATAGGGTCCCTGGGCCAATATTGCCGCTGGCGTATGCGTACGCCACAGTAGTACGGACCGTACAAGCGCTTGTACGGTCCGGATCACAATATGGGCGCTGGCGTATGCGTACGCCACAGTAGTACGGACTGTACACGCGCTTGTACGGTCCGTACTACTGTGGCGTACGCATACGCCAGCGCCCATATTGTGATCCGGACCGTACAAGCGCTTGTACAGTCCGTACTACTGTGGCGTACGCATACGCCAGCGCCCATATTGTGATCCGGACCGTACAAGCGCTTGTACAGTCCGTACTACTGTGGCGTACGCATACGCCAGCGCCCATATTGTGATCCGGACCGTACAAGCGCTTGTACAGTCCGTACTACTGTGGCGTACGCATACGCCAGCGCCCATATTGTGATCCGGACCGTACAAGCGCTTGTACGGTCGGTATCACTGCTTGTGGGGTGCCCTAGGGCGTGGAACGCACCGTACCTGTGTGTAAATGTATGAAAACACATAGGGGACACATGAGGGACAAGTATAAGGGCCTAAATGCATGATGGTTGCCATGGAGACTGAGTTAAATTTTTGAATTTGAGCACCAGGTGCACAGCAGAAGTCAGTTTGAAAGAATCTACATTGTTGCAATGTGGATGTTGACTTGACATCATTATCAAAACTGAAACCATGCAAAGCCACACACTGGGGTAGGTTTGAAGGGATTGGATGAAACGTAGGATGCTAATGTGACTGACCAATCAATCTGTACTCCTATACATGAACAGGCCAGCCAGGCATATATAAGGCAGCCAGGTCCCATGAGAGAGCACTTGCCTGCACATCCATTCATCCATGACCACTGCTGCTGATAGTGATTCCTCTGGCACCATGTCCAGGACTGTGGAGAGGTCACAGCCATTCACCTAGGAGGAGAACCTTGCCCTGATAGATGTGATCCTCCCACAGTTCCAGAGCCTGTATGGTCGACCAGGGGTTCAGGTGAGTGCAGACTCCACTAGCTTAGACTGTGCCCCTTTTGTGTGACAGTGACTTCTGGCATTGTGTCCATGTGTGACAGACATGCACTGTTGTTTGGAGTGGGTCCCAGGGTGTGGAAGGCCTCATGTCACCCATGCAGAGCATGCTGTGTTTCCTGTGTGCACTCCTCACTTGCATAGTGCCTACTGTGACAATGAATGCAAGGTGCATGCCACATTCTGCCTGCATACTCCTCCTGGGGATGTTGTTTCCACAGTCCTGATGTGATCCTGTGTTCCCCCCAGTGTGACAGGTGTCAGTACCCATGGATGTGTGTTTGTTCAGTGTACCTGTGCTGTGAGTGTCCAAAGGCCGTGTTCGTCCCCTGCACATTGGTGTGTGTGTTAGTCCCCTGTCATGTGGGTGAGTGCATATGGGGAGTGTTGCACACAAGCAGCATGAGGGATGGATATGGCCTGGCCATCCGATGTGAGCAGGGAGCAGTGCTGTGTGCATGCCGTGCTGAGCCAGCCCCACACCTGTGACACCCCCGTCTACTGGCACATGGGCAGAGTGAGGTGTGTACCCGCAGTTGGCAATGCCATGTGATTGTCCTGTACCTGTGTGTCTGTGTACTCTGCTGAGGTAGCATCAGTGTGCTGGGGCAGGTGACTGCTGTGAGGTGCTGTACATAATCCTGGTGTAGCCTGTGAGGCACAGTGTGATCCCTGGTCATTGAGTGTGTGGTACCCCTCATGCCACCCGTGTGCTTTCACTGGCATGTAGTGCATTTGGCCTTCCACAGTGGATAATGTCTAGGGGTGGGCGGAATTTGCGGAATTGCGTTACGCAAATCTCCGCGAAACGGTAAAAAATCTCCGCGAACACGCAGAAATTCCGCGAACACGCGGAATTGCTTGTTCGCAATGCTTTTTTCCTTTTCGCAATTGCTGTTTGCGTGCTCGAGGAGAAATATCTTGCGAACATGCATTTTGAGAACGCGAACAAGCAAAAATTTCGCGAAATCGCGGAAAGCAGACTTTTGAGCAATTTCGCGTTCTCCGCGGAACGCGAAATTACGCAAATTCCGCAAATTCCGCGAGCGGAACAGAATTTGCTGCCCAGGCCTAATAATGTCCCTATGACAAAGGTGCAATTAGTTGCATGCATACCATGGCCTGTTCATAATGAGGATTGTTCTATATGTGTGTCTCTGTGTCTTTGCTCATGTGGATTAATGTATTCTCTCTTTTGCATCCTCACAGGTAGGCGCCATTGCCAAGGGGGAGATCTGGAGTGAAGCCGTCAGTGCCGTGAGGGGTACAGAGGGTCGGAGGCGGAGCCTGTCTCAGGTGAGGAAACGCTGGCAGGACATCCGGTGCTGGACGAGGAGGATTGCACGGCTCCTGCTGGGGGACTCACCTGAGAGCCGTAAGAACCGTGGGCGCCGTCGTCTGACCCACATCCAGAAGCGTGTGCTGGCGGTGGTCTTCCCCGATATGGACAGGCGCCTACAGGAGAGGCAGCAGCAGGAAGGGGGTAGGTACATGTGTGTCAGTTGTGTGTCCCCAGCCAATGTAAGTGTGCAGTTGCATGGATACACTGCCAGGGTTTGATTGTGCAGTGCGTCAACTTCTCCACAAAGTAGCACAGTGCTGTTCTCACTCCCTCCCTTCCCCTCCTTGCAATGTGTTCCCTGGTCTGTCTGTAGCCACTCTTGCACAAGGTTATTTAGGCAGGCAGTTCATGCAGGTGCCCTATGCTATCAGCATCATATGTGGGGGTGATGTGCCACAGGTATGGGGACCTTGCGTGTGCCATGGCCAATTTCAGTCATTGTGGTGTCCATGTCACTTGGCACTGATTGTGAATCACGACATAGGGGTGTGTCTCCAAAATGTACAGCCTTCCAGCATGCATGTCCAATTGTGTGCCCTCTGACATGATGTGCCTGAGTGGGAGGCCTGCTAAGTGCAGGGACGGTTGCTTAATTTGCAGTCATGTCCATCCTGGACCATGGAGGAGTGTGGGCACTACTGTGCCCTGGGGCACCTCTTCCTAGGTATCATGTGCGTCATCCAACAATATGGCCATTCACTGTGTCTGCACCATGGGTTGGGTAGGGTGGCATTGTACCCTGGGCTCAACTGTTAGGACCTACAGGTTGCTACATGTGTCCACTGTACAGGGGGACCCATTTTGCTTGTGCATACTCACAGTGGGCATTACCTGTGTGTGTTGTTGAGACAATCTGATGATGTTTGCCTGTCAATGATGTGTGGACATGGCCACCAGGGGCTGTGTGTGTACAGTCATGAATTAGTGGAGGCCATGTGTTTCCATCCCAGAGTAAGAGGTGTACATACTTTCTCCGTCTCAATGAGATTGTCTCAGGTGTGGGTGGTTTGTGCGTACAAGGCCTACATGTCAGAAGCTTCATCCTCCTTGCTGGGTTTAGCCTGTGTGTGATGTTTGACTGGACATACGCTCAAGGTGCAGTGACCCTGTCATGTGTGGCCTGGTTTCATGTATTGCCTTTGCAGCATGCGGCAAGAGTAAATGGATATGATTCATGCTCATCCCTTTTTGACGACGCAGTGTGGTGCAGGTGCTGTGCACATTTGTCCCCAGAGGCTGGCTCCTCTCTAAAATTTCAGGTGCAGTGATTTGCTGTTGTGTCATGATCTCCATTGTGTCTCAGTGGCATGGTGGGTCGAAAAACTGTGTGTTCCATGGCCTACATGTGTACATTGTTTTGTAGGTGTTACTCCTGTTGCTTTTCAGGCTATGCAATGTGACCTATGTATATTTGACTCATGTGACATATGTGTACAGGTGTCTGATTTTCTCCTGTCTCTTCACCTTGCCCACAGCATCGCCGGGGGACACGGAAGGAGACACTAGCACAGACCGGGAGGAGGGATTGAGCACCAGTGCCAGCAGTGCTGTCCTGTCTGGCACATGGAGTGGCACGGAGGCCGAAGGGAGTGAGGCAGAGGACCTGTTGACTGCCAACACAGACTATGACGCAGACGGGTCCGAGGCTGAGCTCCCAGAGGTGGCGGAGTCTGCCCCCCCAGCTGATGGCAGCCCTCCACATCCCCCCGCCACCTCAGGTTCCATCACCGGCCTCCCACATGCTCGTGGCCCTTCCCTCCGTGCTCGGTCCCCACATGTCTCCTTCCTGCCAGGCACCGCACCCCCTGCCCCTGTCACCACTGCTGCGGTGAGTGCGGAGTCTGTGGACATCCTGAGGCAGTTGCAGGTTGGTCAGACTGCGATGCTAAATGTCCTCCATGCCCACACCCAGGTGCTGCTGACCCAGATGGAGGCATACATGGAGGGCATGTCGGCTGCGCAGTCTGACCAATGGCAGTTGCTGAGGTCCATAGACTCCACACTGACTGCAGCACTGGATCTCCTGCAGCGCTGCGTAACACTCCCTACCCCTGCCCCATCCACAATTCCCACTCCCGTGCCTGTCCCACGCACATCCAGACGTCAGCGTGCACGCACCCCAACAGACACAGGCACCACACCACCAGGGAAGTCGAAGCGCACACCTCCTGTCACGCACACACAGGGTGAGGAAGGCACACCCACTGGGTCGGGGGGGAAACGTAGAACACGCAGCCACAGTGGGAGTCCGCATTCCACACAACCCACTCCCTCCAAATCCACTCCCCTTAGCTCTCCTGGCCAACAGTCAGTGACAGCATCATCCACTGCGAGTGTGCCCCCCAGCCCCAGGATGACACCACCCCGCAAGCGGTGGAGGCGGGACCCGGCCAGGGGAGTTGAGTCCCCCACCCTGTCCACACCCTCCCCCAGTGGCGCTGCGACCCATCCCTTTGCCCCCCCCCTCCTTGGGGCCTGTGGTTGGATTGGGTGCGGGGGAGTCGCTGGGGGTACTTGCCGACGTGTGCAGCGCCATTCTGTCCTCCACCTTTGGCGCTGGCACCCCCCCTGTGGCAGAATCATCCCTCCCTGCACCCACAACACCTACCCTTTCCCCTCCTGTCCCTGCGGTGCCTGTTTCCACCCTCCCCCCTGATGCCCCCTCTTCTGTGGATGAAATGGACTTGTGAACTGTGCAGGCAAGCTAGGGGACACATGTCCCGATGTGTACCCCCCCCGGACTTTGCTGCTGGGCTGGCCCATGGCCCTTGTACATAGTGGACATTTTCTCAGATATATTTTCCTGCTGAATAAAGCCTTTTATTTTGGTTTTGCACACTGATGCTTTCCTGGACTTGCTGTTGGTGCTGGTGCTCCCTGCGTTGGGGTGGTGATAATGTGTTAGGGGTCTGTGAAATGTTGGAGTGTGCTGCTCATGGGGTGTACCCTGCCATCTGCGTGCCATCACAAAGGTCTCTGCCAATGGTATTTGGTCATGTTTGCTCTCACTGTATGGTGACATTGTCCCAAGGTGTGTTCCATCCTCTGTGGAGCAGGCCATTTTCCCTGCAGGGTGTCTACCAAATGCTGTGCTGTGCTGTGTCTACATTTCCTGGATGTGTGAGGGTTGCCGTTCAATATAGCCATGCTGGCTCAGCGATGGCTCCGCCTGCATCTGGGGTATCACCCTTGTAGGTCACTGAACTTGTTGATGGGGTATATTGTCCTATGTCTGGGCACTGCTGGGAGGACTCTGCACACACCCCTCCTGTGTCTGGGCACTGCTGGGAGGACCCTGCACCCACCCCTCCTGTGTCTGGGCACTGCTGGGGGACTCTGCACCCACCCCTCCTGTGTCTGGGCACTGCTGGGAGGACTCTGCACCCACCCCTCCTGTGTCTGGGCACTGCTGGGAGGACCCTGCACCCACCCCTCCTGTGTCTGGGCACTGCTGGGAGGACCCTGAACCCACCCCTCCTGTGTCTGGGCACTGCTGGGGGTGTTTGGCACACCCCATTCTTATTGCAGGTTCGGTGCGTACATACACGGGTGGGGGTTTGGTGCGTACATACACGGGTGGGGGTTCGGTGCGTACATACACGGGTGAGGTTTCGTTGCGTACATACACGGGTGGCCGGGTGGCGCTTGAGTGCGTACATACACGGGTGAAGTTTCGGTGCGTACATACACGGGTGGCGCTTGGGTGCGTACATACACGGGTGGGGGTTCGGTGCGTACATACACGGGTGAGGTTTTGGTGCGTACATACACGGGTGGCGCTTGGGTGCGTACATACACGGGTGAGGTTTCGGTGCGTACATACACGGGTGGGGGTTCGGGGCGTACATACACGGGTGAGGTTTCGGTGCGTACATACACGGGTGAGGTTTCGGTGCGTACATACACGGGTGGGGGTTCGGTGCGTACATACACGGGTGAGGTTTCGGTGCGTACATACACGGGTGGGGGTTCGGTGCGTACATACACGGGTGAGGTTTCGGTGCGTACATACACGGGTGGGGGTTCGGTGCGTACATACACGGGTGAGGTTTCGGTGCGTACATACACGGGTGGGGGTTCGGGGCGTACATACACGGGTGAGGTTTCGGTGCGTACATACACGGGTGGCGCTTGGGTGCGTACATACACGGGTGGGGGTTCGGTGCGTACATACACGGGTGAGGTTTTGGTGCGTACATACACGGGTGGGGGTTCGGGGCGTACATACACGGCTGGGGGTTCGGTGCGTACATACACGGCTGGGGGTTTGGTGCGTACATACACGGGTGGGGGTTCGGTGCGTACATACACGGGTGGGGGTTCGGGGCGTACATACACGGGTGGGGGTTCGGTGCGTACATACACGGGTGAGGTTTTGGTGCGTACATACACGGGTGGCGCTTGGGTGCGCACATACACGGGTGGCGCTTGGGTGCGTACATACACGGGTGGGGGTTCGGTGCGTACATACACGGGTGAGGTTTCGGTGCGTACATACACGGGTGAGGTTTCGGTGCGTACATACACGGGTGGGGGTTCGGGGCGTACATACACGGCTGGGTGTTCGGTGCGTACATACACGGGTGAGGTTTCGGTGCGTACATACACGGGTGGCGCTTGGGTGCGCACATACACGGGTGGCGCTTGGGTGCGTACATACACGGGTGGGGGTTCGGTGCGTACATACACGGGTGAGGTTTCGGTGCGTACATACACGGGTGAGGTTTCGGTGCGTACATACACGGGTGGGGGTTCGGGGCGTACATACACGGCTGGGGGTTCGGTGCGTACATACACGGCTGGGGGTTTGGTGTGTACATACACGGGTGGGGGTTCGGTGCGTACATACACGGCTGGGGGTTCGGTGCGTACATACACGGGTGGGGGTTCGGTGCGTACATACACGGGTGGGGGTTCGGTGCGTACATACACGGGTGGGGGTTCGGGGCGTACATACACGGGTGGGGGTTCGGGGCGTATATACACGGGTGGTGCTTGGGTGCGTACATACACGGGTGGGGGTTCGGGGCGTACATGCACGGGTGGGGGTACGGGCCGTACTTCTACGGGTGGGGGTACGGTCCGTACATACCCCTGCCCACGCTCTGCGTGCCTGGGTACGGGCCGTACCCATGCCTTTGGTGGGTGGGTACGGTGCGTCCCCCCATTGTTGCGGTGCCGTGGGGTCCGCACCGTACACAGGCCTTGGGGGCGTGGCTACGGGTCATACCACGCGTACCCCTACATGACCCCAGCAATGCTGGTACGAGCTGTACCAAGGCCTTTCTGACGTGGGTACGGGCCGTACCGCCATTGTTGGAGTGACGTAGGGGGACGCGTGGTACGTTCCGTACCCACGCTCTTGCGGCCTGGGTAGGGTACGTACCGGTTCGCGTGACCATCCACTTCCGTTGTGGCGGACGCTTGCGTTGCTGGCCTCGCCCCCACACCCTGGCAGTGTCCAGGCCCTGATGGTCAGGTATGTCCAGGCCATGTGTGATTTGGTACCATGTGTTGGTGTTGTGTGTCCTGCCCCTGCCCCCCCCTTTGCCCCTGGTTGTTGTGCTGACCTTCTGCGGCGTCTGCGTCGGTTCCTGTACGCCAGGTGGACTGCTAGGAGGGCAGGGATGGCACGTAGGTTCGGGTCCATGTCTGTTCGTCGCGTCCAGCTGCTCCTTGCGTGTCTCGTCCTGATTTCCCGGCAGTTTTTGGCAGCCGGTAAATATTTACCGTGCGGGATGACGTCGGTTCGAATCGTACTTCCTGGTTCGTGAAACATAGGCTGGATGCGTACCGACGTCACGTCGGCGCCTTTCAGGATCGGAATTGTGTTTAGTTTCTGTTCGGTCGGTGTTTTGTTCGATTCGTACGGAAATGGTGTTTCCGTATGAATCGTACTTGCATTTTCGGATGGATTTCGCACCGGGTACGAGTCGGACGGAGAAAAGGCTCCGTCCGACGGTTCGTACCCGGTTTTTACCGGATCGGAATTGGCACCTTAGTGAAGATTTTTGTAAATGTCTCCATATACATCGGTTTAGATGGAAGTAACATCCTTGGATAGCTGTATGGGGGTACAGTTTTAGAATGCAATTTATCATGGCTTGCTCAAAGTCTATGATAATTCTTTGAGGGTAAAAATCATTTGATTCTTGTTTTAGTTTTCCTAGCATTTCATTGTTGTGTTTTGTTTGTTAGGTAATAGTGCATAAATTAAAGGTATGGAAGTGTTGTGATATTGACCGTGTATTGTGTAAAGCTGGTAGAATGGTTTTAGGCATATTGTAAAGGTGCCATCCATCATCCATGTTTGGCATTGTTGGAGTTTAGTTATATTGTTTGCAGTAGCAAACATTATGATTCTTTTTTCTGTGCTTTTGTTATCAAAAAAAATAAAAGGTTCATTATTGTGGGTGATAGTTAATTCTGGTGGAATGATGATATCTTGAAAAGTTTTAGGGGATGGTATAGTTGTCGTGGTTGCTTTTTTGGTCCTAGCAATAGTTCTTTTTATAGAAGCAATTGATGGTAATTGGCCTCTTGCTTCTTTGGGCACTCTAGGTAATAGTTCTTTTAGGATTACACTTGTAGCAGTTTGTGAACCAGTGCTTAATTCTTTGATATTTTCGAGGGTTGATCTGACTTCTATTTCAGAGAGATTGGGTGGATGGTTATGCTCTCTTGTATATAGTACAGTTGTTTCTCTTGTTGTTGCTCGTCCATAGCATTTGTTCGAATAATATTTAGAACACTTCCAGTTCACTTTTCGGTCCGTCTGCTTTTCTTGGGTGTATGTGTAACCCATGTAACACAATAGGAAATTTCCTTTCTGCGAAGTTATAAATTGGGCTTCTTCTGTCATCGTGATGTGTTAGAAATCTGGAAAAAATGTATATGAAAATATATGCAAAAGTACTTTATATATTTCTATAAAAATAGGAAACAAACTACTTACCAAGTGTTTTTGGTTGTATTTGAATGAAGATGTTGTTTGTAGACAAAATGGTGTTTAGTTGATGTAGTCTCTGAAAGTTAAAGAACATATATTGTTTTGGTTGGTTTCGTTTTTTAAGTGGGGTGGTATTGTTGTTTGGTATAGACTATATTTTTTTGGTTGAAATGTATTTTATTGTTTTACAAATCAACAACTCTACAAACATTCCCCCGCCTTCACCTGTCCCGGAAGTACCACACATTTATCATCAAGAACAATTATTCAGGAGAAGGAACAACCTTCCCACCCAGTTCTCTACCCCCCCTCCCCCACCACATGTCAATGTACCCCCGTCCTCTACCCCTCTTACTATGTGCCCCTCCTCCCTAATAAATAAGAAGCAGTAGCCCAACCTCTCCCTAAGCAAACAGAGCCTTCCCTCATGCCCAGTGGTATAGACTATAGGTGTTAATTTATACAGGTTTTTTTAAACTTAAAAAAGAGAACATGGATTTGTTTAGGGGTTTAGGATGTTTTGGGGTTTGAGTAGGATTTAATTAATATTTAATAAAGTATTTTGATAGTATACTTACTTTTTAGTGAGTCTTTTCTGGCAATCTTCAATATTTTCTTTAGCTGTTTGGAGTAATATCTGTAGTGGAAACATAAAGAGATGGAATATATAAGTTAGTTATTTATTTGAGTAAAGATAAATTAGTGTTTTAGTTTAATTTGGCAGTTTAGTTAGAAAAGAATATTTACTTACGTTTTTAGAATAGTAGTAGGATGTAGGTTTCTTCTGTTTAGCAGAGTTTCTTCTTCGTTCAATGCTTTGGTTTAAGGCACAGTAGAAGACTTTTTTAATTGG
Source organism: Triturus cristatus (assembly GCF_964204655.1). Taxonomy (NCBI): domain Eukaryota; kingdom Metazoa; phylum Chordata; class Amphibia; order Caudata; family Salamandridae; genus Triturus; species Triturus cristatus. Next base: position 1,806,490,936 of record NC_140590.1, read on the forward strand.
TTTATATAGTGGTTTTAAATTGTTTCTTGAATGTTATTGGTTGTTTTCTGTATGTGGCCTTTCTATTGGATGGTTTGAATTTTTTTTAGTTAATTGGTTTCCTTTTATGGAAAATGCTAAGTAAGAGTATATTTAGTTTTAAAGGACAAGAGTTTTAAATAATTATATATAAACAGATTGTTTATAATGTGTTGTAATTTTTTTTAAATGTGTTCGAAATGCAAATGTGATAATTATTTCAGTGTTTTTTTATTATGTTGTTAAATATTGAGATCGTTATAAATGTTAGGTTTATGTTTAAGTAGAATCTCATATTGTCTTTATGTTGTTTAAAGTATTGGTTTTATTAGTATTAGAATTGTCGATATATTTAAACAAAACGCTATTATTGATGTCTATATTTTGGTTATCGATATTTGTGACATGTGTCATATTTATTTACTCATGTCGATATTTAGTATTGCAATATTTATGTGTGCGATTTTTGTGTGATCGATATAATTGTATTACGATATTGTAGTGTCGATATTAGTGTAGTTTTTTAAATAAGTATACAATGTCGATATTTTTGATGTCGATATATTTGATGTGATATTTGTGTAGTTCGATAATGTGTCTGTCGATAATATGTCAGAGATCCCTGGGAGTGATAGTCACCCACCCCTCCTATGTCTGGGCACTGCTGGGGGGACTCTGCACCCACCCCTCCTATGTCTGGGCACTGCTGGGAGGACTCTTCACCCACCCCTCCTATGTCTGGGCACTGCTGGGAGATCTCTGCACCCACCCCTCCTATGTCTGGGCATGTACGTTCCATACATACACGGGTGGGGGTACGCTCCGAACATACACTGGTGGGGTGTGGGCATGCTCCATTCATACACGGGTGGGGGTACGCTCCGTTCATATACTGGTGGGGTGTGGGTGTACTCCATACATACACGGGTGGGGGTACGCTTCGTACATACCCGTACCCATGCTCTGCAGGCCTGGGTATGGCCCGTACCCAGGCCTTTTGAACGTGGGTACGGTGTGGACCCCCAATGTTGAAGTGCCGTTGGGGTCCGCACCATACCCAGGCCTTCAGAGCGTGGGTACGGGTCGTACCACGCCCACCACTACGTCACCCCAACAATGGCAGTATGGCCCGTACCCACGTTCTAAAGGCCTGGGTATGGGCCATACCAGCATTGTTGGGGTGATGTAGGGGTACGCGTGGTGTGACCCGTACCCACGCTCTGAAGGTCTGGGTACGGTGCGGACCACCAATGTTGGGGTGCCGTAGCGGAACGTACCGTACCCAGCCCTTAAGAGCGTGGGTACGAGTCGTACCACACATACCCCTACATCACCTGAACAATGCTGGTATGGCCCATACCCAGGACTTTAGAACATGGGTACGGGCCATACTGCCATTGTTGGGGTCGGCGCTGTTCCGGATCACATTTGTATGTATTTTTTCCTCTGTCGGTGTTTTGTACGATTCGTACGGAAATAGTGTTTCCATACGAATCGTACTTGCATTTTTGTAATGTTTTTTAACCGGGTACGAGTCGGACGGAGAAAATGCTCCGCCCGACGGTTCGTACCCGGTTTCTCCAGGATCGGAATCGGCACCTATATGGAGAAAACGCGAATTGGGACCCCCTGTTTTTTCGGCCCCTGCTCCTAACTATAACTACCTACTGGCTATTCATTGAGAAAATACAAAGGTTAAAGTGATGTTATAGTTAGATGGGATGGCTTCTTAAAACACAACATATAAAAATAACTGACATTCCTCAGTTACAGTTATCTGACCTAACTCTAATTTGCGTCTCAGCATGCACTGCTTATAATCTTAAATATTAAATCACTCATGACATGTTCAATGACATAATTGATGACATCACTGATGACATCTCAAATTATATCATTTATTACATTATTTATGACATCACTAATGATGTCATCCACCAACTACTGTTCAATTTGCTGCACAAACAAGTGCAACCTTTGAAATATGTAAATAGGAAGCAAATGCTGTACAATCATGTAAGCATAAACTACATGCATACTGTTCTCATCTCCTTAAAGACTTACCTTCATCTGAACATCAGAGCTTGTAATTTATTGCATTGAATTTCTCAAAGATCGTTCTTTCTGGTGGCATGTGTGCTTAACAGTGCTTCAAAAGTAAATCATTCTGTCAGACCCACAGAGCGACATAAGTTGTCAAGCTAACAAGGCAAGACATAGAGAGGAGGCAGAAGAAATCACAAGCAGAATATACATGTACAGGGTACAAGTACAGATCAGGATAAGACCCAAGAGTACACCCAGTGTATTTCCTAGGTTTCTCTGTTGTAACTGCCCAGCTCTGAGACTGAGAAGGTAGGCAGTGTTACACTATATACACCGCATTCAGGCAAGCACCTGGCAGGTCTTGAGCACCATAAGACATAAGATCCAAATTGATGATAATCTTTCCCCTCCTACAGGTACGCCAATTGATGAGGCCATCCTTTCCAGTGCAACACAGACACATGGATGTGATGTGGATGGCAGAAGCATGTGAATTGAAGAGCAAAGTAAGCAGGGCTATAGAGCCTGGAAACTTGCATGTTATCTCTTCTTTTGGGAAGGTGAGCATCTGAGAACTTCAATGGAGTGAGGAACAGTCACAGCAGCACTTCACCTGTTAAAGTGGAGGAGCACAAACAAATACTACAACTGTGTAGCAAGAGAATAAGCCTGGCCCAGACTGAATATTCACATGGAGGTAACTTTGCATTTGCTGATTTGGTGCAACAGTCACCTAGTGTGGGCAAGGGCATGCTAAAATAGCCTTAGTCATTGTACAATTAGAATCCTTTTTTGTGAGTTAAAGTCTTTTAGCCTGCTGATCCACTTATTTGTCCATATTCTATTAAAGTCACACCTACTAACATGAGGCTTGATTAAGAGTTCAGTGTAACTAAAAATCCTCCATATTTGTGGTTGGTTTGATGATTAATAAGTAGGAGGATTGTCTCTCTTGACTTCATAATCCTGGCTACCTTTAAAATAATAATAATGTAAGAATGTAGACTTAAAGATAATCAGTAACTTTAAATTAAAATGTAATTATTTACTTGTTCTCTCTCATGCAAAGTATCCAAAGTCAATCTACTTCAAAACTTGACTCATCTTTCATTTTAGACTTTGCAAACTATAATGTTTTATTTATTTTCAGATGGGAGATATCAATCAAACTTACCTGGGAGAATTTGTTCTTGTGGGGTTCTCTGATCTTTCTAACTTGCGAGTTCCCATATTTGCTGGATGCCTGCTTTTGTATCTAATAGCAGTTTCTGGTAACCTCACTGTAATATCTGTCATTTACTCAGAGCCACAACTGCACACACCCATGTACTTCTTTCTTACAAACCTGTCTTTTCTAGACATCTCTTACACTTCTGTCACAATCCCAAAAATGCTGGCCAGCTTCTTTCTTTCAAAAACACGAATTACTCTTAAGGAATGCCTGCTACAGGTATACTTTTTTATGGCCATGATTGTAATTGAATTCCTTTTGCTGACCATCATGTCTTTTGATCGCTATGTAGCCATCTGCAATCCATTACAGTACACAATGATTATGAATAGATCTGTGTGTCTGCGCATGGCCACCGGAGCATGGATTTTAGGTTTCTTGGAGCCAATATTTCACACTGTTCTTTTATCCACATTCTCCTTCTGTAAGACTCATGAAATTAACCACTTCTTCTGTGACATCGCTGCCCTGCTGACACTTTCCTGCAGCAGCACTCATACCATTGAAACAATGACTTTCATCATTGCCGTGGTATTAGTACTATTCTCATGGATTTTAATTATCACTTCATACATCAAAATCATCTCTGCCATTCTGAAAATGCAGTTCGCTAAACAGAGACAAAAGGCCTTCTCCACCTGTGCCTCTCACCTCACAGTTGTTATTTTGTTTTACGGAGCCATCATGTTTGTCTATGTAAGGCCAATCTCGATGTACTCAGTTAGTGAGAGCAAAATGTTCTTCTTGGTCTACAATGGAGTAGTCCCAATGTGCAATCCCATAATCTACACTCTTAAAAACAAAGAGTTCAAAGATGCTTTGAAAAGAAGAACAGTTGGAAGATCACAGAATAAGGAATGAGCCTGAGATACAATTATATTGTGCAATATATTTATTGCATATTTATTTATTATTTTTCTAGCCTAACAGGCCAATGCAGGCATGGGTACAGACATAACGTCAGGCATTGCATAATGGGAGGCAGTCTGCATCTTAAATAAGGGCTCATAATAAAAGAGAGGTCTATCTTTTTCCTTATGTATGGGGAAGATTTGATGCTCACAGGTGTACTTGCTAAATTAGTAATGAATATCTGAGTGGATAGTGCCATGGACCGGGTCTGCATAGTTTAAAGTGTACCCTGAGGACAGTAGGTTTCAAGTAAATAAATGAGAAAATGTGCATACGTTATGTTATGTTATTCGTTCTTATATAGCGCACAGCTGCCCCAGCGAAGGGGCGTCCCGGCGCTCAGACAGGCAGAATGAAAAAAACCTAGAACAACAAAGCGGAAAAGAAGGGGAAGGCAGCGGAGAAAATGATAACCTATGTAGTAAAACTGCAGCCAGAGGGAAAAAGATACGTTTTGATAGCCTTCCTGAACATAAACAGGTCATCAAGGGCACGAATATGAGCGGGTAATGAGTTCCAAAACCTAGCCGCCAATGGCATTTGTTTCTGTTCTTAAAATCACTACATATGGCACTGCATGTGTACCTTCTAAATTACCATCTTTTGTAGTGCATTTTGTAATTCTACCTAAAGTACAACAAAACATACTACATTTTGCAACTTTTGCCTACACTTCTATATGCAGAGTTCTCTGCCCCAACGGCAGAGTCTCTGCTCATGTAAGTATAGACTTTAATCACAAATGTAGGATGGACATAGGGGAGTGGGTGAGAAAAGAAGAAGACTTACTATCAAATGGGATGCTATTAGAGAGAAGTAAGAAGGGGTTAGGGAGGGCCAGGGACGTCACCCAAGAGTAAGTCACTTGCATTATTCTGGGGGTAGAGACATATAACTTACAATTTTTGTAGTAATTGTATCGAAATTTGTGAATAGAATGCTGAAAGTGATAAACTTAGTACAAAGTGTAAACATACCTAAAAGTGAATCAAGCCCTGTAGAGAGATGAACAATTTTTACTATAATCTGCAAATAACTTTAGTAGGACAAGGAGCATTTGACATCTGGAAACTAGTTAAGTAAAAGGCTGCAGCAACTATTGATAATATATATATTGCTTTTTTATACAGATGTAGAGAGTTTTAGAAAGGAGAATCAGGCTCATGCAAATCAGAAAATGTTTGTGGATAGCACAAAGTGAACTGCATTTGTTTAACCGGCATTTCTGTAAATAGTGTGCAGCGTCCCTGAGGTGGATTGGGGAACTGGCATGGAGAGTCATATTCCTAGTGGTGGGAGGGACACTCTACTGAATTTAGGTATGAGTGACAGAGAGAGAAGTTCTTCAATGGTAGAAACTATTGTACGGAGGTATGTATACACCCAGAAGAGTCTGGGTTGAGTTGCAGGGACAGTTTGATACTGTGTCACCAGTTTCAGGAGGGTGATGTGGGAGACTTTTGTAAGTGACTGGATGGTGAGGTGAAGGGTAGCATGGTTAACACATGTGCTGGACTGTGTGACCTGATTGGTAGAGAGCATATGTTCAGTCCCTGTTTTCCAGAGCTATGATAACACCCAGTGGAGTATGAGTTCCCTAACCCCAGGGAGCTTGCACTTGAGGCAGCACATTTGGTGGATTCCAGATGGTCTGAGGATGGTTTTGGGAGTGATCTTGAAAGGGGGGCTGAGTCCCAGAGTGCCCAAAATCCAGTCCCAAGACCTGGTTAGTTCCATGAGTGAGAACCAGATGGGGGTTTGGTCTATACCGGGTTGCCATCCCCTGAGGGGATCCCTAATTGTCAGAAGAGCTGGGGGTGCCTGGGGCAAGCGTCCCTCCCATTCTAGTGTCTGGCAGCAACACTCCAGATATGAGGGTGCAGAAGTCCAGAGAAAGGGGTGAGAGGGGAGACAGTCCCCAGTGGGAGTACCAATGGGTTGGGGGTTACCAGATCTGAGGTCAGAACACCACAGGACTGACCCTGGTGAGGCCACTTCCGGCATTGGGTCTTCAAGCATTAGAGTGTAGACCCTGGGTTGGAGGGCCCAGTTCAGGGTGTCCCCCATGCCCTGGAGGAGGGGGCAACTGCTAGCAATGCCCCAATTAGTTTGCCTTCTAGGGGTACTACTCTGAGTGGGAAGGTATAGAGCCCCAGGAGGGAGAACAAGGTCTCACCCCTGACTAATGTCCAGTCCAAAGGTACATTGCCTAGGCTGGCATACCAGTTACAGGATAGTACCCCTGGACCTGGTGGGAGAATTGTGCAGGACATTTGCCTTTGGTACCCTGATAATTCTGGAGTCTGGAGGTACCTCTCCCCAGTGGAGGGTACAGAACCGCAGAGGAGAAGACAGGGTGTGGGGAAGCCCACCCCAGTCTCCTGTCCAGTCTGTGCTGGTGGGCCAGTGTCATGATGCCATCCCTGACCTAGCTGGAGGAAGAATGGGCAAAGGGTGCCAGGCAAATGGGGCTACCGCCTTCCACTCTCTGAAGCCACAGGGGTTAGAGAACCCTGAGAGTCCTGAGGCCTGGCTGCCGTCATTTTGACAGCTGTCAGTGGCCACACTAGCTTGTTGTGCTGGTAGACAGAGTTGCCCCTGGGGTTAGGTTCTGGACAGCTGGGATCCACAGGTGAAGAGAAAGGTTTCCCATCGGATAGCTTAGTGGGCTCTTAGAGTATGGACAGAGGGATCCAACTGGGTTCAGAAAGGCAAATAACTGAAATGTGCCCCTGCTGTTGCGGGCCAGGCTCCATGTTCTATGACACCAATCGGGGAAGTCCATCAAGGTATTGATTAGTGTTCAGTGGCTTTAGACCGATTGGGGGTTGGTTTAGACCTGGCCCACTTTGTAGGGTTATCCCCTGCCATTTTGCCTTCTATTTTTTGACCCTCTTTATGTTGGCTTTAAGACTCTGGGCACTTTACCACTGTGAATCAGTGATAAATTGCAAGTTCTCCCCGTGTAGATTGTGATTGTGAGGGCTGATTAGAATATTTTATTTAATGGTAAGCCCCTATTAAAGTGCACTATGTGTGCCTAGGGCCTGTAAATAAATTGCTAGTAATGGGCCTGCAGCACTGGTTATTTCACCCACATGAGTTGCCTTGTAAAATTGTCTCAGGCATGCCATTGTAGTGTCTCTGGTGCAGTTTTAAACTGCCAAGTCGACTTTACAAGTACACCCGCTTGCCAGGCCCTAACTTTCCCTTTTTTTGGCATGTAAGGCACCGCTATGGTAGGCCAAAGATAGTCCATGGGTGGGGTGCAATGTATGTGAAAGGTAGGACATGTGCTACTGGGCTTTACATGTCCTGGTAGTGAAATACTGTCAATTTAGTTTTTTTACTATTGCTAGGACTGGCTCTCCCATAGGCTATCACTGGAGCTGTCTTGTTACATGTTACAATTATAACTTTCATTTGGGATCAGCTAACGATTTGGAGTTTAGATTCTATGAAGTCAGAATTTGAAAAAATACATATTTTAGTAAAAATGGTCATTAAATTGTGTGTTTGAGAATGGCACTCTTAGAAAGTGGGCATTTTCTTGCTTTATGATTCTGTGTGCCTCTGCCTACATGTGAGTTTACCATCAGGGTTTAGACTGACAGGGGCTCTTCGCTCCGGACACTCACACAAAGGGAGCTGAGGTGTGCCCTGCATATGCTGATACGTCATCCTGGGCTAGATTGGTGGGAGGAGTTGTCAATAACACCTGAATAGGCTGTGGCTGCCTAGCACAATGCTGTCTCCACCCCCCCTGTAGTTTGGCTGGACCAGGGAGGACAGACCTGGATTTACTAAGCATGAGAAACTTTCTGACAAAGACTTCAAAGAGAAAACCAGCATAAGTATTAGACCTAAAACCCCAGAACTTTAGATTACTTCTGGATCAAGAATATCCTCTGCCAAGGAGAAGGGCTGAAGAGCTTTAAGGATGAGTACTGCCCCTTTGCTGCGTGTTGCTTTGATTGGTTGGCCTACATGTGACTGCTTCTAGTTGAAAGAGAACAAATAGTAAACTTTGATTTGAATCCTGCTTGAAAAGATCTCCAAGGGCTTGATGGGAGCTTGCCTCCTGTTAAGTAGTCTATGGGGCACAAAAGTCTTTCTGCAACTCTGCTGGCACTGCTGGACTTTGCCATCTGTAAAACTTGCCCTTTCCTGAGTTGTCTCCCTCCATTCTAAGGGTCTCAGAAGTGGGTTATGCAGCTGATAGCTCTAAGAACCAGCACGAAGGGACACAAAGCCTTGTTAAATCCCGCCAAACAGCTGCCAGCCTCTCAGAACTGACAACAGACATCACAAAGCCTCGCTGAGTGCAGATGCACAGTTGTTAGTTCCTCCGATGTGATGCTTGATGATGGAAAGCTTGGCTTTGCCACCCACAGCACTGATGACATGAAGCCTTGCAAAGCAATGCATCAACGCTTGTGTACAACGCATCGCACCTGTGAGCTAAATCTTCAACACTTGGCTTTTCAGAATTGAACTGACCATTCACCTCCCTTTGCAGTAAGAAACTGATGAATCACCTCCTCTTCAGCTCATCAGTAAGGAACCGATGCATAACGTCCCTTGAAATAAGGGAACCAATGCATCACCTTCCCTGCAAGTAGGAACTGACGAATCACCTTCCCAGCGACTGTTTACGCCGTGTAATTTTGATGCATCCAAGGTAATTTGTTCTAAAAGTAACACACCCATAGTTTCCCATAGACAGAATTGTTTTTGCCTTTCAAAAGTCATATTTTTATGTTTGTAAGTTGGATTTTTGTTATTTTAATTGTGTTTAGTTTAGATAAAGATTCAATTTTTTTAACTTGGTTTGGTGTTCAGTTGTGGTGTATTCACTGTGTTACTGTGCGTTATATACCAATGCTTTACACATTGCCTTTGTAGTCTAGCCTGACTAATCTGTGCCAAGCTACCAGAGGGTGAACACAGGGAAACCTAGGTGTTTATTCATCCATACTGGAAGAAAGGGTCCCTATTTGATAGGTTGTATACCACTGTCAACTAAAGACCCCCATTTCTAACCGCGGTCTTATCAATTGGGTCATCTTTTATTCAGGAACAGATACAAAATTCTGGAAAGCACCACCATTTTTATGAGAGCCACTTGGACCTCAAGTGACAACAATAGTCTAATCCATATGTTGACCTGGTGGGCAAGGTTGTTGATTGACAGCTCATAGTTTAATCATATTCTTGGTTCAATATTCCTATGTTGTTCAATCCCTTGATATCTGACAGAATGATCAAGTCATCTGTTTGGAAATTACTTTTTTATTAAACTCAGATAAATACAAATTAATTTTCATACATAAATAATCTCCTTTGCGATTTACAATTCTCATAGTTATACTTTACATAATAATTATCATTACCAAGAACAGTTTGATAGACACAATTCATATAGTTTTTACGATACAAGACGATGTTATCGGCCCACTCCTCCTCTTGAAAATCGCTACTTTTTAGCAGAGAGCCTTAAATCCTTCACTTGTTCTTAATATTGGATCTAATTTCCCAGCAATTGGCCTAATTGGCCTGCTGTAGTTTTCATCTTAGTTTTCCAATGTATCATCGGGGACCAGATCTTTTTCCCTAGTTATCTAGCGCGTCTACCCCTACATTCATAAAGAGGCATCTCCTGCTTGTATACCGCTAGTAAACGAGACAACCAGGCCTGGAACGGGGGGGGGGATCCTGGTCCTTCCACCTTGCTGCAATTAATATTCTCCCCATAGCCATCAAAACAAATAAAAAATACGTCTGCGTTAAATGAAGGCCGGGGCAACTATTGTACCCCGTAACCATAACTGTCGGGCTAATTCAGATACTGAGCCCAAATATTCCTTCTCAAAATAATTTTATCCCATTTTTCAAGGGCATTAGGCTAGCACATCCATAAAACATATGAATCAAGGTAGCTGGGCCTTCCGAGCACCTGGGACACTTATCTTTTCTCTTCCCCCAATCGAACAGTTTCACCAGTGTAAGATATAAATTAAATACTGTTTTAAACTGATGCACTTTCAGGCTTGCTGACAGAAGTACTTTTGATGCTAATCCCAGTATTTTATGCATATCGTCATCCGGATCACTGAGCTTCGTAGCCCAGCTTACCTCAGGTTTTTCGAGGTCGTCAGGAAGCTTTTCTTGAAATGCAGCAGTAAATATTCTTAATTTTGCAGCTGTCACCGATGATTGCCTCAATTAAAGGTATCTTATCCATATTTATAGCGTCCCTAGTGTTGCTCAGAAACTCTCTAATTTGTATGTATTTAAAACATTGAGTTTCCATCTGTTTGGAAAAGACAATGTGGTCTTTACTGTGACTTGTTAAAGGGAAATACTAAAGTCTTAGCCCAATCAATAATAATGCTGGAGTACAATTACCATATTGGCTACGATTTATCAAGGGATTGTGTTGCTCTTGTGTCATGCAAGGTGATGCAAAGGCAATGCGATCCTTAAATCCAATTTATCAAGCCACACAAAGCCATCTGGTGTGGCCCTGCATGACTCGCTAAATCTGGAGCAAAGCAAGGCAGAGGACTTTACTGCCTTGCATTACTGTTCACTGGGAATGCATTACATGGCTGGAGCATAGTTGTTCCTACCATTAACCAATGGTCTAAGATGCATTCCCAGATTTCCCAATACTAGTGAACTTGGGAATGCATCAACAATGTATGCCTTACACTTACACTGCTAAGACACATCATGACGCTGTGGTGGGCTCTCTTGTTAACTCCTGCCTGAACTACTGAAGCATTCAGTAATATGGCCTAACAGACTACCAAGGAAACACACTGCAAACGCACAGATCCCTGGAATACGACTCATAAATGGAGTGAAAAAATCAATCATATTACATAACCTTGCAGAAATCTTGCTGATCTCCAGTCAAAGACAAGATCACCTTCGAATTTCTTTGTCTTATCTAAAATTCTATAAGTGGGTTATCACCCACTTACATAGAAGAAAAAGTACAAAAATGTGATAGAGTCAGATCACGACTTACTTTCCTTCAACTACACCCTCCTCCATGCTTCCAAATCTGACTATACATCCAAAGAAGACTGAAGCTTACCAAATGCTGGATTCCCTTATGGAAAACCTCTCACCAGACGCACGGAGCACCAATAAACCCCCTTTGCCACCCCCGGTCTCCTAGCTCCTTTACCTTCCTTGGCTAGAAGTGAGTCACTAATGCAGTCTGTCTCATAGGAATATGGGTAAAGTAAAAAAAAAAATAGAAAAAAAGGAGTGCAGAAAGTTCTCTTACCACTCACCATCTACTGGATGATGGCTTCCCAAGATCCATTTACAAATGTGAACTGAGTGGTGACTCTGCATGGTGATCAGAAAGCCTCCTTTTGCCACATTTGCCTTGTTTACATATGTTGAAGCCCATTACCTTGCCATTTCCCAGTTTCCTATTTGCCTTCATTCACTGTGGTAGCGACAGGCTTTATTGCCATGAGTGCAATCAACAAGCTTTCAAATGGATTTTTGTGGGGTTGTCTAGAACCAGGCTGAGTTGCTGGCTTATAAAATCCAGAGTGAGTTCATGGAAGGGTCTGCTTGATTTTGGTTTTGAACCCACATCTTATGAATGTGAGAAGCAGACCTGGTTATACTAAGTCTTTTGAATCAAAAGATATTGAAATATAAAATCTAACCTTAAAAAGTGAGACAAACAGATAACTGTTGTATGCTTGCGATGCATGTAGAAAATTAATCTTTTTAATTTTTGGAGATACAAATATATGATAATTCTTATCACAGTAGATTAAGTGACTGCTCAGCAGCCCTCACTCCATGGGCTTTTCCCTAAACTATGGCAATCGTTAACAGACATTTTGTTCAGTCAAACATGAGCAATATTTGTCCAGTCTGCATAAAATTCAGATATCACATATGAGATCTAGTGATGTCTTTCTCTCACTTGTGGAGCAAACCTTATCACATGAGTTAAGAAGCAGCATTAGTACACTGCACATGGGTCCTCGGTGTTAAAAGGCAAAGTGACCTCATTGTATGTTTGGTAGTGGATAAAGTCCGGTGTGACGATGCATTTTGAAATTAAACAGTAATTTAAGCTGTTCAGATATAACATATGGTAGCTGAACTCAGGTGCATGTTTAAAAGAATATATTAGACAAGCATACAAACATACAAATGTTTTCAGTGATCCTGCTAAGGTGCACGTCTTGATAACTTTTTGCAGGTTCAACATCCAATTGGCTAAGAGAAAAATAGAAAAGGCATCTAACAGCAGCTAATTATAGATAATAATAAGTCAGTCAACATTTTGCTTGGTACAAGAATGCTTTGTGCGTAGTAGCGGTATACCTGCTCCCAGTTTCATCCACTGTAGCTACAATTAGGTTCTATCACACTTTTTGCAAACCATGAATGCTATGAATCTGTAACAGATCTGATGTGACCAACAGCAGTGGCTCATCTGCAATGGTGGAGGAGCTTCACCCACTGGCTCAGAACCAGGAGCTGAAAAATAAAATAATATTTTACTATTGTTTTATTTTTCAGCTGCAGACTCTGATCTAGTGTGGGTAGGGAGGGGGGCCTTTCCATGGGCAGGGGGAGGAGGAGTGTTGTGCTCTTCTAAGTGTGCATGTCTGTTTGGTCAACGATCCTAGGCCGGGCAAACAGACATGCGCACTTAGGTTTCTCTAACCCGGCTGTATTCACACAGTTGGGTTATAGAAAGGCACTGTGTCTGAGTAGAGCGTAAAACCAGCCCACTCAGGCCAATCCCAAATGCTGCTCTCAAAATATGAGAGCAGTGTCTGGATTGGATGGGAGTGTGTTGTCCTAGTGACTGACGGGAACAGAAGAAAGAAGGAGCACTGAAGCATAAGGTGGCAGCAGTAACAGGTAATTTCTTTTTTTAAAAATGTAATCCACCCCTGACTGGCCCCCTTCCTGTCTGACACTCCTGCTGCCCTGCTGCATGCCACTCCATAGTGGCAGTAACTACAATTGGTGTCCAATGTCAATGACTTTAGTCCCATTCCAGTTTCATAGCCATTTGTCAAACATAGCTTGCCTTATCACAAACCTGCTTAGAAGAAGAGCTACCTGGCTGTCAGTACCTTCTGCCTCAGAAGACGTCTGGTAAAGGACGAGTTTTCAAGAGACAGCTCTCATGAAGCAATCTGTTTGAGCAGCTAGGGGTCAAATAGAGGCTAATCTCCTGCTCCCTTTAAACTCACTGTGCTCATAGACAAGATTCTGTGGAGGAAGACGAGGTCGTTGGAAGGGTGTGTTTGGCTCTGAGCATGGAAGGGCGAGAGGAGACTGACATTACGGCTAGTCAAAGAGTAAGAGAAACAGTGGCAAGACTGCAGTCCTCCATCTGGCAAACTGGACCACAAGGCATCGTTGGATTATTTTTACCACAGTTCAACATCAGAAGCCAGCCAATTAATGATTCTGCTTAGAAAAAGGATGAGGTTGGGGGTCAAGGAAAAGGAAGATGGCAGACTGATTCATGGGCGTCCGCAGGGAGGGGCAAGGAGGGGCGCTTGCCCCCCCCTGGAGCACCCCTCCTTGCCCCCCCCCCTCATGTGTGTCAGCCCGGGCTGAGACAGCTTCCCGCAGCCGCACCCGAGTACTTCACAGGTCTTTAAAAGACCAATTACGTGTTAACGAGGCTTTTTGTGAGGCTTTATTGTTTTTCACCCCTCCATCTCCACTCTGCCTACTGCTGGAAGAATTAGACCCCCCCCACGCCCCCCTCAAAATTTGGGCTCTAGTTGCGCCTCTGGTCTGAGAATAAATATATTTTCACCACTCCTTCTGCTGTGTTTCGAATCCGATCCGAAACTGATGCTAATTTTGATGGTTCTACCAGGCCAGAGAGAGGCGTGCATTGTACACCATGGATCACTGGAATTTTTATGTGAGGCTAACCGGCTATGAGTATGACTGTGATTACAAGTGCAAGTAACATAACTTGAGAGGCCGAGTGGATGTACTCAGACATTTCACGATGATCTGAGACTAACTATCTTGTGTACTGCTTACTATTGCCAATGATTTCGTACCGAAGCTTTCTGATGGAGTGGGTGTTCTCTTTTTGTTGAATCCACTGCTCTGAGTGCTGACATAAGGGCCAAAAAACTACAGCTGCTGTCTGATTGTGAGGAAGGGGTGTCTCCTTTCCAGATTATTCGGGGGTACTTTTCTCAGTCCTTGCACTGGATCTGGCTTAATTACTGTACAGTATGCACAAACTACATAAAACCAGGATGAATATGTTTCTATTCGACCCTCCCACTCTTCATCTCTCTTTTGGTCTTAGTACCGTTTCCAGTACTATTTCCAGTACTTAATTTGTAAAAAAGTAAATAAATAGGTTTAGCGACCCAATTTTTTTTGAAGCTGCCAGCAGCACTGCTGAACACCAGGGTGGTCATATACCAAGGCTGCTTACTCTTGATTCCAGCTCACGCCTCTTCTCTTCACCACCTTATACTTCTCTCTCTTTCTCTGAGTCTTTCCCATTCTTTTTCATCCATGCTTCATGAACCCAGTTGATTAGTGGAGCCTCTTATCCTCCTTAGAATTCAGAGAGGGATCTCCCCTCAACTCTTACACTTCCAATAAGTTTTGGGTTTTGTCTCTTCCTTGTCAGTTGAAAAATTAGATCTGTTCTCTGTTACTACAGATGATTCGAGTCCTGCAGTTACGGTAAGTTGACACTCACTTGGGCCATGTGCCACAAAGTCCACTGTAGAACTACATGCTGTATGCCACTAGTCACGCTAGTCGCAGAGGCAGCAGTAGATGGGCTTGCTAAACAGATTTTTGTAGCATCAGCAAGTCAAAATCTATATATAGATGTTAAATCACGCAAACAACCACTATATGGAGGCAGATACTGGAGGTGCCTGCATTCTCTTTCCTCAAGGACAATTTATTAACTTACAAACAGGTGCTTCTGAGTCACCTCTGTCGCTCATGGTCCAGGTGATGCTGTCTTTCCTGAGAATGTTTCTAAAAGGCAGAGCAACACCCTGATCATCAGACAAAAAGGAACCATTAACTGAAAACAAGCTGAACAAAATAGGGTGCTATGGGATCTTACATACAGCATATTTGCGCTGTGGAAATGTTGATGACCTAGAGGCATATTTACAAGGAGGCGATAATGAATTATCGCTGCTTTAGCGGCCGTTTTTGGCCGAAAAGCGGCAATAATTTTATCGCTATATCAGCAAGGTCACGCTAACGCGTGAAACCTTGCTTTAGCATGGGGATTCCTAACGCCCAGCTTTGCATCTCTAATGAGATGCAAAGTGGGCGTTCCAGACCTGACATGACAGGAGAAATGTCGCTAAGCGACATTTCTCCTATCATCAAGCCCCACGCTATGAAGCATAGTGGCAGGAAAAGTAGCGATAAACCCTGTTATCGCTACTTTCCTTACGCCTGCTTCAGGACTGACTTAGCCATGATATCCTATGGGAGGTGGATATCATGGCTAAGTTTGTGTGTTCCTATCAACAAGCTAACGTGAGATTATCGCTGGGTTTCCAGCGATAATCTCACGTTAGGCAGTTAGCGTTAGGATTTTTATCGCTTTTGAGATAAGCGTTGCTAATAGCACGCTATCTCAGCGATAAATATCCACGCTAGCCAGCGATAATTATTCTAGCGCTAAGTGCGCTTAGCGATAATTATCGCCGGTTGTTGTTGATATGCCCCCTAGTGTCCTTGCACTTTGCTATCAAGAGGCCCCAGTTGAGAGTCTCATCTCTGGGAGTCCTGGTGTTTTAGCCAACCGCAGTTTGGATTCTGCAAATCTGCTGTGATGCAGACAATTTCAGAGACTTAGGCAACATTACATTTTATCTTTTGTCAAAGTATTTCCCATAATAATAAGGCAAATTTAGACCACTTGTTGTAGTTTTTCACTTCCTCCTGTTCATTTGTGACAGTGCTGTTAAATAACTGCCTGCAACAAGGTAAGAGTGGTGGGGGATTTCGATGGACAATGCAGAGTGAACATTAATTATTTATTTAATTTTCTCTCGTCATCGTCAGTCGAAATACACCCGGCCCACCCGGCCCCACCGCTTTTATCTGCACGGACTGCAGCTACATCCGGCCCATTAAACCCTGATAATCCCAGCACCAGAGCCCAAAGCATCTATACTGCTTTAGTGGGATATTACAAAATAAACATATATGGCAGTGGGAATTTCCATAGATTGAGTTGTATCTTCAGAGCAAAGACCTTGCCCAGAGAATGATGTGGTTGCCAACTCTGCCAACATTCTGATTATTTGCTGGATCGGGCTGCACAGTACTAGATGGGGTCCTGAAAATTGGGGTTCCATCCACTGACCTTGTGGCAGTTTTCACTCAAAAGAAAGTTTCCCGTCAAATTGTGTTGCATGAGTTCTGTGATTTTTGGCCAGATTTACCACTCACAAATTTTACATTTACAAAACACTGATAATGTTGTTTCGAAATTGTGAAAATTAGTTGTCAGATAATACTTCGGGGTAAAAATGGTTGACAACGATGCTAAATCCCAACTTCCAGAAATGTAAGTGATTGGGGGGGCCTCCACTCCTAAAAAATATTGTCAGGGGGGACTTTGCCTAAAAAAGTTTAAAGACCTCTGATCTACACAGTGAGACCTTCAGGAGGGGCTGGATGCCAGGAAGACAGTGCTGTTGGTCAGCCCGACTCCACTGAATAGTATCAGAAGAGCAGGCAGCAGTTTTTAAGTAAGTTCCAGTAACTTTAATGCATTCTACAGCATCAGCATTACCTACTGGCTTCAAATCTAGGTTTCTCTAAGTGAACGGTGTTCTAGACTTACATGCATGGAAATATCAAGGAGGACAGTCCCCTCCGAATATGCAAATGTAGTGTAAGCTTGTAGTGTTCAGCTTTTGGGGTACCAGGGGGTAACTTTAGGTTTCAGGTTGGGTGTGGGTTTTAGGGTGCCAGGGAGTAAATTTAGGGTTCAGGGTGGGTTAGTGATTGGGGTGCCAGGGGGTAATTTTAGGGTTCCAGGTGGGTATGGGTTTTGGGGTACCAGCTGCCAGGAGGTAATTTTAGGGTTCCAGGTGGGTATGGGTGTTGGTGTGCCAGGGGGTAATTTTAGGGTTCAGTGTGGGTATGGGTTTTGGGATGCCAGGGGGATAATTGTAGGGTTAGGATAGGATAGGATATATGCTTTTATAGCGCTCGAATGCCATGGTGTCTTGGCACTGGTGTATGTGAAAATGGTACAGTCTGTATTACCAGGGAGCTAGATCGAAGCGAACAGCCACGTTTTCAAGTCCTTCCTGAAGGACTGTCGATTTGGTTGGAATCTCATGGCTATTGGCATTTTGTTCCATAAATTTGCCGCACAGTTTGAAAAAGTTCTGCCGCCCCATCTTACCCGCCTAGTCCTATCAATCTGGAGGAGGCCTAAATTACTGGACCTAAGAGCATGAGCGGGTGTATAGGGTAAAAACATTTTTTGGATGTCCCTGGCCCCTCCCCATAAAGTGCTTTATGAACCAGGCCTAAGGCCTTGAATTCCGCGCGCTGCTGTACAGGGAGCCAATGCAATGCTTTGATTCCTGCCGAGGTTGATTGACCTCCAGGTATATTAGAAGCAGCCTTGCGGCATTCTGTAGGGACTGCAGTTTTCTCATCTGGGTTTTATCAATGCCCAAAAACAGGGCATTGCAGTAATCAAGTTTGGATAACAAGAGAGCCACCACCACAGTCGTTTGTAGTTCCTGTGAGATGAAAGGAAATAGCTTTCTCAAGGTTTTTATTAGAAAGAAGCAGGAAGAGGTGAGGCTGTTTACCTGCACAGAAACATTTAATTGGTCATCGAAGAGGACTCCGAGGTTTCTAATCTTAGGCAAGGGGCAGGGCCATTCCCCCGCTCCCACCAGCCACCAGGAGTCATTCCACAGGGATCGGCCCTGACCAAACTCTATGACCTCCATCTTATATGTGTTAATTTTCAGGAAGCTGTGGTTCATCCAGGTCATAATCTCGCTAAGGCATGCATGAAACCTAATAGCTGTATCTTCAGTAGGATACCAGGGCGAATCCATGCTTCCTGATGAGTCTGGCCAGGGGAATGACAGATGTTAAACATCATCGGGGATAAGGCCGATCCCTGTGGAACCCCACAAGGAAGATGGAAACTGTCTGATTGCAGACCCTCCCAGTACAGGCTCTGCTCCCTCCCCTCCAAAAACAATGTGAGGTGGGTCAGGGCAGTACCCTCGATCCCCACTTCCTTCAGCCGCTGCACTAACACTGTGTGGTTCCCGGTGTCAAAAGCTGCTGACAGGTCTAAAAGTACAAGGACTGCTCTACCCCCTCCGTCGACTATTCTACGGACCTCCTCCGTTACTACAATCAAGGCTGATTCGGTAGAGTGGTGCGACCAAAAACCATGCTGAGTAGAATCCAGCAGGTTATTGATGTCTAGATAATCAGTCAGCACCTTGTTCACTGATTTCTCCAGGATTTTAGCTGTTATTGGTAAGCCAGCAATTGGACGATAGTTCTTAGGTTCCGAGGGGTCTAGGGTGGACTTTTTCAGAATCAGCCTGATCATTACTTTTTTCCAACATACTGGGTAACTACCTGATCCCAAGACTTGATTGACTAGAGGGGTGAGTTTGTCACAAATTCTCCTAGCAGCCAAATGCATAATCGCGGGAGGACAGGGGTCTTTGGGTGAACCAGATTTTATGGAAACGAGAAGTTTGTGTACCTCATCGTTTGTAACTGTCTGAAAACATGCTAATCTGCAATGTATTGATACAGCCTCATCAGATGATTGACATGACTTATCCGGAACCATTTGAGTGTTCAAAAGGTCATTATAAATCACTTGAACCTTGTTCTGGAAATATAGGGCCAGTTTATTGCACATAGCTTGGTCTGGTTGAAAAGCATTAGCCTGCTGCTGTTTAGACAGCAGTGTGTCAGTTTTAAAAAGTTCCTTAGTGGAATTTCCGGCTTCCTCTATCTTAGTTGTGTAAAATAGTCTTTTTGTGGTAATGATTGCATCCTTGTATTGTTGGAGAGGAAGATTAAAGCTAGTTTTCTTATCTTTACTATAGTCTTGTCTCCAAAGACGTTCTGCTCTCCTGCAGTTTACTTTTAAACATTTCAGCTCAGGGCTGTACCAAGGTGACGAGGTCTTTAATCTCTTGACCGTCACTAATTTTTCAGGGTGGGTATGGATTTTGGGGTACCAGGGGGGTAATTTTAGGGTTCAGGGCGGGTATGGGTTCTAAGGGGCCAGGGAGGTAATTTTAGGGTTCAGGGTGGGTATGAGTTTTGGGGGGCAGGGGTAATTTTAGGGTTCAGGGTGGGTATGGGTTTTGGGGTGCCAGTGGGACAATTTTAGGGGTCAGGGCGGGTATGGGTTATGGGGTTTGGGGTGCCAGGGGGCTAATTTTAGGTATCAGGGAATGTATGAGTTTTAAGGGGCCAGGGGGGTAATTTTAGGGTTCATGTGTGCTCTAACTGTTGTCCAGTTTCAAATGCAGAATTCACCACTTTTTTTCTCCGCTTGGCCTGAGCATTACCCGATCCTGATTGTCTGCCATTTTAGCCCCGCCCCTATTGATTAACATTAGCCACGCCCCTTCATTTGCCAGGTTCGCCCCTCCCTGGAAACATTTCTGCGGACGCCCATGGACTGATTCCGCCTCTGAGGACGCCTCCTCCTCCTCTTCCCTGATGGCTGTCGCTGAGTCCCTGCTATTCCCTTCCCGATGACCAGCCGAGATTAAAATGTCAAAAGACAGGGAGTAAAGAGCTTAGCCGCTGGAACGGGATAATTTAAGAATCTGGTTGCTGCTTCGTACCCTTACCTGCTGTTGCTGCCGTCGATGTGCCGAGTAACGGAACTCAGCTGCGCGGTATTTGGAGTCCGCGCGGCGAGATGGCTTACATTTGGAGCGCTTTCAGTAGCGCCGCGGACACTGTTTCTTTGGCGTTTTTCCTGTGGGCTTGGAGGATGTGCGAGTAGCCGGGAAAAGCTGGGCTGTTCCTGTGGGAGTTTGCGCGGCTGTCGTGGAGGGGTGTGCTTACACTCAAGAACAGTGGCTCCTTCAAGGACGACCCGCCGTGGACGGGCGGGTGCCCTATCGACGGCAGCAGTGAATGCTATTGTCTTCGCAGGCGGAGTGGTCACGGACAGTGCAGGTGGGTTAGTGCTTCCACCAGCGATTGACTGTGGGGTTGTGCCCGAAGAGTTCTCTGTAAGTAATGGAGTGCCAAGAGATGTTCACTTACCAACCCTCAGGTGGGCAAGCCTGTGTTGAAACTTTTGCGTTCCGGCAAAGTTACCGCGTTGCTTCACTCTTGCGGCTCAGAGCCGCAATTCTGACTGCTCCAATGGTTGATGTCCTAAATAGGCCTGGGCGAAGCACTACGCTACGCTCGCGTAGTTTGCGAAGTTCGCGCTACTTCGCACTACGCGAACTGCACGTAGCACAGTGCGAACACGCGTAGCGTAGTGTTGCGTAGTGCTGCGGTCATTTTTTGCTTGCTCGCGGTCCTCAACGTCAAGTTGGCGACCGCGAGCAAGCAAAATGACATCCTGGCGAGACTTTTTCCTTGTTCGCGATCGCGAGCATGGAAAATAAACCTCCCGGCGAGATTCACAACGCGAGAAGGTCAGGTTTCTCATTGCGAGGGGTCGCGTATGCTCGCGACCGCTCGCGATGAGAAACTACCAGTTCGCGTTGAGAAAGCTGCAGCTCGAGGAAAAATCTACTCGAGCAGCAGAAAACTACAGCTCGCACTGTGCAAGATGCCATTTTCAATGATTGCACAGTGCCGGTTGCTTGTCCACACTGTGCAATCATTGAAAACAACATCTTGCACAGTGCGAACATGTTACTTCGCAGTTCGCGAAGTGCTACGCGTAGCTCGCGTAGTGCGAACTTCACTTTGCGTAGCTTCGCGAAGTGCTACTTCGCGAACTATGCCCACCCTTAGTCCTAAACGCCGCAGTTAATGAGGGTTGGGGTGAACCTGGAGACTCTGCAATAACACCTACCGTCTTCTCTGAAGAGAACTCTAAGAATAGTAATTCGAAATTGGGGATTTCTGCTGTGGCTGATGCAAGTATGGTTATTCCTGCCCCAAAGGCAAATACGGAAATGGATATATCTACGTCTCCTTCCAACGTAGTTGCGGGAGACATGTCGAACTATTCAGCACCTTCCAAAATTGATCTTACCCGGCAACTGTCGGGATCAAATAATGAGGACTCTACGGCGCTACTGAATAGCCCTTTGCACAGTATTACTGCGAACAGCCTGGGTAGCATTGAAAGTGATGGGACCAATATCGATATTGTCAGTGGAAAGGAGGGGGCTACTGGCAATCTCGAGTTTGATCTGGAATCTGCTTCTCATGGTATTGTCCAGTTCCCAGTCTCTCCGAGTACTAGTCGTCATTCAGATAATTGGGGGACTACTCACAGCCTTAGAAGCATTGTACAAGAATGCTTCGTGCGTAATAGCGGAATACCTGCTCCCAGTTGCATCCACTCTAGCTACAATTAGGTTCTATCACACTTTTTGCAAACCATAAATGCTATGAATCTATAACAGATCTGATGTGACCAACAGCAGTGGCTCATCTGCAATGGTGGAGGAGCGTCACCCACTGGCTCAGAACCAGGAGCTGAGAAATAAAATAATATTTTACTATTGTTTTATTTTTCAGCTGCAGACTCTGATCTAGTGTGGGTAGGGAGGGGGGCCTTTCCATGGGCAGGGGGAGGAGGAGTGTTGTGCTCTTCTAAGTGTGCATGTCTGTTTGGTCAACGATCCTAGGCCGGGCAAACAGACATGCGCACTTAGGTTTCTCTAACCCGGCTGTATTCACACAGTTGGGTTATAGAAAGGCACTGTGTCTGAGTAGAGCGTAAAACCAGCCCACTCAGGCCAATCCCAAATGCTGCTCTCAAAATATGAGAGCAGTGTCTGGATTGGATGGGAGTGTGTTGTCCTAGTGACTGACGGGAACAGAAGAAAGAAGGAGCACTGAAGCATAAGGTGGCAGCAGTAACAGGTAATTTCTTTTTTTTAAAATGTAATCCACCCCTGACTGGCCCCCTTCCTGTCTGACACTCCTGCTGCCCTGCTGCATGCCACTCCATAGTGGCAGTAACTACAATTGGTGTCCAATGTCAATGACTTTAGTCCCATTCCAGTTTCATAGCCATTTGTCAAACATAGCTTGCCTTATCACAAACCTGCTTAGAAGAAGAGCTACCTGGCTGTCAGTACCTTCTGCCTCAGAAGACGTCTGGTAAAGGACGAGTTTTCAAGAGACAGCTCTCATGAAGCAATCTGTTTGAGCATATAGGGGTCAAATAGAGGCTAATCTCCTGCTCCCTTTAAACTCACTGTGCTCATAGACAAGATTCTGTGGAGGAAGACGAGGTCGTTGGAAGGGTGTGTTTTGCTCTGAGCATGGAAGGGCGAGAGGAGACTGACATTACGGCTAGTCAAAGAGTAAGAGAAACAGTGGCAAGACTGCAGTCCTCCATCTGGCAAACTGGACCACAAGGCATCGTTGGATTATTTTTACCACAGTTCAACATCAGAAGCCAGGCAATTAATGATTCTGCTTAGAAGAAGGATGAGGTTGGGGGTCAAGGAAAAGGAAGATGGCAGACTGATTCCGCCTCTGAGGACGCCTCCTCCTCCTCTTCCCTGATGGCTGTCGCTGAGTCCCTGCTATTCCCTTCCCGATGACCAGCCGAGATTATAATGTCAAAAGACAGGGAGTAAAGAGCTTAGCCGCTGGAACGGGATAATTTAAGAATCTGGTTGCTGCTTCGTACCCTTACCTGCTGTTGCTGCAGTCGATGTGCCGAGTAACGGAACTCAGCTGCGCGGTATTTGGAGTCCGCGCGGCGAGCTGGCTTACATTTGGAGCGCTTTCAGTAGCGCCGCGGACACTGTTTCTTTGGCGTTTTTCCTGTGGGCTTGGAGGATGTGCGAGTAGCCGGGAAAAGCTGGGCTGTTCCTGTGGGAGTTTGCACGGCTGTCGTGGAGGGGTGTGCTTACACTCAAGAACAGTGGCTCCTTCAAGGACGACCCGCCGTGGACGGGCGGGTGCCCTATCGACGGCAGCAGTGAATGCTATCGTCTTCGCAGGCGGAGTGGTCACGGACAGTGCAGGTGGATTAGTGCTTCCACCAACGATTGACTGTGGGGTTGTGCCCGAAGAGTTCTCTGTAAGTAATGGAGTGCCAAGAGATGTTCACTTACCAACCCTCAGGTGGGCAAGCCTGTGTTGAAACTTTTGCGTTCCGGCAAAGTTACCGCGTTGCTTCACTCTTGCGGCTCAGAGCCGCGATTCCGACTGCTCAAATGGCTGATGTCCTAAACGCCGCAGTTAATGAGGGTTGGGGTGAACCTGGAGACTCTGCAATAACACCTACTGTCTTCTCTGAAGAGAACTCTAAGAATAGTAATTCGAAATTGGGGATTTCTGCTGTGGCTGATGCAAGTATGGTTATTCCTACCCCAAAGGCAAATACGGAAATGGATATATCCACGTCTCCTTCCAACGTAGTTGCGGGAGACATGTCGAACTATTCAGCACCTTCCAAAATTGATCTTATCCGGCAACTGTCGGGATCAAATAATGAGGACTCTACGGCGCTACTGAATAGCCCTTTGCACAGTATTACTGCGAACAGCCTGGGTAGCATTGAAAGTGATGGGACCAATATCGATATTGTCAGTGGAAAGGAGGGGGCTACTGGCAATCTCGAGTTTGATCTGGAATCTGCTTCTCATGGTATTGTCCAGTTCCCAGTCTCTCCGAGTACTAGTCGTCATTCAGATAATTGGGGGACTACTCACAGCCTTAGAAGCAACACCCCGGAGAGGTGGAGGACTCAGAAGGGAAAAGGCCCAAAACAAGGCAGGGCTGGGAAAGGCGGTAGAGGTTGTGGGGGTGGGGGTGGGGCCAGTACCAAGGCTCATTTATCCGAGGCAGAGGAACGAATGAAGGGGGCAGCGAGTACTACGAAAGTGAGTTTGGAGTTGAGCCCCCTATGGAAATGGGCCTCTTCAAAAGGGGAAGTGAGATCAATCGTTTCCAGATTATCCAATTCAGGAACATCTGGTCCTATCGCAAACAGAACTGCCTTGACTCGGAATAGTCAGCTAGATCTTGCTGCTGTCACCCCGCCCGCTAATTTCTCTGAGTCCTCGCAGGTTGCTGAAACAGTTAATGCAACCATTGGTGGTGTGCCGGCCTCAGACAGTTCTCAGAATGGGTCTCAGAATTTACCTCAGGAAATGGGTTCGGAGTACACTCACAAGGAAGGACCTGCTTCCAATATAATAAGTAGCCAATCCACGATTTCTGATCCTCCACTTCCAGCTATTCATTTATTGTGCAGAGAAGCTTTAGGGGGAGAGAGCAATCCTGATATGATCCTTCAGGATGAAGAGCAGGATGATGAGCCATCTCTGTCCAGAATCATGCAGGCACTTAAGTTCCAGAGAGCAGAGGCACAACAGCACTACACCCAAGCCAGGGCTGATAGTATTGAAATCAAAAAATCATTGTCGGAGGTTACCACTAAGGTGTCCCGCCTCATCTCTGAGGTCTCTGATCTCCAAAACAGGGTGACAGTAGTAGAGGAGGGTAATACCTTAACTATGAAACAGGTTAGTTCGCAAGAGTCACAATTAGTTATGGTTCAATCAAAGATCGAGGACCTTGAAAATCGACAGAGGCGTCTGAATTTGAGGATTTTTGGGATCCCGGAAGGTAGGGAAGGATCAGACCCCCGGGCATTTATTGTTGGCCTGTTTCAAAAGGCATTTCCGGATTTGGATGATTGGGACATGGACACTCAAGTTCAGAGGGCGCATAGGTCACCACTGTATGTCTCACATGATACTCAGTCTAAAAGAAACTTTGCTATGCCCATTTTGATTTTTCTGGGCAATTTTTTGCTGCGTCAGGCTATTTTTTTTAAGGCACGCCCTACAGCTCCTGTCAAAGTGGATTCGTTTTCAATTTTTGTGCGGTCCGATCTTTCAAAACCTACTATGGAAAAGCGGTGGCTTCTCCGTCAACTTATGGACCCTCTCAAAGCTGTGTGTTCACAGGTTTTGTTACAGGAGCCCGCTCGTCTGAAAGTTATTAAAGATGGTCGTACATATTTTTTCTTTAATGAGCAGGAAGCAAGAAAAGCTCTTTGTAAATGGCAATCCTTAGCAAAAGATTGATCTGTAACATTATTACAATATGCCATGAATATTGTTTTGATGTAGCTATTGTGGTAGTACATAGAATTTATGGGTTCTATCAATGTAATTGGGGGGGGGTTTCTGCTTTGTATAAAATGTTCTCCCTTTGGTAACACATTTTTGCGGGCTGGTTCGGGTGGAAGGTGGTGGCGAGCGCAGGGGGTCTCAGTGGGGGGTGGGAGTGGGGCGTTCTCCTAATGTTGTCATCCTAGGACAGCCTAGTGTGGGGTTGATTCCTTTTCCAAGGATACTGGGTGGGGGGTTGGTAATGGTAGGGGTGGGAAGAGTTGGGAGGTTCGGTTGTGTAAGGTGGGGGTTAAATGGCCATGTCACAGTTGGAATTGCACAGAAATTGTTTATGCAAGTTTGTTATTATAGTTTGTTTACAGATGGAATTGGAATTCGATGTTATATAAAATTATCTTATGCCGAATATTAAATTTATGAGTTGGAATGTCTGCGGGATGAACCAAGCCAATAAAAGACGGTTGGTTGCGGAAGAGCAGAAGGTTTTTAAGCCTGATATAGTGGGACTAGTGGAAACTCATGTGGCCTTTAAAGATAGAGACTATCTGAAACAGTTAGGCTACGAATTGATTGTCTGTACTTCTCAGTCAGTATCCATTCGGGGGGTCGCATTGTTGAAGACTAAACAATCCGAGTTAAGACTTTACGTAGACTGGCTGACCCTAAGGGAAGATGGGTGATTGCTCAGCTTACTGTCTGCAGCCAAAAAATGACAATATGTACAATTTATGGCCCTAACAATGATTATCCCGATCTGTTTTCCTATCTTAGCTCTGAATTGTGAGAATGGACTGGGGATCTTATTGTGATGGGCGATTTTAACTGTATATTAGATAAGAAAATCGATACCACAAATTTAAAAGCAAGAATTGGAATGGTTCAGGTGAGGGCAGCTATACAAGATTTGCTTCATCTTCATCAATTGGAGGACGCTTGGAGACTGCTAGTCCCCTCAATGCCAGTTTTCACTTTTTTTTCGTATCCGCATAAACAATACTCTAGCATTGATCTGATTTTTACTAAATATGTTTTGTTGGAGAACTCCACTATGGTGGTATGTCCTAAGATCACTTCGGACCATAACCCTATTATGCTTACTATACTTATTGGTTCTGATGTAGCTATACAAACCAGGGAATCCTCATTTCCGAGGCTTCTTCTTAATAATCTGGATTATATCACACACATACAAGAGGTCCTCAGGGAATATTTAGTAAATAATCTACATTCCACATCTCTTGCCCTGGTTTGGGATTGTTTAAAGGCATATGTGAGGGGGTCACATTCCAGTATATTGCTAAACAAAATCGGTCTTATCTTAATCAGCTCGACAGCGAACATAGGATATACATGAATTTAGAGCAGCAACATGCCCAATTAATTGCTTTGAAGAATAATGAGGAACGACGAATATATTTACAGATCATTGATATAAGAGCGAAGCTTGGCAGTGGCGTAACGAAACTTGAGGGGGCCCCCTGCAAAGCACATGGAGGGGGCCCCCCTTCCTTGGCGGCACGGTCCACCATCGACCACTTTGCCCTACCACCCAGAAATCTAGCGTATTTTGATTTGAAACCTCCAACATTTAAATGAAATGCCTCTATATTGTCTTTCTCTAAGTTCCAATGTGAAAGTGGGAAACACTCTTAACATGCAAGCTATGCCATTTGTATCAATACTGTCAAAAGCAGATTATTTAACTGAGGCAGCAATCAGAACAATGCCAAGGAGTGATCCTATCGTCTCAGGAACTGCCTTTGGCTGAAGAACAAAGAACAACTATGAAGGGTCTGAAATAGAATGGACAATACCTTGAAACTTTGAAAGACAAACCCAAACCTGCAATTCCATAAAAACTCGACTGACAATATACATGAGTAGTACACAAGCTATAACTCAGTATCCTGCGAAAGTCAAGTGAAGGAGACTGGTGAATTATGTGCATGCCACACACTAGCGACTGTCAAGGGTTGTGCATGATAATAACGTGAACTGAGGAAACATTTTCAATCATAATGTCTTTATTAGTAAGCACTGCAAAACAGGCAGGCAAAGAAGGCTGAGGAAGAAAACTGTTTGGATGCTTCAGAACATTGATGGAGATGTTTGTCTGTTTTAATTTATCATTTCTGCAGTGTAAACAATGTTAAATACAAGATTTAAGGTACACGTATTACAGACAAGTGCAAGAAACACCATAAATAACACTGCATGTAGTATAAAAACAAACCATATCAGCAAGTACCTAATGACAATCTATACACACTGTAGTTGTAAAGGAAAAGAAAAAGTGCAAATACTTTCAAAGTTCAAAATAAAGCAATCACCAGTCCAGCAATATACCAAAATCAAGCATGTTTTGTAAAACGATCCAGCGTTCTTCTTGCATCAAGGTGAAAATACTTTCAAAGAGCATGGTAAAATCAAGCATTGGCATGGCCAATAGGTCTCGCCTATGGGACCTTATAAGTGTTTAGTTATCCAGCACAATATCATTAGTGTAACATCATCAACTGTTGCATGGCAAAAACACTTCTAAGGTCCAAAAGGAGAGAACTATTGGCTCTGCCAATGCTTGTTTGTTTACGTGCTAACAAATTCTTGGGAGACGTATTAAAGATTGTTTTTTTGTTTAAGTGCTAACAAATTCTTGGGAGACATTTTAACGATTGTTTTTTGTTGAAGTGCTAAGCAAATGAACAGCCTGTTTTGGTATATTTCTTTTGAAGGTGTATGTTTTAGTAAACAGAGCACTCACCTTTCTTTTAAATGTCTTTGAATCATTTACAGTGCAGTAAATCCCTGTTTTTGACCCAAAACAGCTTTTGAATTCTTAAGCTGCCATGCAATTGTTCCACCTGAAAAAATGTCTTGAACACCAGTTACGTTACATGATGACACACGTTCATCTTTTGTTAGGCACAGGGAGATTAAGTGATTTGCCCAGAATCACAGGCTGTTCGGCGTCATTGCCGAGACTCAAACCCAGCTCCCCAGGTCCGAGGTCGAGCATCCTAGCCGTTAGGCCAACTCCTCTCCCCATTGCATAACGTCACTGATACATCACCAAATGCAGATATTCTTACCAAAATAAAACAATTATATATATCCCCGATGACATCACTGAGAAAAACCCCTGATAAACTGTTCTCTTAAACTCATTAATGACATTACATTAAAAATGTTGTTACTTTGACCAAATGTAATGGAACTGATGACGTGATTAAAACAATAGATATATGTTTTACTTATAACCTCACTAAAATGAACATTAACATATTTCACTGCGGCACAACTGATGACGTCACTGAAATGATAACCGTCCTATCTGCTCTACTATGACATCACATATCACAACACTACAGAGTTAATGTCCATATCTATGTGACATCACTGATGACTCACCAACTTAGAAGTAGATGTCATGTGACTCACTGAAGGTGTCAGTGAAAGCATCAAAACCTGTATTATCTCTGTAGCCTCGGGTTAAAAAAAATGTATTTACATAATTATTGTGATTCCGTGATAACATCTTAGAAGTGAAAATATTGCTGCACATTTCACTGATGCATAACTAATGACATCATCGTAGTGAAAGCCTGGATACGTGTTGTATGTAACACTGGAGTGAGCCAATGAGATGACAAATGACATTGCTGCAAAAGCACAAACAGCTGGGGATACCAAGGGGGCTGGTTGTTGACCGGCGATGGATCCATGTGTAAATCATAGTAGGCAGGGGGCTAGCGCTTTAGTGAAACTGCTCTGATAGCTGCTTCCAGGGTGTTTGCTTATCGTCACGTGTGTATCAAGAGAGGCTCTGATCCAGTGACCAGCGGTTTATACATGCATGTGCTACCCGGCCCAGAGCTACCCCACTCCCACCCCCAAAGCCAGGCCAAACCCCAACACTACAAAGAACAACACAACATGCAGATAATAGAGCGTCTTAACACACCCTCACAACAAGGCACGACATTGGGAAGACACGAGACCACCACGGCGGGAGGAGTGAACAGTGAACAGAATTGTTGATAATTCAGGATCGATGAGACTTGCATGATCTCGGCATTCCACCTTTGCCACGCTGTTTGATTTTGGGCAGACTGCAAGCATCAGACTTGTACAAGAGCAGTTTTGAGTGAAAAGTAATGCGGGGAGAAAGACTGCATGTAAACCAAGCGCGCCAATGCTGGGATGAGACTTCCGTGGTTTCAGCGCTCCACCTTTGCCACGCTGTGTGATCTTGGGCAGACTGCAAGCATCAGACCTGTACCAGAGCAGTTTCGAGTTAAAAGTGAGAATGCGCTGCGATAGTCACCGTTGGTTGGCCTTACATAAATACAAAATAACATAACATTGACTTTGCAGTCATGCTATTACTTCCAAGAACAGGGTGGAATGCATACATATGACGCTGTGACATCACTACAAAAGAACAGTAAGCACACGTCACAGTGACCGCAAGATGAGCACGCAACTTATTTTTATTCTAAAATAGAGGATCGTGTTCCACTTGACTAAAAGTCTTGGTGATGTTGGTAATTTAGGATCGATGAGACTTCTGTGATCTCGGCGCTCCACCTTTGCCACGCTGTTTGATCTTGGGCAGATTGCAAGCATCATAGTGAAAAAAAAAAATACGACATCCACGTTGGATGAGCGTGGGATTATGAAAGGGCGGGAGCTGCTCCTGTGAGCAGACTGTGCATTATCCCTAAATTCTTTTAAAAACTTAGAAAATGGGCTCAACCTGCTGCACGCGCCAGTTGAGTCGGTGTCAGCACTAAGCAGATATCGCTGGCTTTGTCGGCTCTGAACGTCCATATTTGCATAAGAAGGGCAGTTTGTTAAGAATTTGTCTAGTGGACTAGATATTAACAGGATTTTCTGAAGTGCCCCCAACCATGCCCTCTATTTGCATATTCATGAGTAAGCTGGGAGCAGCCCGCATTACACGGCTTTGTGTGATCTCGTGCTTTTGAAGAGATAATGAAAGAAAGTTCCAGCATCTTGGCCGTTCACAGTAAAACAGAATTTGCTTGCGCTGGTACAAAATGTTTACCACTGCTGAATGTGGGTGATGTGAACGGAGCCACGGGAAGTGCGCCGAGGATGAAAGCCCGGCATGTTTTTGAGTCTGAGCAGCGCGAGAAGTGGGACCTCAGCCTACTGTCAGTGTGCCGCCACAGGTACAGGGCTCATACAACAAGGGATTAGCGCGATTTGTGCACACCTCAGCGAAAACGCACAATTACCAGGCCTTACTGAGCCAAATGCACAAAAGCATTAGCAAACAAGCATTGGCCGTGCGGCAGTAAAAGTAACGCCACGCGGCCGTAAAAGCAAAAGTCATCGCGATCGCGATGAAAGCGAAAGTGATCGCGATGACACGCTAAAGCACGAGTTTTCAAAGTGCACGCTCGCGTGAACGCAAGCGCTAGGCCAGCCAGCAGCACTTTGAAAACTCACCTCCAAAATGTCTCTCCGAGCCAGCGCATGCGCTGGGCTCAGCGAGACCTAACAAGTCCAGCAGCTTCTCTCACAAGGACCTACCCGAACCACCAGACTGGGCTTTACTTCATAACAAACAGAGGCCTCAGACCTCTGTGTGTCAACACGGGCGGTATTTACAATATACTAAGAGTATAGACACGCCTGCTAAATTACAGATTCACCATTGCCTCCAAATGGCTCTATCGTCATGTGTGACACCGCCAGCCAGGCCTGGATTTTAAGCCAACAGCGATTTGCATTCTTGGAGTTGTGCTGTGACCATCCAAGTAAGGGGTTAAACATTCCAGCATGCAAAGTGTTGTTGGATAAAAGCTACGAATGGACACAACATGGTGCCAATGCCATTTGGCAGCTATGTTTTATACAAGCACAAGGGGATGTTTAATTTCCTCAACACAAGCAGCAGAAGTCTGGCGTCAAATAGCAAACACGTTGTGCGGAGAACCCAGAAACGTGCTGTGTGTAGCCCCCGTGTATGGACCTGAGGTGACATTCTCTAAGAGACCCAGTGGTAAAAGCCCACAGTTGTCTCTAATGCATGTTAGTGCCAGGCAGTGGTCGAAGTGGGGGAAAAAAAGTAGGGAAACTGTGGGAGGAGAATCAGAGGGCGGGAATAACCAATGGATTGGGTCAGTGGGCGGAGTGAATGGTGTGGCAGAAAGAGCAAAATATCCCAATTTTTAGTGTTCGTTTCCCATTTCGCTAACCGGTTACAGCTTATTAAATTATTTAATTTAACCAATAGATACACATGTTTATTTAAGGTTAAATATGTGTTATTGACATTAAAATACATTCACAAAGTGGGATACGTTTCCAATCACAGAATGTCCCAAATATCCTTAAAAGTGGAATCGCAAGCCATTTGTCTCCCAGCCCTGGAGTTTCTGTCATCAGCACTTCTCCTCCCTTTTTCCACAAGAGCAGTTCAAACATGAATGGCAAAATATCCTAGTTTGCAAATGTTTTCCACATAACTATGGCTTTGCCATATTTGCCACATAATACATCATCTGCTCCATAATCTGACGATATTAACTAATAAATTGTTTATAGCTTAAACACATCAAAAGTTACTAAAAAATGTGACTTGTGCTGCTGTGAAGTGGAGGGCCCTTTGCAAAGGTTGACTGGGCACCTTTCTCACTGCTGCAGTTGTATGTTCCATAAGTACTAATAAGGAAAAATCTTTGCAGAGACTCTTCGCATGTGTACAAATTTCAAAATAATAAAGTATCAGAAAATTTACAGCACCACTAATACCAGTGTAGGGTGTCAGAACACTTTATATCACACATATTACACAGAGACAATCATTCATATGTGTGTGTCACTGTGTAGGAAATGCTACATAAGACAAAGGACTACAAGGTGTAGGAGTCACATGACAACCATACTAGTAGGCAGCATAGTTTAATAGTGATTGGTCTGCAGAAACACAAACTCAGAATTGAAACCATAATACCATGGTTGGGGGTTCTCTTTAATAATCAGAATTGATTTCTACCCAAATTAACAATTTTTTGCAACATTAGGATAATAGAAGACTGGGGAAAAGAACATAACGCTCTAATTTATACCTTGAAGTTTGTATGCAGCTCTTAAATGACAGTTAATAGCTCACTGTTCTATGTTAGGATTTTAACTTATTAACTGCAAGTTACAATGGGGTCTCTCTGACAAAAGCAGTAACCCACTGACCTATTCACATTATGTGTACTTTGTGATCTGCATGGCACATGTTCTTAGCAGCAGACCCTCTGTGCAACCTTTACATGATTCAAAACGTCCACTAGAGAAAACACCATCTCTCTCTACTAAGAACATTAATCACTGGAATTAGTAACATATTTTTATTGTTGCGCAAAAGTGTTGGAGGCCAGGAAGGAGGCAGCAAGTGCTTTTAAAACCAGATTATACTTACAAACATGACGCCCCCACCTGAATTTAGTGCCCGGGGTGGTCGCACTGCCCTAGAGCCACCCTGCTCAAGGGTCCTGTGACCTCAGTGACAGAGTCACTGCCACTCTATGGTGTGCTGCTTCATAGGTCTGTCCCCAAGACTGGAGGTGAACGTCATGGATAGTGGTGGACAGGCCTTCAAGGTTAATCCACACTTGCCACCCCTAGGGTCCACCTGCTGGTGCTAAGACACCAGGGATTTTAAAATCTAGCGGCGCCATCTAAGGTGTAGCACAGGAATGTGCTCCCTCCGGAGAGTGGTTTGAGAGCCTGGTCATTAAGGCTGAACCTGGTTCACCAGTTCCACTTCAGCAGCTCTGACCACAGCTCCACATCCTCTCCCCCACTGAACACCATACTGCCCCACATAGAGAAACTTGCACTGCACTGACCTGCTATAAACACCTGGATGTGACGCAATTCTAATTACGCACTAGACAAGAGCAATATGCTGCCTAAAAAAAATAACATCCTAGAAAAAGCAAACACTCATAGGGAGTGCAAGATTAAGTAAAACATGTCAAATGTAAGCAGGAACAACATGATTATCTTTTTCCTTTTACACTCATTATTCTGGAATTAGTGAGTGCTTTTACATGAAAAGGTAAGGCCATGACTACAGGGCCCGGAAGCGACCTGTTTCAGTGCCCATTGCTTATATCTTTTCAAAACATAAGCAGTATGGTTTAAAAAGACCACATTCGGTAACACACAGTCGCTGTACACATTTTGGGGCATATTATCAAGGGCAATATCGCCGCTTTAGCGGCACCTTTTACCGCTAAAGCGGCAATATTTTTATCGCCCTATTGGCAAGCTGTTGCTAACAGCTGTTAGCGACAGTTTACTGGCAATAGCGTCCGTTTTTTTTGCCAGTTTGCATGTGAGCGAAATTTATCGCTAATGACATGCAAAGTAGGTGTTTCTCACTAAAACTAAATGGAAACAGTCGTAATCACAACTTCCCCCTATTATCAATGCCCGCGTTGCGATAAAAAAAGTTGCGCCAACCACGATTATCCCTGGTTCCTAATGCCTGATTGAAACCTGACTTAGACATCTTTTCAATGGGAGGTGGATTGTCAGGCTGAGACCACCTTAGTTTATTACCAAGGATTTCACTATCGCAGGAATTTCATCACTGGATGTCCAGCGATGATCAGTCATTTTGCTACTATCGCTGTTTTTTTTATCGCCTTGGAGATACGTGTTGCTAATAACGTGCTATCTCCGCGATAATAAAAAGCGATAGCCAGTGGTAAACAAATTGACGCTAAGCGCGCTTTTCGATATCTATCGCAAAGCGTTGCTAATTTGCCCCTTTGTTTTCCAATTCACCCATCAAGCAGGTATTTAAGTAACTCCAGGCAAGGTGCACTTTCCCACCCAGGGAAAACAATGTTGTTCAAAGAGCTAGGAGAAAACAAAAGAATCACTTCACTGGCAAACAGTGTAAAGTGGCGCTAACGTGTTTAGGTGTAACTAAATCAATCTGGCCCCCTTGCAACCACTCTGTCTTGCTTTAATTACTTATTTATTTATCACATTTGGAATGTTTTATTTCTCTCCACCCCGAGGCTGCACTTGTGTCAGAAAAAGACAACGTTTCCAGCAAAAATATTTATCTTTTTTGGATCCATTCCACAGGGGACCAAATAAACGAAAGGAGGAAAGAGAGGGTAATACCCGTTTCTGTTTCTTGAAGTCTCGGTTTTCACTAGCTGAGGAGCGAGACAGAGAGAGAGGGAAGACTCGGAGGCCTAGAGTGTGTGCACAGTTTAATTTATGGGGACTTGGGGAGGCCGTGCGCGCAAGAGCACTATTTAATTTGCGAAGCCTGAGGAGGCTTGCTTGCAGGCGCAGCTGTCTCCCTCGCTGAGAGTGAGGGGGCCCCTGGAGCTTGGGGGCCCCCCCGCACCGCGGGGGCTGTGGGGGCCTGTGTTACGCCCCTGAATCTTGGTAGAAGGCTTAAAGATAAAGCAGCTAGTAATTATCTTAAGTTTAGAACTAGGCAGTACGAGTACGGAGAGCAGGTTGGACGAGTTTTGGCCTATCAACTAGCTGATCGAAGAGCTAAGGTTTACATCAAGAAAATTAATGGGGCAAACGGTGTTGTTTTTTCGAAACCGCAAGAAATTGTGGAGCAGGTTAGGATATTCTATGCGGATTTGTATAATGAGGCAAGTAGCTATAATTCTCAATCGGCTATAGCTTATTTACAAGAAAGTGGGCTACCTCTGCTAGATCCTTCTCAAACCTCGATTCTGGAGGGAAATGCCGATCTAGCAGAGCTTAATCTTGCAATTGGGGCCTTACCCACTGGTAAAGCAGTGGGTGAAGATACCATTCCACTTGAGTTTTATTAAACATTCAGGGATGTTCTGACTCCAGTCCTTCTTGAACTGGTTAATGAGATACTCGATGGAGGTGATTCCCCTACCTCGTGGAACAAAACTAATATCGTTGTTTTTCCTAAAAAAGGTAAACCACCCGATAATCTGAGCTCATATAGACCAATATCCCTAATTAATTCAGATGCCAAATTTTTTTCAAAGCTTTTGGCATCTCGCTTAGCTCCTCTGATTCATTTGTTAGTTTCAGAGGAACAGCATGGCTTCATTCCTGGTAGGGATACTGCTGCACATATAAATACTGCTATAGCCGCGTTTGATATTGCCATCCATTTGGATCAGCGAATTGGTATGCTGATGTTAGACGCCGAGAAAGCCTTTCGATCGGGTGGCCTGGGGTTCTTTGTGGTGTACAATGGTTTCTTGTGGTCTCGGTCGGAGGTTTGTCTCGGCGGTTCAGAAACTTTATTGCAAACCCACCGCCGTAATTAAGTATAGCGGTTTTGCTTCATCCTCTTTTAGTATTTTTCGGGGTACACGGGTACACGTTCACAATAAGCTTATCTCACCAGTTTTTTTTAATGGTATCTCTTTAAAAGTCACTGCTTATGCAGACGACATTGCTGTTTTTTCCACAAGGCCAGCAGAAGCTATTACAGTGATAACCCAAGAGGCGCAACGGTTTGGGTCCTTCTCTGGATACAAACTTGATTTAAATAAGACACAGTCAATTCTTAATTTTACACCGATAGCAGCCCCATCTTCGTTAGGCATCACAGCATCGGCTATGTATTTAGGTGTGTGTCTTAGTTCTCGTACTGATGACCTCTTTGAATTAAATTATACACCGCTGTTGAAAAAGGTCACTATCGATTTTCGTGGGTGGCATAGGCTACCACTGACCATTATCGGGAGGTGTAATATAGTTAAGATGAATATACTTCCTAAATTTCTCTATTTCTTCCGCGCCATCCCACTAAGAATTCCGGTGACCTTTTTTAAGCGATTGGATAGTGTTATTGGAAGTTTTATCTGGGGTTATCGGAGAGCGAGAAGAGCTCTTAGATATATTAAGCTGTCTTTTGAGCAAGGTGGTTTTAAACTTCCGGATTTCCGAACCTACTTCTGGGCTGCCTTTATTAGTCGGATTCAGTGTTTACTTAAGGGAACTGATGCGGGTAAACCTTGGCTCGCGTATCAGCTGGCATATGGCTCAAACACAGGATTTTTATTACATCACATGCTAGACCCGAACTACTACAAGAGAGTTCGATTTAAGATCATTCGGCATATTTTTCATATCTGGCAGGACATATGCAAAAAATTTAATTTGCCAGAATGGCATGAATTTATCTGCCTATGGGGTAATCCGAGGCTCCCTGGTATTTTTTCTGATTCAGTTGGGCGAAGTTGGCAACAACAGGGTCTTACACTGCTGGGGCATCTATACGATGAACACGGCTTTAAGTCCTTTCAATCACTGACAGAGGAATTCGGGGTAACCCATAACTCATTTTTTAAATACCTACAAATTAGGAATTTCTTTATGCAGGGGGAAGGCCTGTCGGCTCTCTCCTCTACAACAAAGGCTCTTCGGGTAATTTTTAAAAATGGGGGGCAAGGTCTCATAGGGAGAGCATATCGATGCTTTATAGACGTCTCAGGCGATGATGTTATACAGGTTACAGTCAAATTGAATAGTATGTTTGATATTGAGGTGACTCCTCATGAGGTTTCAGAATCATTGGCTAGAATTAGTTCCTCTGTCACTTCAATTAACTTAAAATTGCAACAACATCGTATCCTGTTTATGCTGTATTATACTCCAAAGGTAATTTCTAAATGGGCCGCGTTGCATAACTCTTTTAAGTCCTACTGCCCTAAGTGCATTGAATTTGCCGTGGATCTACGTCACATGTTTGTTACATGCCCCAAGCTTGCTGCTTTTTGGCATAAGGTTGCTCTGGAGCTGAGTAAGATAATAGGTAAAATTATAGTACTATCTGAGAAAGAAATCTTACTAGGATCATTGTCGGACACAGGTAATGTCTCAAATTCTTTGGTGTCAATTTTTATTGCATGTGCTCGTTTGAGTATCGCTAGGGTATGGATAGAAAAATCTAGTCCTAATATTGCTGAATTTTGGTTACTATTGAGGGGGGTCTATGAAATGGAATTGGCACGTGCTAAAGCAAGGGGATTGCGTTCGATGGTTAAATTTGGCAGGCTTTGGTCCAGCCTTCAGTGGGGCTAATAGCATTTATTTAAGATTTGTATTGTTTGTTATGATATCTTCTCTGTGTTTAGTGCTTACATTCATCTGTAACTATTGTAACTATTGTATGATTTGGGATGATAATATGATATGTCATGTATATTTTCTATCTATGTCTTGTGGCCAATAAAATAAAAAAAATTAAAAAAAAGAAAAGAAAAAGAAAAAGGATGAGGTTAAGTAGGAATATTTTCCATTTCTAAGGACATATTTTAATTGATGCTTGTTAGCGTTATAAAATGCATTACAATTTCTAAATTCAGAGTGCTGCTTGGAACACAGGAAGCATCAAGAAGACTGCCTGTTAGAGAATTCCTGCCTGCCTTCAAAAGAACAAGTATCAAGTAAGCTATACTTTTAATCGGGTTTGAGGAGAAAAGTCTCAAGATCTATGAACCTGCAAAACCAGATGGGACTAGCCTTTGACTGGAAGTGGGGAATGCCCTTTTATTGAAGAGCCATGCCTTTACATTTCTTGAAAATTCTGGGACCTGTATGCAACTTGTGAAGAATTTACAGAAGTTGATACTAATTCTGAAACTTTGGACTGTTGTCTTCATCCGCCATTTTGTTTGAATTTTGGGGAGACTTGTGTCTTAAGTACTTGAAGAACTAGAACAAAGCTATTTTTCCTTCTGAAAGTGTGGTAAGGGATTTACTGTCAGAGGAACTAGCAAGGCATGCGCAGCTTTTGGAAACAGCTAAATCTGTAAAAATTTCAAATGTAAACAATTCAACATAATAAAATATTGTAAACAAAACTGTACAACTAGAGGGTGAAAACATATCTGAGCGCATCATAATAAAATAAGCAAAAGCTAAACCCAACACAACAACTACAGAACAAAATAACCTTGCAGCAAAACAGTACAAAAAACAACAGAACACATCTCCACATGCCAACAATTCACAAACGTTCTACTTACACATCCCCAGCTATAGAATCCTGGTTTCATGATAAAATGGCAAAAGGTGTTTGGAACAAGCAAGTATCTTAATTTGCGAACAAGACATGAATCGAACATTGCCTGAACCTTGGACTCAAGCAACTGGTGAACACCCCCACCCACTACGCCGGCCACACGCTTGACCCCGTCTTCTAATCCAGCAAACACATCTCCTTCAGCCACTCTACCGGACTTCATTGGACTGACCACAGCTGCGTCCACTTCAGCTTCAGAAAAACCATGACCCACCACCACCCGCAACAGGTTCCCCGCAGGAACTGGAACAAGATCACCGCCGACCAGCTCACCACCTCCCTCAGCCAGAACCCTCCCACCAGCACAACGGACCCCAACAAAGCAGCCAGCAACCTCACCCAGTGGATAACCAACTGCGCAGACGTCCTCGCACCACTGAAAATCCCCCCCAGCAGACACGGCAGCAAGATAGCCTCCTTGTTCACCGACGAACTGAAGTACTCCAAGAAGAACTGCCGCACCCTCGAGAAAGCCTGGCGCCACGACCAGACCACTGACAACATGACTGCCCTCAAACACGCCACCCGCGAACACCACCAGCTAATTCGCACCACCAAGAAGACAGCATTCAAAGAACGACTGGACAACAACGCCCACAACAGCAAGGAACTCTTCAGCGTCGTCAAAGAGCTCTCCAACCCCAGCGCCGGAAACAACGACATCGCTCCCTCGCAAGACCTCTGCGACTCACTCGCCTCGTTCTTCCACCGCAAGATCGCCGAAATACACAACAGCTTCGGCGCACCAACCACGCACCAGCCACCGAACCTGCACCCCCCACCACCACCCTCTGTGCCTGGACCCAGGTCAGCACCGAAGACACCACCCACACGATGAACACCATCCACTCCGGATCCCCAACCGACCCCTGCCCCCACCATATCTTCAACAAAGCCGACTCCATCATCGCACCCCAACTCCGGGACATCATCAACGCCTCCTTCAACACCGCCACCTTCCCGGAGAGCTGGAAGCACGCTGAGCTCAGCGCCCTCCTGAAGAAACCAACAGAGGACTCCACCGACCTCAAGAACTTCTGCCCCATCTCGCTTCTCCCTTTTCCTGCCAAAGTCATCGAGAAGAACGTCACCAGACAGCTTTCCGCCTTCCTCGAGAAGACCGGATCCCTCGACCACTCGCAGTCCGGCTTCCGAGCCAACCACAGCACTGAGACCGCCCTCATCGCAGCCACCGACGACATCAGATCCCTGCTCGACAATGGGGAAACAGCGGCCCTCATCCATCTGGACCTCTCTGCAGCATTCACCACCGTCTGCCACCACACCCTAATACAGCGCCTCAGCAACATCGGAATCCAAGGGAAGGCACTGGAGTCGATCATCTCGTTCCTAGCCGGAAGAGCCCAGAGAGTCCGCCTCCCCCAGTTCAGATCCAAGGCCTCCGAAGTCATCTGCGGCGTACCACAAGGATCATCACTCAGCCCGACCCTCTTCAACGTCTACATGAGCCCCCTCGCAGCCATCACACGCCAACACAACCTCAACATCATCACCTATGCCGATGACACCCAGCTGATCCTCTCCCTCACCAACGACCCAGCCACCGCCAGAACCAGCCTACATGAAGGGATGAAAGACGTCGCTGAGTGGATGAAGAACAGCCGCTTGAAACTGAACTCAGACAAAACGGAAGTCCTCATCCTCGGACCTTCTCCTTCCGCTTGGGACGACTCCTGGTGGCCCCCTGCCCTGGGCAGCGCACCCAAACCAACGGACCATGCACGCAACCTGGGCTTCATCCTGGACTCTTCGCTCACGATGACCAAGGAAGTGAACGCCGTCTCATCATCGTGCTTCAACACCCTGCGTATGCTCCGCAAGATCTACCGATGGATCCCCACCAAAACCAGGAAGATGGTCACCCAGGCCCTCGTCACCAGCCGCCTGGACTACGGGAACACCCTCTACGCCGGAACCACTGCCAAACTCCAGAAAAGACTCCAGCGCATTCAGAACGCCTCAGCATGACTCATACTAGACATCCTGCGCCGAAGCCACATCTCCGCCCACCTAAAAGACCTGCACTGGCTCCCCGTCAACAAAAGGATCATGTTCAGACTCCTCACCCACGCACAAAAGGCTCTCCTCGACACGGGCCCGAAGTACCTCAACAGCCGCCTCACATTCTACACACCCACCCGCCAGCTCCATTCCGCCAACCTCGCCCTCGCCTCCATCCCACGATTTCGGAAATCCACCATCGGAGGAAGATCCTTCTCCTACCTGGCAGCCAAGACATGGAACTCCCTTCCCACTCACCTTCGGCGGACCCAGGACCATCTCTCCTTCAGGAAACAACTCAAGACCTGGCTATTCGAGCAGTAGCTTCCCCCCTCCCCCTCAGCGCCTTGAGACCCTTACGGGTGAGTAGCGCGCTTTACAAATGCCGATGATTGATTGATTGATTGAGTAACGGACCCCTCTCCCCCAGCGCCTTGAGACCCTTCGGGTGAGTAGCGCGCTATACAAATGCTATGATTGATTGATTGATTGATTGATTGACATTTGATGGTGAGATATTGAAGGGCTGTCAATAAGAAGCAACACTCAAACTGATCTGTGCCTCTTATATGAGAAAGGAAAGTGATTGATCCACAGATTTCAAATTGCAGGTTGGTTTTAGTGATGACATTGATTACAATATGATACACACTACATGGACAATCCCCGCTGCCCAGATCACAATATGGAGTACACACCACATGGACACTCCCAGGTGCCCAATCTCTGTTATGTAGGTTTTGCTGTCTGTTGTATTTGTTCAGCACTGTTCTCCTATGTTTGCATATCGCAAAACGCAGTGCCGAGTACATTTGCACTTACTTATCAAATTATAGATACAGACATTTTTCCCACATTTTGGTTATTTTTTGGCCTTTTCCTTCGAAACCCGTTTTTGATGCTGCTGATTACACCTGCTGGAGCAGCATCGCCTCCGGCCACAGCTCGCATACAGCAGGATGGCCTTCTAATGCACGTCCACCTTCACTGAGTGCCACAGTGTCCATAGTAGGCGGTGGGCCACATACTGATGCCTCCTCACACTTAAAATCGGCACAGTCCTTCATTTAACACACTTATCCTTCACATTCACAATTTGGATTTAAAATATGAGGCACATTTCTTTCTTCATTTTTTAACTTCTTTTTGGTGAAGCCTAAAGCACAAATGTACCTTTTTACTTGACACAAAAGTATCTTCATTATCATTTATAAGGCAACCATTTACTATATTAATAGAGGCACATGTATTGGGAAATCCTAATACATTTAATTTCCCATTCCTATTGACCCTGCTGCGGCTGGTGAATGTGCAAGTGGTGGGCCACTATTATGCAGGCATAGTCAGCATGTTACCAAGAGTGCGCACAATATGTCACTGAGGGGCTACAATTGTGTCTACGAAAGGCAGCAGATCCCTAAGGCTGTCCATAAATGTGCTAACGGTGCTCCATTATTGTGCCTAGCTAGCCAGCATACAATGCTCATAATATGTCACTGATGTACCATAAATACTATAGACATAATGAATGTGTGGGTAAGAATTCACACACTTATGGTACGCATGACCCACTACTTTCAAGGATAGGCATATATTCCCTCCCTCCCAATGCCAAGGGTGTGCCACTGTTATGCAGGAATATTCATCATGGAACAGTGAGTGCCAACAAATGTATCATGGATTGGGCACTATTATTCAGGTCTAGTCAGCATAC
The DNA here is from genome assembly GCF_964204655.1 of Triturus cristatus. Lineage (NCBI taxonomy): Eukaryota > Metazoa > Chordata > Amphibia > Caudata > Salamandridae > Triturus > Triturus cristatus. The sequence goes on from NC_140590.1 coordinate 1,806,533,325, forward strand.
TACCAAGATTGCACACGGTGTCACTGATGGGCTGATAATATGCACCACACTCAGCTTTACACTAGGAATAGCCACAGCATGGGACCCATGACCCACCGCTCAGCCAGGAACAACGAGCATGTTTTAAAGAATGCTCACTGGTGGACATACATGATACAAGGTTTCAGCAGCATAATGCCAGCATGGACCACACATAGTCCAGGGAGGGGTCTGTATTCTGCAGCAATAGCAATCCTGTTACCATTATTAAGCCTGCTACTTTTTTGCAGGAATATACAACATGTCACTAGGGATGGCTGCACTACGTAATGGATCGGTCGCATTATGCCAGGGTGAGCCCAACTCCTTTCTTAAGACACAGACATCCTCTCACCCATTAGTTGGCATATATTCACTCCCACATTCTCACTCCCACATTGGCACATACTATCACACACATCTTCATTCTACCTTCACTCCCTACACCTTTCTTGTTACCTTCCTGAAGAATTCAGTGATCCTGCATTACAAGACCGGTGGCCCCAGACACTCATCTTTCTGGATTGAGTCATGCTGGGCGGGGGCAGTTGCTGGCCTGTGGAGAACGATGTTGAAACCAGCTCCACCCCATGTGGTGCTGCGGCTTTCCATCACTCAGGAAACTGAATGAATCCCATTGCAGTCTCCATCTCCTAGGCCCTACTACTAAATTCTATGCATTAAGCTACATCTATGTACATTCGGTACCTGTAAATACTTTCAGTATCACTGTCAAAAAACAGCAAGATCCCCAAAATAACAACCTTCCCCACCTGTGCCAGACAAAAACAACATCATATAAAGGTGTGCCATTTTAAATAACGCAGACCTACTGGCTTTGTCAAGGAGTCACCAGATCAATATATAAATAGCCGATCCCTACCTTAATAAAATAGTAATCTAAGACTTAACATTGAAACCAATAGAATCCAAAACCTTATTCAAATATACTCTTTCTTAATAACATCCATTTCAATGTATGTCAATATCCATTTAAATGCAGCAGTTTTATTCAAAACATCAATAACGGTGTGTGAGAGTATTTCTTTAGCACTCCTCATGCCACATAATACAGCTGTAAAACCATCCACAAATATAGCTGGAATCATCTTCTAGACAGCAAAAGCTCCGGATATGATATTGCTTAAAAACATCTTAAACTTTTCCAGGGGACACATTTTATAGGTCCCAGAAAATTTACAGTTAATTCAATCAATAATTTCTCGGGGGCTGCTCCACTCCATTCAGCACCCCACACCACTCTGAAAACATGTTGCTAGTTCCCCAGCCAAGATTGGAGCACCACAAGGTCGAACAAAGTGTCTTAATTAGCCCACAATTAGAATGATGGGGCAAGCCTAGCCATGAGCAAAGAATAATAAATGAATGTCTCCAGTCCCTTTCAAGGCCCCATGCCACTTTCTCAAATTTTGTGGGTGGGATCCCCAGTCCCCCGCAGAACACCCACAGCTTAGCACATTGTTAGTGGTCCACTAGGTAGCTCTAATGCCTCCCAGGCTCTTGCAGCCCCATGGCTCTCCACATGCAGCCTCTATCATCTGGGGCCACATGGGAGCTGGCTACATTTCTTTCTGATTCCATCAGGTGGGAGCACCCTTTCATCTTTTCTCCCACCAGGCAGAAGTAAAACTTGGGGTGGTGAAACTCACGGAGTTTCACTCCATGGAATTCTGTGTTGTGCTATTGTGATGATTTTTAGTGCCAGGAGCTTGTCCCACACAGTAAAATCAGCACAAATGGGACCGTGTGGCACTCCAGAGGATGCTGCTTCTTTGTGCCACACAAGCAGATTTTCTATTTGAGAGGCAGCTTTCTCAATGCAAGTGGCAGTTTTCTCAATATGAGCGATACCGACCTGCCTCAACCACCTGCATTGATAAACCCCAACGAGGCAGTCTAGCACTCGGTTTTCTTGCTTTAACTCACACTCGCAAATCTAATTTTGGCACTCCACAAGTGAGAAAAAACTCCAGTGGAGAGGAGTTTACCACCCTCCCCTAAGAAAAACACAGCTTCCTCTGTGGGCAGAGTACTGTGTCTGAAATTATCACTCTGTCCTAGGGAATGGGGTCCCCAAGACAGTTCAGCATCAGTCCCTGGGGATGAGATCCCTGTGGGCAAAGTTGCAATGAGTTGGCCCTTGACCACCTCTGCAAATAAAGAAAAAACATTACACTAACTCCCAGACCCTGGACTACTCCAGAAGCAATTTAACAAAAAATGGGGTCCTGCCTTTTTAAAAGTTGTTTGCCACTTCTGTGGTACACTTGCAAGGGACCACTAAACAATAAAAAGAAAAATTTGACCCGGTGGAATCCTTCTTGGAATCCCACTGCAAGGTGGAATGTTCTGGATACCCCTACCCTGTCCCCTTATGTCCTTTTTGACAAAAAAATTCAGGACAGGGTATCAAGTCCCCGAGTCCTGTAATGGCTGCTGCATTATTTCTTGTTATCTTGCAGCCGGCCAATCAGTGTGCTGGAACCTCCTTTAATCATAAAGCTTGAATTTTGGAGTTTCAGTGTATCAGCAAATATATGTTAAAACTTTAAACCTTAAATTTATAATTTTTGCGATTACCTATTTTGCAAATGCAGATAGGAAATCACAAATTGTGAATCCCTAATTGCGATGCATTATGCTTTCGCAAATTGAATTTTCACAAAAATGAATTTCAAATTACCATCAACTTAAAGTTGATGGTAAGTTGCGTTTCCTTTGAAAAACGCACAAAAATGCATTTTTCAAAGTCAATGTGGTGCACTCACATGCCCTTAGGGCATGTATGTTCACCACATGTGCATACTTACCTTTGTTGGGGGTGCATCAGGGTGGCCTTTTGGCCCCCTTGCACCCTTGAGATTGTATGCGCAATTTGCGATTACCTAATTGGTAATCGCAAATTGCGATTGCTCTCCCATTCATTCCTATGGGTGTCTGGGCCCATAGCAATGAATGGGAAGGCATTCCTTAAATGCGAATCGCAATTTGTGATTCGCAATTAAGGATTGTATAGGAATCGCTATTTTGTTTTGCGAAACCTACATGCATAAGGAATAGCGATTCCTAAATAGCGATTTCTTCAGAATGGCTATTAAGGAATTGCTATTCCTTAGCTTAATGCATGTGGCCCCTAGTTCCCTGCCAAATTTGGTTTAATTTTGCTCAGGTGTTTTGGATGTACTGCTGTTGAAAGGTCCCCACATATTCCATGGAGAAGAAATGTTTTGGGAAGAAGCTGAGAAGGATGATGTGAAGATTCATCAAATGGTGACAACGTTTTTAGCAAAACAAAAAAATGCTCTTTACATTGAAAGTCTAACTTAATTTTAACTACATAGTGGTGACTGCCACTGTGTAATCTCTCTCTTTCTCTCTCTCTCATTGTTAGGTATGGTAAAAATACTGAGAAACTCATTTAAAAAAACAAAGGTTAAAGATAGGTAAAAATGTAATTTAAAACATACCTTAAGTGAATTTCTATGTTTTTTTTAAATGTAAAGTAAGTTATTATGACCATGGCTAACTATACAGCCTCTTTAAACTTTGGCTTTCCAGAGTATGCTTCTTTTTTATTGTAATGTAGGATATTGGTATAAATGATGTAATATAAAAGGGTAGAAGCAGTGCATGGTGGTTTGGTGAATTATAGTTGTGTGGTTAAAGAGCTGAAAACAGTGTGTATGGAGGAGGTCTAGTTATAATAAAGAAAAGGTGGTATAGAATTGTAAATGTAAGGTATGAATACAACTTTTAAGTTTTTTTAATTTGTGTGTACTTTAAGTTTTGTTTGTATACAAGGAAGAAATAAAGTTATTTGTATTTAAATGTGGTGTGTACATTATAAACTTAAGGAATAACTATAACTTTAAAATTACAAATGGTTGTGTAGTTCAAGTTTGGGTTGTATAGACAGAATAAAGAAAGTTTTCATAATATAAATATATATTAAAGTGACGTTACACCTCTGATAACTTTGTCTTTCAGCATTAATTTTCAACCATGTCATCCCTCATATTGAGCTATTTGTTTACTATTCCTCAAGACAGGAGAGTTAAGGAGACGTTGGCAGCAAACATTCTATGCCACATCAAGCATCCTGCTTCTTAATAAACACTTACAACTCACTTTAGATCATAGTCGTGGTGTGTCCCTCCACCTTCATCGACATGTGGAATGCCTGATATTACATCTGAAGCCTCTGCCATAACACATATCAGGGTGCTGTTCACCAAGAAGCTAAATAACTCCTTCCCTTTCAGATGTTTCACTCCTCTCTACATCCTTGAATAACTGTAAATAAATAGCCTCTCCTGTCTTACAGCTGTGTATGCTTTGGAGGGAACCAAGTAGGACCTTGTCCGGGAGCCTCACTGCTTTGTCTAACACAGAGCTTGTCAGTTTGAAGACCAGTCATGAACATTCAGGTATCCATTACACACAATCAAGACTGCTGAGCTCTACCCACGATAATGGCCAGTATGGAATGTAAACACAAAAGAAAAACTTACAGGACATCATCTACCTGCTGTCCTGAGAACTGTGCATCAACAAGGGGAGCCTTCAATTACCAGGACACATCATGCTTATTGTGTTTAAAAAAAATGGACGTTTTGCAGTTGTAGATCTGGCCCTTGTAGCTCCAGGGACTGTGTCTCTGGAGAGCTTCCTGCAGAGTGAATGCTGCCTAAGCTTCATATAAGCAGGTGAGAGAAGAAGGGAGAGAGAGGATGGAGAACACATCATGGTGAATGTCATGGATGCTGTCCACCCTCTTCTGTAGTTTGCAAGTTTAAATGTACTGTGGCCTAAAAGGAATATCCTCCTTCTCCACTTCCTCTTCTTTGCATGACTCCTCATCCTCGGAAGATGTACGACTTACCAATTCTTAGATGACAGTGTTCGCACAGTAAGTGCTGGGAATCTATTTCAGCTGCTAACCTTCTACAACATGCATTAATAATGGATTATTTACAAGTGGTATTAACAGTAGTGTTCAGGGAGCGGTGTCAAAGGCTATTTATGTCTCTACCCACACATGTACACACATTAGGCAAATGACCTTCCAACAGCGTGTCATCAGCATGTCATCAGTCAAGTCATATTTTGCTCATCTTAGAACAGGTTCCTATCCAGCAAAGTCACCAACGGCATCAATGTGCTAGTTATCAAGTCCACTCCCTGACATTCACTTGACCTCTTCAACGAGCTGTAGCGCTCAACAGGTGATGGTTATCAGCTAGCGCCAAGAGGATGTGCTGCATGTTCCATCCAGTGCTGTGATGGAAGTGGCTTGTAAGCCATGAGGCATTGTAATCTTTGTTCAAGTGACACAGTATGTGAAAAGGGTGAACAATGGCACTTGCAGCTGCTGGTGTGACAGTGGCACACCAATAGAACATGCAAAGAAAAGGCTGGCATGGAAGTTGATCTCTCTGGCACATGTCTTCACATTACATACAACAATGATCTGGGGTCATGTGCACCACAGGGTTCATGCATTGTGAGCCAAGGCTTAAGCAAAAATCAGGGTAATACCATTCTTGGGGGTCAAAGTACCTTTTCGGAAATCACTACTCTTCATCTCCATTCCAATGGTCCATCGCAGCAGACTTTCTGTAGGAAAGAATGTGCACTGGGGAACAGTGTGCAGCAGCCCTAGCCCCTATTGCTGGGATTTTTAACATTCAAGATGAAGGTAAATACTTGTGCTGTTATGAACATGTAGTCAATGCTTTGACGCCTTCTCTGAATGATGCAGCACAAAAGTGATTGCATTGTACACAATCAGCTCACACTTACCTAGTTATAAGTTCCCTTTAAATCAGATGGGAGATACAGGCTGGTACCTCCCCATGTGACAAAGCAGATAGTGAGGTAAACTCCCCAAAATGGGTGACGAGGACTAATTCCATGTTCTAGATTTGAATAGGAACACCTGGCCGATGGTCTTTATTGCGTGCTATAGAAGTGTGGAGGGGAGAAAATTAGTTACCAATTATAAATTTCCCTTTCCCGTCTGACTAAAAGACCACAGACTCTGGATTCAGGTTTGTTAATTTATTACAGAGCCAAAAATAATAGAATATAGACACACCTCAAAATCAGAGTATAAAGATACATGAACACTAATACAGTGCCCAATCCACATATATAGTTAATTTGGCACTATAGGCACAGAACAATGAATTCCAGAATCAGAACACAACTGAGTAAAGAACCCTGCATCCAAATCCATTTTTTTTTTGTATTTCCGGAAATAAAGAATAAGCTGTCCCTACTCTACTTCTAAGGTGGCATCCCTTCCTAATTTCTCAGAAGAATTTCCCTCAAAGGTGCCAGCACTTGTTGACTTCCTAAGAAGTGCACTCACGTTAAATGGGTCAAGTAGCGAGAATCTACGGAGCTCGTTCTAAGATGCTCCCTTTCCTCAGTCAAACGCAGAAGTCCTGTAAATCTGTCCTTCTGCCTAATACAAAAAGGCAAAGTTACACACCTGACAGGTTACATGGTAAACTATTCCGTGAACACCTTGAGTAACTTTCCACAGACTCCAATTAATTTGAAGTCTTCTCTGAAATAACGAGGTTGAATTCCTGCACCTGCAGTAGGGGCATGAGGAAACTTTCTACACGCACATACATTTTAATTAACTCCCAGCTTGAAAGCAAATGAGGAGAAACAAAACTTAAGAAAAACGAAAGTTAGGCCTACAATTTGCTAACCTAAGAATGTTCTTTAATGTGCACTCATTACACAAGCCTCTATATGAATCATTTATCAATAGTAAATACATTAATTTTACCTAAGATGCATAATGGACATGATTTCTCTAAACACTTGCTAAATGCTTATCAGTCCTGTAAATAGTGTCACAATTTCATTCTACTGATTTTAATATAAAGATAAAAACTTCATTCTAACAACACAAGTTACAGCAAAACAATAAAATATATCCGAGTGCAGTTCTTACATGAATATAATGCACCCTTACAAATTTAAGAGCGTTGAGCGCTCTATGATGGAGAATAACCACCTCGATCTATAATTTCCAGGTTCTTTAAGGCAAGGATTGCTTGACATTGGGTAGTTTATCAGAGACATGTGTTGAGTAGGTGGTACATATCTATTGTAGAGCTGCTGCAGTTCTGGGGTATTTTACCTGAGGAGAGAGTCTGTCAGGCTTCTGGTTGGTGAGGGAATGGGTCAGGCTCACACCTTTGCCATCAGCCCCTGTCCTTCTCTACCTTGGGTTCTACCATGTGTGTATCCACACCAGCTTAAATAGGGTTTGGTGTTTCCAGAACTGGGCATTTTGGGTATGGAAACACCTGAGCACTTGCAGCTGCACAGACCCGTATTCCCGCTCTGATATCACTCCGGCCAGTTTGTTTTCAGACACTTGACACTATACTACCTAGCAAAAACCTATGAGAAAGAGGGTCCTGTCAGCTTTTCTCAGCAGAGCAGTCATAATCTGTATTCTTTGATGTGACACTACTAACATCCATAATGTGAACCACATGCTATCCTGGGATATTTTTGTTTTAGCAGTTTTCTATAGCCCAAACTCGACTGGAAGGTATTGGAGTGCTTTAGATGAGCACCCGTTGTGATACACAATAAAACATTCATTTTGATAGGCACAAGGAGATTAGGTGATTGTCCAGAATCACAGGAAGATTCAACTCAATCCTGATTCCCAAGTTCCATAGTCAGCAGCTCTAGCCTAATTCTGTTTTGACTGTCATGCCTTAAAGTACTAGATACTTATCTGCAAACAAGATATTGTCACCAAACAAATGTAGTAGCATTGGTCAAAGCAGTGCTATCATCTGGCCTGCAAGAGCTACTTCTGGTGGGTACTGAGTACAGGAAATGACCTGCAGATGTGAGGTACACATACAGTAGCTTCAACTGCGCTAACATTCGATCATTTGAGGAAAGTGGTAATATGCTCCTGCATTTCCATTTCACCCATGTTGGTTTCTCCTCACCAAGAATTAGAGTTAGTCATTCCACTCCCTTCAACGGTGATGGTGGCATTGCCATCCATGGACTATTCTGCTCCAGGTTGTAGTGTTCACACACGCGACCTGCTTCAGTAGCAATCTTTTGTCTCTCTCAGAGAAGCTGAGACTATCCAGGATATCAATATTTTTGCGAACTGGAATCTGGAAATTATTGAGTCCTGTGACAGGTGCAGTTAGACATTGCTACCACTCTTGTATGTGTAGGATGGACTATATCAGGGTGTTGTGCTAGGTGGTTGAGCACTGAATATCGTCATACCCTTACATTTCCAAAATGAAATTCAAAATATGAAGAAGGTAAGTGTATGTTATTAAAAATACATTTACTTTGTATGTTAACCATAACCAATAATGACATTTTCAAAATATGTAGATAGGAATAGTAAATGTATATTGAGCAACAGACACTTACTACGCTCAATATTTTGTTTACTGATATTTGTGTGACTGTAGTATCGTATCCCATTTACTAGTTAATAATTTGACATGCACCCCATTGCACCACACAGTGTGGACCAGATTTATCAAAGCTTTGCACCGGTACAGTGTCAACAAAAGTGATCTTAACGTGCTCTAGTGCTGAATCTGGATTTACTTTCCAGTACGAATATTGTTTTGTGGTGGAAAGTAGTCCTAAAGTGATGCAAAGTAGCACTGTGCATTTATTTGTGCTCACTATTTTTCAACAAGGGGCGTTCAATGGGTGGTATATGGTTTATCCCATGAAGTCCCCCCTGCTTTTTTAAGCCAAGCCTTATAAACACAATATGCAGACAGAAGTTTGGTCCAAAAATGTAAACCTCCTTGAGGCATGCCTTAAGTTGGAGAAGACTTTTTCTTTCCAATTTTTTCAAACATAGCTTGTGTGCTGTAGGATAAACACACATACAATGTTGGATTTTCTTTCAACTATGTCCAAGCATACAAAAGATTGTCATTGCGTGGAAGGCACCAATGGGCCCCAATGTAAATACATGGATGCTTGATCTTCGTAGGGCACTGGTGTCTGAGTGCACAACCAACAAGAGATTGTGACACATGTGTCAGCTCTCCCGCGACAAACCCTTATACAATGGCAGTAATATTTGTCCTTGATGGATACTAGATTGTGCACAGTTCCTATGCCCTCTTAGACTCGCTCATTGACGTGGGACCCTGGTCTCCTGAGATCTCTCTGAAGCCCACACTCATATACGAGTATGTCTGCCCATGGCTGCCAGATACTTTGGCTTCCTGTTCCCTGACTCTCTCTTCCTGCATCCTGCCTGCCTCTCATCCAGTCACTCTCCTTTCCCTTACCCCCCACACCGAACCCCCCTCACCCTTGACGCATTCACTAATACACAGCCTACCACACCCTTGTAACTGTACACATGCTGACCATTGATACATCAGACTGTAAGACACACTCACTATGGCAATTCCACGAAGAGATTGGTTTGTATTTTCTTCTTTATTTATACTTTTCTCTCTGCTTCTTTCCATTATTCCTTTGGTCCTCTTGTTCAAGTTAAATTCATTTTGCAGTGTATGTGACTCAATGGAGTAATGGTTTTGAGAAACAATGGCTGGTTCTCCCTTTGGTACTCCTGTTTTAATTTGACTGTTTACAGCTGTGAAGTGCTGCAGAGTAAAGCAGCAGGCCAGCCAAAAAAGTGGACTTTAATGTTTCCTAGATGAGTGTTCCCTTATACCCCCGCATATGCCATTCAAATTTACTGTTACCTACAATCAATCAATCAATCAATCAATCAATCAATCAATCAATCAATCAATAAATTCGTAAAGCACACTACTCACCCGTGAGGGTCTCAAGGTGCTGGCAGGGAGGGGTGCTGCTGCTGCTCAAATAGCCAGGTCTTGAGTTGTCTCCTGAAGGTTAGTAGGTCCTGGGTCTGCCGTAGGAGGATGGGGAGGGTGTTCCAGGTCTTGGTGGCGAGGTGGGAGAACGGTCTGCCACCGTTGGTCGCCTTTCGGATGTGGGGGACTGTGGTGAGGGCGAGGTCGGTGGAGCAGAGCTGGCGGTTCAGGGTGTAGAAGGTGAGTCGTCTGTTGAGGTATGCTGGTCCGGTGTTGTGGACTACCTTGTGTGCATGGGTGAGGAGCTTGAAGGTTTTCCTCTTGTTGACGGGAAGCCAGTGCAGGTCTCTCAGGTGGGGTGTGATGTGACTGTGGCGAGGGATGTCGAGGATCAGGCGTGCAGAGGCGTTCTGTATGCGTTGTAATCGTTTGGCCGAGGTTCCTGTGTAGAGGGCGTTTCCGTAGTCCAGCCTGCTACTGACGAGGGCCTGGGTGACCGTTCTTCTTGTTTTGGTGGGGATCCACCTGTAGATCTTGTGGAGCATGCGAAGGGTGTTGAAGCAGGATGACGAGACGGCGTTGACTTGCTTGGTCATGGAGAGTGTTGAGTGGAGGATAAACCCAAGATTGCGTGCATGGTCGGTGGGTATTGGTTATTCTCCCAGTGCTGTTGGCCACCAGGTGTCGTCCCAGGGTGAGAGGGTGGGGCCGAGGATGAGGACCTCCATTTTGTCCGAGTTCAGCTTCAGACGGCTGTTCTTCATCCACTCGGCCACAGCTTTCATTTCTTTGTGGAGGTTGGTTTTGGCGGTTAGTGGGTCCTTGGTGAGGGAGAGATCAGCTGTGTATCGTCGGTGTAAGAGATGATGTTGAGGTAGTGCAGTCAGGCGACGTGGGTGAGCAGTGCCATGTAGATGTTGAACAATGTCGGACTGAGGGATGATCCTTGGCGTATTCCGCAGATGATCTTGAAAACTTTGGAACGGAAAGGGGGGAGGAGGACGCTCTGGGTTCTGCCGGAGAGGAAGGAGGTGGTCCATTCTAGAGCCTTGTCTCGGATCCCTGCGTTGTGGAGGCGTGTGCGTAGGGTGCGGTGGCAGACAGTGTCGAAGGTGGCTGATAGGTCCAGGAGGATAAGGGCCTTGGTTTCGCCGTTGTCCAGCAGGGCCCCGATGTCATCGGTGGCAGCAATGAGGGCAGTTTCGGTACTGTGGTTGCTGCGGAACCTGGACTGGGATGGGTTCAGGATGTTGTTCTCCTCGAGGTAGCAGGTCAGCTGTCTGTTGACGGCTTTCTCGATGGCGTTTGCTGGGAACGGGAGCAGGGAGATGGGCCGGAAGTTCTTGAGGTCCCTCGGAACCGCCTTGGGTTTCTTGAGTAAGGCATTGATCTCGGCGTGCTTCCAGCTCTCTGGGAAGGTCGCGGTCTTGAAGGAGATGTTGATGGCCTTGCGGAGATGAGGTGCAATGGTGGCGCTAGCTTTGTTGAAGATGTGGTGCGGGCATGGGTCTGACAGAGAGCCGGAGTGGATGGTGTTCATGATTTTGATGGTGTCGTTGTCGTTTATGTTGGTCCAGGTGAGCAGGGGGTTGATGTGGGTGGTGTCCGTGGGGTCTGGGGTGTCGGTGGCTGTCAAAGCAGTCAGGTTGTTGAAGCTGTCATGGATGTCTGTGATCTTGCAATGGGAAAAGGTGGCAAGGGAGTCACACAGGTCTTGCGATGGTTGGATGTCGTTGGTGTTGGAGCTAGGGTTGGAGAGTTCCTTCACGATGTTGAAGAGCTCTTTGCTGTTATGTGCATTGTTGTCGAGGTGGTCCTTGAAGGAGGCCCCTTTGACAGATCTGATGAGGCGATGGTGTCTGCGGATGGCGTTCTTGTGGGCTGCGTAGCTGTCCGGTGTCTATTCGCGGTGTAATTTCTTCTCTAGTTTTTGGCAGGTTTGCTTGGAGGCCTGGAGATCCGCAGTGAACCAGCTGGCTTTCTTGTTAGTGAATCTGTTGGAGGGTTTCTTGATCGGGGCAAGAGTGTTGGCTCAGTCGTCGATCCAGCGCCTGAGGTTGCAGGTGGCTGTGTTGGCGTCGGTGGGGTTGTCGGGTGGGCTTCGGGCGACGGTGGTGTTTAGCTGGTCTTCGGTGATTTTGCTCCAGCTGCGGCAGGGGATCTGTTGAGTGCGGTGGTGCATGATGGGTTTCCGGAAGGTGAAGTGGATGCAGCAATGGACGGTCTAGTGGAGTTCGGTGGTGTGGCTAAAGGTGATGTGGGAACTTGCGGAGAAGATGGGGTCAAGCGTGTGGCCGGCGGAGTGGGTGGGTGTTGTGACGAGCTGTCTGAGACCGAGGAAGTCGGCGATGGAATCGCTGAACTGAGGCCAGGGTCCAGGGTGTCTGTAGATTAGACCTAAGCTAAAATTTCATTCCGCTCGTGGAAATTGCGATAATTTGACATTTTTGCGTTCCGCGGAGAGCGCGAAAATGTCAAAATTTCCGCAATCCGCATTTTACCGGAAATTTATTGCTTGCTCGCGCTGTAAGATAATACATTCTCGCGTGTGCGCGATCGCCTTACCTGAATCCCCGCGTTCGCCGACAAGTTTTCCCGATCCGGTCGCGTTCTCCACGAGATGTTGGATTGTTGGTAGCCATTTGCGCTCTCTCTCGACAGTTCGCGCTCGCAGTAACTTCATTCGTCTTGCGATCACGTCTTTCTTCTCGCGATCATTTACCGCGAGACAAATGTAAACAAGATGCCCGCGCCCGCGAGCAACCACATGGGTAAGTTGGCGAGCCGCGACCACGCAGAAAATACCGCAAACGGGCGGAAAAAAAACTTCTGCATCTTCGCGATATTTCTGCGTGTTTGCAGAGTTTTTTTTAAATTTTCGTGATAATTTGCAAAAGTGAATTTCACAAATTCCGCCCACCCCTACTGTAGATGAGAGTTTCTCTGAGGGTGGTGTTTGTATCAGTGTAGATTTGGAAGTGCAGGTGTTCGGCGGGGCTGAGGGTGTCTTCGGTGCTGGTCGTGACCCTGAGGGTGTTCTTGTGGATGATGGCGATTCCATCTCCTACTCTGTTGGTGCGGTCCCTGCGGGTGATCTTGTAGCCGTCCTGGATGGCTAGGGCAATGTCGGGTGCGGAGGAGGCGTTCACCAGGAAGGCGACGTCGGGGAGGATGTGTCGAGCAGGTACCAGAGTTTGATGGCGTATTTGCGTGCGGAGCGGGTGTCCTGTAGTATGCATCTGAGATGGTTGCGTCCTGTCGCAGTGGGTGGTTTGGTGGCTCGAAGGCTGTTGAAGCTGCAAATCCGTCAGGAGAATGGTCCTTTGGTGTGCTTCAGGGCTGCCAGGAAGCAGGTGTGCGGTCGTCCGGTGTTGAGTGCGTGGAGGGTGCTGGCTGTGTAGTGGCGTTGTTCGGTGTGGCATTCACGGGCCATGGGATCTGGTGCTATGGAAACGCCCCAGTCATGGACAGGCGCAGACGGGCTTGCCTTAGGCATGCCTTCGGTGCACCAGCGGTGTGCCAGCTGAGCGCAGCCGCCATGTTAGGGGAGGTGGGAGGGAGGAGCAGCTGGGAGGTGGGAGCGGGGCGGCGAATGGGCGAGCAGGGGAGCGGGGCTGCAGGGGATGCAGTGGCGGGAAAGCGAGAGGGTAATGCGGGCGGAGGATAAAGAAGGCAAAAAAGGGCACAATAACAGTACAACAGTGTAAAAAGGAATAAAAGGCGAAATACAACTAATAACAATATGAGGGCAACTAATGACAATACGAGTGCAGAATCACAGTCACGACAGGGAAAAAAGGGGCAGAGCAAGTGCAAAGAGCTTACAGCCTACCACTGGCCACCAGGGATGAGGTGCAGGTGGTAGCCTGGGGGTGGAGGAGGGCCTTGAACTTACAGCAAGCGGCAGCAGCGGGCTCAGGGACAGGGACACACAGGTGGTGCTGTGTGGCGTGGGGAGCGACTTGCCTATAAACAGGGTCAAGGGTCGCTCTCCTCACCACGCAGCGGCCGCCATATAAGGGGAGGTGGGAGGGAGGAGCAGCTGGGAGGTGGGAGCGGGGCGGCGAATGGGCGAGCAGGGGGGCAGGACTGCAGGGGACACAGCAGCAGGAAAGCGAGAGGGTAGAGTGGGCAGAGGATAGAGAAGGCAAAAAAGGGCACAATAACAGTACAACAGTGCAAAAAAGAGTAAAAGGCGAAATACAACTAATAACAATACGAGGGCAACAAATGACAATACGAGGGCAGAAGCACAGTAACGACAGGGAAAAAAGGGACAGAGTGAGTGCAAAGGGCTTACGGCCTACCACTGGCCACCAGGGATGAGGCGCAGGTGGTAGCCTGCAGGTGGAGGAGGGCCTAGAACTTACAGCAAGTGGCAGCAGCGGGCTCAGGGACACGGACACACAGGTGGTGCTGTGCAGTGTAGGAAGTGACCTGCCTGTAAACAGGGTCAAGGTTCACTCTCCTCACCGCGCAGCGGGTGTTCAGTAGTATGCATCTGAGATGGTTGCGTCCTTTCACAGTGGGCGGTTTGGTGGCTCAAAGGCTGGTGAAGCTGCAACTCCATCAGGAGAAGGGTCCTTTGGTGTGCTTCAGGGCTGCCAGGAAGCAGGTGTGCGGTCGTCCGCTGTTGAGTGCGTGGAGGGTGCTGGTGGTTTAGTGGCGTTGTTCGGTGTGGCATTCACGGGCCAGGGGATCTGGTGCTGGGCACGGTTCAGTCGCGGACAGGTGCAGATGGGCTTGCCTTAGGCACGCCTTCGGTGCACCAGCGGTGTGCCCGCTGAGCGCAGCCGCCATTTTAGGGGAGGTGGGAGGGAGGAGCAGCTGGGAGGCGGGAGCGGGGCGGCGAATGGGCGAGCAGGGGAGCGGGGCTACAGGGGATGCAGTGGCGGGAAAGCGAGAGGGTAATGCGGGCGGATGATAAAGAAGGCAAAAAAAGGCACAATAACAGAACAACAGTGTAAAAAGGAATAAACGGCGAAATACGACTAATAACAATATGAGGGCAACTAATGACAATACAAGTGCAGAATCACAGTCACGACAGGGAAAAAAGGGGCAGAGCGAGCACAAAGAGCTTACAGCCTACCACTGGCCATCAGGGATGAGGTGCAGGTGGTAGCCTGCAGGTGGAGGAGAGCCTTGAACTTACAGCAAGCGGCAGCAGCGGGCTCAGGGACAGGGACACACAGGTGGTGCTGTGTGGCGTGGGGAGTGACCTGCTTGTAAACAGGGTCAAGGGTCGCTCTCCTCACCGCGCAGTGGCCGCCATATAAGGGGAGGTGGGAGGGAGGAGCAGCTGGGAGGTGGGAGCGAACAGCGAATGGGCGAGCAGGGGGGCGAGACTGCAGGGGACACAGCAGCAGGAAAGCGAGAGGGTAGAGTGGGCAGAGGATACAGAAGGCAAAAAAGGGCACAATAACAGTACAACAGTGCAAAAAAGAGTAAAAAGCGAAATACAACTAATAACAATACGAGGGCAACTAATGATAATACGAGGGCAGAAGCACAGTAACGACAGGGAAAAAAGGGACATAGTGAGTGCAAAGAGCCTACTGCCTACCACTGGCCACCAGGGATGAGGCGCAGGTGGTAGCCTGCAGGTGGAGGAGGGCCTCGAACTTACAGCAAGCGGCAGCAGCGGGCTCAGGGACACGGACACACAGGTGGTGCTGTGCGTTGTAGGAAGTGACCTGCCTGTAAACAGGGTCAAGGTTCACTCTCCTCACCGCACATCGGCCGCCATATAAGGGGAGGTGGAAGGGAGGAGCAGCTGGGAGGCGAGAGCGGGGTGGTGAATGGGTGAGCAGGGGGGCGGGGCCACAGGAGACGCAGCGGCGGGAAATCGAGAGGGTAGAGTGGGCAGATGATACAGGAGGCAAAAAAGGGCACAATAACAGTACAACAGTGTAAAAAGGAATAAAAGGCAAAATACAACTAATGACAATACGAGGGCAATGAATGACAATACGAGGGCAGAAGCCCAGTCACGACAGGGAAAAAAGGGGCAGAGGGAGCGCAATGAGAGAGAATGTCAATGCCAGATTGAATCATCATACAGATGTTACTGATGTTACCTTATTGAAACTAATAAAAATTATTTAAACCATTCCAAGCATAGTATTGTATATTGGAAGGCTACCATAAAGTTCACCTGAACTGGGGTAGACAGCAACAGTGCTATAGTTTAGAAGATATGGCACTGTCCCAGCTCTCCTTTTCACGCAATGCAGCAACTATGGTTGCTGCACTGCATTGCATGACTTTTTAGTAAATTATCTCTCTTGCTTCTTTCTGCACCCCTGTTGTCTCTTTCTGCACCTCTGTTGCTTTTTTCTGCACTTGTATTGCCTCTTTCTGCACCTCTCTTGCTTCTTTCTGCACCCCTGTTGTCTCTTTCTGCACTTGTCTTCCCCCTTTCTGTACCTCTCTTACTTCTTTCTGCACTCCTCTTGCCTCTTTCTGCACCTCTCTTGCTTCTTTCTGCACCCTTATTCCTTTTTCTGCACAACTCTTGCCTCTTTCTGCAAGTCTCTTGCCTCATTCTGCACATTTCTTGGTTCTTTCTGCACGGCTCTTGCCTCTTTCTGTACCCCTCTTGCCTTTTTGTGCACCTGTTTTGCTTCTTTCTGCACTTCTCTCTCCTCTTTCTGTACCCCTCTTGCCTCTTTTTGCACCTCTGTTGGTTCTTTCTTCACTTCCCTTGCTTCTTTCTACACCTCTGTTACATCTTTCAGCAATTCTCTTGCCTCTTTCTGCACTTCTCTTGCTTGTTTCTGCACCTCTCTTGTCTCTTTCGGCACCTCTGTTGCTATTTACTGTACTTCTCTTTCCTCTTTCTGTACCCTTTGTGCCTCTTTCAGCACCTCTGTTACATCTTTCTGTACTACTCTTCCTTCTTTCTGCACTCTTCCTGCCCCTTTCTGTTCCTCTCTTGTCTCTTTGTGCACACCTCCTACCTTTTTCTATACCGCTCATGCCTCTTTGCGCACCTCTCTGGCTTCATTCTGCACTGCTCTTGCTTCTTTATGTACCTCTCTTGCCTCTTTAGGCACCTCAGTTGCTTCTTTGTGCAAAAGGGAAGTTCATGCCAATCACAGGGGTACCCCAACCCATAGTGTACCATAGTGTATGTAGGTGTTTTCACTGTATTATAAGTGTCTTTACGCATAGCACTGGCTCCGGGCCTGGTTAGTCAGAGTCAGTTACCCCAAGTATCAGTCACCAAAAAGTTGGGGTCACAAAATGACTTTGCAACAAGGCCTCATTCTGCACCTCTGTTGGTTCTATCTGCATATCTCTTACTTCTTTCTGCAACTTTCTTAGTCTTTCTGGACTTCTGTTGCCTCTTTCTGCATTTCTCATGCTTCTTTCTGCACTTTTCTTCCTCTATCTGCACATGTTCTCCCTCTGTAGGAATAGTTAGAAATTAGCATTTAATAATCCTTCAAAATTCACTGAAAAAACCATGGGTTTCAGGGAGGTTATAGTTAGAAATTATCACTAAGAAAACCTTTGAAATTAACTGAAAAAAACATAGGATTCAGGGATGTTATAGTTAGGAATTAGCCTGTAAAAAAACCTTGAAAACTCACTGAAAAAAACACAGGTTTCAGGGACATGATCGATAGTTAGATATTTCACTTATACAAAACCAGAGAAATCCGGCTGTTATAGTTAGTTCAGCTAACTATAACTCACGCCCCTCCGCAATGCACTGCTGATGACGACACATATTAAATGATTCATGACATGGTCAGTGACATCACTGATGACTTCACTGATGACATTTCAAATGACATCACTGATGACAACATCCATGTGATAATCTGATGCACCTCCTCATACCCTAATATAACCTTTGACACACCCACTCTAAAATTCTGTACTATTTTTGAAACCATATACACACCAATACCAGTTACTACATACCCACTCACTGATTCGTAGGTCTACACACACATCCACTCATTCACCCATACAGTCACTCATACATGCAGTCATTCTTCAATACGGCACTATCACATGCACTCATATACCTATACAGACACTCACTCACCGTTACTCATCCATAGTTACTCACACACCTAGTCAGTCATTAAAAGAATCAGTAACACACCCATTTACTCACCTATACAGTTATACACACACCACCACACATATTCATACATATACTTACACATACTTACACTCTTTTACAATCATGAATACAAGCATACAATCATCTATACAGCCACTCTCACAAGCATTCACTCTCACATATAGTCATTTCTATACTCCAACACTCACACATAATGCCTTTTACATATGTAGTTACTCACACATTCTTTCTCACACACTCCATGTGGGCTCATTTGAGCTGCCCATTGGAGGGTGATTAATTGAAATGGACGGACATGTGGACTGCATTTGCCACGCCTCTGAAGAAGTGCGGAAGCACTGAAACGCATCAGGCGTTAAGAAGATTAGCTGACAATAATGCTGTTGTTACGTTTGGCATGCTGACCCTGCTTTTACCCTGAAAATGATGGTTATCGGAGTGCATTTTCAACCGGAGGGTAAACCTGGAGCGTTCATGTTTTGCAGCAGCCCAGATGCAGAAAATGTACCACCCCGCGATCATTGGGGTCATGGGGCTCCATATCTAATGGAGTTTCATTGTGGGGACTTCCATAGCGATTAATAAGCGGGACCCGCATGCCGAGGCCCATCGGAGGGCTTGAACTGCCGCAACAACAGACTACATGTCCCACAAGTCCATGTGGGCTCATTTGAGCTGCCCATTGGAGGGTGATTAATTGAAATGGACGGACATGCGGACTGCATTTGCCACGCCTCTGAAGAAGTGCAGAAGCACTGAAACGCGTCAGGCATTAAGAAGATTAGCTGACAATAATGCTGTTGTTACGTTCGGCATGCTGACCCTGCTTTTACCCAGGAAAATGATGGTTATCGGAGTGCGTTTTCAACCGGAGGGTAAACCTGGAGCATTCACATATATATATATATATATATATACTGGAAAAACCATAGGTTTCAGGGACGTTATAGTTAGTTGGACATTTAATTCATATAAAACCAGAGAAATTCGCCTGTTATAGTTAGTTGAGCTAACTATAACTCGCGCCCCCGCAATGCACTGCTGATGACATCACATATTGCATCATTCTTGACATGGTCAGGGACATCACTGATGATATCACTGATGACATCTCAAATGACATCACTGATGACATCATCCACGTCAAAATCTGATGCACCTCATCAGACCCTAATATAACACTTGATACACCGAGTCTAAAATACAGACTATGATTTTCGAAACCGTGAACACACCAATACCAGTTAGTACATATCCACTCTCTAATTTGTAGCTCTACACACACATCCATTCATTCACCTATACACTCACTCATACATACAGTCAGCCATCAATACAGCATTATCATATCCAGTCACATATCTATACAGACACTCACACACCGCCTCTCATTCATAGAGTTATTCACACACCTAGTCAGTCATGGAAATAATCAATCACACTTTCATTTACTCACCTGTACAGCTATACACATACCACGTCACTTATTTAAACATGTACTAACACATACTTACACTATAATACAATAACTAATACAAGGACACACTGATCCATACAGGCACTCTCACAATCACTCATTCTCACATATAGTCATTTATACAGTCCAACACTCATATATACTGCCTTTCAGATATGGAGTTACTCACACATGTACCACTGAGGCATCCATTCACTCACCGAGACACTCATACACACACTCACTTAGCCATACAGACCTTCACAGATACAGACTTGAACACATATACCCAGTGAATTATCCACTCACACATCTATGCACAGAGTCACACCCCCCACCCACCCACACAGACACTCAGGTACACATACAGGTACTCAGACAAGCAGTGAATAGCTCATATAGATCCTCATTTAGTTGCTAACCAAACCATGGAACTGCTTACACACCAACTGACAACCTAAACTGTGTGAATGTCTGTATCAGTCGCTAACACATGTATTAAGCAAGGCACAATTAGTTACTCACTTATACAGTTAGTCACACACCTCCTTAATCATCCATCCTGAGTCTTATACACTCATTCATTCTTCAATACACCTTGTCATATATATATATATATATAAAACATATTTACATTTTATAGAAACATATATTCACTGGATGATGTCATCAGTGATTTCATCAGTGATGTCATCAGTGATGTCATTTGAGATGTCATCAGTGATGTCATCAGTGATGTCACTGACCATTTCATGAATGATGTAATATGTGACGTCATCAGCAGTGCATTGCGGGGGCGCGAGTTATAGTTAGCTCAACTAACTATACCAGGCGAATTTCTCTTGTTTTATATGAGTCAAATGTCCAACTAACTATAACGTCCCTGAAACCTATGGTTTTTCAGTGAATTTCTAAGGTTTTTTAGATGCTAATTCCTAAATATAACGTGCCTGAAACCTATGGTTTTTTTCAGTGAATTTCTAAGGTTTTTTAAATGCTAATTCCTAACTATAAGATCTGTAAAATCTATGTTTTTTTCAGTGGATTTCAAAGGTTTTTTAAATGCTAATTCCTAACTATAATGTTCATTAAACCAATCTTTTTTTCTATTTTTTTTAATTATCATTCCATTTTCAACTTTGTGAAAACTGCAAATCTCACCATCTTCATCGATACCTTACGCCAACAAAATGGCCACAAACGAGAGCAACAACTAACGCTAATGAAATACACAGTAAGCGTTACCGTGTAAAAAAAAACCCTAAAACACCACTTCCCCATATTTTCAACGACCAGCCAAATCTGCAATGCGATTAAAAAAGCAGGCGATAAGCCGAGTTAGAAGTAACAAATTAACATCAACCTTTAACTGGTGTAACAAGGTCGACTATCTACTCCGTTCTTTCGACCCAACTCACAGCCACATCCAAAGACCAACACGTGATACAGCTACTGATCATGCAGCTCCGACACCCAACAAGGCCACAACACCCAGTGCCACCACCACCAGAGCCTCCCCCCCAGACCACCCCCCCTACTACCACCGAGGCAGCGCAAAACAGGACAACGGACCTTCCCAAAACGCCATGCCCCTCACTCAGCCACACAATAGCTGAATGTTGGGAGATGAGCAATCAACTATATATAAAGGAAGCAAATCACCCATCAATAATAAATCACACAATGCCAAGTGTAACACTGATGTGCTCCACAGACCTCACTATGCAAAGCACAAACCTCTCCATGTGGTGATATACTATTGATAGTTATTGTGTAGTGCACAGTGAACACATCCATGTTACCTCAGGCAGTGGGGAAGATCTTGGTCATGTAGCTGTGTTGTCCCCCCCTGGAAGTGGAAGCGGAGTGGGCTGCTCCAACGTATGCCACTCCAGCGTAGGAGTATTTATAAATAGACGAGGCCCTAGGCGTGGTTCACTTGTGGGATGACCAACGAGTCAGTCAGAACGGCAGCCCTCACCCTGGCACGTGGCTGCTGCCATAACCGTGGGCCTCCTTGACACAGGACCCCTGCGAACCCAGCGGCTCAGCACCGCAGACTTATGTCTGTACCGACTACTGCCTTCGAACTACACTACGGACAGCACGGCTCACAATTCAGATGTTGTGGCGATTGCAGATGTCGCAGTCCAGTTTGCAAGACACGATGCTCCCAGTGCGGCCCACCCACACACGCATCATCGCAGGGTGCGCACACACTGTGTGCTTTAGGTGCTACTAGCTCACTGCACCATAAGTTATCGCCACGTGGCCTTATCAACGCAGAATTCATTAGACAAAACACATTGCTCCCAGTGCGGTCTGCCGAGAACACGTATCATCGCAGGATGCGCACATGCAGAGCACTCAGGGTGCCACTAACTGTGCAGATCAACTAAACACCACATGGCTGTACGCCCATCCTGACTGCTGCCTCCGCCGTACACTGGAGTTACATAGTTCACAATTAAAGATTAGTAGCGACGCAAATTGTGTAAGACACTACAATAGGTTAAGAAGACCAAATGCTCCCAATCTGTGCAGCTCAAGTCAACACACACCACACCAGTCCGGCACATGCGTCGCAGGCCATGTGACCATGCAAATATAATAGATCGACAACGTCACATTCTTTATTGCCGATGCTGACTAGATGGCAGCCGCTCCATGTGTCTCAACCATAAAGAGTCTTGCAAAACTTGCGCAGAAGGTTAGTCGCACCCTGCTCTGTATAGCCGTCAGGGGCCTACCACCCCCTTGGCGCGGACTTCAGATGCTCAGGGTGAGTGCCACCCGAAGCTCATATGGCCATCAGTGGCCTACTACCACATGGCACGAACTTAACTTCCACAAGCTTAGCGGCACCAAAGCCCGAGTTGGTCTCCGTCATTCAGGACTCAGCGACATGTGTGAGATCTGCCGGGCCACGGAGAAGCTGATGAGGTGTCCTCCATTTAGGACTCAGCGACATCTGAGACATCCGCGCAGAATCGGAAGTGGTCTCCGCCATTCATGACGCAGGACTCAGCGACATCTGTGAGATCCACAGAGAATCTGATGTGGTCTCCGCCATTCAAGACTCAGGACTCAGCAAACACCTGTGAGATCTGCGGAGTTTTGATGGGAACGTGCAGTCCGCCCACTGCTGCACACTCCGCTGGCACCAGGTAATTATTTGCTCATGAATGCTTAGAGGCAACAGTCTCTCTCTCTCTCTCTCTCTCTCTCTCTCTCTCTCTCTCTCTCTCTCTCTCTCTCTCACTCTCTTCATTCATTTCCTTCTATCTCTCTCTCCCTTCTCCCATTATCACTCCCTTTCTTTCCTTCCCTCTCTTTTTCTCTCTGGCTTGTTTTTCCTTCTCTGTTTCTCTCTCTCGGACCTTTGATATGTGCATTACACACATCCTTATTTTATGCTTTATTTTCCAGGCTCTGTCGTCCCCATCCATGGTCCCCACAGGAGTCTTCCGCCTTGTTGCTTTCTATTATTTTTGTTAATTCTTGTTTATTAGTGTATCGTTTATATATATATATGTGTTAATAAATAAAGTTTGAAAATAGTTTAACAAAAAAAAAAATTTAACCTTTTTGGTTGTTTTCTTAACTGCTGTGTGACTCTTTCTTGCTCTTATTACTGTTATTTAGTGGTATCCACAATGGTGTTAAACTTTGGGCCACTTATCGCGGGAATACTGGTGATGTCTGCAGTTTGCACCAACTTCTGAATACTGTGTTGGATTTATCTCAACTTTACTTCCATTAAAGTGCTGGTAATGAAATGCAGAGTAGCCATTCCTGTGCAAAAAGACACAAGGTGCACCTTTGCGATTTATTCTAAATACTAAAATCCTGTATTGAATTGCACTGAGGGAGTGGCTGCACTTACAGTGTACACACAAAATCAATGAAGAAATTGCATTGTATTTATATTCATTGGGAATAATGCGTCAGGTGCAGGATCTTGACGGGATACACTGCCCAGTTCGAATATTGTTCTGCACAAAAAAAAGTCACATCTCAACTTTAACAACAACTGCAATGCGAAACAAATTCCGACAATAAGCCACGTTACCAACAGGAATTTTACACCTGCTTTCTGCTGGTGTTAAGCAGGAAGACTACCTGCAGCATGAAACAAAACACAGCCAAGAGCCACACTAGAACACCCACAGGTGCCATAGAGTCAATGACCATGATGCAGGGATACCCATGAGGGCCACAAGACTCAGTGCAACTACTCCGGAACCGCCAACACCCCCCGAACCCGCATCCGAGCAATTGTGTCCCTGTGGCCATTGTGTTACCATGATAAGCCCCAGCCCTGCAACATCACAGTGTGTTGTCATCTCAGCGTTGGCAGTGAGCCTGCACATGTAGCTATGCATGCATCCTCCTGCATGCAAAATTGGTGTGTGCTGGTCCAGGGTTCACAGGTCAGCGCAGGGGTGTGCCTATCTTACAACGGGAACGGGGTGTCTCGGACATGTCCGTGTGTAGGAAATATGGTAAGTGTGTCTCTGTGTTCTGGTGTGGCCTGCCACAAGGGCCGCAGCAGTCGATGTTGCAAAGTGGCATGCACCACCTTCAAACGGCACTGTGATGGTGTAGTTGGAATACAGCAGGACATGTGCCATGATGTGCGGTACAAGTGCACGAGATGCAACAGCGCACTGTACAAATGTGTGGGAGATTGTAGGAGGGAGGAGCAGCTGTTTGCAATGTAACAGACAGTGAACTCGCCCATGTGCCATGTGCTGGGCATCTCACCCATGATGACCATGATCGCAGACATCCTACAACACCAACGACCTGCCTTTGTACAGATCCTGAATGAATGCAGCGTGGTTTTCACTTCTATGCTCGTTCAGTGGTGTGATGTTGGCGAGTTGTGTGACTTGTGCTCCTTATTGGTGTGTTTCATTTTGGCCATTGTTTGTCTATACTTGTGCTATACTTAATTCTGCATGTGTGCCATTCTGCCCATCTCCCCCCGTCCCCCCACTCCCTGCTTCTTCCTCTTCCTGGTGCTGTTCTGTCTATAAGTTTGTTGCTCCACACATAAAGACATGTAAAGAACAAATTAGAATAGTTCCTTGATTCTTTTAGGTTTCAAAACTTCTCTCTATTAGTTTCTTTTTTAATTTTCCATATAAACAGTTTTTTTAATATTCAACAACACATAGAAGTCAGAAGTACAATGTATTCTATCAACACACTTTTTAGAGTATTCTACAACACGTGCAGTTTAAAAGTTCATCAATCTTTTTAAACTTCAAAATATTTTTTTGCAACATTTTCTCGAACATTTAATAGCACGTGCAGGTTAAAAGTTCACGATTCCTTTAAGTTCGAACAGTGCCTTCCAAATGTAAGTAGCAGGTGTGGTTGAGTTGACCAATTACCTCATCATTGTGCATTGTGGTGGAAATGACCTAGGCACATTCACTGGGGTAAGTTTGGAAATGCTTATGAAGGACACCTTTGGACACCTCAGCTCAGCACCATGTCACTCTACGCAATAGCTCACTTCATAGCTCACATAATTTCCACACCGGCCTCGAGGGCCTTCAGACCCATAGGGGTGAGTAGTTAGCACTTTACAAATACCGTATTGATTTGATACACACAAATTTTCATTTGCACTCCCTGTATAACACCCCCTAAGCACCATACACAAGTTACAATGTTCGAAACAAAAGTTCCTCCGAGTAGGTATAACTATATGCTGGGGGTGGGGGGAGATGGGTAGAATGGCACACATGCAGAATTAAGTATAGCACAAGAATAGACAATCAATTGCCAAAATGAAACACTTGGTGTGTTTGGCAAGTCACACAACTCACCAGCATCACACCACTGAACGAGCATAGAAGTGAAAACCACGCTGCATTCATACAGGATGTGTACAAAGGTGGGTCTTTGGTGTTGTAGGATGTCTGCGACCGTGGTCATCATGGATGAGATGCCCAGCACGTAGCACATGGGTGAGTTCACTGTCTGTTACTTTGCAAACAGCTGCTCTTCCCTCCCACGATATCCCCCACTTTTGTACGGTGCGCTGTTGTATCTTGTGACTCGTACGGCACACCATTGTAATGTCTATTTTCGCATGTCCTGCTGCATTCCAACTACACCATCACAGTGCCGTTTGGAGGTGGTGCATACCACTTTACAACATTGACTGCTGCGGCCCTTGTGGCAGGCCACACCAGAACACAGAGACACATTTACTGCACTTCCTGTACACGGACATGTCAGAGACACCCCG
This sequence comes from Triturus cristatus, assembly GCF_964204655.1. NCBI lineage: Eukaryota > Metazoa > Chordata > Amphibia > Caudata > Salamandridae > Triturus > Triturus cristatus. The sequence goes on from NC_140590.1 coordinate 1,806,559,025, forward strand.
TTCCCATTGTTGGATAGGCACACCCCAGTGCTGATCTGTGTACCCCGGACCAGTGCATGTAGGAGGATGCATGCGTAGCTACATGTGCAGGCTCACTGCCAACGCTGAGGTGACAGCACTGTGATGTTGCAGGGCTGGTGATTATTATGGTAACACAATGACCACCGGTACACACTTGCTCAGATGTGGGTTTGGGGGGCATTGGCGGTCCCCGAGTTGTTGCGATGAGTCTTGTGGCCCTCATGGGTATCCCTGTATCATGGTCATTGACTCTATGGCACCTGTGGGTTTTCTAGTGTGGCTCTTGGCTGTGTTTCGTTTCATGCTGCAGGTAGTCCTCCTGCTTAACACCAGCAGAAAGCAGGTGTAAAATCCCTAGTGGTAACGTGGCTTATCATCGGAATTTGTTTCGCATTGCAGTTGTTGTGAAAGTTGAGATGTGATTTTTTTGTGTGCAGAACAATATACGAACTGGGCAGTGTATCCCATCAAGATCCAGCACCTGACGCATTATTCACAATGAATATAAATACAATGAGATTTCTTCATTGATTTTGTGTGTACACTGTAGGTGCAGCCACTACCTCAGTGCAATTCAATACAGGATTTTAGTATTTAGAATAAATCGCAAAGGTGCACCTCGTGTCTTTTTTGCATGGGAACGGCTACTCTACATTTCATTATCAGCACTTTAATGGAAGTAAAGTTGAGATAAATCTAACACAGTATTCAGAAGTTGGTGCAAACTGCAGACATCACCAGTATTCTTGTGATAAGTGCCCCAAAATGTAACACCATGGTGGATACCACCAAATAACAGTAATAAGAGCAAGAAAGAGTCACACAGCGGTTTAGAAAACAACCAAAAAGGTTAATATTCGTTCTTTGTTAAACTTTATTTTTTTATAAACATATATAAAAGAAAAACTGTTTTCAAACTTTATTTATTAACACATATATATATATATATATATACATATATATATTCACAGAAAAAACCATGCATTTCAGGCACGTTATAGTTAGGAATTAGCATTTAAAAAACCTCAGAAATTCACTGAAAAAACCATAGGTTTCAGGGGTTTGAGATGTCATCAGTGATGTCATGAGTGATGTCACTGACCATGTCATGAGTGATGTAATATGTGACGTCATCAGCAGTGTATTGCGGGCGCGCGAGTTATAGTTAGCTGAACTAACTATAACGGGGGAATTTCAATGGTTTCGCACAAGTGAAAAGTCCAGCTAACTATAACACCCCTGAAACCTATGGTTTTTTCAGTGAATTTCTGAGGTTTTTTAAATGCTAATTCCTAACTATAACGTGCCTAAAACCTATGGTTTTTTCTGTGAATTTCAAAGGTTTTTTAAATGCTAATTTTTAACTATGCCTACAGAGATAGGACATGTGAAGAAAGAAGAAAAAATGGACAGAAAGAAAAAAAAGAAGTGCAGAAAGAAGCAACAGAAGTCCTCAAAGACGAAGAAAAGTGCAGGAAGAAGGTTAACGTGCAGAAAGATCAAAAAGAAGAGCAGAAAAAAGCCTTGTTGCAAAATCGTCCTGTACCCTCAACTTTTTCAGATGGATACTGGTGGTAACTGAGTCTGACTAACCAGTCCTAGAGCCAGTGCTATGTTAAAAGACACATAGAATACAGTGAAAACACCTACATACACTAGGGAACATTATGCGTTGGGGTCCCCCTGTGATTAGCATGACCTCCTCTGTAAGCCCCTAGTATATAATAGGGCAGGGGGATTAAAACTACCTCTTAAAACAGGCCACAGGGTGTTTTTGCACACGTTAACTCAGGCCCCGTCCCCTCCCTTCACCACTGTGTAAACACGCCCTTTGTCCGTTTTTAGTTGGGAGATTAAGTTCATTTGAATTCTGAGGGTCCCTAGGGTCCAACTAGCCCACTAGGTACCTCCAGTAAGTGCCACAGAGCTGCGTTGCAGAGAGGTGTAAAAAGTGGCACGGCCTGGACCACCTCTCTGCAATGCAGCTCAGTGGCGCTTACTGGAAGCACTTGGTGGGCTAGATAGCCCCCAGGTGCCCTCAGTATTGAAGGGAAATTATATCCCCAATTTAAAACGTGCCATAGTGCGTGTTTGCACACGTCACCTCAGTCTCCGTCCCCTCCCTTCACCACTGTGTAAACGCGCCCTGTGGCTGTTCTAAGTTGAGAGATTAAGTCCCCTTGAATCCTAAGGGTCCCTAGGGTCAAACTAGACCACTAGGTACCTCCAGTAAGCGCCACAGAGCTGTGTTGCAGAGAGGTGTAAAAAGTGGCTTGGCCTCAGGACACCTGTCTGCAGCGCAGCTCCCTGGCGCATACTGGAGATGCCCGTTGGGCTAGTTCGCCCTCAGGGACCCTCAGTATTGAAGAGGAATTAATTCCCCAACTTACAACTCGCCAGGGGGCGCGTTTGCAGAGTGCTGCAAGGAGGGGGCGTGGCCTCCGGCATGATGCCAGTCTTTTATTTATTTTAATTTTTTAAGAAGGGGGGCTGTGTGGTTCCCCTTCTTATTCTAATTTATTGGCCCTGATGACCCCATCCCCCAGGGCCTGTCTCCTAATTATATTTTTTTGACCCCAATGCCCAGGGCCGGCCACTGTTTTTTATTATTTTAAAAAAATATATATTTATAGACACACCTAGGACATGCTGGACAAACCGTACGTACCTATCACCATGACGATTTGCGTGATATTCATTAAAAGGCGACTATGCATACAATGAATCCACGTGGAATGTATTTACACCACTAGTGAAGCTCTGACATGTCTGATGCCCTACCGTGCCTAATCCCGGTAGACACCCTTGTCGTTTATTTATACAAACATGGGTAGCTATTGACGGGCACATTTAATACACATGCACACCAAGCCATTCAAAGGGGATTCGACAAAAATTCGACCAAAACTATGCAAGAAACCCCCCTCACGGTTAATAAAACGCACATCCACTGCCAGATGTGTAATACTTTTTATTTTACTCTCTGGAAAGGGGACGAACATCACTTGAGAGTCACAGCGCGCTCCTGGCAGAGCCCAATGCTGTGTTACACCCACCATTGCCTGCTGAGTGCCACACACCTCTGTGTTGTATTCCACTAGCTAGTGCATATTCTATGACACTCTCTAGCCCATGTGCACTGTAACACCACCCCGTGAATATGTCATGCCACACTTGTCTTCGCACGGGTTATATTGCCCCATCTAACGTGCCTTCCTCGATGCCTATGTTATAATGCACAGTGCTATGCCATACATATTACAATATGGGATCCATATCTTTGTCACAGTGCATATGCAACGTTACACTCCCCAGCACATATTTTATATTACAACTTTAGAGACGAGTTAGGTTACACAACAATGCCCTGTGCATATTACACTCCAAGGCGTATATCGCATAGCTAGCGCTAGAGCCTGTGCTATCTCGTGCTCTCCAATGAATCTGTCATTGCGCACAATGTATTGCATATTATATTTCACGCCCGGTTCATCTTATATCACACTTTTTGGTGCATAGTTTATACCATACACTATATCTAGTTTTCATTTTCAATCGTGCTCTCAGGACTATGTTCTATATAACACTGTGTTCACCTACCCTTTTCACGGGCATTACATTTTGCGATAGGGGGTGGAGGGTCAGGGGGTGTTTCTGCCAAGTGAGCCCGGAGTCACAGTCACAAACGTCCTCTTCTTCCTGAATAAAAGTGAGATTATGCTGAATGCTTGTTCATATTTTAAGTAGTTTGCACAGACACATGTTTTAAAAACAATAAAGTTCCTAATACCCGCCTTCTCTGAACAGTTAGCTTGCTGCCCCATCCCCCTCCTCCCTATCCTCTGTGGTGTGAATCCATGGACTAGCCTCCTCCCTCCTGCCATGCATGGTCTGATGTGCTGCCACTGCCCTCAATTTAGTACGATGTACCAGTCCACTCCTCCTGCCCTCCATTGCCCAATTCTATGCCCCATCATTGACCTCCTGCTTAAACTCTGTGCATATCTTGCTGCCCCTATTCTCCTTCCCCCTGCCCTCCGATGTCTTTGTGCATGCCCCTGTTCCATCCTTTTTGCCCACCATGTTCCATGGACCTGCCACTCCTATCTACTCTGAGTGTTCTGTTGAGCTGCCACTCCCCTCCCACCTGCCTAGCATTGTCAGATGACTGTAACCTGTCCCTGCCACCTCCACCCTGCCTGTCCACATGCCATGCCCCTATCCTCTTCCTCCTGTCTTACATGGTCCATTGTACTGCCACACCCTTCTGCCCTCCCTGGTCTGTTGTGCTGTAACTGCTCCTCCTGCCTGCCCCGTGCGGTCTGTAGTGAGGCCCCTTCCCCTGAACTTTCTTGTCTGTGCACAGGTCCTGACCCTCCCTTCTATCCTCCATCGTCCTTTGTGCATGCCCCTGCACCCTCCTTCTTGCCCATCATAGCCATTGTGCTGCCACTAACCCTCCCACTTGCCATGCATGATCTTCTGTGCTGCCATGGCCCCTCCCACCTTCCCTGTGTGGTCAGTTAGCTGCCCCTCACCCCCTCCCACCTTCCCTCCATGGTCTGTGTGTATGCCATCACAGTCTCACTGTTGCTCTTCATGGTGTGTCTTGCTTCTAGTGCCCATCCTGCCTGACCTCCATGGCTATCTTGCTGCTCCTGCCCTGCCCCCTTGCCCCAGCCCTCTGTTTACATGTGCAGACACCTACTCCCTCCCTCCTGGCTTGTCTGTTCTATTGTAATGCCCCTGATCCGTCCCTCCTGCCCTTTATGGTCTGTTATGCTGCAGCTTTCTCTCCTGGCTGTCCATTATGGTCAGCTAGCTACCATTGCCTCTTGCCCCTCTGTTCTCTGTTGTCCATGTGCATGGTCCTGTCCCCTCCCTCTTGCTTTCTATGGATTGTTGTGCTGCACTCCTGTCCCGCATGCCCTGTGTGGTGTATTGTGCTGCTGCAAACCCTGATGCCTGCCCTGCAGGGTCAGTTTGGTGCACCTCTCCATGTCCCTCCAGTACTCTGTTATCCAAGTCCATGTCCCTACCCCATTTCCTTCCATGATCCAATGTACCATACTTGCGAACATTTTGAACTTGGTAAGAGGGAGATTTTGAAAAAAAACTGGGGTATTGATTTTCCCCTTTGAGTTACATTGAAAAAGAGGAGATTGTAGACAGGAGACAGATCAAATAAAGCCCATTTGAGCTTAAAAACATTGGACGTTTCCTGGCTGAATCGGGTCTGTTGGCATGTATGGTTGTACTACCATTGCCTCTTCCTTCTGCCCACAATGGTCTATTACATTGCCACAGCCTCTCTTGCAAGTCCTGTATTGTTGGTTTGTTGCCCCTGCCCCCCTTTCCACTGCCCTCGATAGTCTGTTGTGTTGCCACGGCCCTTCCTGCCTGCTCAGTGTGGTTAAATTGTTGCCTCTGCACTCTCCTACCTGCCTTCAGTTTTCAGAGTCCGTGCCCCTGGCCTCTGCCTCTGAACAGTATCCTAATGAACAACTAGCTTGCTAACATTCTATATTTATTACAAAAGTGTGGAACGCCTGACGTCATCTTGATGTAATCAAAACTGTAATACCTAGAGCATTTCCTTTAGAAATTACATATATGAGAGGGTCTGCACACACTGCACAGGCCCCCGTGGGTCCCCTGTGTCACTACCTTGGGTGTTTCCTTGGGGTCCCAGCGTTTCTACAGGTTCTAGGCCTTGTGTCTAGTTAAGTCGTGGTTCTTATACCCCTATTTTAGTATATGGTTTGGCTCGCCCCTAGGGCCTGATGTTTATTTGTGCTATTTTACTGTGATTATTGAAGTGTAACTTATGTGTTTTTACCTCTAGTCTCATAAAGAGACTAGGAGGGTGTGTTTAGTAATAAATACATATATTTGACATGTATACCTGGTGTGGATATCTTTCATTTAGTGACTCAGAAGATTATAGACTGGTAAAACAAGTTGCTTTACATTCCTTCAAGACTTAGCCTGAAGGCTGCTCTCCATAGCTACCACTAGGATAGCTTTCAATAAAGGTTGTCTTTAACCTATAATCAATAAGGGGTTGTTTGGACAGATACAGGGTGCCCACTATAACTAGTGGACAGCTTATATCAGGCCAACTTCTCACATCGCTTGCCAATTCCTACACCTTGCTTGCCTGTTTCTGCCCTTCTCTTGCCTCTTTCTGCTCCACACTTGATTCTCCCATTGCTTCTTTGTGTGCCCCTCTTGCTTCTTTCTGCATATCTCTTGCCTCTTTCTGCAGTTTTTTCCCTCTTTCTGCACCTCTTGTCCTTCTTTCTGCACTGCTGTTGCTACTTTCTGCATTCCTCTTGCCTCTTTCTGCACCGCTTTTGCCACTTTCTGCAACACTTTTGCCTGTTTCTGCAGCTCCCTTGCTTCTTTCTGCTCCTCTTTTGCTTCTTTCTGTACCCCTTTTGCCTCTTTCTGCAGCCACGTTGCTTCTTTCTGAACTTCTCTTGCTTCTTTCTGCTCTTCTCTTGCCTCTTTCTGCACCCCTCTTCCCTCTTTTGTACCTCTTTTGCTTCTTTCTGCAGTCCTCTCGCTTCTTTCGGCACCTCTCTTGCTTCTTTCTGCTCACCTCTTCCCTCTTTCTGCAACCCACTTCCCTATTTCTGTACCTCTGTTGCCTCTTTCTGCTCTTCTCTTGCCTCTTTCTGTAAACCTCTTACCTCTTTCTGCACCTCTTTTGCTTCTTTCTGAACTTCTCTTGATTTTTTTTGCACCTCTCTTGCTTCTTTCTGTTCACCTCTTCCATCTTTCTGCAACCCTCTTCCCTCTTTCTGTGCCCCTCTTCCCTCTTTCTGCACCTCCCAGCCTATTTCAGCACCTCTCTTGCCTCTTTCCATACTCCTCTTACCTCTTTCCGTTCCTGTGTTGCTTCTTTCTGCGACCCTCTTGCCTCTTTCTACACCCCTTTTCCCTCTTTCTTCACATCTCCTCTGTCGTTCTGTACTTCTCTTCCCTCTTTCTGCACCCCTCTTGCCTCTTTCTACACCTCAGTTGCCTGTTTCTGCAGCTCTCTTTCCTTTTTCTGTACTTCTCTTGCCTCTTTCTGCTCCTCTGTTGCTTCTTTCTGCATCCCTATTGCCTCTTTCCGTACCTCTCTTCCCTCTTTCTGTACTTCTCATCCCTCTTTCTGCACTTATCTTCCCTCTTTCTGCACTGCTCTTGCCTTTTTCTCTACCTCACTTGCATCTTTCTGCACCTCTCTTGCCTCTTTCTGCAACTGTATTGCCTCTTTCTGTTTCTTACTTGCCACTTTCTGCACATCTCTTCCTTTTTTGTAACACCTATCTTGTTTCTTTCTGCAACTCTCTTGTCTGTATCTGTACATCTCTTGCCTCTTCCTGCACATTTGCTTGTTCGTTCTGCACTTTCCTTGCCTCTTTCTGCATGCTTCTTTTTGTACCTCTGTTGCTTCTTTCTGCACTGCTCTTGCTTCATTCTACACTTCTCTTGCTTCTTTCTTCACCCCTCTTGCCTCTTTCTGCACCCCCTTCCATCTTTCAGCACTTCTCTTGCGTATCTCTGCATCTCTCTTACTTCTTGCTGCACCGCTCTTGTGTCTTTCTGTACCCCTCATTGCTCTTTCTGCACCTCTCTTGCCTCTTTCTGAACCTCTCTTGCCTCTTTCTCCAGTTGTGTTGCCTTTTTCTGCAGCTCTGTTGCTTCTTTCTGCAGTTCTCTTGCCTGTTTCAGCACCCCTTTTGCCTCTGTCTGCACATCTGTTGGTTCTTTCTGCAGTTCTCTTGCCTCTTTCTGGACCTTTCTTGCTTCTTTCTGTACCTCTCTTGAAAATGTATGCACACTTCTTGCCTCTTTTTGCATCTCCCTTCCTTCTTTCTACACCTCTCTTGCCACTTTCTACACCTCTCTTGCCTGAATCTGTACTTCTCCTTACTCTTTCTGCACCTCACTTTCCTCTTTCTGCAGTTCCCATGCTTCTTTATGCACATCTCTTGCTACTTTCTGCACCCCTTTTACATCTTTCTGCACCCAGATTTCTCCTTTCCGCACTCCGCTTGCTTTGTTCTGCACCTATCTTGCTTCTTTCTACACTCCTCTTCCCTCTTTCTTCACCCCTCTTCAATCTTTCTGCACCTCTTTTGCCTCTTTCTACACCTCACGTGCATATTTCTGCATCCCTCTTGCCTCTTTCTGTACCCCTCTTCTGTCTTTCTGTACCTCCCTTCCCTCTCTCTGCAACCCTCTTAATTCTTTCTACACCTCTCATACCTTTTTCTGCACCTCTCTTGCCTCTTTCTGCACTTCTCTTGCATCTTTCTGCACCTCTGTTGCTTCTTTCTACACCCCTCTTCCCTATTTCTGCACCTCTCCAGCCTGTTTCATCAACTCTCTTGCCTCTTTCGGTTCTTCTCTTGCCTCTTTCTGCACCTCTGCTGCTTCTTTCTTCACCCCTCTTGCCTCTTTCTGTACCTCACTTGCCTCTTACTGCATCTCTCCTGCCTCTGTCTGTATCTGTCATGCCTCTTTCTGCATCTCTTCTACCTCTTTCTGCACTTCTCTTCCTTTTCTCTGCACCTTTCTTGTTTCTTCTTGTAACTTTACTGTCTTTCTCATGTCTTCTCTTGCTACTTTCTGCACCTCTGTTGCTTCTTTTAGCACTTCTTTTGCCTTTTTCTGCAACTGTCTTGCCTCTTTCTGTACTCTTTTCACTCTTTCTGCCCCTCTCTTGCCTGTTTCTGTAGCTATATTGCTGCTTTCTGCACCTCTCTTGCCTCTTTCTGTACCTCTGCTCGTTCTTTCTGAAGTTTTCTTGCCTCTTTCAGCATCACTCTTGCCTCTTTCTGCACCTCTGTTGCTTCTTTGTGTACTTCTTTTGCTTCTTTCTATACCGCTATTGCTTCTTTCTGCCCCCCTCTTGCCTCTTTCTGCACCCCCTTCCTTTTTTATGCACATCTCTTGCTTGTTCCTGAATCTCTATTTGCTTCTTTCTCTGTTCCCCTTGAGTCTTTCTGCACCCCTCATCTCTCATTCTGCATCCTGTATGCCTCCTTCTGTACCTCTCTTGCCTCTTTCTACAGTTCTTGTGCTTCTTTCTACAACTCTGTTGGTTCTTTCTGTACTTCTCTTGCCACTTTTAGCAACCTTCTTGCCTCTGTCTGCATCTCTGTTGTTTATTTCTGAAATTCTCTTGCCTCTTTCTGCATCCTTTCTGCCTTTTTCTGCATATCTCTTGCCTCTTCATGTACTTTTCTTGCCTCTTTATGCACTCATATTCCCTTTTCCTGCACCTCTCTTGCCTCTTTCTGCTCCTCTGTTGCTTCTTTCTGCACCTCTCTTCTGTACCCATTTTACCTCTTTTTGCACATGTCTTCCCACTTTCTGCACTTCTCTTCCCTCTTTTTGTACCCCTCTTGCCTCTTTCTGCATCTCACTTGCCTGTTTCGGCACCTCTCTTGCCAGTTACTGCACCAGTCTTGCCTCTTTCTGGATCTCACTTTCCTCTTTCAGCACTTCTTTTCCTTTTTCCTGCACCCTTCTTGTTTCTTTCTACAACTCTCTTGTCTGTTTCTGTACATCTCTTGCCTCATTTTGTACCTCTTTTGCCTCTCTGTACCTTTGCTGGTTCTTTCTGCACTCCACTTGCCTCTTCCTGCATGCTTTTTTCTGTACCTCTGTTGCTTCTTTCTGCACTTCTCTTGCTTCTTTCCACACTTCTTTTGCTACTTTCTGCACCCCTCTTGCATCTTTCTGCACCCCTCTTCCATCTTTCAGCACTTCTCTTGCTTGTTTCTCCATCTCTCTTGCTTCTTTCTGCACCCGTCTTGTGTCTTTCTGTACCCCTCACCCCTCTTTCTGCACCTCTCTTGCCTCCTTCTGAACATCTCTTGCCACTTTCTCCAGTTCCTTTGCCTCTTTCTGTGCCTCTGTTGGTACTTTCTGCACTTATGTTGCCTCTTTCAGCAACCCTCTTGACTCTGTCTGCACCTCTGCTGGTTCTTTCTGCAGTTCTCTTCCTTTTTTTCTGCATTTCCCTTGCTTCTTTCTGTGCTTCTCTTCCATCTTTCTAAACTTCTCTTGCCTCTTTCTGCACTTCTTTTGCCTCTTTCTATATTTTTTTTGCTTCATTCTGGACTTCTATTGACTCTTTATGCAACCCTCTTGCTTCTTTCTGTACCTCTGTTGCTTCTTTCTGCACTCATCATCCCTCATGATGTACCTCTGGTACTTCTTTCAACTCTTCTCTTGCCTCTTTCTGTACCTCTGTTGCTTGTTTCTGTACCTTCCGCCTCTTTCTGCACCCCATTCCCTCTTTCTGCACCTCTCTTGACTGTTTCTTCAACTCTCTTGCCTCTTTCTGCAGTTCTCTTTCCTGTTTCTTCACCTCTCTTGCCTCTTTCTGCTCCTCTCTTGCCTCTTTCTGAAATTCTCTTGCCTCATTCTACACTTCATTTTCCTCTTACTGTGCTTCTCCTGCCTCTTTCTGCACATTTCTTACACTTCCCGCACCTCTTTTGTTTTTTTCTGCAATTCTCTTGCTTCTCTCTGTACTTCTCCCGCCTGTTTCTATATTAAAATAGGAAGTGCAAGCTGTCAAGTTTAAAGGTCTGCGTGCTCTCGTGACTGAGGTATATGTTTACTTGTACATGTATTATAATATGTGTTATGGATCTGAATATGGTAGCTCAAAAAGCAGGTAGCTTCTCTTATAGGTTGTCAAATCTTCTTAGTTCTGCTGTGTCATTTAGTTGCACAGGCAGACAGGTCTTATGAATATTTATGTGTTATAGAGCACATCAAGTGTACTATTGAATAAACATGTGCCCTGTATTATGAGAAGAAATAAATCCATACACCTTCTTATACACACATTTACAGAGTATGCTGTTTGAAACATGGATATTCAAGTATTTTTATGTTTATTTTTAAGTAACATGTCACCAAGTAAAATCAAAGACACACACATGCATGCCTTTACAAACTTGGTCAGATTTAGAACAGTGATATGGTTAGGACTGCTGTTTTACATTTGGTAGTCCTAAAATTCTGAACAGTGAATGAATAGTGAACCTTCAAGAGAAAAGTGAGGTTGAAGACATCTTGCGAGAAGGATTAGTGATTAGGCTACTTTGTATGAGTCTATGGAAAGGTACAGTCAAAGTAGGCCTTTTTCTGCACCTCTGTTGCTTCTTCCTGCACTCCTGTTGCTTCTTTGTGCACCTTTCTTCCTCTTTCTGGACTTCTCTTGTCTCTTTCTACATTTTCTTTTTTTTTCTGTACCTTTCTTTGTCTTTCTGCACGTCTCTTGCTTCTTTCTGCACCTTTCTTCCTCTTTCCGTACATGTTTTACCTATGAAGGCATAGTTAGATATTAGCATTTAAAAAACCTTAGAAATTCACAGAGAAAGCACAGGTTTCAGGGACGCTATAGTTAGGGATTAGCATTTAAAAAACCTTAGAAATTAATTGAAAAAAACACAGGTTTCAGGGAAGTTATAGTTAGACTGACATTTCACTCGTAGAAAAACAGAGAAATTTGGCTGTTATAACTCGCGTCCCCGCAATGCACTGCTGATGATGTCACATATTACATCACTCATGAAATGGTCAGTAACATCACTGATGACATCACTGATGACATCATCCACGTAATATCTGATATACCGTCTCACCCTAATATAACATTTGATAGACCCACTCTAAAATACAGACTACCATTCGTGAAAGCATAGACACACCAATACCAGTTGATACATACCTGCTCATTGATTCATAGGTCTATACTCACATCTACTCATTAGCCCATACAGACACTCAAACACAGTCACTCATCAATTCAGCCACTGATATATGTACTCAAACACCCATACAGACACTCACACACCACCACTCACCCATAAAATTACTCAAACACCTAATCAGTCACCTAAAGAATCAATCACACTGCCATTTACTCATCTAGACAGTTATACGCACACACCCTCACTTATTCATATAGATTGTAACACATAGTTACTCTCTTCTACAATCAGTGAGAGAAGATCACGCTCATCCATACAGCAACTCTCATGATCAGTGCAGAAAAAGAAAGAAATGTACAGAAAGAATCAACAGAAATACAGAAAGAGGCAAGAGAGGTGCAAAAGGAAGCAGGAGTGGCTTGCACACCATTAGTACCAATTTAACACCCACATTTAGCAATCAGTAACAGGGGCACATTCTAGGTTTTCAAAGGTCCTTCCCCCACGCTTTAATACTTGTTGCTGCATTTGTGGTAACATTTGAGCCATTTGATCTAGAAAGAAGGCTTTTTTTTGTTCAAATGTGCAGATTAGGGAGCAGATGATGAATTATGTGGCTAATACAGAAAATGTATAATTGTGCAGAAGTCAGTGCAGCCAAACAGTCACATAATTCCAGTGGCCCTGCTCCCACCTCTGACTTGGTCCACAAGTGTTCCTCCGTGATTCCTTCTTTTTTGTCTCACTGAGTTCATAGTTGAGCTTATATGGAAACAAGGAAGACTAAACCTGAGGTTACCACTCCACAACACAGACTACCAAATCACATAATTACTCTCCATAACACATAATCCCACTCTACATAATTCCTAGACACTGAATACCACATACATTCTTTCCACATAATTTCACTGCACAACATACCACATAATTCCACTACGATACAATGTACATCCACTCTATGCCAAAAAACATAAGGACAAGCTTTTTACATTTACAATGCCAATGGCTCTAACTCTCGCAAATGTGTGACCAATTACATTGCAAACACTTCTTTAACTAGTAGTCGCGTTTGTAGAGTTGTGGAGAAAGGGTGCTGAGCCTCTGACCAGCACTCAGGAATTCCGCTGCGTAGGACTTACAGGAGGTACCAGGAGGGCTTCTTGGCCCCCAAAGTCCCTCAGGAGTAAAGTGGACTTTATCCCCATCCCGTAGTCTGCCAGGAGGCATGTTTACAGAGTGGTGGAGGAAGTGGGATTGGCTTATGAAGATGTCTTAGCAATCCTACTTTGTGGGACTTACTAGAGGTAACAAGAGGGGTAGGTGGTCCCCAAGGATATCATTGGGGGCCAACTACCCTTCCTATTACCTACAGTAAGTACCACACAGCAGGATTGCCAAGTTCTCACACCAGGCCACGCCTTGGATGGGGACTGAAATCCCCTTTACTGCTGGGGGGCCTTAGGGGCCAACTAGCCTACCTCCTACCTCTTACCTCCAGTAAGCCCCACACAGCGGGATTGTTGAGAGATGGGCACAGGCCATGCCACCTTTGTCCACCACTCTGCAAATGCTCCTCCTGGTGCTCTCTTGGTTGGGGGATGATGTCTCCTTTCCTCATGAGGGTCCCTGGGGGCCAACTAGCCCACCAGGTACAACCAGTAAGCCCCGCAGAGCTGGATTGCTGAGAGTGGTCCTAGGTAGGGGTGGGCGGAATTTGCGAAATCCACTTTCTCAAATTATCGCGAAAATGTTAAAAATGATCGCAAACACGCAGAAATATCGCGAAGATGCGGAAGTTTTTTTCCCGCATGTTCGCGAGATTTTCTGCATGGTTGCGGCTCGCCAACCTACCCATGTGGTTGCTCGCGGGCGCAGCCATCTTGTTTTCAGTTGTCTCGTGGTGCATGATCGCGAGAAGAAAGACGTGATCGCGCGACGCATGACGTCACTGCGGGCGCGAACTGTCACGAGACAGTGCAAATGGCTAAAAACAATACAACATCTCATGGAGAACGCGACTGGATCAAGAAAACTTGTCGGCGAACGCAGGGATTCAGGTAAGGCGATCGCGCGCACGCGAGAATGTATTATTTTACAGCACGAGCAAGAAACAAATTATCGCCAAGCTGCGGAATGTGGAAATTTTGACATTTTCGTGCTCTCCGCGGAACGCGCAAATGTCAAATTATCGCAATTTCCGCGAACGGAACGCATCCTGATGCACTGCTGCTTGGAGGATGAAGTCCACTTGTGTCCTGAGGTTCTCAGTGCCCAAAGTGCTGAATGGAATTACACCAAATTTGCCAAAAATGGAGCTCTTGATTCAGAAAGCACTCTTTTTGTTATACGGTGTAAATCCGTTCAGCAGTTGCTGAGCATTTAAACATTTCTCAGGTATCCATACATCTTAAGTCTGCGATCTGATTGTCTGCCAACAGTTCCAACCAGGAAGTGATGGTAGCCATCTTGTGACTCAGATGAACCGAGTCACAAGAAAAAAGGTAAAAAAAGTTTGAAAACATGAAAAGAAGGCAGGGTAGAAACACACTGACCCCTTAGGCCTAATGGACCAAGCATTTTTTTTAAAATGGCAACAGGACTTTACATTGGGTGTGCAAATCCAGCCGAAAATGTTTTAAAAAATGAAACGCCGTCTCCTACGCTTCGTTTTCATTAAGCTTCCAGGTGGGTTAGGACCTGGGGGAAGCTATACAAATATATGCAGGGACCCATGCGGGCCCCCACGTAGCCCTGGGGGCTGCCAAATACCCTGGGATTCATTTTTGTTTTTAAATGCATGGAGGCTCCTACCTCCCCCTGCAGCATCAGGGACTGACACCTTCCCTGGGGCACAAATTAAGCAAATGAGGGCGTCTGTTGCGGGGCTACACAGAAAATGGGATGCATAGGCAGCACCCTGAACCTGTGACCTCACGGGCCAACAGCATCCCTGGGTGCAGGCAACAGTCCAAAGAGTAGGCAGGACCACCTCTCTTGAAGCCAGTGAGGTGCTTCAGGCTGTACTTCCAAGGGACATGGATGTACACCAAAGACCCCTACCTGCCTAGGACTCTGTGTTGAGTACCTCAGTGCAGTGTACATGTCAAAGGCAGAAGCGGATAGGAAAGCTAATGAAACGATGTAAAGTAACATTTAACTGCTGAGCATAGGTACATAAACCAAGAAGGACTGGAATGAAGAAATCAATTCCAACCAAATCCTTTCTCCGGAGTTCACCTGATCTGATGAAGACATGTTATATTTCTGAATTTAGTAAGAAATCCGTGTACAACACTACATTCCAACAAGTAATAACATTTGGCAATCGCCTTACAGATCAACTTGTTAGAAACCCCACCTCACTGAGGTATAAATCAGTTATCAATAACCCCATGTGAACATTATAAAACAATTTCCTGGAATATATCTTCTGCTGTTTGATCATGAGAATTTGACTTGTTCTCCTAGTCATGATATGGGTGATATTTTTATATAACGCCAAAACCCAGGATATCTGTCATTATTACCTAATCCGCGATCCTTGGTTTATAACCAAGGGAAAGATGATATGCCAGTGATCGCAGTTGAATTGTATACCTTTTTGCACTGGTACATTTTGTATGAACATTAACAGGCAAAAACTGTCTGAGAAACTAACCTATGTTTGTATTTGTTGTCGACGTGCTCACTATAGAAGTCAAACTAGGAATGATGATTTATATTTAAAAAGTGAAAAAGAAAACAATGATGAGTGGCAGCAATTTTGTGTTTATTGGTTTGTAGAAAGTCAGTTTGACTTTTCTAGTTATCAAGCTATTTGTAAGTATTGCTGAAACAAATTAAAAGTACACAAAATCAGGCCTGGGCCTAGTAGGCAGTTTTGCTATGCAGAACTCTTTGAAGTGACAACAAAAACTCTGCGTAGTCCTGCTGTTAGTGCTGGTCTTCCTGCCACTCGGGTAGAAATTCTACCCGAGCAGCAGCTCGCTCTCGCAAACTTAAAATTCACGAGCATGAGCAGGGAAAAAAACATCCTCTGCACCATGCGAAGTGGAAATGTCTGCATTCCAGGACCCCCTCAGCCTGCAAAGTGCGGAACACTCTGCAAACTCTGCAAATGGAGTGGAGTTTACTGCCTAGGCCTAAATGCCAGCTAGAGCAGTACATAACAACTTAGAGTTGGTACCTATTCTTCAGGAACTGGCAGATATAAATGTATATGAGTATATTCTTATTAAATCTGTACACCCATTGCAGGCCATAGTTCGTATGGATCCTAAACCAGGTAAGCTGCCACCAACAGATTTACAAAGAGGTCTGAAAGGAAGCGATGTATACTTATGTTTAGATTTTAAGAAAAGAATTGAAACTTTTGGTGTAGACATGAAGGAACATGAGCTAGTAGTTATTCTAATAAATGGTGTACCAATAAAGAGTAGGACAATCCGGCAAGAGTGTGTAGACATTAATAAACTTCAAAAGGCTATATTATAGTTGGTACATAATTATATTTATTATATGAGTGTAAATGTTGTAAATGTTGACGAACAAGTAATATGCTTACAAGATGAAACAGTAAAGTCAAGTGGCCAAATTGAAAAAATGGACAAGTTTAGAAGTGGAGAGATTTATGAACATTATACAATACATCCTCTAGATTAGAAAGAAAACATAGGAAATAGTATTGAATATTTCAAATGAAAGAAACAAAGGGAACTCCCATGAGTGTATGGGAAGCAAAATTAGAAGCTCAGTGTTCTCCACAGGTATTCCCCACTGGAGAAGGTGGTCGATTTGATGAGCAAGCTGTACGGATTACAACTTTAGAATACTGATCAACAAGAATGTATTGTAAAGATCCAAGTTTTAACAGTGCATTCCATATATATTTCATTTTCTGCTTGAAAGAGATTTATCTGCACTTTCATATGCAGTAAACCATATAATAAAAAACAGGAGTGATTCTTTAACATGTTTCTGCAAAAGAGTTCATGGAAAAAGTTCAACAAAGAGATAAAAATGTAGAATCTCAGTTAAATAATTTGATGGTGTGCCAATGTTGTACCAATGAATATTGGTATCATCATCATGATGAACTTAAATGCATGTTAAGAAACTTAGGTACACTGACATGGTTTGTAACACTTAGCTGTGCTGAATATGCATGGGATGATTTACTTGAAATCCTATTAGAAGCAAATGCAAATGTTAAAAACATTGATTGGAAGACAGCTGTTCCTAGGATCCTGTAAAAGTCTGCAGGTATTTTAACCATTGAGTTCAAGCTATGATGTCATTTATCTGCAATAAAAACTTTCCACCTTTTGGAGAGGCAACAGATTTCTTTTGGCGAAATGTGTATCAAACTAGAGATTTTCAACATATACACATGCTATTATGGATAAAGAATACACCAACATTTGGAACAGATAGTGATGAAAGTTTTTTGTCTTTCATCAAACAGTATGTTTCAAGTGCCATTCCAAGAGAAGGAGGAAAAAAAAGCTGGAGGCTACAAGTTTTAGGCTTTTAAATTCATAGATGTGGGAAATACAAATGTAAAAGGAAACTGTATACAATATGTTGTTTTGGATTCTCACGTCCTATAATTTACAAAAGAAGAGTAAATAGTTTTATCTCAGCAGCAAGACATACCATAACTCGGAAATCACCCAAGAATACATGCTTAAACAACTTAAAAAGAAGAGAAGCTTCAAAGTACATTCATGACTACAATCCAGTTATTTTGAAAATATGGAATGCAAACATGGTTATTCAGTATGTTGTAGATAATTCAATTGTTGTTGCTTGTTATTTTACAACATATAATACAAAATAAAAAAAAACAGAGATGAAAGAAATGTGGGAAGAAATATTGACAGAAAAGACTCTTAGCAAGAAATTGGACAGATACAGTTTGAAAATGCTTTCCGATAGATTGGATCCTATGAATGTTTGGAACGCTTGAGCTTAACAAGTTTATAATCAAAGTCAGGAGGAATTATTTAGATATATCTGGTCTTGTCTCCACATGAAATAGAGTATTGAAATCTTTGCAACAAAATGAATACTTAGCACAGTATGAGCCAAAAAGTTCTGATACTGTCAAAACTGATATGTTAGATACATACTATCCCAAAAGAAGTACACATATTGAAAACCTATGTCTACGTGAAATACTTCAGCATTATAGGTTTAAAAAGATTGCTAGAGGAAATATGAAAGAAGTAGAAGTATGTGGTAATTGGATGTAATGGATGGATGTTTAGTAACACATGTCAAAGGGAATCTTATTAACCACAGAAATCTGAGTTATAAAAATGAAGATAAGGGAGAATTTTTCTATATAGCATTTCTGTAACAGTTCAAGCCTTTGCGCAATGAAGCAGAATTACTTGGAGATTTTGACTGCTGTAAAGATTATTTTAATGCAATTAAAGGCAGCATTCAGTGCACAATTTATCCAACTTACCTACACATGTTAAATGATGAGATTGAACAAGAAGGTACTATTGCAGATGAAATAGCTAAAGAAATTTCACAAAGCAGTCACAGTTCTGGTCCACCCACTCAAGATCAACTGGGACAATCTATTATTGAAAATTAAGCACCAATAGCCATGAATGAGGTAAAAACTGCAATGTAGCAAGCAGAAGAGGATGTTATGCAGCTTGAAAAGTTTGAGGTACAACTAAATATTGAACAAAAATAAATATATCTACAAGACAAATGACAGGTACAACATGATTTGCTGCTTGAAAAAAAGAATGCCAACGTTCATCATTCAAAACTATTCTATTACACATTAGTGGTCAAGCTGGAACAGGAAAAACTTTCTTAATTAAAGTGTTGACCAGTTATCTACACAAAATTACAGAATCACAGTTATCTTGTGTTGTAACAACTCCAACTGGATTAGCAGCGCACAACATTAAGGGGATTACTTTACATCGATTACTTATGCTACCTGATGAACATGAGAATAAACTGAAATATCAGAAGCTATCTGGAGAAACCTTTTATGAAGTTTCAAGAGTAATGAAGAAAATTAGACTTTTATTCATGGATGAGGTGAGCATGGTCTCAAACATAATGCGCGCCTTTGTGCACTTGAGAATGCAATGGATTTTATAAACAGAATATGATGTTCTGTTTGGAGGAAAACATTTAATACAATTTGGAGACCTACTACTTGTTAAAGGACATCCTGTTTTTAAAACGCTTCTCCATGATGACACAATAAAATCTTTGGGAAGTATTGGGAATAACTTGCTAAGAATACGCGATAAGTAGGGGATGAAGATTATAGAAATATTCTTAAAGATATAAGAATTGGTATGTTGATGGAACATGGTAAACAAGCTTTACAGCTGCTATTAAGGAACTTGTAAACATCTGGATAAACAGCAGCAGAAGTAATGTACAATACGCTAGTAGAAAACAGGACAATAGTTTGCCTAATGCCCACACTGCAACAGTGTTCTACATTTAATGAACAAGTTCTCAAACTGGAAAAAACAACACATTCAGGACATTAAAGCTATTGACAAATTTGAGCATCAGGGAGTAACAATTCTTCCTACTGAGAAAGGACGTGCTAAATTGGATTCTTCAGAAAATTCTGTATCTAAAACTGCGGGATTAGAAAATAATTTACGTGTATGTAAAAACTGTCAAGGAAGTTTGTGGTGTAATTTGAATGTAGAAGAAGGATCAGTAAATGGATCATTGGGAAAAGATGTTGATCTAGTTCATTTTGAAAATAGAGATGGAATAGAATGTTTGTATGTTCATAGACAACAGTTTCCTCTATCTCTAGGATATACAGTAACTATTCATCAATCTCAAAGTTTAAGTGTAGACAGAGCTTTTGTAAATATTGGAAGTACAGTGTTCAAAGAGGGAATGGCATATGTTGCATTGTCTCAAGTAAGAACAGTATCTGTTTTGTATTTAATCGATTTTGATTAAAATAAAGATTGGTGCTTATGTAAATTGTGTAAGAGAGTACAATCTTTTAAGAAGACGTTATGCTCCTCATTTAGGTAAATATTTAATTTATGATAAATGTATACTGTGTGCAAAACGGAATACATCAATCATTCAAGTGAGGTTGAAAATAAAAAAAACCTTTGAAGAGAAGGTAGAAAGCATAAAGGAAAAAAAGTTGAAAGTGATGATGAGATTGTAGGATACCAGTTGGAAAATAGTTCATGTATCATCTGTTGTGCTCATGTGATTCTAAATGTTGTGTTTCTTTTACCACATCTTCATCATGGAATCATGGAAATTGTGGAAAAGTATTCTGTTCTGCACTACATCATGTATTTCAACAGTTGGTAAGTGACAGAAGTAAAATGCATACTGCTTCTGGAATTCGGCATCTTTTAGATGTATGTCCTGGTTCAATGACATTTACTCTAAACATACACCAAGAAACACAACAGTTTCTAATGGTCATGCTTGGAGTATTAGAACATGAAGGAATAAAGATTGATAACTTATTTGGACTAAGCTACAAATGGGACCATAACTGCAAAGAGTGATTATTTATTTCTACCAAAGGGCATTTACGATTAGTAAAGTTAGATTTTTCTCTCAGTTTTTGTCTCAGTTGAACTTAAGACCAAAATAAATGTTTAACTGAGATAAACGTATAACTTTATTACTCGTAAGTGCCTTTTGTGAATACTGAAAGTTGTAAAATTAGACTTTCATCTCTGTTTACCTTTGTTAATCTGGCCCATAGTGACTAACTTTGCATTTACTCAAGCAATACCTAGGCACTCATCATTGACTTAAGCACAATCCATATCTCATACATTTACCCAAGGACAACCTTTGCACTCATCTCAACAATCATACACTAATGCTTCCACTTATCAATTTCTTCATGCACTTCTCATGCACTCATCCAATCACTCATGCACTACCCTTGTGCTCATCCAGTAACTTATGCACTACCCTTACACTCATCCAATGACAAAGGCACTAGGCATGCACTCATGCAATCTCCAAGGCACTACCCATGCACTCATCCAATCACTCAGGCACTACACATACACTGCTGCATTCTCTCAGGCACTACTCAAGCACTCATCCAATGACCCAAGCATTACTCATGCACCCATCCAAACACTCAGTCAGTGTCCTTGCACTAATGCATTCACTCAGGTTCTACCATGCACTTATCCAATTACCCAGGCACTACTCTTACACCCAATCATTCACTTAGGTATTATCCATGTACTCATACAATCACTCAAAGACTATCTTTGCACTCATCCATTCTCTCAGGCACTGCCCATGCACTCATCCAATCAACCAGACACTAAGAATATACTCATGCAATCACACATGCACACACTGTGCACTCATCCAATCACCCAGGTACTACTATTACAGTCAACCATTCACTCAGGCACTATGCATGCATTCAATCATCCATGCACTAGCCTTATGCTCATGCATTCACTCAGGTACTGGCCATGCTCTCATCCAACCACTAATGCACTATCCTTGCACTCAACCATTCACTCAGGCATAATGCATATATTCATGCTTTTTTTCCGACCCAGCCCATGCACTTATCCAGTTACCCAAGCACTACCCAGGCACTCATCCAATCACTCAGCCACTACCCATGCACTCATTAAATCATTCAGGCATCACCCATGCACTCATCCAGTCACCCAAGCACTATATTTTCCCTCATTCTTTCACTCAGGCACTATGCATACAATCCTGCATTCTCTCATGTACTACCTATGTACATATCCAATGAAGTGGTGCCGCTCGCCGAGGAGTCCTTGTCTTGATCCAGCCCTTCTGACTGAAGCCGCATGGAGCCCTGCCGGGCACTAGCTCAACTGGACCTGTATGCGGGGAGCCCCTGTGGAGTTCGAAAAGAGACTGGGGGAGTGCGGTGGAGGAGGACGGGACTGCGAGGTCCAGCAGGCTGTGCGTGTTGCATCCAGCACACCTGCCGCCTCTTCCCGTGTCTCCGCCCCCTGCTGACCGGTGAAAACCGCTCGCGGCCCCCGCTTCGCGGGAGCCGCTCGCCGAGGAGTCCTTGTCTTGATCCAGCCCTTCTGACTGAAGCCGCGTGGAGCCCTGCCGGGCACTAGCTCAACTGGACCTGTATGCGGGGAGCCCCTGTGGAGTTCGAAAAGAGACTGGGGGAGTGCGGTGGAGGAGGGCAGGACTGCGAGGTCCAGCAGGCTGTGCGTGTTGCATCCAGCACACCTGCCGCCTCTTCCCGTGTCTCCGCCCCCTGCTGACCGGTGAAAACCGCTCGCGGCCCCCGCTTCGCGGGAGCCGCTCGCCGAGGAGTCCTTGTCTTGATCCAGCCCTTCTGACTGAAGCCGCGTGGAGCCCTGCCGGGCACTAGCTCAACTGGACCTGTATGCGGGGAGCCCCTGTGGAGTTCGAAAAGAGACTGGGGGAGAGCGGTGGAGGAGGACGGGACTGCGAGGTCCAGCAGGCTGTGCGTGTTGCATCCAGCACACCTGCCGCCTCTTCCCGTGTCTCCGCCCCCTGCTGACCGGTGAAAACCGCTCGCGGCCCCCGCTTCACGGGAGCCGCTCGCCGAGGAGTCCTTGTCTTGATCCAGCCCTTCTGACTGAAGCCGCGTGGAGCCCTGCCGGGCACTAGCTCAACTGGACCTGTATGCGGGGAGCCCCTGTGGAGTTCGAAAAGAGACTGGGGGAGTGCGGTGGAGGAGGACGGGACTGCGAGGTCCAGCAGGCTGTGCGTGTTGCATCCAGCACACCTGCCGCCTCTTCCCGTGTCTCCGCCCCCTGCTGACCGGTGAAAACCGCTCGCGGCCCCCGCTTCGCGGGAGCCGCTCGCCGAGGAGTCCTTGTCTTGATCCAGCCCTTCTGACTGAAGCCGCGTGGAGCCCTGCCGGGCACTAGCTCAACTGGACCTGTATGCGGGGAGCCCCTGTGGAGTTCGAAAAGAGACTGGGGGAGTGCGGTGGAGGAGGACGGGACTGCTAGGTCCAGCAGGCTGTGCGTGTTGCATCCAGCACACCTGCCGCCTCTTCCCGTGTCTCCGCCCCCTCTATCTACGAATAGTATTAGATCTGAAGCCACTACGCGCTAGCGGGACGCGTGTGCGGGACTTCACCCGGGACGAAGCCCGGACTAAGGGCGGACCCTCTAAGACCCTCATAGACCAACAGAGACTGGACTGGGCCAGAACCCCTGCTCGAATATCGATTAACATAGAATTATTGCGTAAGTGTTTGTGGGGTTATTTGTATGAACATTATATCTATCGCAATTTTAACCCCGGAGTTACCTGTCCCTGCGAAGTCGGTGGGTCTGGTAGACGGGAAATTAGATAAGTATTTTAAGAAAACTCTCTTGGATTCCTCAATTTCCCCTACCCTTGAAGAACTTCGGGCTGAACGACGGCGGTCGATTGATAGTCTAAAGAATAGACCACTGCCGGTGTTATCAGCGCAAATGAGCCCTATGGGCGATATTTGTATTACCTCGCAGGACAGTATCCCTCTAATATTTAGAGAAGGTACATCTACGAGAGAATCTGACCCCTTAGGCACTACTAGTAACCAGGTAACTACAGTCATCACTCCCAGTTCCACTAAATCCATTGTTAAAACTAAAGCACAAATTACCCCAATCCCTAAACAAACAAGTGAAGTCAACAGTAGGGTTAAAAAAGTTACGCAAGTTAAAATCCATGGCCCCCCTCCGGCTAAACGGCGTAAAAAAAACCTTTCAAAAAGGAAACTTAATCATGTAGACTTTGGTAGGAAAAAGGGTGATAGTACTAGAGGAGGATTGGTTAAGGTCACAGACGAGGGAAGGAAAACAATATCTCCTAGGCATCTATGTGTAACTCCCTTTACTGACCCAGTTATTTCCATCACCGATAGCCCCCCAGCGGTGGGGAAGTTACAGGAATCTTCAGACAGGGCCTTGGTTGAGAGCATAGAGTCCATAATGAGGACCTATTCCCTGGCTATCATAGAAAGACTTAACAAACTAGAAGATAGACTTGGGAAGATAGAACAAGAATTGGAGAAAAAGCTTGTGATTAATAAAGTGTCGTCTAACCCCTCTATACAAGTCCCAAAGGTACCCTTATCATCAGGTATATCCGCTATAATAACGATACCTACCCCTGATCAGACTACTATTCAGCCGCAACCCTCAATTAGTATGAGTGGAAGTACATCAGGGAGTAATTCTGTTGGACCTAACAGTAAACTTACATCAGTACAGGCTGAAACGTCCAATGGACAGCGGAATAACTCTGGTCAAGCCCTAGGGAATATAAATAGAGAGAGAGGTAACGAGCGACCGGCTCGAGATAATTATAACAAGGGTCCCCTTCCAGAACTTCCACCAGAAGCAGTACCCCTTGTAGTAGTCCTTACTGGGGTACCAGAGCTGGAGAAGGACAAACGGGAGAGCTTTATCCAGTTGAAAAATAAAATATCACACTGGTTAAGTCTACATAGACCTATTGCAAATAATATCAATGGAGAAATTATACATGTCCGCCGCCTTCCTTGGTTGGGAGGAAGACCCAAAGATATTGAGGGAGACATAGTGGTCATTAATTTTAGAGATCAGAATGCGGTCCATTTTATACTCAATTGGCCGTCAGACCACGATAGTAAACCTATTACCCCCCGTCCCCTAACATATTTTTACCCTCGCTCAGTGGTGTTTCCACCAAACCATCAATCACAGCGAGCTCCCCCCCCACCATTATTGAGGCAAATGCTTCCAAACCCATATCGTCCACCTGTCTACAATAATGGCCCTATATTTAGTGATAGGCAATTACCATTAGCTGTAGATTTGTATGGGTGGAATACTGTAGGCCCAAGATACAACCCCCTAAAACATAGGAGAATGGATCATCTCAAACCCTTTACACCCCTAGATACCACCAATAGGTTTGAGGTATTTAGTGGCCTGGAATACTGTGATTGATGCCATCGAGCCACAGGGAAGGGGAAGAAGGAATTCCGTGGTGATATAGGGGGAGACACGGATGGAGGAACGGGGGAAACTGGTTTAATAGACATTAACACACCTGATGGATACAATGATACATGTAGTTTTGAGGGCAGTACATGTAATTTTGCCCAGCCCCACTGTAACTCTGATGCTTTTACCCCGACCAATGGAAGTACAAGCCTGACCTTACTATCTGTAGATCCCGTGCCAGGGGAATTAACCCATGTCCACATTCCATCCCCATCATTCATGGAGGCTGTTAGTTTAATGGAACGGGGATATAAGATGGCGAGCTGGAACATTGCTGGATGGAATAACAAGTTAGAATGTCTTGGATGGTCAGAATTTATAACCCAATTTGATATCCTGTGTCTCCAGGAGACTTGGGCGACGGAAGATGTCTATCTTGATGGGTATGTTGCCTATAATTGCCATGCCCAACCATCCAACATGGGGAGAGCCAGCGGTGGAATGGTGATACTGCTTTCTGTGAGGCTACCTGTTCGAGTAAAAACCCACCGGACAGTTGGTCTACACTCTCAGTTGTTGTGGTTACAAAATAGGAATGGGCGAAATGTTTTAGTTATAAATCACTACAACAATGCCTTTAACCACTCAAATACAGATATGGTTGATGAATTGGAAGCGGAGGTGGAAAGACTATATGGGTGCAGTGATGTGCATTTTGATATTTTGTGGGGCGGAGATTTTAACATTTACATGTGCCCATTTGGTGGCAATAGGTTGTGTGGGCATGGGGACGATGTGGGGGAAGATCAGACCCACTTTATGCATTCGGTTTATGGGGATTCCCTTAATACTTTTATGCTTAAAATGGATTTATGTATTATGGTACCTAGGGTAGACAGTGAGGGTAATTCGGTACCAACCTTTATTGGTAGGAACTGTGCTACGGTTATCGATTACCTCATTGTCTCCACCAGTATTACAGCTCTGTGTTCCTTACCTGTAATAGTAGATCCGGCCCTAAGTGATCATAACTGTTTAACAATGTATCTTTCTTTGTGGGGGGACAAAGAAAAGGTGTTACATGGTGAAGTGATAGATATAGTCCCACATAGACCAAATGGCCCTAGAATTAAATGGGGTAGGCAAAACGAGGAACAATTACTTTGTACTATCGTGTCTGCCTGTATAGACGAGGTGGAATGCTGTCTTGAACCTGGAAAGAATAATGTTGATATTTTAGTTAGTTTCGACATTATTAATAAAAATGTTGCTGCAATTCTAACTGGAAGAAAAAGTAAGGGCCCTAGGATTAATGGGGGTTGGTTTAACAGAGAATGTACCAAATCCTTACAAAGACTCAAAGCTGCTCTCAAGGGAAAACCCAGAGACAAGGAAGCAGTTAATACCCTCAGAAGGGAATACACAATTCATCTGAGGGATAGGAAACAGGAATTAAGGGAAGAGGCTTGGAACAATTTGACTAAGGCAGTGGACCTTAAGGATACCAAGCTTTTCTGGTCCACTGTAAATAGTCCCTTCCTCCAAAATGAAGAAGTCCCGGTAATGTCAGCCCAGGTATCTGAGGAACAATGGGTCTCTCATTTTACTAATATTTTTAACCCCGAAGGACTAGCTGTAGGGGGGGATAGTGAAACCATGGCTTTAATCCCCATACCACTCAATATTACAGTCCTAGAGGTAGATGCTGCCATTCGGGCTAGTAAGGGGGGAAAGGCGCCGGGCCCGGATGGGGTACCCGTTGACCTTTATAAAGCAGAGATTTCCATTTGGAGCCCATTGTTAACAAAGGTTTTTAATGCAGCTGCGACGATTGCCGCTCCACAGACCTGGGGGGAATCAATTATTATTCCGGTATATAAAAAAGGGGAGAGGGGTGAGGCAAAAAATTATCGCCCGATCTCCCTCCTTACTGCTTCCTTAAAAATTATGAGCAGAGTATTATTGAGTCGTCTGGAGGAATGGGCAGAAGATAAAGGGATCCTTGCAGATTCGCAGTATGGATTTCGCAAGGGGTTGGGCACTATAGAACAGTGCATTAACCTAGACCTTATTATATGTAAATATACACGAGCCAAACAAGGCTCGTTGTTTCTTTGTTTTGCCGATCTGTCAAGTGCCTTCGACTTGGTTGACCATGGTCTTCTGTGGTCAACCTTGTTGGACATGGGTGCCCCTCAAGATATTATCTATTTCCTGGCCCAACTTTACAGGAATCTGACAGCCAAGATACGATATGGGCAATCGGGGGAGTGCACCCCCAGTGTTAAAATAGGATCCGGTATTAGGCAGGGATGCGTCCTTGCACCCCTCCTTTTCTCCCTTTTTATTAATGCAATTGAGTCAGAACTACGGTCCACAAGTGCAGACGCACCGACCGCTGGTGGTTTGTCCATCCCAATTTTGCTTTATGCGGATGACGCGGTTCTGCTCTCACAAACCCCCTTAGGGTTGCAAAAACTAATGAATAAATTTGCAGATTTTATTAAGGGGAGGAAATTAAAAATTAATAATTCAAAGACTTTTATAATGCCCTTTGGGAAGAAAATTAAGAATCTAAGGCCTTTTACAGTTATGGACCAAATCATAACAGTGGTGGACAAATTTTGTTATTTGGGTATCACCTTTAATAGTGGGGGGATGTGGACCTCTGAAATGATAAATGTAAGAGCCAAAATGGCCAAGTGCTCTTTTGGCTTATTTAGGTTTGCATCCAAGCTAGGCTCAAGACGGATAATAGACATGTTGTATTTATATCGACATAAATGTGTCGCTCTGGCCCTATATGGCTCAGGAGTGTGGGGCCATTGTAATAACAACATGCTTCAGGTGGAGGAGAACAAATTTATTAAAAAACTCCTCTATTTGCCATCTTCTTCCTCAACAAAGTTGATCCATCAAGAGTCTGGTTTAGAATATTTATCTGACTTGATCAGATTAAGACCCCTGCTAGTATGGAGATCTATTTGGTCAAAGGAACAGACTGGTTTTACAAGAAAGATAATCTCTGATTGTCTCCACTTGGATAAATGTTCCCGCATCCCGTGGCTTAACTATATTATCCGAACATTTGATGTTCTTTTTAATTTTAGGGTTTGTGATAACCCTTCTTGTGTTTTAGATATCACGAAGACTGAGATTAAACATGAATTTTTGAGGGTTAGCACGATGAAGCGTAACGCAGCTACTGTCCAGTACTCCTCACATGTCTTTTATGACAAATATAATAAGGAAGAAATGGGGCCTTCAGGATACTTTAAATTGGTTACCATTCGCTCCCACCAATTTGTGTTGACAAGACTCCGGATGGGGACTGTCCATTTGCTTGTTGCGTATCCTGTTATGAAGACTTATACTACCGCCCCTTGTCCGTGTGATGGGACTACTAAACAAAGTACGGAGCATTTTTTATTGTTATGCCCTCTTTATCTCCATCTTCGAAAAGTATACCTGAAACAGCTTTTTAAAAAATATAATGTATTTAATATTGTTTCAGCTATGGGGCTTTTATTTGGACTTAATTCACAGGACATCTGCTATTTTACTGCTGTATATATTTTAAAATCGATAAGTTTGAGGAAAAGCACCATTTTCATGACATGTGATTAACTTAAAATTTGCTGAATCCTCATGTTTTTATATTTATGTATGTATGTACTTTTATGATCATTAATTTATGATCGAATAAAGTTTTTGAATTGAATTGAATATGTACATATCCAATGAAGTGGATGCTACTCTTGCACTCATCCAGTCCCTCAGGCACTACCCATACATTCATCCAATCATTCAAGCACTATCCCTGCACTCAGCCATTCACTCAGGCACTTTGCATGGTTTCATATAATTACTGAGGCACTACCCATGCACTCATCCAATCACTAAACCACTACCGAAACTCTCATATAATTACTTAGGTACTACCCGTGAACTCAGGCATTCTCTCAGGCATTACGTATGCACTCATCCAATCACCCAATCGCTATGAATGCATTCATGAATGCATTTATCCTATAATCCAGACACTACCCTTGCACTCATCCAATCACTGAAGAACTACTCTACATCTCAAGCATGCACTCTGTACTAAGTAATTTTGCATTCTCTCAGGCACTATTCTTGCAATCATCCAATCACCCAGGAACTACAATACACTCATACAATCACACAAACATAACCCATGCACTCATACAATCAATTAGGCACTGTCCCTTTATGCATCGATTCACTCAGGCACTACCCATGCATTCATCCAATCACTCACGCACTACCCATTCAATCATAAAATCATCAAGGCACTACCCATGCACTCATACAATCACTCAGGCATTACCCTTATACTCAACCATTCACTGAGCTACTACCCATGCACTCTAACATTATCTCAGGCACTACTCATGCACTTATGCAATTACCCAGGCACAACCTTTGCTCTCATGCATTCACTGAGGTCCAACCCATGCACTCATCCAATCATTCAAACTAAGCCTGGGCGTTGAACTACGCTCCGTTCGCGGAGCTTGCAAAGTTTAGGTAACTTCGCGATTCGCGTAGAGCGCGAAGTTGCAGATTGCTACGCAATCTAGCGCGTAGCGTAGTAAATTTGCTTCCTCACGCGCTCAATATTCATTCTCGCGCGCGTGGTAACATCTTACCTTGATTCTGCGATCGCCAACTTGCTTTTCTGTCTGTTTGCGAGCACCACGAGATTTGTACTATGGCTGCCCAAGCCCGCGAGAGTGTGCGACCCCGAACACGTCATTGGTGCGCGCGAGCTGACTTCCGGCGGCTGTTTTGGTTAGATCGTGACCTCGAACATGGAAAAACTGCAATCTGGCAAAAAAATATCTTGCGAGCTTCATAAAACCTTCTCTAAAATGATCATTTTGCTCAGAAAACTCCTCAGATTGTGATCTTGCTGTAGTCTTTTGTGTAAGAAAGAGTCCTTTAATTTTTTTAACTCTTTTTTTTCAAGAGGAAGGAAGTGCCCCTGAGTCTACAACTTCCTGTTCCTGTCCAGCAGGCTCCTCCCACGTGCTTTGTGCATGTGTTGTTCACTTTCATTTGGATTTGCAGCTGGAAGGATCACTTTTTGTGTCTGTCTGCTGCATCATACCATTGGATTGGATTTATTTGAGGAATTTTTGATTTGAGATTTAATTTACTACAAGTAAGTTGGAGAATTGGTGTGTTTGTTTCATTGGGGCTTGTTTGTACCTACATTTTTCTGGGATTTTTATTGTTTTTAAAAATTATTGTTGTGGTGGGTGGCCTGTACTACTTTCAATAGGGGCCTAGTTGTTTTTTTCTGCAATTTCAGCCAGTAGGGTACCGATGGGTCCATGTTTTGTGGTGTCTGTAGAATTTCTACATCATGTAGGGCATGGATGGCATAGGATTGAAATGCTAAACGTGGCTGTGGTGTATTTCACTGTTGGTGTGTGTGTGTGATTTACCTTTGTTGGATGTGTGTGCTTGTGGCCTAGTAGTCTTCCACTAGGCCCAGAGGTAGTCAGCCTCCAACCTGTGGTGCGTGATTTAAATGTACAGTTGGTGTTGTCTGGTGATTTTCCTTTACTCCATGGATGGCTTTGGATTTTATTGCAAAAGGTGTGTTTGGGGTGCAATAGCATTTTTTGGGTGTGTGCTAAACAAATTGGGCTATTCTGGCCTGCATGTAAGGCAAGGGATTCAGCTCGCGAACTTTCGGTAACTCTGCACAGCGCGACAACGCGGACTTACAGTTTTCGTCATTTTTGCGCTCGCAATATGCGTGTTCGCGCACGCGAGAAAGCCTTTTTGTACAGTTCGCGATCCCGAACACGCAGCTTTTGCAATCTGGCAAACAATATCTCGCGAGCAACATAGACCCTTCTCGAAAACGCTTTTTTGTGCATTTCTGCACAAAAAACTCCTCAGGCTGTCATTGAGCTGTAGGTTTGGAGCAGGGAGAAGCTGTTATTTTGTCTGGAAAACATTTTTATGAGAGGGATTAAGTTCCACAGACACTACAACTTCCTCTTCCTGTCCTTTGCAATCACTTTTTGTTTGTTATTGTGGTGGGTGGGCTGAGCATGTGTGTGGCGGCCATTTTAGGAAGGCATGCATTGTGCCTTTGCCATAGGCGTCCATTGACTGTCTCTCATTTCTTGTGGTTGTTGTGGGTGTGTGGCGGCCATTTTGTGAAGCCATCCAAGCAGTGTGCTTGCTTTTGCCATCCGGTTCCAAGCTTGTGGCCTAGTAGTCTTCCACTAGGCCCAGAGGTAGTCAGCCTCCAACCTGTGGTGCGTGATTTAAATGTACAGTTGGTGTTGTCTGGTGATTTTCCTTTACTCCATGGATGGCTTTGGATTTTATTGCAAAAGGTGTGTTTGGGGTGCAATAGCATTTTTTGGGTGTGTGCTAAACAAATAGGGCTATTTTGGCCTGCATGTAAGGCAAGGGATTCAGCTCTCAATCTTTCGGTAACTCTGCACAGCGCGACAACGCGGACTTACAGTTTTCGTCATTTTTGCGCTCGCAATATGCGTGTTCGCGCACGCGAGAAAGCCTTTTTGTACAGTTCGCGATCCCGAACACGCAGCTTTTGCAATCTGGCAAACAATATCTCGCGAGCAACATAGACCCTTCTCGAAAACGCTTTTTTGTGCATTTCTGCACAAAAAACTCCTCAGGCTGTCATTGAGCTGTAGGTTTGGAGCAGGGAGAAGCTGTTATTTTGTCTGGAAAACATTTTTATGAGAGGGATTAAGTTCCACAGACACTACAACTTCCTCTTCCTGTCCTTTGCAATCACTTTTTGTTTGTTATTGTGGTGGGTGGGCTGAGCATGTGTGTGGCGGCCATTTTAGGAAGGCATGCATTGTGCCTTTGCCATAGGCGTCCATTGACTGTCTCCCATTTCTTGTGGTTGTTGTGGGTGTGTGGCGGCCATTTTCTGAAGCCATCCAAGCAGTGTGCTTACTTTTGCCATCTGGTTCCAAGCTTGTGGCCTAGTAGTCTTCCACTAGGACCAGAGGTAGTCAGCCTCCAAACTGTGGTGCGTGATTTAAATGTACAGTTGGTGTTGTCTGGTGATTTTCCTTTACTCCATGGATGGCTTTGGATTTTATTGCAAAAGGTGTGTTTGGGGTGCAATAGCATTTTTTGGGTGTGTGCTAAACAAATTGGGCTATTTTGGCCTGCATGTAAGGCAAGGGATTCAGCTCGCGAACTTTCGGTAACTCTGCACAGCGCGACAACGCGGACTTACAGTTTTCGTCATTTTTGCGCTCCCAATATGCGTGTTCGCGCACACGAGAAAGCCTTTTTGTACAGTTCGCGATCCCGAACACGCAGCTTTTGCAATCTGGCAAACAATATCTCGCGAGCAACATAGACCCTTCTCGAAAACGCTTTTTTGTGCATTTCTGCACAAAAAACTCCTCAGGCTGTCATTGAGCTGTAGGTTTGGAGCAGGGAGAAGCTGTTATTTTGTCTGGAAAACATTTTTATGAGAGGGATTAAGTTCCACAGACACTACAACTTCCTCTTCCTGTCCTTTGCAATCACTTTTTGTTTGTTATTGTGGTGGGTGGGCTGAGCATGTGTGTGGCGGCCATTTTAGGAAGGCATGCATTGTGCCTTTGCCATAGGCATCCATTGACTGTCTCCCATTTCTTGTGGTTGTTGTGGGTGTGTGGCGGCCATTTTGTGAAGCCATCCAAGCAGTGTGCTTGCTTTTGTCATCCGGTTCCAAGCTTGTGGCCTAGTAGTCTTCCACTAAACCCAGAGGTAGTCAGCCTCCAACCTGTGGTGCGTGATTTAAATGTACAGTTGGTGTTGTCTGGTGATTTTCCTTTACTCCATGGATGGCTTTGGATTTTTTTGCAAAAGGTGTGTTTGGGGTGCAATAGCATTTTTTGGGTGTGTGCTAAACAAATTGGGCTATTTTGGCCTGCATGTAAGGCAAGGGATTCAGCTCGCGAACTTTTGGTAACTCTGCACAGCGCGACAACGCGGACTTACAGTTTTCGTCGTTTTTGCGCTCGCAATATGCGTGTTCGCGCACGCGAGAAAGCCTTTTTGTACAGTTCGCGATCCCGAACACGCAGCTTTTGCAATCTGGCAAACAATATCTCGAGAGCAACATAGACCCTTCTAGAAAACGCTTTTTTGTGCATTTCTGCACAAAAAACTCCTCAGGCTGTCATTGAGCTGTAGGTTTGGAGCAGGGTAAGCTGTTATTTTGTCTGGAAAACATTTTTATGAGAGGGATTAAGTTCCACAGACACTACAACTTCCTCTTCCTGTCCTTTGCAATCACTTTTTGTTTGTTATTGTGGTGGGTGGGCTGAGCATGTGTGTGGCGGCCATTTTAGGAAGGCATGCATTGTGCCTTTGCCATAGGCGTCCATTGACTGTCTCCCATTTCTTGTGGTTGTTGTGGGTGTGTGGCGGCCATTTTGTGAAGCCATCCAAGCAGTGTGCTTGCTTTTGCCATCCGGTTCCAAGCTTGTGGCCTAGTAGTCTTCCACTAGGCCCAGAGGTAGTCAGCCTCCAACCTGTGGTGCGTGATTTAAATGTACAGTTGGTGTTGTCTGGTGATTTTCCTTTACTCCATGGATGGCTTTGGATTTTATTGCAAAAGGTGTGTTTGGGGTGCAATAGCATTTTTTGGGTGTGTGCTAAACAAATTGGGCTATTTTGGCCTGCATGTAAGGCAAGGGATTCAGCTCGCGAACTTTCGGTAACTCTGCACAGCGCGACAACGCGGACTTACAGTTTTCGTCATTTTTGCGCTCGCAATATGCGTGTTCGCGCACGCGAGAAAGCCTTTTTGTACAGTTCGCGATCCCGAACACGCAGCTTTTGCAATCTGGCAAACAATACCTCGCGAGCAACATAGACCCTTCTCGAAAACGCTTTTTTGTGCATTTCTGCACAAAAAACTCCTCAGGCTGTCATTGAGCTGTAGGTTTGGAGCAGGGAGAAGCTGTTATTTTGTCTGGAAAACATTTTTATGAGAGGGATTAAGTTCCACAGACACTACAACTTCCTCTTCCTGTCCTTTGCAATCACTTTTTGTTTGTTATTGTGGTGGGTGGGCTGAGCATGTGTGTGGCGTCCATTTTAGGAAGGCATGCATTGTGCCTTTGCCATAGGCGTCCATTGACTGTCTCCCATTTCTTGTGGTTGTTGTGGGTGTGTGGCGGCCATTTTGTGAAGCCATCCAAGCAGTGTGCTTGCTTTTGCCATCCGGTTCCAAGCTTGTGGCCTAGTAGTCTTCCACTAGGCCCAGAGGTAGTCAGCCTCCAACCTGTGGTGCGTGATTTAAATGTACAGTTGGTGTTGTCTGGTGATTTTCCTTTACTCCATGGATGGCTTTGGATTTTATTGCAAAAGGTGTGTTTGGGGTGCAATAGCATTTTTTGGGTGTGTGCTAAACAAATTGGGCTATTTTGGCCTGCATGTAAGGCAAGGGATTCAGCTTGCGAACTTTCGGTAACTCTGCACAGCGCGACAACACGGACTTACAGTTTTCGTCATTTTTGCGCTCGCAATATGCGTGTTCGCGCACGCGAGAAAGCCTTTTTGTACAGTTCGCGATCCCGAACACGCAGCTTTTGCAATCTGGCAAACAATATCTCGCGAGCAACATAGACCCTTCTCGAAAACGCTTTTTTGTGCATTTCTGCACAAAAAACTCCTCAGGCTGTCATTGAGCTGTAGGTTTGGAGCAGGGAGAAGCTGTTATTTGTCTAGAAAACATTTTTATGAGAGGGATTAAGATCCACAGACACTACAACTTCCTCTTCCTGTCCTTTGCAATCACTTTTTGTTTGTTATTGTGGTGGGTGGGCTGAGCATGTGTGTGGCGGCCATTTTAGGAAGGCATGCATTGTGCCTTTGCCATAGGCGTCCAAACTTGTGGCCTAGTCGTACAGTAGGCCCAGGGGTACAACTCAGCAATCATCACGGCGGGTTTTTGTTCCTTGCTATTCTTCTTCCTAAGTGTACACAGTACAAATACAACAGGATCCCTGGCCTTGTCAGTCTCTTAATGGCTGGCTATACTGTTGATGTTGTTCACTGACTTCATGAAATGTAATAATTGTGATGACCACCCACGAGACACTAATAAGTTATATATTATATTATGGATCTTTTGACTGATGTTCTTCTGGCTTTTTTGCTTTTAGGTGCACAAAAGACAGAGGTGTGTCATCATCATCCACTGTTGTGGTGCCAGACCGACGTCCTGCTGCTGTAGTGTACACAACGTGACGTGTCAGTGACCTGACCAGGCATCTCTGCAACTTGTGCAACTGAGTGCTGTTTTGACATCTGTTGAAGATGCCCCCAAAGAAAGCAGGTAGCAGGTCCTCCAGTACCAAGAAAGTTGCCATGGAGGAGAAGGAACAGAAGAAGAAGGAAGTGTCACTTAAGTCTGGTGTGCCTCCCAAAACCTTTTTTGGTTCACCAAAAATGAGGCCTGCAGCAGCGGTGTCGGGGGGGCAAGCTGGGGGCAGCACCTCCACATCAGTGGGCCCGACCCACCAACCCATGCCCAAGCAGATGAGTGTGGAAGAGGTAGCCAGCCTTATGGTAGAAAGCAGTGATGCTGAGCCTGAACTAAACTTATCGCTATCTCAAAGTAGTACACAATCAACGCAGGAGGGAACATCATCAACACAGCAGATAAGTGGTCAACAGCCGCAGCCACCGCCCGCAATAGTAGCTGTTGTTCCTCCCGAAGTAGGGGCAGTTCAGGAAATTGAGCCTCATGCAGAGGAAGAAGAGGAAGCCACTCCTTTAGAAGTTGCATTGGCTTTTAAATCCCCAGCAAGGAAAAGGAGGGTTAGTACATCAAGTTCTTCACCAAGCCCCCCTTCTGATGATCTAGATGTCACTTGGAAGCCACAAACTGAGTCTGAGAGGGAAACACATCACAAGAGCAGGCATGGGAAAAGGAAGGTTCCAGAAAGCCTTACACTTATGGATGTTGATGTAGAAGAGCAGGTTGATGATGATGATGATGATGAGCCAGTCATCACAAACATCACTCCCGGGCCTGAGGAGATGGAGAGCAACATTTTTACATTATCCAAAATGGATGCGAGGGATGTAGCACGCATACCTCCAACACAGGTAACACCAACACGACCTCCAGCTTCCATATTTACATTAGCAAAGGGCCGGCAGCGTCCTACATCCAGCACAACAAGCACCACCTCAGCAGAAGTAGGTAGTGGTCCTGCACAGAGTCAAATTCAACACACACCCTCCAGTTCATCCGGCATTGGAAGTGGGAGTGGCACCTCCAGCAGGAGACAAAAGTTAAGCTCCCCAGTGTGGGACTTCTTTACGGTTAGCCCAAAGGAGGAGAACATTGCTGTATGCTCTGTTTGTCATTCCTGTGTTAGCCGTGGAAAGCTTGGTACAAACTATGGTACTGGAGGCCAAATGACCCATCTGAAAAAACACCACGCAATCCAGTGGGAAGAGCACCTTAGGCTCATCAAAACTGGAACCATTGCTGTTGGGCATAAACGAGTAGAAAGTCCGCTCACGGTGGAACAGGAAGAAGAGGGAGACATTCTCTGTGCTAGTGGTACACAAAGTAGCCCTGTCCCCAGCTCTGCAGTGGTAACGCCCACATCCTCAGCCACATCTCATTGGCACAAGAGTAAAAGCCAGCCTGAGACACCAAGGAGTACTGCTGGCCCAAAAAGTGTGACGTCGACCACAGGAAGGAATACCATGCAGCCTACCATTCTTAGCATGTTTAGTAGGCCGGAGGGGCAGTACGAATGCATTCACCCAATAGCACGTTTGTACAATGCTAAGCTGGCAAAAATGTTAGCACTGGACCTTCTCCCTTTTTCTTTTGTTGAAGGGGTGGGTTTTCTTGAGTTTGTGACCACCATCTGCCCAAAATGGAAAGTTCCCAGCCGCTACTATTTTGCAAGAGTTGCTGTTCCAGCACTACATCACGACGTGCTGGAATTGCTTGGAAAAGCCTTAAAAAAGAGTGCTGTTCAGAGTATACACCTGACAACAGACATGTGGACCAGTTGCCAAGCCACTGATTACATGTGCATCACTGCACACTGGGTCTCTTTTTCGGGTGTTAAAGATAAGATATCTGACGGCGTTGTTGACACCGCTGAGATTTTTAAAGACACTCGCAAACATGCAACTGTAGCCATGTTTGCAATGGAGAAATCTCATACTGCTGCTAACATTTTGGATGAGTTTAACAGCAAGGTGATTGAGTGGCTGCGACCAAGAGGTCTTACCATTGGTTTTGTTGCCACGGACAATGGCAGTAATGTAGTTCGGGCCATGAAAGATGGTGGCTATTTCAGGGTGCCATGTTTGGCACACTGCATTAACATTGTTGTGCAAGACTTTCTGAAAAATGAAAGCAAAGTCAGCAGCTTACTGACCACCTGCAGAAGAATATGCACACATTTCAACCATTCTTTTAAAGCCCGGAAGGAGCTGAGGGTGATTCAACGTGAGCATAAAATGCCAGTCAAAGCACTCATCCAAGAGGTGCCAACACGTTGGAACTCAACGTATTACATGCTTGAGCGTCTGTTTGAGCAGTACATACCACTTAATGCTTATGTCATGAAAAGGTCAGGGGATCCTACAGTGAAAGGCATGAGAGTTGAGATGGCCCAATGGGACCTTGTCAAAAGCCTGACAGAGATGCTACTTCCTTTTGAGGTCTTCACCCGTGAAGTGAGCCGGGAGGACTGTACTCTGGGCCAAGCTATCCCATTGTTGTACATGCTAGAGCAAGAGCTGAAGGAGGTGGCAGAAATGTACGCAGGTGTGGATGACAAAGTAGACGCACATTCTTTGGCAGACACCTTATCCGCTCGCTTATCTCACAATACAAGGATTCAAAATAACATTCTGTCAGATCCACATTACATTACTGCCTCAATTTTGGATCCACGTTACAAATTATTGCTGCGCAGTAATGAAGTCATTCCTTTTTCAGAAGTGAATGTTGCCCAGTACAAAACTTTGATAGCTGAGGAAGCCACTGAGTTTGAAAACGAAAGGATCTTCATTAAAGGCCCGCCCCTCCAGGGCAGAAAAAGTACTGCAGGGCACCCAGAACGAAGTTCTACTTCAGAAGCCAAGAGCAGTGCGTTTGCCTCCCAGCAGTCAACACTGCCAGCAGCAATAACATCAACAGCACCAACAGGATCATCAGGCACATTTACAAAAACGGCAGGTGATTGGTTTCTACGGAAAGGGTATTGCACATCAATGACTGATGCAAAGGCAAAAGAGGCCCTGGACCGGAATCAAGCATCCTAGGACCGGTTTCTGGCTATCAGCCGTCATCAGCCAGGATAGCTTGACTCCAGTGGAGTAGTGAGCACGGGTCCCAGTGGCGTAGTGATAGCCAGAAACCGGTCCTAGGATGCTTGATTCCGGTCCAGGGAAGACATGGCTTGGCAGTTCGGGCTGGACTGTTCCCAAGAGGCACAGGGTCAAGACTGATTTGCATATGGCCATGTCTAAACTGGGGTGGTGTAGTGGGCAAAAGAACGATGGATTTAACCCAGATCTCTTGACTGGGGGAGAATGTCTGCATTGTCAGCATTCCGTCCATCAATTGTTTGTTGTAACGCTTTTCGCCCTAAGTGGGATGGGTATTCCCAGACGTGGGACCCGTGCTCACTACGCCACTGGAGTCAAGCTATCCTGGCTGATGACGGCTGATAGCCAGAAACCGGTCCTAGGATGCTTGATTCCGGTCCAGGAAAGACATGGCTTGGCAGTTCGGGCTGGACTGTTCCCATGAGGCACAGGGTCAAGACTGATTTGCATATGGCCATGTCTAAACTGGGGTGGTGTAGTGGGCAAAAGAACGATGGATTTAACCCAGATCTCTTGACTGGGGGAGAATGTCTGCATTGTCAGCATTCCGTCCATCAATTGTTTGTTGTAACGCTTTTCGCCCTAAGTGGGATGGGTATTCCCAGACGTGGGACCCGTGCTCACTACGCCACTGGAGTCAAGCTATCCTGGCTGATGACGGCTGATAGCCAGAAACCTGTCCTAGGATGCTTGATTCCGGTCCAGGGAAGACATGGCTTGGCAGTTCGGGCTGGACTGTTCCCATGAGGCACAGGGTCAAGACTGATTTGCATATGGCCATGTCTAAACTGGGGTGGTGTAGTGGGCAAAAGAACGATGGATTTAACCCAGATCTCTTGACTGGGGCAGAATGTCTGCATTGTCAGCATTCCGTCCATCAATTGTTTGTTGTAACGCTTTTCGCCCTAAGTGGGATGGGTATTCCCAGACGTGGGACCCGTGCTCACTACGCCACTGGAGTCAAGCTATCCTGGCTGATGACGGCTGATAGCCAGAAACCGGTCCTTGGATGCTTGATTCCGGTCCAGGGAAGACATGGCTTGGCAGTTCGGGCTGGACTGTTCCCATGAGGCACAGGGTCAAGACTGATTTGCATATGGCCATGTCTAAACTGGGGTGGTGTAGTGGGCAAAAGAACGATGGATTTAACCCAGATCTCTTGACTGGGGGAGAATGTCTGCATTGTCAGCATTCCGTCCATCAATTGTTTGTTGTAACGCTTTTCGCCCTAAGTGGGATGGGTATTCCCAGACGTGGGACCCGTGCTCACTACGCCACTGGAGTCAAGCTATCCTGGCTGATGACGGCTGATAGCCAGAAACCGGTCCTAGGATGCTTGATTCCGGTCCAGGGAAGACATGGCTTGGCAGTTCGGGCTGGACTGTTCCCATGAGGCACAGGGTCAAGACTGATTGCATATGGCCATATCTAAACTGGGGTGGTGTAGTGAGCAAAAGAACGATGGATTTAACCCAGATCTCTTGACTGGGGGAGAATGTCTGCATTGTCAGCATTCCGTACATCAATTGTTTGTTGTAACGCTTTTCGCCCTAAGTGGGATGGGTATTCCCAGACGTGGGACCCGTGCTCACTACGCCACTGGAGTCAAGCTATCCTGGCTGATGACGGCTGATAGCCTGAAACCGGTCCTAGGATGCTTGATTCCGGTCCAGGGAAGACATGGCTTGGCAGTTCGGGCTGGACTGTTCCCATGAGGCACAGGGTCAAGACTGATTTGCATATGGCCATGTCTAAACTGGGGTGGTGTAGTGGGCAAAAGAACTATGGATTTAACCCAGATCTCTTGACTGGGGGAGAATGTCTGCATTGTCAGCATTCCGTCCATCAATTGTTTGTTGTAACGGAAATAGAGGCGCGGCGGCGGGCGTATGCCGGACCACGGCGCCGTGAAAGTGGAGGCCGGGCCTGACTGGGGCCCGGGGCATTGGAGGAGGCTGCAGCTGCAGCCGCCTCCTCCTCCTCCTCCTCCTGAGCCACCAGCCGGCGATAATGCTCACAGATGGCCTCCAGTTTCCGGCGCCGGGCCCTAGCGGCCAACTCCTTCCTTGATGGTTTAGTGGAAGCAGTATCATCTATATCAAGAAAGAAAAAGAACATGTTGGAGCCAATACTCTTAGCAAAACAGGAACACTAAAATTATTCAACACATAGTTTCACAGTATCACTAGCAAGCACAGTTCATAACATTTGGGATTTGGTGCTGGGGTAAGTATCTCTAATCCTACTTCCTTGGACTCTAACATTTGTGACCGTTTCAGACATTATTTATAAATATAATCGTACTATGTATGTACTCCGGTACACCAGTCGTGCTGTTCTTATCTGTAGTTTAGCCCAATTACATAACCTTGTTGTAGGCGGCATGCCAGGTCCATCAGCTAAGCTTGCACCCAAGAGAAACAGATATGAGCCACATGATGCAGACTCACGTTAGTTTTATTTACTACTACTGTCTGCAGGTGGGGAAGCTCATCTTTTTGTCTGACGCCTTACGGCCGTTGGCACTGGTCATACTCTGTTACATGAGGGCAAATGGCATGCACAATTTCACTTACACCCTGCCATGGGTACTACAAAAAGGCTGATTATTTATCGGATCCAACGATCATTGCTTATATTCATATTATAGATGCTGCTAGTGCTAATACGATATACGACATCAGGTCGGTAGCGGTCGGTGGTGGGAGTGCTGCCGGTCGGTGACGTGGGAAGGTGCAGGGTGGGGATAGTAAACGATGGATTAAGGACATTCACAGGTAATTAAAGAATACATAAAAAAAAACATTGCTGCACACAGTAGCACACACTGCATCGCATTCGGCGGTGCAGTGCGCACCTTGAAAATAGTTTTATTTATTTTTATGTTGATTACCTGTATTTGGCCGTAACAGTAATACACAGTTTACTCGCCAGTGCCACCCACCCGTCCCCTCCCCATGTCACTGCCCGCCAACAATCCCACCACCAACCGCTACTGCAGAGGGTACTTTGCTTTCATTGATTGTGTAACCAATATACATAAACATTAAACAACAGATAGGCCACCCTTTGCAGGCTGGCTGCCCCAATCGAAAATACATTAATAATAATAGGTAGGGAGTGGTCGCCAGAGTGGGAGGAAGGGGTTTCCGCTTGATAATATATGACGTGCTTGCAAACTACTGCAAGTGTACTGTATGCTCATAATACTACCTTGATTCCTCTAGGCTTTGCTACTGTCGCGCAGTTTCTGTTACATTTTCTTCAAAGTAAGAATCTCCAGTGACACTTTCCACCTATACTGTCTCTTGGTGATAGTACATCCAGGTATACATCCATTAAAGTAAACGTCTATCCTTTTGTATATATCTCTTAACAAACCTTAGTTGGTTTCACCAACAAACACCCATGCTTCTGCTCCTTCCTTCCTTGCCTTGGCTTTGAGTTTGAACCAAAAACACCGCTGATTCTTGCTATCTAGTACTATCCACCCATACTGTGTCGCCCACCCAGGCAGGCAT
The DNA here is from genome assembly GCF_964204655.1 of Triturus cristatus. NCBI lineage: Eukaryota > Metazoa > Chordata > Amphibia > Caudata > Salamandridae > Triturus > Triturus cristatus. Next base: position 1,806,600,680 of record NC_140590.1, read on the forward strand.
TCTTTCACCTTCCACCCATCCTTCAACAACCCATGCATCTGATCTTATTACTATCAGACTCCTATACATGCTTCCAACAACATATCCTTTTCTGCCGGTCAGTCATATTGTTTATCTCGCCCATCCTTCCACCCTTAGTGCTTTCCCTCTATGTTCAACACATCCATGAAGGTCATCTGATCTGAGTTTGTCTTCTCCATAAAACATTCACAGCTGATTTTGGAGTCAAATAGAAGAGGCCATTGGTTACTCTACTCACGCTGGTAATGCTACATAAAGGGTGTCTTTTTCAACCGTTGTATAAAGTCGCACAGTACAGTGAAATAGTGAACACAGTTCCAGCTAGCTGTAATGTCAAGAAGTAATGAATATAACTTACCGCCGCCGGCCACTGCTGCTGGATCCCCCCTGGGCCCTGTGTCTCCTGCAGGTGCCGCCAGTTGGCCTGCCCCTTCCGGAATGGCCGCATCGCTGGCCCCGACGGCACTGGTGGATGGTAGTGTGCTTAGAAAAAAGCATCACAAATTTTTTAGATGCCTGTAAACCTCCCCCTATTTTAAGTGTTCACTTGGAACATTGAAAAAAAAGTTAATGCGATGCAACATACATCAGCACTAGACAGTAAGTACAGTCAGTAGACAGACACTAGTAGGATATGGTTCCACTTCCTAGGGTCATCTAGTCCTACTCTACTCTTTTGAAAGTTAGCCTGAGCCATGGCCTGAGCCATGAGTAACCCTTTTAGATTCATCATGTCGACTACTACTCTTTTGGTGCATATTATACCTGCCAGCTTATTGACATGTGCAGTAGATGCCTTTAAGGCCGCTTGACTGTTGCGTACAAGTGAAGAGGTCGAAAAAAACCCAACATATTGACTTTGTTTAGTTTATATTGCTTAGCCATCACACATACATGTTACACTTTTTGGCATGACTGCAAAATGCTAGCATCATTCACCAGTATACTATCTAACGGCTGACTCGCAGCGTTTTTCTCATATATCATAGGCGGAAGATTCCCATCTACAAACCAGAGATTTACAGAGCATATTGGATGCAAGATGATGTAACCAGTATTTCTACGTTCTACGGTGAGGGATCTTCCAGAATTATAAAGATCTTGGCTCTTGTTCTTGTTGTCAATCATGCACTTGTAAATATTTACTGTTTTAATGTTAGGCTTTTTGCTGGCTTATTGACTATGGCTGTCGTAAATTAAATTTCATATTAACGATGTACAGAGTTTGATACTTGTTTCAAATAAACCTTTTGAACTTACACATAGACTCTGTGTTATTTGGTGTGGTGGAGTGGACTTACACAAGTGTGTGAGCAAAATGGTGTTTGTTATTATGTTCTGGGTTGTCTCTGTCTCAGTCATCATCAACATTGTGTATCGTCTTCGTGGGGGGGTCGGGAGTGGGACCCTAATGTGAGACACTATAGCTAGTCTGTTAGGGGATCCTGGGTTCTTCGGACTGAGGTGTGATCAGTAAGATCCAACCTCCCATCAGCACCATCCTATTTTGTTGTGCATAGTTCTGTATGTGGCTCTGCAGAATCCTAGACAATAGTAGTATCATGTACTATCAGATCAAAAATACTAGTCAAATATCTGGTTGGGCATTTTGTTTGTGGTAATTGTCAAAGCCTCAACATTGAGAAGACTTGAAGAGGACAACCCAAAGGACAGGACCCAGTGGCTAGAGCTATTGGTCAATCAGAGTTTTATTGTTGCAAAGAAAACCTTCTATTAAAGAGTGGGCAACTGTGCAAGCTTCGCTACACACAGAGTAATAATAGTAATAGTAGTAGTAGTATTAGTAGCACAGAGAGTCATAGCATAGGAAGTTAGAAGCAACTTCGAGGCAGGGATAAACAGAATTAGTAAACAGATAGTCAAGGTCAAAAAAGTAAGCTTTTGTAAAAAAGAGATTCAGAAAGTGGAACCATAATTTAGAGTTTGGGAAAAAAAAGATGCAGTAACATAACATTTAGGGAAATATAAATGTCAATCTAACCAATGGAGGACTTACTGGGGCCAGCTGCAGGAGCCTCAGTAGAGGAGAGGTCCTGGGGTTCCCCCGCCGACTCCGACCCCGTCTTCTTGCCCCTGGGTGGTGCTGATGATCATGTAAAATATAATAAAGAAAGAGACCAACATTAAGGAGTGCTGTGAGAAAAATAATAAATCATTTGGAAAAACAATAAGTCAAAGAACATTTTAGGAAACAACAAGTGCAATAAAATTGACCTATCTAATCAGATGGATCGACTACTGGCTGCTTCCTAGTGCATTTACGGATCGTCTACTTATTTATGAACACTCCAGTGTTCCTTGATCATTCTGATTCCAAATACTAACAAAGCCTAGTAAGTACCACCTGACCTACACCACCTATTCCAGACGGGCCAATTGTTCACTAAGTCTGCACTTCAATTTTTTTCAGCCGTCAAATGCATAGATGAGATGGAGGACACATGCATAGTTGCATACATTAGTGCATACATACAACAAATTGTGGGTTGGTTGCATAATGCTGATCTAGTTCTGCTACCGACTGACCATGCTAAGCCTACCACTCACTAAACAAAGTACAAAAGGTTCGACGGAGGACTGGGGTAAGCAGCACTCAGTGACAGAGGATGCGTCACACAGACCACATAAAACAATTAGTAACTACTACTAACAAACTAAACCTAGTATCCAATATCCATCCACCACTATTTCACAGTAGGACAATGGAAGGACTAGAGTCTCTCTAGCAAATCGCATTACCTAACTTCAGTTCTGTAAAGTAAACTCTTACATAATCAGCATCAGCACAAGCTAGCGCAAACTACGTTGCAAACAAGTAAGAGTACCACCGTGCACCTGGGTCCTTAAATCAAAGAACATTTTTCTTTTTGGAACGTAATTTACCAGCAACGCTTGGCACGCAGCAGTAATCTTGTTGTTCATCTAATTTAATATACACAATCAGTTACTCACCAAGCCCGATGACCTCGACACCTAGCAGGTCCAACAGGTCCTGCTCCCGGTCCAGGATGTCGGACCACCGGTGAGCTAGCTGGTTGTGGGTGCGCCGGATCCCAGTGCACCGGAACACGGCCCGGCGCACCTTCGCCCACCGACGGTGCCGCTCCTGGGTAGCGTACCCGGAGCCGGGCCTGCCGCCTGCTGCCAAGGTCAAGGGGAGGAGGCGCTGGATGAAGAAAACAAGAGCCGCCACCTCCTCCTCCCCAAACAGTTGCCGGGCCTGCACCCCTGCAGGACGCATTCTGCCGCAAGGCAGGCGGCGCTTCTCTGCGCCTGCAGGTCCCTTGCCCTTGGGACTTGGTGTGCCCTTGGCCATGGTTCTGGGGTGGGTGGGAGGCGGAAAAGAAAAGTCCGAAGGGGAAAAAAAGTTAGGGGGAAGAAGATAGAAAGAACTTTATAAAAGTAACAAAAACACAGTAAAAGTAGAAATAAAATGTAAAATATAAACTGAGGCAAACAGAGAGATAGATAATAACTAAAAAAAGTCAGGAAAAAGGCTTTAAAGACAAAGGATTGCTATGATAAAGGGAGGATACAAAAGTAGGCCCAGAAACATGGCATAGAGTGAAAAACAAGATGGCCGCGCCCATTCGCGACCACGTGGGTAAGTTCGCGCGATATTTCTCGCGAACATGTACTATTTATCGCGAACAAGTAAAATGCGCTCCCGAACACGTCACTGCACATCGCGAACACGCTATCCGCGACCCGGAACAGGGCGGGACTATAGAAAAACAAGATGGCCGCGCCCATTGGCGACCGCATGGGTAAGATCACGAGATATATCCCCCGAGCATGCAAACAGTTCCCCGAACATGCTTACCGCGCTCGCGAACAAGAAAAAGCCATCGCGAACAGGTTGCCACAAGCAACTACGCAAGCTCGCGAAGCTTCGCGAAGGTCGCGTAGTGCAATGACATCTTCGCGAAGCTTCGCGAAGCGCGACTACGCGAACTACGCCCAGGGTTAATTCAAACACTATCCTTGCACTCATCCTTACTTTCAGACACTACACATATATTCTTTCATTCTCTCTGGCACTACCCATGCACTCATCCAATCACTCAGACACTACAAATGCACTCTTGCAATTACCCACACACCAGTCATGCACTCATCCAATCACCCAGACTCTACCATTACACTCAACCATTCACTCAGGCACTACCCACACACTCATCCAATGAGCCAGACACTACCCTTGCACTAATAAATTCACTCAAGTACTACCAATGCATTAATTCAATCACAGTTAACCATTCACTGAGGCACTAAACATGTATTCATTCAATAACCCAGGTACTACACATATACTCATCGAATCAACCAGGCACTATGCATGCACTCATGCAATCACACACCTACTAGTCATGAAGTCATCCAATCACCCAGGCACTATTATTGCAGTCAACCATTCACTCAGGTACTACAAATGCATTGATTCAATCATCAAGGCACTACATTTGCACTCATGCATTCACTGAGGCACTACCCATGCACTCATCTAATCAACCAGGCACTATGAATGTACTCATGCAATCAGGTGCCGCTCGTAGGCGAGGAAATCACTTCATTTTTAAAACCTTTGTTTAAACTCCTACCTTCCACGGAGCTGCTGGCTGACAAGATTCAAAGGCGCTGAATAACTTCTGGGGCTCCCATCGTTCCCGGGACTGCGAGGACCAGTGTGCCTTGCTTGACTTTTTTGCCACCGCACCTGGTTGCTCTTCCCGGCCCCTCCTCTCAGCACTACTTCAAGCCTCGCGGCCCCCGCTTCCCGGGTGCCGCTCGTAGGCGAGGAAATCACTTCATTTTTAAAACCTTCGTTTAAACTCCTACCTTCCACGGAGCTGCTGGCTGACAAGATTCAAAGGCGCTGAATAACTTCTGGGGCTCCCATCGTTCCCGGGACTGCGAGGACCAGTGTGCCTTGCTTGACTTTTTTGCCACCGCACCTGGTTCCTCTTCCCGGCTCCTCCTCTTCCTCCCATATTAGTTACGACTCAACCACGCGTGAGCGGGGCGCAGACCGGGGCGAAGCCCGGGTAAAGGGCGGGCCCGTTTAAGCCCGTTCAAGCACGGACAAGACCGGACCGGGCCCCCCTCTTTGGCTCTCAGTGCTTACAGAGGTAACTAATGACTACACGGAAGAAACTATTGCCATCAACCCCGATGCTCCCAGGTACATTGGACAACTTTCTTATTAGGGCCAATTCGGTGGTTAATAATGAGCTGTAGATATTAGAACAGCGACTCTCGGAAGGTATTGAAAACACTAGAAGATCTTCCCTTGGTTTACTCGCATCTGCCAGATCTCCGGAGATCTTGAATAACTCTCATACTGCTCTAATGAATAGTATCGATCAAACGATCGATTCAGTTCTTCAGGACTTAAGAACCAGTACAGCTTCTCGGCGCGATTCCCTCCAACTTATTCCCGAGAGCTCTACTGTACTTTCATTATGTGCTGCCGTTTCCCCCGGGGGGGGGAAACAATTTCGAGAGCAGCTCATGGTCCACGGGAGGGGGCGGTATCCAAAAGGAAATGTGTAAGAAAGATGAAGGGTGGGAAAAAGGCCAGAACAGATGTTATTTGTGAATCACCGTCTGAGGTTCCATCTAAGGCACCGTCTGGCCTTACTGAAACCTTTACTCTAACACCCACCCTAATCTGTGAACAAACACCCTATTACCCTTCCTCCCCTATCACCGCTGAGGGATCAGGTCGAGAGATAGATTCTTCAATCAGCACTTTAGTAAATGCGCTGAAGACCTTTTTCGATCCTTTATTGGCTAGATTCGATTCTATTAATGATACATTAAAAGAAATAGAAAAAGCTACAGGGATTATCACTAATTGCTTAATGAACAATGGTAGCTTTACTCTCAAAACTGATAATGCACAACAACCGCAACCCCCGGATCCCCTGCCTTTGTCTACTGTTAATTCAAGTGGCCCTCCTAAACTTACAGGAGCAAGGGAAGTAACCGTCATAGACGACACTTCACGATCTTTGAATTCACCTCACCCCACTGCTGATATGCTTCAATTAACACAGAATTATCCATCTGACCAACTAAGGTCCACGGATAATGTTGCCGAACTGAATACCCTTAGTGCTAATGGGGAAACCGACAAAAATGACTTGGGGAAGTTACGCTGGAAAGATGTAGTGAACTTACCCCCTGAGGCGGCACCCTATGTAATAGTCTTGGCTGGAGTCCCTAAGTGCACTAATCCTGACTTAGAAACTTATGACTCCCTAAAAAATAAAGTCACTAGTTGGTTAAATACCCATAGGCCACTTCCACCATTTGTAACTGTTGGTATTCTGATGGTTAGGAGGATTAAATGGTTGGGCAACACCACTAAGCAATACAAGGGTGATTGCGTTGTGGTGAATTTTAGAAACCCTAAGATTGTGTCATATATTCTTGCTTGGAAGGGGAAACAGGGAGAGTCATCTATTCAACCCCTAGCACGTTCCTCTTTCTATCCTCCATATAATAACTATGCACACACCGAGAATGTGGATGATTGGATAAGGGTGGGTTCAACCTCTCGCAGTCGAAAGTATACTAATTCCTGGTTTAAACAGCCTGTAGTGTATGACTTTCCCTGCCATAATAGGTTTAGTCCTCTAGAAGAGGTGGATTGACGGCGAGTTGAAATCCCATCTAACGGAGATAAGCGCGACTCCCCTGGTCAAGCACAGATTGCGGCAAGTCCGACTCATGACATCATTTATACTGACCCGATTTTTACTCCAGATAACGATGTCATATCTGCTGACCCCCTCGACTTACCCTGTGCCCATTCCTCATTAAAAATCCTCTCCTGGAACATTGCGGGCCTCCATAATAAGCTTAATTGTCCAGTATGGGGCTCTTTCATAGACCTGCATGACATATGTTATTTTCAGGAAGCATGGGCCAGGGTCGACTACCGTCGAGTAGGGTTTGCTTCCTTTTTTCTTCCGGCTACATGGGGAGGTAAGGGCTGACCCTCCGGTGGTCTTTCAATCTGGGTTGCAACTCATTTGGGCTGTACTGCTACTGTCCTGGATACAGGGTCTGATGATGTCCAGGGCATAATATTGAAATGGCAGGCTAAGACACAACTGGCCCTGATTAATATTTACTCTAGACCGATCAGTTTATCGGCAGAATCAAGGGCCGTTGAAGTGCTATCTACGGTATTGTCGGAATTACCTGAGGGTATCCTTTTAGTGGTGGGTGGAGACTTTAATTCCCACTTTGAACCTCTTGAGGGTTTATTAGATGCTATAAATCAGGAGGAGGATGACTTGTGGGAAATTCCACATGTGGTTGGTCCTACTGTAAGATCTTGGATCCCATTGGCTCTTCAAATCACCTCCCTATCGCTGATTCATTCTATTAGAGCATGTAACGGGCGAACAAAATCTGATAACCCTCCGAAGCCTACTTTTAATACATCTGGTAGAGAGGCTCAACTTGATTACATCTTTGTCCAATGCAAGGAATGGAAGCGAGTCCAGGATTTTGTGGTGCTCTCTAGGGATGAAAGTGACCACAACCCTTTGATCTTGGACTTCGCACTACCAGGCTTGGATCCGACTGAACTTTTGTTGCACTTGGATAGAACAAATACTCTCGCCCTTTCTAACAACAGACGGAGGGTGAAATGGCCCAAACTAGTTAGTAATCCAGAGGACATATCCAGAGTTTATGCGAGTGTTAGCTCAATTTTGGATGAAATGGCTGACCTCATTGACTATGAATCTATCTCAGATACCAATAGGGAAATTGCTGCACTTAATAATGCACTCTACACAAGCCTATCAAATATTCTGAATCCCTTAGCTCCCCGAAGAAATGGCAACCTAGGAAGCATCCATGGTATAATAGGGCCTGTAGACTGGCAAAGACAGAATCAATGATTGCACTAAAGGCAAATGATAGTAGAGACCTTATTAATTATAAACAACGTGCCTACCGTTATTTAACTCACCATGCTAAGCTCGAGTGGGGCAGCGAGAACTGGGCCAATCTAACAACTGCCTTGGCGGACCGGGACTCTTGTAGATTTTGGCAGATTGTGACTACTGGCTCGGCTGTCACGGACTCTGCAATAAGGGTGGGCATAGTTCGCGAAGTAGCACTTCGCGAAGCTACGCAAAGTGAAGTTCGCACTACGCGAGCTACGCGTAGCACTTCGCGAACTGCGTAGTAACATGTTCGCACTGTGCAAGGTGTTGTTTTCAATGATTGCACAGTGCGGACAAGCAACCGGCACTGTGCAATCATTGAAAATGGCATCTTGCACAGTGTGAGCTGTAGTTTTCTGCTGCTCGAGTAGATTGTTACTCAAGCAGCAGCTTTCTCAACGCGAACTGGTAGTTTCTCATCGCGAGCGGTCGCGAGCATACGCGACCCCTCGCAATGAGAAACCTGACCTCCTCGCGTTGGGAATCTCGCCGGGAGGTTTATTTTCCATGCTCGCGATCGCGAACAAGGAAAAAGTCTCGCCGGGATGTCATTTTGCTTGCTCGCGGTCGCCAACTTGACGTTGAGGACCGCGAGCAAGCAAAAAATGACCGCAGCACTACGCAACACTACGCTACGCGTGTTCGCACTGTGCTACGTGCAGTTCGCGTAGTGCGAAGTAGCGCGAACTTCGCAAACTACGCGAGCGTAGCGTAGTGCTTCGCCCAGGCCTACTCTGCAATCATTCCGAATATTGCTCCAGAATTCTGGGAGGATCATTTTAGTCTTTTATATAAGAGTCACTCTCTCAGTACGGCTCCCCCCTTGAATGATTTGCTGATAAGTGACGCCTTTGTGTTCGACTCAATTAGCTTTACTCTTCTGGAAGTGCAGGCTGCCATTTCGGCACTCCCTGCGGGAAAGGCCCCTGGTCTCGATAGGGTGCCCGGTGATCTGTATAAACATGAACCGAGAGTCTGGGCACCCTATCTTTTAACCATATTTAATGGAATTGCTATGGGCATGAAGATTCCTCCCACTTGGCTGGGTGCGGAGGTGGTCCCCATTTTTAAGAAGGGATCGCCTCTTCTCCCAGCCAACTATCGGCCTATTAGCCTTATTGATGTAGCCCAAAAACTCTTCGCTAGGCTGATTTTAGATGGCCTATTGGATTGGATCGATGAGTTTGAGATTTTGAGCCATTACCAGGCTGGTTTTAGGAAAAGTATATCTACTACTGACCAGATCTTTAGGTTTAATATGCTGTTTTGGAAGACGGTCGTGGTTGAGGGCGGATCCCTATATACTGTTTTTGTAGATCTGCGATCAGCTTTTGATCTAGTGCCACGTACCAAGTTATGGGCTGTTCGCCGCGATTTAGGAATTCCACCCCCCCTTCTGGACATTATAATACGACTCCACACTGATAATTTTGCTAAGGTCAGATGTGGGAGAGAGGGTAATCTATCATCTAGCTTCCCTGTTAACAGGGGGGTTCGCCAGGGTTGTGTCCTGGCACCAACCCTCTTCTGTCTTTATGTAAATGGAGTCATTTCTTACCTAAGTGCGGTTTCCAACAGAGACGCGCCAAAGCTCGCTGGTGTGGGGATTTCGGCGATTATGTTCGCTGACGATACTCTGCTACTTGCTAAGTCCCCTATGGGCATCCAGTGAGTTTTGGATGGCTTCGTCTCCTTCTGTCAAGATAGGGGGCTGGAAATTAATACGGCCAAAACAAAGTTCATGATTTTGAATCCCCCTAAAAAATCCCGCCCCAATCCGACCATCGGCGGTGTTAGTTTGGAGAGAGTACAGATGTTTGAGTACTTGGGAGTGACCATAAGTGAAAACTTTCTTTGGACTCAACACCGGACCAAATCCCAACTAAAAGTAACGCAGAAAACTGGGGGGATCATCAAACTTTGGAACAATTCCTACACAAAACCTCTAGAGATCTATAAAATGCAGGCCAGAGGGGCAGTAACTTACGGGGCCGAGCTGTGGGGTCACAATTGCCCTCAAGCAATTGTGGCCATCGAAAATAAATTTCTTCGGCAACTTTTATCTCTTCCTAGTAGTACTCCCCTTCTCCCCCTTAGGTTAGACTTAGGAATAAGATCCATAAAGGAGGAACTAGGCCTAAAGCCCCTAACCTTTTGGCGGCGTCTTTGGGCAACCCCTGAACTCAATACCTATAGACTAGAATTTTTGGATTTATTGAAATACCAAACTATACAAAAACTTCCCTGGTTAAAATATATAAAGGAAGAGTTTGATAGGTTGGGTTGCCCTTCTCTGTGGAGTTCTCCAGAAGACGCATCAAAAACTATATCCCGTAAAGATTTGGTTAGAATGTATTATGAAAGCAACCTGTCGGTTTGGCTGGTCTCTGATAAATTGGGTTCCATGACAAGCTCATTTCTCTTAATTAAAGATTATTATAAGTTTGAGATAGTGCTGAATGATATTTATCCTACTACCCTCAGAAAATTATATCTCCAATGGAGATACAACTCGCTTCCAATTCGAGCTCTTACGAGCAGATGCCACCCTTTATCCATTGTCAATTGTCCCCTTTGCACTGACCAGCCTGAAAATGATCTCCATGTAATCCTCTTTTGTCCTTTGTACACAGCCTCTAGGAAAAAGTGGATTGTTCCCCTATGTAAAAAATGGGGCTTTAGGAAACATTTGGAGGCTTATCGAATACTAAAAATGGATTTATCACCACTAACCATTTTTGCTGTCAGCAAATTTTTAGATGCAATGTGGAAAACTAGAAGAAAGTCTTTGGAATAATGAGATCACTCTGTTTTATATGTTCCTGTGTATGTTGGACGATTGGTCCCAAGTTCATCTTCTGTGTTTTGCTAATTTGATAATCATTCATTTTCCGGCTATAATGTGTATTGAGGATGTATTTTTATCATATATTGTATATCGGTAATTTTATGCTATATTCATGTGTTTTTTCTTTTATGACTCTTTGTAGTCGAAATAAAGATATTAAAGAAAGCAATCAGACACGCACTAGTCGTGAAGTCATCCAATCACCCAGGCACTACTACAACAGTCAACCGTTCACTCAGGCACTACCCATGCATTCATCCAATCACCCAGGCAGTATCCATATACTCTTCTAATGAGCTAGGCTCTACCCTTGCACTGATCTATTTACCCAGGCACTACCCATGCACTCATCCAATTAAACTGGCAATAACCATGCAATCATTCAATGACCCAGGTACTACCCTTGCATTCATCCAATCATCCAGGCATTACAGTCAGAGTCCTAGTGCTCAAGCATTCACTCAGGTACTACCCATCCACTCATCCAATCACTCATGCAATATCCTTGCACTCAACCATTCACTCAGGCACTAAGCATACACTCATGAATTCTCTCAGGTACTATCCATGCACTTATCCAGTCACCCAGGCACTTCCCATGTATTCATCCAATCACTCAGGCACTACTCATGCACTCATCCAATCATTCAGGCACTACCCATGCCCTCATCCAATCACCCAGGCACTATCCTTGCACTAAACCTTTCACTCAGGCTCTGTGCATATTGCATGCATTCTTTTATGTACTGTCCAAGCCGGAAATGGATTATTTCCTTGTGTCATATTTTGAAGGTGAACAAATATTTAGTTGCTCTTAGAATTCAATCACACAGACACTACTCATCGATTCATTTATTCACACCGTATACTTTTTCTTTTTAAACCAGAATAGGTGGTTCCGTAAGAACCTTTCTTTGTTTATCAAAAGCTATGTTATATTTTATTTGTTTTCTTCTAATATTTTATAGTGTTTGTTGTGTTTTTCAGATATTTAACATGAACACTTAAAAACAAGCACAAAACTGCGTGCCTAATCGGAAAAAAGTATAATTTTACAACAGTGGTAGTTAATGGTGTCCAACATGGTTTGGGCAACATGTTCCTCCCCCCACACAATACGGTACTACATTTCAGGCAGAAAAGTCCAGCTTTGGCAAACTCAAGCAGAGTTGGAGCAATGGTCTGCAGCCTGCACCAGGTCTTGATGTTGAAGCCTGCGTATCTTAGCCACCTTCAATTGTATTAAGCCTTGCAAGTTCTGCTTTCGCATGATGTTTTTCGTGCATCTTCTTCAGTTGTTTGTACATTGAAGACGTCACACAAGAATTGCATATGTAGCAGGACACCTTCTGCACATTTACTTTTTTCTAGACCTCAGGAATAGAAAACAATCCCCACAACACACTCTTCTTCCTCTTTCATGGTGGCTCATCTTCTTCCTCCAAAATGGTCCGGTCCTCCACCTCCTGCAGGTCTGATCATGTTGCCATTTTAAATTTTCAAATGAGCTGCTCAATACGGTGCAATTTCATACAATTTGAAGAGACTGGTATGTTATTCGGATATGTATTTAATTATCAAGAGGAGAGAGAGTATTAGAGAACTAGTACTTATCCCCAAAGTTAATATATATGATCAAGAAGAACTAGTCTGAGGGTACGTGATGATGAAAGATTGTATGTTTTTAGTAAAAAGAAAAAAACTTTTTTTTCTTTTCTATGAAGCCCTCACCCACCAACCTAGTTGGTGTCATGCTTCATCATTGGGCCCACCTGGTGACACCGACACCAACGCCTTGTTTACAGTGGAGCAGGTATCTTTACTAAGTGTGCAGTGAAGTGGTGTGATAGTGACGTTAAAAACTGTACAGTGGTACCATTATCCACAGGGTTTATTTTAATGTTTGGGCCACTGGCAGTGGTAAAAACAAGGCAGTGGATGTGCGTGGAGTAGTAATTAGGAACTCCTACATCCAAAGAGCGGTCTACATGTTTCAGCCAGGCCTTGGATGTGTTCTGGCTTTCCTCAGGAAGTGAAGTGTGAGCTCTAAATCAGGCTTGTGTGTTAGATCCAAAATGTGTTGCACGCTCTAAGGTGCACTATGTGTAAGAGGGGAATTCCCTCTAAAAGTATTCCTGTAATTCAAAGACATGAAACAAGACATACAAACAAACATACAAATAATTTGCGAATTAACCCCTTCAGTGCCCATGACGAGATAGTCTCGTCATGGAGTGCGGTTGCGCTGTGCCCATGACGAGACTATCTCGTTATGAACCCCGCCCGCTAATGAAACGCCCGGCACAGGGCGTGGAAAGGGCGGGGCACTCAAGGGGTTAAAGCAAAGTTGGTATTAATCACATACATGAGTGTTCTGCCGTGGTGACCTGCAAGGATGCAGAAAAAAACAGCGGTATAATGCCGAGGTGGTGGCAATATGTGGCATTACCGGTATATGCGCTACTGTGTAATTGATTGTGCGCATCGATAAGTGAATATGCTGTTATTAAGGCCTTTCTTACACTTGCGATTAGCAGAAATGCTTCATGAGATTCCGGCAGGGGTTCTGGCTGTTTGTTAAAATCTGGGGAAAGAAAAGGAAAAAGCAGACCGCACGGTGGCAGTGGTGAAGCGCTGGAAAGGAAAGGCTTACCATGTTAGTAGCAGAAGAGCGGTACCCTGTTGCCCAACTTACTACATCACAACTCTGGACCCGCTGGAAGACCTAGTTGGCTGCCTCGCATCTCCGTTGATGAATGGCCCAGGTCTGTGGAGCGCTTAAATATGTGCTGTGAATGGCGGAGGGAGCAGGTGTGTTCACTTTCGATTGTCGTCTGTGAACGAGAGAGAGGACATAGACAGTGGAGCCACGTCAGATGATGTGGGCGTGTGCACCCGGTTGTCATGGTAACCTGGTAAACTATCTGGGGAGTGGATGTGGCCATTTTTATTGACGCGGGCAGATTTCGTCCGGTCAAAATCATAAGAGGAAAGTGGGTTCAAAAACAAATAGTAGGTATGTGTTGTAAAACCCTATGTATGGGGTAACAACACCGACAGGAGAAAAAGCACTTGCGGAAGCATATGAGCACGGGTCACACTGTGTGTCAGGTGCATTTGGAGTTCAGTGTGTGTCTATCATGCGTCTGCGGGGAGTAAAATATGAATCTCCCTGTGTGGTACGAATCAGGGCGAGCATGAAGCAAAGGAGTCTGTCTAGTTGTTTTTCGATGTTTACAGCGGTATTTATGATCCAGACAGATGGCCCTTTTTGTTGGTAGTCAGTAGTTAAGGCTGTGCCATGGGATAGAGTTTTTTAATCCATGGAGTTGTGTGGATAAACGATAAATCCACCGTTGTTCCTTGCTAAGTAGGAATTTTTTGTTGTTAGTGATATTGTGATCAAAATGTTCGATCACTGACCAGGACATATTTGTTCACTAAAAAATAGGTTTTCAGGGACTTTACAGTTAACAACTACCATTTAAAAAAACTTTTGAAATTCACTGAAGAGGGACGTTAGGCTAACGTTAGGCTAGCATTGCACTCGTACAAAGAAGACGTTTATCAGTTATAGTTAACTAAGCTAACTATAACTTGGGCCCCACAATGCACTGCTGATGACGTCACATATTACATTACTTATGACAGGGGCAAGAGAAGTGTAAAAAGAAGCAACAGATGAGCATAATGCAGCAAGAAAAGTGTACAAAGAGGCAAGATAGGTGCAGAAACAGGAAGAGAGGTGCAGAAGGAGGGAACAGGGATGCAGACAGAGGCAAGCGTGGTGCAAAAAGAAGCAAGAGGGATGCAGAAAGAGGAAAGAGAGGTGCAGAAAGCGTCAAGAGAAGTGCTGAAAGAAGCAACAGAAGTGCAGAAAGAACTAATAGAAGTGATGAAAGGGGCAGTAGAGTTGCACATTGATACAAGAGAGATGCAGACAAAAGCTAGAGAAGAGCAGAAAGAGGCAAGTTAGGAGAAGAAAGAGGAAAGAGAGGTGCAGAAAGAGGCAAGTGAGGAGCAGAAAGAAGAAACAGAGGAGCAGAAGGCGGCAAGTAAACTGCAGAAAGAGGCAGTAGAGTTGCAGAAACAGCTAAGAGAGGTGCAGAGAGAAGGAAGAGGGGTGCAGAAAGAGGCGAGAGGGGTACAGAAAGAACCAAGAGAAGTGTAGAAACAACCAACAGAGGTGCAGAAAGAGGCAATAGGGGAGCAGAAAGAGGCAAGTGAGGTGTGGAAACAGGCAAGAAGGGTACAGAAAGAGGAAAGAGAAGTGCAGAAAAAAGCAATAGATGTGCAGAAAGAGACAAAAGAACTGGAGAAAGAGGTAAGTGAGTTTCAGAAACAGGCAAGAGAGGTGCAGAAAGAAGCAACAGAAGTGCATAAAAAAGCAAGAGAAGTGCAGAATGAAGCAACAGAGATGCAGAAAGAGGCAAGAGAAGTGGATAAAGAGGAAGAGAGGTGCGTAGAGATGCAATACAAGTGCCGAAAGAAGCAAGAGAAGTGATGAAAGATGCAACAGAGGTGCTAAAAGATGGAGGAGGACTGCAGAAAGAAGCAACAGGGGTGCAGAAAGAAGCAAGAGGAGTGCAGAAGGAGGCAAGAGAACAACTGAAAGAAACAACAGAGGTACAGAAAGAGGCAAGAGAGGTGCAGAAAAAAGGAACAGAAATGCAGTAGGAGTCAAGAGAAGTGCAGAAAGAAGCAAGAGAAATTGCATTTGAAGGCAAGAGAAGTACAAAAAGAAGCAACAGAGGTGTAGAAAGCAGCATGAAAAGTACAGAAAGAGGCACGATAGGTGCAGAAACAGGCAAGAGAGGTGCAGCAAGAGATAACAGGGGTGTGGAAAGAGGCAATAGATGTGCAAAAACAGGGAAGAGAAGTGCAGTAAGGGGCAAGAGTGGTGCAGAAAGAACCAAGAGGGCTGCAGAAAAAGGCAAGGGAGGTGCAGAAACAGTCAAGAGAAGTACAGAAAGTTAAGAGAAGGACTAACAATTTAACACCCAAATTTAGCAATAAGTAACAGGTGACCATTCCAGGTTTGCTGTAACACTTGTTGCTGCATTTTTGGTAACGTCTGAGCTGCTTGAGCTCGAAACAATTTTTTTTTGTTCAAATCTGCTGATTATGCAGTAGGTGATGAGTTATGTGGCAAATGCGGAAAATGTCTAATTATGAAAAATTCAGTTTTTCCTTCTTTTTATTGTCTCATTGAGTTTATAGTTTAGCTTCAATGGAAAAAAGGAAGACTAAACCTGAGTTTACCACTGCACAACATAGTCTACCATACCACATACTTTTTTTTCATAGCACATAATCCCACTCTCCATAATTCCATACATTCCAATACACTAAATACCACATACTTTCTATCCACATAATTTCACTGCACAACATACCACATAATTCCACTACACACAACGTACATCCACTCTCAAAGAAATAAGTAAAAAACTTTTACATTTACAATGCCAAAAGCCCTAACTGTCGCAAATGCTTCTTTAACTAGTAGTCGCAATTGCAGAATGGTGGAGAAAGGGGGCTGGGCCTCTGACCAGCGCTCAGGAATTCTACTGCATAGCACTTTCAGGAGGCAACAGGAAGGCTTCTTGGCCCCCAAAGCCCCTCAGCAGTAAAGTGGACTTCATCCCCAATCAGTAGTGTGCTAGGAGGCGCATTTGCAGAGTGGTGGAGAAAGGGGTGTGTGGCCCCGAAGACCTCTTAGGAATCTCCTCATGGGCCAACTACCCCTCCTATTTCCTCCAGTAAGTCCCACAAAGTAGGATTTCTAAGTTCTCATAGTAGGCCACGCCCCTTTTCCCACCACTCTGCAAATGTGCTCCCTGGCACGCTCTTGGATGGAGATTGAAATCCCCTTTACTGCTGGGGATCCTTAGGGGCCAACTAACCTACCTGTTACCTCCAGTAAGTCCCACACAGCAGGATTTATAATCGGTGGACCCAGGTCACACACCCTTTCCCCACCACTCTGAAAATGCACCTCCTGAGGCACTCCTGGTTTGGAGATGAAGTCCACCTGCCTCCTGATGGTCACTGGGGCCAACTTGCCTTCTTGTTCCTCTAGTAAGCCCCATACAGCTGGATTGCTGAGAGTGGTTAAAGGCAAACACACAATGCTGCTTGGGGGATAAAGTCCAGTTTAGCCCTGAGGTCCTCTGGACACAAGGGGGCATCATTGCCCCACCAGCAGTGCACCAAGAGGTGCATTTGCTGAGTGGTGTAAAAAGGGGCATGGCCTCCTGTCACCTCTCAGTAATCCTTCGGTGGGAGGCTCTCTGGAGGTACCTGGTGGGCTAGGTGGCCCCTAAGAACCCTTACCAGTGAAGAGGATTTCATCTTCCTACCCAGAACATGTCAGGGGGTGCTTTTGCAGAGTGGTGCAGGGAGGGGGCAGGGCCTCTGGCGAGTTGCCATTTTTTAAATTTTATTTTAGGATGATGTGCTGTGTGCTCCCTTTCCCCTTAACCTTTTGGGCCCCGGTGACCCCATCCGTGGGGCATGAGCCATTCTTTTAAACATTTTAAAAAGGGAGGGGGATGGGACTCTATCACCCAGGGCTAGACTTTTCTTTAGTTTTATGTTTTTAAAGAGGAGGGGTCCATGCGGCCGATTTCGGCCTCGGGGACCACATTCGCCAGGGCACGTATTTTTTTTTTTTATTGAAGGGAGAAGTCCAGCCTTTATTGTTTTAAATTTTGGAGGGAGGGGCACATGACCCCCCTTCTGAGGCCGATTCTTGCTCAGGAACCCTTTAAAAAACAAAAAAATAAAAAGAAAATGTTAAAAGGGGAGGGGACAAAATGGCCCAGGCCATTTTTGGTGCTGGGGACCAAATCCCCACAGTATGGACTCACGTTAGGGACCTCAGGGGGAGCCCCAATGCCGGAGCCTGCATTGCTTTTGGACAAACGGAGCTGCAAACATGCAGCTCAAAAGCAATTCTGCTTTGCTTCATGGAAGCAAGACCAGTTTTTTTGCTCTCACTTCACTGAAGCAAAGCAGATGTTTGCTAATGCAGGGCAGAAGCAATGGTCCTGCCCTGCCATAGAAAACTGCAATGTCCCGGAGTGAACACCCTGGACATTGCTGGAGCCGGCCCTGGCGGATAGCAGTCCCCCGGGCCATCGAGGGGTTCACAAAGGGAGCCACATGGCCCCCCTCCATCAGATTTAAAGCCCAAAAGAGGTGGGGGGCCCCAGGGGTCTGCTATGGACCTCCGTATGTCAATTAATCAATTCCCCAGGGAGGTGGTAGTTTTTGGGGCAGTTGGGGGGGCAGGAGCCCCCCCACACACTTCATTAAATAAATGAAATCCCTCGGGAGGTGGCAGTCCCCAGGGCTTGGTTGTGCCTGCCAGGCCCCCTCACCCATTTAATTAATAAATGCCCTGGGGAGGTGGTGGTCCCTGGTGCAGCAAGGGGGACAGGAGGCCACACACCTTACAAAATAAATTAAAGCCCAAGGGAAGTGACGGTCCCTGGGGCTTGGGGGGCCTGTAATATCCCCCAACCTTAATCAATTTAAGCCCTTGGGAGGTGGCGGTCCCCAGGGCTGTGGGGGCCCCGCATGTCCCTGTATTATAATTCAGCATTGCCCCAGAACCTGGCCCACCCAGGGGCTTCAAGAAAACAAAGAGCTGAGCCCCAAAAAATGGTGGGCAAATCTCACCAATTCTTTTTTTTTTAAATGCTTTTTTTGGCACTCCCTCCCCTGAGTAGCCCTAGGGGGTCAGGGTGTTCCTACCCTGCCCCTTTTTATTCTTTTTTTTTTAACCTTCTTCTTGTGACTCGGTTCAACCGAGTCACAAGATGGCTGTCAACATTTTATGGTTTGAAGTGTTGGCATCCAATCAAAGTCAAGCTTGTGATCAGGAGGGTTAATGGATCCACTGCAGTCACCAGAAACTAACATTATTTTAAATATAAATTTTACAAGAACTACTGAACAGATTTACACTATTAAAATCAAAGTGTGCACTCTGGACCAAGAGCTACCGCTCTACCAAATTTGGGGTAATTCCGTTCAGCAGTTTGGGTTGTAGCTGCGACAAAACTCATTTTGGGACCACATTTTTCCAGCACCCGCTTGACAAATCACCCCGAAACTTCGTCAAAAGACACCAAAGATATTGGCAAATCAAAAAACACTTTTTGAATAGAAACAAGGACCTACCTATAACTATCTACTGGTGAATGCCTAAAAAAAACAAAAAAGATTATAGAAATGTTATGCTTAAAAAATAACATTGAAAAATCATAGAAATTTACTGAAAAAAACCAGAGGATACACAGATGTTATAGTTAGGTAATAGAAGTAAAAAAAAACATTGGAAATGTCCTTAAAAAAAAAAAAGTTTACAGGCAAGTAATGGTAGACTCATAATTTACATGTGCAAAACCATAGAAATTCAGCAGAGGATAGTTGCCTATATGCTAGCTGTAACTTAAGCCCCAGCAATGCACAATGACGTAATTGTCAACATCTCTGATGACATCTCAAATTATATCATTCATTACATTAGTTGTGACATCACTGATGAAATCATCCACCATACTGCTGTTTATTTCTTTGCACAAACATGTACAACCTATGAAATATGTACATAAGTTGCAAATGGCACAGACTCATTGTAAGCATACATTACATGCATGGTTATCTCATCTGCTTGAAGGCTTTCTTTCATCAGATCCACAGAGCGGCATATGTTGTGAAGATATCGTGAAAAGATAGAGACAGGAGGGAGAAGATTTCACAAGCAGACAATATATATACAGGGTACAAGGACAGATCAGAATAAGATCCAAGAGTAATCTGCTTAGACCGTACCAGAAGCAGGAATGACACATCTATTTCCTAGGTCTCACTTCCTATTTATGAAATATAGAAGAGAAGCAACACATTGAGGCAAGCTCCTGATATGTCTTAGACATAATGTCCAAGTTGATGATAATCTGTCTTTTCATATAGGTACACTAATAGATGGGGCCATCCTTTTGAGTGCAGCACAGACACATGGATGTGATGTGAAAGGCACAATCATGTGCACTGAAGACCATGGTGAACAGGGCTAGAGAGACCCTGGAAAGGCTGCATGTTATCCCTTCTTTTGGGAAGATGAGCAAATGTGAACTCTAATGGAGGGAGCAGCAATCACTGCAGCACTTCTCCTGTAAGAGTGGAGGCGCATAGATCCATGAAACGACTGTGAGGCAAGAACATTAGACTGTGGCAGACTGAATATTCATATGGAGGTAACTGTCCATTTTCTGAATTGGTGCAACTGTCTTCTTGTGTGGTCATGGGCATGACAACATAGCATTTGTTACTGCACACTTATGTGCATTTATGTCTGTGCCTTCAAAGGCATTGTGGCTTGTGCACCAGGAGGCACATTTATGACATTGTCATGCAATGAATGCAGCATAGCAAGTGCCTAGCTCTAACTCAGGTTCTTTTGCACCAGGGTGCAAGGGTGCCCAAGTTGCATGCACAATTACTTTAGTGCAGGGAGGCATACCTTCCTGCACAGAGACAATCCTGAGAGGCATATTCCTTTATCTATTTGTGCTTCAGAATGCAGCACACACAGAAAGAGGAAGTAACAAGGAGAAATAAAGCTATTTCTCCTTTTTACACCTCTCCTGTGGAGACCTATTGTTTTGGCACTTTCCAAGGTTTACCTGTTCTGGTAAATCTATGAATGAGTCAAAAACCCATGGGAGTTGTATGTGAACACCCACACAAAGGCAATGGAACACCTCCCTAATGCAGAGTAAGTCAACACAGCAATTTGCGCTGTATTGCGTTACTCGAGATTTATGAAGCCACTCAGGGCCACGCTAGGTGGCCTTGCTTTTCTGAATACATCTCATTTCTGAGTTGAGACGCTCTTGCACCATGTTGGGTGGTACAAGAAAGAAGCAATAGGACTTGTAAATATGCCCCCAAGGAACTATTTCAGCCTGTCTTTTCTTTTTTTTTTAAGTTTGAGTTTATTCATCAAAGAAGGAGAAAGATAAAAACGAGTACAAGAAAAGCAATACATAGTATATGACAATAAAAAATACATAAGCAATTCAATAAAGAAAGAGAATAACTAAATTGCAAA
Source organism: Triturus cristatus (assembly GCF_964204655.1). Taxonomy (NCBI): domain Eukaryota; kingdom Metazoa; phylum Chordata; class Amphibia; order Caudata; family Salamandridae; genus Triturus; species Triturus cristatus. Next base: position 1,806,621,666 of record NC_140590.1, read on the forward strand.
AGGTATTCACTAATTTAAAATGACAGATTCTTAAAGAATAAGGGTAAAGGGAGGGGGGAGAAAATAAAGAAGATATCACAACTTTCTATTATAAGAACAAGAGATAATTTACAAAATGATCACTATAAAACAACATTTTAAGAGTGAAAGATCCTATTATGCTGAAAGAAGATTGAACAGTAAGGGTTAATCATTAAAGAACAAAATAGGATATGTGTAAATACAAATACAACTATGGTGCCAATTCCGATCCGGTAAAAACCGGGTACGAACCGTCGGACGGAGCCTTTTCTCCGTCCGACTCGTACCCGGTGCGAAATCCATCCGAAAATGCAAGTACGATTCATACGGAAACACCATTTCCGTACGATTCGAACAAAACACCGACCGAACAGAAACTAAACACAATTCCGATCCTGAAAGGAGCCGACGTGACGTCGGTACGCATCCAGCCTACGTTTCACGAACCAGGAAGTACGATTCGAACCGACGTCATCCCGCACGGAAAATATTTACCGGCTGCCAAAAACTGCCGGGAAATCAGGACGACACACGCAAGGAGCAGCTGGACGCGACGAACAGACATGGACCCCAACCTACGTGCCATCCCTGCCCTCCTAGCAGTCCACCTGGCGTACAGGAACCTACGCAGACGCCGCAGAAGGTCAGCACAACAACCAGGGGCAAAGGGGGGGGCAGGGGCAGGACACACAACACCAACACATGGTACCAAATCACACATGGCCTGGACATACCTGACCATCAGGGCCTGGTCACTTCCAGGGGGTGGGGGCGAGGCCAGCAACGCAAGCGTCCGCCACAACGGAAGTGGATGGTCACGCGAACCGGTACGTACCCTACCCAGGCCGCAAGAGCGTGGGTACGGAACGTACCACGCGTCCCCCTACGTCACTCCAACAATAGCGGTACGGCCCGTACCCACGTCAGAAAGGCCTTGGTACAGCTCGTACCAGCATTGCTGGGGTCATGTAGGGGTACGCGTGGTACGACCCGTAGCCACGCCCCCAAGGCCTGTGTACGGTGCGGACCCCACGGCCCCGCAACAATGGTGGGACGCACCGTACCCACCCACCAAAGGCATGGGTACGGCCCGTACCCAGGCACGCAGAGCGTGGGCAGGGGTATGTACGGACCGTACCCCCACCCGTGGAAGTACGGCCCGTACCCCCACCCGTGCATGTACGCCCCGAACCCCCACTCGTGTATGTACGCCCCGAACCCCCACCCGTGTATGTACGCCCCGAACCGCCACCCGTGTATGTACGCACCCAAGCGCCACCCGTGTATGTACGCCCCGAACCCCCACCCCACCCTGGTATGTACGCCCCGAACCCCCAGCCGTGTATGTACGCACCAAACCCCCACCCGTGTATGTACGCACCAAACCACCACACCAGCCGTGTATGTACGCACCAAACCCCCACCCCAGCCGTGTATGTACGCACCAAACCCCCACCCGTGTATGTACGCACCAAACCACCACACCAGCCGTGTATGTACGCACCAAACCCCCACCCCAGCCGTGTATGTACGCACCGAACCACCACCCGTGTATGTACGCACCGAACCCCCACCCCAGCAGAGTATGTACGCCCGAACCCCCACCCGTGTATGTACGCACCGAACCCCCACCCCAGCCGTGTATGTACGCACCGAACCACCACCCGTGTATGTACGCACCGAACCCCCACCCCAGCAGAGTATGTACGCCCCGAACCCCCACCCGTGTATGTACGGACCGAACCCCCACCCCAGCCGTGTATGTACGCACCAAACCACCACCCGTGTATGTATGCCCCCGAACCCCCCCAGCCGTGTATGTACGCACCGAACCACCAGCCGTGTATGTACGCACCAAACCCCCACCCCAGCCGTGTATGTACGCACCAAACCACCACCCGTGTATGTACGCCCCCGAACCCCCCCCAGCCGTGTATGTACGCACCGAACCCCCACCCGTGTATGTACGCACCGAACCCCCACCCCAGCAGAGTATGTACGCCCCGAACCCCCACCCGTGTATGTACGGACCGAACCCCCACCCGTGTATGTACGCACCCAACCCCCACCCGTGTATGTACGCACCTAACACCCACCCCAGCCGTGTATGTACGCACCGAACCACCACCCGTGTATGTACGGACCGAACCCCCACCCCAGCAGAGTATGTACGCCCCGAACCCCCACCCGTGTATGTACGGACCGAACCCCCACCCCAGCCGTGTATGTACGCACCAAACCACCACCCGTGTATGTACGCCCCCGAACCCCCCCCAGCCGTGTATGTACGCACCGAACCACCAGCCGTGTATGTACGCACCAAACCCCCACCCGTGTATGTACGCACCTAACACCCACCCCAGCAGAGTATGTACGCACCGAACCACCAGCCGTGTATGTACGCACCAAACTCCCACCCGTGTATGTACGCACCTAACACCCACCCCAGCCGTGTATGTACGCACCGAACCACCACCCGTGTATGTACGGACCGAACCCCCACCCCAGCAGAGTATGTACGCCCCGAACCCCCACCCGTGTATGTACGGACCGAACCCCCACCCCAGCCGTGTATGTACGCACCAAACCACCACCCGTGTATGTACGCCCCCGAACCCCCCCCAGCCGTGTATGTACGCACCGAACCACCAGCCGTGTATGTACGCACCAAACCCCCACCCGTGTATGTACGCACCTAACACCCACCCCAGCCGTGTATGTACGCACCGAACCACCACCCGTGTATGTACGGACCGAACCCCCACCCCAGCAGAGTATGTACGCCCCGAACCCCCACCCGTGTATGTACGGACCGAACCCCCACCCGTGTATGTACGCACCCAACCCCCACCCGTGCATGTACGCACCGAACCTGCTATAAGAATGGGGTGTGCAAAACACCCCCAGCAGTGCCCAGACACAGGAGGGGTGGGTGCAGGGTCCTCCCAGCAGTGCCCAGACACAGGAGGGGTGTGTGCCTATCACTCCCAGCAGTGCCCAGACACAGGAGGGGTGTGTACCTATCACTCCCAGCAGTGCCCAGACATCGGACAATATACCCCATCAACAAGTTCAGTGACCTACAAGGGTGATACCCCAGATGCAGGCGGAGCCATCGCTGAGCCAGCATGGCTATATTGAAAGGCAACCCTCACACATCCAGGAAATGTAGACACAGCACAGCACAGCATTTGGGAGACACCCTGCAGGAAAAATGGCCTGGGCCACAGAGGATGGAACACACCTTGGGACAATGTCACCATACAGTGAGAGCAAACATGACCAAATACCATTTGCAGAGACCTTTGTGATGGCACGCAGATGGCAGGGTACACCCCATGAGCAGCACACTCCAACATTTCACAGACCCCTAACACATTATCACCACCCCAACGCAGGGAGCACCAGCACCAACAGCAAGTCCAGGAAAGCATCAGTGTGCAAAACAAAAAGAAAAGGCTTTATTCAGCAGGAAAATATATCAGAGAAAATGTCCACTATGTACAAGGGCCATGGGCCAGCCCAGCAGCAATGTCCGGGGGGGGGGGGTACACATCGGGACGTGTGTCCCCTAGCTTGCCTGCACAGTTCACAAGTCCATTTCATCCACAGAAGAGGGGGCATCAGGGGGGAGGGTGGAAACAGGCACCGCAGGGACAGGAGGGGAAAGGGTAGGTGTTGTGGGTGCAGGGAGGGATGAATCTGCCACAGGGCGGGTGCCAGCGCCAAAGGTGGAGGACAGAATGGCGCTGCACACGTCGGCAAGTTCCCCCAGCGACTCCCCCGTACCCAAACCAACCACAGGCCCCAAGGAGGGGGGGGGCAAAGGGATGGGTCGCAGCGCCACTGGGGGAGGGTGTGGACAGGGTGGGGGACTCAACTCCCCTGGCCGGGTCCCGCCTCCACCGCTTGCGGGGTGGTGTCATCCTGGGGCTGGGGGGCACACTCGCAGTGGATGATGCTGTCACTGACTGTTGGCCAGGAGAGCTAAGGGGAGTGGATTTGGAGGGAGTGGGTTGTGTGGAATGCGGACTCCCACTGTGGCTGCGTGTTCTACGTTTCTCCCCCGACCCAGTGGGTGTGCCTTCCTCACCCTGTGTGTGCGTGACAGGAGGTGTGCGCTTCGACTTCCCTGGTGGTGTGGTGCCTGTGTCTGTTGGGGTGCGTGCACGCTGACGTCTGGATGTGCGTGGGACAGGCACGGGAGTGGGAATTGTGGATGGGGCAGGGGTAGGGGGTGTTACGCAGCGCTGCAGGAGATCCAGTGCTGCAGTCAGTGTGGAGTCTATGGACCTCAGCAACTGCCGTTGGTCAGACTGCGCAGCCGACATGCCCTCCATGTATGCCTCCATCTGGGTCAGCACCTGGGTGTGGGCATGGAGGACATTTAGCATCGCAGTCTGACCAACCTGCAACTGCCTCAGGATGTCCACAGACTCCGCACTCACCGCAGCAGTGGTGACAGGGGCAGGGGGTGCGGTGCCTGGCAGGAAGGAGACATGTGGGGACCGAGCACGGAGGGAAGGGCCACGAGCATGTGGGAGGCCGGTGATGGAACCTGAGGTGGCGGGGGGATGTGGAGGGCTGCCATCAGCTGGGGGGGCAGACTCCGCCACCTCTGGGAGCTCAGCCTCGGACCCGTCTGCGTCATAGTCTGTGTTGGCAGTCAATAGGTCCTCCGCCTCACTCCCTTCGGCCTCCGTGCCACTCCATGTGCCAGACAGGACAGCACTGCTGGTACTGGTGCTCAATCTCTCCTCCCGGTCCGTGCTAGTGTCTCCTTCCGTGTCCCCCGGCGATGCTGTGGGCAAGGTGAAGAGACAGGAGAAAATCAGACACCTGTACACTTATGTCACATGAGTCAAATATACATAGGTCACATTGCATAGCCTGAAAAGCAACAGGAGTAACACCTACAAAACAATGTACACATGTAGGCCATGGAACACACAGTTTTTCTACCCACCATGCCACTGAGACACAATGGAGATCATGACACAACAGCAAATCACTGCACCTGAAATTTTAGAGAGGAGTCAGCCTCTGGGGACAAATGTGCACAGCACCTGCACCACACTGCGTCGTCAAAAAGGGATGAGCATGAATCATATCCATTTACTCTTGCCGCATGCTGCAAAGGCAATACATGAAACCAGGCCACACATGACAGGGTCACTGCACCTTGAGCGTATGTCCAGTCAAACATCACACACAGGCTAAACCCAGCAAGGAGGATGAAGCTTCTGACATGTAGGCCTTGTACGCACAAACCACCCACACCTGAGACAATCTCATTGAGACGGAGGAAGTATGTACACCTCTTACTCTGGGATGGAAACACATGGCCTCCACTAATTCATGACTGTACACACACAGCCCCTGGTGGCCATGTCCACACATCATTGACAGGCAAACATCATCAGATTGTCTCAACAACACACACAGGTAATGCCCACTATGAGTATGCACAAGCAAAATGGGTCCCCCTGTACAGTGGACACATGTAGCAACCTGTAGGTCCTAACAGTTGAGCCCAGGGTACAATGCCACCCTACGCAACCCATGGCAAAGACACAGTGAATGGCCATATTGTTGGATGACGCACATGATACCTAGGAAGAGGTGCCCCAGGGCACAGTAGTGCCCACACTCCTCCATGGTCCAGGATGGACATGACTGCAAATTAAGCAACCGTCCCTGCACTTAGCAGGCCTCCCACTCAGGCACATCATGTCAGAGGGCACACAATTGGACATGCATGCTGGAAGGCTGTACATTTTGGAGACACACCCCTATGTCGTGATTCACAATCAGTGCCAAGTGACATGGACACCACAATGACTGAAATTGGCCATGGCACACGCAAGGTCCCCATACCTGTGGCACATCACCCCCACACATGATGCTGATAGCATAGGGCACCTGCATGAACTGCCTGCCTAAATAACCGTGTGCAAGAGTGGCGACAGACCAGGGAACACATTGCAAGGAGGGGAAGGGAGGGAGTGAGAACAGCACTGTGCTACTTTGTGGAGAAGTTGACGCACTGCACAATCAAACCCTGGCAGTGTATCCATGCAACTGCACACTTACATTGGCTGGGGACACACAACTGACACACATGTACCTACCCCCTTCCTGCTGCTGCCTCTCCTGTAGGCGCCTGTCCATATCGGGGAAGACCACCGCCAGCACACGCTTCTGGATGTGGGTCAGACGACGGCGGCCACGGTTCTTACGGCTCTCAGGTGAGTCCCCCAGCAGGAGCCGTGCAATCCTCCTCGTCCAGCACCGGATGTCCTGCCAGCGTTTCCTCACCTGAGACAGGCTCCGCCTCCGACCCTCTGTACCCCTCACGGCACTGACGGCTTCCCTCCAGATCTCCCCCTTGGCAATGGCGCCTACCTGTGAGGATGCAAAAGAGAGAATACATTAATCCACATGAGCAAAGACACAGAGACACACATATAGAACAATCCTCATTATGAACAGGCCATGGTATGCATGCAACTAATTGCACCTTTGTCATAGGGACATTATCCACTGTGGAAGGCCAAATGCACTACGTGCCAGTGGAAGCACACGGGTGGCATGAGGGGTACCACACACTCACTGACCAGGGATCACACTGTGCCTCACAGGCTACACCAGGATTATGTACAGCACCTCACAGCAGTCACCTGCCCCAGCACACTGATGCTACCTCAGCAGAGTACACAGACACACACAGGTACAGGACAATCACATGGCATTGCCAACTGCGGGTACACACCTCACTCTGCCCATGTGCCAGTAGACGGGGGTGTCACAGGTGTGGGGCTGGCTCAGCACGGCATGCACACAGCACTGCTCCCTGCTCACATCCGATGGCCAGGCCATATCCATCCCTCATGCTGCTTGTGTGCAACACTCCCCATATGCACTCACCCACATGACAGGGGACTAACACACACACCAATGTGCAGGGGACGAACACGGCCTTTGGACACTCACAGCACAGGTACACTGAACAAACACACATCCATGGGTACTGACACCTGTCACACTGGGGGGAACACAGGATCACATCAGGACTGTGGAAACAACATCCCCAGGAGGAGTATGCAGGCAGAATGTGGCATGCACCTTGCATTCATTGTCACAGTAGGCACTATGCAAGTGAGGAGTGCACACAGGAAACACAGCATGCTCTGCATGGGTGACATGAGGCCTTCCACACCCTGGGACCCACTCCAAACAACAGTGCATGTCTGTCACACATGGACACAATGCCAGAAGTCACTGTCACACAAAAGGGGCACAGTCTAAGCTAGTGGAGTCTGCACTCACCTGAACCCCTGGTCGACCATACAGGCTCTGGAACTGTGGGAGGATCACATCTATCAGGGCAAGGTTCTCCTCCTGGGTGAATGGCTGTGACCTCTCCACAGTCCTGGACATGGTGCCAGAGGAATCACTATCAGCAGCAGTGGTCATGGATGAATGGATGTGCAGGCAAGTGCTCTCTCATGGGACCTGGCTGCCTTATATATGCCTGGCTGGCCTGTTCATGTATAGGAGTACAGATTGATTGGTCAGTCACATTAGCATCCTACGTTTCATCCAATCCCTTCAAACCTACCCCAGTGTGTGGCTTTGCATGGTTTCAGTTTTGATAATGATGTCAAGTCAACATCCACATTGCAACAATGTAGATTCTTTCAAACTGACTTCTGCTGTGCACCTGGTGCTCAAATTCAAAAATTTAACTCAGTCTCCATGGCAACCATCAGGCATTTAGGCCCTTATACTTGTCCCTCATGTGTCCCCTATGTGTTTTCATACATTTACACACAGGTACGGTGCGTTCCACGCCCTAGGCACCCCACAAGCAGTGATACCGACCGTACATGCGCTTGTACGGTCCGGATCACAATATGGGCGCTGGCGTATGCGTACGCCACAGTAGTACGGACTGTACACGCGCTTGTGCGGTCCGGATCACAATATGGGCGCTGGCGTATGCGTACGCCACAGTAGTACGGACTGTACACGCGCTTGTGCGGTCCGGATCACAATAAGGGCGCTGGCGTATGCGTACGCCACAGTAGTACGGACTGTACACGCGCTTGTACGGTCCGTACTACTGTGGCGTACGCATACGCCAGCGCCCATATTGTGATCCGGACCGCACAAGCGCGTGTACAGTCCGTACTACTGTGGCGTACGCATACGCCAGCGCCCATATTGTGATCCGGACCGCACAAGCGCGTGTACAGTCCGTACTACTGTGGCGTACGCATACGCCAGCGCCCTTATTGTGATCCGGACCGTACAAGCGCGTGTACAGTCCGTACTACTGTGGCGTACGCATACGCCAGCGCCCATATTGTGATCAGGACCGCACAAGCGCGTGTACAGTCCGTACTACTGTGGCGTACGCATACGCCAGCGCCCATATTGTGATCCGGACCGCACAAGCGCGTGTACAGTCCATACTACTGTGGCGTACGCATACGCCAGCGCCCATATTGTGATCGGGACCGCACAAGCGCGTGTACAGTCCGTACTACTGTGGCGTACGCATACGCCAGCGGCAATATTGGCCCAGGGACCCTATACACGCGCTCCGAGCGTATGTACGGTGCGTATAACAACTGTCAGTGGTGACAGGCGGCACACAGACAGGAATGGAGCGGACAGGTATTGCCAAGGGTGGACACAAATGCATTGTCTGTGCAATACCACCTGTGTGTGACACAGGTGTGTCAGGATGTGATGTGGCACTTTACCCCTGAGGTGTGGGCAAAGCACATGTACGATGAGCTGTGTACACATGTCGTGTGTGATGGTGCGCATTGTACCACACATCCCCTGCACTCCTTTGACATGTGTGCATGTCGTACACACTAGTGGAGCCATGAGTCACTTGCATGTCCCAGTCACGGACACCCGCACCTGTCCCCTGATGCCAGGTACACGGAATATTACATATGACACGTGTATGGCTGCGTTGCATGCTGCAACCATGTCATGTGTGTGGCATGTCTTTCCATGATTTTGCTGTAGGTGTGTGGTTCAATGCGTCAGCAGTTGCTGCTGCCAACATGTGTCTGTGTGTCGATGGGCATGGCACACTGTTCCGCACACCAGCCCACATATGTGATTTGCCATGAGGTGTGTATGTATCCAACTACACGGAGTATCAACACAAGTACATATCCACATGCTCCCTATGTATGTTCTGTCTCGACATGTACTCCTCAAAGGCAATGTGTGTGGCCTGTCCTATTCCTATGACATGTGACCAGTGCATATCGCATCCAACTACCTGTCTGTACCATACGCATACTACTTCTGCACATGTGTGGATGTCTGTGAATCCTGTGATGCGTGTGCATGTTCACTTACACTGGCCCACAGCTAGTCTCATGCCATGTCATCGTGATCTTGCCCCCCTCCGTTAGTGGCTGTCCCTTGGTAGGAGTGTAACCTGACTGGCGTACGTGTCCAGGAACTGTGGCACAGACCTGACTCACAACGTGGCATATGTGTATTGGCTGTGTAACATGTGCTCAGTGCATTGACGATGTTGTTGTACAGTGCTCACTCTTAGGTGTTCCTTCCATTTCACTGCAGGGCTCCGCCTCTCCCTCGACGTATGCCAGACATTGCTGCCCTGCATGAACGGGACTGTATACGCCGCTACAGATTCAGCCAACGGTTGATTGATGAGTTGACTGGCCGGCTGGAAGCACAACTCCTCCCGCGCCACAGGTATCCAAGTGCACTGACACCCAAGTTGAAGGTGATGGCAGCCCTACATTTCCTTGCCACGGGTACGTTCCAACATACCATTGCTGATGTCGGGGGCATGTCCCAGACGATGTTCAGCCGTGTTCTGCATGATTTCTTAGAGGCCATGTTGGTTCACCTGGATGAGTACATTAAATTCCCAAATCGTGAGCAGTTGACAGATGTCAAGCGTGAGTTCTATGCCCTGGGAGGGATGCCCCATGTCATTGGGTCCATAGATGGGACACATGTTGCGTTGGTACCACCACAGGCACAGGAGGTGGTGTATAGGAATCGCAAACATTATCACTCCATTAATGCCCTTGTGGTGTGTCTGTCCAACATGGTGATTTCACATGTCTGTGTTCGCTTTCCAGGATCAGCACACGATGCCTTCATCATGAGGCGTAGCAGGGTGCCAGAAATGATGCTGCAGCTGCGGAACGAGCGAGCATGTATTGTTGGTGGGTAGACTCTGGCAGTTCAGTGTTTGGCGTCATCTTCCAATCTCACTGCCTGTGCTGACACACTTCTGTCCATGATGTTTCCTTGTAGGGGACGCTGGCTATCCCAACATGCCATGGCTGATGACGCCTGTCCGCAACCCCAGCACGGCTGCCGAGCACCGCTACAACAACGCACATGGGCGGACCAGGAGAGTCATTGAGAGGACGTTTGGACTTCTGAAGAGCCGATTCCGGTGCCTCCACAAGACCGGCGGAGCACTCCCATATGCCCCGGTGAAGGTGTGCAAGATCATCATCGTCTGCTGCATGCTGCACAACATGGCAGTGGAGGAAGCTGTTCCACTCATACTGGATCAAGATGACCAGGACCATCCACCCGTGGAGGATGAAGGGCTTGGTGACGGGGCAAGTGATGTGGAGGAGGAGGAGGCTGTGGAGGACATGCGGAGTCGGCTCATACGCAACTTCTTTGCTTAGTGGTGAGTTCCAGTGTCTGAGTGTGCACGCATTGGGCCGTGTGTGGCATGTGTTGCAATGTGTGTGTCCATCTGCATGTCTGCCAAGTGAGTCAGTGGTGTGTATTGAAGTGTCACTCAAGTGATGGCGCAATGGAAGGATGTTGTCTGAGGGTCATCATTGTCACCTGTCATGTTAACAACATGATACGTGTTAAGTACATGCTTGCGGATGTGCTCCTTTGTGCTGAATCCTTGTGTGTCTCTCTTCCACAGGTCCATGTGCATGCTGTCTGCTGGTGGCATTGTTGTGCTCCTGCTACTCCTCATGAACACAGCGACATGTGCTGATTCAGCGTCACATGCACGGGCAAGTGTTGAAATCTCCTCAGGGTAAGGGATGCCTCACGTCGTTTTGGGTGTGTGAATTGTTTGTAGTCTGTGTGCACTTCTCCGGTTCATGTGTGTTCCATTTGCATACATGGTGATCCTACATGGGGAACATGACATGGGGCAGGCTTCACCTGGAGCCATGCTCAGACTTGGTGACTGTCATGTGGCAGGGGATTGGGGATTGTGATGAGGCCATCATTGTGTGTAACACTGGCCTCGGAAACATACAGGTTGCACCGGGTTGACATGGTGTGTGATTGCCCCATCAGGGCCTCAATGGTGTATAGCGGCCTCTCCGTGGCAGCAGGGGGTGTTTAGCTGTTATCCGTCACTTGTGTGCCAGGTCAATGGGATGCCAGCATCTGTGTTGCAATGGGGGGTGCCAGTGTTGCTCCCACATGTACATCCACATGACCTGTGTATGTGTTGACAGAGTATCATTGTCATTCCAACACACATGACTAATAAATTTGTCCCTCTGTCTCCAAGGTGCCTCTTCCCTGTCAATGGTGCCCTGTTGCCACTGTGCGTGCCGCAGGTCTGGCATAGTTTTCATAGGTGGTGCATATGTGTCTATGTGTAGAGTGACAAGATGCTAGGGGTTTGTCAGGGAGTGGGAACTGTATTATGCACAAGATGCACAGTTCCATCCACCTCAAGGCAAGAGAGACCATCCCCCAGGGCAACTACAACATCCGTGTCGAATCCTACCCTGCAGTCTACGGACATGTGCCTCACGACTCCCATGGTACTTGTCCATATCCGGAGTGCATCTGCACAGCTCTGCTACTGCGTCGGGCAACCAGGCCACATCAACGTCCTAACGGGATGGGGGGAATGTTTCACAGCCAGCTGCAGGATGACCTTCTAGATCCACGCCCACACTCATGATGCAGCCCACAACCCCAACACAACCATGTGGCACAGTGATCCTAAACTGCATTCTGGCATCTCCATGCATCCAACCTTGGCCTAGCCACCATTCTCAACATCCGCCTGACGCAAGCATGCTGCACATTGTAGGGACACATGTCTAGACATACCTGGGAGCGGCAAGCCAGGTCACTCAACATGATCCCTGACCTCTGCGCATGACTGTTGCTCCCCTGAATGTGTCTGTAGCCACAGTTGTGCGGGAACCACTCAGCTGGTTGGGCCCAGCACAGGTGAGTTTGGTACTCCATGTCTGTATCAGATGAGACATTGGGACCCATGTGTGTCCTGGGCAAGACTGCGACCCCACGGTTTGGATGGTTGGAGTTAATTCTGAGATCAGGCATGCTTTGACTGTACGACACACACATGTATTGTAATAATGTAGAATCACGGCATCATCTTGTAAGTGTGATTAATTTATTTGTGGTGGGGTACGGGTTTGTGGGGATGACAAGAGGTGCACAGCGGGAGTGTAGAATCCAAAGTTCACTGGGGGAGTTGGTATCCTTGTCGTAGCAAAATGTCAGAGTCCATGCCACAGTCTTCGTCAACATAGGTCAGACAGTGACCAGCAAGTCCATGTGGCAGAGAATGTCATGTGCTGCTATTGGGCCAGAGGGCCAGGTGCCAGGCCAGGTGACCTGGGAGATGGTGATGTTCTGCTGACTCTCACAGTCTTTTTCGTGGACGACCCATCTTCCTGCGGGGACCCTCGGAAGCAGTCCGTGACGATGTCTGTGACGCTCCGTCGGATGAATCCTCCTCCTCCTGATCCCTCCCTGTGTCTGGTAATGGCCTTCGCCTGGTGCCACAGGGAGGGTTGCCCATGTTGTCGGCAATCCGACGGAGTACACCGGTCATTTGGGTTTGCACCGCCACGAGCTCAGCCTGTCTATCCTCCATCCTTCCTTGGTGTTGCAGTTGACAGGCATGTTGCTGGGACTGCAGGGTCTTCATCTCCTGGAGGGTCCCCTTGATGTCATTGAGGGTGGACGCAATCTGGTCCATGCCCCTGGTGTCACGCCGGTATGTATCCAGGATGTTGCTGACCTGGGACACTACCGGGTCCTGAGCTGCCTGGTCAGGTTCGCGCCTCCGCCGTCCTCCACTCCCGCCACCCCTGCCCACGTGCACCTGGCCTGCCGTTGTGGGTGCATCGGGTCTCCGGGACCCCTGAGGGATGGCATCTGCGTTGCCGCCTGCCTCCTCCTGGGTGCCCGGAGGACCGTGTCCCTCCTGGGCAGACTGGCTGGGTGGTCGTGTGCGGGCAGGGCTCCTGGACGTCTCCTGGGATGTGGCAGGAATGGGGGTGGTGGTTGGCACAGTTGTACCTGACGCAGGTGCTGCAGGTGGTTGGACACCAGAGGGGCCAGGTTGGTCTGGGTCATCCACGGAGTGGTGAGAGTCATCGCTGGCGGTGGGGTCATCATCCCGCGGAGCCTGGTCCTGTGTGACTTCCCCCCCAGTGTTGGGGGGTGTTCGTCGACGTTGACCTGTGTGTGAGAGAGACAATGTTAACAGTGTCACATGTGGCATCCATGTTGCATGCATTTCTGATTTGGCACTCTTCCTCTGGGTAGTTGGATCTGTCCTGCATTCCTCTCACAGTGCACTTGTGCATGGCTATGTCCCTTGGCCACAGCTGTCAGGGCTTTACGCATGTGTGAGACACAATCTTAGTTGATGCATCTATTTGGGTACACAGTCAGCAGTGTGGTGTGCGGGCGTAGCGAGCCATGCAGAGGCGCCTTACGTGTTGCACTGTACGTGGCCAAATGGTGTTTTGGCAAGGCAATTTGATGTTGCAGGTAGGGGACTGAAGCATTTGTGACAGGGTTCTTACCGACACGGTGGGTGGGTATACTGGGTGTGTGGTTAGGTCTGTGCCTGCAGCACGGATGGACTCGTGCACAGATTGACACATGGACCGGTCTTCATCTACGGAAGGGGGGGTTGAGGCACTGCCAGACCTGGTCTGCATGCACACAGTCCACCGGCTGACGAGTGGACATGGCCACACCACCCAAGGGTGATTTAGTCTCCCTGTGTCTCCCTTCCTCCCTCCCTCTGTCACCCTCCTCCCTCCCTCTGTCGGTCTCCCTCTGTCACCCTACTCCCTCCCTCTGTCTGTCTCCCTGTGTCCCCCCTCTGTCTCCTTCCCTCTCATTCCCCCTCTCCCTCCCTCTCTTTGTCACTCTCTGTCACCTCAGGCCAGCTTCCTGGGCACACACAGTTAGCCGGTCTTTGAATGGCCATTGGCTTGTTCATGTGAGTTAGTCCCTGTTCTCCGGGCACCCATTGGGCAGTGTGTCTGAGTGTAGGCTGCTGCTGTGGCGGTGTGTGCTGAGACTCTATCAGAGCGATGCATCTTCATTGTCTGCTGTTATGTGCAAATTGTGCCTTCAGACCCATGGCATCCTGCATGGCAGCCATCATTTGCAGGCAAGACAGTACTGTGTGGGTACACACAGTTTGTATGGCTGTGCCCTGGGCCATATGGGCTGAGGGCATTGTTGTGTGCTTGTGAGTTGCTCAATGTTAGTTTTGCTGCCCCCACTCCCAGCATCGACCACATCCTGTGTTGTGTTGGTGTTTTGTGTGGCCTGTGACTTGGCATGGCCCTGATTGATGCATGGGGCATGGAGGCGCCAGTGGCATGTGTGTGTTTGTGGAGTGTTGTTGTGTCCGGTGGTGGCTTGGGGGGGGGTGGCATGCATGATTGATTGTGTATGGCATCCCCCCCATGTGAGGTGAGTTGTTTGTGTACTCACCAGGGTCTGGGAGTCCTGGCAGTCCGTGTAGTCCCTCCACCGCCAGCGTGGACATCACCTTCTCCTCCCAGGGATGGTATTGTACCGGTCTGGGGGGCGGCCCTCCTCCAGTGATGTTCCCCTGGTTGTGATTGTCAGTCATCTTCCTCTTGACCGTCCTCCGCAGATCGTACCACCTGGATTGGCACTCGTGCCTGGTCCTTCTGGTTGTCCCAACAGCATTCACAGAATCGACGATCCTCTGCCACATGGCGGTTTTTTCGGATATGCTGGTCTGTCTGACCAATGTCCCAAAGAGCTGTGGCTCGACTCTGAGGATTTCGTCGACAAGGATCTCCAGCTCCTCCTTTGTGAACTTTGGATTCTTGGTGGTGGACATGGCGTGGGGTGTGGTTGTGGGGGTGTGGGTGTGGATGGCTGTGGGTGTGTGGGTGTGGTAGTGGAGGTGTGTGTGTGAATGTGATGAGGGGGTGTTTGTGTAGGTGGTTGTGTGAAGGTATGCAAGTGTGAGGTTCAAGTATGGTGGTGTGGGTCGTCTGTGGGCTCTGGCAGCAGTGGGTCTGTTGCAAAGGCTCATGGTTTGTGTGTGTGGTCCATTTTTATTGGTCCATTTGTGGGTGTGGCTGTGTTTGAAATTTGTGTGGGTGTGTTATGAGGAGTGATTGAGTTTTGGGCCTCTGTTTGGCAGTTTGGCAGTTGCAGGTGAGTGTATGTGATGTTTGTGGGGTTGTTGGGCCTGTTTGGTGGTGTGGGGAAACTCTACTTGACTCTCCTTGTGTAAATATGGTTTGTCCGGGTTCAGTACGTGTTTTTTTGGCGTCAGTACGGTCCGTACATGCACTGGTGGGGGTGCG
Source organism: Triturus cristatus (assembly GCF_964204655.1). Taxonomy (NCBI): domain Eukaryota; kingdom Metazoa; phylum Chordata; class Amphibia; order Caudata; family Salamandridae; genus Triturus; species Triturus cristatus. Next base: position 1,806,637,337 of record NC_140590.1, read on the forward strand.
GTCCGTACATTCCCTGGTGGGGTGGTGGTTCGGTGCGTACATACACGGCTGGGGTGGGTGTTTGGTGCGTACATACACGGGTGGTGGTTCGGTGCGTACATACACGGCTGGGGGGGGGTTCGGGGGCGTACATACACGGGTGGTGGTTCGGTGCGTACATACACGGCTGGGGGGGGGTTCGGGGGCGTACATACACGGGTGGGTGTTTGGTGCGTACATACACGGCTGGTGGTTCGGTGCGTACATACACGGCTGGGGGGGGTTCGGGGGCGTACATACACGGCTGGTGGTTCGGTGGGTACATACACGGCTGGGGTGGGGGTTTGGTGCGTACATACACGGCTGGTGGTTCGGTGCGTACATACACGGCACGGGTGGGTGTTTGGTGCGTACATACACGGCTGGTGGTTCGGTGCGTACATACACGGCTGGGGTGGGGGTTTGGTGCGTACATACACGGCTGTTGGTTCGGTGCGTACATACACGGCTGGGGGGGGTTCGGGGGCGTACATACACGGCTGGTGGTTAGGTGCGTACATACACGGCTGGGGGGGGGTTCGGGGGCGTACATACACGGCTGGTGGTTCGGTGCGTACATACACGGCTGGGGTGGGGGTTTGGTGCGTACATACACGGCTGGGGTGGGGGTTTGGTGCGTACATACACGGCTGGGGTGGGTGTTTGGTGCGTACATACACGGGTGGTGGTTCGGTGCGTACATACACGGCTGGGGGGGGGTTCGGGGGCGTACATACACGGGTGGGTGTTTGGTGCGTACATACACGGCTGGTGGTTCGGTGCGTACATACACGGCTGGGGGGGGTTCGGGGGCGTACATACACGGGTGGGTGTTTGGTGCGTACATACACGGCTGGTGGTTCGGTGCGTACATACACGGCTGGGGGGGTTCGGGGGCGTACATACACGGGTGGTGGTTCGGTGCGTACATACACGGCTGGGGGGGGTTCGGGGGCGTACATACACGGCTGGTGGTTCGGTGCGTACATACACGGCTGGGGGGGGTTCGGGGGCGTACATACACGGGTGGGTGTTTGGTGCGTACATACACGGCTGGTGGTTCGGTGCGTACATACACGGCTGGGGGGGGGTTCGGGGGCGTACATACACGGCTGGTGGTTCGGTGCGTACATACACGGCTGGGGGGGGTTTGGTGCGTACATACACGGCTGGTGGTTCGGTGCGTACATACACGGCTGGGGGGGGTTCGGGGGCGTACATACACGGCTGGTGGTTCGGTGCGTACATACACGGCTGGGGGGGGGTTCGGGGGCGTACATACACGGGTGGGTGTTTGGTGCGTACATACACGGGTGGGGGTTCGGGGCGTACATACTCTGCTGGGGTGGGGGTTCGGTCCGTACATACACGGGTGGGGGTTCGGGGCGTACATACGCGGGCGGGGGGTGGTGGGGTGTTCGGCGCGTATGCGGGCACATGTCTCCATGGTTGCTATGGGAGTTCGGTTCGGACGGTGTTTTTTGCGTACGGTTGTGAAATGGGGAGGACGGGAGGGATCGTACTTGCGCAGTCGGACTTTATTTTTCCGCACGGTGGGTTTCTCGCCCGGGGACGTGTCGGTGACTTTTCCCGACCCGAGGACGTGTGGGGAAATCTTCCCAATGCGATTCGTATGGACTTTTTTCCGTTCGAATCGTACTTGGCAGTTTGTACGCTACTTTGACCATTCGGACGGAAAAAAATCCGGATACGAGTCGGACGGGGAATTTTTTTACCGGATCGGAATTGGCACCTATATGTTTTAATCACGGAGGTTTCCGAACTTCATCAGATGTGTTGATTAATGTAGCAGTGGTCAAGGCTACTTTAGTTAAGTAAGAGGTTAAAGGGAGCCATAGAAGATCTCTCTTTTAGCTAAGGAGACAGGTGTAACGTGGTTGGTGTCCAGTCTATGGTGAAAACAGACAGCATTCCACCAAGCTTGAAAAGTGACTCTAGTGGCTGGCTTCCAGTTAGAGGTTATTAGATGAAAAGCCACTGCTAATAGTAAATCCACTATTTTAAAATTAGTAGGTGGTTGGGGCCATTGAGAAGTTAAGGAGCCTAGGAATATGTTAGGGAAGGAGAAAGGTACTTTGGTATTAAAAATTCTATTTATTTGGAACCAAACTAAGTGCCAAAATTGGAGGATAGTAGGACACTCAAAAAGCATATGTTTTAGATCTGCAAGAGTGCAGGAACAAGACCAGCATGAAGCTGAGGAATCTGGAGAGAAGGAAGAAAGCTTAGAGGGAGTAAATAAAATACGTTGATAAATAAAATAAAGAGATTGAGAGGTGTTAGCTGCTCTAGAGGTTTTATGGATTTTAAACCATAATTTATCCCAAAAGTGAGTCGGCCAGTTTTGTGATAAATCCCTTTCCCAAGCCAACTCAGTCTTAGTTTTAACCCTTTCTGAAGTGAAAAATGAATGTTTATATAGAGAAGAAGCTGAGGGAGACGAGGTTAGTAAAGGAAAAAGGGTGAGAGATTTCAAAGAAGGACAAGAAGCAGAGGGCAAAGAAAGAATATATTGAGTGAGAGAAGGAAGTAGAAGATTGTATTGTGCTCTAGCAGATGATGGTAAAGAGAATTTCTCTTGAAGCACTGAGAAGGACAAAGGGGAATGATCAGAAAGTAGTTGTGAGATCCAGAGGAGTCCTTTGGATCTCCAGGACTTCCAATAAATGATACGATGCTTGACACGTAGTAACTTATTATGCCAAATAGGCTGTTGGTCGAATATAGAAAGAGAAGGGTAGGAAGAGGGCAAAAGAGGTTTAAGAATTTTACGTGAGTGGGAAACAACTAGGGAACGTGAAGAAGCTATAATTTTAGTGAAAGCGAGAGACTCAGTCAATTCAAAAGGAGCTATAAAGGTTTTTTCCAGAGAAATCCAAACAGGAGGATAAACACCATGGGCTGGGGACAGCCAACGTGAAGATTGCTTTAGAGAAAAAGCATAATGGTAAGATTTAAAATCTGGAAATTTGAGGCCACCAGACAATTTGTCTGCTTTCAGAGAAGATAAAGCTATGCGAGGCGGCTTATTCTTCCAAAGAAATTTCATTAATAGAGAGTCGATCTTTTTAAAATAGAAACCCGGAATATGTATAGGCGTCATAGAGAGAACATATAGAACTAAAGGAGAAAGCATCATTTTAATGGAATCTAGGCGTCCCCACCAAGAAAGAAATAATGGGTGCCAACGTTCAATGTTATCGGATAGGGTCTTAATGATTTGATCAAAATTTAATTTCAAAGTCTCAGAGATATTTGAAGCAAACCATAATCCTAAATATTTTATTTTAGACGGTTTCCAGGAGAAACCAGTAAGAGCGAAATCATGGTTATGACAAGTCATATTGAGAGGGAGGATTTCACATTTATCAGAGATGAGGCGGTATCCAGATACTTGAGAAAAGGCATTAACTTGAGTGAGAAAGGAGGGGATAGATGTGGCAGGATTGGAACAATATAAGAGGATGTCATCAGCATAAACAGACATTTTAACATGAGATGGGCCTGATTGAAAACCTGTTATTTGGGCATCTTGTTTAATTTTGGTTAAAAAGGGTTCCAATGCTACTATAAAAAGAAGAGGTGACAAAGGACAACCCTGTCTAACTCCTCTAAAAAGAGGGAAATAGTCAGATGTTTTACCATTGACAAAAATAGAGGCCTTAGGACCCGAGTATAGTAGAGAAATGAGGGAAATTAACTGTGGGGAGAAGCCTATCCATTTTAAAGCTTGAAACATGAAGTCCCATCCTATTCTATCAAAAGCTTTTTCAGCGTCCAAAGCTATAGCTGCTAGAGGAGGATCATAGAAGGAAGCTTTACTCAGAATGTTAAAGAATACTCTTGAGTTGTCAGAGGATAGACGACCCTTCACAAAACCATCCTGTTCAGGACCAATAAGCTTAGGCAAGATGGGATCCATGCGGAGGGCGAGAATTTTTGCAAATAATTTATAGTCTAAATTAACTAGAGATATAGGACGGTAATTTTTACATAAAGATGGATCTGTATTATCTTTAGGGATTAAACATATCATGGCATCTTGAAAAGTACCAGAAGAAACATTGGCGTTAATAAAAGAATTAAAAAGCAATAGGAGAAGAGGTAAAAGAAGATTGGCAAAATGAGCATAGAATTCAATGGTAAATCCATCCGGGCCGGGAGCCTTACCTCTTTTTAAAATTGAAACAGCATGGGAAATTTCGGGTAAAGTAATATCAGTATCTAAAGAGATAAAGTCAATAAGATGAGGCGGAGAAGGTGTAATAGATTGAAAGTAACACAAAATGTCTTGAGAAGATGGGTCTTTCTCAGGGGTATATAAATCTTTGTAAAAAGAGTCAAACTCATTGAGAATGTCATTATCTTTAAAAACTAAGTTCCCAGTACCAGTTAGTATGGATTCTATTCTGGTTCGATCACATCTAATTTTTAAATAATTAGCTAAGAGTTTCCCCATTTTGTTTTGACCACCGTAATAACGAGAGCTACATTTTAAGAGATATGAGGATGTAGCTTCAGTGGATATTTTGTTGAAATTAATTTTTGCATCGATAACATTCTTTAAAGACGTCTCAGTGTTCGAGTGATAGTAAATATATTCAAGGTCCTTAATCTTATGTAATAATTGGGCAGATTGGGCTTCAAAAGACTTCTTCTTTTGAGAAACAAAGTTCATTATGAATCCTCTAGCCGTGGCTTTAAAGGAATCCCACACCATTGATAGAGATCAGGGTACCTAAAATAAACCCACTACCACGGATAGAGTAATTTCACAGTTACACGCACATACATTCATCATACGCTAGGGCCCATTTCACTAACATACGCTCAAATACTCTACCAGCATAAGACCTGTGGGAAGAAAACCCTGCATCTATATCTAGGACGATAGGACCTAATTATGATGGTTATCCTTAATCATACAACAATAATCAAAATATACTCAATAATTGACAAGAAAGAATATTCAACACCATGTTAAAGTTATATTGCTTTATCTAAAATTAGTCAATGTAAAATCAATCAGAATAAATCATTTCTCATAGTTACCTATTCTAACTAAGTGTCAGAACGGGTCAGGACCAGTCTCTCGGTAAGTCTCTCAGGACAGAGTCCTCAGCATCGAACCTCAGCAACTCGTGAAGGTGGCCAAAAGAGTGGGGAGAGCCCTCCCTAAACTAACAGTTTTTATAGTGAAAAATACAATAGAAACACACATAAAGTTGGCTGAATAAACTGTATCACTGAGCAGAACGAGAAGGAAGAAATGTAACATTGCTACATCTGTAAATCTCCGCTCAGGAAAAGTCACAAGACGTGAACTACGGAACAGGAACCAAGGAAATAAAACATGTAACACATTTAATCCGATTCCTCCTCGGCCATCGAGCCACAGTTCAGAGTTTCCCTCTAAGGCTCCTTTGTCTTTCGAGATGACCAAGGACACTTTCACTTTTCTTGGAGTACACCCAAAGCTGCTGCCGTCCTCATGGAAAATTTCATAGAAGGACCATGGTCAGTTGTCTTCGACCTTTTTCCAGCAGGGGTCTCTCTTGCCACATCACAGAAATATTCACTCGAGGCCAGGCTCTCCAATCAGCCATCATGGATTAGGCCTCCATAGGCCACAATAGACCATCTCAATTTAATAGAAATAAAAACAACATTACTACAACATAATGATTAAACAGTGTTAACCCCACTAATACCCTTATGTGTATGCATTTATCTAGCTTTGCGACATAAAAAGCATTAATTCAGACAGCGTTTTGTGCTCAAAATAAATAGCACACAGCAACGTTTAAACATAAAAACTTGCACGTTATTGTAAATACATGAACAGCACAAATAAGCTAACCTTCATGTAACTTTCTCTTATGTTAGGACAAACGGGTTGATTAGTAAAACACATTTGCACAAGACAAATAATTAATTGTTAAATATTAATAAATTAATAAAACGCATAGACATGCCAGAGCTTCAAAAGCCCCAGAATTTTCGAAAAGAAAATTCTGCTCCAGCAATCCCCCCTTTGGTGATTTTATCACCAAATAAACCCAAAAAAAAAATTAGTGAAAATGTAGTCCCATTTTAGGAAATCAGAAATGTCTCTTCCCTTTAGACAACATTAAACACCAGTCACTCTTTCATCATCTCTCTTAGTCTCTAAATAAACTCTCTCCCTCAATTCTTCTAGTTCAATCTCTTCTGGTTCTCTTTTTGAAATTTTCGAATTCTTGTTTTTCTTTTCATTTTTCAATTTCTCTTTCCCTCTCCTGTTTTTACAACACACACACACCAATCTTAGTATCAGTAAAGCAACAATTATACAAGACAAAGGAAACAATACTCTACCTATTATAGTACTACCTATTTTTGCAATAAAATCCTTAACAGCTATCATCTTATTAGCTACTTTAGTCCATAAACTCCCAGTTTCAAGTGGTACTAAATCTTCATGCAAATCAGTAATATTTTTGATATAGACCTTCAGGTCTTTACTTTCGTCAGGAATGTAAGTACAACAATGTTGAACTTTCAAAATTCCACAAACTCCACCCTCCTTAGCCAAAAGAATATCAAGGGCAAGTCGATTTTGCATTGACATGGCACGTACGGCACTTAATTCCGTATTCACCAAAAGAAACCCTCCTGCGGTATTTGTCGATAAGCGATCAACCACTGTGGACAGTTTCCGAATTCCATAAGCATTTAAAGAAATTCCCACTGCTGGAATCAAAACCCCAAAAATATCACCCACGATTTCAGACCAAGTTTCTCTCCTAAAACGTGTTAATAGGTTAATGTCTTCTACATCTTTTACTTTATCCGTGTGAAAAATCTTAGGGAAAACCAGGCCCACATAACATGTGCCATACCAATGGTCAGGCAACTTGTAATAAGCCTTATTCCCACAAACATAGTACACTCCTGGAAAAATCGTATCTTCTCCACCTCTGAAACCCCAACCTGTCGCAATGAAGTATGTATCATGGCACTCACTAGTTCCCACAAAATATGTATCATATTGGGATTTCCTTCTGGTAATGCATAGATTACCCTTCTGCGGTGCATCTAGAGCCAAAGTTGGACTAGCCCCATTTCTCAACTCTTTTCCCATCTCAATGTCCCAAATTGTCTCACTCACTTCATATTTTCCCCCTTTTCCATGCATGTTCACTCTCCTTTCCTCAACCATATCCAGGAAAGCTTTCTCCTCTCCTTTCAAACTGCAAGTTAAGTTATTCTTAAAAATGTAATCTAATGTTAGTCCTTTTTCTTCAATAAAAATCTCACCAAAAGTGTTAGCTTCTTTAGCTGGATTCAGCTCTTTGTTCATTGGCAAGTGCCCAAAAATACTATCTCTGTTAGACATCTTATAATCTATTTTCCCTAACAAATAAAAAACACTACTTAAAATACTACAAGAAATACCATATGTAGCTGGCAAATGGTGATAAGTAACACCCTCTGAAACGGATGCAGGTAATTGCATGCAGACATAGCAATCCCTCACTTCCATCGTCTTCACATATTCATATAACAGTTTAGAAAAAACATTACTAGAAAAATTATTAATCGACCTATCTTTGTGTATGTAACTACTACTTCTAATTGGAACTACTTTTTGTGAATTCCTCTCTATATTAGTCATGTTTTCTGTGTCCATTCCAAATTCAACCTTAAAAGTTACTAATAAAATTAAAATACCCCATAGAAGCATTAATAATCCAGTACAACAGCAGCACATTCTGCACCACCTCTTAAAAAAGGCACATCTATTTCTATTTTCCTCTATGTTAGCCATTTTAGTTTAGCTTCTACTACTCCACTACTGTTCAAACTTCTTCAATTCTTCAGCAATTCTTCAGCTTTCAGTTTATCCAAATGATCTCCTCGTTCACTTGATCCAAGTGAATCCTTCTTTCACTCAGTTTGGATACTTGTCATTCTTCACTTCAATTTCTTCAACATCAAATTGTATCAGATCTCCAACGTCGGAATCCTCAGTACTCGACTCTTCTCCAATGTCAGTCAACAGTACTTTCAGAATTTCACCAGTATCTTCCTCAACCACTTTTCTCAAGACCACTTCCGGATTATCTCGAGTCACTGTTTCTTCTTTTCCTTCTTCAGACAGTGTCACATAAGACCATTCCGGTGATCTGTACTTTTGGTTGGGTCTTTTAACTCTTCTTATTTCTACTGGTTCTTTTGATTTCTTTGATTCTTCTTCTTCAGCTTTCGAAGTTTGGCTTGATACTTCATTCACTTGTTCAGCTTTTGATGAATTTGCTCTTATTACTCTGTATCTCACCCTTTTCACTCGGTTGTTAGGCCAACGATCTCCTTTCACAACCTTTTTCGGCCTCAATTCTTTAACACTCTTCTCTCCAATCGAAGTTCTCTTTCTCAGAACTCGACCTTCTGTTTGTTCATCTTCATCATCTGTTTCAAGTGCCTCTTGTTTCCGTTTTCCAGTAGCTTTTCTTTTCTCCACAGATTTTTTCACCACTGTTTGAGACTTCCCTACTTCTGTCCCTCCTCGGGTCTCCGACACGCAATCTTCTTGCTGTCTACTTGTCCCTTCACCTAGCTCCTCATCAATGTTCCCTACACCTCCTCGGGGGTCTTCCGCAATCTGTCCCTCTCTATCTTCTTCTGACCCTGTTTCTTCAAGAATAATCTCAAGTGGTTCTTCAATCTCCTCCTCTTCTGATTCAGGAGTGGTCTCTGTGTGATTTCTCTTTTCTTTTCTTTTTTCTCCACTGCTACTCGAAACTTCAGGCTCTGTAACCGAACTTGATTTTCCTTCTGATACTCGCAGTGAATCTCTTGAAGCTCTCTCTGCTTCTTTTCTCACTGATTCCGTATCTTCAGGATCTTCACCATCACTGGAATCTGACTCTTCATAATACTCTTCACCAGTTCCCTCTCTCGGGCTTGGAACTCTCAGAGTATGACTTGCATGTACCCAGTGCTTCACTCCAGCACACTTTACTGCAGTCGTCGTAGTCAGAATAACTTGTCTCGGCCTTCCCCACCTTGGAATCAAGCAATTTCTTCTTCTGTGCACCTTAATCTGGTAGCTTCTTCTCCAATCTGGTGAAACACAGAATGAACTGCGTCAGCCAAGCCTTTACAGTAATCCAAAATCATGTCATCAGTTATTGCCACCAACTTATTTACAGGCACGAATGCATGGCGCATTGCACGTCCCATGATTATTTCATGCGGGCTCAAACCTGTAGTTCTATCTGGAGTAGATCTCATTGTCATCAGGACTAGACGTAACACATCTGGCCATTTCATGCCAGTGGCTAAACACATTTTTCCAATCCTATTCTTGATTGTGCCATTAATCTGCTCAACCACACCAGAAGCCTCTGGTCGGTATGCACAATGTAACTTCTGCTGTATTTTCAATGCTTCACAAATCAAACCAATGAGTTCATTTTGAAAGTGTCTACCTCTGTCAGACTCAACTGTAACTGGAAACCCGTACCTAGGAATCAATTCCCTCAACAGTAATTTTGCCACTGTTAATCCATCATTTTTTCTAGTCGGGTAAGCTTCCACCCACCTTGAAAACAAACAGACTACCACTAGAACATACCTCAGTCTGTTCACTTGGGGCATTTCAATGAAATCAATCTGCATTCTTGTAAAAGGACCTCCTTCTCTGCCAATTGTCCCTAGACTTACCACTGTTTTTTCCCTGTGTTAAATTGCTGACAAATCAAACACCTTTGACAGATGCTCTCCGCAATTGTCCTAAACTTTGCATTGTACCAGGTTTGTTTAAAGGACCTTACCATCACGTCCCTCCCCAGATGTCCCTGGCCATGATACATCCTTGCCATTGACGACAAAATTGAATTTGGCATTACTGGTCTGCCATCTCTGTAGACCCAAACATGGTCTGTTTCCCTTGGAGCACATCCTGCTTTAACCCAATCTTGTTTCTCTTCTTCTCCTGCCTCATCTTGTAACTGCTTTACTTCATCCCATGTTTCTAGGATATTAGTAAACATCACAGAAAGAACAGACATTTCTTCCATCCTACCCCTGTTAATTGATTGGTTTGTTTTGGCGCAATACTGCGCCACATCGTTGGCATACCTGTTACCAACAGTGATAAAATCATCCCCTGAACCATGTGCAGCACATTTTACAACCGCTAACTCTTTAGGCAGCTGTATCGCCTCAAGCAATTTTCCAATCAACTCAGCATTCTTTATCGGAGTTCCACCCGATGTCAAGAAACCTCTTTGTAGCCACAGTTGGCCAAAGTCATGCACCACTCCAAATCCATACTGACTATCAGTCAACACAGTTGTTCTCAAGTCTTTCCCAATCTCACAAGCTTTTGTCAATGCCACTAGTTCAGCAACTTGCGCAGATTTCACTCCTTTCAATGGTGATGCTTCCATAACCTCTGAAACTTTGCACACTGCATATGCTGCACATAGCACACCATTATCATTTCTCAGGCATGATCCATCCACAAACAACACATGGTCATTCTCAGGTAAGGGAATATCCCTTATGTCTGGTCTTGGTTTCGTACAGTACTCAAGCACATCCAAACAATCATGATCATCTTCCATCTTTATACCCACATTTTCAATATCCGGCAAGAGTGTCGCTGGATTCACATTCACACATCTCTCAAGAGTCACATTTGATGCTCCCAAAATCACTTTTTCATACTTAGTCAGCCGACTATGTGACATATGCTGAGTTCTGCTTCTTGTCAAAAGAATTGCCACATTGTGAGGTACGAATACCCTTACAGGATACCCCATTATGATCCCCTCACTCTGTTCCAGGCTTCTGCATGTCGCAGCTACTGCTTTCAGACAACCTGGTAACCCCACGGCTACAGTGTCAAGTGTCGATGAGAAGTATGCAATAGGCCTTCTCAATTGCCCATGTTTCTGGATTAACACTGAAAGTGCACATCCATTTCTCTCACTGCAGTATAGTTCAAATTCCTTTTTGTAGTCAGGCATACCCAAAGCTGGAGCCTCACACATTTTATTTTTGAGCTCTTCAAATGCTGCCAATTGTTCTGCATCCAGATCTAACGGATCTGTCATTTCACTTTTTGTCAATTTAATCAATGGCTTTGCTATCAGGGAAAAATTAATTATCCACTGACGACAATAACCCACCATACCCAGGAACATTCTCACTTCTCTCTGGGTCTTTGGAGCTTTCATTTCTCTGATTATTCTGATCCTGTCAGTAGTCACTTTTCTCAGACCTTTTTCAATATTATGTCCAAGATAATGCACTTCTTTCTTGCAAAATTGCAATTTGGCTGGAGATACTTTTAACCCTCCATCTGCCAGATGATTCAGTAAAGCTATGGTATCCACTTCACAAGCTTCACGTGTCTTTGATGCCACAAGTAGGTCATCAATATACTGTACTAGCACTGAGCTCTCAGGCATGATCAGACTTTCCAACGATTTTTTCAATAACTGATTGAATATCGAAGGACTCTCTGTATACCCCTGTGGGATACGACACCATGCTAAAATACGCTGGCCAAACCTAAATGCAAAAATCGGCTGGCTGTCATGATGCAATGGAATTGAAAAGAACGCATGACACAAATCAATCACTGTATACCACTCAGCATCATGTGGAATTTGATACAGAATCACTGATGGATTTGGCACAATGGGACAACATGCCACCACAATTTGATTAACTTTTCTCAGGTCTTGCACAATCCTGAACTTGCCATTGGGCTTTTTCAGTCCCATTATCGGTGAATTACACGGACTACTCAATAGTTCTCTTAGGACTCCTTGCTGAATCATTTTCTCAATTATAGGAGTTATCCCTTCAATTATTTCTGGTGTCATTTTGTACTGAGGAATGTTAGGATATGTAATTCCCTCTTTCACTGCAATTTTCACTGGATCTACATTATTCATCAATCCCACATCCTCTCCTGTAAAATCCCAAACTGCTCTTTTCACTGTGTCTCTCAGCACTTGAGGCAAATCCTCCGGATTAAACACTGCAAATGCACCAATTAACTCATTCTCTCTATTTTCTAGAGTCATTCGATAGAAAACATCATCATCTGGTGTCTCAAAAGCTATTCCATCTGGTGTACAAAAGATTGTGCAATTCATTTTACACAATAAGTCCCTACCTAACAGGTTCACTGGACTCGTATCACAGACAATAAATCTATGCATGTCTGAAAATTTCCCTATCTGTACTCTTACTGGTTCAGTAAGACGTGTTCTGATTTGTGTATTGGCTACACCAACTACTTGGATTGCTTCATCCGAGAGAGGAAGATTTCTAACATCTGTTGACCTGACAGTTGATCTTGTTGCACCTGTGTCTACCAAAAAAGTAACACCCTCCTCATTTATTTTCCCATCCACAAATGGTCCTGCCTGGTCTATTTCTAGAGTTGCACCAAGTATGCACTCTTCTTCCTCTCCTCGGCACCGTCAATAATCACCCTCAGACTCACTCCCTTCACTTTTTAACAAGTACTGCTGTACTTTGTTAGTACGTCTCGGTTTGTTTACCTGCTCATCATTGAAGAATCCTGAGTCCTGATTGTACTTTTGTACCCCTCTATTCTGCGGCAAGGGCGGTTTTGGCTCTTGACTCTGCTGTCTCACAACTTTCTGCTGTTGTTGCTGCTGGTTATTCCCTTCATTCTGCACCTGTTGATTTAAGGATTTACCCTCATTTAATGGTGGATTAGGACATTCAGATCTCCAATGTCCCAGTTGGCCACAGTTGTGACAAGGGAACTTCTTTTTGGCTTCCTCAAGACTTCCCCTTCCCTTTCCTGCAAATCTCGGTCTATTTCCTCCATTATTTCCTGGATTATTTGCCTGTTCCACCAACTGTGCTTCCTGTCTTTCTGCAACTTTCACTTGTGCCCACATCGCTTTCTCTTTCAGCTTTCTTTGTTTTGCTTCAATTTCATCACTAAAGTATTTTGCATGTCTCAGAATCTCATCTACTTTTTTACTCTGCCAATCCACTGTGTGTTCACGAATTCTCTCACCAATTTCAGGTCTAAGACCATATACAAATCTGTATACAAAATGACTCAAATCTTTGTCACCTAGGTGTTCATCTCCACTGAATTGTTTAAAAGCCAGTATCAGCCTCTCGTAAAAAGCATGAACTGATTCTTTTGCTTCCTGTTGTGTTTGATCTATCTTAACCCAGTCTGTCTCTTTTGGAGGAACTTTACTCTTCAGGTATACCATCACCTGATCATACTTCCTCATTACTTCTGGATCTGGTGCCCCTGTTCTTGAATCTCTTGGATATTCCTCAGTAGGCCAACTCACAACTATTTTACACTCAGTCCACAAGTCTGCTGGAACAATTATATCAAACAGACTATTCAGGTCAACCCACAGCACTTTTGACAATTTCACAAACCTATCTACCTGCCTATACCACTCGACGGGCTTTTCTCTCAATCGAGGGAAATCATTCGTAAATGATAAAATATCCTGTCTGGTCCATGGAACATGTACATATCCTCCTCCAGGTATTTCTCTCATGGGATAATTCTCCACTGGTTTCTCTTTTTCTCTCACTGGAAATGCTGAATAAGTTGTTCTATCCTCAGATTCTTCTCTTTTCTTATACCACCTATCCTTCCACTTTTCTACATCACCCCATCTTCGCAATAATGCCACCATTTCTTTAATCTGTCCTGTTCTACCAGAAGTATTCAAATGTTCTATGTCTTTCTCAGTGAAATCCATCCTGTACGTTTTCTGCAAAGCCTTTACTCTATCAATGTCAATTCCTTGCTCATTTGCTATTGCTTTTAGTCTATCATGTGTATTTCTTGCTCTCCATGTTATGCTCTTACACATAAACATTAGCTCACCATCATGATGATTCTTCAGTATTTCTGTTGGAACTGTTCCTGTCACAAGCTCTTCTAATTCTATACGTAACTTAACCACATCAATAACTTGTGAATCCTTATCTTTTTTCTGAAGAACCTTCATCCAATCATTCAAATCATCAACTGTTATTTCAGCAGTTTTTCTCACTGGAACCACTTTTTTCTGCGGTTCTAAAATCGGCATCCCTGAACAACTAGGTTCACTAACATCCAATAGTTCACTACATGTATCATGTCTGGTTTGTCTCAGGTCACTTCTCCCTGTTCTTTTATCTGAATCTCCTGAAGGACCAACTGAATTTGTCGATTCATTTGCAATATATGGAATTACCAGTCCTTTCTCACCTGCACTCTGTTTATCAAACACAGGCATAACTGGACCTATTGTTACAGGCACCGTAACAGCTTCCAGATTCTTCGTTAACTCCCTAATTTTCTCAGTCAGTTCTATTGTCGTCTTTGCTAATTTTCTGGCATTTTCCTCACTACCTCGATTCTCTCTCTCCCTGAAAGAACTACTACCTCTTGATTCAGGTGTCATTTTTTCTTTCTCAACTGTATCTCTTATCGGAGAAACAACTGGTGTACTCTCATCTGGTTCTGTTCTATATGGAGGTGGTCTCTTGTAAATCATGTAATTTAAGACCTCATCTTCATACTCTCCATATCTTCTCATATCTGACTCAGAAACTCCTTCTGTCGAAGGAGCAGAAGCTTCAACTGTTCTCATTGGATATAATCCCTCTGACATACTAGCATCTCGCCATCTTTTCATTCGATCATGATGTGTTTCACGATCATGTCTCCTCCCAAACATGTACCTGTGATACCCTCCAGATCTTTGCTTTTCTCGGTCATGAACTTCCTCTTCCCATTCCACTAAAGCCTCGAACTGCGTAGGTCTCGGCTTCGGGTCTAAGCATAACATATTTTCCCGTAAATTTCTCAACACGGCCAAATTAAATGAACCATGTTCTGGAAATGCTAGAACACCATCTTCTTTAGTATACCTAACCCAATTCTGCAACCATATATAGGTATGTAATCCATATTTCGCAAACACGAAGGATGCAGGTGTTTTCGCTGGAGGTAACAACTCACCCTCTCTTGTTTTAACCTCTTTATCCTTGCTAAACCACTTTTTAACTTTTCCAAAGAACGTCTTTTTCTTTTTCTCTTCTTGATAATACATTTTAGCGCTTACTAAAACTCTCTACTCTCTTCGTATTATAAATATACAATACGAGGTTCTCAACTAATAGCAGCGCGACTCACACTAACGCACCAATCCTGGAGCGTCTACGTCACTAAACAGCTCTTCCAATCCCTGCGCGACTCACACTAACGCACCAATCCCAGCGCGAACCCTATTCTGATTCACTATCCAATCAGTGCGCGGACCTTCTGACGTCAACAGTCGCTGCAGTCTCTGTCTCCTGTCTCTGTCACTCGTCTACCCCTCCTTTACAAAACTCTCAGTAGACTTCGTGTGTCTAAATTTCTACAAAATCTATTAGTTACAACATAAAAACATCTCCATTGTCTGCTTCGCTAACCACAGAATAGTAAAAGAGAGTCTATTTCTCAAGAATCAACAACTTTCATACATCGCATAACTGTTTCCTCTAGGACTTATCCAAAGAGTCTTACAGTCAATAAATGTATATGCATTCACGCACATTCATACGAGAAAAATATAGTACATGCACACAGAATCCTGCTCTTGGGAAGCAACGCACAATCTGTCCCACTACAGAATTATAACTCAACAACTAAGCAGCTTACCTCTGCCCAGTTCCTCAAACAAGCTCAGAGAATACCTATTACTCCTCCCGCGATAAGCTTTAACGGAAATCCTTACGGATCCCTGGGACTTAAGACCAGAGTTTCACAGATAACCTTCACTACGATACACACTCCTTATATACCAGAAATATACTCTAATAGTAACATACGACGATGTCACTGATTCCGAACCCAGACAATGTGAACGCGCAACTTCAATTGTCACACGTAATTCCTTACAATCCCGTCTTTCCCGAGAGCAGCATATACTTCCCTCTGCCCTACTACGGAACTGCTACAACAGCTTCCAAATTCCAGAAGCACTACATTTAACTCAACATGACGACTTCAACATATAATATTAGTACATATACCAACATCAACCAAAATAAATCAATAATCAAAAAGCTAATATACAAGCAATCTTATCTTATCAGATCAAGACAACCATCTAAAACCATCCTCTGCTACCAGAGAAATTGATAGAGATCAGGGTACCTAAAATAAACCCACTACCACGGATAGAGTAATTTCACAGTTCCACGCACATACATTCATCATACGCTAGGGCCCATTTCACTAACATACGCTCAAATACTCTACCAGCATAAGACCTGTGGGAAGAAAACCCTGCATCTATATCTAGGACGATAGGACCTAATTATGATGGTTATCCTTAATCATACTCTATACAATCTATACAACAATAATCAAAATATACTCAATAATTGACAAGAAAGAATATTCAACACCATGTTAAAGTTATATTGCTTTATCTAAAATTAGTCAATGTAAAATCAATCAGAATAAATCATTTCTCATAGTTACCTATTCTAACTAAGTGTCAGAACGGGTCAGGACCAGTCTCTCGGTAAGTCTCTCAGGACAGAGTCCTCAGCATCGAACCTCAGCAACTCGTGAAGGTGGCCAAAAGAGTGGGGGGAGCCCTCCCTAAACTAACAGTTTTTATAGTGAAAAATACAATAGAAACACACATAAAGTTGGCTGAATAAACTGTATCACTGAGCAGAACGAGAAGGAAGAAATGTAACATTGCTACATCTGTAAATCTCCGCTCAGGAAAAGTCACAAGACGTGAACTACGGAACAGGAACCAAGGAAATAAAACATGTAACACATTTAATCCGATTCCTCCTCGGCCATCGAGCCACAATTCAGAGTTTCCCTCTAAGGCTCCTTTGTCTTTCGAGATGACCAAGGACACTTTCACTATTCTTGGAGTACACCCAAAGCTGCTGCCGTCCTCATGGAAAATTTCATAGAAGGACCATGGTCAGTTGTCTTCGACCTTTTTCCAGCAGGGGTCTCTCTTGCCACATCACAGAAATATTCACTCGAGGCCAGGCTCTCAAATCAGCCATCATGGATTAGGCCTCCATAGGCCACAATAGACCATCTCAATTTAATAGAAATAAAAACAACATTACTACAACATAATGATTAAACAGTGTTAACCCCACTAATACCCTTATGTGTATGCATTTATCTAGCTTTGCGACATAAAAAGCATTAATTCAGACAGCGTTTTGTGCTCAAAATAAATAGCACACAGCAACGTTTAAACATAAAAACTTGCATGTTATTGTAAATACATGAACAGCACAAATAAGCTAACCTTCATGTAACTTTCTCTTATGTTAGGACAAACGGGTTGATTAGTAAAACACATTTGCACAAGACAAATAATTAATTGCTAAATATTAATAAATTAATAAAACGCATAGACATGCCAGAGCTTCAAAAGCCCCAGAATTTTCTAAAAGAAAATTCTGCTCCAGCACCATCACAGGAGAGGAATCCGGAGTAGAGTTGAGAGAGAAAAACTCAGAAGCAAAGGAAGTGAATTGAGTTGAAAAATTAGGATCAGACAACAAAGCATTATTAAAACGCCATCTACCTGCATGAGGGGTAAAAGGAAGCAAATCAAAATCAACAGAAACTGGGGCATGATCAGATATTAAGATAGAACCAATTTCCGAGTGCAGAACCTGTTGGGAGAGGGATTTGCTAAAAAATAGGTAATCAATTCGGGATTGTGAGTGATGAGGGGGGGAATAAAAGGTATATTCTCGAAGTTCTGGGTTACAAAGCCGCCAAATATCTACTAGAGATTTGCAAGGTATGGTGGAGATGAACTGCGTGTACATCTTAGAGTTAACAAATTTAACTGGAGAATGTCTATCTAATACGGGGTCTAGATTTGGTTACAATCTCCGCCAAAAACAATATAGTCATCGTCAAAAAGAAGGAGCTTATCAGATATGTGAGACCAAAAAACATTATCAACAGCGACTGGGGCATAGACGTTGAAAAATAAAATAGGTATTTGGTTAATAATAAGTTTAACTATTACCCAATGTCCCTCAGAATCTGATTCTTGATTAGCAACCGATACCTGAAATTTCTTATGACAAAGAACTGAGACACCATTCTTTTTACCCAAAGCAGGGGAGGAATAAACATGGCCTACCCAACATCTCTTTAGCTTGGACTCTTCAATTTCAGACAAATGGGTTTCTTGAATTAAAGCAACATCTGTTTTTAGCTTCGCTAAATGGGATAATACCCTTTGTCGTTTTATAGGATTGTTAACTCCTTTAACATTCCAAGTAATTACTCTAAATGTAGCTGATGGAATTTACATGCACAATATTTTCATATGTAAAACATTGAGGAATCACTCTATGATAAAAGAGAGAGGAAATAAGTGAATAGTGATAATAGAACAAAATCAGGTATGCAAAAGCGAGAGAATAAGTAATGTAAGAGAGATTGGAAAATTTGAGGAATAAACAAAGTATGATAAGGAGAGGAGGGAGGAAAGAAAAGGTAAAATGAGAGAAGGAAAGAGAAAGCCAAACTAGGGCACGAGAGTGTAAAAAGAGAAATGAGTTTAGAAAAAAGAAAAAGAAAAAGTGAGTGCAAGGGATATTAAAAAGGAAAGGAGAGAACAGAAAGAGAGCAAGACACGGAACAAAAATACAATACAAGTCCAATATCTGGGAAAAGAAAAAGAAGTCAAAAAGACATACCACAAAAAAAAAAGAAGAGTGAGGGTGGTGGAACCACATGAGGAAGGTAGCGCACTGAACAGAAGACTCCATGAGGGCGCAGCACGGGGAAAATGATATCCAGGAATATGAGAGGAGAACATAAAATTGAAGAGTCATAAAACCGCATCTAAAAGAAATCAGAAAGAGAAAATTAATGGTGGAAGCACAACGAGCAAACTTCGACAAAGGAAAGCATATAACAGAAACAATGACATAGAATTACAAGAAAAATTCAAGACAATTAAGAATGTGGAATGTCCATAGAGTCAGTTCTGCAAGAATTTATAAATTGTTGAAGCTGCACTGGATCTTCATAGTTTGTTGTTCTGTTGTTATAAGTCACTTTGAAAAGGCAGGGGTGGAACAAGCCATAACGAGCATTCAGAGCCCGAAGGGTAGGTCGCATGTCTAGAAATATCTTCAGACGATCTGCAGTAGTTTTGGCGTAGTCTTGCGCAAAGAAAAGATTTGAGCCATTCCAAGTGATCCTTCCTTTCAGCTTGGCAGCCTGAAGAACTTTAAGCAGGTCGGTGTATTCTAAAAAGTACAGGATGACTCCCCTAGGTTTTGTTGAAGAGGGAGCGGAGGGGGAAGAACGAGAAATTGAACCTAGGCGATGAGCTCATTGAATATTCAAGGATGGAGAGCTTGGAAGTCCAAGAAGAGTAGGTAAAAATGATTGAAAGAACGATATGGGGTTAGATCCTTCAAGGTTCTCTGCAAGACCATAAATGCGTAGGTTGTTGCGTCTATTTCAATTTACTAAATTTTCAACTTGTTGTTTGAGAGATTAAATTTCTCTGTGAAGGCCAGGCACTTGATCCATGACCACTTGAACAGAAGTTGCTTGTTTCTCGAGTTGTTCGACTCTTTGTTCAGTGTGTGACCAGTTATCCTCTTGATTTTGAAGACGAGAATTTGTTTCTGCCATATAGGGCTTCAGAGAACGAATTTCTTCCAGTAGTAACTCCATGGAAATGGAAGAGGGAATACTTGAGGGAAAAGGAGGATTCGCTTTCATTCTTTTTCCTGGAGTAGAGGGAGAATTAGTTGGTAATTTGGAGGAATTTTTGGAGCTTGAGCGTGAGATAAGAGTGAAAGAGTTCTTTGACGCAGAGGCGTCACCTGAGGCGTCATCCATGGTATCTTGTAAAACACTAAAAGGGTTAGGGTCCTCCAAAGTCATGCCTGCTGTATTATTTTGTTGAGACTTATTATGGCTACTGCGAGACATTTTCATTTGAGAAAGGGAAAAATAAAACAGTAAATAATAAAGCAAGTTCCAAAAAGTAGAAACTACAATAGTGGCCAAGGGCGCGTGAGATGAGGAGAAGTTGGCACTCCTACAGGTGGTAAACCAGCATTAGTGTAAGTGTTGGAGAAAAAGAGGAAAAGTTCCAGTCACTGTGAGGTGGAAATGATGGTGCAACTGCAGTATAAGCAGGAACATAACACTGAAGTAGGAACAAAGAGAAAGGCAGACGAAATGGCGGCCACCTCAATTGCGGTATGTGAGGACAGCAAAAACATGTTCCACCTTCTTCCAGTGCAAACGAAAAGTCCTGCTGTAAGATGCCAAACAGTTAAGGTCCTACACAAAAACGAGTTCCTCAAACAGGAAGAAGCTAAGGGACAATAAGCTTTCAAGTGCAGCAGTATTTAAGAAATATTTATAAGTTCCAAGGCATATGGGTTGCGAGAGACATGTACATACTGGGTGAGGGCTCTAAGTGAGGCTTGAGACGGGTGGTGTGAAGGGAAAACGGCCGTCACATCAAAAACAAAATGGCGGCCGTCCCTCAGCTCCGGTCCGCGGGTGACAGCAAGACACACAGCATCACGAAACTCCTCACCCCAGTTACAACGAAGGTCGCATGCTAGACCACAATAATTCCGCCATCAGAAACTCAGGTTTTGAACACAGGGAAACCGTTTGAAGAGCCTGGAGAGCTCCCGTCGCGCTACAATCCCACGGAGCCTCTCGGAGCAGCGGCCATTTCCTCCGGCACCGTAGCCATGCCCCCCAGTCTTTTCTTATTTGTCATGAACCCTTATTTAAAGTTTGGTGGGACTAAAAATCCTCCATATTTGGGGTTGGTAGAATTTAGCTTTCACATTTTAAACTTTGTAAACTATAGGATTATATTTCTTTTCAGATGGGAGAAATCAATCAAACTTATGGGGCAGACTTTTTTCTTGTGGGGTTCTCTGAGCTTCCCAACTTGCAAGTTCCCATCTTTGTTGGATTTCTGCTCTTGTATCTAATAACAGTTTCAGGTAACCTTACTGTCATATCTGTCATTTACTCAGACTTACACCTCTACTCTCCCATGTATTTCCTTCTAACCAGCCTGTCTTTTTTAGATATCTCCTATACTCAGTCATGTTCCCAAAAATGTGGGTCAGTGTCTTTCTTTCAAAAACTCACATTTCTCTTCAGGAATGCCTGCTGCAGGTGTACTTTTTTGCAGCCATGACTGCAACAGAATTCCTTCTGCTGACCATCATGTTGTTTGATCACTATGTAGCTATCTGCAATCCGTTACAGTACACAATGATCATGAATAGATCTGTGTGTCTGTGAATGGCAACTGGAGCATGGATTTTAGGCTTCCTGGAGCCAATATTTCACATTGTTTATTTATCCACATTCTCATTCTGTAAGACGCCTGAAATTAACCACTTCTTCTCTGACTTTGTCGCCCTGCTGATACTTTCCTGCACCAGCACTCGTACCATGGAAAGAATGACTTTCTTCTTTGCTGGGATATTGATAATAGTCTCATGCATTTTAATTATCACTCCATACATCAAAATCCTCTCAGCCATTCTGAAAATACAGACTGTCACCTCACAGTGGTATTTTATTTTATGCAGCCATCATGTTTGTCTATTTAAGGCCTGTCTCTATGTATTCAGTGAGTGAGAGCAAATTGTTTTCCTTGGTTTACATTGGATTGGTCCTTTTGTGCAATCCCATAATCTATACTCTTAAAAACAAAGAGTTCAAAAATGCCTTGAAAAGAAGATTACAGAATAAGGAACAAGATTGAGGATCAAATATAATGTGCAATATATTTATTAAAGTACTATTTAATAGGAATTTTGCTTCAAACTCACACAAATTTGATCAACACTAGGTTTTATGGTTTATAAATGTATTTTCTAGCCTAACAGGCTAATGCAGGCACAGACACAGTTTAAAGCATTGCACAATGTGCGGTATTCTGCATCCTAAATAAGTGCTCATATGAGAAGAGATGTCTATGTTTTTTTTCTTTAGGCATGGGTCAAAATAGATGGTCATGGGTGTACTACAGCTAGACAAATTTCACGTAGACTGACCCTCTTCTTCGAGAACTCCATTGCCTTCCTATTGAGTGCCATGTCCAATTTAAAGCACTATGTTATGTGCATAAATGTCTATTTAATATAGGTATGATCAATTTTAGATCTCTTTTCTCTTTGTATAAACCCACTCAAAAAAAAAAATACACTCAATCACTATGGTCAAATAACCTTGACCTTGCTTTGGTTCCTAGAATCATGACATAGTCTGTATATCCCTTCTGATTTTCTGAAAGAGTTTGATAACCTGGTTGTTCAGAACTGTTAGGTATCGGAACTATCTTTCTAGAGCGTATCCTGATCTGTTTGGATGGTGCAGCAGGGGGAAACCCTTTCTGGGTAGGCATGAGCTTATAAATCCAATTAACATAATATAACTTGCTAAATTAGTCATGAACATCTGAATGGACAGTACCATGGACAAGGCCTGGATAGTTTGTTGTGGTTTATGAAGACAACAGCTTTCACGTAAATAAATAAAATGTACATGCAAGGCCATTTTTTCTGTTGTTAGAATTGCTTCACATGGCACTGTGTGTGCAACTTCTAATTTACCATCATGAAAACAATATTTTTACAAACTACACTTTGTAGTATGTTTTGTAATACTACAAAATGTACTACAAAACATACTGCAAAGTACAACTTTTGCCTATACTTGTGTGGAGTACTCTGCCCCAACTGCGGAGAGTCCCCATATGTAAGTATAGATTTTTATCACAAATGTGGAAGGCACACAGGTGAGTGGGTGAGAAAAGGGAGAGACTTATTACTAAATGGATGGGATTAGGGAGAAGTAAGAGGGGTTAAGGAGGGCCAGGGGGGAGTTTAGGGAGCCCCGTCACCCACATAAACAGCAGTAAGTCACTTGAATTACTCTGGGGCAGAGACATGTAACTTACACTCATGGTAATTGTACCAGAATTTGTGAGTAGAATACTGAAAGTAGTACACTTTCTGTAAAGTTTAAACCTACTCAAAAGTGAATCAGGCCCCGTAGAGAAATTAACAATTATTCCTTAATCTGAAAATAAGTTTAGTGAGAACAGAGTAGTTACCTTCCGGAAACTAGTCAAGAAAAGGGCTGCAGCAGCTATTGTTGAAAATAGATGTAGTTTTATTTACATATATAGAGAGTCTTATTAAAGAGACTCCTAGAGGTTGGGGTCCCCAAGTCTCCTGAGCTCTGGGCCTCATGCACATCCCTTCCCAGGATTTAAACAGTGTAAGGGTTTCTTGCAGTGATCCCCGGGACCTGTCCCAGCTTGAGGATTAGAAATATGCTGACAATGGAACTCCACTTGCACCACAACTGTGCTGGGGTAAAAGGTAAAATCATAATCATTTGTTCAGCAATTTCTTGGGCCCGAGTGGGCTGTTTTTCTCTATCCTCGACTAATTTTGCCCCTGGTGGTAAGCCCCAGCCACCTGGAGTCCATTCCTTGGGCATTCTGGCCTCTTAAGCAGCAGTGAGCTAGTTCTACCAGTTCCCTGCGGCAGCTTTCTCCTCTTTCTCCTCTGGGCCTTCTCTCATCTTTGGAGCAGAAGCCCAGTCTCAACTCTGCACTCACTGATGTCACTGTCAGGACCTAACAGTTGTCTGGGCTTCTTCTTTTGTTCCGTGGACCTTGGCTAACCCTAGCCCTGTTGCGGTGTGACAAGTAATTAATAAATTAACTTTTTATCCCCACCCTTTCCTCCGCAGGAGCTGTTTGCATTCTTAAGCAGTTTCCCGGCTACGTGTGTAATAAAATGTCACTGGAGACAAGACAGTATACCACACTGACTTTCCCTATGAGTGTACCCTAATATTATCAGGCCTACCTCAGGTAATAACTTATCCTGGTGAGTCCCCCCTGCACCAGACTACCTGTGCACAGTTTGTGGGTTTGTTCACATGTAACAACCTAGCGTTTCTAGCTGCATCACAGAGCCTTATCTTAAAAGAAGGACACTGGTGGCAAACACACAGAGTCCATTTGCCATGATATTACCATGGGTGAGACACATGTAGTGAGACTCAGCCACAGAAAAAAGACCATAAACTGGGCAATGCAAAAAATTTGGGCATATTGAAAACGACCAACCCAATTGCAGCAACCTGTATTTAGTACAAAATGTTGATTCCACAACAATCCAGTTATGGGGTAGACCTTTAGGGCCCTCTGTCATTAAGGCAGGGTGACCTTAGCACACACCTCAATCCTCGTTTCATTAATTATTGTATGAGAGCAGAACTTCTATTTCACATAACATTGTCTCATAATTTTTTACATAGAAAATATTTCTTTGATTCATTTGATCTGTAGCCAGAAACGTCACTTTAACAAGAGCCCAACCTTTTCTGGGTCATTCTTTTTGGTAGTTCCAAAAACTTAAACCACTTAGCATCTATTGTAATACTTTTGACTCTCAAATTGGTATTTTTTGGTCATACAGTCTCAGAATTTGATAGATGATTTAACTGTAGACCAGTTAATTTCTGTATGACTTTGTTATAGATCTGGAATACATACAGCTTTAGATGTTTACTGGACAGACCTATTTCTTCCAGTACATCAAATATGCTTAAAGTGGGCTTTGTGTAATCTCCTTGTGCATGACTGAAAGGCTTTACTGTGTATCTCGGTTGTCTAATTTTGTCTTGATGGGTTTCATCTTCCAATGAGCATTTTGATTGCAGAGCATTCTGACTGGATGAGTTATATCATTTCACTGCATAGTTCAATTGACTGTTCTACTTAAAAATCAGTACACTTCTTGAAAGTGCAAAGTTCCATGCTCTTGATTCCCAGAGTGTTCCTTTTATATATCCTTCTCTACCCCTGCTCCCTGATGATTTTCAATGTATCCCACAAATTTGATCATTTAAGTGCCCATCGTCTCACTCTGCAATTTCCTATCCCACCCTACTCCCAGTCCTGCTCCTCACCTGAGGTGGAATGGACAAAAAACCCTCAGATCCAACCAACAGTCCTCATCGGAGACCTAGAAAATGACATAATGGCCTTCAACAATTGCTTTTCAGGCTGCACTAATACTTTAGCCCGCCTGAAGGAAGACAGACAGAGAAGAACCATTTCACACACCAGTTGGTACACTGAAGACCAAAGAGACTCCAAACGCTACTGCAACTGCTGGAGAGAAATTGGACATCCAGCCAAAAACACCAGCGCAAGAAACATAGAATATGCCATACCTAAACCAAAGAACCAAGGAAGTCAGCCCTAGCACTGAGATTAGAAACCAGCCCCAACAACTGTAAAGAACTCATCGCAATCGTCAAATAATTCTATTACCCAACAGCCATCAACAACACCACTACTTTAGCACAGGAGCTCAAAAGAAACCTCTGTGATTTGTTAAACTAAAAAATCTTAAAGATATACAATACATTTGACCTCCAGCACAGTACCAAAGATATCATCAACCAGCTACCTACCACCATTATAAAGGACCATGCCCTGATGGACTAGAACATCCTCACCATAGAGGACATCTCTGAAATCATGAAATCAGTCCACTCAAGGTCTTCCATCGACTTATGCCACTATATCTACAACATAAGAGAGACCATGATTAGCACTTAACTCTCCACCATCATCAATACCTCCATCCAAAGCATGTCCTTCCCACACAACTGGAAACATGCAGAGGTCAAGGTTCTCCTGGAAAAACCTTTGGCAGACCCTGAAGAACTAGGCAACTGCTGACCTATCCCACTTCTACCCTTCCTAGAAAACGTAATGGAGAAAGCCATTAACAGACAACTCTACAACCATCTACAGAATCACCATCTCCTGGACAGCACTCAGTCAGGATTCCACAGCAATGAAACCACCCCATCACATCCACAGATGATATTGGGACCATCATGGACGGAGGAGACTGTGACACTCGACCTCTCTGTCGCTTTCCATACCATTTCCCATGGCACCCCTGTCTCAAGACTGTACCACACAGGATTACAAATACCTGCCCTGACATGGATAGCCATATTCTTCTCCAACAGAACTCAATGAGTCAAACTCCCACTGTACACCTCCAAGCCCAAGAACTTCATCTGCAGAGTCACACATGTATCATCGCATAGCCCTGCCCTCTTCAGCATATACAAGCACTACTTGCTCACATCATAAGGTCCCACAGAATCAACATTGTCTAATTTGCAGACAACACACAGCTCATCCTCTCCCTCAAGGACAAAACCAACACCACCTGGACGAACTTCACCACTTCCATGTCCAGCATGTTAAACTGGAGGAAACAGAACTGCCTAAAGCTCAACACTGACAAAACAGAAGTCCTTTTTTTGCAAAAAATAGCTCTCCTTGGTATGCCTCCTGTGTCAGCTGAACTGAGGCTCACATTCCTTCTCACCCCGGTAGATCACACCAGAATCCTCAAACGCATACTGGACAACAAAGTTAAGATGATTCAATAAATCATAATTGTTTACTGCTTCCACATCGTATGTATGCTATACAGGATCTTCAAATGACCCCATCAAAGAAACAGATCTACCATCACCCAAGCCCTCATCACCAGCAGACTGGACTACAGAAACACACTCTATACCAGTATCCCAACCCACCTCATACAGAGACTCCAGACCCCCCAGAAAGCCACCCCTAGTCTCATCCTCAATATTCCCTGCAGCTCCCACATGACACCTCACTTCAAAGATCTACACGGGCCTCTGAACCAGAAATGCTGGCAATTCAAATTTCTCTTCCATGCTTACAAAGCTTTCCGTAATGCCCAACCTGCCTACCGCTACCACCACCTACACTTCTACCATCCAGCAAAACAACTGCACCCAGTCACACTCTCCCTCACATGGAGCCCATACATATGCAGAAGCAGGGCAGGATACCCCTCTCTCTCCTACATCACTGACTAAGCCTGAAACAACTTTCCCAAAAACATCAGGACCTTTCCTTACCTACTCAGATTCCACAAGAAACAGAAGACCTGGCAATTGAACTAGAACCCTTCTTCCCCACAGTACCCCTCTGAGTTCCCGATTGGTCTACACATCTTCCTTAGAGCCTGGATACCCTAATGGGTGATATGTGCACTGTTCTAATCTACATATCATAATAATGGCAACACTTATAGCTCAGCTTCATAGACCCAAGACCTATTGCTTTTCCGGTTCTTGATATCAATTTCCTCCCCTTTAGGTTGTGTTAGATTGGTCTTCTGTGCCATTCATAATCAGGAGTGTTCTTTAAACCACCAAATACATCACTTGTTTTCTTACTACATTTAACAGTGTTTTTTGACTTTTTAATTTCGTTAAGACTTCCAATAACCTTGAGCTGGAATGACTATACTTCAGTTCAAGGGACTTGATTACTGACTGCAGAAAATGAGCACTTTCTAACGTTTGAAGTATACTGAATTATGTACACTCTTGAAAGAAGTATAGAGATAGGTGTAATCAAAAGCAATGCCCCTACCTAGTGAGCAGTGAGTAAAATGGGTAGAAAAGTAAATTTTTACGCATTGATTAAACACATGTAATTTGAGTTCATGAGTACAAATACCACTTCATACCCCCAACTTTTCTTTTAAATGTAATGTTCTGGTATGTTAGGGTTTAGAATGTGTCAGTTTTGATTTGACCAGTCTTGGCATTGAGGCCACCTTATGCTTGAGGATAGGTTTTCATTAAAATAAAGAGTTAAGAATATTAAATCAACACATTCCTTCACAATATTTTGGTGTTTGAGATTGTGGAGATGATATATTTGCAGATCAATATTATTGATCTTAAGATTGTGACATACATTTTCAGCAGAGTAGAATCCATCTTGTACCATCATCCTCAATCATTATTGCTAGACTGTATGTCAACCACTCCCAATTACAGAAATGCCTGTAAAAGAGATGAAATACATTCCCTGCTATGAGCAACTATTTTCCTTCATGGATTGGGGGGCCAGACCCCGTTAACTAACAAGGACAGGGGAGCACCAGTATGCTACCCCAATGAAGAAAGAAGAAAATTCCAACATCCAGGCCTTGACAGCCTCATGAAGCATAGGAAAGTGTCCCACCCCTCTCTTCTCATTGGTGGTGGGCCTGTCATGTTCCCTAGGCTCTTTTCTGGGGAGAGCGGGTGGCCACCACCATCACAAGCATTAGAAGGCAGGGTTACAAAAGTGCTGTCAGCTACTGCAGCAGTGACAGAGAGGCTGCCACATGGAAGCTGGCGGGGCAGTCAGGGGTAGACTCCGTGGGCTGCCAGCAACATTGGCATTACATAACCATGATTGTGTGGGACCGGGCACCCTTAGGATTGAAAAACAAAACATAAGGCTACACAAATGAAAAGCTTGCTTGACGCAAGGTTGCGCTGCAAGGAAAAAGGCTACAGAGAAAGTGCTCATAAAATAAACAGCATGTCATAATGCCCTATGGGGCTATTTTGCATACTAATTTGCTGCTTTTGGTGACCCCAAAATGGACAAGAGAACCATCAATGTCAAAAGGAAGATGTGGAAAATTGCAGGAGTGCAGCAGTAACCCACACAGAACTTTTAAAAACTGATTCTAACTTTTGGGGGTTTAGAATTAGGACTCTCCTAGGACTGCATTATGTTTCAGGACTCCCAACGCTGGCACTTTTGCTTTAGAGCTGGTAGCGCATTAATCTCTCAGGTATTGCTGTACATCTGCAGTTAATGAGGCCTGAAACTGTCTACCAGAGGTACTTGGTTTGTAGTGTTTCCTACGTCATTGGTTGTATTTTATGTAGCTAAAAAGCAGTAGGGTATGTTTGTATGGTTGCACTTTATGTTACCCTCAAGACCTGGCCCTTTGCCTAAACAGATCTGTGGACCCTCCCGCCCAGTGCCTTGAGACCCTCATGGGTGAATAGCGCGCTTACAATTCCCTGATTGACCTGAAAATACAAAAAAAGCACAAAGACACATTAAGTTCAGTTTAAAATGATTTATTGGTATAATAATGTTGACAGTGATTACTGATCGTGGTTTATATGCTTTATTAATATTTGCATTTACCCATTATTATTATTGATGATTGTATTTACATACAGAATGAAGGTGTTTTTAACATGAGGTTTACCCCTGATAAAAGCATTAGATCTGTTTTATCTAAAGTGATGGCCCCACTATATTGTTATGTGTGATGTGGTACAATTGGGGGTACTGTGATTGTGTGGATCATGACCCCCTAGGGTTCAAATGTGATTGCAATTTGCCTTATGTATTTATTTGTAAATTAATGTGTAGTATTTAGTTGTGTGTATTTGTAATAAGTGTACTTTTCTTTTTTTATTTCTGTTAACTAGCCCACACCACCTCCTCTGAGTAGGCTTTGGACGTGTCTGCTTTGCTACCCTGAGAGAGTCAAGCGCTATAATGGGGCGTTTTGATCCCAGTGAGGGGAAATTGTTGATCTATTACTTGAGGAGGCTTCACATCTTGCACAACTAATACGCCACTTTTCCCCACAGACTCTATGCCCTAATCAAGAGGATAGGTTCAAGGTCAATACTGCAACCATTTTTTGTAAACGAAAGATGATTTGTGGTGTACTGCTAGACATAGGCAAATGCTCTTCCGTAGAGATTCTATTGAGCCGAGGGCCACACCTGTAGGGGTTCCGTCAGTGGTGGGGGTGGGGCTAGAGTAAAAAAAAAACAACCCCATTTCAAAACATAAGACAATACTACAATGCTGTATTTCAAAAACAGATGTAACTACAAAGAGCACATTTTGATAATCAGTCTCTCTCTCAGTCAGTCAATCAGTCTCTCTCTCTGTCAGTCAGTCAGTCTTTCTCTCTCTCTCAGTCAGTCAGTCAGTTACTCTCTCTCTGTTAATCACTCTCTCTCTGTCAGTCACTCTCTCTCTGAGTCACTCTCTCTCTGAGTCAGTCTTTATCTGTCAGTCAGTCTCTCTCTCGCTCTCTGTCAGTCAGTCTCGTTCTCTCTCTCTGTCAGTCAGTCTCTCTCTCTCTATCAGCCAGTCTCTCTCTCTCTGTCAGTCAGTCTCTCTCTGTCAGCCTCGCTCTCAGTCAGTCTCTCTCAGTCAGTCTCTCTGTCAATCAGTCACTCTCCCTTTCTCTGTCAGTCAGTCAGTCACTCTCTCACTGTCAGTCAGTCTCTCTCAGTCTCTCTCTGTCAGTCAGTCAGTCTCTCTCAGTCAAGCAGTCAGTCTCTCTCTCTCTCTGTCAGTCAGTCGGTCTCTCTCTCTCAGTCAATCTCTCTCTCTCTCTCTCTCAGTCAGTCAGTCTCTCTCTGTCAGTCTCTCTCTCACTCAGTCTCTCTCTCTTTCTCTGTCAGTCAGTCTTAGTCAGTCAGTCAATCAGTCAGTCAGTCTCTCTCCCTCAGTCAGTCAGTCTCAGTCAGTCAGTCAGTCAGTCAGTCAGTCAGTCAGTCAGTCAGTCAGTCTCTCTCCATCAGTCAGCCAGTCTCTCACTATCTGTCAATCAGTCTCTCTCTGTCAGTGTCTCTCTCTGTCAGTCAGTCAGTCCCTCCCAGTCTCTCTCTCTCTGAGTCAGTCAGTCTCTCTCAGTCAGTCAGTCAGTCTCTCTCTCTCTCAGTCAGGCAGTTTCTGTCTCTCTCTCAGTCAGTCAGTCAGCTAGTCTCTCTCTCTGTCAGTAAGTCAGTCTCTCTCTCTCTCTCTCTCTCTCTGTCAGTCAGTCTCTCTTTCAGTCAGTCTCTCTCGGTCAGTCTCTCTCTGTCAGTCAGTCAGTCTCTCCCAGTCTCTCTCTTAGTAAGTCAGTCTCTCTCTCCTCTCCCCCTCTCCACTCACTCTTACTCTCTCCATTCTCTCTGCACTCTCTCTATCTCTCTCCACTCTCTTTCTCTCTCTCTCTCACTCTCTCTCTCACTCTCTCTCACTCTCTCTCGCCCCACTCTCTCTTCTCCCTCTCTCCACTTTCTCTCTCTCCTTTCACTCTCTCTGCACTCTCTCTCTCTCCACTCTCTCTCTCTCCACTCTCCTCTCTCTTCACTCTCTCCACTCTCTCTCTCTTTCTACTCTCTCTCTCTCTCACCACTCTCTCTCTCTCTCTCCACTCTCTCTCTCTAAATCAGGGAATTGTAAGCATGCTACTCACCTGTGAGGGTCTTAAGCT
Source organism: Triturus cristatus (assembly GCF_964204655.1). NCBI lineage: Eukaryota > Metazoa > Chordata > Amphibia > Caudata > Salamandridae > Triturus > Triturus cristatus. Next base: position 1,806,668,627 of record NC_140590.1, read on the forward strand.
GCTGATGGGGGGGTCCGCAGAGCCAGGTCTTGAGGGTCTTCTTGAAGGTGTTCAGGGAGGGGGCGCGTCTGATGTCTGTCAGTAACTCGTTCCAGGTCTTGGCTGCAATGTGAGAGAAGGATCTTCTGCCTGCTCTGGCTCTGTGGATGCGTGGGGTTTCAGCCAGTGCGAGGTTGGAAGATTGGAGGTTTCTTTTGGGTACGTGGAAGTTGATTCTGTCGTTGATGTATTTGGGTCCGTTGTTGTGTAGGCAATTGTAGGCGTGAGTGAGGGTTTTGAAAGTGACTATTTTCTCCACGGGTAGATGGTAGAGACTTCGTAGGTGTTGACTGATGTGTTTGTGTCAGGGGATGCCGAGGACTAGTCTGGTGGCGGTGTTCTGTATTGTCTGGAGTTTGCTAAGTAGGAACTTGTTGATGCGGGCATAGAGTGTGTTTCCATAATCCAGACTGCTGGTGATGAGTGCGTGGGTGACTCTCTTTCTTGACTCAGGGGGATCCACTTGAAGGTTCTGCAGAGGATGCGGAGGGTGTTGAAGCAGCTGGAGGTGAGAGCGTTGACCTGTCAGTTCATAGTGAGTGATGAGTCGAGTACGATGCCGAGGTTCTTGGCGTGGTCTGAGGGGGTAGGAGGGCTTCCAAGGGAGGTCAGCCACCAGGTGCTGTCCCATGCAGAAGGGGTGGTACTGAGGACGAGGACTTTTGTCTTCTCAGCGTTGAGCTTCAGGCAGCTGTTGGTCATCCAGACTGCAATGTCTTGCATTCATTTCGGGAAGTTGAATTTGGCAGTGGTGGGGTCTTTGGTGAGGAAGAGGTTGAGCTGGTTGTTGTTGGCGTAGGATACGATGCCGAGGCCATGTTGTCAGATGATGGCCTCGAGGTGGGCCAAGAAGATGTTGAAGAAGGTGGGGTTCAGGGCGGTGGGAGACCGTGTCAAAGGCCGCTGATTGGTCGAGTAGGATGAGGGCTGCAGAGTGGCCTTGGTCCAGGAGGGTGCGGGTGTCATCTGTGGCGGCAAGTAGGGCGGTCTCTGTGCTGTGGTTGCTTCGGAATCCAGATTGGGATGGGTCAAGGATGGCGTTCTCTTCAATGAATCATGCCAGTTTCCTGTTGACTGTTTTCTCTCCAACTTTGGCTGCGAAGGGGAGGAGGGAGATGGGTCGATAGTTCTTGAGGTCAGTGAGGTCAGCTGTGGGCTTCTTGAGCAGAGGTCTGACTTCTGCGCACTTCCAGTCATCTGGGAAGGTGACTGTTTTGAAGGTGGTGTTAATGGTGCATTGTAGTTCGGGTGCCATGGCGGCCGCTGCTCTGTGGTAGATGTGAGGGGGGCAGGGTTCAGTGGGGTCACCCGATTGGATGCTTTTCATAGTCGAGGCCGTGTCTACGGCTGTGATCGGTGTCCCGTTGGAGATAGTGGGCCGACTGGTGTTTCTGGAGTGCGGGGGGCCATCTGTTGGCCTGGTCGATGAAGTTATCATAGAGATTTTTGATCTTGAGGTGAAAATAGGTTCCAAACTTGTCGCAGAGGTCTTGGGATGGGGTGATGTCTTCGGCTTGGCTGTGCGGGTTGGTGAAATCTTGAATGACACTGCAAAGTTTCTTGGAGTCGGTGGAGTTGGCCAGAATTTTGTTGTGGACGAAGTTCCTATGAAGTTCCTCTTGGTGGCTCTGATGTGGTTGTGGTAGTTCGTCATGGAGTCCTTGTAGGTGGTGTGGTTTACTGTTGTCTTGGTGTTTCTTCAGTTCTTCTCCAGGCGTCTGCAGGTTCATCTGGCTTCTTGGAGAGCAGTGGTGAACCAGGCGGCTTTCCTGGGGCGTTGTCTGTCGGTGTTGTGTGGCGGGGCAAGCTCCTCTGTGCAGTCGGAGATCCAGGTGTGGAGTTCTCTGGCTGCATCGTTTGTGTCGGGTGCCCAGGTGTGGTTGTCTTGGGTGAGGGTGGAGTTAATTTGCTCGTTGGTAACCTTGCTCCAGTTCCTTCGTGGTGGGCGTGGGGTTGGTATGGGTGCCTTGGGCCACTGGAATCAAGCTATCCTGGCTGAAGAGGGGTGAAACCCCAAAACCGGTCCTAGGATGCTTGTTTCCGGTCCGGGGAGTACCTGGTTTGGCAGTTCGGACTGGACAGTTCCCATGAGGCACAGGGTCAAGACTGATTTGCATATCGCTAGGTCCAAACTGGGGTGGCATGGTGAGCAAAAGAATGATGGATTTAACCCAGATCTCTTGACTGGGGGTGAATGTTTTGATTTGTTCTGCATTCCGTCCATCAATTGTGTTTTGTTTGCTTTCTTGCCCTAAGTGCGCCAGGTATCCTCAGACGTGAGTCCTGGGCTCACTGTGCCACTGGAATCAAGCTATCCTGGCTGAATAGGGGTGAAGCCCCGAAACCGGTCCTAGGATGCTTGTTTCCGGTCCAGGTAGGACCTAGTTTGGCAGTTCGGACTGGACTGTTCCCATGAGGCACAGAGTCAAGACTGATTTGCAGATAGCCAGGTCCAAACTGGGGTGGCATGGTGAGCAAAAGAATGATGGATTTAACCCAGATCTCTTGACTGGGGTTGAATGTTTTGATTTGTTCTGCATTCGTCCATCAATTGTGTGTCTTTTGCTTTCTCGCCCTAAGTGCGCCAGGTATCCTCAGACGTGAGTCCTGGGCTCACTGTGCCACTGGAATCAAGCTATCCTGGCTGAATAGGGGTGAAGCCCCGAAACCGGTCCTAGGATGCTTGTTTCCGGTCCAGGGAGGACCTGGTTTGGCAGTTCGGACTGGACTGTTCCCATGAGGCACAGGGTCAAGACTGATTTGCATATAGCCAGGTCCAAACTGGGGTGGCATGGTGAGCAAAAGAATGATGGATTTAACCCAGATCTCTTGACTGGGGGTGAATGTTTTGATTTGTTCTTCATTCCGTCCATCAATTGTGTGTCTTTTGCTTGGGTTTCTTGATGGCAACGTGTACGCAGTGGTTGTCGGTCTATGGCGGCTGCATTGTGTGGCTGAATTGGGTGCTGTATCCTACCACAAAGATGGTGTCGAGGGTGTGTCCTGCTCTGTGGGTCGGTGTGTTGATGAGTTTTTTAAGTCCGATGCTGGCGAGGTTGTCACAAAGTATAGTGGAGTTGGGGTCACTAGGGTTGTGGAGGTGGAAGTTCAGGTCTCCAATGAGTATGTAGTTTGTTGAGGCAATGGCATGGGGTGCGATGAAGTCAGTGATGGTGGTGGTGAAGGGTGTTCGGGGACCGGGGGTCTGTAGACGAGGTTTCCTTGGAGTGTGGCTTTGGGGGTGGTCTGGATCTGGAAGTGCAGGATTTTTTGGTGGAGTGGAAGGTTTTGCTGGAGGTGGTGAGGCTGAGGGTGCTCTTGTGGGCGATGGCGAGGCTCCCTCCTGGGTGGGTGTGGCGGTCCTTCCTCTGGATCTTGTATCCATCTGGGATGGCGGCGCTGATGTCGGGGCGGAGGATGCGTTGGTCCAGGTCTCTGTGAAAAAGGTGATGTCGGGCGAGAGAGTCGAGTAGGTTCCAGATTTCCATGGCATTGTTGTGTACGGGGCTTACGTTGAGGAGGATGTATTTTAGGGTGTTGCTTAGGGGTGGGCGGAATTTGCGAAATCCACTTCCGCAAATTATCGCGAACATTTTTAAAATTATCGCAAACAAGCGGAAATATCGCGAAGATGCAGAAGTTTTTTCCAGCATGTTCGCGAGATTTTCTGCATGGTTGCGGGTCGCCAACTTACCCATGTGGTTGCTCACAGGCGCGGCCATCTTGTTTTGAGTTGTCTCGCGGTGCATGATCGCGAGAAGAAAGACGTGATCGCGCGACGCATGACGTCACTGCGGGCGCGAACTGTCGCGAGACAGCGCAAATGGCTAAAAACCATACAACATCTCATGGAGAACGCGACCGGATCAAGAAAACTTGTCGGCGAACGCAGGGAATCAGGTAAGGCGATCGCGCGCGCGCGAGAATGTATTATTTTACAGCGCGAGCAAGAAACAAATTATCGCCAAGCTGCGGAAAGCGGAAATTTTGACATTCTCGCGCTCTCCGCGGAACGCGAAAATTTCAAATTATCGCAATTTCCGCGGAACTAGTGTCGCTGCTGCTGCCATTGGCGGTGTTGGAGGCCGGGGTGACGGTGAGGGTCTGGTGGCAGTGGAGGAAGGAGAACTGGCCGTGTTCGGTGAGGCCTGTTGGCAGTCTCTAAGTTTTCCAGGGTTGAGTGCGAGGAGGGTGGTGATGTCGTAGCGATGGGTAGTGGGAGGTCCAGGGTTCCTGGCGCTGGCCATGGTCGGGTCACGGACGGGCTTGCCTTTGGCCAGCAGCATGCCCGCAGAGCGCGACCGGCTGCCATTAAGTAGGGGAGGTGGGAGGGAGGAGATGCTGGGAGGCAGGAGCGGGGGAATTCTGGGGAGAGGAGCCACAGGGGCAGCAGCGGCGAAAAGCCAAAGGAACAGGCAGGCACGAGAAAAGGAAAACAGTAGTGGAAGTAGAGCAAGACACAGATGGGCACAATAACAGTGGCACAACAGGGAAAAATTAAGAAAATAAATGGTTGAGAAAGGTTAAGGTAGTTGCAGGCAGTCTGGTCCCAGTTGGAGTGGGCAGCAGGAGCAGGAGCGGGCAGCAGCCTCGAACCTCCCAAGGAGGAGGTCGGTGTCTGGAGGCAAGAGATCGCACAGCAGAGCTGCAGGGAGAGAGTGGACCTAGACCGAGGGGTCACTCTCTCTCCCCCCACTCTCTCTCTCCCCACTCTCTCTCGCTCCCTCCCCACTCTCTCTCTGCCAACTTTCTCTCTCCACTCTCTCTCTCTCCCCACACTCTCTCTCTCCCTCCCAACTCTCTCTCTCCACCCTTTCTCTCTCTCCCCACTCTCTCTCCCCCCACTCTCTCCCTCTCCCCACTCTCTCTCTCCCTCCCCACTCTCTCTTTCCCAACTCTCTCTCTCCCACTGCCTCTCTCCCCACTCTCTCTCTCTCCCCACTCTCTCTCTCTCTCTTCACTCTCTCTCTCTAACAAAATCTGGAGGGCCATGGTTACATTACCTGCAAGGTCCTCGGGCCGCCAAGGAAAGCATGCCCGGCCGCTGACGGCCCGGGGGCAGTACTGTGAGTACCACGGGTGTAGGCTCTCCTGGTCCTTTTCGAAGGATATTCTCCAGACCTCTGTATTCGCTGTCTTTTTCCAGGCTGTTGCTGGGATGTCAACTTGCTGATGCCAGCTTCTATAAACGCATTATTGAGAATCATATGAGAGAACTTGCAACCCATATAAATATGAAATTAATGGACTGGCACAACAACTACCTGATTTCCTATTAAGAAAATGCTTACTTGTCAGTAAAGGACCCCATTATCAAGGTATCTATGCTTTCCCCCCCAGGGTGACCCATCATTTCAGGCTTTCCTTCACACACTGAATGTATTTCAGAATATGTTGACAAATTGTTACAGACTTTTGTTTGCAACCTACCTTCATATATACAGGATAGTAAGGACATACTTCATAAATTTGAGGATGTGCCTTGGTTAGAGGACCTTATGTTTGCAACAACGGATGTAACAAGCCGATACCAGCAGTTTGAAACACTTTGAACACAATATAATCTTAATGGAAAAGATTGACATCATATTTTCCAAAAATGTTGTCCTTCACGATGGTAAATGCTATCAACAGATACAGGGTACAGCGATGGGTTCCAGGTCTGCTCTCTCCTATGCAGGCCTTTACTTGGGCTGGTGGGAAGAAGGGCATGCCTGGGGTCGATGTGGTATATATCATTGGTTGTGGATGCAATAAATCATTGGTTGTGGATACAATAAACTCTATGTGGGATGTACGATTAGACCTTTAAAACTCTGCATACAGGAACATATATGTGCCTTACAAAATGATTCGAGATATACAATGGAATACCACATGGGGAACAACACAGGTACGATACCAAGATCTGGGGCCAGATGTGCATTTTGTGATTCTAAAATAGTGAATTTTACCGAATAGATATTATAGAATTGCAAAATGTAATGTATATAGGTTTTGCAAAAGAAATAGAGATTTCTACATATTCCTTAAGAGTGAATCGCAAGTTGCAATTCGCTATTAAGGAATGCCTTCCCTTTCATTCCTATGGTCCGAGGGGACCCAAGAATGAATGGGAAGGCATTCGCAATTTGTGATTACCAAATTGGTAATTGGGAAATGCAAATCCAAAATCAAGGTTGAAAGGAGGCCAAAAGGTCACTCTGATGCACCCTCAAAAATATAATGTGTGCACATGAGGCGCGCACACATACCCTAAAGGCATGTGTATGCACCACATGGCACTTGTAAAAAATTAATTTTGTGCATTTTTCAAAGGATTGGCAAAATACCATCAACTTGAAGTTGGTGGTAATTGCGATTCCTTAATGCAAAGTCGCATCATTCAAAGAATGCTTCTTGCATTGCATTTAGGGAATCGTAAATTGCGATTCCCTAACTGCATTCGCAAAATAGGTAATCACAAAAATTGTGATTACCTATTTTGCGATTGCCTTTTGGGATGAAACATCCCAAAAGGCTTTTCCACCATTCACAATCACAGTTTGCGACCGCTTAAAGCCTTGATGCATCTGGCCCATGTTTTTTTGGCATTGACCATATCTCAGCAGACCCAAGGGGTGGCAATCGAGAATTGGCCTTGAGACATAAAGCGGTAGCTTGGATATGTCGCCTACGTAGTATAGAAAAGGGGCACAATACTGATGAAGATTTCCACTATTTTTTATGAAGTGTAACTTAGCTGTTACCATCGCTATGGGCGTTGCTAACATTGGAACATGTATAAGATAATCTTTGTAAAGCGGGGACATGAATGATTTATGTAACCATTACTACATGTTGACTATTTTTGTCATTGTTCTAACATTCATAATAATTACTACTATGTTAAATTTAATGTTAAGTCATCAAGAACGTTAGAACCAAGGTTAAAATCAGGTGCTCTATTGTATGCAATGGGAAAATGTTACACTCAATTCCTTACCCCCAGTCCAGATAAAAAAATTCTGAATTTATGAGGGGTAACTTTGTTCTAACTCTAATGAAGGGATGATAAAAAAATAGGGCAAGCCTATATTCATCATTGGACACCACACATGCAAGCACACATCAAACTTTCCCCATTTTCATGAGGTGTGGAAGCTTTCACCTGGGGGTGAAATAGTACTGTACTATGATTCTGGTGCAATCCTTTAAAATAATTATTCAAAAGAAACGGCAAATGAATTTGAAATCATAGCAACATATGGAAATATGATATATGGTCACTTTTTAGAACATATAATGTTAACTGATGAAGGTTTAAAGCTAACTCCTAAAAAACAAAATCTTATGTTGAAACTCCTACAAAATATTGCCTAAGCCTATTTACAAATGATATAATGCATACATGTGTGAGATTGGTGCTACTATGTGTAAGATTAGTGCCATATCTATGGATACAAACTGGGAATGGTAGCCCCAATGATTTGAGGTTATGCTCAACTGACAACCAGGAAGGATAATTTGACACCCCCTATAGTCAATGGTTGGGGATAGGAAAACCATGGAAGCCAATAAGTGACACTTTTAGAGGGAAAATCTCCAAATTTGATTAACAAAATAGCATTTTTTAGCCAATGGTAGTTGTACCAGTCAAAATAGATCTGCATTAAGAGTTCGGTCACTGAAACCAGCATTTATTTTAGCTGCAGGAAGGTTCGGTGTACCTGGTCACTACATTGTATTGAGTGTTTGTAATTGGAATTATTGTCATTATAAAACATATGGTTTCATGAATTGTAGAATGCTGATGTACACTTCCAGCTGTATATTTAACTTTTAGGCAGTTGTATGTACGTTTTAGGATCATTACTTTGTCTCATAAATATTTAAGCATGTGACCAGCAGCCCCCTCAGTTTATATTCTCATTGTACAAATACACAATGCTGCCGGTGCTGCTGGAGGCTGTGGAGTGTGGGAAACTCTGTGTCCCAGATTGCCCTACCAGAGGGGGAGCATTGTTGGATTCCCCCCGCTGCATGTGCTGTAAACCTGCTGCTCATCTCCTGCTGCGTGGGACATGATTTTTCTGGTGCTACTGGATGCTGCACAGTGTGGGGGACTCTGTGTCACAGGCTGCCCTAACAGAGGAGGAGCATTGCGGGATTCCCCGCACCACAGGAGCTGTAAAAGCACAGATCATCTCTCATGGCACGCAAAGCCTGGAACAAGGGTGGGCCTGTCTGTGCCCTTCAGAGACCAGAGGAGGCTGGGCTGCCCCCCCCCTCTTGGTCTTTTGTCTCTAGAAAACCTGGCTGGAGACATTCATAGTATAGCAGCAGGAAAAGCAGCTGATTAAGGAGTCTGTGGCCTTGGACAACAATATAAGAGTGGGGCAGAGGACCACAGGTTCCAGGAACTCTCCCTGCCGACTCCGCCCTTGCTGTCTGCAATGCGCCCAGAGGTGGCTATTTCCATTGCTAGGGCTTCTGTGACTGGACATGACTGGGCTGGCCCACCCCCCTTGGCTGCAGATCCTTGATACAGGCAATAGGTGTGCTCACTTTTCTTCATTGATAACTGACCATTTACCTACCTTAAAGATGGTAAAAAGAAAGATCAAAGGGGACAAAGAGGGGTACCTCAAGAGACCACAAGGTGCCACTCTTGATTATTTTCTGGTTTGCGCCGCAAGGGTACTCAATAATAAAATTACCCTGGCTCGAAGGCGATTGTCAATGGATAGGGGAGAAAATTACCTCCCCTATCACCAGTCCTTGCTATGACCCCACAACTGTACCAAGTGAAATCACCCAACAGGCTGAGACTGGTATTGGGTACTTAAAACTGCCTCAACTTCACCTGATGTTTCCCTACTATCTGCAAGTGGGCCTCAAACGATTACGAAGAAGAAAACTAAACATACAGGCCCAATCCAAATGGCATGTACCAGACCGAAGACGACCTCAAATGTATGTCAATGTGGGGGGGGGGGAGAAGGTCAATTCACCCTCACTGAGCCACACAGATAAGAACACATTCCACTAAATCTGACTCTATGTTCGGGTCGAATCTGGGCATAATATCTAGTAAACTTGAGTCAGTACTAATCTTTTGCCCCTTTTGGAAAGACTTAGTAATTTGGAGGACTCTGTGATAAAGTTACAAAACACGAAAGATAGCATCAGCATGCACGACAGTTTAGTGAGGCCTGCACCACTGAATTGCAGTACTGATGCAGGTGACCATAAAGCGGATAGATCCAATATACAGATTCAAGACCAGTCTCACATTATCGTCCCTACCACCCGCCGCGCTAACAAATGCACAAGGGACCCGTACTCATGGGTGGGAGTGTATAGGGGTGAAGGTTTTCCAAAGGGCAGTGTATTTACAGCTGAGGCCCCCAATACCGAGGGCTTCTGGGGACCTGAGGTCTGTGCAAAGCAAAGAAGTAGTAGAAGTAAAGTAAGACCTAACCTAGAGGAATCCCATCAAGTTGATAATAGAATATGAGGCACTAACAATTGGGAAAGCTAGATATCCCACAAGAGTGCTGTCCCTATGTGGCAATTTTAGTCATGTTTCCTACCTACCTGTTAATAAGAATGGGTATACGAGCCAATTGAAAAATAAAATCTGACACCGCTATCATTTTTGTGGCTGTCTAGAGGGAATACACAAAGTGTAGCTGTCACCCATCCTAGACATGTTTTGGAGAAAGGCTGCTGGCACACAGAGCAGGAAGAGCAGAGAAATTACCACTATATAAATAAATATTTCAGGCAGTTGGTTCTATTTAAACAGCAAGGTTAGACCATTTTAAAACATACAATTTCAACAATATATATTGTCTGAAATGGTTTAATCAACACAAAAAGTTTTTCATTCGTATTTCAGAAATGTAATTAACATGATCACATTCTCTTTATATAATGAATTTTCATCTTTTATTTTAGTTCATTTTGCATATCAAATCCTAAACACTGGATAACATAACCAACAGTCAATACCCAACAAGTTTGTTTTACCCACAACTTAAGCCTGAATTCTAGAAATAAAAAGAATAATTTTAATTATTTTTTACAAATTAACAGTTGTGACACAAATGATATGTACCAGTCCCCAATTGTCTACACAATAGCAGTTACATATCCATCTCTGTTGTTTGAACTCCTAGGATCAAGCATATACAAGGATTGTAACAATGTATTAGTTGAACCAGAGCAAGGCCCCTAGTTTCACAAAAAGGGTTGCCTCTATTTTGTTGAGAAATGCAACAACTCCCTAATGCCTGGTAGATAACATATTTGAACCCCGCTGTTTTAGGATCTTCTCAGGACTAAGAACTGGGTACAACTGTGAAAAAATGTAATAAATATGTTGTCATGTTATAGTCTCATCATTTTAGTGGGCATTTTACATTTAAATGAAACCTCTCATAGTCATTTTTTATTACCCTGTTTGCTCTGCATTCCACCTGTTTCCAGTTTTATCACAAAGATGAAACTGTGGCATCAAAAGGAAAAGCAAACAAACAAAACTCATGGTTAGAGTCCGGTCTCAGTCTTATTTAAACTCCTTTTAATGACGTTTGTTAATAGAGATGCGACTTACATGATTTACTAGCATGATTGTTGAATTTACAGCACTGTTTCACTGAAGCATGTTGTGAGCACTATTAGTTTTTTTCTCGAATCCGTGTGTTAGCAGGCTTCCAATCCCTGTATTTAATAATGGAAAAATGCACTAGTTATTGATTAGATTTTCCATTCTTTAATTTGTATATTTCAACTTTGAAACAAATTGAGGTCTAACTAAATCAGTGGCAGCAATGTTATTCAGGCACTGCAAGGCTGAGTTGTTTTCTTCTTTCAGTCTTTGTCGGCAAGGCATTTATGCTGTAATTATGTTGCCGCCTTTTTAATCTCTTGAAGGGGAAAGTAAACAAATGGCATTTTAATTGCTGTTTGCGGCAAGGCTGCAATCATTTCATATATATGCTAATTCTGGCATTTTGGTATTACTCAGTTAGAGGCCTCTTGCGCCACTGATACTTCATTTTTTCCCATATTAAAAGTGACACACTGGCGGCACAAGGGGCTTGTAAATAAGCTCTTAGCTTTTAAGAAAAACCAGCAGACCATTCGTTTTTTAAGCAAAAGTTCCTAAAGACCGTCAGTCAATAAATTGCATCTATCGCTTATAACAATTGGCTAGTGCTTCAATGTTGGATTGGAAAAAGCTTACTTGGAATTAGCCCCTTGGTGTACCTTCTACATTGAAGGGCATATTTACAAGCTCTTAGCGCCACCGGGGTATCGCTTTTTTTGACACTTTGATGGCAGTCTGTTCTGTACCATATATACAAAGAGGCATTAATATGCTAACCTTTCGCAGGGGTATCTGCGTAATAGGGGCTTGCAATGGGTTTTGCTGTGGGCATTCCACTGCAAAACTCATTCCTTTTTTATACTACCCCTGATTTACAAGGAGGTGTGCAGCAAACATAAAAGTAACAATTAGCCATTATGGATTGTTTATGTACAGGAAGGGACATCTTCATGCACATAAACAAAAATAATCCCCTGCAACACAAACACCCATGCAACATGGTGCAAGGGTGCCTGCGATGGTGCTAGGCAGGTAATTATAGCTCTAGGGAAGACACAGGGGTGCACCGTATTGTAGTAAAGACGGTGCATCCCTGCGTTTTGAAGATGTCAGAGTGCAGTGCTGCCACATTTGGTGCGGCTCCATGCTATGACATTCTGTTGTACATATGTCCCAGAGTTGCTTCCAAATATCGGTAGTGTTGCAGCCGTGCCAGCTGGTGTCTGAATGTGGCTGTTTCTGGATTTATATAGACCACGTATCTGTTTGGTGCCATGTGCAGTGAGAAGGACCCAGAGTCATCATCGCTTTTTGTAGCTAAGCCAAGAGGATCCTGGTTATTGTGGTTCTTTTAGGTGTGGTTATTTTAGTCCTTCATTTTCTTATCAACTGACTAGTCTCATTCTTAGTTTCATTTGGAACATGCCTCAGGAAGTGGATTTTTAGTGTTGCACAGCTAATTCCTATGAATTATTAATGCAAATAAGCACTAGGTTTATCGTGGTTTGTATTTTCATTCTCCACGATTTCTTCAGCAATCATCATGGGCTTATTCCTTAGCTAGACAGGATTGCTGGTCAATGTAGTCATAGATTTTCTTGATGGCTTGATCAGCTCCATCTTATTTCCATTTTGAACAAGTAATTAGTGCCAATAAGCACTTTGTTTAGCATGCTTGTGTTCCTGTTGATTTTTCTAAATCCCCACCTGTACGGTCAGGCTGAAGAACCTCAAGGACCATCCACTTGAAACCATTTTCTGTGCTGCTTCTTCTCGTCAAAAGGATTCACCAGCAGATTCTCAATTTGTGCTAAATGATCTGTTGTTATATCTCCTGATGTGTTTAGCCAATATAATGTTTCTGGCAAGGGCAGATAATGCCATAAATGATATTCTTTGTCCGCAGTTTGAATATGCATTTCCAAACCTGTTGGCCAATTACGATGGTGGTCAGAAAAGCCATCCAACCGCCTTGGTATTTGGTATTTGGTATTTATTTATTTAAATGCATAAGTTAATTAAAACCATTGCATTACAATCGAGCATTGAAAAAAAAAAAGCCACCCAATACATAAAAATAAAACAGGTCTAAAAAAGTGCAATAATTAAACTGCCAGTGTTTGTTTTAAGGACTTCTTATCATAGTTTTGCTTGGGCATTGCTTTTTGTGTTGCCATAAGAAAGAGTTATCCTGCTGGCTCCTTTAAGTCACCAAGGCTGCTTTAATTTCTTTTCTTTTTACTGATAGTCTTTTTCTTGTCAAGTGATTATGCTTGGCGATTATATGGGGAAATGGACTTTGGCAGGCCTGTATTTAAAGTAGTCCAGTCGACTAGGCCGGGGAGCCAAGCCAGGGTACATTGCACCCCCAATAGTTTGAACGAATCTTCCACAGTGAGCCAGGATATAAAGTTCATTTTGTGTAAAGCATAGAGCAGAGGCTCCCTGGCAGGTGGTTACTTTTTCTTTCAAGCAGAGGGCTCTAAGGAGAAGCCTCCTTTCTGTAGTTAAAGTCGGGCAGCAGCACAGAAGGTGCAGCCATGATTCTCGTTTACATTCACATAGGTGGCATGCTCCTCCTGTGTTTTGGTCTGCCCAAGCTTGACTGAAATCCGCGATTGGGAGCGCCAGCAATCGCATGTACATAATCTCTCTTCTAGCTTATTGTTCAATTTAGTTAAACCATACGTTATAGCCGTCGATTTGTGAGCCATATGCCCAAATACTTATATTTCTGCACTGTAGTAATTATCCTAGAGCCTATTGTAGATGTAATACGTTTTTGGTATTAGAAAAAGACTGACCGCCGGGTCTTGGGAATGTTCGACGGTCCCATTACAATACATGGACAGAGAAATCCTTCTGCGGCTGTCAGATTTTTCAAAAATCAACCTGCCATGGTCAGAAAGCCTAAAACTTCAACGAGGCAGATGCAAAAGCATTTTTCCCATACCCAAATGCCAATTCCCCAGCGGCATAACCTCTGAGGAAATTATGATGAGACTGTGATGAGACTGTGGTCCTGTCGCAACAAACTCTGTCTTCCCTTCCCTGACCAGCACCCTTTGCAAAAAGACAGCATTGAAGGCCCAGACTCCACAGCTGCTAGGATGGTGTGAGACATATCACACTTCACACCATCAAACCCACCTATCACCACACACCAACCCTTCCCCACCACACACCTAACACACCGTTTACACCTTCACCACCAAATCACTATTTTCACTAGTATTCCTTTTTCACACCATCCACCATGTCACAAAAAATGCCCAAATTCACTGAAACACTCCTCTGAGCCCTGGGCATTGTGGTAGCCATTTCATTCCTCTGCTTTACCTAACAGGTAGGTATCCATCTTATGCCCTCCTACCTCACCCTGAACAGCATGGAACACTCATCCAACCCCAGAGCCATGTGGCAGCCATATCATTTCTCTGCTTCACCTTATAGGTAGTTAGCCATCTTAGTGGGGGGGGGGGGACTGGCAGCCAGCTCTAAAACTCCCACCAGGCCCTGTTGTCTCACCCCTGAATGGCATGGTACACTCCTCCAACCCCAAGGCAATGTAATACCATGTCATTCCTCAGCTTTTCCTTACAGGTAGCTAGCCATCTTACTTGGGGTGTGGGGACAGGCTGCCAGCACTGCAACTCATGTCAGGCCCTCTTGCCTCATCCCTGCACTGCATGGAACACGCCTCCCACCCCAGATCCATGTGGTAGTCATTTCATTCCTCTGCTTCACATTAAAGGTAGGTAGCCATACTATGCTCTTCTGCCTCACCCAAGAACAGAATGAAACACTCCTCCTACCCCAGACCCATGTGGTAGCCATGTCATTCCTCTCCTTTACCTTACAGGTAGGTAGCCATCTTATGGGCTCTTGCCTCACCCCTGCCCAGTATAGAACACTCCTTCCAACCTAGGGCCACGAAGGAGGCAACTCATTCCAATTCTTTTCCTTACAGGTAGGTAGCCATCTAGTGGGGTATTGGGACAGGCAGCCAGCACTATAACTCTTACCAGGCCCTTTTGCCGCACCACTGAACAGCCTGGAATACTCCTCCCCACCCAAAGGCCATGTGGTAGCCATTTCATTCCTCTGTTTCACCTTACGAATTGGTAGCCATCTTATGCGCTCTTGCCTCACCCCTGCCCAGCATGGAACACTCCTTCCAACCCAGGGCCATGTGGTGGCCATCTCATTCCTCTGCTTTAGCTTACAGGTAGGCAGCCTTCTACGGGGGGTGTGGGGACAGGCAGCCAACACTACAACTTCCAACAGGCCCTCTTGCCACACGCCTGAACAGCCTGGAACACTCCTCCCACCCAAGGGCCATGTGGTAGCCATTTCATTCCTCTGTTTTACCTTACAGGTAGGTAGCCATCTTAAGGCTCTTGTCTCACCCCTGCCCAGCATGGAACACTTCACCCATCACAGGGCCATGTGGTTACCATTTCATTCTTCTGCTTCACCTCACATGTAGGTAGGTAGCCATATTATGCTCTTGTTCCTCAGCCATGAACAGCATAGAACACTGCTCTCACCACATTCCTTTTTTGGCAGCCATGTCTACACTGCTCCTTATGTCACATCAACTGCACTCATAGCCATGCTCAAGTACATGTCTGACTACTCACAGTTTCAATCGCCAAGGCTCCCGGAAAGGAATGTTTAGACATATCAAAATATCTGCACAAAAAAATGTGCAGACGCAAAGGTGTGAAAGCCCAAAGGTTATATGGCCACAATACTTGCATGGACACTCATTCAAAGAACACAGTACATATGATAAGCACTGCAAAATGGACAACACATATTGCAACATGCCTGCATATTGAAAACATGTTATTGCAAAATGATCAAGACACATGGCAAAGCTACAGTGGCTGATCACTAAGTTGGTTGGTGATGATATGTCTATTGAAACAGGCAATATCAAGATGTACAATAATCATTATGTCCATGTCAGTTCACAAATAAGTAATGGATGTACCTCTATTTAATGTCATACAGGTAAAGCACATGGATTATAACCTTCATATAAACCATTACTCACTGTGTCACAAATTTTGTGCAATGCACTCAACATCCTGACAATGTAATATTTCTCCAACCGGAGGATCTCAATCAAAAGCAGCTGAGACCCCAACCACGGAGCAAAGCCAGTCTCCACCCCTGGATCATGAACTCTTAGACGCCCCAACACCACATCCTCCACCACAGCAGCCACAACAACACTGAGCACTGCCCAAACTATCTTCTGACCAACCACCACCACTGCTGCTTGCACCACAGTACCCATCCCAGAGGTGAGCAACAACACCACACTCACCAAGGTTGCAGGAAACAGCTTGCGGGTGCAGGCCCACCAAAGAGCACTAGTACAGGGCAGGGATGGCGGGAGGGTCACTAGGGCCAAGCATGTAAGACTACTGTTCACATTGAAGCTCTGGCCACCATCGCCAGAGTCCTTGGTGCCTATGAACACAACCAAGGACAGATGAGCCAGGTAATTGAGGAACTCTGGGAGATCTAGCTGTTGCAGTGTTCCATGGACAACCGCTTTGGACAACTTATCGATATCATGTTCCAGCTCGTTGGGGTGCTGAGGGACATCAATGCAGCACAAGGCATGCCTCCCCCCACAACCTCATCATCCAGTGGCCAGCCCAAAGCTACTATATTAACCTCTGTGGCTGCCATAGGTAGGGAAGAGCCATCACACGCTGTGTCCTCAGACACCTTAGAGCCTGCAGCAGTGGATCACCCAAACATAAGTGAGGATATCTGAGAAACCCAACAGGAGATTCAGTTGGCTATGCACTAACCCAAGCCAGAAAGCTGAGCAACCCCTAATGTCACCAGTTGTGCGCAAAACATCGCCTCTGTGGGTTATCCTGTCACACATTTGCATTCTGATGGCAGGAGTCTTTTGGACTGTGGACATCTCCAAATGTGGTAACAACTCTAATGTGTTCTTCTACCATCCCTGACAACTGAACCCCTCTGTGTTAACCATCCCACCATTTTTCACTTTTTTGAACTCACCATATGCACCTAAATAAATACACCTATAGTACATCCCATTGTCTAAGTTGTATGTTTTTCGGATTAAGCACTATATGAACTTGATTTCAACTGTACCACCCAATGATATTATGTGCAAAACAAATTAGGCAGTCACTAGGAGCAGCACACATGTTAACATGAACAGACCTTGAAGTCTATAGTGCACACATATCTTTATTACAGTGTCAGACCTATAGGTGCTTAGGAGGAGAGACACTTCCACACTGTGACATAACACTTGTCACTAGTGGAACATGGTGTACCACAGTTTACCCACATCGACATCTCAGATACAAGTATGTTTAGGAAACATCATGCATTGTCCAGTACCTGAGTAATCACAATGATGTGTCATTAGTGCAGACGCAGACATGTCAAGTAGGCCACAAGAGACATCACACAGCCAAACAGTCACAGCAACAGGGGGTTAAAACTGCAACTCTGCACTGGTACACTCCAAACAAGTGTGGCCACATCTTCTGGATATCATTAGGACATATGTACGTGTCATCACATGATTTCTATCACAGACAATAATGACACACATGGACTCCTACATCCAGGTCGCACACAGAGAGTTATCAACCTAGGAGAACATTGACAAACATGTATTGGCCCAGAGACACAATTTGATAAGGAACACGATGGAACACGGAAAGAGTGTGAACTGTTTTTAAAAGTGCTTCTCGAGCGTATGTACAATTTTGCAGATTGCACATTTTGACCCATAAATTCCACCTTGACCATTGAGAGGATCACTCCTCCTCTCTGTCATAGAATGGACAGGTTAGAGGTCTAGCTGCAAGTGCTCGCCTATTTATGGCGGCTGCAGTGGGAATGCAAGGCTGAGAGGGGGCACTTCGGTGTTACCACTCGTAGGGGCTCTGGAGGTTTTTAAAGCATTTTTAAAGTTTGTAATTCGACTCATTTATGCACTAATTGTTTAAACTGCTTTTAATCTGCTTTAATTTGATTTTTACCCAAATAAGACTTTATTTTATACCTAGTTCATAATTGCCTGTTTAATTGCCTGTTTTGATTGTAAATCCATTTGAAAGAGTGTGAACTGTTTTAAGATGCACTTCCTGAGCATATATATCATTTTGCACATTGCTCGTTTTTAAACTCCTCCTTGACCACAGAGAGGATCGCTCCTCCTCTCAGTCATAGGGTGGACAGGTTAGCGGTCTATCTGCTCGTGCTTGCCTATCTATGGTAGCTGCAGCACGGATGCACAGTGGACACGTGCAGCAGGTTCGCCGCTGGCACCCTGAAGGGACGCCAAAGGCACGCCCATCTGTGCCCATCTGCACCCGGCCGGTACCAGTGTCCAAGAACCCTGCTCAAATTTCTATGCCGCACCTCAATCAGTTAAGGTACAACTCTGATGTACTAAGCCAGCTCAGGCCCACGTTACCACTACAATGTGCACATATCATTGAGCCAAACAGTCTCCACAGAAGTGTAGCATGCTACCAATACTGTGGTTTCACGCTGGAGAGTAACATACCCCACATTGATGACTCGCAGGGAAGGATAGCACACTAGAAAATGGGGCTCATTACCTAAAGATCACTCCCTGGGCACAGAAAAGAGATCAGGATGCTTTTGGAAGAAGCATCACTTTACGTATTGTTCATTACAGAAACTTGTTTGATTCAGAGCTCTACTCCTGATGTTATTATGGCCCTTCCCCTGGGCTATTCCATTAGAAGGCATGACAGGGTGGGAAAACCGGGTGGAGGAATAGCCATCATTCATAAAGCCAAGGTCATTTGCTCTATTACCCCTCTGACCTTAACTAACTGCGATGCCATGCAGATAAGAATTACACTCACCTTCACATCCTCTTTCTCTGGAATGCTTATTTATAGACCCCCTGGTGGGTACATATATTTTTTAGATGCCCTCTTTGCCAGTCTTATCATAGGAAAAGGAACTCTCACAGCATTTGATGATCTTAATATTCATCTGGATGACCCTGATACTGCAGCTGCCAATCGACTGCAGTCAGATCTTGAAGCTCTGGAACTCCTTCAGTTAGTGAATGCTACTACCCATGAAAAAGGACCTATAATAGAGACCCAATTTTTTCAAATGACCATAGATCAGGGCACTCTGCTCGATCCCAGTACAAGGGTCTGACCACAATTATATTCCCTTCCCTTACACTAAAACACCCAGTCAGACTCGGCTGGTGGGTGATTTGAAGTCAGGCAGGAAGTGGCCCACGGTCACTCCCGAAAAATTGATCAATTTACTAAAATCTAATCCTCCATCCCTAAGTGGTGATCCCAATGAGGCCTGCTATGAGAACACAATGTAAACCTAGAAGAGCATTCTGGTTTAACAGCCATTTAGCCTAACAAAGAAGAAATGCAAGAGGCTAGAAAGAAACTGGAGGAAGACTTATGACCCTGATCTTAAGACCTGGTATAAAAACAAGTTCCAACAATATCATAATGATATGAAGCTAAAACAAAATACTATGAAGACCGGAACAGTATGGCCACCAAATTCTCCAAAGAGCTTTTCAAAATCGTAAAGTCCCTTACTACCCCCACCCACAATCTTCTAAGGAGATATGCAATGAGCTTGTCACCTTATTTAAAAATGAAGTGAATGTATTTATAACTCACTGTTCCTGCACCCCTTGGGTAATTCTGAAGTCACACAGGAAATCTTTGTGAACTCAGGTCAGCACTACAGTCCAGCCCTTTCCCCCTTTCAACCATGCCTGCTTTTTACTTATTTCCAGCCCTAAACACAGAACACCTGGAACTCATCCTAAAGAACATCAAATCAGGTTCACATTGGCAACCTGCCCCCCCTCACATTCTTCTCCACGATGGGGAGCTGGCTCTTTCCATAGTGGCAGATCTCATTTTGCTATCCCTGAGCACCTGGATAGTACCAAAATAACGGAAGCACGCCATTGTAACGCCCCTGCTCAAGAAACCCCAACTTGATACCACATCTTTGGGCAACTATCGCCCCATCTCATTGCTTCCCATTCTAGGAAAAGTTGCTGAGAAACACGTAAATAGTATAATCTCACAATTTCTGGCGGCGAATAATATTTTGCACCAATCGCAGATGGGGTTCTGCCCTGAACACGGAACAGAATCTGCTCTCCTCATAGTTACTGAGAAATTTAAAATTATATTGGACCAGGGGGGGATTGCTGCCATTTTTCTCCTTGATATAAGTGAGGCATTTAATACTGTTGATCACAGTATTTCAAAACATAGACTAGGGGAGATTGGGATTCAGCATAAGGCCATTCTATGGTTGTCCTCCTTCCTAAGTGAAAGATCCTTCCAATGCACGGAATCGGACTCCATCTCAGACAAGCTCCCCACCCCATATGGAGTTCTTCAGGGATCTGCACTCAGTCCCACCCTGTTTAATGTTTACATAAGTTCACTGGTGCAAATTGTTTAGGAGTTTGAAGTGTTACTTGTGTCTTATGCTGATGTTGCACAATTGGTAGTCTTAATGTCTGATACCACTAACTCCAATCATCGGAAGCTAGTCCCATGCATGGAAAAAATAGCAAAACAGATATGTCCAACTGCTGTATAAAGCTCAACGGTGAGAAAACTGAGCTTATGTTCCTGGATAACCGCACAGATCCTTGGATCAGGATCAGCTGGTCGGATAACTGGAGTGCGCCCCCCGCCCCCAAGTACTCCATCAAGAACTTGAGTATGTGGCATGACCGGAACCCTTCAATGGATACCCAAGCAAACAATCTTTCAGCTTCAGCATTCCACGCTTGCTCCGTGAAATCATAGACCTTCCCCCAGACCAGGCATGGAGAATGTTGATTCATGCACTAATGGCCTCAAGGGTGGACTATGCTAACTCACTGTACCCAGGGGCCCCCAAATATGTAGTCAACAGGTTTCAAGTGGTTCAAAATGTGACGGCCAGGATGGTACTGAAGATACCCAAGCAGGAGTCTGTGAAAGCGTCATTGTCAAAACTTTACTGGCTTGCTATTCAATCCAGAGTCAAGTTCAAGGCACTATGCCTAGCCCACAAAGCTATGCATGGCAGAGGTCCTGCCCTGTTACTCTCCCTCGTGTCTCCATATGTCCCTACCAGGTCCCTCAGGTCCTCATCTGATTATCTCATGAGTACAACGAGAATAAAAAGAGCCTGATGGGGAGAAAGATCCTTTACCCATTTAGTCCCAAAATGTTGGAACTCAATGACCACTGAATTACGACTTCTAAAAGACCTACCTAACTTCAGGCAGGAACTTAAAACTTGGCTTTTTCCATGATTTCCCCTCCACACCGACAAGCTACTCTCTGTGCAGTGCTGGGAAGCCATTGGGCTCCTATGCACTTTACAAATCATATAAAAAAATAAAGAAATAAATCACATAAAGAAATATGCACAAACACAGAACACATGAGAAATAGCAAGTTGACCTGAAACATCTATCCTATCGCAGTGCAAGTTGCTTGCAGAGCTGAGTTGTACTCACAAAGTCTGAGTCAGACATTCCCAGCCACACTGCATGTCCATTTTGCATAACAAAACAGCATCATTCGGCAGTTGATGTCAATACACCGACATGTTTAGAAAATGACAGGGTGGAGGGATGTACAACAAGGAGATTTAATTGAGCAGTTCTATGATGTCACAACAACAACACACCAAAACTGGAATACACAGTACAAGGATCAGATCAAACAACACATACCTACTGCTTGAACTCATACATCAGTTAAGAGTTCATCCTAAGACAGCTATGCACAAAGTACACCACATTTTTGAACACCAAACAATCAGCATCACACCACATCCTCACTGCTTCACCTTGACAACAAATGCAACTGTCTCAGTCATGCCATCTTACTTCATACTTACACTCAAGGGGAGTAGTTGATGATGAGCTGTCGACACAGGTCAAAACTTTTCTCTTTACCACTATCATCTTCATTATCCATGTCAGGACTATCAGCCGGAGGTTCCTGCTGGTCCCCATCCTCCAGAATCAAAGGGATCTCTTTGCACTATGCAAGGTTGTGGAGCATGCAGCATGCGACTGTTTTCTGACACACCTTTTTGGGTGAGTAAAGGAGGGCTCCACCGGTCTTGTCCAAACATTGGAATTTGTCTGGTTTGAATACACTGAGTCATCTAGTTGTGAGACACAAAGATGTACAACATAATCAATATTTTTGTTGAGGAGGTCAGCATGTAACACACACATTCAAATTATTGATTCATATCACTCACCAGTAAGACAGACCCTCTCCGGTTGAAGCTGTGACATCAACTGGGGTATGTTGCTGTACAGTATGATAAAGGAGACATGAGCAGACCCCGGGACTTTTGAACAGACATGTGAAATGGTCAATCTGCTAGGTATGTCGCTTGTAAGTTGATAGAATGATGATGTTCATGGTAGGCCTGGGCAGTAAATTCCGTTCCGTTCGCGGAATTTGCGGAATTTGGGTAATTTCGCGTTCCGCGGAGAGCGCGAAATTGCCCAAAAATCTGCGTTCCGCGACTTCGCGAAATTTTTTGCTTGTTCGCGTTCTCAATATGCGTGTTCGCGAGATATTTCACCCCGAGCACGCAAACAGCGATCGCGAACAGGAAAAAAGTATCGCGAACAAGCAATTCCGCGTGTTCGCGGAATTTCTGCGTGTTCGCGGAGATTTTTTACCGTTTCGCGGAGATTTGCGTAACGCGATTACGCAAATTCCGCCCACCCCTAGTTCATGGTTCCTATATATTTGCTCACATGCCTGAGGTGGAACAAGGCCACCGTGTGTGCCATTTATGGCTCCCACAACATGTGGGATGTGGCCTAGGTCATAAAAGTCACCCTTCACAGTTGTCAATTCTTCTCTTCTTGGGAAATGAATATAACTGTTAATTTGTGTTTTCAATGCAGACAGAACATTGGTTGTGACATCCCACCTGATGTAGCCACTGTTTACTGAAATGAACCAGTGACAAAGAAATGCAGGCGGGCCTTCACCTTCACTGTTGTGGTAAGAGTTGTGCGATAGGTTCTGTGAGCCTTCAACTGCCGACATAGCTCTTGAATTTTTAGGCGATTGAGTCAGAACTTCTTGATGATGTCTCGCTCCTCCACGATCAACAGGCCTGGAAATGGCCGATAGACAGGCACTTGTCTCCTCCCACTGACAGGGTACACATGTGTGGAAATAGGCAAAGATGAGATGTTGGTTACAGCGTACACGATGACTCAGACCAGCACAAGATTAACAGTCATGTTGAATCAGTGTCATGCACATGTGACCTTTATACATACATTGGCATCATGTAGTTAATTAGGTTGATAAGATGTACATACTAACTGTCAGAATGGGCTAAATGGCATAGGTGACAGACATATGGTACATTGAAAATTTATGAGTACTCAGCCATGTGGGTATTAAATGCGTCAGAGGTGGAACACAGCATTAAGCCCGTGCTGGATATTGCTGTTGTCTCTTAACATGACACATCTTGATGTAAATGATGCACAACATCATCCCTAAGGTCTGCAAACATCAGGACATCATTATTTCACAGCAGGGTTGAGGTTCTGGACTTTTAAAGAGTCCAGAGGTGTCAGGGAAACAACACCCGAAGACCCCTGAGTTCCTTCCTGTCTCGGTGCACAAATAAACAGAGACGCGGGTTTCTCGATGGTGGCGTCAGAGACCAAGATGTATTCACTGCAGGGACACAGAAGTCATAGGAACCACACAGAGGCAGAATCTAGGAGACTGTTCAAATTGCATTAAGTGGGTTGTTCCTTAAATACACGAAATATGTCTTTAGGCAACATTACACGAATATTTCTCATGCCCAACCCGGTATCCCAAACAAACAATAAATAGACATCAAACAATAATTAGTCGTAGGTTTTCGGTATTCGATCAGGTCCCCTTGTCAGTTTTCCATTCTTTGCCCGATCCTCCCCATCATAAAAATCGTAACCTCCCCATTGTAAAAGCCCAGAAGGAGAGGAGCAGAGCCAGGTGCAAAGGATTGAAAAGTAGGATAAGAGGTGTTTATGGATCATAAACGGGCATGGCTACCGTCTTCGGCCTCTCAGTCAGGACAATGGACACGAGAACCAGTATAGCAGGACTGGCCTCAGGCAAGGGAGGCAGCTTGATTCTGCCTAGTCATGCAGCGTCAGCCTTTCTCGGGGCTCGAGCTTACGTGTCCTTAACAAGGTGATTCTGCCGGGGTCATCGCCCGTCCATTGACTATGTGAGGGCAAGAAACAAAATGGATGCCGTAACTAAAATGGATGCCATGACTTAACAACAGAATGCCCTATTTCTCAGTGAATTCATGCTAGTTGCGCAGCGAAAACACTGTCATGCATATAATGGATCATTTACGGTTCATTGGTACCAAAATCGTATCAGTACTACGATACCGAATACACGGGTTCGGATCGCTACAGAACCTCAGACCGTCCTTTTGCCCTTACATAGGCAATAACTTACTCTATGTCAGAGTCCATTTCTATGTTCATCAGGTCACTGATATGTTGCTGAAGCATTACTCTATCCCGTGGCGTATCTCCAAAAACAGGTGGTCTCCTCACGCATGTTGAAACACAAAGGCTACATAAGGCAGGACCACACTGAACAATGAGACAGCATGAAAATAAAAATACCAACGCAACACCAGTGACTAGCAGAACATTCCATCCCCACGCAGATAACAGACTCCAGAACCATCCCATTAATGACCAGTCACCTTCCTCTACATGAATAGAGTCAGAGATTTTGTGTAACTTATAGATGGCCTTATATACCGTTGGCGCATTATCTGGGATCAACTCGATTGGATCATCTTACATACCCCACCTCGATCTGCAAGTAACACATCAAGGACCATACGGTTCTGTAACGTCATGAGGCGATCCGCTTGCAGCTCAGCTGTCAGGTTACTAAGGGCACCTGCAGTTTCGGTAATAGTGGATTCAACTACCCGTGTTAGTTGACGTAAGTTTCTACTGTTGGCCATAGGCCCCCAGAACGGAAGGAAACCTTTGAAGAAGTCTCCTGCTTCTTGGCCAGCAGTATCTTCTTTACTGAAAACACCTCTCACAACTCTAGTTTTGTGATAGTCCGGTGCAGCAGTGTATGTCGGAGGTAACAGTTGAGCGATATAACATGAGCCTGAGAAGTCAGCGGGCAGCCATGTGTATGCTCTGTCTTTGCAAACAAAATAGGTGCCCTTAGCAGCTAAAAATGCAGGGGAAGACTGTGACGGGAAAACGTATGTTTCGATACAGTCACTCTTCCCTAGTCGAGCTTTTGGATTCCTCCCATTTCCTTGCAAACAGACCTGACCTTGGTGGGGTACGACCCAGATCGGAGTCGAGCTTTTACGTTTGTTCTCACCCAAAGTAATGCCATATTCCGTAACATTCCAACCCATGTAAACTCGCAATTCATCCTTGGGAATGAACGGAGTGTTATTGACGTCTCTAACCATGTCAGTAATTCCTTTTACCAAGGCTCTATTAGCGGAGTTATACCTAGTGGAACGCGGAGGTCGTGGAGGATAGGTCTCTAGGGCATAAGCGTACATGGTCTGAAATGCCCAGAATGATCCATTATAACTAAAGGGCAGAACCAGATAAGGGATGCCCTTGTCCATGGTATGTGGTATCAAGCCACACACCCAGCAGTTCGTTGTGTTAACCACTAGTTGATGTTGGTGCAAGAGCTGAATGAAAGTGTTATTTATAAACTTGTAGCGTCGAGCTTGCTCGTGGGCAGGAAAAGGATGGAAAGAATGAAGAGAAACAACAGTCGGAGAAACGGGAACATGGGGAGATACTGTAGATGTAACAGGTGTAAAGATCAATTGAATACCAAAAATAATTCCGCCTACCAAAGTTATTAAAACAATCAGAAGTGTCAGAGCACATTGCATTAGAAAACATTTGCTATACAATATTTCATATAGTTTTGTCTTGCGCACATTTATGACGTTAACCCGTCGCAGTTCAGGAAGCTCCATCTTTTACAACCGTTCGCAACGGATGGTTTGTACCTGTTAAAAAATTGCCTCTGTTTTACCCTGGGAGTTCCCAAAGTAAACAAAAGAAACCGACCTTGTGTCTGGTTCCCTGCAAATTAAAACAAGGCACACGTTACGACCCTACGGTAACCCAGACGGCAAGGTGAGAGAACAACAAAAACAAAAAGATAAAAATTTAGAGCAAACTTCCTGACTGAATGGAATGCGATAAGATCAAAACAGTTTTCAAACAGAAAGGTAATTATGCAATGTCATTAGTTCATAGCATGAGAACGTAGATTATATCTGTACTTCCCGGGTCTTGTCTGATCTTGAAATAGCTGGTCTACAGGTGCAGAAATGTTCGACTCCACAGGTGACAAATGTTCACTTTGTACAACACTCTGTCCAGGGTTCAAAGGAGCAGTTCCAGCTGAGGTGTCCAAGTTCTGCGTTTCAGTTCGTGGGTCCGTTATGTACTCTGCATCACTGAAAGGGATGAGCCTAGGAACAGGTTCTGTCTCGGATACACCAAATCCCTGTCTAACCCAGTTGTCATAGGGGAGTGGGAGAGGGACACACTTCGTATGGCTAGCGTGCACCCAATTCTTCCTTCCAGCTAGGCGTACAGCAGTTCTCGTTGTTAGGAGCACTTGGAACGGGCCCACGAATCTTGGCTGGAGGTTCCGGGTTCGCTCAAAATTCCACACCACCACTTGATCACCGGGTTTCAACGTGTGGCCTGGACTCTCTGGCAGTTTAGGCAAGGATTCGAATACCTGTTGATGAATAAGGATCACTGACATAATATCGACTACAAAAATATAGACTTACAAAAATATCGATGCCAAAATATAAAATGCCAAAATATCGAAGTCCTATCTCCAAACAGGAAATTACAAAAATATTGAATCCAAAATATCGTTGTAAATAATATAGTTAGTCAAAATATCGAATTTTTTAAATGTTTTAAAAGTAATGTTAAATAAATGAAATAATACATATAATTAACTGACACATACTTAAAAATACTTAAATAACAGTAAACTTAATGAATAATTAAAGTAAGTAAAAAAAAAAAATTAATACATATATCTTAACGTGATATTAATTAAAAATATTCAATATTTTCTGTGTAGGATAGCGGGCGCGTAAAATTTACTATTACCACTCCAGTAAGTGCAATAGTAGGGAAAGCGTTGGATAGCGGGAGGGTAAAAATTACTATTCCCACTCCAGAGAATGCAACAGTAGGGAAAGCGTTGGATAACGGGAGGGTAAAAATGACTATTCCCACTCCAGAGAGTGCAATAATAGGGAAAACATTGGATAGCGTAGGGGTAAAAATTACTATTCCCACTCCAGAGAGTGCAACAGTAGGGAAATCATTCGATAGCGGGAGGGTAACATTTACTATTCCCACTCCAGTGAGTGCAACAGTAGGGAAAGCGTTGGATAGCGTAGGGGTAAAAATTACTATTCCCACTCCAGAGAGTGCAACAGTAGGGAAAGCGTTGGATAGCGGGAGGGTAACATTTACTATTCCCACTCCAGTGAGTGCAACAGTAGGGAAAGCGTTGGATAGCGTAGGGGTAAAAATGACTATTCCCACTCCAGAGAGTGCATAAGTAGGGAAAGCGTTGGATAGCGGGAGGGTAAAAATGACTATTCCCACTCCAGAGAGTGCAATAATAGGGAAAACATTGGATAGCGTAGGGGTAAAAATTACTATTCCCACTCCAGAGAGTGCAACAGTAGGGAAAGCGTTGGATAGCGGGAGGGTAACATTTACTATTCCCACTCCAGTGAGTGCAACAGTAGGGAAAGCGTTGGATAGCGTAGGGGTAAAAATTACTATTCCCACTCCAGAGAGTGCAACAGTAGGGAAAGCGTTGGATAGCGGGAGGGTAACATTTACTATTCCCACTCCAGTGAGTGCAACAGTAGGGAAAGCGTTGGATAGCGTAGGGGTAAAAATTACTATTCCCACTCCAGAGAGTGCAACAGTAGGGAAAGCGTTGGATAGTGGGAGGGTAAAAATTACTATTCCCACTCCAGTGAGTGCAACAGTAGGGAAAGAGTTGGATAGCGGGAGGGTAAAAATTACTATTAACACTCCAGAGAGTGCAATAATAGGGAAAGCATTGGATAGCGTAGGGGTAAAAATTACTATTCCCACTCAAGTAAGTGCAATAGTAGAGAAAATAATAAATGAATTTTTATTTTTAAATTAATTAATTATTAATACAAAAACAAGTATTACAATTAATTACCAATCACACAAGAATTGATTATTTATAAATACCAATACATTTTTGTTTAATTAATTAACAATTAATAATTCATTAACAAACAATTGTTTTTCAATAACAAACATTAATAAATGCAAATAATACCAATTAATAATTAATTTATAATATATTAATTAAGGATATACACAAATTATTTAAATAATTTTTTTTCCCAATTATATTACTTCCCACCATATTCCCGTATAAACACAATACCCGCTACAAATATTAATTGAATACAATTAACATAATTATCAATTTACCTATTAATACTAATTAATTACCAATTAATACAAATTTTTTACCAATTAATAATTAATCAACAACCAATTAATTTGCAATACCAATTAATAATTAACTAATAACAATTAAATTACTTCCCACCCTATTCCCCTATAAACCCACAACCCGCTGCAGAAGTAAAATGCAAAATTAAATTAAAGATATATTAATTAACAATATACACAAATAAATTAAATAATTATTTATTTACAATTATATTACTTGCCACCATATTCCCCTATAAACACACTGCCCGCTACAAATATTAAATGAATACAATTAACATAATTATCAATTAAACAATTAATACAAATTAATTACCAATTAATACTAATTATTTACCAATTAATAATTAATCAACAACCAATTAATTTGCAATACCAATTAATAATTAACTAATAACAATTAAATTACTTCCCACCCTATTCCCCTATAAACCCACAACCCGCTACAGAAGTAAAACGCAAAATTAAATTAAAAATAATTAATAATTCCTATAAATTATTATTTAATAATCTATAATTAAATTACTTCCCACCCTATTCCCCTATAAACCCACAACCCGCTACAGAAGTAAAACGCAAAATTAAATTAAAAATAATTAATAATTCCTATAAATTATTATTTAATGTACTATAATTAAATTACTTCCCACCCTACTCCCCTATAAACCCACAACCCGCTACGGAATTAAATTACAAAAAAATAAAAAAACATAAAATTCAATAATTTAAAAATATTCTAACATACATTCCAATATTAATACATACTTTTAACACATATACTAACACTTAAAACACTATAAAAAATTCGATATTTTTAACAACTATAGTATGACTGTCGATATTACTTACTTCTATATTATTGCAATCGATATTTCTTACCTGTTTTTCGATATTCTTCACCTCTATATTTTTGCAAGTCGATATTCTGTCCATTCGATATTAAAAACTCGATATTCTGGCTACTCGATATTTTTTTTTCGATATTATGTCTAGTTACCGATGAATAAGGCTTAGTTTAGCAGTCAGGTCATAAAGATAATCAATCAACATTGGATATTCGATCTGTTTGAATTCTTTTGGCCTAGGGACTCCCCAAACATTAGCAGGGCGACCGAACACAATCTCATATGGGCTAAGCCCTACTCGAGAGTGTACAGTCGCTCTGGTGGACAGTAGAGCTAAAGGCAGTGCATCTGGCCAAGATAGACCAGTGGAAGCTTGAATTTTAGCAAGTTTCAGCTTCAGGGTACCATTGTACCCTTCAACCAAACCTGCTGACTGTGGGTGATTCGCACGGTGGAATTTCTGGGTGATACCCAGACCCGTACACACACTCTTCATAACTTTCCCTACAAACTCACTTCCATTGTCCGACCAAACAATCCGTGGCATACCATACCTGGGGAAGTATTCTTTGAGGAGGATTTTGGCAGTGGACATAGCAGTGTTATCCTTTAATGGATATGCCTCAATCCATCTTGAAAAGGCACAGACTACCACTAGGACATATTTAAGATTGTTACACCTGTCCATGTGGATAAAATCCAACTGAATCACTTCAAAGGGACAAGAAGGGGGAGCAAAATGACCAGTTGGGGTTGGGGTTCCCTTGCCAGGATTATGCATCAGGCATATCATGCAATTTTTCACCACTCTTTCCGCACACTTAGTAATTCCATCATTCTTCCATACTGGAGCTAACAGTTTACAAATCCCTTTCGAACTGATGTGCGCCGCTCCATGCGCCATCGTGACTACTGCGAGCACATACGCATCAGGTAACATCCAACGCTGCTGTTCAGACAAATCAATCCAACATCCACTCGAATCTACTTTACCCGTTTTTTCCTTCCATGCATTCTTCTCATTTTCAGTTGCTTCATTCTGCATTGCCTTCACACTTTCAATCGTATTCTCACACATCCCTGATTCAGCAATCCATCTTGCAGACGTTGCAACGTACATTCGGCTCGTCATGTTCTTGGCCGTCTCTTTGGCGACCTCATCAGCAAACGCATTCCCACGGCCAACATCATCCGTAATCTTTCGATGTGCACTGCACTTCACAATCGCAACTTCATTTGGTAGGGTCAGAGATTCCAATAGATTGCTGACTAACTGTTCATGTTGGATCTTAGTCCCATGGGACGTGAGAAAACCTCTTTCTTTCCACAGACGTCCAAAGCTATGTGCTACGCCGAAGGCGTATTGGCTATCAGTAAACACATTCACTCTCTTTCCCTCAGCTAAAACACACGCTCTTGTTAGTGTAATTAATTCTGCAGCTTGGGCAGAATTCTGACTTACTCTTGCGGTCTCAACAATCGTACTCAAAGTCGTAACTGCATACGCGGCCGTCACATCACCATTCTGTAGTTTAAAACATGACCCATCGACGTACAAAGTGCCATCTGGATCTAGTAACGGAGTGTCTTTTAAATCAATCCGACCTTTTGTCTCTTCCTCAGTTCTGAAACAACAATCATGGGGCTCTGAATCACTCGACTCCTGAGTAGTCGGCAACAGCGTTGCTGGATTCAATATGTTGCATCGCTTGATCTGAATGTGACTTGCCAAAAGCGTCAGCTCATAGCCTGATAGTCTAGCACCGGTGAGGTGCTGAGTTTTTGTTCGATTCATGAGTGTATCCACAGCATGTGGAACCATGACTACTAACATGTTGTTCATGACTAGTCCAGCAGACTGTCGAATAGACACTGCAGCTGCTGCTGTAGCTCTTAAACAACTTGGCAATGCTCTGGCTACCGGATCTAATGTGGATGAGAAATATGCACAAGGCCGCTGTTTGTCACCAAATTGTTGCGTTAATACACTCAACGCACAACCTTCTCTTTCATGGACATATAGTGTAAACGGTTTACTGTAGTCAGGAGTACCCAACACAGGAGCTGAACACAGCGCATCACGTAAGTCGGAGAAGCTCTGTTGACATTCGTCAGACCATGGCAAAGGGCTCGGAACACCTTTTCCAGTCAGGGCTACCAATGGTTTTGCCATGAGAGAAACATTTGGGATCCATTGCCTGCAGTATGACGTAATACCCAAAAACGCACGCACTTCTCTCTGTGTGCTTGGTACAGTCATCTGCGAAATTGCTTTGATTCTCTCTGGGGTCAACCTTCTTCCCTCCTTTGACAAAAGATGACCTAAGTAGGTCACTTCTTGGCAACAATATTGCAGTTTAGAAGGTGAAACCTTGTGATGTAAGTCTGACAAATGACGTAATAAAGAAATTGTAGCTATTTTGCAAGTTTCCTTGTCATCAGCGGCCAATAAAAGATCATCTACGTATTGAACCAGAGCAACACCAGGAGGAAGTACAAGAGCATCTAATTGACTCTTCAATGCTTGACTGTAAATTGAAGGGCTCTCACAATAACCTTGTGGAGCGCGTTTGAATCTGAAACTGCGACCTCCTAAGAAGAAACCAAAAATGTCTCTACTTTCCTCGGCTATCGGTATGCTGAAAAATGCATTCTTCAAATCGATCACTGTAAACCATGAGGCTGAGGCAGGAATCAACGTCAATAATGCAGTGATATCTGGTACCACAGGAAACTGCGGAATCACTATTTTGTTAACTTCTCTGAGGTCAATCACAAATCTGTAGATTGGAGGTTTGGAAGGGTCAGTGCGTTTTAAAATCGGCAGAACAGGACTATTGCAGACATTTCCTCTAGTTTCCTCTATCACATCTTTCTGTATTAAGTCTTTCACAATCAGCAAAAGTGCACGTTCACCTTCATTCGAAATCCGATACTGTGGGATTCGTGGGAATCTAACATTCGCTTTCAGACTTACCACATAAGGGGGAATTTCCAAGAGGCCTACATCGTTAGGACCAGTCGCCCAAAGAGTATCAGGGAGAGAACGCAGCTCCGGTGGGAGCTTATCCATCGACATGTACATTGGAGAGATGACTCTTTTGCCTAATGTGAGCTGTACTCCCGAAGGAGAACAGTACAGTGTCGCATGCAGGCGTTTCAACAGATCTAAACCAAGCAGATTCTCATTACAACCGGTTGTTAGGATAAGGGGTGCTTCTAGTTCGCATGGCCCAACAGAAATTGATAAAGGACTAGAAACAGGATTGTGAACAGGGGCGCCTGAGAAACCTACTGAAGTGTTCGTTAAGCCAGACAAAGGTGCGCCAGGGAGTTTCGCATGCATAATTGAACTTTTTGCCGCACCAGTATCCAACAGAAACGGTTCGACCACGCCTGATGTAACTACTGCGACATAAGGTCCACTCTGATCAACTGGAACTGATACTACTCCCTCTCTTTGCCTGTGGCTGT
Source organism: Triturus cristatus (assembly GCF_964204655.1). Taxonomy (NCBI): domain Eukaryota; kingdom Metazoa; phylum Chordata; class Amphibia; order Caudata; family Salamandridae; genus Triturus; species Triturus cristatus. The sequence goes on from NC_140590.1 coordinate 1,806,701,265, forward strand.
CCTAGTACTCGCTTCTCTGAATCTCTTCATTATGTTCATAGTAATCTTCAACATGATACTGTGGAGATCTACCCGGTTGCGTAGGTTGTACATTTCGCTGATCGAAATAATTTGATGGGCGATCGGCCTGTGGTGTCATAGTACCACGTCCTCTACCTCTAGGAGCTTGCATAAAACCAACATTTCCTCTCTGAGCTGGGACACCACTAGTCTGCGCGTGGAGTACTGGACACTCGTTCTTATAATGACCCTCCTTTTTACAATAGGCACACTGATTCCATGCTAATTGTTGTCGGGAAAAACCATAATTAAATCTTTGGGACGTCCCTTGCTGGAATTGTGGCTGTTGCTGAAACTAGGGTCGCTGCTGTGAATCTGACTGATTCGAGCGAGGCGGATACACCTGTTGCAATAGTACTTTAGTCTTCAAATCTTTTGTCTTCTTTTCTGACTTTTCCTTCTCTTCTTTCTCTCTATTCTTGTAATACTGAGCAGTTGCAAGTATCTGTGCTGTCGTCGACACTGCCCATGTGCTTTCAGAATCCTTTAACTTATTACTAAGCTCAGGTAGTAAATTAAACACGAACTTGTCGACAAACAACCTCTGACCTCCCTCAGTACTCATATCTTGCCCACTGTGGTCTACGAAGGTCTCTTCAAATCTAGTGAAAAAGTCAGAGACGCTTTCGCCCTTCTTTTGCTTGCATGCCGATAGTTTATCCCAACTTACCCGTAACGCTGGCATCAGCGTTTTCATTAGATTAATTATTCTGCCAGGTAAGGCAGCAATCAGAGGTTCAGGTTTAGCACCGCCAACTTGTTGCGCATCTGCCGCTATAATAGCTGGCCAATCACCTCCTAGGGCGACTGGGTGGTTCTCTTGCCGAATCTTGGCCCATATAGGCTGTGGCACTACATTGCCAAATAGCATTTCAATGTCTGCCAAATTCATGACACACGCTTGAACTGTCTGCGTTAACTCTTTATAATAACCAGCAGGATTTTTACGCGGGTCCGGCAACGCTTGTTTTACTGCTAATACTTCGGCCCGCTTCCAAGGGATGTGTATCCACACTCTATGGAAATGCGCCGGAGCAGCTGCAATACCATTAGCCCCATCAGCTTGAACTGCTTCGCGCCATATGGGTGGAACTTCCCTCATCGGATATTGACCTCGTCTTTTCCTAGTAATCGGTGAACCATCAGGGTCCCTTGGCGCTCGAAGAGGGGAATCATCCTTATAAGCTAAAATCAGTTCTATCGCTTCCCTTACTTCTGAACCTATCACCATTCCTGCGGCAAATTTCTGCTGAACATTTATCAGATCAGAGGGGACGGAATCTAAGTCATCATCATCCCATTCCTCACGCACAAGAGAACACATCACGTCGAAAACATAACGTTGAGTTGGTTCATTCCATTGCATAAAGGTATCTAACACTCTTCGTGCATCATACTTCGCAGCTTTCGACATCCACCTAAGAGCTGTCGAATCTAACATTTCTCGTTCCTGGGGACCAGGAAGCTGACTACGTCTCTGTGTAGAGTCAGAAACGGGGGTCCCAATTAAAGACCCGTAGAGAGGAGTTAAGATATTAGTTACAGAGTCGGTTATTTTCCGACGAACGGAAAGCGGAGTCAGCATGTTTACAGGGTTCAGGAACAGGGCAGCTGGAGCAGATGAAATAGTAAGGGTGGGAGTAGTAGGTAAAGCAGTTTGCGAAACTACAGGCAAAGGCGGAACAGGCGACCCAGGAAGAGGGGGTGCCGAGGGAACATTAACCACAGGAAGGACAGGAGCTGGAATCAAAGGAAGTGGAGCAACTATTCCAGGCTGACCAGCAGCTGGCTGTACAACAGGTAGTAACTGTGGTGCTGTAATACCCTGTGCATACGGTGGAGGTGATCTCAACAGGTAAGACAACAGAGGATCCTTTTCATGGTCCTCTATCGGCTTAGTAGGACAAGATGGCAATACAGGGTAACATTTATCAATCGCCAAATTATGTTTTCTATTCGCCATCTCCATTGCTTTCTCAGTCTCGTTGACATGCAACTGCCCAGCAGACTCCATTAAAGTCAACCCTTTCTCTTTCTGTTCTTTCTTCGTCTTCCTAATTTCTCTCTGTTTGGCTTCTTTACGCCATACGTGAAAAGAATCAAACATTGCCGGCCGGGCTTTTCTTTTAAACAACTTCATTTCTAGATTGTCTAGAATTTCGCTTTCGAAGCTACCATGCGGTGGCCAACTAAGGACACCATCTTTTCTGGTATAACGGACCCATACTTCATTATAAGCAATAGGACCTACACCATGTTTACAATAGAGCTCATATGTAGGAGTTCCAATCGGAGGAACCGAACACGAATCCTCCAACCGGGAATCCCCGTTGCAACGTAACCATGACAGGAAAAAATTACTACTGTTAGTCATGACAAACCAAAGACAAATTCCAACCAAAATGCGCAAAGAACTTAGGCCTACCAAAATTAACCAATACAAAAACAAAGATTATCTAAACAAGAGCAACCAATGATAATCTACAAATTCAAAAACAAACGTAAACCAGAGCAACAAAGAACAACCAAACTGAGCGTAACCCACTTAATACTTAACTGAAATGTGGAAGACGTCACCAAGGAGAACCCGTCTACGTCTCGCCGTACTAAGGTCTGCACCTCGGGTCCAAGACAGGGCGACAGTCAGGGCAGCGGTCCTCTGTAGCCGTCTGGGAACGGGAACCCTCGTGGAAGAGATCGTCGGGCCACTTTTACGACATGCAGGGATCGATGAAGCGGGGTACCTCCCTCTGGAATCTTCACACGAAACTCCTCGAACTTTTCAGGCTTTGGACCGGTACCGGATGATGTCGCCCCACGTTGGGTGCCAATTTGAGGTTCTGGACTTTTAAGAGTCCAGAGGTGTCAGGGAAACAACACCCGAAGACCCCTGAGTTCCTTCCTGTCTCGGTGCACAAATAAACAGAGACGCGGGTTTCACGATGGTGGCGTCAGAGACCAAGATTTATTCACTGCAGGGACACAGAAGTCATAGGAACCACACAGAGGCAGAATCTACGAGACTGTTCAAATTGCATTAAGTGGGTTGTTCCTTAAATACACGAAATATGTCTTTAGGCAACATTGCACGAATATTTCTCATGCCCAACCCGGTATCCCAAACAAACAATAAATAGACATCAAACAATAATTAGTCGTAGGTTTTCGGTATTCGATCAGGTCCCCTTGTCAGTTTTCCATTCTTTGCCCGATCCTCCCCATCATAAAAATCGTAACCTCCCCATTGTAAAAGCCCAGAAGGAGAGGAGCAGAGCCAGGTGCAAAGGATTGAAAAGTAGGATAAGAGGTGTTTATGGATCATAAACGGGCATGGCTACCGTCTTCGGCCTCTCAGTCAGGACAATGGACACGAGAACCAGTATAGCAGGACTGGCCTCAGGCAAGGGAGGCAGCTTGATTCTGCCTAGTCATGCAGCGTCAGCCTTTCTCGGGGCTCGAGCTTACGTGTCCTTAACAAGGTGATTCTGCCGGGGTCATCGCCCGTCCATTGACTATGTGAGGGCAAGAAACAAAATGGATGCCGTAACTAAAATGGATGCCATGACTTAACAACAGAATGCCCTATTTCTCAGTGAATTCATGCTAGTTGCGCAGCGAAAACACTGTCATGCATATAATGGATCATTTACGGTTCATTAGTACCAAAATCGTATCAGTACTACGATACCGAATACACGGGTTCGGATCGCTACAGAACCTCAGGGTGTACATCATATATGCACATTTTGTGTTTAGTCCATCATGCCTGTGTGAGGAGTCTGCATTACACACCTTGCCAGATTCACAACAAGAGAACACAACTCCACTGGTATTGTGTGTCCAAGCACACATGGATGTCACTGACTTTTGAGGAAGGGCAAAGCAGTGCTGTACATCCTCAGGAAACTTCTATTTCATGTGTTGGATGAAAAACATGATTTTACACTCTCGAGTCCCTTCACAAGGTGCCCTTGATGCCTGATTTTGTGTGGAGCTTAATGCTGCAATTTGTTACTCAAGAGCCCCAAAACGCCAGATGGTGTTACCCACATGGTAGGTGTCAATCACAGTGGTCATTGCCATTAGATGAAATAGAGAAATGCCAGCGACGCGGTTGAGAGATTCTGACCCCCGCGGTGTGACACCGCCTATGCGAATAACATGCAGCCAATGGGACATGTCGTCGTGCTTTCATTCTAGGATTTAAAAAAACTCTATAGGTGTGCTCAGCCACTGCGGTCATTGCCATTGGACACAATTGAGAAATGCAAGTGATGCGGTGGAGAGATTCTGACACCCGTGGTGTGACACTGCCTATGCGAATGACATGGCAGCCAATGGGAAATATCATCAAAGCCGGCTTTCGAGGATTCAAAAATCGCAGTATGCATGCTCAGCCACTACAGTTATTGCAATTGGACACAACTGAGAAATGCGAACGAGGCAGAAAATGGGATTGGCGAATACCACTGAAATCCCCCTAGTGACCTAGCTATGTGTGGCAAATGGACATACTTGTCACTTGCCTAGAGACACTGCTGCCTGCTATACCTCCCCATCACCTGCTGCTGTTCATGATCCCTGGGAGCACTAATAACTCTTACTGAGCATGTAAGGGCCCGTTCCTTCACCCCATAGGAGCTGGAGCTCCTGGTGGACGAGGTCCTTGGCCAGTTGTCGTACTTTAGAATTTGGGACCGCGTAGGAGGCAGGGCCCTACCCCTGTCTCTCCCAGCATTAGTGAACCGCGAATGGTTAATGCGGTATGTACAAGTGCTTTTTTGTAACGTTTTAGCTATGAATGCACTGTGTATACGTTATTATACATCACTACGTGGGTTCCATTTTGTATCGGTGGCCATCTTATGGTTGCCCTCACATAGGCTATATAGCATGAAGCGAATACGGGCCTTTTAGAGCACATGTGCCTTTCTTTGACTTTTCTGTGACCTGGGCAGCTTGGCTCCGCTGCCCTAGGTCAAACTGGTCTCACGAGTTCCCCGTCCTCTGGCCACCTGTGATTAGCATCAGGGCTTGACACACCATAAAGTCTTTTCATCCTACACGAGCCTCCAGCTAATCTCTTTCACACCTGACTGTTCCTGCTTTATGGCTTGTTTTCCAAACAGGAGATGCTCATGTTTATTGGGGCCTATCGATATCTGATGTGGGATCTGAACCTTGCTGTGTAAATAATTACGGACTGGCTTAACTGGAATGTGGGATGGTCATCATGACTCTGCCTTTTCGTTTGTAATGTATACATGTAATGGCCATATCGTAAACTAAGGAATGTATGCCTGAGGCAGGATATTCTGTATTTAAGAAGAAGCCCGTTTCTGTGATTTTCAGCAGTCTCCTGACAACATACACGCTGTTGTACTTCTAGGACGCCTGTAATTGGTCTGCAGCCAATAAACTGATCTTTGACTTCACCCAGAAGACTCTGTGTTTCAGTAGGTCTGAAACAGGAAGAACCCCGAAGTCATAAGGTGTGTTCCCCTGCACCACTGGGCTTAAAATACCCAGTACTTCACAGTATGGGCAGCTATATGGTGCACCAGAGGTACTGGTAAGTGAATGTGTGCATTATTTTTATTCATGTGAATGGTTAGCTCATGAAATTGTACAGTAGTATGTGCCTCAGATTTCAAGCCAATGCAGATGCCATTAATATAGGACCACTACATGACATTCCATAGTCTGTACTTAAGTCTTTAGAGATGATGGCACCATTGTACGTAGTGTAGCTCTCTGTGACACTTTTAACTTAGATATTGTTCTCTGCATGGCTCTGAATCATGTTTGCTACTCTGACTTGCATATTTATTTCGCAGTTATGGTGCAATGGTTTGTAGAGCGTTCTTCCCCATGATCCCTGACTGAATGCAATGAGGAGTTATTCAGAATGAGGTTTGCCAATTGTACCGTTACACTGATGACTGGGACAATTTTCATTTTGTGCACCTGTTTACTGTGAGCTTTTTCTAGAGCAATATTAAACTTACTAGGTCAACATAATTGAGTTGGAACATGTCTATTGGGCTGAGTGAACAGATAAGTTAAGTAGATAGGGGTACAGGGAAACAATGGAGATGAGTAATGTCTGCCCACTTGTTCAAGGCCTGTATTTGTATCTTTCTAGATTTATCTGAACTCACCTCTTAATCATCTAAGACATGTACAGTGGAAATGCCATCCTACTATTGGTATCAAATTGTAGTGAGGATCCCGTGTATGTATTGTGTCACCATTCACATTCCACATGAGGGTGAGGATTGTGATGGCATCCCAGTTTCAGTGTCACAATTGGCAATAGGGCTGTCCTGTGAATGCACATTGTGGAAAGTCCACCTCTCACAACTGACAAGTTGCCCATCCAAGTAGTGCATCCTCCTATTTGGACAAAAAAAGTCATAGCTATCATTTGTACACATGACAGCCCTTAACCATGTCACCTTAGTGAGTGAAAGTCATTTCATGTACCTCAATGGGCCCTCTGTTCCATGTGGTGCTATACAATGGGCCTGGACGTAAAGGTGTTTGTATTGTGAGACACAGAGGATATTTCCACAAGGTTTTAATTACAGTGTACTGTCTATCATGGCCGCTCACAGTGCACACCACAAAGGATGTCCTTGCTCAACTTGATACAAGTGACCAGCCTCAGCATATGTATATAATGACCAGGTAGTGGGTCCATCCTCACACAAGTTGCCATTGTACTTATCAAGCTTGATCAGAGCGTAGCATGTGACATGGTCTATATGACTATGATGTCCATGATCAATGTGTGTGGTATGTGTAGAGTTGCTTCTAAACTGGCACAAAAAGGTCCACTACATATTCTTACAAATACTTTTTCTACATGTCTCTCATGCCTACAGCTCAAAGTCCATCAGCACAACGCCATTTGGATGGGCTTCGCCCAGAAGGTGTGGACCCTGAGGGTCTCCAACTGGTGCAGTACCCACTGCCACAAAAAGTGGGACAACGTTTGCTGCCCCAGCAAGAACATCGCAGAGATGCAGCTGGAACTGGTACCTCAAAGTGAGAGGTTGGTGTGTCGGAACTTGACTCCCCCAATGGCCGGCATTCTACCGGTGACCCAGCCTGACCGGTATGGAAGTTTGAGGGCCCAACAGCAGCAAGTTGGGGGTGAGTATTGGACTGAGTGTGACTTTGTGCATGAGTGGCTGCCTTAATTATAGCCGTAATCAACCAAAGAAGATCAGAGATGTCTCATTTGTGATGCAATCTGTTGAAAGATGATTGTGTGAGAATGGCAGGAGGTACCGGGTGTATACAACTGTTTCAAATCTTGTATAAGTCATGTGGCCAATGTCAACACAAAAAAATCTTACCATGTTTGCAGATTCCACGTGGAGAATGATGTCTGAACTGACCCATTCAGACATGTGAAAATAAGGGTGTGAATTGTCTAGCAAAGTACACGTGTCATCCTTGTGTGTGCAGTGTGGCTTCCAGACTATTGTGACTCATTTGATGGTGTGGCCAATTGAGGTCTTAGGGTGAAATGAGTTAGCTGAGGATATACTTGTCCTATGTGTTGTACACAGCCAAATGATACAGATGTCTACCTGCAGCATGGCATCACAATAGTTGTTTTACTTTGCACAATGACAGCACCAGCACACATTCACTGATGGTGTGGATGGGTATGAAAACACATATGCATTAGATGATGGACAATTTGACATTGTATACATAGAAATATGTTGTTGTGATGGTCAGACAGCGTAAGGTTGATGCAATGGAGCAGTATGTGGGTATTGGGTGAATGTGGTACCCCAAAGGGTTGACATGGTTGAATGGGATCAGTGTGTATGAAATTGTAGTATGTCCCAGGAATATTTGTACTGTACATTGCGATAAAGTCAGCCAATGTCATCTGAGTGGCAGTGCTTACAGTGTGTGCATTGAGGAGGGGTATACATGTGCGTAGGGGTTGGTCAAGATGTGGCTACTGCTTTATATCACGGAGTGAGCTCTTGACACATTGATGTGCCCTGTGTGTCAGCAGTCAGCACATCATAGAGATGACAGACACCAGACAATGGCTTTGACCACACATTCACTGTCCTTGTGGAGGCTACTCTCATCTTCCCAGATAGACTCATTCTGATGCCTTCTGTCCTTCAAGGCTTGCCATCACGTTGACATATCTCTGTTGTATACTTTTTGTCCAAATGCAAGGCCCTTGACTGAGATTGCCCTAGAAAGGCTAATGTGCCTTGTATTTTGTTAACACTTGTTCATGGTGATTAGTTAAATGTATCATACGACATGTGACACATATCTATTCCACTGATGTGTATATGTCAATTGCGTCATCTGGCAGTGGACAGCAATGAGCATAATGAATGGGGGTTTAATATTGGTGTGGTATTTACTTCCATGTCAGTGACAGGCTTGGATTGTGAAGCCACTGATCACAAATAGGTGTACTACAGTACTGAGAGATATTAGTATATTCATGTAAGGTCATTTAACTATTTGCATGTTTTAATTTGTTTGTGTGGTGGTCATGGTCTTTCATCATAGCATCAGAGGGACACTACTCCATTGGATGTGTAAGTCGTTTGAGAGGAAGCATGTAGGTGTTTCTACATATAATTGGATGAGAGATGTATATGTTGGCACTTGCTATGGGATTTGGCATTGCCAACGCATCATGTTGTATGAATGTACACAAGTCATGTGCCAATACATCATGTATCCTGCCAAAGGTTGGGCTGATGCAGGAACTACTTGTACAAGCAATTTCCTGTTCTGATGTGTAATGAGTTGGTTTTTTACTTGATTTCAAATTTGTGCCAAGGCCTTTGTATTGAACCTATGTCTCCGTCTGTTAAAGAATCTACTGAGGGCAGGAAAGGAGAGGGGCCTGACACCATTGGGGAAGCATCTGGCATGAGTGGTCCCCAGAAGTTGAGCGACACGGAGGGGACCAGTACCTCAGAGGGGGACAGGAGTGCCTTGGAGGAGACAGGAGATGAAACACTAAGCTCCATGAGATCATTCTCCAGCAATGACTCCATGCTGTTTGTGGACCAAGGAAGCTCAACATCTGCATCTCCATCTGCCAAAACATGGCCAGTGTCCACCCTCCATGCTGCTCTTCAAACGACTATCCGGGCCCGCTCCCCTAAGAAGGGTCGAGTCTCCTTCCTCCCAGGCACCACAGCCCCTGCCTCTGTCTCCCCTGCTGCCCTCAGTGTGGAGCCCATAGACATCCTGCAGCAGATCTCTGTGGGTGAGACTGCAGTCCTGAATGCCCTCCAGGATCATGGCAAAAAGTAGTCCAGAGTTGTTTGTTCATTAGGACATGGCTGGCCTGCAGAGATCTGTCTAGTTTCTGGCCTTCACAGTGACTGCAGCCATCCAGAGCTACCATCTCCCATCCCAGCTCCTGTCCCTTCCCCCACCATGCTCCCAATGCCCTTAGATGACCAAAGCACACACATACCTGAGCACAAAGGCACCCAGATGTCCTCAAGCAGCACACATCAACACCACTCCAGAAAACACAAACACAGTATACCCACCACACCATGCACAACTCAAACTACAAGCACCCAAGACACAACACCAACAACACCATCCCAGGACACATAAAAAACATGCATCCACGTCTCCCTCGTCTCCCTCCAAAACCCCACCCATCACCACAACTCTTCTTACATCTTTGAAGACCCTTACTATGTGTGCCCTAGACCTCTTGCCTGCCACTGCTGCCCCCTCACAAAGTTAAGAGGGCTGGCTTGCCCAAAAATTCCCTCCACCTTCAACTTCCAGCCACCCCCCAGAGAAGGGTGGCCCCAGGAAACATGTAGAGGAAGTCCCTTCCCAACAAAGGAGGAAGGGGAATAGATCCACCCAACCCGATCCCACACCCAAATCAGGAAAATGAAAAATAATTACCCTCCACGTTCTGAGAAGGTGTCTGATGTAGCCACCTCACTTACCATTCCCCAGAGTCACCTTTGGTGTTATTGCGTTCCCGAATTAGTGAATCCCAGTCATCCTCATCCCAAACCAAGCCCTCCTCCTCCTCAAGCCAGCCCTCCCCTCCCAGGTCCAGTACTCCCCCAGTCCCAGCCAGCCCTCCCTAGTCTAGTCCTCCCACTACTGCAGCCAGTCCTCCCTATCCCAGGTCCAGTCCTCCCAATGATTGACTCATCCTCCCACTTCCCATGCATATCACCCCTAAGCAGTGCCTGTAGTAGCCATTTGATGGCCCTATAATGGGAAGGTTTCCATGGCAGTCACCTGTGCTGCAAGTTTAACAGCACACAAGTGCTAACTTATCTTTGGACTGGCCATTTGCCTTGTTGATTAGCACTTTCAATAATAGTTCATTTCATTGAAGCTATATTTTGCCTATGACCATTGTTGCTGGTCTTGCTTATGATGCTGGACAATGTATATGATGTCCTGTTCTGGTATAGTAGTACCACTGTGACTGTGGCATGCAATTTACTTGCAGTTGCAGGTGTACCCAGAGTTTGGAGCAGGTAATGTGCTCAGTGAATCAGAGGGTAATTGGGGTCATGAGGTATATCAGAGATGGGCTACTCTTGGCCTATATGACGCTTTGTCAGGGCTCTGCTTTGGTACGCATGGCATATTTGCTTCCTCTACATCAACACAAACAATTTAGATTTACTGTATGACTTGTGGGATTGACAGGGTGCAACATTTGTGAATATTTAGATTTGATGCGTATGCACAAGGTAGGTGTACAGTTGTCTTTGATATGTGTGGCATCACAGGCACATGTGTACATTTCCATGTGTGAACTTGACAACCAATGCATAATGATTGTTTTGGGATATGCAGCTGTAGGACTGTGTATTGTGGACTTGGCCTTAAACCTTTCACACATATACTTGCCAGTTGGTGGGGGCATGATTTGTGCCAATCTCGATATTATGCAACAGGTTGTTTGCACATGGGGACGTTGCTGCAGGTTCTCTACGCAGTGTGTCTTTTTTAGGTATCTGTACTAGGGTCCAGAAAATTGTGGACCATATCAGCTGGGAGTAGGGAGATTGTGTTGCTCCAATGTGTGAGACAATGGGTTGTGGAGATTACATTTTCAAGCCATTCATTTTTAAATGTGAATTCTCAGTGCTGACTTACTCTGCTCAGCATATTTTCATTGGTGCCATTACTGAAATGTTAATGTCACATTACACTGAATTCACTCCACTATATGATATTACACTCCATACCAGTCCTGTATGCCAGTCCAGCATACCCCACTCCACTGTATGATGCTAAGGTGTACCTGTCACCACTGTTTGACACTACAGTCAATACAACTCCATTGAATGCCCCTCGAATGTGAAATACTCCATTATGTCATCTTGCACTGTACACCACTCCTATCTATACTACTCCACTCTCCAACATTCCACTCTATGCCAATCCATTGTGTGCCACTTTATTGTGGTGCAATCCATTCTGCCCTAATCCATTGTGCCCCTCACCTGTGTTTGGCACTCCAAATTATGCAATTTGACTCTACTACATTCCAGTGGAGGCAAATCCAGGGTAGTATACTTCACTTTGCAACACTGTCCTCTATGCTTATCTCTTGCATATGTTGTTGCTGGAGTTGTAGAGCAGTATGTGACATCCCCAGTGTTGAGTTGTTTGCTGAGCCACGGCCACCCATCCTGATGTTTGTTCTAGATGAGTATGTGACGTATCTGAGGATGCATTTGAGGTTGTGCCATGAGATGCAGGCTCTGTCATTTGTGAGGATGTGCAGTAACTGAGGACTGTTGGATGCAGACTGTACAGAAAGTGCTTGTGATATGAGCACAGATATTTGATTGGTTAGTGTTGGCCTGTCCATAGTTATTTGTGTAGACTTATGGTGACCAACTTACATGTAAGCGGGGGTCTGGTGTTAATGATGTTGCATACATGATAACAGTGGATTTATTTTGGGCATGGATGTGGAAGTCAAGACCTTTCCCACTGTCTTGCTGTTCTAGGTTGGGGGTGTAATGTGTTGCTTGGCCACCTGCTTAGTTGTTTTATGTATGCTATCTCTGGATATGATAGCCTTTAGTGTGTTGATGTTGAGTGTGTGTGGAAGCTCAGTCTGTACAAGCACAGTTACTTCCTGTTTGGGTTACTGTGTTATGAGTGTGCAGTGTGGTGATGGTTATGTTCCTCCTAGTAGCAGATGTGCTGTATCTCAGGATCTTCATTGTAGTGCATGTTGTGGCTGGACTGTGAGAGTACAATGAGGGTTTTTTTATGGGTCACTCATGGATAATGCAGAGTAGTCTGTGTGCTGTGATGATTTGTGACGTTCCTGATGGTGAGATCACATATGTTTGTTCCTGGTTGTAGTGGTGTTAGGACACTGCTTTGTGTCCATGCAGCACTGTCAGTGACAGAACAATGGGCCTTGATAGGTGTGAGCCCCCCTCATGTCTAGCTATGGTTGTTGTGGGATGTAATTGGATGTAAAGGTGTAATGAGTTTTTTAGTAGGATGAATGCTATGTTTTTGCGCATGTGCATGTGTGTGTTTTGTTGTCCTTACATGAGTGTGTGTGTGTGTAAGGAGTGTGTGTCCTTGAGTGCACTGAGATAGATGTCTGTTGCTTCTGTATTTTGGGTTTCTTTTGTGCATGTCAAATCAGGCAATGAGAAGACTTGTTTATTTGCTATGTGAGTGTGCCCAATTGTGCTCTGGGCCCCTATCTGTGACCAATCTGCTGTCAGGATAATGGTTGCTAATTCTTAGGAGGGGAAATGACACCTTGGCCCCTTTGCGACCCGTGGAGTTCCTGAGGCAGTGTTGCCAGATTGAGATAGATAAAGCCTAATTTGGGTTAAATTTAGCGGTTGTGAATGGCACATTTGGTTTGTGTGGTTTCTGCAGTCTGTGCGGTTTGAGAAATAAATACCTTATATATTCTCCGGAGAGAACTGGGAGTATATTGCCCTGTCCCCTCTCTTGCTACACCTACCCTAGGTTGGGAACATATTTTGATGTGGTCTTTAAAAAAGACTTTATCAATTGCCTTGAGTACAAGATTACAGCTGACATGCTTGACCTGGGATCAACAAATTTGGTGCCCACCAGTCTAAGTCTTTCTGGAGCAGGGGCATCATGGTAGTAGTGTGGCACATGTATCAGATATTGAGCATGGTTTGGATCAGGGTAGGTGATGGATGGGTAAATGGAGGGTAAAGAATTATGGATTTTTGTAGTATTCCTAACAAGGAAGGCCACAGTGAGTCATGAGAAGTGTGCCATTGGCATACACATGAAAGAACAGTGAAGACAAATAGAGAGCAGATCCCTCAATGGCTATTGAAAATGTGTCATCATTAGGGTTCAATGGATTCCTTGTAATACTGGACCCCAGAGATACTGCACTGATGATATATTTCCTTCTTTTTCCACCTCTGTGCAACACAAAGGTCAGTAGAAGTCCTAGTTGTAGTCTCAAATGTAAAACCTCATTCCCAACATCAACATGTGCTACCACTCTTTTCTACAGACATTTCTTGCAGTGCTTGCTCCACTTTTGAACAGCTTATTTGTTCTTAAATGGTGTTTAGGACTTACACATTGAAGACAAGGCAGAGGCAACTGAATTAAAGGCTTGCAAAGAGTGGATTATCGAGCTGACCAGTGAAAGGTCTGAAATCTGAGCAGTCACTTATTCATTATTCAATTGTGCAAGGTTATTCACAAAAGAGAAGGCAGGGGCGACAATGAGGAGGTTTGCTATAGGGCTTGGGTCATGTATTACTGCTTTCTTACTGGCCTCTTCATTATATATCGACATTCTATTCTGCTTTTGTGCTTTCTGCTACATTTGTAAATGGAAAGTGCTGGGTTTGAGGAGTTGCGTGGATTAGCTGGATAGTCAGTGTTTTTGTGGTACAGGACAAACACACAATGAAAAATGTAGTGATGCAAGACATACATGAGCCCACATGTTCATAGTTGGTGCCATGAAGTTTACAGATCATGACAACAATATTATGGGGGGCTGAATGGTATGGCCTGTTATTATGTGCTATGGTCTGCCAGTTTATGGTATGAGCCTGTCATTGGCTGCTTATGGTATGATATGGTCTGCGATTGTATGGCATGGTACTTTTCTTTATATATCATCTACCTCCACTCATCCCAAAACTCCCAAAACTCATTATATTACTGTGATCTTCAAAATCTCTTTTTCTTTACTCTTCCCTCCTCTTTTCCTCCTTGAATCAGCCCAAACCTCATTTCACTAGAGTGATCTCCTTAATCCCTTTTTAGGGACTATGTCTTCCTCCATTTCTACTATTGCTCACCCCAAACCTCATATTCCTACTATAATCTCACAATGTACACTTTCTAGACCTTTCCCTCTTCTCTCCCTCCACTATCCTGTTTGATTCAAATCACATACACACATATTTGCCGCTCACATAAACTCAGATTTCACTTGACTATTCCACCACTAATCCTTTTTGGGGTACATCACATTATGCCTTTCACCAAAAAGCATTTCATCGCCTCTTCAGGAGTAGTAAGCACTATATAAATACAATTACAATGCACCTGCGCTGACTGTGAGCTCAGAGCTACCCTATGAGAAGTGTGACCAAACCACTTGTAAGGTAAACTTTTGTGACATGCATTTCAACAGATGCACCTTAACTATCCTGACGCTCTTGCTCTTTCAGACTTAGCAAGTGCATTCATTCTGCGAAGACCACTTCTTTGAGATAGTCCAGCCATATATCTTTATTTACTGCTTGCTTGAGGCTGTCCCTGCCCAATCTTCCTTAATGTAGCTATGTTGGGCAAATTTAGGTTACTTTTTGGTTGGCTGTAGGCTGGAGAATACTCCAAGGATCTCACAACATTGAACTCCTCTGAGGATCACCCGCATCCAAATGGGCATCTTTGCCCACCACTTCGCCGTTGCTATGACCCGACTGCCATGGCCATCCCAAATGTCTGCATTGTGTATGCAAATTGGAGCCCTCACTGCTGAGGTGACAACAGCCCTTTGTGCACGGCATGGTTGTGTGACATACCTATAGGTTCCTGTGTACAGCAAGGTGTCCGAGGTTGCCAGGTAAGTTGTCCTGGAGCATGGATTGGGTTATATGGTGTCAGGTAGTTGCATACAGTGATAGGTGTTCAACTTACCTTGGGTGCGGTCTGCAACAGTGTCATATTTGGTAGTAGTGGATCAGGTATAGCAGGGGCAGGACTTGTAGGGCAGGATCAATGACATGTAGGAACATGGAGAGTTGCGTGAATATAGACTTTCTTCTCCCTGTGTTACCATTTCTGCCATCGCTGATGAGCTAGTTAAGCACCGCATTCGCATGACCTGATAGGTGCATTGTAATGGTGTGGGCAGTCAGTCTTCTGTCCTGCTGTCTGTCTTCATTGGCTCCCTCTGACACTGGCACAGTAAGATTTTTCAGTCGGATCTGAAAACACCGGGTGAACTGAGATATGACTATCTTTGCCTATTGCAATATGGTAGCGTAACGAAAATGTGTTTTACCACCTCTGACAGGACCGCAGAGGTGCCTTTGACCGCCATCATAATTAGACCCTATATTCCCAAAATCATAACAACAAACCTATACCACATTTTTTTAAATAAAAAAGTACATTGTATAACAAAAAACTGATTTTGTAAAAAATATAAATATTTTTAAGCTTTTTATTATTTATTCCTACCCTATACCTATAAAAACTGCACAACATACACCAAAATTATATTTTTTATATTTAAATATTTGCACATTTTATATAATGAATTATCAATTGAAATATTAATAATAATTACCTATTAGTAATTACCTTTGCGGCCTGTATCCTTAGAAAACAAACAATCTGCTCCTAGGGGGTCATTAGTATAGCGGGCTGATCGCCACCACCCATATGGCGGTGGCGATCTGCCCACTAAAAATCACGGCCCGCTTACAAATCCCCCCCGCCATGGACCCCGGCGGACGGGAAGATCATCCGCCGGTTTTCCGCCGGTAGGCAATCCGCCCGATTGCTTACCGGGCGGAAAAGCATTTCATATGGTGGCGGTGTCTGGTAGACACCGCCATCCAAATTACAATGCATGCGTGGACCTGCCTTTCCGTGGTGGCAATGTCACCACGGAAAGGCAGGCGGTTTTTGACATTGGGGGCCCATAGCGGGACCCTAGGGATTCTGGGGGGTGCACATGGGGGTGTACCATACATTTCAATGTACAACGTGGCAGGCACCACGCAGTGCCTGTTACGTTGTGCATTGAAATGCACAACCTGCCTCTGTGTCATTGCGGCGGGCGGTGCTCTCTGCACCGCCCGCCGCAATGTTGAAGATGCGCCATGCGCCTGCCAGTGTGGCGGGCGCATAATAATCGGGAGGGCGGGACCGCCGCACCCTCAGCAGGCGGTCCCTTTTCCCGAGGGTAATATCTAGAAAAAAAAAATAACTTTCATAATTTGCATAATTAATTATCAATTAAACAATTAAAGGTTCACTAATACCAATTAATTATATGTAATCAACTCCCCACCCTTTACCCTACAAATACAACACCCGAAGAGAGTGGGAGGAAGCCACGTTATCGATTTTTAGTGATAACATACAAACTAACAAGAAGCCTATACTGGCGGTCGCAGGAATTAAGACAACGGATGCAGCGGTTCGTTTAAAACGGTTAGAGAAGCTCAAGCATTCCGTATTGTCTAAGTGGTGGGAGGCCAAATCATTGTTCCGCTACTTGAAGGTAAAATTAATACCGAGAGGACTACAAATATTGGTGGCCCCTATATATGAGGACCCCAGTCCAAATATGTTGAGAGAATGGTCTGAAAACAGCCAGGAATCTTCCAGCAGAATGCTTGCTATTCTTATAAAATATGCAGAAATTGACCGTGTCAAAATTCTTGAAGATGGAAATGTTGAACAAAGAGGCAGATCAAGAGAATATCCTCAAATTCATGACAGAAATGAAAGAACGGCTGACTAAGCTAGAAACATCTATCAAAGAAAGAAAGGCGCAAAAGATTTTGCGCGATAAAGATGACTATGACCGGGGTCAAATTTATACATTTGCCAAGAAATTTGAGAGTGTGAGGAAGCTGAGAATGAATACTGCCAGCGCAATGGGACCACTGCAGAATTCTGAGCAGAGTAGCATTCCAAGTTCAGAACTCGATACTGATGTGGAGGAAGGAATGAATAATCCAAGAGGAACACCTATTCCAACAGTAATCGATGAGTTTGATTTTTTAAGGGAGGAGAAACGCTTCAATCTGCGCCCAAGACCCCCTGCTGATACCAGACCACAAAGAGCAAAAGGCACTTTCAGAAAAGCTAGATCTCTCCATCAAGCGTTGGTCAGTAACATGCTACCTAGCAGTACTGAAAGGAGACCGGCTTCATCATGGTTGAGTAGAAAGGATGGTTTTATCAAATGCCTAAAGTTCAAGGCATGCACATTTGGAAAAAATACCACCAGTTTTCCATTAGGCTTTGCCAAGAAGTCTCATCAACAAATCAAAGGGCAATTTTCATGTAAAACAGACTATGCTGTCTATGTGCTTCAATGCCCATGTAGTTTGAAGTACGTAGGCAGCACCATCCTCCCTGTCCACAAAAGGGTGCTACAGCATTTGCGTGCCATTAAGAATGGGGATAAATCCTACCCCGTGGTGCGACATTTTGAGCGGCACCACACCAAAAATGCTGAAGTTCTCTTTAATTTTGTAATCAATGCTGTCCCTTTAGGTGTAAGGGGTGGTGATCGGGAAAAAAACTGTGAAAACTTGAATCTAGCTACATCATTAAGC
Source organism: Triturus cristatus (assembly GCF_964204655.1). Lineage (NCBI taxonomy): Eukaryota > Metazoa > Chordata > Amphibia > Caudata > Salamandridae > Triturus > Triturus cristatus. The sequence continues at coordinate 1,806,719,195 of NC_140590.1, forward strand.
TTAATACCAAGACCCCAGAAGGTCTTGTTATGGAAGAAGACCTACATACTCATTTATAGGTTAATCCTGACTCTCTGTTGTTTTTAACTTTTATTTACACATGAGCACTTCTGACACAGATGGTTGAATATTTAAGAAATATATCGATATGGTGAAATATGTGTACATACAGGTTTCAAAGCTAACCCTGAGTTATATGAATTGGGATTGGCCCACTGGGGCTTGATTGTGGGTAGCGCTTAATTGAACAATATTTTAGTTAATTCAATGGTTGATATTAACTTTGCCCACTTGGGCAAAATTGTTAAATGTTAAACTTTGCACTGTGTATAGCATTGGATCCTCAATGGTTTTCGTGCTGAATGAAACGGTTGTAGGTTGTAATTTAGACCACTATGGTCATAATTCCAGGTCAGCGCAATGTGCAATATATGGCTAACTTCAACAATGCAAACGGTAAAAGATTACACTGTTTTAAATAGAAGTATGTTTTATGAAATAAGAACATGAAAGAGCATTTACTCAGATAGCTTAGAATTTATTTTGACAATTTCTGTATGTTTTATCAAAAAAACTACCAGTCTGTTGTCTGATTCTATTGTTGTGGTTCATCATGTGACTCGTTCACATTCACAGTTAAAAATGTACGGAAAACTTTATTGAATTGCTAGTGAACAAGTCTGTGGGTCAGGCGAAACGCGTCTAGCATTTTCAGCTGGTATTAAATTAATTTTGCGCACAGACATGGCGTAGACTGCTTTTGTTTGAAAAGTGTGGCAAATTATTCTGGACCGTGACTGGGAGGTCCATGGTGTCGACGCGCCCTTTGGTTTGGAGGCAGCGGGCGTTCCCAATCGCTTGTGGACTGTGTGTGTGTATATATATATATATATATATATATATATATATATATATATATATATATATATTACCTACTGGCGGTCGCCAGTAGGTAGTTATAGTTAGGACCACGTTTCCATAGGAAATCCGCAACATTCTATTTTGAATAACTTTGGCGCCGGTCGACGAATCCTCGCGAATTTTTCAAAATAGGTGGGGCGCTACGCTACGCTCCTACCCAGAAAGTCTCGGGGGGATTCGTCAAGCGGGGCCTGAGATAAAAGGGGGGTCCCAAAACGCGTTTTTCCCATGCATTTTTCCATAGGACCTTTAGACAGGGCTACAGCCCGAACGGCTGAACAGAATTTAATGAAATTTGGCAGAGAGGTAGTCCCCAGGTCAAGGAAGTGCCTTTTGTAGGTTTAGTGTAAATCTGTTCAGTAGATTCTGAGAAAATAGCCTTTAAATCAATATATATATCTGAGCCAGCTTACGGTACGCTTACGGTACGCTTACCGTACGCGTACGGTGGCGTGCGCGAGCGCGATTCTGATTGGCTCTTAGATCTTAGTAAACATTCGAATCGGCCGAAACCAGGAAGCGGCGGCCGCCATTTTCTCTCTCGCACTGAGAGTGTGGATTAAAACACAAAGCACAAAAATATGTAAAGGGGCTTTTTGGGCAGCTCCAAAACACCTAGCCATGTTGAGGGAGTCCCCAAAGATCCCCCAAGGGCAAAAACGGAATTTTTATTTTTTCACTTATTTCGCCGATTACGCTTACCGTACGCGTACGGTAAAAAAATATTTTAAAAAAAAAATTATCCACACTCTCCCCACCCCGTGTGCAAATGGTGCCCGAAGGGCACCATTTCTGCATGGCTTATAACATTACTGAAAAAGTCAAATATAACCTTTCAAAACAAAGTGCATCATATGTCCTCCATGTGCGCATGGTGCGCGAAGCGCATCGTGCGTACATGGCCCATCTAGCGTAACGTGGGCACGCGGTGCGCGTAGCGCACCGCGTGCCCACCGTGCATGCACGGCACTAACTGCGTAAAGTGGGCGCGCGGTGCGCGAAGCGCACCGCGTGTTCACTGTGTGCGCACGGTGCGCGAAGCGCACCGTGCGCGCACGGAACGAACTGCGTTAAGTGGGCGCGCACGCCACGAATGGCGTAAAGTAACTTAGCATTTAAAAAACCGTACAAATTCACTGAAAAAACCATAGGTTTCACACACGTTATAGTTAGGAATTAGCATTTAAAAAACCTTGCAAATTCACTGAAAAAACCATAGGTTTCACACATGTTATAGTTAGCGGAAATTTTACTGATAAAAAACCAATGAAATTCCCCCGTTATAGTTAGTGCAGGCAACTATAACTCACGCGACCGCAATCTTCTGCTGATGACATATGTGTCTTTATGAAAAAAAAATATTTGTAATATATGTATAGCTAAAAATTTATGGAAGAAGACATGGGCAAATTAGTGTCTAAAAACAGTATTAGCATCAGCAGAGGATTGCGGTCGCGTGAGTTATAGTTGCCTGCACTAACTATAACGGGGGAATTTCATTGGTTTTTTATCAGTAAAATTTCCGCTAACTATAACATGTGTGAAACCTATGGTTTTTTCAGTGAATATATAGATATATAGATATATATATATATATATATATATATACATACATACATATACAGATAATATATATGATCTACAATTAAAATATAATACAAAATACATAAAATTAATTACAAATTGATGATATCATCAACACTAATCATTTTTGCATATATATTAACAAGATTACTTACCTTTACAATTGATATTCTTGTCAACTACATTCTTGCTGGCGATATTTGTGCCTGATGATATTTCTGTAAGTAAGTCTGCAATAAAATGTCAATATTTTGTCTGAATGCACCAGATTTTATCTACTTAAAACATACATTGCTAGCTGGATTGGGGAAGAGATCTGGCATACACTATGTTGTAATAACTCAAGGCATCATGTATCATCTAGATAGAGCCCCAATATTTACCCCTCTTCCCACCAATATCCAAGATCTAGTTGATAAAGAAGTATGGTTGTGTACTTCAAATTTTGCCCATACTTCTGACAACCTCGTAAGACACTCCACCCACCTAGCAAAAGCTTTTTCAAGAGCTTTCGTACTCAGCATTTTGGCCTGGCAGTGATCTAGCAACTGAATTTCTATAATTCTCTATTTTTGTAATATTAAACTGCGGGCCACTGCAATGCAGATGAACACAAAATAGTTCCTATTTGTATTGACATTTCTGGCAGAATGGGAAAAATACTAGTGCAGTCTAAAGTATTTTAGGGAATTGAAGAAAATCTGTGAGCTATTGGAATGCTTGCTCACCAAAACTCATGAAGGGCAGGAAATCAAAAAAAGATATGAGACCAATCCCCTGCCCCATTTAATTGGAGCTGAAACATTAGTCAGGAATTGTATATACCAACTTTTGTAACCTGTGAGGGGTAATGTGTGCCAACCAACAAGATAAAAAGGCCATCCTTTTAAAATTTGTGTAAAGTAAAGTTTTATGGCCCATTTCTGAAATAAAATATAATTCCCCCTTAGTAATCTTTAAGCCCGTTGTATGATAGATTTTGTCCAGAATTTTAACTATCAAATGAGGTTTGATATTTTGAGACAATGCCCGATTTCAATTTGTGCATCCCTTGACTCATTTCCGAACATGCTGCAGTGAGTAGGCTGGATATCCATCTAAAACTGAACATTAAACCTCAGGATTTATACCCCAAGTGCAATTTTATCTCATATAATGTTAAGTGTCTTTTGCCCACAAAAAAGTCTCCTAGTCTAGTTAACCCTTTATCATTCCAGCCATCCAGACACTCACTAGCTTGTTTATCAAAGAAAATGTGCCAAAGCACCGTTTATCATTTTAGGATGTTAGCTGTGCATCACTCGAGAATGCCAACTTTAGTTAGGAGGATGTATTATGTGAAACCTCCTGCTTTATGTTTAGGAGAAATTAATAGAGCACTTTGAATGGTACTGTTGAAGAGGTAGAAAAGGTTAGTGATGATGTGCAATTTTGTTTTTTTGGTCAAGAATAGGACTGTAGGAAAAGAGTTGATAACAGAAGGTGTTGAAGAACAGGACAGAGGTACTACAGTTGATAGTTTTGAAGAAATAATAACAGTGTGCTTAAAAACCAGAGTATGTTTGCATATGCTGTAGATGCACTCAGCACAAAAATCAAATGTGTTCTGTTGACCTATATTTAAAAAGTGAATAGAGAATAATGATAGCTGGCAAACGTTTGCACTGTACTTATTTGTAGAAGAAACATTTGACTTGTCCACTCAATAAGTTATATGTAAGTACTTATATAATAAAATAGAGGGTAAATAAATGCCTGCTAAAGCTGATAAAACAAGTCAGAACTGGTTCCCATTCGAAACGCACTTCAAGATTTAAATATTTATGAGTCCATTCTTATCCAAACTAGACATCCATTTCAGGCTATAGTACACATGGAGCCAAAGACAGGAAAGTTACTCACAACAGAGCTACATAAAGGTCTAAAACGTAGAGTAGTGTATTTGCCATTAGATATCAAGAATAACATTGAAATGCTAGGGGTAGACAGAGATTTAGAGGAAGGACTGGAAACTGTTGTAAAAGGTGTGCCTACCAAGAACAAGACGATATGGCAGGAGTTAGTAGATGTTACCAAAGTTATAAAAGCAACTATAAATCTGGCACAAAAAAATGTGGAAAGCCTGCATGATATTACACATATGGAGGGTCAGACTTTTCTCATTAGGTTAGATTGAGAAGGTGGCTTAGTCCAGGACAGAAGACATGCATGAATATTATAGCATACACACTTTGCTAGAGTTTATTTGTAATGCCATTGAGCTGTTTCAAATAAAAAAAGCAAAAGAAGATCCATTAAGTGGTTGGGAAAAAGGTTTAGAAGCTTGGTGTTTCCCTTATCTTTTTCCTAACGGAATAGGTGGCAGTTATGACGAGTGGCCTGTAGAAATACCTATAGCTGAGACCAGATGTAGCAGACTGTATTCAAAAGATCCTAGAATTCATCAGTGTATCCCATATATAGTTCATCTATTATTTGAGAGTGACTTGTCTGGCCTCTCATATGTTGTGAATCATATTCTAAAAACAGGAGTTAATTTTCATAATATATCAGCAAGAGAACTTTTGGAAAAAAGTTCAGGAAAAGATGAGCATGTGGAATACAATTTAATACATCTAATGGCATGTCAGTGTGGGACTAATTAATATTAGTATCAGTGTCATGTGAACTGTATGCATGTTGAGGAACTTTGGAACACCTACTTAGTTTCTCATGCTGAGTTGTACTGGATATGCATGGAATGACCTGCTAGAATGCTTACAGGAGGCAAATTCAAATATAAAAGACATTCATCTGAAGACTCTAGGAGAACTGTGCTCACAAGACCCTGCAGATATTTTAATCACAAATTTAAAGCAATGATGGCTTTCATCTTAAACAAAATAAAACCTTGTCTTGGTGAAGGGATTGATTTCTTTTGGCATAAAGAGTACCAATCCAGAGGTGCTCCCATATTCACATGCTGTTGTGGGAAAAGATGCCCCAAAGTTTGGAAGAGAGAGTGATAAGTCTTTGGTATCTTTTTATTGAGCAGTGTGTAACTTGCTCAATCCCAAAGGAGAGTAGTGGCAACATATTAGGAGAAAAAGTTCTATGATTCCAAAATCATAGATGCGGAAAGTATTGTCTGCGAAAATACAAATCCAAAGGGAAGAAATTGTTTTGGATTCCCACGACCTGTCATCTAGAATGGAAGATTCAACAGCTTTTTGTCTGCAGTCAGACATACATTTACAAGGAAATAACTAAAATATACCCACAATCTAAGAAGGAAAGAGGCTTCCAAGTACATTAATGACTACAACCCTGTGATTCTGAAGATGTGGACTGCACACATGGATGTGCAGGTTGTTGCAGACAACACAATTGCTGTTGCTTGGTACATTACATCTTATATAACAAAGTCAGAGAAAACTAATATGAAGGAGATGTGGAAGATGGTTTCAACAGAAAAGAGTATTACAAAGAAATTGTATAATTGTAGTTTGAAAATGCTTTTTCACAGAGAGATAGGCTTCTATGAATGTGTAGACCGGTTAAGCTCAGCTAGTTTGTTTTCTAAGTCTAGAGGTGTTCTATGGGTGAGTTTAGGTCTTGATAATACTAGTAAAAGAGTACTGCAGTCATTTCCTGAAATTCAGTATCTTGCAGAATTTGAGTTACACAGTGCAGATATTCTGAAGAGTAACATGCTGAATACATACTATTCAAGAAGAAGTAATCATCTGGAAAGGATGTGTCTTTATGTAAAACTTCAACATTATAGTTTCAGAAGTAATGTCAGTGAAAACATAGATGAAGGTGAATCAGCTGTCACTGTATGTGAAGGATGTTTGTTGAGATATAACAAAGGAAATGTAATCAACCATTGAAAGCTAAGTTGCCAAACTACTGACAAAAGAGAGTTTTTATTTTTAGCCTGTTACTGTTGTTTAAGCCAAGTAAGGCAGGAAACTGTGGATCTAGAGCTACTAATACAGAAATTGAATGCAAATCAGAAATACATTTTTAAAGAGATAAAAGGTAAGGTAGAACATGAGTTTCTCCTGAGAACAACAATAGCAGTCATATTTCATGAAGGACTTTAATATAACCTCTGGACACTACACAATATATTTAAGATGTCAAACACGATGGACAGAGTGCACTGACATGCAAGTGACAGTCAGATCAAGACTCTGCACCCAGCCATTCACTGAGGCCCTACCCATGCACTCATCCAATCACCCAGGCACAATTCCTTAACTCACCCAATCATGCAGGCACTATTCCTGAACTCACCCAATCATGCAGGCACTATGCATTCATTCACTCAATCACACAGGCACTATCCATGTACTTACCCATTCAACCAGGTACTACCTTGAACTCATTCAATCACTCAGTCATTAGCCTTCCACTCATTCATTTACTCAGGTACTTTCCTTGCATTTATCCATTCACTTGCGCACTATCCATGCACTCATCTATTAACCCAGTACTAACAATGCAATATCGAATCACCCAGTCACTACCCTTCTACTTCATTTACCCAGACATTATCCATGCATTCATCCATTCACTCATGCTCTATCCATACAAACTTGCATTCACCCAGCCATTATCCATGCACTCATCCATGTATCCAGGCAGTACCCTTGCACTCATCCCTTTAGTCAGGCAGTACACATGCACTCATCCATTCACTCAGGGTATGCAGTCATCCAATCACCCAGGTACTATCCATGCATTCATCCAATCACCCAGGCTGTATGTGCACAGTCTTGCACTCACCCAGACACTATCCATGCACTCACACCCAGGCACTAAGCTTGCACTCATCCATTCACTCAAGCACTAACCATGTACTCATCCATTAACTCAGGCCTTTTCCATGCACTCATCCATTAACTCAGGCCTTTTCCATGCACACATCCAATCACCCGGGCACTAGTTTTTCACTCATCCATGCACTTAGGCAGTATGCATGCACTCATTCATTCACTCAGGCACTACCCATGCACACATACAATCACCCAGGCACTAGTCTTGCACTAATCCATTCACTCAGCCACTACCCATGCACACATCCAATCACCCAGGCACTAGCCATGCATTCATCCAATCACCCAGGCACTATTTATATATTCTTGCACTCACCCAGACACTATCCATGCACTCACACCCAGGCACCATCCTTGCACTCATCCATTCACACAGGCACTACCCATGTACCCATCCATTAACTCAGGCATTATCCATGCATTCATCCAATCACCCAGGTACTATCCATGCACTCATCCAATCACCCAGGCACTAGTTTTGCACTCATCCATTCTCTCAGGCAGTATGCATGCACTCATTCATTCACTCAGGCACTACCCAGGCACACATACAATCACCCAGGCATTAGTCTTGCACTAATCCATTCACTTAGGCTGTAGACATGCGCTCATCCATTCACTCAGCCACTACCCATGCAGTCATTCAATCACCCAGGCACTGGCCATGCATTCATCCAATTACCCAGGCACTATTTATATATTCTTGCACTCACCCAGACACTATCCATGCACTCACACCCAGGCACCATGCTTGCACTCATCCATTTACACAGCAGGCACTACCCATGTACTCATCCATTAACTCAGGCATTATCCATGCATTCATCCATTCACCCAGGCACTACCCATGCACACACACTTCCAATTACCCAGGCACTAGTCTTGCACTCATTCACCTTACTCAGGCACTATGCATGGACTCATCCATTCACTCAGGCACTACTCATACACTCAACCTATGATCAAGGCAATACCTTTGCACTCATCCTTTCACTCACACACTACCCATGCAATCATCCATTTACTCAGACACTACCATATACTCATCTATTCACCCAGGCACTACCCATGCACTCATTCATTCACCAAGGCACTACCAATGCAGTCATCTAATCACCCAGGCACTCTCCATGTGCTCATCCAATCATGCAGGCACTATGCAATAATTCACCCAATCACTCAGGCACTATTAATGCACTCACCCAATCACCAAGGCACTACCCTTGCACTCATGCAATTACTGAGACACTAGCTTACGCTCAACCAATCACCCTGGCATTACTCTTCCATTCATTAATTTTCTCAGGTTCTTATCCATTCACTCGTGCACTACCCATGCACTCATCTATTCACTGAGGGACCAACCATGTACATATTGAATCACCTAGGCACTATCCTTGTAGTCATCGATTCAACCAGGCACTACCTATGCACTCATCTATTCACCCAGCCACTATCCATGCACTCATCCAATCACCCAGGCACTACCAATACACTCAATGCAATGTGGGAGAAATTCTGTCCCCGCTCTACATAGAAACCTCTCTGAAGATGAAAGATCTACCCAAACGTGGTTGGTTGCAATTCAAACTTTTAGCAAGCACCAGCACCAAATGAAAGCCATTGACAGAGTTTAAAAGGTGGAAACTCACTCCAGCACACATAAACCACTAGCACTTCCTGAACATGGAACAGTGAACTGCCTGTTGTCTCAATGATGGTGGTAAGACTAATGCCCATCATCTGCTGCTGACCTTGCACAGGGAAGAACCCACAGTATTAGGGAAATCCAAACAGACCTTTCTAATCCTCCCCAGAGACTTGAGTTGGATCCAAATGTCATGGAATTCCAGCTTGGTTCTTGGTTATGCTCTTTCCTCCTTTTTGCCCACTCTCATAATTACCTCAGTTTTCTGTCTGACCCTTTTGAGTACTAAGGGGCTCATTACGATGGTGGATGGACATCAGTTTGCCCGCTTTTGTTGCGGTTCTGGGACCAGCCTCCGGTAAGGCGGCGGTCCCGCTGAGTGTATTAGGATGTGCCCGCCACTTTGGCGGGCACATTCAGGGCCCTGATCATTGTTGACAGTGCTACTGGCTGCAGCACCGTTCGCAATGCCAAAATGCCACAATGTGCATTTCCATGCACAACGTGGCAGGCACCACGCAGTGCCTGCCATTTTGTGCATGGAAATGTAGGGGGGCACCATGGGTACCCCCTAGTGTACATACACCATCCCCCACACAGAGGGGGCCCACAACAGGCCCCCAAATCCAACCGCCAGCCTTCCTGCCATGGAAAAACCTCTCCCAGGACACATCCTAATATCGCAGACGGTGCCTGCTAGGCACTGCCACCATATTAGTGGCCCTTTTCTGTCCGCCAGGCAATCGGTGCAATTGCCTCCGGCGGAGAAGCAGCAAATGGACTTTGCGTCGGCCGTGATACCCATCGCCATCCTAATTTGGCAGTGGGTAAAATGCTTCGTGATGGTTAAAGGACCGCCACCGCCCATCCTTCTGCCATCATAATGACCCCCAAAGATCTGTCCTTTTATATGTAGCTGTTGAGCAGGTGTTGCTGGTTGCTTGGGACACATGATATACAAATTAAAAGAACTGTGAATACCCTAATTTGTCATTCCTTACATTGCTTCTTCCTAGAGATTGTGATCAGTTAGTGGCCTCAAACAGTGTAATAGGAGTCACAATTATTGGCATGAGACTCATTCTCCTTGTTGCCTTCACACAAGACAGAGAGTAGCACAGTGATAACGATCAGCATAATGAACATGAGCAGATTGTTTTGATTGCAACTTAAGCTCTTTGTTGGTACTTTTAATAACTGAACATTTTATGTGTATTGTGTTGTCAGTTTCTGTTATCATGTTTACCTGTGTACATAGCTATAGGTTTCCATTATGTTATTTAGTGGTGTTATACTGTGATTACTGGATCTCCTGCATTGAAAAACAACCAATGTATCACTGACTTTGAGCTATTTACTGATTAATCAGCTTGACATGAGAGTTAAGGAGACTTTGGAGAAAAACTTTATAGTACACAACAAGTGCCAAGCATCATGGTCTGTATGAAACACTTACACCCTCGCCTCTGATTATAACCTCATTCCCATGCACCTACACGGATATGGATATAGCCTGATTGACCTACTAAAATCTAAACCATTAAATGGATTTGGTTTCTGGTGAGTATTAAGGAGGTAATTAATTGTTTCACGTTGAGTTATTCTCCCTCCTCTATACATCCATGCGTAAATGTAAGTAAATGGCCTCTCCTATGCAATAGCAGTCGGAGCTTGGGAAGTCAACTATGTTGTATCATCTTGGAATCTCACTGATATGTCATATGGTCATCAAGGGGATGTCACTTTCAAGAACTGTCAAAATACTTCATGTTTCCATTACACACAATCAATACTGGTGAGCCTTGACCTAAGACAATTGTTACTTAATGATGGTAAACACAACCACTGACTTCAGGACATCATCTAGATCCTGTCCTGTGTATTGTGCATCAATGACAAGTACACATCATGTTAATTGTATTTGAAAATAGTGATGCTATAAAATCCAGAATGTTTTGCAGTTGTAGATCTGGCCCTTGCAGCTCCAGGGAATGTGTCTCAGAAGAGCTCCCTCCAGAGTGACTGCTGCCTCCAGCTTCATATAAGCATGTGAGAGAAGAAAGGAGAGGGAAGCACAAACAGAGGATGGAAAAAACATCATGGTGAATGTCATGGAGTCTGTCGACCCTCTTCTGTAATGTGCAAGTGTACAAGTATTGTGACTTCATAAGAGTATGTTCTTTCTCCTATTCCTCATGCTCAGAAGTTGTAAGATTTACCAGTCCTTTGATGACGGTGTTCATACAGTAAGTGTTTGGAATCTATATAAGACAGTAACCTTCTACAACATGCATTATTTCTGGAATATTTATAAGTGTCTTTAAAAGTAGTGTTCAGGGAGCGGTGTCAAGAGTTTTTTAGTGTTGGTCTTTATCATGTCAGCACCCACACACATCAGGCAGGTGTCATTCCACCAACTGCAGGGCATCCATGTCAGCAGTAAAGTCATTTTTGGCTCATTTTGAAACAGGTTCCCGTCCAGCAAATGTACTAATGGTACCAATATGCTGGTAATTAAATGCAAATTATGTTAACCTCTACAAACAGATGCAGCACAACACAGTCATTGGTTATTGGTCAAAGCATATTTGATAAGTAAATACTCTAAATGTCTTTCCAATGGTCCCTCAATGCAGACAGTATGTACACAAAAAAGTGTACTGGAGAACAGTGTACATCTGCCGTAGCCCCTGTTCCTAGGATTCTTTGAGATTCAAGATGAAGGTAAATACATTAGCTGTTATGTACATGTATTCAATGCTTTGACCACGTATTTGATTTAAGCAGCACAGAAGTGATTGCATTGTGCACAATCATAGCACAATTTGAACCCAGTTTTGAGTTCCTTTTACCTTGGCTGGTATTAAAGCAGATGGTGAATTAAACACCCTAAATTGGGGAATAACCACCTCAATCTATAATTGCCAGGTTCTTCAAGGCAAGGTTTCCCTGTGATCAGGGACTTTGTTAGAGATATTTACCACCTGCTTTGAGTAGGTGGTTAATATCTGTGGTAGAGTCGCTGTGTTTCTTGGGTGTTTGACCTGGGGAGATAATCTGTGGGGGTGCTGGATGGTGAGTTCATAGGCCAGGCTGATGCATTTGCCAGCAGCCCCTGTTCCTCTCCACCTGTGGTGTCACCATGTGCAGATCCACACCAGGATAAATTGGGTTTGGTGATTCCAGAACTGGAAATTTGGGGTCTGGAAATACCTGACCACTTGCAGTTGCACAAAATATTATCCACCCTTGCATATCACTCTGGGAACCACCTGTGTTACGAGGAGCTTGCAGAGTTTCAAAAACTCTGCTTCGTGGAGCAGAGCGCAGTTTTTTCCTAACTGATGTTTGTCAATGTTAAGCTCGAGGGCATGGAAAATCCACCTCCCAGCAAGATTTTTCCTCATTCGTGATCGTCAACATCAAGTTGGTGAGTGCGAGCGTGGAAAATCAACATCCTAGCGAGATTTCTCAATACGGCCAGTCAGATTTCTCATTGTGAGTTCTTGGGACTGATCGTGTTGAGAAACCGTCTGTTCACATTGAAAAAGCTGCCGCTAGAGTAAAAATCTACTTGAGCGTCAGAAAGAAAGAAGCATCTACTTGCGCTGTGCATGGTGCCATTTGGTATGAGCACCTGGCACTGAAAATCACCATGAACTGCATTTATCTAACACACTCCACTGCTCGCAGCGCACAGCGCATTGCAGCAGAGTTTTTTTTGCACTTAGCAGACTTCTGCTTAGAGGAACTCCACAACCTCTGCCCAGGCTTACTTCTAACATCAATTATGTGCACCATATGCTATCCTGGGACATTAGTATGTAATTCTGTTGTAACAGTCACGCCTACACCTTAAGGATGCTTAAAGTACTAGATACTAATCTGCAGAGAGGATATTGTTACCACGAAAAAAAATATAGTAGCAAAGGTCAAACCAGTGCCATCACCCGGCCTGCAAGAGCTGCTTCTGGTGGGTACTGGGAACAGGAACGGACCTTCAGATATGAGGTACACATACAGTAGCTTCACACTGCACCCATTTTTGACCATTTAAGGAAAGTGGTAATATTCTTCTCCTGCTTGTCCTGCAAGAATGAATTCCAGATGTTTTGTTGGAATTTCCATATCACCAGGGTTGTTTTCTGCACATCAAAAGTTTGAGTTAGTTACTCCACTCCCTTCAAGGGGGACGGTGGCATTGCCATCCATGGACTATATTGCACCTAGTTGTAGTGTTGACACAAGACACTTGCTTCAGTTACAATCTTTAGTCTCTCTCTGTAAAGTAGAGACTATCAAGGATTTCCATATTTTTGCAAGCTAGAATCTGAAAACTATTGAGTCCTGTGACCATTGCAGTTACACAACACTACCTCTCTTGTATGTGTGCGATGGACTCCATCAAGGTGTGGTGCCAGGATGCTGAACACTGAATATCGGCATACCCTAATATTTCCAAAATAACATCCAAAATATGGGAAGGTAAGTGGACATTATTAGGAATAGATTTACTTTGTATATTAACCATGACCAAATATGAATTTCCAAGGTATGTAGATAGGAATAGTACATTTACCCTAAGCAACAAACACTTACTAATATCAATATTTTGATTGTCGATACTTGTGTGGCAATTTTACTAGTCGATATTTTGACACACACCCCATCACGCTACAAACTATGGGCCAGATTTATCAACACTTTGCATCGGAATAGTGTCACCCAAAATCGACTCAAAGTGTTGAATTGGGATTTGCTTTCTTGTTTTGTGATGGAAAGTAGCTCTAAAGTGACGCAAAGCAGCATTGTGCTTGCTATTTTGAAACAAGGGTTATCCTATGGATGTTACATGAGTGATCTACTGGACTGACCCATGATTGTTTAGGCTAAGTCTTATCGACTAACATTTGTAGACAGAGCTTTGCTCCAACAATGTAAACCTCTTGGAGGCAGGCCTAATGTTGGAGAAAAATGTTCTTCCACAAATCTTTTAAAATGTAGCCTGTGTGCTGCATTGTACGGCACACATAAAAGGTTGGAAACATTTTACACTATTTCAAAGCATAGTATGTGCAGCAGCTGGGGGAAACAGCAAAAGTGATATATCTTAGTAGCTAATAGATAGGCCCATCTTTAATTTTCATAATACAATGGAGCAACTCTGTTTGCTACACTGCATTGCAAGACAGCTTAGTAAATCTGGCCCTGCAGTATCCATGGTCATTGCCCTGAAATTTAAGGGCTGAATTAAAGTTTGGTGAATGGGTTATTCCATTAAAAAAATGACAGATATCCTGTCTTTACAGTAGTAGTACATTATATCTTCTTGCACTTGTAATACAGAGGACGGGATATCCATCGTGCTTGTGTTTGAGTAACCCATCTCGTGAACTCTAGATCAAGCCTTTGGTCTGGTAGATCACGTGCCTTTTGATTTCTGGTTGAAGACCACCAAAGACAGATCTGACCATACCACACCCGAGCCTTGATAGACCACAGTATGCAGAGGCTTGTGTGAATTGATAACCACACAACCAGTTCACCACTCCCTCAATTCGTTGATAATCTTATTGATGGGGACATTTTATTGGTAATTTGTCAACTGAGTGTAAAGAACGTAGGTATTTAACACAGTTAGATTCTCCTTCCTTGGCGAACATCTTGCAATTTCCCTCAAACAGATTGCAGGTCCCTCTCCCAAGTTCTGTCATGCCATTCTAGTCTGCTTCTCAGACAAATTGCTCTTTTTATGTTTTATATAGAGTTATGGTAGTTTTGAGGCAATGCACCGACTCATAATTTTGTAACAGACTGCCCTACTATGTGGGGCAGTGTAGTCCCCTCAAAGGAGGACAGTAAAGGTTGAATGACAGGCTATACCTTCAGGTTCTTAAACTGATGATTATTTTTTAAGTGTTCCTTGCATCCCTTTGACTAGTGATGTTGTTTTTTTTATTTATATGTTTTAAAAGTTTTTCATAGGTCTGAATCATATGGTGCATGTTTTCAGTTGTTTCTGTTTCACAAACAAGTTAGGTGGAATAAGGTAAGGTATTTAAAACTTGTGGTAAATACCATTACCTTGGAGTAATGTACTCACGGTAAATATTCCAAAGATTTGGCTTGCGAATCAGTAATTGCTGTTTAGCCAACACAATTCATCATGTTTGTCCTTCTTACAGGACTTTCACACTGATATTTGGTCAGGGGCAAAACTGTCAGGATGTGATAATTATAACACATCTCCTACACGCAGGGACAGGCATACATTTCTCCCAGAAAATGTAATTTAAGGGCCAAAGACTATAATACATTGAAGGGAAGGTCTTCTGAGGGTTTGATTTATCTCACCTGTCATATATGTAAAACAACATAAATTACGTATTAGGTATTGTCTTTAAGCTTTATCTTAACTCTTCCCCTTTCTCAAGATGCAAATAGTAGCACACTAAAAAGTTAAAAAATTCAACAGCTAACTGCTATTGGGAGATGAAAAAAAGCCAGAATTATTGTAGAAGGGTTCAACGATAGGAGGCTGGGGCATGGGAAGGTTGTAATTGTCCCTACTACAAGCAAAGGACAACAGTATCCATCCATCTACCCAAATGAGGGGCTGAAGTCTTGACAGCTGTCAGCATCATTTTCCAACCTGACACAAGCATCATCTGAACCCACCAGTGGCAAAATGCAAAAAGATAGCCCCTCCCACATACCGGAAGTATGTGATGAAGGGGCCACTGGGTCTCACATAGCTCACAGAAATTAATGGTCTGAACATGGGCCCCACAGGGGCCTATATCACAACCGATGTAACAGGAGCACTGTGAGAGACCTTCCTTCTCTTTCCCAGTCTGTAGTACCAACTAAAGGGAATTTTGATCCATCGCAGGACTCTGATAGTGAAAGACCTCTGAAAACCTCATGCAGCTGCATTGTGTCATCAAATGCTGCAGCATCAGCCACACTTTTAAAACTGTAGTCCAAAGAATGGACGGAGTGATCAAGTTAATATCTCTAGTGAAATGTGGGAGCTTTAAGGAGACCTGTACTTTTTAATGTACTTTCTGGAATTTGTAAGCTTGTTTTGATGGTGAAGAAAGCAAAACTACTAGTCCCCAAATGCAAAGGATATAAGAAGAATAGTTTGAGCTTCTCACAACTAACATGGAACACCTTGAGGTTTCTTAGCGAGAAGCTAATTTTGTAAGGCTCACTTTTACTGCTAGTTGGTTTTTGGGCACTATGGCGACAAAGTAGATTGATGTTTATTATATGGGTGCAGCGAGGACGAGGTGGTGGTACAATGCACTTTTGTATTTCTAGATTACCATGGCTTCCATTCCCCACAGACTGTACCTGAATCGTCCATAAGCTCGGGACACAACTTCCTTGTTGGCAATCCTTCTGTCTGCCAAGGGGTTCATTATTACATTTAGCACATTTACCAGTTTTTTCTGGAGAATAACACTGTGCATTGTGGGACTGGTAGTTTTATTTCTATTTAGGTATGGGCTTCAAAACCCAGCATGCAGTGTGCTAATGAATAAAAAGTGAGGTTTGACTGAAGGTGCCAAATATAGCAGGGGTAAAAATGGCAGCTGTGAAATGTGTATCCTAGGATTTTTAAACCCATTTGTATGAAGGAAGAAGTAGGGACACAAGTCCCAGGATACTACTTGTTACATCCAGAACTGATTTAAGGCATCACATAACAGTGCATTGCTGGGCAGCTACGGAAACGTGGTAAGGAGTTGGCAAGTGTAAGATGGCTGCAGTGATTGCACTGCTACCCAGCCTGCTCCAGTACTCTATTCTTGACGACCTGATGAGTCATAGGCAGCAGCAGGTCCAGCAGGCACAGGGCCCAGGGCCACTGCCATACTGGTGAACTTTCCTGTTGGTGGAGGCTGTTGTGGCTGCTTTCAGGGCTTGAACAACCATCCTACAAGCCTTGTAAAGAACACTACAGCAGAGGTGTTCCAACAGCTTGTGCCCAACACACAAGAATTACACTTGTTAAAGCCTGCAAATTGTCAGCCTTTCTCTACCAAAAGACTGGAGCTCCAGCTCAGGGCCTCTCCCACATCTGCAGTTCCTTTGCTCTGATAATGATTGAGAAACTGAGCCACGAAAGAATGGGGAAAAAAAGGTGTGAAATGAGACAGAATAAAGAAAGAGTGAACATTTTACTTTTATTTTATTAGCACAGTTACTTCTAACCATTTCATCAAGATACATTGTTTAAATATTGTAAAAGTTATAAACAAATAATTAAAATAAGATTGTTGTCCTTTTCCATTTTGGATTGTGTTTTTGAGATCATTTTCTATGCATGATTTAAGGGCATGGCCATTCTGTCTAGTGTTGTTGTGCTGTGTACCCATTGCATAGGGGATAGTGCAACATGAGTCAAACATGAGTCAAATGAAGACCTCAAGAGAGCTTTAGGTTTACTCAATTGTTCCGGCTAGATGACCCTCCATCAGTGCTCTGGCATTTTTTTGCCACCTGTCTCAAGAACTTTACCAAACAGCAGTTCAGCTGTGGGTCTTCTGGAGTGAAGCAGGCCATCACCGCTCGCCTCTTAGAGTCTTTACATATACTCCTCCGGTAATGTGCCGCATAATCGGGAAGTGGAGCCCGCTTGATCCTTAAGCCAATGTGGGAGTTTCTGTATGCAAGATAACAGGCCTAGTAGATACTTCGGGAATTGGATTTTTATAGTTTTGGCATACCGCAAGTCAAAGCATGTTTGAGGGGCAAGGGCTGTATAAGTGCTCAGGGTCGTCCAGCCATGGGCCCTCTTCGATAGGGAAGCTTTGTCCTCGGTCAGTGATAGAAGTTTGAACATTTTCCATACAAGTTTTTTAAATGTTGTGTTGTAGGTAGGTGTTTCCCAGAGCTGTCATAGCCCTGTATTAATCAGGCAGCTTTTGAGGTAAGATGATGGTAAAACTCGCTGTTGTAATTCTAACCACAAGCAACTTTAAAAGTTTCTGGGGCAGCTTTATGGACTGTACCCTAGGTGATGTATACGCTCCTTGTCTTGCCAGGGTCTGTTTTTGTAGGCCAAAGATAATTCTATACTCTGTTGTAATTGTAGGAAGAGTCCTTGGTGCTGGGTGTGGTCCAGGGGCAGAAGGACGTAGACGGGCTTGCCTTTGGCACACCAGTG
Source organism: Triturus cristatus (assembly GCF_964204655.1). NCBI lineage: Eukaryota > Metazoa > Chordata > Amphibia > Caudata > Salamandridae > Triturus > Triturus cristatus. The sequence continues at coordinate 1,806,737,349 of NC_140590.1, forward strand.
GTACGGCGGTTGTGCTTGGCCACACAGTGGCCTCCATTATGTAATGCTGCAGGGGGGACTGAACAGGTGGGAGGTGGGAAATGTGGGAGAGGTCACTGAAGGGGCGGGGATGCATGGGTGAGTGGGTGTTGTAAATATATATATTTTAAATTCTCACCTTGAGGCCTGGTCCCGCGTCTTCTGTGCTCCTGCTTTCCTGAGTCTGCTTCCAGGAACAGGAAGCAGGCAGTGAAGCGCCCTTCCCTAAGCCAATCACAACGCAGCAATGCGGCATTGTGATTGTTCTTGAGCACCGTGACAAGGCGTTCAGCCAGGGGTTGGAGGGGTTGGCGTGTTACCCATGTTATTTGTCAAATAGCATCACGGGTGCTCGTGCTTTAGAGAAAGTGTAGCCCCAGTAGGGTTTGTTGCTAAATCAAAAGACAATATAATTCTAATGCCCCAAAAGTACCGCTTTTGCTTTTGCAAACAATTCAGCCTCCTTACTTGTAACGGGCGGCACCATCCACAGTCCAAAGCGCAATAAAGTCTAACCTCAGTGGGTGACTGTCAACTCTCAGACTATGGTGCTCAGTTTTATTAAACATGCTCACTCATGTCTCCAATCTTGTAGAATGATCACCAAATTAGTCTTGCATTCAACTCTCCGTGTGCATCTTGCCATGAACCTGTAAAATAACAACATCATATAAGGTGAGAGACGATAAAGACTAATTCATCACTATTTACATACACTACAACAATATTTACATAAGGAGCTAGGGTTAAAAAACATTCTTGGATATCAAATGTTTGAAAAGCTGAGCCATATAAATCGTTTTCACATTATATGTAGAGGTAAGGTAATACACCCTAAACCCAGATGTATTGACAATCCTTCATCACAATTGTGTCCCTCCTGTTGCATCGTGTGGTATTTTATGATCATTTTTAATTCCAACCTACTCAATTCTTGGACTCTATCGCCCCCCCTCTCTCTAGTTGGGACATTGTCCAGGACTCAAAATGAAAGAAGAGTATTGTTCCCACTGTCGTGGGCTGCAAAGTGTCTTGCAACAGGATATTGCTTATCATGGTTCTTTATTGCCCTCAGGTGCTCCAACATCCGTTTTATGGCCTTGTGAATAGTGCTGCCAATATAATACTTGTCGCAGGGACATCTGAGGGCATAAACAACAAATTCAGTATTGCATGAATAGTGTTTCAGGATTTTGAATGGTCTACAGTGAGGAGACAGATTGACTTCTTTAACATTGACACTGTATTTACAGGCGTTGCACCTTCCACAGGTGAAGAATCCTTGTATATTGCTTTTTCTTATCTCAGGTGAGATGAGTGCTCTACATACCGTGTCTTTAAGGGACTTAGCCTTACGATACGTCACTTGAGAGTAGTCTTCTATACAGTCTGCCAGGTCACTGTCAGTTTTCAAAACCCCCCAGTATTTGCTAAGTGCCTCTCTGACCTCCCAAGACTGTCTATTGTAACTCGTGATGAACCAAACTGCCTCACCCTTTCCTAATATTTCCACTTTCTTATTTTCTCTAATAAGGTCATTCCTGTATCTTTTATCGACTGGCCATGGCTATGGTCTCCACAAACAGCACGAGGAAATGGTTAGAGGAGATACTTCTCCTCCTGTCTCCCTTTATCACCTCCATGACAGGAAATGTACTGCCATTTCAGGTGCACTATGGGAAAAGATTAATAGAGCAAATACATATTGTTTTAGAAAGGTTTCATTTTTATAAACGTCATCAGTTGCTTGATGAGTCAGTGGATTCCTATGTGTCTAGTTTAAGCATTCTTGCAGCAGATAGTTACTTTGGTGTTCAGAGTTGATAATATATTGTTCCCGAAAGATATTACAGGAATAATTGTTGCTACAGAAAATTCCGATGTTACAGGAGGCCATAGGAATCACAAAGAGTAGGTAAACAATTGTTTTAATTTTTATTAAACTTTATTGATTTCCAAAATAAACAGTACAAAAAAGGCAAAAGGCGGCACAATACAGTATACAATACAATAACTTAATGGTACCGGTCACAAGGGTTACATCATTTCTTCAACATATAACCTAAGGAAATAAAACATGAATGAAAATAGGCACATTTCAGGCACAAAGAGCCAGGAGGAAGTGTGAACGTATTACTCAGGGAGAAGAGTAGCGCGGTAGGGGGCAGGAGGGCAAGCAGCAGTGCGAACAGTAGGGGCCAGTAAATTACTCCTTTGGGAGCCAGGTGAGGGGCTCACTTCAGCGGTAGTTCGATGTAAGTAAGAAATGAGGGAAGGTCAGATGTCAGGGGGACAACTAGCTGCAGGCATCAGGTCCCAAAATTCACCCAATAATGTTTGACAGTGGGCAGCGTTGTTTAGCCAACCAGCTACTGTGGGCGCTGGTTTACGCCCCCAGTGGAGCGACACCCTGCATTTGCCAAGGACCAGGATCATGGCAGTAAGTTTGCGGTTAGCGTTAGAGAAATGTTTGACATAGCCAAGGAGACATGCCAACGGATCAAGATTGACTGTCTCTAAGGTGATGTCGCTATTGGTCGCGCATACAGCCTGCCAGTAGTCAGGGACCTTGGGTCACAGGCGCGCTAGGTGTGAGAAGTCAGCAGTGGGGGAGGAGCAGCGTGAACATCTATCGCAGGCTAGGAGCCCTATTCTATGCAGTGAAGTGGGAGTCCGATATAGCCTATGCATACATTTAAAATGTATTAACCACAAGCGGTAGTTAGGCGACAAGCGCTTTATCTGATTGCAGCAATATAGCCAAATATCTTGAGTGAGGTCCCTGTCAAGGTCCTCACTCCGCGCGGTGCAAGCTCTGTCAGTGCTAGCGGGGGAGGCAACAAGCGAACGAGCATAGAGCCTGGTGACTAACTTACTAGGGGAGCTAGAGGTGTAGACCAACTCGAGGGCAGCCAGCGTCAGTGGGGGCTTCGGAAACGCGGGGTTGATGTCTTTACAAGTAGCTTGAATTTGGTAGTAGAGGAGCTCTGTATCTCCCGGTAGGGTGAAGAACATATCGACAGGATAGAAGTCAGCAATAGTGATGAGGCCTAATAACATGGCGCATTTAGCCATGCCAGACGTCTGCAAGGTTGGAAATGCCAGATTGCAAGCTATCTGCATGGAGGGAGCATAAAGTGTGGAGATGCCAGCATGTCTCTGGAGTCTGTCTCAGGCCCAGCGCAGGCATTCCACAGTGTCTACCACGCCACTGGGCGCGATGAATAGTGCAGTCTAGATTGGCCAAGGGGCAACAAGATCAGGCTCGATGGCAACATGGGATGGGGTGGATCCAGAAATGAAGAAAACTGGCTTGGGCACACAGCGCGTATAATCGAAGGTCGGGAGCACCCATGCTCCTGAGATGCAGGGGAAATGTGAGAGGGTCGTAGGCAATTCTGGGTTGTCGGCCAGTCCAGATCAGTGCAATGATGTGTGAGTGCAATTTACGGAAAAAGTGCAAGGTGAGTGGAAGGGGGACATTTAAAAAAAGGTATACAAATTTCGAGAGGACGACCATTTTTGCGATAGCAATGCATCAAGCAAGCGACAAGGGACGTTTTTGCTAAACCGGTAGCTTGCAGTCCAACCAGTTCATAGCATGGCCGAAGTTGGAGCACCAAAGTTTGTCTATGTCATGGCTAAGCCAGATGCCGGGGTATCTGGAGGGGCCGGATGCCCAGATGAAAGGGTACTCAGGGTTGAAGGGTTTGGCGGCATCGGTAAAGGGGAAAAGAAAAGATTTGCTCCAGTTGACCTGGGTGCTGGAGAGACCCCCAAATCACGCGACCTCCCTCATCATAGGGCCAAGATTATCCTGTGGATTGTGGATATAGAGTGTAACATCATCCGCATACATGGAGATGACCAGGGCACAGGCGGCAAAGCCAAGGCTACATTGAGTGTGGTGTTGTCAGAGCCGGGCAGCGACAGGTTACCTCTCGAGACAGAAAATGGCTTTGTGACTTGCCCATTGATTCGGATGCAGGCAGTGGGGAGAGTATAAAGAAGCTGGACCTTGGCACAAAGCCCATTTGAGGGAGGAGATAGAAAAGGAAAGGCCATTTTAGGGTGTCAAAAGCCTTAGTGGCATCCAGAAGTGCCGCGACAGCAGGGAGAGACGGGCTGATCTGGTGGAGTATAGCAAAGATGGTCTGAAGATTATGGGATGTGGCGCATCCAGGAATGAAGCGGTATTGGTCAGGACATGCGATCAACGACATAAGGGGAAGAAGACGAGTGGCAAGAAGTTTAGCGTAAATTTTATTGTTGAGATTTATGAGGGACAGTGTATGGTATGAGTCACACAGCTCAGGGGATTTGTCAGGCTTAAGAAGAAGGGTGAGCATGACTTCCCGAGGGGAAGGGGAAAGCACCCGTGCTCTAGAGAATCATTATACATGGCAGCTAGGTGTGGAACCAGGAGGGGCGCACAGTGTTTATAAAAGTCCGGAGTGAGGCCATCAGAGACGGGGGCCTTGCTTCCGGGAAGCCCCGAGATAACGCCAGAGAACTCCTCCTGACTGAATGGCTCATCCAGGTACTCCCGGTGTTCATTGCCAAGCCATAGAAGTTCAAGAGTATCAAAATATTGGTCAAGAATCTCACGGGGGGCGCCACACCAGCAGAGTAAAGTTGAGCATAAAAAGCAGAGAAGCGGATGATTATTTCTGAACGAGACATAATTCTGTCGGAGGGTCCACTCTGTCAAGTGGTGATATAGGAGAATGCATGAGGGTGCTGAAGAAAATTGGCCAGGGTCTTGCCAGGGCGATCGCCCTCACCATAACAGCGAGCTTTTGCCACTTTGCCTAAAATGCTAGTTCCCTATCCACCCCCTCATGGAATTCAAAAGGTTTTCCCCAAATCTAGGCTAACGTTTCAGGCTGTGGGTCTAGGGATTGCTGGAGGTCCAGAGCCTTGATTTCTGTCTCAAGGCGCTCAAGGGTGACACGTAGAGAAAGTAACACACCAGATTGTTTAGAAATGCATTCACCCCGGATTACCACTTTGAAGCCCTCCCAGAGGGTGGAAGGGGACTCTACCGAGCCGAGAGTAAGCTCAAAATAATTGACGATTGCAGTGCGGATCTCCTCCCGGAAGACAGTATCTCGGAGAGCGTGCGGGGGCAGTCTCCAAGCAAACATGCGGCAGGTGGAGAGTGGGAGCTGTGAGCGCAACAGCACGGGAGCATGGTCAGAAAGGGTACAGGGCATGTAATCTATGGATGTAATCCATTGGGCGACAAAATATGTGGCGAGCCAAAGGTCCAAAGGGGACCAGCACCCCCGTGAGCCAGACAGACACACAAGTGCCCTCTCGCCTCTCTGGGTTGGTATTTCTCCACATGTCAAGCAGAGAGTGGTCAGAGATGATAGTGTTAAGAAGGGAGGTGGCCTGAGGGTGTTGTGTACGCAGACCAGATCGGTCAAGCGTCGGGGAAGGGGCAATGTTAAAGTGGCCCCCCCAGAGAAGAAGGCAAGGCCCAGGGAAGAAGTAAGTTGCCAAATATTAATACAACATTCAGGGTTGTCAATGTTAGGGCAATATATCACAGCAAGAATTAAGGGTTGAGTGAAGAGGGTCCCTTGTAAGATGACATAGTGGCCCTCAGAGTAAATAAAGGATTGGGTGGTGTATAGTATGATGGGAACGCTGCGGGAATCATTAGAATAAAAGGAGGAGTACGTTTTGCCCCAATGTCGCGATTGTAACCTGGAGAAGGTGGCAGAGAGAAGGTGGGTTTCCTGGTGGAAACAAATGTCCACCTGGTGGCGTATAAGGTGCGCATGCATGAGGCGTGCCTTGGGGTGGTCATTTAGACCCCTAATATTCCAGGTCCAGAACGTGGTGTCAGACATTTGTGGTGAAACAAGATTGCAAATTGATGTGTGCCAAGCGTGCCAAGGTATTAAGAACAGTGAGTGCCGGGACATACAGGATGCAATAGAATGCATTATGTAACCAATAACAAAAAACAAGGCAATGCCATAAGAAGAACAAGCCTCTGAGGAGAGGCAGTATCCCAGAACATAACAACCCCTCCACACCGCAACCCATACCAACCCCCCAATTAGGTTTAACTACCAGTCCCACCCGCCCTAGGGAACCCCAACTAGGAAGGGAAAGGTCACTGACAAGGTAGGGAGTCATCCCATAGAGGCATTGTTCTGCCAGGCGTACACCCCTGCCACTAGCACAGGGCGACCAAGCCACATATGATAGCAGACATCAATACAAAACAAGGAAGAACAATAGAACATCCTCGCACCAGGGGCACATCACATCAAAGCAAATAAGGAATCGTGCACCAATGATTAGGGTCCTACAGCAATTGTGTGGAGAAGAAGCAAGGCGGAGCTATTATGAATGGAGCCAGAGGCGACTCACCACCAAAAAAGCATGTACCCAGTGGCCCGTTAACATGGGAGCAACATATAGAAGCAATACCAGGTGTGGCTACAGAAGTGGGCAGCAGTCCAGCCAAGTCAATTAAGATCAGATCAGACAACCTGAAAAACAAGAACCATACAATAAGGACTATAATCAGTCATTGTTGCTCAAACTGCCACCGGCGGCCGACTGGGAACTAAGTGGAGAGGAACGTTGCTGCCTATCCAGTTTCTTCACGTAGGTCAGGGCAGCTTTCGGCTCAGTAAAGACATGCATTTGAGAGCCTTGTTGGACATGCAGCTTGGCTGGGTAGGTCAGGGATTAGGAGACGTCAAGATTCTGGAGCAGCCGCTTAGCCAGGAGGAACTCACGTCGGGCAGCTTGTACCACCATCATGTAATCGGGATAAAAGGCAAGAGATTTACCCTGGTGGCAAATTTCATCCTTCTCGCTGGCGGCATGGAGGACTGCATTACGGTCCCAAAAAGTTAACAATTTGGCGATTATTGGACGAGCGGACAAGCCAGGAGCAGGTTGTGGACCCAGAGGGCGATGGGCCTGCTCGACAATGAAGACAGCGTATAAAACATCGCCAAATAGGTCTCGCAGGAGCTGCTCTACAAAGTCCTCCATTTTGGAAATGTTGGATGATTCGGGCACGCCTCTAATGCAGAGATTTCTCCGACAGGAGCGCATCTCCAAATCCTCGTTATTGTTCTTAATGAGTTCCTGAACTTGTCCATTTGGAGTAGCTTATGGTGGTCCTCAGTCAAGGTGTCCTCAACATCGGATACTCTCGCCTCCACATGGGCCAGCTGCGAGTCATGTGAGTCAACCCAGGCTTTGACAGTGACCAGGAGGGCAGAGAGTTGGTCGAGTTGCATAGCAATACCTGATACGGTAGCTTTCACGTCCAACTTGATGGCTTTAAGGTCGCCCTCTCGGGTCGGGCCAGCATCAGTCTGGGTGGCAAGTTCGCCCATATCCAGGGCAGCCCCATCTTGTCGAGTCAGTCTGCGCTGGTCAAAAGCCAGTTTGGGATGCTTGAGGTCTGCCTTCTCCATGATCGGGCTGCCGTGTTTGCCTGAGCACACCACCGGCTCCACCGAGGATCAAGGTGTGGAGAGGCAGATTAGGGGGGAGGCGGAGGCCAGTGAGAAATGCTGCAGCTGTAGGCAGTGTAATGGATGGTGCAGCTAGCATGGACCCTGGAACAGAGGCTGAAGCAATAAGGGAGCAGTCCAATGTCTCATGCCAGCGAAGGCAGGGCCCGTGCAGAAGGGCAGCGTCAGACCAAGTACCAAAGCTGCAGCACACTTCTGGACAAGGAGGCAGTGAGGTGCTATGCAACGCAAGGGGAGGTGGAGGTCGACATGGCAGTAGAGGGCTCAGGCAATATGTTGGGTGGTGAAGCTGGGCTGGGCCGTAGGCAGGAAGGTGAGGCAAGAGAGAAGCAATCCTGTGTCACGGGCCGGTGAGAACAGAGCCCACCCAGAGGGCCAGCACCGATCCGGCCACCAGAGCAATGGGTGTGCCAATTAATAGTGAAGTAATGAATTGCGGTTGGTGGGCACCCCCAATGTGAAGAGGCCTGCAGGAGATGCAGGGATGCAGTCACGGACCCCCAAGATGGTGAAATGCAGCAGGAGGCAGGCTACTGAGGCAGCAGACCTGGCAGATGGGTACCGGAGTTGGGTTAGAGCCGCTGTGGTAGTCCTGGCAAGGAAGACGGCAATCACAGGTTGGGTCCTCTACCGTGAGTGGGAGGGCAGGTGCTTGACTCCTAGCTGGTAAGGCTAGATGGCAGGGCCGCAGTGGGAGGCCCACAATCGTAGGAGCGGAAGGCAGTGGGGAAATGTGGGGAAGGAGCCACCCACGTTGAATGGCCCAAGACAAAGCAGAGGAAGGGGATGGGGCTACCAGAGCGCCTGATGGCACTCAGCAGCGGAAAGTTTAGCCCGGGTCCCGCAGTGCGGCCCGCGAGCTCCCAACCCCGCCGCAAACTGCCCTGCCAGCAGCCTGACCTTGCCGGGCCAAACAGTCTGCTGGGCGTCAGGAAACCAGCAACGGGGCACCTCAGTCTCAGTGAAGCATCACAGACAGTCCCACAGCTCCGCAGCAGCCCGGCGCAGCCTGACGCAGCTGCTGGCTGCATGCCACCAGGTAGGCTCAACAGCCACGCACGGGTCTGGAGGCGCCTAGCAGAACTCGATGTGCTGGTGATTGCGAGTGCCTGCTAACCCTGGGCGTAGTTCGCGAAGTAGCACTTCGCGAAGCTACGCAAAGTGAAGTTCGCACTACGCGAGCTACGCGTAGCACTTCGCGAACTGCGTAATACCTTGTTCGCACTGTGCCAGATGTCGTTTTCAATAATTGCACAGTGCGGACAAGCAACTGGCACTGTGCAATCATTGAAAATGGCATCTTGCACAGTGCGAGCTGTAGTTTTCTGCTGCTCGAGTAGATTTTTACTCGAGCTTCACCTTTCTCAACGCGAACTGGTAGTTTCTCATCGCGAGCGGTCGCGAGCATACGCGGCCACTCGCAATGAGAAACCTGACCTCCTCGCGTTGGGAATCTCGCCGGGAGGTTTATTTTCCATGCTCGCGATTGCCAACTTGAAGTTGCTAATCGCGAACAAGGAAAAAGTCTCACCGGGATGTCATTTTGCTTGCTCGCGGCCGCCAACTTGACGTTGAGGACCGCGAGCAAGCAAAAAATGACCGCAGCACTATGCAACACTACGCTACGCGCGTTCGCACTGTGCTACGTGCAGTTCGCGTAGTGCGAAGTAGCGCGAACTTCGCAAACTACGCGAGCGTAGCGTAGTGCTTTGCCCAGGCTTAGTGCCTGCAAGGGGGTCTATCGGCACCAAATGATGCAGGGAGTTAGGATAGCAGGGAATGGAGGGTTAGCTCCACAGGAGTCAGCAGGACGTTTTTGGATGAAAGGCTTGGCCGGCAGAGCCCACTCAAAGTATGGCCATCTTGCAGCTGGCTAAGCCACGCCCCCCTCATTTAACAAAATTAATGTTGACAATGTGTCAGTTCAAGTGGCAGCTTTACCCTTCAAACATGCACAAACATTATCTGAATATAGTGCTAAAGTGTTTACACCTAATCCATGCATGTTTCAACTGCGAGGCATTGTGTACCCACTGTCGTTCAAAGTCACATTCCCTTCAATTTCAGAATTGTCCAGCTAAAGATAAAGAGTGCTTTAAATATAAGAAAATTGGGTATTTTTGAAGTTATGCATCAGAGTACTCACAAAATGATATCTAGTATGTCAGAAAATACTATGGAAGAGATTGAGGAAAATGAAGTAGTTTTGGAGAATACCATGCTTTTTGTGAGGGAGGTAGGCATGAGTACAAATGTGCATTGTCAAGTAGTGTGTACCTCCAAGGAAGCAAATGATGTTAAGAACAAACCACATGGGCTCCTGTTAGGTATAATCACTATTGATAGGAAAGATTTAGAGGTAAAGCAGATTATGGATCCCCATATACTATTATATCCGATTCTTTCTTCTATAACAATTGGGAGAACAAAATGTTAGAGCCCAATGACATACAGGAGTACGGTTTTGGAAGGAGGGAGGTAAAGGTTTTGGGACATTTTATAGCTGAGATATAATTTAAACACAAAATAATTATTGGTAAAGTGTATGTTTCTGTGGATGGGCTACAGGTACTGGGTTGAAGACATCAAGGGAAATGTTATATTACATTACATCCCAATGGAAAGGTACAAGTGTGGTCGGCAGAAGAGTTGTTGATGGTGCAGAGTGTTGATGAGGTGGACAGTAAAGATGTAGAGAGTATTCTTAATAAACACAAGGAAGTGCTTCTGAAAGAATTGGGAAATATAGAAGGTTTTCCCCATAAAATCCAGTTTAAGAAGAATGGCACACCCACCAAGCATATGTTGAGGAATGTACCATTATCAATGAGACATGAATTGTCAGAAATGATCAAGAAGTTATGTGATGAAGGCGTAATTGAACCTGTAGCATCGTCAAAATGGGTTTAACCAATTGTTTTGGTAATGGGGCACTCAAAATGTGCATTGACATGAGCTCAGTTAATAAAAAGTTTTTAGTTGTCATCCCTTACCTAATTTACAGGAACTATAGATTTAAAAGTAGGGTACCATCAAAGCTGAGAACTGACAGAGGATTCTGGATATATTACCACATTTGTAACTGCTGAATGCACATTCAAATGTGTTAGTATGCCGTTTGGACTGTCATCTGTCGCATCGGTGTTTCAGAAGCTAAAAAAAGTCTCTTTAGGGACACTGATGGGGTAGTGGAGTTCCGGGACCTTATGTTGAATATTCTTATACAGTGCACAAAAACCATGAGACTGTTAGTAAAGTGTTTTTGATACAGGAGGAAAAAGGCATGACAATTCAATAGGACAAATGTAAGTTTTTTTAATCAGAAGTATTTGGGTCATCAAATTAAAGAGACCGGTATGTCGCCCAAGAAAGATCTGCTTGGTTTCACTTTGAATATGAGTGAATCACAAGACAAGTACCAAATCAAGTCATTTTTGGGGCTTTGTGAGCATTATGCTAGGTTTGTGTGTAAAATTTCAGATATAGTGTTTCTTTTGAGATTGTTTTTACAGAAAGGGATCTAATTTGAATGGACTCATGAACATTCCCAGGACATCAGATCTATCAAATATGCTACAGTGGAGTGCAAACCTCTTTCACTATTTTCTCAATCCGCTGACAACATAGGTACTGTTGATGTAAGCACCACCGGTCTAGGCACAGTTTTGAGCCAAGTCAAGGGAAGGGTTGAACACACTATTGCTTTTGCTTGCAGGCCCGTTCCTTAACTGATATAGATATCACACTACAGAACGTGAGGCGTTAGGATGTGCTTGGGCAGTGGGACATTTTGGGACATATTTTTGGGGTAAACCTTTTAAATCGAAGACAGGCCATAAAACCCTGATATCTTTGTTGTCTAAGAAGGGAGTTTGAAACACATCGTCCAGGTTAGTGAGGGTATTGGCAAAGTAATATGAGTATTACTTTATTGTAGCATACCAGGAGTGCAGAATGTGAGAGCGGACTGCTTGTCAAGGCTAACAAGTGAGCTGCAATTTGTTAAGAGTGTATTTTCTCAAGAAGAATGTGTTGCATCAACCATTGAAGATGTAATACTTTCAGTGACACAAGTGGTATCTATGGAAGAATGGTTAACATTGAGTTCAGAAGATGAAACATTGAGAATCCTGAGAGAATATCTTGCTAATTGAAGTCCATTGTAGATATGGTTATCTATAGAATTTAGTGTATATTTGAAGGTTAGAGATGAGCTTTTCTTTAACAATGAAAGGTGAGTCGGTTGTTCCACCAGTTGGCATAAAGATTAAACTGATTTGTATTGCTTACCTGAGACACATAGGTCAAGCAGGAACCAGTAAAATGTCAAATATTTGTGGCCTTATATTGACAATGACAATTTTTAACTATGAAAAGCATTGTTTGTTGTTTAAAGATTCAGACAAAGTTCTTGAAATGTAATTATCTAATTTAGTAAGATCGTTGGCACCTGAGAAGCCATGGGGAAAGCTGGCTATTGATGTGTTTGATCCACATGAGGGGATTGCTATTGGGAAGGAGTATATTTTAGTCATGATAGAATACTTCTCCAAGTAGGTGAAGGTGAAATGGGTCTCTCAAGATGATTCTGGTGTGATAATTGAATTTTTGCAACAAATTTTTAAAAAAGAACATTTTCCAGAGAGCATTGTATCCGGCAACTGTACAAAGTTTACTTCAAATGTGTTTACCAAGTTTCTTAAAAATGGCATTATATGTAACATCTCTTTTCTTTCCAATACTTATAGACGTGGTTGGCCAGGTACTGATTCAGTTTGAGTAAATAAGATTGTTGGTTGTGATCAGATTCTTCTGAATTTGTTGTGGATTTTGTGAAAATTAGGAAAGTGAGGGATGTGACCTGCCAGGAACTATGGAAGTAAGAAGATCTCTTCAAGAAGTGTGGGTGTCCGTTAGGAGGTGGAGCTTCATAATGTTTCCATTGTCTGTAATTGTATAGTGCCCTAGGACTTCTATATACCTAATAGTGTGCATAGTGATTATAACAATAGATTTCTTTGTAATTATCAAATGTAAGTAGGGATCTTCATTGTACTACAAAGTGGCTTATGACTGTAATTCAGACATAATTCACTTTACTGTGTCTGTATCCCAGTCATCTAAAATATATCCAGGAATAAAAACATTGTTCATTGAAGCTTTTCAAATGTAATGCAATTACAATGTCTCTGTAGGTCTCATTATCGGATAAGGAACATTTTTCCCAGCTATGTCCTTGGGCACAGGAAAAGCTGTGATATTTGCAGCAAAGTCACTTCTTTGAGCTCTGTGATTTGGAAGGTGCAGCAGTAGTTCATGAACCACAGGTTGAGTGATTGTTTTTTCAAGGATGTAATGTCCATTAAGTAGCAGTATCAGAGTTATCATTGTTGCTAGCCATGAGTGAAAACACTCCTAGAGTTTTCCAGATATAGAGCCAAGGTGTAATTAAGTATGTGACATGAAACCAATGGTAAGTGCAAAGTAATTTATATGAGAGTGATGAAAATTCCTCTGTGCAAAGTTGACAGTCATTCTTTTAAATAGTAGTTTCTTGAAAATGCATCATTTTAATTGATGTGGGCTCTGGGTGTTCTTCATTATAAATCATGCAGTCAATTATTTGCAAGAGTAGTGATGGCAGTATCATATTCATAGATGAAGTGGATTGCTCTGTGTAGTATTTGTAGAGTAGTAGGATATGCTTCACACTTTTTGCTGGTGTTTCACTGTTTTTCGACTTTACTCTGGCTGCTATTCAGGGCCCCAGCCTAGCTACTTCCTCTCTAAATTGATTCCATGTACTTTAGGTACACTCCAGATTGGATCCTGGGGTACCCTTGTGAGTCCCTAGTATATGGTATACCATGTACCCAGGTCATAGGTACACCAGAGGCCTACCAGGAGCTGACGCATGTATTATGCCACCCCTGGGAAGCCCTCCAAAATGACACCACAGGTCTGCTACTGCAGCCTGGGTAAGGTGGTGCATGCACCCCTTACTGAGGTATAGGTTCACTATACCTCACCTATCACTGCACATAGAAACCTATCAGCCACCCCTATGGCAGGCCTTATCAATCCTGAAGGCAGGGTGCTTAATTATATGTGAGAGGGTGCCCAGGCATGAACTGAGGCCCTCTGCAGCCTTCGGAATCTATCCTCTGGGGTTGTCAGTTGTGCAGCCTGACTATATACTCTTAAGTGCATTATAACCAAACGGTAAATGCTAACTTTGGACTGGCTGCACGGAAACATGTTGTGTTTGGTGTCAAACACCTTGGAATCATACCCCCACAGCAGTAACTAGCGGAGAGACATGACAGCAACAGTATACCCGGTACCAACTTAAAAGAGCCCTGGCATCACAAAATGGATGCTGCAGCCACAGACACGGGTCTGTTCTCCTGTTGCTGACCGAATCTCCAGCAGGGGAGGCCTGGACAATAGGTTTCCTGTCACAGGGAGGTGTAACCACCTCCCAGACAGACTGATGTGTAATGAGTCCTACATTGGGGGCACATTCGGTGTTCCTGTGAATAGTCCAGCTCAAACCGGTTCAGGGGCTACCAGCCCCTGCTCTGGCGCGAAACTGGAAAAGGGAAACGGGTGTAGCCACCCCTCTTTTCAAAGCCTCCCATAGGTGGGTCCCCTGAGTTAATCTAACCCCTTTCTTAGGTATAAGTAAGGAACCCCTGGCAACAGGGCTTTAGATATCCCTGGACAAAACTCCGCAACTGAATCTTGGAACTTCAACGCTCTACTCAAGACTAGAGGACTGAAGAAATCTCCCTTGGGGTCAAGGAGTGACTCCCCTGCTTGGCAGGCCCCAACAAAGCATTTTGGTCCTAGCTCATCTCTAAGTGTCTCCAATCTTTAAAAATCTAACCGCGACTTTCCCCATAGAAGCTAACGGGAGATTGCGGCTGCGTTCTCACACTGCACACTGCCCCCGTGGGTCCCCTGTGTCACTACCTTGGGTGGTTCCTTGGGGTCCCAGCAATTCTACAGGCTCTAGGACTTGTGTCTAGTTAAGTTGTGGTTCTTATACCACTATTGTATTATATGGTTTGGCTCGCCCCTAGGGCCTAACGTATATTTGTGCCATTTTACTGTAATATTTGAAGTGTAACTTATGTGTTTGGACCTCTAGCCTCATAAAGAGACTAGCAGGGTGTGTTTAGTAATAAATACATATATTTTATATACATACCTGGTGTGGTTGTCTTTCATTTAGCCATTCAAGAGATTATGGACTGGTAAAACAAGCTGCTTTACATTCCTTGAAGACTTAGCCTGAAGGCAGCTCTCCATAGCTACCACTAGGATAGCTTTCAATAAAGTTTGTCTTTAACGTATCATCAATAAGGGATTCTTTCGACTGGCGCAAGGTGCACACTATAACTAGTGGACAGCATATCCCAGGCCAACTTCTCACATGAAGTGCACAAAGAGGCAAGGGTATTGTTGAAAGAAGCAACAGAGGTGTAGAAAGAAGCAGGAAAAGTGCAGAAAGAGTCGGATGAGGAGCAAAAATAGGCAGGAACGGTACAGAAAGAGGGAAAACGAGTGCAGAAAGAGACTACAGGGAGACAGAAAGTTGCAAAAGAGGTGCAGAAAGAGGCAATAGACATGCAGGAAGAAGGAAGAGAGGTGCAGAAAAAAGCAAGAAAAGTGCAGAAAGAGTCAGAAGAGGTACATAAAGAAACAACAGGGGTGCAGAGGGAAGCAAGACAGATGCAGAAAGAAGCATGAAAAGTGCAGAATGAAGCAAATGGAGTGCAGAAACAGGCAAGAGAAGTGTTGAAAGGAGCAAGTGATGGGCAGAAAGAGCCAACAGAGGTGCAAAAAGAGGCAATAGAGATGGAGAAACTGGCAAAAGAATTGCTGAAAGAAGCAACAGAGGTGTAGAAAGCAGCAAGAAATGTACAAAAAGAGGAAAGTGAGATGCAAAAACAGGCAGTAAGGGTACAGAAAGAGGGAAGACGAGTGCTAAAAGAGACAACAGGGGAGCACAAAGAAGCAAATGAGGTGCAGAAAGAGGCAATAGGCGTGCAGAAAGGGGTACGGGAGTTGCAGTAAAAGGCAAGAAAAGTGCAGAAAGATACAAAGGAGGTACATAAAGAGACAACAGGAGTGCAGAAAGAAGAAAGAATGGTGCAGAAAGAAGTTTGTAAAGTGCAAAATGAAGTAACAGGGGTGCAGAAAGAGGCAAGATAAGTGCAGAAACAGGCAATAGAAGTGCACATAGAGGCAAGAGAATTGCTGAAAGAAGCAACAGAGGTGTAGAAAGAAGCAAGAAAAGTGCAGAAAATGGCATGTGAGATTTAAAAACAGGCAGGAAATGTACAGAAAGAGGGAAGACGAGTACAGATAGAGACAACCGGGGTGCAGAAAGAAGCAGATGAGGTACAGAAAGAGGCAATAGACGTGCAGAAAGAGAGAAGAGGGGTGCAGAAAAAACCAAGAAAGTGCAGAAAGAGGCAAAAGAGCACATAAAGAGACAACAGGGGTGAAGAAAGAAGCATGGAAAGTGCAGAATGAAGCAACAGGGGTGCAGAAAGATGCAAGAGAAGGGCAGAAAGAGACAGCAGGGGCACATAAAGAAGCAAATGAGGTGCAGAAAGATGTAACAGATGTGCAGAAAAAGGCAAGCACAGTGCAGAAAGAGGCAAAAGAGGTACATAAAGAGACAACAGGGGTGCAAAAAGAAGCAAACCAGTTGTAGATAGAAGCATGGAAAGTGCAGAATTAAGCAACAGGGGTGCAGAAAGAGGCAAGAGTAGTGCACAAACAGGCAAGGGAAGTGCACAAGGAGGCAAGAGAATTGCTAAGAGAAGCAACAGAGGCCTAGAAAGAAGCAAGAAAAGTGCAGAAAGAGTCAAGCGAGGAGCAAAAACATCCAGGAATGGTACAGAGGGAAGATGAGTGCAGAAAGAGACAACAGGGGATACAGAAAGAAGCAAAAGAGGTGCAGAAATAGGCAACAGACCTGCAGAAAGAGGGAAGAGAGGTGCAAGAAAAGGCAAGAAAAGTACAGAAGGAGGCAGAAGAGGTACATAAAGAGACAACAGGGGTGCAGAAAGAAGCAAGACAGGTGCAGAAAGAAGCATGAAAAGTGCAGAATGAAGCAACAGGGGTGCAGAAAGCGGCAAGAGAAGTTTAGAAAGAAGCAAGTGAGGTGCAGAAAGAGCCAACAGACGTGCAAAATGAGGCAAGAGAGGTGCAAAAACAGGCAAGAGAATCGCTGAAAGAAGCAACAGAGGTGTAGAAAGAAGCAAGAAAAGTACAGAAAGAGGCAACTGAGATGCAAAAACAGGCAGGAAAGGTACAGAAAGCTGGAAGACGAGCGCAGAAAGAGACAATCGGGGGGAAGAAAGAAGCACATGAGGTGCAGAAAAAGACAAGATACATGCAGAAAGAGGGAAGCGAGTTGCCGAAAAATGCAAGAAAAGTGCAGAAAGAGGCAAATGAGGTACATAAAGAGAAAACAGGGGTGCACAAAGAAGCAAGACAGGTGCAGAAAGAAGCATGGAAAGTGCAGAATGAAGCAATAGGTGTGTAGAAAGAGGGAGGAGAGGTGCAGAAAAAGGCAAGAAAACTGCAGAAAGAGGCAAAAGAGGTACACAAAGAAACAACAGGGGTGCAGAAAGAAGCAAGACAGGTGCAGAAAGAAGCATGGAAAGTGCAGAATGAAGCAACAGGGGTGCAGAAAGAGGCAAGAGAAGTAAAGAAACAGGTAAGACAAGTGCACAAAGAGGCAAGAGAATTGCTGAAAGAAGCAACAGAGGTGTAGAAAGAAGCAAGAAAAGTTCAGAAAGAAGCAAGTGAGATGCAACAACAGGCAGGAAAGGTACAGGAAGATGGAAGACTAGTGCAGGAAGAGACAACAGGGGTGCAGAAAGAAGCAAATGAGGTGCAGAAATAGGCCACAGGTGTACAGAAAGAAGGAAGAGAGGTGCAGAAAGTACATGAGAGTTGCAAAATGAGGTCAAGAGAAGGGCAGAATTAGAAGGAAACATGCAGAAAGAAGCAACAGAAATGCGGAAAGAGGCAAGAGAGGCCTTCTCGCTGTAACACTTGTCGCTGCATTATTGGTAACGTTTGACCTGTTTCAGCTAGAAGTAAGGCTTTTTTTGTTCAAATCTGCAGATTAAGGTGGAGATGATGAATTATGTGGCTAATGCAAAAAATGTATAATTGTGTGAAAGTCGGTGCAGCCAAACAGTCACATAATTCCAGTAGCCCTGCTCATACCTCTGACTAGGTCCAGAAGTGCTCCTCAGTGATTCCATATTTTTTGTGTCTCACTGAGTTCAAGACTAAACATGAGGTTACCACTTCACAACACAGACTACCATACCACATACTTACTCTCCATAACATATAATCCCACTCTACATAATTCCTACACACTAAATACCACATATGTTCTATCCACATAATTTCACTGCACAACATACCACATAATTCCACTACACATAAACGTACATCCACTCCACTCCAAAAAACTTTAGTAAAAACATTTATAACACTTTAGCATTGGTTTGCTCCGAATATACTCTCATGCAAGTGCCCAAAGTCAATCTCCTTTGATAGTTGATTCAGCTTTCATATTTTAGACTTTGTAAACAATAAGGTCATAATAATGTTATATTTCTTTTCAGATGGGAGATATCAATAATACTTATGGGGCAGAATTTGTTCTTGTGGGGTTCTCTGATCTTCCCAATATGCGAGTTCCCATCTTTGTTGGATTCCTGCTTTTTTATCCCACTGTGCGGGACTTACTGAAGGTAATAAGAGGGGTAGTTGGCCCCCAAGGACATCCTTGTTGGCCAACTACCCCTCCTATTACCTCCAGTAATAGCAGCATTGCTAAGTTCGAAGAGCAGGCCATGCCCCCTTTGCCTCCCACTCGACAAACGCGCTCCCTGGCGCGCTCTTGGATGGGGACTGAAGTCTCCTTCACTGTTGGGGGTCCTTTAGTGGCCAACCAGCCTACCTCTTACCTCCAGAAAGCTCCAAACTGTGGGATTGCTGAGAGGTAGACAAAGGCCAAGCCCCCTTTCTCCACCACTCTGCAAACGTGCCCCCTGGTGCGTTGTTATTTGGGGAATTTATTACCCATGAATACTGAGGGTCCCTGGGGGCTAAATAGCCCACCAGGAACCTCCAATCTGCGCCACAGAGCTGGATTGCAGAGAGGTGGTCCGAGGCCATGCCCCCTTTTTACACCACTCTGCAAACGCACCTCTTGGCGCCCTGCTGCTCGGGGGATGAATTTCACTTATGTCCTGAGGTCCTTAGGACACAAAAGAACCTCTTTGCCCCACCACCATTGCGCCAAGCGGTGTGTTTGCAGAGTGGTGTGAAAAGGGGTGTGGCCTCAGACCACCTCTCTGCAACACAGCTCTGTGGCTCTTACTGGAAGTACCTGGTGGGCTAGTTGGCCTCCAGTGACCCTTAGGATTGAAAGGGACTTAATCCTCCAATTTACATACACCCCAGGGGCTGATGTTCAATTTATTGCACAAACAAGTACAACCCTTGAAATATGTGAATGAGTAGAAAACAGACTAAACAGCATAAATTACAGGCATAGTGTTCTCATCTGATTAAAGGCGTACCTTCATCTAAACAACAGAGATTGTACTTTATTGCATTGTATTTCTCACAGATATTTCTCTCTGGTGGACTGTGTGCTGAATCTATACTTCAAATGTAAATCAGTTACATTGGATCCACAGAGCGACATATGTTGTGAAGATAGCAATCAAAAATAGTGAGAGAGGGGTGAAGATTTCACAGCAGACAAGACATATACAGGGAACAAGAACATATCAGGATAACACCCAAAAGTACCCAGCATAGACCCTACCAGAAGCATTAAGGACACACAGCTATATCCTATGTTTCACTTCCCATCTATGAAATATAGAAGAGATGCAACACATTCAGTTAAGCACCTGGTAGGTCCAATACATAAGATCCAAATTGATGATCATCTGTTTCTTTTTATAGGTACACTACATGATGGTGCCATCCTTTCCATTGCAGCACAGACATATGGATGAGATGTGGAAGGTACAAGCCTGTGCTCTGAAAACCATGGTGGACAGGGCTGGAGAGACCCTGGAAAGACTGCATGTTATCCCTCCTTTTAGGAAGATGAGTATATGTGAACTTCAATGGAGGGAGCAACAATGACTGCAGCACTTCTCCTGTATGAGTGTAGGTGAACACAACAATGCTACGACTGTGAGGCTAGAAAATTAGACTGTGGCAGACTGAATATTCTTATGGAGGTAACTGTCCATTTTGTTAATTGGTGAAATTGTCTTCTTGTGTGGGTATTGGCATGTTAACAAAACATTAATCACGGAACCCTTATGTCCATTTATGACTTTATATGACAAAACCCTCTGTGCCTTCAAAGAAAAAGGCATTGTGGCTTTTACACCAGGAGGCACATTTACGACATTGTGACACAGTGCAGCACAGCAAGTGCCTACCACCAACTAAGGGTGCCCAAGTTGCATGCAGGATTACTTTAGAAAGCAAATGCATACCTTCCTGCACAAAGACAATCCTGAGAGGAATCTTCCTCTATCTATGTGTGCTGCAGAATGTAACAAGTAGAAATAAAGCTGTTTCTCCTCATTACACCTCTCCTGCTAAGACATATCAGTTTGGCACATTTCAAGATTTACCTGTTCTGGTAAATATATGAATGCATCAAAAACCCATGGGAGTTGTGTGGGAACACTTCTCTAGTGAAGAGTAAGGCAATGCAGGGATTTGGGCTGTGTTGCGTTACTAAAGATGTATGATGCCACCCAGTGCCACCCAGTGCTTCATAAGATGGTCTTGCTTTTATTTATAAATCTAATTTCTGAGTTAAGTCACTCCTGCACCACGTTGGGTGGTACAAGATTGATGCAACGCGACTCATAAATAAGCCTTGTAAGTAACTCTTTCAGCCTGTCTAATCTGATCAATTTTGTTTTTGTCATGAGTCCTGACTTAGAGTTTGATGCAACTAAAACTCCTCCATATTTGAGGTTGGTAGGATGCTGAATAGATAGAAGAATTGTCTCAACTTCATTTCTTTGGCTACTCTTAAAATAATTAACAAATTACTATTCAATGAAGAAATGATCTGTGACTTTACATTTATAACACTTTAGCATTGGTTTGCTCAGAATATACTCTCATGCAAGTGCCCAAAGTCAATCTCCTTTGATAGTTGATTCAGCTTTCATATTTTAGACTTTGTAAACTATAATGTCATAATAATGTTATATTTCTTTTCAGATGCGAGATATCAATAATACTTATGGGCCAGAATTTGTTCTTGTGGGGTTCTCTGATCTTCCCAACTTGCGAGTTCCCATCTTTGTTGGATTCCTGCTTTTGTATCTAATAACAGTTTCAGGTAACCTTACTGTCATATCTGTCATTTACTCAGACTCAAATCTCCACACTCCCATGTATTTCTTCCTTACAAACCTGTCTTTTGTAGACATCTCCTACACTTCTGTCATGTTTCCAAAAATGCTGGCCAGTGTCTTTCTTTCAAAAACATACATTACTCTTAAGGAATGCCTGCTGCAGGTGTATTTTTTTGCGGCCATGACTTCAACGGAATTCCTTCTGCTGACCATAATGTCTTTTGATCGTTATGTAGCCATCTGTAATCCATTGCAGTACACACTGATCATGAATAAGTCTGTGTGTCTGCAAATGGCCACCGGAGCATGGATTTTAGGCTTCCTGGAGCCAATATTTCACACTGTTCTTATATCCACATTCTCCTTCTGTAAGACTCATGAAATTAATCACTTCTTCTGTGACTTCATCGCCCTGCTGAAACTCTCTTGCACCAGTATTCGTACCATTGAAAGAATGAATTTCATCTTCTCTGTGGTTTTGATAATATTCTCATGGATTTTAATCATCACTTCTTACATCAAAATCCTCTCAGCCATTCTGAAAATCCAGACCACTACACAGAGACAAAAGGCCTTCTCTACCTGTGCCTCTCACCTCACAGTGGTTATTTTATTTTATGGAGCCATCATGTTTGTCTATGTAAGGCCAGTCTCTATGTATTCAGTGAGTGAGAGCAAAATGTTCTTCTTGGTTTACACTGGAGTGGTCCCTTTGTGTAACCCCATAATATATACTTTAAAAAACAAAGAGTTCAAAGATGCCTTGAAAAGAAGAACAGGTAGAAGATTACAGAATAAGGAATACCCCTGATGATCAATTAAAATGTAATATATTTATTATAGTTATATTTATAATGAATTTAGTTTTATACTCAAAGCAATGTGATCAATACTAGGTTTTATGGGTCATAAAGGTATTTCCTAGCCTAACAAGCCAATGCAGGCATGCACACAGACACTTTGTAAGGCATTGTATAATATGAGGCAATCTGTTAGTCAAGGAGTCTAACGACATGCTCCGCCTCTTCTGTTGTAAATATCTCCCTATCTTTCTAGAGTATATCCTGATCTGTTTGGATAGCTAAGCACTTTAAACCCTTTCTGGATAGCCATGCACTATATAAATCCAATAAACGTAACATAACATAACTTTATGAATTAGTCGTGAATATCTGAGTGGATGGTGCCATGGCCAGGGCCTGAATAGTTTATAGTGTATTATGAGGACAGTAATTAAATATATAAAATATGCATACAAGGGCATTTTTTCTGTTCCAAAAATCACTACACATAGTACTGTGTGTGTGTGCAAGTTCAAATGTTCCCATCCTGAACATAATAGACCTGTTTACAAACTGTACGTTATAGTATGTTCTTTAATACTACGATATGTACTACAAAACATAGTACAAAGTGCAACTTTTGCCTATACTTCTATGTATGTAGTTCTCTGCCCCATTTGCGGAGTCTCCACATATGTAAGTATAGATTTTAATCACAAATGTGGGAGGGACACAGGGGAGTGGGTCAGAACAGGGTAAGACTTATTACTATATGGATGGGATAAGGGAGAAGTAGGAGGAGTTAAGGGGGGCCAGGATGGAGTTTACGGAGAGAAGTCACCTACCTAAACAGGAGTAATTCTCTTAAATTACTCTGGGGTAGAGACAAGTAACTCAACAGTCATATTCATTTCATCACAATTTGTGAGTGAATACTGAAAGTAGTAAACTTCAAAATTTAAACGTATTCAAAAGTGAATCAGGCCCTGTAGAGAGATGAACATTTTTTACTTAAATCTGCAAATAAGTTTAGTAGGACAAGGAGTAGTCGCCTTCTGGAAACTAGTCACGAAAGTAGCTGCAACAGTTATTAATAAAAATAGAGTTTTAAAAAGGAGAATCAGGCTCATGCAAAATTGAAAATGTTTGCTGAAAGCAGGGAATGTACATTTCTTTAATTAGGAGCAGTTGTGGGTTGGATCTGAGGGTGCTATTACAGTCTGCCTCAGAAGAGAAGCAGAACTGGGAGTAGAGTAAGATAGGAAATTGCTGAGTGAGGTGACCAACACTTCAGAAATGATACTATGGGATATGATGAGAAACATCAGGGAGCAGGGGTGCAGAAGGATATATAAAAGGGCGCTCTGGGCATCAAACATGGAAATTTTTACTTTCAAGAAGTGTACTGATTTTAAAGTAGAACAGTCCCTTGAAGTATGCAGTTGAAGGATATAACTCATCCAGTGAGCAGACTCTGAGATCAAAACTTTCCTCGGAAGATGAAAGCCATCAATATTAGACAACTGAGATACATAGCAAAGCCTTCCAGTCATGCACAAGGGGATGACACAAAGCACACTCTATGTATATTTGATGTATTTGAAGCATTAGTACTGTCCAGTATACAACTAAAGCTGTATGTATTCAAGATCTATAAAAAAAGTTGACAGATTAAGTTGGGCAATCTGTTGTTGTTCCTATCTCAGGGAAAAGAAGAGGTGATAAAAGCCACTGATAAGGTCATACAGTTAAATAATCATCACATTCTGAGACTGTATGACCCAAAAATACCAATTTGATAAACAGAGGTTATGAAAGCAATTTGAGTATCAAAAATATAACAATAGATGCTTAGTGGTTTACGTTTTTGAAACTACCAAAAGGAATGACCCAGAATGAGTCGGGCTCTTGTTTGTGTGACTAGTCTGGCTACAGACCAGAAGCATCAAATATATAATTTTAAATAAAAAAGTATGAGACAATGTTATGTAAAGTAAACGTTCTGTTCTCAAACAATAATTAATGAAACTAGGATTGAGATGTGTGCTAAGGTCCTCCTGCCCTAATGACTGAGGGCCCGAATGGTCTACCCCTTAGCTCGATGAAGGTGGAGTCAACATTTTGTATTGAATACAGGCTGTTGCAATTGGGTTATGACTTTTCAATATGCCTGTTTTTTTTGGATCACCTGGTTTTAGCCTTTTTACTGTGAGTGAGTCTCACTACATGTGTCTCACCCACAGTAAGCACATGGCAAATGGGCTATGTGTGTTTTAAGCCAGTTTCCGCCTTTTAAGATAAAGACTCTGTGACCCAGCTAGTGTAAGGAACACTTGGTTGTTACATGTGAAGATATATGTACACACGTGTGCACACATGTGAGGACTGCCTGAGGCAGACTTCTGCTGTGCGCAGCCCATTAACTGTGCACAGGTAGTCTGGTGCAGGGGGGACTCGCCAGGATAAGTTATTACCTGAGGTAGGCCTGATACTATTAGGGTACACTCATAGGGAAAGTCAGTGTGGTATACTGTCTTATCTCCACTGACATTTTATTACACACGTAGCCAGGAAACTGCTCAATAATGCAGTTTCACTTTCCTTTGGCCTACACAGTACAGTGACATATCGAAATGGGGTAGAACATGGGCAAGAAAACTAAATATTAGTGTTCCAATAGACTATCTGTACAAATTATGGGGCATTCAGGATTGTCATATTTCTCTTGCTCAGCTCAAAATCAGAGCCCAGGCCTTTTATCCTCCTGCTGTGCCAAGATAATTAAATTTCTCTGCAGCAGCAGGAATATATCCCCACACAAATGGAGAAAATAATAATGGTTCAATCAGCTCCTGGGAAGGAGGAAAAGGTGGGGATAAAAAGGTTCATTTGGTAATTACTTGTCACATTGCAACAGGGTTAGGGGTAGCCCGGGACCACTGAAAAAAGAGGGAGCCCAGACAACTGGAGCCAACACAGGACAGGACTCCTCTTAGAACTTTTGATGGGAAAGGTCCGGACAGTGATGTCAGTGAGGAGCTGAGCTGAGACTGGGCTTCTGCACCTAAGATGAGAGAAGGCCCAGAGGAGAAAGAGGTAAAAGGCTATGTCAGGGAGCCAGTGAAACTAGTTCACTGCAAAGATTCTTACCTTGGAGGCCAGAAGGCCTAAGGGATAGGCTCCAGGTAGCTAGGGCTTACCACAGGGGCAAAATAAGTCCTTGATAGAATAAAAATGGCCCACCAAGAAATTGCTGAACAAACTAGTATGATTTTTACTTATTACCCCTAGCGCAGTCATGGTGCGAGTGATTCTATTGAGTGAAATAGAGGACTCTGGAAAATGCAGATATATTCTCTACTAATAGAAAAGTAAAGTTAAATCAGTCTATGCAGTTCTTGACTGTTTAGAATTTTATTTCATTAGGCATGTGGGGGTATATATCTTTATGTAATAAGCAACTCTGTTGGCTGTCATTGGCATCAACTGGAAGATCTTGCAGTAAAAAACTGAAAAACGGGATTACCACTGACTTTTACATGTTGTTGAACTAAAATGCAAAAACACAGGGATTTACAGTCATTTATCAGCAACATTGTAAGGTAATTGATTCTTAAAGCAAGTCTCTGTTTTCAGGGGTTAGACTTAAAAACTGTAGATTTTTCACCCCAAAATTAGGTGGAGTGCCTAGTGAATGTAAGCTGTGTACATACAATACAGTGAGACTGTTACAGACCACAATGGTATTTAAAGGAGTTGGGGGTATATTATCAAGATCCAGCATTAAAATTATCGCTGCTTTAGCGGCAGAAAACGGCTGCGAAAGCGGCGCTAATGGGCTTGATAATATGTCGGTGAGAATTCCAATAGAAGCCCATATTGACACCAGAACATGGACTTCTATTGGAATTCTCTGCGGCATATTACCAAGCCCATTTTCGCCGCTTTAGCGGCAGTTTTCTGCCGCTAAAGCAGCAATAATTTTAACGCCGGATCTTCATAATATGCCCCTTAGAGTCATAGGCACTGTAAGAAGGTGATGCTGGTGCTGAAACACCCCCAGATTAACCACACTGAATATCAGAAGGTAAATGAACAATAAACATGCCTTTAATTTGTTTTCATCTTATCTGCTATTCTTCAAATATGAGAAAAATGCCATATTGCAGTCTATTATTTTAACATTGAGATTCGGGTGCAGGGAATGTGAAAGGAAAGGCTTTAGGATGTGTGAGACTATATCAGCACTTAGGAAAGCACAAATTAACCACATTTATTTGTAATTCTTAAGTGTGATGGAAACAAATATGTTTAATAGGATGAAAATAAATGGAATATTCACTTCAACCTGATTCCACATGTTATCTTTGCAAGGTATATAGTTTTACTAGTCTACCAGTGCAACGTGGTCGCCATTTCATTGGATCATGTGCTATCTGCAAATGTGCTACCTCACCATGCATTGGAAATATATTTGCAATATTGAGCTCTGTGATAGTTGATAATAATTATAACGTATTGCTTTATATATAGTGCAAATACCCACCATCTTGTTGTTAATTTTCTATTGCGTTTTTTTAAATCCGATATGACAGATAGTACAGGTGGTAGGTAAGAAATCAAATCGAAAGTATAAAAAACATAACTTCACACATTTACAATTTTAATCGGTTAGTACATATTGCATCACTCTGCCCAAAAATACTGCAACTCATGGTCAGTGTTTAATCCTTTTTCTACGGACTGTAAATGCAGTTTCCACATTGCCTCTATCCGTATGAGGCTTAGTTCTCTGCCCCCCAAAAGGGTCTCAAATTACATGATCAATCCCGCAGAATCTAAAGCTTTTGTGTTCTGTCTGTGCTTTTCAATCCAAGGCATGGGTTGCGCTACGGTATAGTGCATCATTATATTTGTCAGCCCTCATCTGTTCACCAACTCTGTCTTTAAGGCACCTGATAGTTTTCCCGACATAAATCCGTTCACTTTTGTGGCCAATGATATACAACACAAATTTGGTGTACAGGTATTATGGAAAATATCAAATGTCCCAACTTCTCCAATGTTAAGTGTCTTTCTTTTATCCATTGCTCATCTGCACATTCCGAAGTGCCCACGTTTGTAAAAACCAAGAGTGTGTATCAACAGCCAATTCTCCTTCTGCTTGCACTCAGGGTAACTGGGACTGAAAATGTTCTTAAGTGTCAGTCCCCTACAAAAAGTTGTGTCCGGTCTATCAAAGATATAACCATTGAGGACCCTATCAGTTGTTTTTGCAGGTACTTTTTAAACTTACACAAGAGTCTGCTGAAGTCTGTCACTAATTGTACCTTTTTAGATCCATCCTATCCCTGTTGTCTCTCAGTTAGTGTATGTGCTTTGCTGGTTCGAGCAATCCACTTCCTGGCAGCACCAACTACCTGGCTGCTGTAACCCCTTTATAGGAACCTCAATTCGATGTCACTGAGTACCCCTTCACACTCCTTGTCATCACTACAGTTGCCCTTACCCCTCGTCATCTTTCCAAATGGGATAATGATAACTTGACATTTTGGATGAGCACTTGATGCGTATAACACTGAGTTACATGAAGTTGGTTTTCTGAAGAGTCTGCTCTTGATTTCGTCATTTTAAATGTACAGTTCAAGGTCAATAAATTTGGATCTTACCGTACTGTATTGATATGTAAACCTAATGTTGTACTTATTATTGTTAAGATAGGAACAGAAGTCATTGAGTCATTCTATGTTGCCTATCCAGACCATGAGACAGTCGTCTATGTAGCGACTCCAAAAATATACAAAGCCATTCCAAGGTGTTGCCTGAGGGCCCCAGGTCAGTTCCCCCTCCAGCCCCCCCAAAATTAAGCAGGTGTTCAAGGGTGCGAATTTGGAACCCATCACAGTCTCTCCCAGTTGTCGATACCACTTGTCCTTTAATAAAACAAATTGATATTCAAGATTAGCTCAGTCCCACCAATAACATCTCTGTGCATTCCCAAAGGCTTGATGAGCTTGTATTCAATATTTGTTGCAAGAATGCAAGTGTATAGAGATATAACATATAAAGTAAGCAACATCATAACTGATTCCCAATGTATATCTCCTAAGAGGTGAAGTATATGTTTTGTGTCCCGCGTGTAAGAAGGCAGCTTCTTTACAAGGGGCTATAAGAACACATCTACATATTCGGATAGCCATGCTATAGGTAAACCAATTCCAGAAATTGTTGGTCTCTCAGGAGGGATGAATAGTTTCTCATGTACCTTATGGAGAGTATAAAAGGAGGGGCACCTAGGTCAACCAATTTGTAGGAACATATATTAATTCCAATTGAATAAGCAGCTGCCATGCCATTTGTTTCAATTTTGGAAAATCTTCGTCATTTATGCAAATGTAGGGTTGCCCAATACCTTCTCATAGCAAGTTCTGTAATTAAGCTGTAATAGTATTTCAGACTCATAGTCACACCTATTCATTGCTACAATATTCCCCCCTTTGTCAGCCTCTTTGAGAATTACCTCTTCATTATCCTGGATGGTTCTAAGGTTCTAAGGGCTATTTTCTCACCAGGGCTAAGGTTGTCATTTACCCTACCCTGCCTTGTGTGTTATTTAGTATATCCAAATCCTCATAGACTTGACCAAAAAGTGTGTCAATATTATTTTCACCCATCGCTTGAGGTATCCATTTTGATATATTCTTTCAGCCACTATCCATAATTGAATCAGTCTGTAGATTCAGATCATCCAGAACCTTCAATACAGTTATAGGATCTTCAGCATCACAGTATCGTATGCATCCTGAATAGATAGTCCACTACAATCATACCTTGATGTATCCATTTAGATGCCTTTATTAGCAGTAGGATTCAGTTCAAAATATTTCCTCAACTTTGAGCATCTAGTGAATTTATACAAATTAATTTTAATTTTGCAAATACCTCTGCTTATCTCATGGTAAAATCCCATAACTTTCCTGAGCAAGGATTCCATGTCAGGGGTAAGGGGAGTATCAGAGAGATTTGTTATTGATACATTCCGGATTGGGCTCTCATTGATTTCTTTTTGTCCGGTGATCTTGTGAGCATCCATCTTCATTGTCCTGTCTGCTCCAACCCTTCTCTTACTCCTTCTACTTCTCTTGTATTTTCCATTATTTTTGTTTGCTCTCGGTTTTCCATTTGTAGTCTCAAAAATTCCCTTCATAACGGATTCTTCTCCATATTCTGAAGTGAAGTGCCCTCACCGCTTGTTCACCATCACTTCTGGAGGGAATGCTAACTGAGGTAGGAGCCATCCTGCTGTTTGTTATCAGCATCTCTTCTAACAAGATTATCATATTTTTGGAGAAGGTGAAAACCACTCCAATAATCCACGTCATCCCTTTTTAGTTTTCTCGCCTTTCTCTGTTTCACATTCTTTTGGTATCTGTTAATTATATTATTCATTCTATCATAATTCTTCTTCCAATAGTTGGATTATACACTGTAGTTTGGACACTTTCCGGGCTGCATTTTCTATTAGTATCCCCATAAGCTTCTTAGAGCCTGAGGTAAGTTCCCGTGCCAAGCTACAGAGTAGGTAATCATTAAGGTCATTGTAGGTGGGGATTATCTGGGATATAAATCCCCTAGAAGCTTTGTGCAGTTTGATATATTGTTTGAGGGTAGTGTCATCCCTCCATTTAGAGGTCTCATTTTTCTTAGGTTTTTCTAGACTAATAAACTTATCTCTAAGTCCCTCTTGGTTCTGATGGATTGTACTATTTGTTATGTTTTGCTATGTTATGTTGCTGAGATTTTTAAAGCGCCCTGCTACCCTGAGGTGTCCTGGCGCTATGCACTACCTGCTAAAGGAGACACTGAAACAGTGGGCTGGATAAATCATCTAGGCGAATAACCAAGTTTTTAATCCCTTCCTAAAGGGAAGAAGATATGTAGAGTTCCTAAGATGAAAAGGAAGGCTGTTCCATGCCTTAATAGCACAATGGTGAAAACTCCTGCCACCCCAGCTGGTTTTATTGTAGCGGGGGAGGATAGCGAGTCTGGATTGCAGGGAGAGCAAGGCTCTCCCCGGCACATACCACTGAATTGAATGTCTCAAGAAGTCAGGGCTCATACCATTAAGAGCTTTGAAGACTATACACATGGCCTTAAACTAAATCCATGATTCCACAGGTAGCCAATGGAGAGATATGAGTCCCGCCCTTACTGAGGTAAACCTGGGTGTGCCAGTGAGCATTCTAGCTGCCGCATTCCGCTGTCTGGAGTCTCGACATGTGTTTTTTTCTGGATGTTAATATAGAGACTGTTACAATAGTCCAGCCATGACAGAATGAGTGCAGTAACGGCAGTTTTCAGGCAGTCTTCTGGAAGGAGGAATTTAACTTTACGTAAGATTTTGAGCATAAAAAAGCAGGATGAGACAACTTTGCTAACCTGGTCATCAAAAGACAGTTTTGAATCTATGAGCACTCCAAGATTTTTTGCCTTTACCACCGGAACAGGAGGCCCTCCCATTATAGTCGGCCACCAGTCTAGTGTCCAAAGGTTGGCCGTGTTCCCAAAGAGTATGACCTCGGTTTTTCTGCATTAAGTTTGAGGTAGTTTGATGCCATCCAGGCAGCAATTGCCTGCATGCAGTTGTGAAACTTTAAGGCAGTCTCAACCTCTGACCCCTTTTTGATTGACAACACAATTTGCGTGTCATCGACGTAGGAGGACAACTGGAATCCGAAAGATTTAATTAGGGTTACCAGCGGAGTGACATATATATTAAATAATGCCGGGCTGAGCGACGACCCCTGTGGGACTCCACATGGGAGAAAGAAGGGCTAGGAACTGTCTCTACCGAGGTCCACCGTTTGTATTCTTTGGCTAGGAACGATTTCAGGAAGTCCCAGGCCCTGCCTTTAACCCCAACGGCTGATAAACGGTCCATCAGAACTTTCGTGATGGACCGTATCAAATGCGGCCGAGAGATCCAACTTGACAAGTATGGCAGCGGCACCCTGATCTAAGGCCTCCCTGATCTCGTCCATAGATTTTATTCGTGCCAATTTCATGCTATGTTAAGCAAGAAATCCAAACTGCCTGGTGTCTAAAGATGAGTTAGTCTGCAGGAAGAGACTAAGTTGACCATTCATGGCCCTTTCAATCATCTTACCTGAGAAGGGAAGATGAGAGATGGGCCTATAATTGCTCGGATCTTTTGAGTCTAGATTAGATTTTTTGAGCAATGGGAGAATGGAGGCAATTTTCCAGGAGGCTGGGAAATGACCGGTTTTAAAAATAGAACCGAACAATGGGGTGAGGGTTTCCCCAATGATATCTGGGACCAATTTCAGTACTGAGGCTGGGCAGGGGTCCAATGGGGAGCCTGATTGAATCTCGGAGAGAAGCTTGGTGACTCCAAGCTGATCTAGAGGTGTGAAATGATGAAATATAAAGGAAAGTCCACTAGGCTTTAGGCGCTCCATTGGCACTACCTCGTTGGTAGCTATAGGCATAAATGTTAAGGAAGAGAAAATGTTTTCGACCTTTTGTAGGAAAAAGGCTGCCAGAGACTCACATAATTCTACATTGCTTACAATCTTAGGACTATTCACTGCCTGTCCCACTTTTGTCCAATACTCACATTTTTAAAAAGTTTGTCAGCCATTTTGTCATGATCCATTTTCAATGCTATTATGAGTCCATCTAGTGTCACAGGGAGCTGCCTATACCGTACTAAGTTACATCAATATTTGGGGTAAAAAATGTTAACACAATGTTTTCAAATTTAGTAAGTAAACGTGGTGCACACAAGGGAGGAATGTTCACCCGCATCCACAACTAGGAACTCTGTACAGGGTCCTGTACACATTTTTATAATCCCAATTGGCTCACACTAGTTAGTACATATATGTAATTTGCAGTAACAGTAATAGACTCTTTAATTGTTGTATTCCTTCAGATTTTGTACTCCACACATCAATATAATATTCCATGTCTTAGACTCCACAAGTCATTTATTGTGTTAGCTCACAAATGTAATTCTTTGCAGTAGTTTTGCTGAGAATTTTAACTTCATCAGGGCTACAAATACCAAAGAAAATAACAGTATAAACATTCTAAGCTGTACACAGAAAAGCATTTAGAGGTAACTGTGGTTGCCACCACCAATTACTATGTTTTTTTTTTAATTTTGTATATATTGCATGCATACATTTTGAGCAATTATGGGCAGGCATGCTTATATAAGAAGCCACTGGTCCACCTAGGTATTAAAGAAGTTGTTCCTGTCAGTAAACTAGTCTGTCTAGAATTGAACATCACCATGTAATAATCTCCCATATGTCTGAGTATTTACTCACCCTATTGTTTTGAAAGCGAGAGGGAGAGAGGGCAACTCTCTCAGGCAGGACCACGTAATTCATAAATATGATGCTACAGAGATAACCACATTCATATTATCTGACTTAATAAATAGCACCATTGCTTGTTTAACACATCTAACCCCATAGTATACAAAAAGGGGAAAGAGCCACCTCCGCCGGGTGTCTACATTTTTATTACAAAACAGCATAAAATGGAGTAGATTATCTTGACCACCAAAGCTATAGTCACAGCAATCGGTTCGGCCATCAAACATATATACATATAAGGAAATCCCTGGTTAAGAGGATACCTAGCCGGAAGTTTAGGTACAATGTTCACTTTAATTAATGGTATAGCATGTCCAGATATTCTGGACATAAAAGGTCAAAGATGTTATTGAAGTAATTGCTAGTAAAAGACCCCAGCTTTAGTTGGCAGGGCTTTTTTATCTGTATGTATTCATGATGCCATTCTTTAATCAGAAAAAAACAGTATCCTGTCTAATACTACCCGGAGATTCCTATAAAGATATCAATTGTAATTCCTTTAACATTTTTTGTACATATGATGACCATGTATGGCTTCGACAGGAGCAACTAGCTTTGAATTCCTCAAGAGTTTGTAAATAAACTGTGGCCTTAGGGATTCTTACCAGTCTTACCCAATAAAGAATTGGCATGTGAACAATAGTTTCTGATATAGAAATAAAATTAAGCTCTGTGTACAGTGCCGCTAGAGGGGTACCTGACTCAAACCCCAGTAAATTATGGAGAAAATCATTCTCTATTACTTGGAGTGAGCCGACATTCCCAAACCCCCCTAGTTATGCACCACACAGTGCCTCCACCATTGCCCTATGTTTATATATATATGTAAAATAAAACTTAATCTTTTGGCACCGACCTGGTGTCTAAACTCTAAAACTGCTCCAGCCAATTGTCTCAAAGCTTCTATATTAGGCTGCACCATCGCAAATGCTCTGTAAATCAAATATCCAAATAGTCAAACTGCTTGACAATGTCCAGGGAAATATCTTCGACCAAAGGTTTTCGGTCAGAGGATTGCTGGTTTGTGACTCTCGACATATGTTCCTGATACACGTCTATACCAAAAGCAATGGGTATTCATGCATTGCAACATTTCCTCTCTTCTAGAGATGCTGCCATATGGGTGCATATTCAGATGTTAATAGAAAGTTGTCACTGGTTCTGGACAACAATGTGTTTCTACATAATGGGACTTGGTTTCGTCAATGCCTGGGTGTAGCAATGGGATCCATTTTTTCTGTGTATGGGATGGTTCGAGAAATGTTATATCTGGAAAAATTGTCCTTTGGAAATAATGAATCATGTAATATACTGGGGTTGATATATTGACGATGTCCTGATGATTTGGACAGGTAGTGTCGAATTGTTGTTAGACTTTACATTTCTCAAAAACACTTCTCATAACATTGCCACTACATACCAATACACTGCCATCCCTGTTAGAAAGCCTACAGCATGTCACTGAATTCGTCATGCTCACAGTTCACTCCTCAGATCACAAAGACATTCAGTACTTTATGGTGAAATTACTAGGATAAGAAACAACTATAGGGAAGAAGGAGAATTATTTGCTGAAATTGTCAACGCAGACAGAAGGTTTACATCAAGGGGACATGTTGTTGATGTCATCACAGATGCCAAGAAACGTATTTTAAACGCTTAGTGACATACGTTATTGAGATCAAACACAGAGCACCCAAGACGACACCTGTGGGGGCTCTCATTACAACTTTCCAAAACTCCAGTCACTTGCTTTACAACATTCTTCATAAACATTGGCATGTCCTGAGTGTAGATTCTACTCTTAAAGAGTTCATTTTCAATAAACCAATGTCCATATACAGTTGTAGCAAACCTTAACGTAACATATTATGTCCCAGTTTCTTGAGTCCAAATACAGAAGACAACAGCCTGGGATGGCTGCCTCCCCAACACAAGGGACTTGCATATTGTGGGTGTTGCAGCGTGTGCCCCTATGCCAAAAGTCTCTTCTGTCTTGAAAGCGCACTCCACAGCAAGTAGGTAGCAAACCTTTTATTAACAAATGAAGGCACAATCTCGTCCCGACCTTTAAGGTCCCGATGCCTGACGCGTTTCAAAGTTACTTTCTTTTTCCTCATAGGCATTAGTGTTCACACAGTGGTGCTGGCTGAACACTATCTTCTGTGTGCTAATGCTTTAATCGGTTTCCGGCCTGCCGTCCTTAATGGCTTTTTGTTTTTAATGCATGCTGGGATATGTAGTTCACTTTGCCAATATTACTCTCCCTCCAGTGAGTTCCGTGTGCAGACACGTTATTTCCATGACAAATTAGCCCTCCAGTGGGCCTCGGAAGGGAATTCTGTTTTCACATTCATTGCACTGCTGTGCCTGCATATCGGTAGGAACTGTTCCCCCTGCAGCCTCATGTTCACTCAAGGAGTGGTGCAGCCTTACACTGCAGAAGACGCCGTGAATACTTGTTCCCAAAAGTCTCTTCTGTCTTCCCATGTACACTATAATTTTCTTTACAAACATGGCATTCTTTCAGATATAGAAAATCTTATTCCAAAAATGAAGTAATCTGTATAATGCAACTATGGTAAATGCCTCATGTACAATAGCTAATGTAGAGTAAAAAAAGTGTGACGCAGTCTCTCCTGTTAGGTCTGCCTTCACAAATGTGGAGTGTCTCATAGATCAATACAGTCACATAAATATGTCTTACTTTGCTGTCAAGGAATTCACTGTTTCTGTAAATAATGTTTTAGAAATGTGTACAAACTATGTGAATTGGCTGTTTTATTTACTTCATATGGAGATAAACTGACTGAGGCTAACATCGAGTGACAGAGAGTGTGTTGTGTGTTGAAGTACTGCTGTAACCAGGGCGCCGTGTGGTGCTGCTTCTATCCGCTTATTGTATTGTTTTTAAACTGATCTCACTTTGAAGTGTATTTTAACTATGCTCGTTTCACAAGCTAATTCACTTACCCGCATTTAAAAGGAAAGCAATCTCGCACACGCTGCTTTAGCGTGACAACCTCTTCTGTCTCTTCAGATCGCCATTTTGGGTGTATTGGTATTTTACTGTGCCATTTCTAGCCGCCATTTTTGGTCGCACTCTAGTGGTTGGGGCATTCCTGCTGAGACCCTATTTAAATCACCCCATGCAAGCGCGCAGCGCGCGCGCGCAGCGGGCGCGCAAATGGCGCGCCGGAGGCGCGCCAGAGGCAAGCCCGTCTGCGCCCGTCCGCGCCTCGGACGTCGCCAGCGCCAGTAACCCTACACGGTTAAACTGCGAGCTAAAACGCGTAAGCTATAGCAGACCACAATTGCTACAGTTAAATCCTTCAAAGGGCAACAAACCAGCAGGTGTTGATCTTGCCTGCGGGCTAATTAATAGCCGCTCACTTGTTAAACACTTCACGGAAGTGTATAGCCTCCTGGAAGACATGGAATTAGACGTACTTTTCATGACAGAAACCTGGGCTAACACAGAATCTATCACTGCTTTGAGCGGGGCCTGCCCCAGTGGGTACAAAATTATCCACAAGCCTCGTAGCGTGGGCAGGGGGGGAGGAGTGGGTCTGATCTTTAGGGACACCCTAGACTTCAGACTATGTCAAATCGATGCTGTTGAGGGGATAGAAATCTTAGGCTTCTCTCTTCAGTCCCCTGGCGGAAGCCTACTTACGGGGATGCTCTGCTATAGGCCACCGGGCGCGAATACCCAATTCCATCTTCTCGCGGAAACCATCACCAATCTAAAACTTGCCCACACCAACATGGTCATTTTAGGTGATTTTAACCTCAGCGAGGACGGGGGCCTTAGCAGTCAACTGAGAGACCTTCTATTTACATGCTCCACCTTGAATCTCCATCAACTGGTGTGTAGCCCTACCCATCAGAAGGGCCGTATTTTGGATCTGGTCTTCTCAAGTCCAGATATAATGAAAGTGATCAATATAACACCTTTGAATTGGACTGATCACTTTCTTATTCGCTTGAGTCTGGAGATGCCGCACCAGAAGAACTTGCCCAGACAGCAGGGCTTTTTTAGGATGGACAGAGAATGGGCCAAATTGGCTAAGGCTGACTCTTTGATCACCTCTCTCGATGTCAATCTTTTCCATCCCAATAAGTCTGTGGAGGATAACTATAAGTTATTCACTGACCACATAACTAAGGTTTTAGATCATTGTATTCCTATAAAGCCACTAAAGAAGGCAAGGAAGCGATCAGCGCCCTGGTACAATGAGAAGCTGCGCCTTCTCCGACTCTCTCGTAGACAGGCAGAGAGGAAATGGAGGAGAAGCTACTCCGAGGCAGACAAAAAGGATCTAAGACAGGTACAATTACAATATAAAACTCTTATCCTGAGATCTAAGGCAGATTTCTATGCCAATTCCATCACACAGGCATATAATGGGTCTAAAGCTCTCTTTAAGATCGTCCGAGACCTCACTAACCCAGACTGTACGAGCAATAGAGTCGCCCCCTCGCAAACTCTATGCAATGAAATCGCCTCTTTTTTCCAGGAGAAGATCCTTAATATTGTAAATAATTTACAGGTTCACATCCAACAGCATGGCTCTGAGGAAGCAACCAGCCTGAATAACGGAGATCCTAAAACGACCGCCTTCTTAGACAGCTTCCAGCTTTTCTCTCAGGAAACTTTTGATAACCTGACAGAAAGCGTGTCGTCGGGCTCACCTCTAGATCCTATACCCCACAAGATCTGGAAGCTGTACGGACATCATACCTTCCCTTGGCTAAGGATGATCTGTAATCAATCTTTAACAGATGGATCCGTTCCAGACTGCTGGAAACTAGCAGTGGTAACTCCACTGATAAAGAAGCCGAATCTGGACCCTTTGGTGCCAGCCAATTTCAGGCCTATTTCTCTTCTACCTTATCCGGTGAAATTATTGGAGAAATCCGTAAGCAAGATCTTATCTCAGTTTCTGGAAGAGAACCTTCTGTTGGATAGGGACCAATTCGGTTTCCGTCCCGGCCACGGAACCGAAACAGCTTTAACCACCATGCTGGATCACCTTCGAATGCAGGCGGACAAAGGGAATGCCATGATTTTGGTGCTCCTTGATATGTCAGCAGCTTTTGACACGGTTAGCCACCCTGTCCTGCTGGAGAGGCTGAGGCAGATAGGTGTAAAGGGTAGAGCGCTGCAATGGCTTCAATCCTATCTAGAAGACAGGCAGCAGGTAGTTACCTTGGCACTGTTCTCTTCTAGCAGGTCTCCAGTTGCGTATGGGGTGCCGCAGGGATCCGCAATTAGTCCCATCCTCTTTAATATTTACCTGCGGCCCTTATTCCCGTTAATAAAATCTTTCGGAGTCAGCTTGGTGAACTATGCTGACGATACGCAGCTGGCCTTCTCTCTTGAGGGGGAAGACGCCCTGTCTATGGATCATTTCCATCAATGCATGAACCAGACTAAGGACTGGCTGAGAAAGAACTCGCTCCAATTTAACAGCGGCAAAACAGAGGTGGTCTTTTGTTCACCATTTAGGATCCCTAAACATCTCCCCTCCGAATTCTGTCTTACACCGGAGGAAGGACCCCTCACACCAGTTAGGAAGGTCCGTAATCTTGGGGTGATCATTGACGACGACCTTCAGATGGTATCCCAGGCAAGCAAGAGTGCTAATGTCTGCTTTGCCTTGCTGCGGCTGCTTCGTAGTATTCTACCTCTGCTCCCTAGGGAGTCGCGAGCTACAGTGGTGCGCAGCACGGTATTAAGCAGACTCGATTACTGCAACTCTCTTTACTTGGGGGCTCCGCAGTACATTCTTCAAGGATTGCAGAGGATACAGTCTGCCGCAGCTAAATTGGTACTTGAGAGGCGACGCTGTGCCTCGTCCACCAGAGCACTCAAGGATCTACACTGGCTTCCTGTAAGGGAAAGGGTCCTTTTTAAGTCCATGTGCATCTCCTTTCGAGCAGTGCATGGACTGGGCCCAGCCCCCCTACAGGATAAGTGTCAGGCGCTGATCAAAAGCGCCTACCGAATGTACAGCCGGTTGAGGACTACGACACCCAGAATCCTCGGCTGTACGGAGGAGGGGCCAAACACCGAGTAAATACGCGGCTCGAGAGCCAATCGAGGCGCGTAATACTGGAGAGTGATTCAAGCTGGTGCCGACGCCCAGCACAAGGCACGAAAGACGCGTGCTCTAGCGTCTGCGACTTACGGAAGATTGGGAGTTCGATTTCCAGGAGGATTGGGATCTTCGTAGGGAGAGGAAGACGCCGAGAACTATTGAGCGGATTGTGTGGTTCCCTCGTACAGGAACTCCAACGTGGGACGCTGACGTAAGCGTCGCCACGTTTTTCAGGACCAACGGATTACCGGGGGATGCCGTGAGAGGACGGAGTGAAGCAGAGGACTTCGAGACTGTTTCCGAACTCACTAAGGCATCCGATCAGAGGATAGAGAGTTCAGCAGCCCGTGAGTAAGAGCGTGCGCTCAAAGGCTTGCAAGACTTTGTTGTGATTCCTCGTTAGGGCAGCGCTCAGGAAGAGCGTGGGGCTTCGTTTGGAATTACGAGACAATTGGTTGCCAGCGCTCTCGTTGTACTCAGGAGGAAAGAGCGTTGTGCTTTATCTTGATTTACTAGACATTGGGTTACCAGCACTTGCTGTACTCAGGGGAGGTGGAGTTCACTTCCCACAACGCTCAGTAATATTATTTGCAATGAAGGGGCAAGGTGAACAGGGGGAGTGTTAGCTCTTGTTGTGTATAAGCTGATGGTGCAGCGGTATGCCTGAATGGACACACATAGTGAGATCTAAATGAGAGTAGATTGTTTTGCTACCTCTTGTCATTCCAGATATACCTGTCCCTGCTTACCCTTCCCTATCCTTAGTCCCTCGCCTGATTACTCTGGTACTCTGTGTTTCTATAACCAGAGCCGGGGGCATCGGGAGGTGGACCCATTGTGCTTCGCTCGAATCTACAGGAACGACGGCGGACGTGACAGAATTACGCGCCCACGAAATATTCCCTGGGGATTCGAGTGACGCACAAACATGGCCTCATTAGACGAGGTGTTGCAGGCTCTCCTGGTGGTGCAACAGGAATTGGAGGCCTCAAGGGCAGAAACAGCCGCCCTGAAAGACAGGTTTGATCGACAGGGTAGAAATCCGTTTGACGCCACCTTATCTTCGTCACCCATACAGGTGAACGTGTCTCCACCCATTCCCCTGGCTAGCCCGGAGAGATTCTCAGGGGATCCTCTAAAGATCCAAACCTTTTTGACGCAAATTGCCTTGCACTTTTCATGTAAACCCGCTTCCTTTCCGTCCAACCATTCACGAGTGGCTTTTGCAATTTCGTATATGACGGGGGACGCGGCCAATTGGGCGGTGCCCTTGGTCAAATATGACGATCCCCTACTTTCAGATTGGAACGCCTTTCGTACAGAGTTCGAGAGAGTGTTCGATAGAAGGGCTACCACCTTCTCGGCAGATAGAGAATTATTGAAGCTTCGACAGGGGAAGCAGGACCTAGTGACGTATCTGACCCAATTTAATCGGCTTGTTGCGGAAACCGCCTGGCCAGAGGACAAAAGAATGTCCCTTTATTACCAGGGTTTAAGTGATGACATGAAGGACGTGCTGGCCCAAATAGACCCACAGCCCACCACCTGCACGGATCTAATGAACCTCACATTAAGGCTAGATCATAGATTAGCGGAACGCAAGGGAGAAAGGGTGTATTCTCCTGTCGAGAAAACAGAGAGAGAATCCCGACGGGTCGGGGTCTCTTCGGAAGGCCCGGCCGAACCCATGGAGGTGGGTGCAATCAGAGCACCGTTATCTAGGG
Source organism: Triturus cristatus (assembly GCF_964204655.1). Lineage (NCBI taxonomy): Eukaryota > Metazoa > Chordata > Amphibia > Caudata > Salamandridae > Triturus > Triturus cristatus. Next base: position 1,806,777,354 of record NC_140590.1, read on the forward strand.
CCGAAAGGGAAAGCCGTAGGATAGCTGGCTTATGCATGTACTGCGGAAAAAAGGGGCACTACGTTAGAGAGTGTCCCGTAAAGCCAAAAAAGAGTGGGTATGCCGGACTAAAGAAGGTGGCGGTAGCCGCGTTACAGGAGTCTCCCCCAGAGGCCTCGACCAGAGGAGAGGGAAGCCAGAGGCCCGGCAATCATACGTTACAGCTGCCATCTTTGGCGATTATAGATTCAATAGCTTCGGAATCCCACGTTGTGGTAAATATGCTCTTAAAGGTGGATTCCTCGGAACACATGGTCAGAGTGATGATTGATTCCGGAGCCACCGGGAATTTCGTGGACAGTGGGTTAGTGCGGATGCTGGGGTTAAGGCGCTGCCCGAGACAGAGTCCGGAAAAGGTATGGGCGGTAGATGGGAAGCCTCTTAAATCAGGACCCATCACTGAAGTCACGGAATCTTTGACCCTAACGAAAACAGGGTGTCTTTGGGATCACGTGGAGGAGGTCGCATTTAACATCATAGAGGCTCCTCAGTATGAGGTAATACTGGGAATGCCTTGGTTAACCACTCATAATCCCACGATAGATTGGAAGAGTAAAACAGTGGAATTCGAAATCACCTTCTGTAAAGAGGAGTGCGCGAACGCTCACCGAGCCCACCTTTTAGCGCTTTCCCAGGGGTATCAGGTTATTACTGCAGCCGAGAAAGACACGGTCCTCCCCGCAGCGTATGAAGAGTATAGGGACGTGTTTAGCGAGAGCGAGGCGGAAGTCCTACCACCCCATCGAGTGTATGACTGCCAAATAGACTTGATCCCAGGGGCACAGATGCCGGCTTGTCGAGTGTATGCACTCTCGGATTTGGAGACAGAACATCTGCGACACTATTTGGAACACTATGTGGACATAGGGTTCATCAGGCCTTCTCGTTCTCCTGCCGCTTCGCCCCTGTTCTTTATCAAGAAAGCTAATGGCGATTTGAGGACATGCATCGATTATCGCGTTCTGAATAAAAACACAGTGCGGAACAGGTACCCTCTTCCACTCATCCCGGTCTTGCTGGACCAGGTGAAGGAGGCAGCCATCTACACCAGACTAGATTTGAGGGGGGCCTATCACCTGGTTCGGATAAGAGAGGGAGATGAGTGGAAGACGGCGTTCAAAACACGATATGGCCTTTTTGAGTATAGGGTAATGCCGTTTGGGCTGTGTAACGCCCCGGCAGCGTTCCAATACTTCCTAGATGACATGCTCAAGGAGTATATCGATAAGACAGTGGTGGTATACATAGATGATATACTAATTTACTCCACAAACCCTAGCGCACACCACACACATGTGGCACAAATTCTGCAGAAATTAAGAGAGAACAAATTGTTTTGTAAGTTGAGCAAGTGCGAGTTTGATGTAGAGAGGGTGGAATTCCTGGGGGTGGTACTGAGTCCAGCAGGGTTGAGTATGGCGGAGAGGAAAGTGACAGCCGTACAGGAGTGGCCAATCCCAAAGACAGTGAGAGACGTTCAGTGTTTTTTGGGTTTCTCAAATTATTACCGGAGATTCATTTCTCATTTCTCGCAGTTGGTCTCTCCTCTCACTCGGTTGCTGAGAAAAGGACACCCGTTTTCTTGGACTTCAGAAGCAATGCAGGCCTTCAACGAATTAAAACAGGCGTTCACTACAGCCCCGATCTTGCAACACCCACGATCCGAAGCGCCTTTCATAGTGGAAGCCGATGCTTCCGACATAGCAGTAGGGGCGGTACTCTCACAGCAAGAGGCGCACTCAGGACAACTGCATCCCATAGCCTTTCTCTCTAGGAAACTAACACCCGCGGAAGCAAACTACACCATCGCGGAGAAAGAGTTGCTCGCCGTCCGAAAGGCCTTTCAGGAATGGAGGCATTACCTGTGGGGAGCCAAACATCCGGTAATGGTGTATACGGATCACCGGAATCTGCAATTCCTAAAGACTGCCAGACACCTTACGCAAAGACAGATGCGCTGGATGCTGTTTTTTGCAGGATACGATTTCGTCATTACCTTCCGACCGGGGTCAGAAAACAAGAAGGCTGATTTGCTATCTCGACAAGGTGGAGAACGCCTGTTTCCCAGGGAAGTTCCCGAGGCAATCATATCCCCGGCCAAAGTGATATGTGTTATCAGGGCGGATACGTATTTGCAGGCAGTCCGGACACATTACACCATAGGGCAGTGGCTTCAATGGGAAGAACAGGGGGTAGATCGGCGGATTGAGGGAGGTTTGCCATTTTTCCGCAACCGTTTGTTTGTGCCGTCAGGAGAGCTGCAGCGGCAAGCATTCAGGTGGTGTCATGAGTCTCTGATGGTAGGCCATCCGGGGTGCCCAAAAACTCTTCAGCTTCTACAACGACACTTCTGGTGGGACCACATGAAGGAGGATGTCAGAAGATGGATCCAACAGTGCGACGTGTGCGCCCGAGCCAAGGGAGACCGCTCGAAACAGAAGGGCATGTTGGTACCGCTACCTACTCCCGCTGGGCCCTGGCAAACCATCAGCGTAGACTTCGTGGTGGGTCTGCCGATGGACCAAGGATACGACGCGATCATGGTCGTGGTGGACAGTCTCACGAAGATGGGCCATTTTATACCATGCAAGAATCTTCCCTCAGCCAGCCAGACCGCACAGCTATTGTTATCTCACGTGGTACGACTGCATGGCTTTCCGAAAGTAATCGTGTCGGACAGAGGCCCGCAGTTTATTGCTCGTTTCTGGAAATCCTGGTGTTCGGCTCTACAAGTGGAGGTGGCCACGTCCACCAGTTTCCACCCTCAGACGGATGGGCAGACGGAGCGTCTTAATCAAACACTAAAGACGTATCTACGCTGTTACTCCAAGGAAGCAAGCGCCTCGTGGGTGTCGCTGCTTTGGTTGGCGGAGATCTCCTACAACAATGCGTGGCATTGTTCCATCAAAGAGGCGCCCTTTAGGGCTAACTACGGCTATCATGCCAAGGTTCTTCCATTGTCCTTCTCGGCGGAGGTCCAGAATCAGCCGGCGTTGGCAGCCCAGTTGCAGGTACTGGGGAACTTACATAAACGCCTAAGGACGAATCTGGAGCATGCAAAAACCGTATACAAATCCTGGGCAGATCGGCACCGGCAGGACAGTCCTTCCTACCAACCGGGCGATCATGTATGGTTGTCTACGAAATATCTCCGTTTCAAGTTACGCAGTATTTTCCATCCTCGATTCATCGGTCCGTACCTCGTGGTTCGCCGAGTGGGCGCTGTGGCGTATAGGTTGGCGTTACCCGCCTCGTTACGGATCCATCCGGTGTTCCATTGCAGTCTGTTGAAACCGGCTGCCAGGGCTCGGAGGATGGCGGCTCCGCCGATCTTCCGCGACGGCCATTTGGAGTACGAGGTGGGGAAGGTATTGGATTCCCGGTTTCGGAGGGGGAAACTGTGGTACCTGCTGGCCTGGAAGGGCTATTCGGCGGAGGAGGATTCCTGGGTGCCTGCCTCGGATGTCCACGCACCGGAAGCTGTGCGTTCCTTTCACGTCCGCTTCCCGGCCAAGCCTGGTCCTAGGAGGCGCTCGGACGGGGGGCATCCTGTCAGGCGCTGATCAAAAGCGCCTACCGAATGTACAGCCGGTTGAGGACTACGACACCCAGAATCCTCGGCTGTACGGAGGAGGGGCCAAACACCGAGTAAATACGCGGCTCAAGAGCCAATCGAGGCGCGTAATACTGGAGAGTGATTCAAGCTGGTGCCGACGCCCAGCGCAAGGCACGAAAGACGCGTGCTCTAGCGTCTGCGACTTACGGAAGATTGGGAGTTCAATTTCCAGGAGGATTGGGATCTTCGTAGGGAGAGGAAGACGCCGAGAACTATTGAGCGGATTGTGTGGTTCCCTCGTACAGGAACTCCAAAGTGGGACGCTGACGTAAGCGTCGCCACGTTTTTCAGGACCAACGGATTACCGGGGGATGCCGTGAGAGGACGGAGTGAAGCAGAGGACTTCGAGACTGTTTCCGAACTCACTAAGGCATCCGATCAGAGGATAGAGAGTTCAGCAGCCCGTGAGTAAGAGCGTGCGCTCAAAGGCTTGCAAGACTTTGTTGTGATTCCTCGTTAGGGCAGCGCTCAGGAAGAGCGTGGGGCTTCGTTTGGAATTACGAGACAATTGGTTGCCAGCGCTCTCGTTGTACTCAGGAGGAAAGAGCGTTGTGCTTTATCTTGATTTACTAGACATTGGGTTACCAGCACTTGCTGTACTCAGGGGAGGTGGAGTTCACTTCCCACAACGCTCAGTAATATTATTTGCAATGAAGGGGCAAGGTGAACAGGGGGAGTGTTAGCTCTTGTTGTGTATAAGCTGATGGTGCAGCGGTATGCCTGAATGGACACACATAGTGAGATCTAAATGAGAGTAGATTGTTTTGCTACCTCTTGTCATTCCAGATATACCTGTCCCTGCTTACCCTTCCCTATCCTTAGTCCCTCGCCTGATTACTCTGGTACTCTGTGTTTCTATAACCAGAGCCGGGGGCATCGGGAGGTGGACCCATTGTGCTTCGCTCGAATCTACAGGAACGACGGCGGACGTGACAATAAGTTCGCCCACTACCTACCAAGTAGGCAATTGCGCTCCTCTACTGCTGGCCTATTGGTGGTTCCGAGGTATAAGCGTGTTAGGGTGGGTGGAAGAGCCTTCAGCACAGTAGCCTCCGGCATGTGGAACAAGCTTCCGGTGAACTTGCGGCAGTGCAATTCCCTTCTTGAATTCCGTAAGGGACTCAAGACCTGGTTATATCCCAAAGCTTAAACCAGGCTAGCGGTCATGACTCCTTTCTGTTATCTCTGTTGTCGTTCCTCAGTCTAAGCGCCAGGATGCCCGTAGGGCGATAGTTGCGCTATATAAGTTCCCCATCAATCAATCAATATAATGTGTTCACTCTATCATTTCTTTGTTCTCAATTTTAATTTTCCCTCTTTCTTCCTTTTCCTTTCTGGCTTGGTAGTGCACGTACAATCTTTAGGCTCTCAGCCTTTTGCCCTATAAAACTGGAAGTCTTTCCAAGATGTCACCTATCTTTACAGGGTTTTAATTATACATGAGCAGTCCTGGTAAGTACCACGCATCAGGCGTTAGTATAATGCTTTCAATGTGGTGGTCCGCATCACCGCACTGAAATGCAAAATCATGCATCATAGTGCCTCTCAGCTACTCAAAGCCAAGAGGAGCTATATTGCACTGTGACCAAAACTGAAAGCTGCAGTAGCAGCGGGGTGCATGCTGCTCCTGGCTGGTTTGAGGGCTGAATTTTTAGCTGCTACAATGTTACGAAACCACGCCACACAGCTTAGTGACATTAGGAGGATCCAATGGCTGACTACTATGGACACAGTCTGAGTTTGTCAGACTCACTTTTAGGTGGGTGTGCACAGTGTCTGTCTTTTCCCTCCTTTTGCCTGTGAGAGTACGCCCAGGGTGGATTTTGGGGCTTATTTACAAGCCTGTTGTTCCGCTGTTACATCACTTTTTCCCATCTTAAAAGTTACGCTGGGCATGGGGCTTGTAAATAAGCCCCTTAAAGTTATTGGTATTGCTGACCCTCAGGCTTAGAAACATGATGGCACCCCACAGCTAAAAGAAATGGCAATGTGCCAAGTTCAACGTGACGTGGATTATGGCAGCCGAGTGAACAGCAAGCAATAATACAAGTGCCACTACCGGCCAGTCAGGCAGCTTAAAGCACTTTAAGCAAAGACAGATGCTGCTTGACTGTGGCAACATCTGCTCAGGCACATGCTTCAACTGCTGTCTGCTGTTGCAACTTTTGTCACCTTGGCCACTGTGCTCAGCCAACTGAAGAGTTCAGGCCCAAGACTAAACCAGCAATGAAGCGCTCAGTATGGTGCATACACCCCTCTATTACTTGTTTACCAGCAGCAGTCAGGTGAGTCATTCAAGCAATCCAGGTCATCAGGCTCTATACTGTCAAGTTCAGTTGATCTCTGCAGCATCTGCTTATCAATGCTATGTCAGTTATTGCACACCATTTATTTCAGACTGAGTCCCAGCCGTTTATTTCTTCTTGCACAGGACACATTGTATTTGTGTTGTAACTGCAATAACGTGTCTGGCAATTTGCAACTCAGTGCAGATTTAACCAGAGAGGAATAGTAGTTTGTCCTTCTTGTCTCAGTAGTGGCTAGTTACTTCCTTATTATAGTTCTACGAGGAACCATCCTGCGTCTGTTAGCACATGAATATGCACATTGTTTTTAAATTGTATTACACACATATAAGCTAGCCTGTGCAAAATGTGTAGACATTTTGGGGCTACTTATGATGTCGGGTGGACTTATGTCTGCCCAACACCATCTCAGTCTTGTGGCCAACTGACCTCTGGTCGACGGTCCCTACCTCCCTAATTAGGTTGGGACCAAAGACTGTTCACTCGCATTCCCACATTTCCCTATGGTAGCATGCATTACAGCCGTAAACTGCCGTCATACATGCTCCCATTGGAAAATGGGCAGTGCTGTTCCTCCCTGCAACCCATGGCAGGTACCTCAAGGTGCCTGCCACGGTTTGCAGGGATAAACAGGGATGCACCCTTAACCACAAACTGGAGGCACCCAAGGGGGCACTGCAACACCCTTTTCAACATGCTTTCCATGGCAGACGGGCCGGCACGGAAAGCATACCGGAAACCATGCATCGTAATCCCAAGGGCAGATAGGCCCGCCCTTTAGGATTTCGAGCCGGTTCCGACTGATCGACAGGCTCCTTGAGCCCATTGGAAATCAGCCAGAATAATCTCTGGTTTCGTTTCTGACCCCCAGAATTGTAATACGGTGGTCAAAAAGTAAACAGAGTCATTCATAAATCCACTAATACCATCGACATGCCACGCAATCTGAAAACTTGGCATCTATGAAGCTTGTTCTGCACTCACACAATCCCACAAAGCCAAGGCCTGGAACGACCACTACTTCCGGCCAGCCCCCACAATGTGCCAGTTCAGGAAGGACCTCAAGACCTGGCCCTTCGGATGACCCTAGCATTCAACAGAGCCACCCCCCTAGCGTCTTGAGACCCTCACAGCTGAGCAGTTACATTTTACCAGCCCTGATTGAGTGATTGTTGTCTCTACTTAGCGCCCTTCCAATTCTGATGCTTTGAAATTAGTCAAATGGGTGTAATTTCTGATATATTTATATCTTCCCCTAGTCTTCAGTGCTTGATCTTTCTACTGAAAAAGTGTCAATCATAGTCATTGAAATGTCACTCATAATTACACTAAAAATATGAAATTGTCACACATGGCAATCTGAAACCTCGGCAGCTATGCATGTGTTTTAATGTTACACTTGCTGTGTTTTAAGGCGTTTTTTTTTTTTAAAGCAAGGAGACAAGCCTTGGACATTTTTTATGTCTCTATTTACTGGAAAAAGAAAAAAATCTCAAACCAGAATTTATTTTCACTCGGTGGCAGATTATATTGACTAAATGGTGCAATTATTTCTCCAGATAGCATCTATCGACTTTTAGACGTAATTCTTGCTTGAACTGAAAACTGTCCAAGATAACACGACGTTTACCTAGAACAGATTGATCAATGCACATATGCACTTTTATTATATTGCTCTGCTTATAAATGGACTATGGCATATTAAATAGGTGAGTTGACTAGTCCTTTGACTTTTCGAGTTTCACTGGCTTTCCATGAAACTGACATTACTATATTATTCAAACAAAGTTTATAAAATGTCGGGCCATTTTTTAGGTTGAGTATTCAAGACCTTTTGTATATATACTTAGTATGTATTTTAGTATATACTTATGTGTTTATGTACTTTGTGGGCTCTGGAGATCAACCCTAGGACTTGTCTGCTATCGCTTAGGGACATTTTTTCTGTTCAACTGCCTCTATTTAACTTTTTTGAAAACGAGCATCAGATGTCAGCGAAATACCAGAATTCCTTTCTGAAGGGGGACTTTTTTCCTGGCATCTGCCTCCATTTAGCTTTCTTGATAGAAAACGACAAGCAGAGGTCAGTGAAATACGAGAATCACTGTGGCGATGTGGATATACACGCCACGAGAAACACACATTTGTGCTGGTTTTGAGGATAAGTGTTGCAACTCTGTTTTGTGTTCCTTTGACTGTCGATAATCGTACATGCACAGTTTTTTATTGGCTTTCCTTTCCCCACTCTGTTTTCATTGTTTGCGGTGGAGACAGACAGGCTTATTATGGGCTGAAAACTGTTACTTGAAGTGCAGGTATGAACTTTGTCATTCAGGTATGTGGCTTTCATGGAAGCTCCCTGGTTATATTTAACCATACGTACAAATACCGTGTGCCACCATATTAATGTATGCTTATATTTCCTTTAAGGCTCCAGTTTATCTTACCGGTCCCTCAAGGTTTTTCTCACTATCCAGTTAGCCTTCCATATTTGGGTACGTCATCAACATTCATGGTTTACACCTCTTACAAGACAGTCTGGCAACCTTGCAATGTTTATGTTTTTTATATTTCAAGAGTTTGTACTCACTGTTTTGACATTATTGTGTTTCCTATTTTTTCTTCTTTTTCCTTGGTCTCCCTCGCCATTAGCATCTGGTTATTGAGGGTCTTTCACTATATTGTTTGCTTTTACACTTTTTGATAATCACAACACTATACTCTGGTCTCTATCAACTGTAGCTGTGGTCCTGTTTATATACTTTGCTGGTACTGACAGGCCACGCAGTGACTCCCACAATATTACTACTATTCTAGCATTAAATAATATGGGTGGCACTTGTGTACCTTTCTTATTGGAAAATATATACTGATGTATGTATTAATTGACCTTGCAGCCTTGAAAAAGTTGTCTAAGACGAAACACGTGTCAGCTGTCTACCAATGTACAAACTGCAAGCAATACTGGATCATTGAACTCTCATCAATAAAATCAGACCTGCTCCCAAAAGAAGACCTTCAAAAGAATGTGTAGTGCTTTGAGTGTATTTATAGTCAGTTTAGCATGCTTAACAAAATCCTATCCAGAACATTAAACTGCTTTTAAAACAGACAACATGCATTAAAAACTGGCCTAAGAAGACATATTTTTATATGGCACAACAATGCATATTCTGGCAGAAGAGAGTGAGCCACCCTTACAACAATGAGGCTGCTCCAGCACACAAATTCCTTTTAGATCCTGATTACGAGTCTAGGCATTATGCATAGCCCTCGATAAATACCAAAAACATGGGTTTGTTGTGTATCGGTGCAATAAATAACATCTATTAGAAGTTAATTGAGAATAAAATGCAAACAAATACGCATGAAATGGTAAATACTGTATGTTTTTCTCCTTTTAAAATCTAGCAGGATTGACCTGCCGAAATGTAACAAAGGTTGTGTTATTTGACATATTCAATAATTATCGGAAGTATTAAATACCTTAAAACTCATAATTCTCACCCGCGCATAAACAGAAGTTTATGCACAGGTCGGAATATAATGAGCAACTAGTGATCAGGGCCTTAAAATACAATAGCTGTGATAAGGAAAAAAAGACCTACAATATGTGAAATTCTTTTTAGTCTTCTGCCTAAAAACACTTCATAATTATTAAACAATGTGTAAAACAGACAAATGCATTACAACAACTTGGAGGTATAGGATATTGTTAGAAAATGGATTTCTTGTTGGTAGACTACATTCCCTGTCCAAGCAGGAAGCAAACTCCTAGTCAGGGGAAGTTCGATACACAGCAAAAATTAACCTGAGCTCACCCTCTGGTAGCTCGGCACAGAGCAGACAGGCTTACCTTTAAAGGCTATGTGTAAAGTATTTCAGTCAATCAAACATTTGTAAAGCGCGCTACTCACCCGTGAGGGTCTCAAGGCGCTGAAGGGGGATGTCGCAGCTACTGATCGAACAGCCAAGTCTTGAGGAGTCTCCTGAAAGTCAGCAGGTCCTGGGTCTGGTGCAGATGGATGGGGAGGGTGTTCCATGTCTTGGCGGCGAGGTGGGAGAATGATCTGCTGCCGGTGTTCGTTCAGAAGATGCGTGGGACGGTGGCTAGGGCGAGGTCAGCGGAGCGAAGCTGGCGGTTCGGGGGGTAGAAGGTGAGCGTTCATTAAATATGCTGGTCCGGTGTTGCGGAGTGCTTTGTGAGCATGGGTGAGGAGCTTGAAGGTGATCCTCTTGTTGACCGGGAGACACTGCAGGTCTTTCAGGTGGGTGATGATGTGGCTGTGGCTAGGGATTCCGAGGATGAGGCGTGCGGAGGTGTTTTGTCTGCGTTGCAGCCTTTTCTGGAGTTTGGCCGTGGTTCCCGCGTAAAGGGCGTTGCCGTAGTCCAGCCTGTTGCTGACGAGGGCTTGGGTGACCATCCTTCTGGTTTCGGTGGGGATCCATCTGTAGATCTTGCTGAGCATGCAGAGGGTGTTGAAGCAGGAGGAGGAGACAGCGTTGACTTGCTGGGTCATGAAGAGCGTTGAGTCCAGGATGAACCCCAGGTTGTGTGCATGGTTGGGGGGTGTTTGGGCAGCTCCTAACGTGGCCGGCCACCAGGAGTTGTCTCATGCGGAGGGGGCAGGGCTGAGGATGAGGACCTCCATCTTGTCGGAATTAAGTTTCAGACGGCTGGACTTCATCCAGTCTGCGATGGCTTTCATTCCATCTTGGAGGATGGATTTGGCGATGGCCGGGTCCTTGGTGAGGGAGAGGATCAGCTGGGTGTCATCGGCGTAGGAGATGATGCTGAGGTGGTGTGCTCGGACGATGTTGGTGAGAGGTGCCATGTAGATGTTGAAAAGGGTCGGGCTCAGGGATGATCCTTGGGGTACGCCGCAGGTGATTGTGGTGGCTTCCGATCGGAAAGCGGAGGCAGACTCTCTGGGTTCAGCCGGTGAGGAAGGAGGAGACCCAGTTCAGGGTTTTGTCACAGATCCCTGCGTTGTGGAGGCATGTGCACAAGGTGTGGTGGCAGACGGTGTAGAAGGCGGCCGAGAGGTCCAGGAGGATGAGGGCTGCAGTTTCACCATTGTCCAGCAAGGTCATGATGTCGTAGGTGGTGGCGATAAGCGCGGTTTCGGTGCTGTGGTTGCTGCAGAAGCCGGATTGGGAGGAGTCCAGGATGTTGTTCTCCTCCAGGAAGTGGGTCAGTTGTCTGTTGGTGGTCTTCTCAATGACTTTCACCGGGAACAGGAGCAGGGAGATGGGTCAAAAGTTATTGAGGTCCTTTGGGTCCGCCTAGGGCTTCTTAAGTAGGACGTTGATCTTGGCGTGTTTCCAGCTTTCCGGGAAGGTGGCGGTCTCGAAGGAGCTGTTGATGATCTTTCGGAGTTGGGGTGCAACGATGGAGCTTGCTTTGTTGAAGATGTGGTGGGGGAAGGGGTCGGAAGGTGAGCCGGAGTGGATGGTGTTCATGATTTTGATGATGTCTTCGTCGTTGACATTGTTCCAGGAGAGCAGGAGGTTGGTGTGTTTGGTGGGCTTTGGGTCAGGGGTGTCGGTGTCTGTCGTCGGTGTCTGGGTGTCGTAGCTGTCGTGGATGTCTGCGGTCTTGAGGTGGGAGAATGTGGCCAGGGAGTCTCAGAGTTCTTGTGATGACGGGATGTCATTGTAGCTGGAGCTGGGGGTGACGAGTTGTTTCACGATGTTGAAGAGCTCTTTGTCGTTGTGTGCGTTGTTGTCGATGCGTTCCTTGAAGGAGGTTCTTTTGGCGGATGGGATGAGTTGGTGGTGCTTGCGTCTGGCGTTCACGAGATCTGCGTTGTTGTCTGGTCTTGGCACCACTTCTCGAGTCTTCAGCAGGTCTGCTTGGAGTTCTGGAGGTCGGCGTTGAACCAGATGGCTCTCGTGTTGGTGCACCTGTTTGAGGGTTTCCTGATCGGGATGAGGCTGTTGGTGCAGTCGTCGATCCATTGTCTGAAGTTGTGGGCGGCTGCGTCTGTGTCAGAGGGTTCGGATTGAGGGTCTTTGGCGAGGGTGGAGAGGAGCTGGTCTTCGGTGTCTTTGTTCAAGCTGTGGTGTGGGTGGGTGTTGTGATGAGCTGTTTGAGTCCGAGGTTGTCAATCAGGGTTATTGGCGTTTTCGAGGTGGAAGCTTAGATCACCCAGGAGTATGTAGTCTGTGGAGGCGAGGGCATGCGTGCTGATGAGGTGGGCGATGGAATCGCTGGACTGTAGTCAGGGTCCCGGGGGTCTGTAGATGAGGGTGCCTCTGAGGGTGGTGTTATGATCAACATGGATCTGGAAGTGAAGGTGTTCGGCCATGCTGAGGGAGTCTTCGGTGTTGGTCGAAATGCTGATGGTGTTCCTGTGGATGATGGCGATTCCTCCTCCTGGTTTGTTGGTGTGGTCCCTGCGGGTGACCTTGTAGCCATCTGGGATGGCTATGGCTATGTTGGACGCCCATGAGGTGTTCATCCAGGTCTCTGTCAGGAAGGCGACATCCGGGGAGGATGAATCGAGGAGGTCCCAAAGATCGACGTCGTGCTTGGGGACTGAGTGGGTGTTGAGAAGTATGCATCTGAGGTGGTTGTGACCTACTTTGGTGGGATGGGCAGGTCATGGAGGTGTGCGCTGGCTGGTGTAGCTGCAGTTGTGGCAGGTGAAGGGTCTGTGGGTGAGTTTTGGGTTTGCCTGGAAGCAGGTGGAGGATCGGCAGGCGTTGAGCGCGTAGAGGGTAGTGGAGTCATAGCGGCATCGGATGTTGTGGCGCTCGCCGGGACCAGGGGGTCTGGCGCTGGCCGCGGTACAGGCATGGACGGGCGCAGACGGGCTTGCCTTAGGTGCGCCTTCGGCACACCAGCGGTCGCCATATGAAGGAAAGGGGGGCGGGAGCAGAGGACGGGAGGCAGGAGCGTGCAGGATCGGGGGCGGGTCCGCAGGGGCAGCAACGTCGGGAAACTTGCACACTGGGAGTGAAAACAGCCAAAGGGTTAATTACAATGGGAGCAAAAAAAAAAACAAAAGGGTTAAATATAGTAAATACAGTAATACAGTATACAGTCAATTTAAAATAAAATAAAATGAACAAACAACAATTACAGGCATTCCAGGGGCAATTAAGTGGGCAGACTGCAGGTAGGGGACTGTGGCACAGGGACTGGCAGTAGGCTCGAACCCTGACCGATGCAGTGCTGGGCAGGGAGACTGGAGACAGGCTGAAGACGGCGCTGCTGGGGAGAGTGCTGGCCTTGAACCAGCATTATTTGTGCACACCACACACAGTAACACAGTGAAAATACCACAAAAGGACTCCACATGATTTTGGAACTTAACAGAATATTTGTATGAGTAAAGCAAGACCAAAACAACATAAATCCAAAGAGTAGAAGTCGAGATATGTATCTTCAAAGATTAAATTAAAAAATAGTGCTTAGATGCAAATTGCACTCAAAGAGTTAATTGGTCATGCTGGACCGGGACAAAGTCAAGAGTTCAGGCCACCCGTGATGGAGTGCAGGTTGGTTGCAGGATCCACGTAGGGCCTGCTGAACAAAAGCACCTTAATTCTTGTGGCAGCACGAGATGCGTCTTAATATTTACCGGAGAACTTTATGCAAAAAAGAAAAATCACAAGTAAAATAGTAGACGTTTACAGAAAATGCGGGCACAAGTGGGTTCAAGTATAATCATAAATAGATGCAAAGAGAATTGTTAGGCAATTAGGAAAGTTGCAGTATACGGACAAGTAGAACAGCAAAAGTTAACTGACTAAATGACGTATTTGACAGTTGAAGCAATAAAACAACTAACTGACACAAAGGCTCTAGACATAGTGAGAGAGAGCTTGTGGAACAAAGTTTAATTATCGTGTGTGTTAAAGTATTTGTTGAGGAGAAGGAGTTTCAGGTCCCTTTTGAAGCAGGAGAAGGAGGAGTTGCATCGGAGATCTCTGGGGAATGACTTCCATACCCTAGGTGCATTACCAGAAACAAAAAGGGAGTCATGGTAGATTTCCTTTTTAGTTTGGGAGGTGTGAGAAGAAGTGAGTTGGAGCTACTCAGAATTCTAGTTCTTCCTGCTTTCGTAGGTTTGTTGTTTAGATAGTTAGGGGGCATGTTTGTAAATACAACTTCCTTCTATGGGAAGTCATTTGAGGATCTTGAGGGCCGGTGTGATGTGTTCCAACTGCTTGTACCCATTATAAGCCAAGTCTGCCATGTTTAGAACTGATCTTAGGGAAGCAAGGTGAGTTTTTGGCATCCCTTTGGCAACCACATTCCCATAGTCCTGTTTGGAGGGGACTGGTGATTGTAATACCATCTTGAAATCATCGGGGGAATAAATGGTTTAATTTTCTTGAGGTGTTTTAGTATGTGAAATGCACCTTTGGCTTAGTTTTTGATGCAATCCCTCATTGACAAGTTTTTGTCCTGGGTTATGCTTAGGGACTTCATGGAGTTGGACAGAGTAAGGGAGCAGTTATGGGCATCCAGCTCTTTAGCCAGTCTTGGATAGGTAGAGGGCTATATTTAAGGGAGAACAGAAATATTTGAGTTTTGTTGGTGTTCAACTTCAAGTGGTTAGAGTTAATCCTAGTTTGTATCTTGATTAGTGTTGTATTGAGATGCAGGACATCACTGGGTGATTTGATTTTGTGGTAGAGTTGAGTGACATCTGCATATAGTTTATATTTCAACCCTGCTTGCTTCAGGATGATTGTAAGGAGTTCCATGAAGAGATTGAACATGGAAGTGGAGAGAATTGAGCCTTGGGATACACCAAGAGTAACTAGTGTAGATTTGGAGAGACAAGAGTTGATTTGAATTTGTTGTGATTGGTGTTGGAGGTATGATATGAACCAATTTAGGACTGTGCCAGTGATACCAGAGCGGATCTTCAGTGTCTCAAGTAATGCTGTGTAATTTACGGTATCGAAAGCTGGTGACAAGTCAAGTAGGATAATTAGGCATGCGTCACCTTAGTCTATGGATCTCAGGATGTCATCTGAGATATTGAGCATGGCAGTTTCTGTGCAACAGCCTTGCCTAAATTGTGATTAGAAGGTGGCATAGAGGTTGACTTCACATATATGTTGGTTAAGTTGTTGTAAGACGTACTTCACCACAGTTTTGGCTAGGAACGGAAGGTTGAAGATAGAGCTGAGCTTGTTGATCATATGAGTCTGTCCTGTTTTTTTTACTATGAGTGTGATTTTTCCTAGTTGGAGGGAGTCAGCAACATAGCCAGTGGCGAGAGGTGTTGTGATGATCTTTGTCCAGAAGTTGGGAAAGATGTGGTTGAGATTTTGTACTAATATGGATCAGAGAGAATCCGTAGAGTGGGAAGTAGGATTTAAGTGTGCAATTATATTGAAGACTTCATTTTCAGTAATAGGTTTAAAGTCCGATCAATTGGTCTAGTTTTTCAGTTGAGTGAGACTATGGTTGGTATTAGTTTGTTTTCACTTGTGGCCATTTGGACATCAGTTAGCTCTGGTGGTGGAGATACCATGGAGGGAAGTATGTCAGTTGGGAGGCAAATTTGAGACTTGGATGAAGGATTGTGACTTTATCAGTGGAACAGCTGGCAATTTCCTCACAGCCTTCCTTGGAGGCTGTTATTTAGTTTGGGGATGTATGTAGAAAATGTAGAAAATGGAAAAATTTCTCCCTTGACTCTTTTATTAAGAAATTTGATAACGCTGGACTTCCTGGAGGGTCTGATTGTGAAAAAGCTTATAGTCAGCTACAAAAATGCATCACAACTGCTTTAGATAGCACTGCCCCGATTCGTATGCTGACTAACATCAAGAGAGCCAATAAAGCTAATCCGTGGTTCACTCACGAACTACGTCTAGCCAAATCCGCTTGTAAAAAACTTGAGCGGACATGGCGTATCAATTTTTGCCCAAAAACTAAAACCCTTTACAAAGAAGCGCAAAAAAACTATTATAGAATGATCCGAGCCTCCAAAGCATCCCACTATAACATTCGCATTATAGAAGCAGAGAATTCCTCGAAGGAGCTTTTTAAGATCTTTAAAGAAATCTCTGTAACTGCCTCTAATAATATTTCCCTTAATGATTCAGTTGATACTTGCAATAAGATCGCTAAGTATTTTTCCGGCAAGATCACTGACATCTATGCCAACTTTTCGGGCAACATAAAACCAGGACATGACTTTGCTGAGAGTGATGATGCCGCTCCCACAGATTTATGCCTGCGTAATTTCACGGTCCCTTCCCTGGAAATCTTTGTAAAAATCTGCCAAAGTATTAAATCTGGTTCCCCTCGGGATCCGGCTCCTCCCAAAATAATAGCTGCTAGTCTGGCTGTTTTGGAGCCCCACCTTAGGCACGTGCTACAAATTTCCTTTTCTACAGCCTGTCTGCCTGAAGACTGGAAAAAAGCAATCGTACTTCCAATAAAGAAAAAGCCCAATGTGAGTCAGGATACCCTAGACAATTTAAGACCTATATCTCTGCTACCTTACCTAGCCAAAGTCGCAGAGAAAATAGCAAATATTCAACTCATGGCCTATCTCGAATCCCAAAATGCTTTACACAGCTCTCAGTCTGGTTTTAGATCAGGCTATTCAACAGAGACAGCGCTCCTGAGAGCGACTGAAACTTTACGGGAAGGCGCAGATGAGGGTAAGACCATGGCACTCATTATGCTGGACCTCAGTGCTGCGTTTGACACTGTAGCACACTTCATCTTGCTACAGTGTCTAAACAAAGCTGGGGTCACCGGGAAGGCACTGGGCTGGCTGAAAGCTTTCCTAACCAACCGGAGCTTTCAGGTTCAGAGAGGCAATTTTCTCTCGGACAGCATAGCGTTAGAACAGGGGGTACCTCAGGGCTCTGCCCTGAGTCCCACCCTGTTCAACCTGTATATGGCCCCACTGGCAGGGGTGGTCCAATCGTACGGCGTAGAGCTAGTCTCTTACGCCGACGATACTCAACTGCTGATCTCCCTGTCCCAAGTTCCCTCCTTGGCTGCTGAAAATTTTAAAACCTGCATGAGCAATCTTGCAGGTTGGATGACCCAACATTGCCTCAAACTTAACGGCTCGAAGACTGAGGTGTTGATAATTGGAGGCAAGGACACTAGCTGGACCAAGGAGTGGTGGCCATCCTGTCTGGGGCCTCTGCCTACTCCCGGCAGAGAAGCAAAGAATTTAGGTGTCTGGGTGGATACCAAACTCTCCTTTGACAGCCATGTAAATAAAATTGTAGGGAAGTGCTTTGGGGTCATGAAAACTCTCAACCGTACCCTGGACCTTCTCCCTTTGGAGGCCAGGCGTACCTTGACTCAGGCCCTAGTAACCTCTCGCATGGACTATGGCAATGTACTTCTTCTTGGTACTTCGGAAAAGAACATCAGGAGACTGCAGGTACTACAAAACTCGGCAGCACGGCTAGTATTGAGATTACCCAGAAGAGTTGCTTCTAAATCCACCTTGGCAACCCTTCATTGGCTGCCCATCAGGAAGAGAATTCTTTTTAAAGCCCTTCTTTTATGCTTTAGAATTATCTCTCACAGTGCACCGTCCTACTTGTCTGACCTAGCTGTCCCATACGAGCCTAACAGAGCACTTCGCTCGATGGGAAAGGGCCTCCTCATGATCCCCCGTATAAAAAAATCCAGAATGGGAGGTCGATCTTTTCGTTCCCTGGCAGCAACCAAATGGAACACCCTTCCCATCAATATTAGGTTAGCAAAAAATGAAGCCACCTTCAGGAAACTTCTAAAAACACACCTATTTGCCCTTTAGGCTCTTCCCCTCCTCTGATCTCTGACTCTATTCCTCAGCGCGGGGATACGCCGGTAGGCGTCACCATGCGCTCTACAAACCCCTTTATTATTATGGGTGGTTTGTCGTTTATTAATGTTGAAGAGTCTATTTTTAGCACAGTCAAGCTGGTTGCAAAAAGAAAGAGGCTTTTTTGCTGAAAATGTGCTTCTCATGAGAGAGACGCGTGTCTCTTAGTAGTGCAAGGTGAATTGTCGAGGGGTTCTGCCTACATATTCTTTCTGCTTATCTGAGTTGTCTTCTCTCATTATTAAGATCAGAGTTGAACCAAGATTTGGATTGGATTTATCTCAATTGTTTTAGTTAGATTGGTGCCACTTGGTTGAGAACTTCCAGCATCTCAGTATTATCGTGGGCAGTGTAAGTAAGTAAGTAAATCTCTTTATTGCATCATTAATTAAAACCTTTGCAATCAGTTAAAACATATGTATAAAAAGCAAAAACAGCATCAGTTATAATACTAAAAATAGTTGGATGCATTTAAAAAAATTGCAATGACTCCATAAAAGTACAAGAAAATAAAAATTGGTGTACAATGCAGCCAGTAAGGTGCATGGAATGGCATGAAAAGGTTCAACGTTTTTCATGTGTTAATTCCTGAGAAACCATTTGCAATGCCAGTTCCTTTAAAATTACTTTAAGTAATTTGGTCTGAATAGCGTTAAAGTGTGTGAGCGAGCTACCAAAACTTCATTGATGACAGTTGCTATCTGCAGTTCGTCGTGTCCTTTACTCGCCTAGTTCTTTGCACCTCTTATCAGGTGATTCCCCTTTCGGTGATTGGCTGGTTCCTTGGCCCAGGTTACTAAGCCTGGGGTGACACGATGGATTTAGAAAGTTTATGTTGCTGTTGCTGGGTCACAACTCAAATGTGACTGCTTCATAACGCGAAGGAGCTGAGGTGGTAGACAAAATTGCCAAGGACGTTCTCTTTTAAGCAGGGTTGTCATGGATTACTCAGAAAATGGTGGACATAAATTGATGACCAATTTGTTAGGGTACTTACAGGGTTAGCTTTGCTTTTGCTGCACTCATAAACCGAACAAGGCTACTGGCCAGCCGAACGTTGTTGTCCTCGAAGCAGGCCTTTACCGCCTGCCTGCAGGTTCGTCCCTGGCTTTCGATCAGGTGCGGCTTTAATAGCTGTCTTCATACCGCTCCCAAGCCTTTGCAGATGCATAGTAGATGTAGAACATCCTCATTGATGTCTCCACATAATCTGCAGTGGTTTATTGTAACTGTGCGTTTCCATGGCGGAAGGTGATGCTATGCGGGTAAAATTCCCAGCCTCAGAAGCAAGAATCTTTCTTTTGTGAGTCTCGAGAAGCTTGTTTCTAGATATGGTTGTGGCTTGGTACTCGCGTAGCTCTGAATTACGAACCAGCCGTGGGTCCTCTTACTCAGAGCTGCTTTATCTTCTTCAAGGGATACAATCTTTACTGATTTATTTACCAGCTCTCCTAATTTTTTTTCCCATAGATCCAGTAGAGCGAGCACCCTAATTGCTGATTGAAGGTAACCCATGGCCGGGCAGTCCTTTTTTCTTGTCATTTCCTTCCACAAGTAAAAGTTCAGTGTAACTGGCTTGGCTCCCTTTATTGTGTACCAGCACTTGGCATAGGCACCCTTCCGTGATATTTGCTGCTTTTGAAGCCTGAACTCTAGCCTTATTTGAGCTGGCGAAGTGAACTGCGGGAGATTAAATATTATTCTCACGGCCTCGGAGACCGCATTATCCAGGGTAACCTCACCTCTCCCTCTCATTGATTCACTGCCGTAAGTGATTGTAGGTAAGAGTCTTGCTCGGAGTACTTCTAATAAAGGGAGAAGGTTGGGGCCGGATATTTTATGCTTGATGATTTTTAATGCTACAGCCAGGGTGGTCCCTCTGCCTTTAATGGCTGCTTTCTGTTTTAAGAACGATCCGTGCCTGTCAAAAATTACTCCTAAGTACTTGTACTCCTCAATCACCTCTAGCGACCTGCCCCCCATCGTCCTTTGGTTTAATACCTTCATTTTGGATTTTCCAAGGTTTATGCTTAACCCCTTGTCTGAAAAATTGCTTGTTGTGTTTATCAAGTGTTGCATGCCGACTGGAGTACAACTGATAAGTATCAAGTCGTCAGCATATAGTAGGTTTAAAAGAGTTAAGCCTCCCAGGTTGGGGGCATGATGGTTACAGTGATCCAGCTCTGTGGTGAGATCGGAGACAAAGAGGTTGAACAGGGTCAGTGCAAGGACACAGCCCTGATTCAGCCCTTTGGGGGTTGGTACTCTCCAAGGCAAACTGTCCCCTGTTCCCACCTTAATTTGGACCCATGTTCCAGAGTGAAGTAAAATTAACTGGTTCAAGAGGTTTGTGGGAATTCCCCACCTCGAGAGTTTTGACCAGAGTATCCCCCTATCAAAGCTATCAAAAGCGACTTTATAATCGATAAAGCAGACAAATAGTGGTTTGTTGATGTTTTTTGTAGCATCTATCAGGAGCGAAAGAGCAAGAATATTTGTTGAGGTCCCCATGTTTTTTTGGAAGCCAGTTTGGTTGATGGGAATTAGGGCTTTTTCCTGTGCCCATTCCGTAAGTTCGTTCAATAAGATGCCTGCATAATATTTGGCTTCAAAAGGTATTAGTGCGATGAGCCTGTAGTTCTTCGGCTCGGTCATACTGCCTTTTTCGTGGATCGGTGAAATAATTGACACCTTCCAAGAATCAGGAATTCTTTTGAGTTCCGTAATATACTTGAAAAGGGGTAGTGGTGCTTCGGCCCAGTAGTTTGGGTCCTGCTTATAAATGAATGGTGGTAGGCCATTAGGCCCGGGCGCTCCTTCTTTCCGGCTTTTCGAGATTCTGTTCACTAGCTGTTTGATTGAGAAGAAGGGTATGAATTCCGATCCTTGAAGTTTGGGGAGCTGCTGGTCGCATTGGTACTCCGATGGGGCTTGATTATTTTTACCAGTTTCCGCTTTGAAGTGGCGCTGTCTGTAATTTTCCCAAGTATCTTCCGTTATGTGCAAATTTATTATTCCCGGTGCTGTTGGGTTCTCTAAGCTCTTGACTGTCTGCCAAAACCTGGTGCTGTTGTTGTTTTTTTGTGTCGTATAGCAGTTTTGCCCATGTTGTGTTGGATTTCTTTTTTTGCAAGCAATATGATTTTCTTTCTGTGTGCCTTTAGCCTCCTTAGTACTGACTGTATGTTATCGGCTGGGATGTTTAGGCAGAGACTGCGCAGTGCTTTGTTAGCTGCGCTCTTTATTTGTCTTAATTCGTCGTTCTGGGGTCTAGAGAGGTGAATTATTTGATTGCTTGCCAACTTGCATGGTGTCTCTTGTTCATTTTTTGGTCTAGCTTTTTCTTTTGTTGGCTCATTTTTTGATTCATTTGAGTTGAAGCTTTTGATGAAGTTTTCCCAAACTGTTAAACTGTTCGCACTCAGCTGTTTGCTTTCCTCCCATCTTTTTTTCGATAGGGCCTGTAGTTTTTCTGGATTGCTTGTGTTGCATTTAATTCACTGGTGGTTCGATGTAACCTTTAAATTTAAATTCTCAATTGGTTGTGTAATTGCAGTTGCATGAGCGTCAAGTATGAACTCTTGATGTTGGTGATCACTATAATCCAGCATTCCTATCCTTAACCCTTTTGTTGAGCTAAAGAGTGCTAAATAAATAAAAGTGTAGTCTATTGCAGAGTTTTTGAGGGCATTATGAAAAGTTGCAGCTTGTGGGCAGTCGTTCGCGAAACTACCATTAAATGTAACCAGGGACATGTTCCCTAGTTCGATCAAAAGGTCTTTGGAGATATTAGATTGCTTGCCCCACCAGCACTCGTCCTGGCGAGGGACCCCCCATGCTGCGTGTCGGTCTGATGCCGGCCTATCCTGGTCAGCGTCCCCTGTGAGGCACATGTTGAAGTCACCTGAGACTATGTAGTTTGAAAAAGCCTCTTCGGTGACTAACTTGGGGGCATATTTACAAGCTGGCGAAAAAAAATTATCGCCGCTTTTGCAGCCGTTTTCGTAAGAAAAGCGGCAATAATTTTAGCGCCTATTAGCAAGGCCACGCTAACGCGTGAAACCTTGCTTTAGCGTCAGGATTCTCTAATGAGATGCAAAGTGGGCGTTCCTGACCTAACATGACAGGAGAAATGTCACTAGGCGACATTTCTCCTATCATTTTTGAAGGTACATCAAAAAGGCTTTTTCGAGAGTTTTATTACCAAGGCCATTTATATTCCAGGAGCAGAATCCTTTTCATCTGAGCAGTTCCGTTTCATACGTAAAAAATCCCCGTATGGTAAAAGGAACTAGAACAAAAGATGGATGAAACAACTAAAATATTCCTAGAAGGAGGCTATGAACTCACAGATGTAAGAATAGGAAGAACAAAGGCAGATTCCAAGAGAAGCAACTTTTCAAATAAAGCATGAGCAAAAGAATGAAACACCAGACATAAGAATGATTTTGTCTTACAGCAAATAAAATTATGCCATTTCAGAAATAATGAACACACACTGGCACATACTGCTGAGAGATCCAGATATGAGAAACATTCTCAAAGATAAACCAAGAATAACTTACAAAAAAGCACCATCGATCAAGGACAAAATTGTGCATAGCCACTTTACAGGAATAAAAAATAAAACCTGGCTCACGGATCATCAATGGTGTAAATTTGTTCAGTAGTCCCTGAGAAAATTAGAGTTAAAAGTACATAAATATCTATGGCCGGGGAGGTTCCGCGGACCCTACCTGCACCGTAAGCGCACTCTCCCCGAACCAAGCGCGCACCCTCCCGATCGCGTGCTGAATGCTAATTGGCTGCTTACACTCTGAATCAGGAAGTGTTGGCAGCCATCTTGTGCCTCGGTAGAACCGAGGTACAAGAAAGCACAAAAAAAAGGCGCAACACGCGAGAAGGGGGGCAGGGTCGAAACACCCTGACCCCCTAGGCCTGCTCAGGGGGTCCCACATGGTCCCATATGGTTTTCAAAATGGCCGTCTCAAATTTTGAGTCGGTGTATCAAAGGTTATATTAGGGTGTGAGAAGATGCACTAATTTATCACATGGATGACGTCATCAGTGATGTCATTTGAGATGTCACTGACCATGTCATGAGTGATGTAACATGTGACGTCATCAGCAGTGCATTGCGGGGGCGCGAGTTATAGTTAGCTAAACTAACTATAATGGGGCAATTTCTAGGGTTTTGTATGAGGGAAATGTCCAGGTAACTATAACGCCCCTGAAACCTATGGTTTTTTTAGTGAATTTCTAAGGTTTTTTAAATGCCAATTCCTAATTATAACGCCCCTGAAACCTTTGGTTTTTTCAGTGAAGTTCTAAGGTTTTTTAAATGCCAATTCCTAACCATAACGCCCCTGAAACCTATGTTTTTTTCAGTGAATATATATATATATATATATTCAGTGAAAAAACCATAGGTTTCACACACGTTATAGTTAGGAATTAGCATTTAAAAAACCTTAGAAATTCAGTGAAAAAACCATAGGTTTCACACATGTTATAGTTAGCTGGACATTTTACTCGTAAAAAACCAATGAAATTCCCCCGTTATAGTTAGTTCAGCTAACTATAACTCGCGCGCCCGCAATGCACTGCTGATGACGTCACATATTACATCACTCATGACATGGTCAGTGACATCACTCATGACATCACTGATGACATCTCAAATGACATCACTGATGACATCACTGATTACATCATCCAGTGAATGTGTGTTTTTCTGAAAATTAAATATGTTTTATATATGTATATCTCAAGGTCGATGGAAGAATAAATGGGTATATAAGTGTCTAAATGGATGATTTGTTTTTGAAAAATTGATTGTGTAACTGACTGATTAAGTGTATCATAGTGAATACATGGCTTAGTGAGTAATGTTTAAATTTGTAAATATCTGTATCAGTCTCTCACTTTGTGTATAAGTGGCTGCATGGGTTGGTGAGTAGCTACATGGGTGTCTATATAGGTTATTAGTTGGTTTTTTGAGTATTAGTCTGAGTGTCTGCATGGTTCGGTGGGGGGTATGACGTAGTGCATAGGTGCATGAATGAGTGACTCACTGTTTGTATGTGTTGAACAGAGCATGTGTGCAGGACTGCATGGGTGGATGCGTGTGTGTATGGGTGTGTTAGTGAGTGAATGACTGTCTCAATAGTGTCTTTATGAGTAACTACATATGTTTAAAACTAGTATATGTGACTATTGGTTTATATATGTGAGTATATGTGAGAGTGAGAGATTGAAAGAGTTCCTGTATGAATAAGTATGTATTTCTATAAGTGATTGTTTAAAAGACTAAGTATGTGTAAGTTTCCGTAGAAGTAAGTGTGGTGGTGTGTGTATAACTGTATATGCAAGTAAATGTATGTTTGATTCTTTATTAGCATGAGTGACTATGTTTGTGAGTAGCTCTATGGATGAGTGGCATTGTGTAACAGGATGTATAGGTGTATGAGTACATATGATAAGTGAGTACATGTATGAGTGACTGTATAGGACTGTTGGTGAAGGAGTGGATGTGTATGTGGATCTTAGAATTACTGAAGAGGTTGTTGTAACTGTTATTGGTATGTCCTTTGTTTTGAAAATTTTAGTCTCTATTTTTGAATGCGTGTATCAAAGGTTTTATTAGGGTGAGAGGAGGTCTGCCACTCTATCACAAGGATGATGTCATCAGTGATGTCATCAGTGATGTCATTTGAGATGTCATCAGTGATGTCATGAGTGATGTCACTGACCATGTCATGAGTGATGTAATATGTGATGTCATCAGCAGTGCATTGCGGGCGCGCGAGTTATAGTTAGCTGAACTAACTATAACGGGGGAATTTCATTGGTTTTTTACGAGTAAAATGTCCAGCTAACTATAACATGTGTGAAACCTATGGTTTTTTCACTGAATTTCTAAAGTTTTTTAAATGCTAATTCCTAACTATAACGTGTGTGAAACCTATGGTTTTTTCACTGAATTTCTAAGGTTTTTTAAATGCTAATTCCTAACTATAACGTGTGTGAAACCCATGGTTTTTTCAGTGAATTTGCAAGGTTTTTTAAATGATAATTGTTTTTTTTTTCTTCTATTTTTTTTAACTTATTTTTTTTTATTTTTCTTACCTTTTATAAAGACTATGGCTAAATTTTGAAAATTCTTTAATATGTTTTTTTTTTAATATATTTTTTAAAATAAACATGTAAAATTTATTTGCAGTACTTTTTTTTTTTTTATTATTATTTTTTTAGTACGCGTACCGTAAGCTTACGGTAAGCGTACGGTTTTCGCACCGCTCGTAATTTTTCTACGCTGCTTGCGTATAGTTACGCAATTTGCGTAGCCGCGCGTACTCCGCGTGGGACGCGTGCGCGCGTACGCTACACGCGCACGTTACGCGGAAGTGTCGGGTAGTGTCTGTTATGCGCATGCGCGCAAGCGCGTGTCTTTTTTACGCGCATGCGCACTTTTGACGTAAGCGTACCGTAAGCGTACCGTAAGCGTACGGTAGGTCATGTGATCATGAAACACAACTTTTGATTGGTTGAAACTACTTTCAGTTCTAGAACTCTCCTACACCACACCCATTCCCCTCATTTCTGCTTGTGATCCCTTAGGAGAAGGAGCTGGGTTGTCTTTGTGATACGATGGCAGAACAGCAGAGCTCTTCTGAGAGTGAGGCTAGCACTAGCAGCACTGTTTTGAGGCAGAGAGCGAGGAAACAAAAGCCCTCTTATGTATGGGATTATTTTACTTTTCCTGAAGGCCAGCAAAAGGTGAATGCACCCTTAGTAACTTGCAAGCTGTGTCAGCGTGTACTTTCAAGAGGTAATCCTGACAGGAAGTATTCCTTTGGGAATCATACCATGAAGAGACACCTCAAGGATGTACACAAAAGGACACATGGTCATCTTTTTGGAGGTAACTCTTCAGAAAGACAAGCAAGTACATCCACAGCAGCTCAGCCTGGACCATCATCTGCAGAGCTGACTCCTTCTTCTGCAGGTCAGGTGAGCCCTTCATCTGTGGGGGGAGCATCTCCTTTTGCTGGCCCTCTGGAAATGAACCCTCGATTTTGGAGGGTTGATATTCGATGCGCCTTTTGTCAAGATCTAATTTGCCATAGGGAGACCAGTGTTTCCCTAGTGGACAACAAAATAGATCAGCACACTTGTCGCTTTGAATAATTTTCCCATTCTTTCTTTCCTCTGTCCTTGCATGAACACAACGGTTCTTTTAAGAGCCAACCTTATCTTTCATCTTTTTTTTACATATGTTTTTAAAAATTCTTTTTTTTTTTTTTTTTTACCGTACGCGTACGGTGCGCGTACGTTTTTTTTTTTTTTTTTAAAAACACTAAAAATCAATATTCACATTACAAGGTCCTTGAGAGACTACAATTATTATTATTGACTTACCGTACCCACTCAAAAAAATATTTATTCATTTGTTTTTTAAAAAAATAGCTTTAAAAATGGTTCTAGTTTTCGAAATTTTTCTATATCAATCTGAAAAAAAAGAAAAAAGTATTAATATTTTTAAAACATTTTATAATACAGTACACATATTTACATATTTTTCAAAAAATATTTTTGCCTTATTTTTGCTGTTTTCAGAATATATTGCATTTCACTATAAATTGTGAAAGCAATTGCATTCATCATTTTACAGCGGGCAAAAAAAAATAACAATCACAAAGATTGTATTAAAAAAGCCCAGAATCTCTTTTTACTTAAACTTAACATTATAGAAATGCATAATTATCTAAAAAAATATCATCTAATACCAATACTTATTTCTTTAAAATACCGTCTGATATTTTTGTTTCAGAAGTATAATCACAATATTATATCTCAAATAACTCCACAATACATCTGATTCCATTTCCTTTAGGCCAAATAGTAATTTTAAATTTTTTTTGGGAATAAATTTCCAACGGTAATCCTATAAAATTCTAAAGTTTAATTTGTTCAGATCTCACTGATTCTCTGTAACATTTTGGTTCACGAAAATTTTTTGAATAATTTATTAAGTCCACAATAGAATTGGTTACTTTTCCACATGGCCAAATAGTAATTTTTTAAATCATTTTTGAAAAAATTTCCAATGGCAGTCCAATAACATTCCAAAATTTAAATTGTGCAGATGTTACCGATTATCTCTAAATTATTGGTTTTTGAAAGTTTCATTAAAAATTAAAAAAGTCCACATTACAATTGGTTATCTTTCCATTAGGCCAAATGATAATTTAAAAAATCTTTTTTTTACAAAATTGCAATGGTAATCCAGTAAAATGGTAAAATTATTTTGTCCAGATCTTGCCAAATCTCTCTAAAATTTAGGTTTCAGGAAGATTAGATAGGAATTTGCTAAATCAAAAGGCAAACGTTGCTTGAAAATCAATTGGGAATCATTACACAGTGTCCAGCCTTTTTCACATTTTAGATAAACTGTGTAATGTCCAGAAGTAACAGTAGGTCCATCATGGAAAATTATTGCAACAGTTACAAAAGTTTTTCCTGAAATTGATAATTGCTGTCCTGTAAACTTCTTTATTAAAGTATCCAATTTTGAACCATCAGCTCTACATCGTTGCATCATTAAAATTACATACTGTCCGTATTCCTTTAAAATTAACGTTGAAAACATGTCAGATTTACACTCACCACATTTTATGCTATGATTAGCATCTTTAACTAATTTTGGAAAAGTGACTGTTTTACTCTCTGGCAATGTCAAATAAATAAACCTTTCATTATCAACATTAGAGCCACATATATTATAACAATTTTCACAACTATGTTCCCATTTATAAGAGAGACCAAAAAAAATTTCAATGGGAACTCCTTCTTCTTCCACTACCTGAAGAAAATACATCAAAAATTCGTGTGCATCTTGCTGTTCATTTTGAGAAAACTGTGTTCGTCCTGAACATATATCTAAAAGTTTTCTAATTTCAGTAGCACTTTCTATTTGAGTTTTATCTTTACTCAGCTTTTGAAAAAGGAGACTCAGCTCTGAACAGAATCTTTTTCCCTGATTTACTATTATCTGCTCTTGCAAACTTTCCAGATAAAATGCAACATTCAGCACTACATTTGCGTAGCAGTTGACACCAGAGCTATTTTCAAAATGACATCCTACAACCTGTTCTTCATTTTCCTTTTTCTTTTTGCTTGCAATTACATCACTCCTCTTTTTTTTCCTCTTCTCTACATCTTCATTACAGATATTCTCATTTTTTCTTTTACGAGAAACTACACGTTTCTCCAACACAGGATACTGACCTAAATGAGGAGCATAGCTTCTTCTTAATCTATTATACTCCTTTACACAGTTTGTATCAGCACTAACTTTTGAATCATCAAAGTCTATCATGAATAAACCTGATAATGTTTTCACTCATGACAAAGCAACATATGCCATACCTTCTTTGAACACAGTTGAACCAATGTTCACAAAAGCACAATCTACAGTCAATCCTTGAGACTTGTGAATAGTTACAGCATATGCTAGAGAAAACGGAAACTGCTTCCTACGTACATATAAGTCTTTCACAAGCATGAAATGAACTGTACAACGACAAATATCTTTAACTTCTTCTATCTGATCAAATTTTATTTTTAAACATTCAATTCCTTCTTTTTTCTGATAATTAATAAAACCCACAACTCTTCCCATAGCTCCATTAACTAAACCTTTTTCAACATCCAAATTTCTTCTTAAAAATACTCTACAGTTCATGCAAACATATAGATTTTTTTCTAATCCAGCTGTTTTGGAGATGTTCTTCTCTAGTGAGTCCAATTTATTTTTCAGTTTGCCTGTTACTGTGACAGTAATTCTTCCATCCTCAATTTTGTCCACTGCTTCCAATTTCCTGATCTCTTCCTTTTCCAATTTCAAAAGCTCCTCATTAAATATTGAGCATTCACGTAGAGTTGGCATTAAGCAGATGACACTTTTGTTTTCTGCAATATTCTTGTATATTTTCTCTGCAACTATTTCTTCCTTTGGAAATAAATTATGTAGCAGCCGACTCTGTAATGCTTTTTTGCCAACTTCTGTGAGTAGTCCAATTCTGATATCTTTCAGAATACTTCCATATTCTTCATCGCTTGCTTGCCTCATATTAGTAGTAAGTTCCTTGTACTCAAAGAAGGACCAAATATTTGTATTTCCGATGCTTCCCAATGACTTCTTCGTGTCTTCATGTGTGACAGTATTAAATACTGGTTGTCCTTTAACTGGAGTAAGCTGCAGAAGATCTCCAAAAACTATGACGTGTTTTCCACCAAATAACATGTCATAGTCTGTCTTCAAAATTTGCTGCATTCTTCAATGCACAAAGGCAAGCATTAAGTTTGATACCATGCTCACCTCATCAATAATGAGAACTTGCATCTTCTTCAATACTCTTGAAACTTCCAAGGATGCTTCTCCAGTTAGCTTGTTGTATTGTATTTTGTTCTCATGCTCCACTGGTAACATTAGCAAACGATGTAAAGTGATTCCTTTTATGTTATATGCTGCTAACCCAGTTGGAGCAGTAACCACACAAGACAAAGTAGAATCCGTTTTTTGCTGTAGGTAGCTTCTGATGACTTTTATTAGGAAACTTTTTCCAGTTCCAGCTTGTCCGCTTACATACATCCTGATTGGATGAAATGATGTGCATGAGCACTCTTTTTTTTCATGTAGAAATCCGTGATCAATTTTGTTTTTGATCTCTTCATAAATTTGTTGCTGCTCTTGATTCAGTTGTCTTTCCAAATTTTCTAAGTCTATAAATTCTTCTTGAGCTTGATTCATAGCCGTTTCCACTTCATTCATGGCTATTGATGCTTCATTTTCAACGATTGGTTGTCCTAGGGGATCTTGACTGAGTGTTCCTGAACTTTGGCTGTCCTGAGAACTGTCTCTAGCTATTTCTGCTGCAATTGTAGTTTCCTGTTCAATTTCTTCATTTAACATTTGCAGATAAGTTGAGAATGTACTGCATTGTATGCTGTCTTTGCAAGCATTAAAAGAATCTTCATAGCTTTGAAATTCTCCCAGTAGTTCATCCTCTGTACGCCATGGTTTAAACAACTGTAAAAGAGCCAAGTAGTAAAATTCCTTCTTGTCAGTAGTGTCACAACTCAGCTTCCGGTGATTTATCAAACTTCCTTTTGTTTGCTTCACCAAACATCCTTCTTCACCAACGACTTTATATTTTCCATTGTTGATGTCTTCTGCGGCTTTCCGTGAATAAATGTAGTTCTGCAGCACTTCATAGAGAGACATGTTCTCCAGATGATGACTTCTCTTGGGATAATAAGTGTCCAACATGTTTGTTTTCAAAATATCTGTACTTTCTGGGTCATTCTCGGCCAAATATTCAATTTCTCCTACAGATTTCAGTACCCGATTTCTCATTGCTGCAAGGCCTAAACTTGCCCAAATTATTCTTCTTGACTTCGAGTAGAGACTTGCAGAAGATAACCTATCTGAACATTCGTAGGATCCAATTTCTCGATGCGATAACATCTTCAAACTGAAACTGTACAGCTTCTTACTGACAGTCTTCTCGTGAGAAATCTCTTCCCACATTTCCTTCAATTCTGTTTTTTCTGATTTCGTAATGTAAGACGTTACATATCGAGCAACAGCAATGGAATTGTCAGCTACATACTGTATATCCATGTTAGCGTTCCACATGGATAAAATGACTGGGTTGTAGTCATTTATATTTTTTGATTCTTCTTTTCTTTTAAGGTTGTAGGTATTCTTAGGTGATTTTCTTGTGATAGTATGTCTCACAGCTGACATAAAACTGTTAACTCTTCCATTTGAAAGAACAGGTCTAGGAAATCCAAATCGACATTTAGTGTAGTATTTTTCTTTGCTCTTGTATTTCCGTCGACAGTATTTTCCACACCGATGACTTTGGAAACGTAAAACTTGCTCCTTTAACTTTTTCTCTTCTGTGCTTTTTGGTATAGCACATGTTGCATATTCTTCAATGTAAGATAACACTGCTTCATCAGTATCTGTTCCAAACTTTGGGGCATCCTTGATCCACAACAGCATATGAATATGAGGAGCACCTCTTGCCTGGTACTCTTTTCTCCAAAAGAAATCCACTACTTCTCCAAGAGGTGGATTTTTTTTATTGCAGATGAAGGACATCATAGCCTCAAATCTATGATTGAAATATCTGCAAACATTAACCGGATCCAATGAGCACAGTTCTCCTGCTGTCTTGTATTCGATGTTTTTAATGTTTGAATTTGCCTCTCGTAGAAAATCCAGTAAATCATCCCAAGCGTACTCGGCACAGCTTAGGGTAAGGAACCATGTTGGAGTTCCTAAATTCCGTAACATGCATTTTAATTCACCATGACGTCGGTACCAATATTCATTTGTCCCACGCTGACAAGCCATCAGATTGATCAGTTGTGTTTCCAAATGATCATCTCGGTGCTGCACTTTCTCCATAAAATCCTTAGCAGACACATTTTGCAAATGTACTCCACTTTTTAAAATGTGATTTACTGCATAAGACAGTGCAGACAAGTCGCTTTCAAATAAAAGATGGAACAAATAAGGAATACTTTGTCGAAATCTGGGATCTTCAGCATATAGTCTTGTAGTCCGATATTCAGAAGCTGGAATCTGTTCTGGATGTTCATCGTATCGTCCTCCTTTTCCTTTAGGAAACAGCTGGGGAAAACATCGAGCTTCCAAACTCTCCTCCCATACACTCACGGGAGTTCCTTTTGCTTTCTTCATCTGAAAGAGATCAATATTGTCTCCCATTACTTCTTTTGAATGAAGAGGATGTATGCTAAAATGTTCATAAATTTCTTCTTCCTTTGACTTGTCCACTTTTTCAATTTGTCCAGTTGGTGTTTCTGTGTCTTCTTGTAAATCTTCTTCTTCTTCTTCTTCTATATAAATTGATTCATACCATTTGTTATTCCTTTTCAAATACAAATTTGCTCTTTGTACTTTCCGTACATCTACCAGCTCCTGCCAAATCTTCTTATTCTTTGTAGGTACACCATTAACCAGAATAACTAATGGTTCAGTTTCCAAAGTATCCGCATCAATAGTTTCCATATTTTTTTTCAAATCCAAGGGCAAATACACCACTCTACCTTTTAAACCTCTCAGTAAATCAGAAGGAGGCAATTTACCAGTTTTGGGCTCCATACGTACTATGGTCTGGAACGGATGAACACATTGAATGAGTATAGACTCATAAGTATTTAATTCAGAAAGTTCAGCAGGAATAGCATCCATTTCTAAATTATTATGTACAGCTCTGGTCGGCATTCTATTTTCCTCTAACTTGTTGTAACAGTATTTACAAATACGCTGAACTTCACCCAATTCAAAACAATTTTCAAGAAATATATATGTGGCAAAATCCTTCCACTTATAATTATCTTCATTTTCACTCTTTCTGTACAGATCAACATAACTGGTTTGTTTTCTATAATGAGTTCTGCGGCAACAAATACAAGTAATATTTGGTCTTTCATTAGAGATTTTTTCAAATTTTGTTATGTGATCATTAAATGTCTTACTTACAAATGGTTCTACATTCTCTTCCACTTCTTCTTCATTTAGTGTGTCCTTCTTTGCACTGTTTTGTTCAGGACCAAAGTAACAAAACTGAATTTCATCAACAACCTTCTCTACATCTGATACCGTTCCGCGGAACAGAGCCCTATTCAATTCATCTAACTTTATTGCTGGACTTTTAGCAAAATACAACCATCTCACAAACTTTCTCATTTCAGTATGATGAACAGCCAGCATCCTAAAATGATGAAAAACACTATTGCACAGTTTTCTAGATAGACAAGCCAGAGAATGACCCTGCAAACCAGTATTCTCTCTCACTCTGCATGGATCCAGACTTTGAAGCACCTTAATCTTCTGTTTTATACTTTTTTTACTATATTCTCTTAGAAACTCTCGAAATTTGTCAATAGATTCCTGACGCACAGTGCAAATACTACTACAATTCCAAGTGTACACTGGGGCTTTAGGACGTCTCCCCATTGCCTCATCTGCCATCACTTGTACCTCATCTCTTGGAACCATTATCTCCTTCTCCATTATGCAACCATTTTTTACTTCGTAAGAACGACCTCTGGTGTCAACTGCATGCAGCAAACTATTACTTTGAAAATAGCTTTCTTCATTAAAAAAAGGTTCACTACTTGAACTATGCATCCACTTGCCTAAAAACACTTTACAAAAGTTTGTTCTGTTCACTACTCTTTTCCTTTTGCTATGTGATTTCAGTACATTAACCATTTTGTCTAATGTACGCATCCTATTCAAAATTAATATGAATAGTTTCCTTTTTAATTCTAATGCCTTTGCTGCAATGGCTTCTATTTTTTTTTTCTTTTATAAAACTTTGTCTTTTTCTTATATTTCTTCACATCCTTCATCAAATTAGACATAACTCTTCTCTGAAACATTTTTCTACGTATCTCTTTAAACGCTGTTTTTCTATTTATATAAATCTTTTCAGTTGCTGAAGGTATATTTGCATTAACTAAATTGTCAATTTTTTCCTCTTCTTTTTTTTTAAAAACATCCTTTCGAGTACAGACATTTTGTACATTTTTCATTCTTTTGAATATATTTTTAAGAAATTGTTTTTTTTGCATACCAGAAGATTTTTTCTTTTTCCCAACATCAGCATCTTCTACTAACTTTGGTCCTCTAGTTGTCTTCAAATATAGGTTTTTTTTTAGCGTTTTTTGAACTCTGGATTTTGTAGGCATCTTAAATTTTGTTCACTGCTCTTCAGCAATACCTGAAAAAAACTAAAAAAAAAATTCCTTCATTTTATTTAAATATATTACTACATTTCTTTTCACAATAGTCACAAAACGAAATTTCTTTGCCAATTTGAATGCACACTTACTGCTCTTTTTTTTTGGCAAGTGAAAATCACTTTTACAGACTGACATATTATGAAACCACTTTTTTGATTTTTTTAAATGCAGATGTCCAAACTGCTTTTTCAGACCACCACCATGTGTAACCTGGGTGGCTGCCTACATTCCAGCAAGGGCAACCAGCCTTAGTGATGCTGAATGTATTTGCATTACAGACTGAAACCTGAAAACCCCACTCGCTTGTAAATACTGTGCATGATTCCACAGGGAAAGCAGATGGGTGTGTGCTAAGAGTCAGCTTCTGCACCAAAAAATCGCTCCCCCTTTTTCCTACTAATGCAACTGTGAAATCACCAGAAAAAAACGCAATAAATCTCTGCCTGTAATTCCTATTTCCACACAGAGTCATGTTTTCACATTAGTCCCAAAACGAAATTTCTTTGCCAATTTAAATGCACACTTACTGCTCTTTTTTTTTGGCAAGTGAAAATCACTTTTACAGACTGACACATTATGAAACCACTTTTCAGTTTTTTTAAAAAGCCCATGTCCAAACTGCTTTTTCAGACCACCACCATGTGTAACCTGGGTGGCTGCCTACATTCCAGCAAGGGCAACCAGCCTTAGTGATGCTGAATGTATTTGCATTACAGACTGAAACCTGAAAACCCCACTCGCTTGTAAATACTGTGCATGATTATACATGGCAAGCAGATGGGTGTGTGCTAAGAGTCAGCTTCTGCACCAAAAAATCGCTCCCCCTTTTTCCTACTAATGCAACTGTGAAATCACCAGAAAAAAACGCAATAAATCTCTGCCTGTAATTCCTATTTCCACACAGAGTCATGTTTTCACATTAGTCCCAAAACGAAATTTCTTTGCCAATTTGAAAGCACACTTACTGCTCTTTTTTTTTGGCAAGTGAAAATCACTTTTACAGACTGACACATTATGAAACCACTTTTTTGATTTTTTTAAATGCACATGTCCAAACTGCTTTTTCAGACCACCACCATGTGTAACCTGGATGGCTGCCTACATTCCAGCAAGGGCAACCAGCCTTAGTGATGCTGAATGTATTTGCATTACAGACTGAAACCTGAAAACCCCACTCGCTTGTAAATACTGTGCATGAATCCACAGGGTAAGCAGATGGGTGTGTGCTAAGAGTCAGCTTCTGCACCAAAAAATCGCTCCCCCTTTTTCCTACTAATGCAACTGTGAAATCACCAGAAAAAAACGCAATAATTCTCTGCCTGTAATTCCTATTTCCACACAGAGTCATGTTTTTACATTAGTCCCAAAACGAAATTTCTTTGCCAATTTAAATGCACACTTACTGCTCCTTTTTTTTGGCAAGTGAAAATCACTTTTACAGACTGACACATTATGAAACCACTTTTTTGATTTTTTTAAATGCACATGTCCAAACTGCTTTTTCAGACCACCACCATGTGTAACCTGGGTGGCTGCCTACATTCCAGCAAGGGCAACCAGCCTTAGTGATGCTGAATGTATTTGCATTACAGACTGAAACCTGAAAACCCCACTCGCTTGTAAATACTGTGCATGATTATACATGGAAAGGAGCTGGGTGTGTGCTAAGA
Source organism: Triturus cristatus (assembly GCF_964204655.1). NCBI lineage: Eukaryota > Metazoa > Chordata > Amphibia > Caudata > Salamandridae > Triturus > Triturus cristatus. The sequence goes on from NC_140590.1 coordinate 1,806,812,647, forward strand.
GTCTGCTTCTTCCCCCAAAAAATCGCTCCCCCTTTTTCCTACTAATGCAACTGTGAAATCACCAGAGCAAAACGCATTAAATCTCTGCCTGTAATTCCTATTTCCACACAGAGTCATGTTTTCACATTAGTCCCAAAACGAAATTATTTGCCAATTTGAATGCACACTTACTGCTCTTTTTTTTTGGCAAGTGAAAATCACTTTTACAGACTGACACATTATGAAACCACTTTTCAGTTTTTTTAAAAAGCCCATGTCCAAACTGCTTTTTCAGACCACCACCATGTGTAACCTGGGTGGCTGCCTACATTCCAGCAAGGGCAACCAGCCTTAGTGATGCTGAATGTATTTGCATTACAGACTGAAACCTGAAAACCCCACTCGCTTGTAAATACTGTGCATGATTCCACAGGGTAAGCAGATGGGTGTGTGCTAAGAGTCAGCTTCTGCACCAAAAAATCGCTCCCCCTTTTTCCTACTAATGCAACTGTGAAATCACCAGAAAAAAACGCAATAAATCTCTGCCTGTAATTCCTATTTCCACACAGAGTCATGTTTTCACATTAGTCCCAAAACGAAATTTCTTTGCCAATTTAAATGCACACTTACTGCTCTTTTTTTTTGGCAAGTGAAAATCACTTTTACAGACTGACACATTATGAAACCACTTTTCAGTTATTTTAAAAAGCCCATGTCCAAACTGCTTTTTCAGACCACCACCATGTGTAACCTGGGTGGCTGCCTACATTCCAGCAAGGGCAACCAGCCTTAGTGATGCTGAATGTATTTGCATTACAGACTGAAACCTGAAAACCCCACTCGCTTGTAAATACTGTGCATGATTATACATGGCAAGCAGATGGGTGTGTGCTAAGAGTCTGCTTCTTCCCCCAAAAAATCGCTCCCCCTTTTTCCTACTAATGCAACTGTGAAATCACCAGAAAAAAACGCAATAAATCTCTGCCTGTAATTCCTATTTCCACACAGAGTCATGTTTTCACATTAGTCCCAAAACGAAATTTCTTTGCCAATTTGAATGCACACTTACTGCTCTTTTTTTTTGGCAAGTGAAAATCACTTTTAAAGACTGACACATTATGAAACCACTTTTTTGATTTTTTTAAATGCACATGTCCAAACTGCTTTTTCAGACCACCACCATGTGTAACCTGGGTGGCTGCCTACATTCCAGCAAGGGCAACCAGCCTTAGTGATGCTGAATGTATTTGCATTACAGACTGAAACCTGAAAACCCCACTCGCTTGTAAATACTGTGCATGATTATACATGGCAAGCAGATGGGTGCGTGCTAAGAGTCTGCTTCTTCCCCAAAAAAATCGCTCCCCCTTTTTCCTACTAATGCAACTGTGAAATCACCAGAAAAAAACGCAATAAATCTCTGCCTGTAATTCCTATTTCCACACAGAGTCATGTTTTCACATTAGTCCCAAAACGAAATTTCTTTGCCAATTTGAATGCACACTTACTGCTCTTTTTTTTTGGCAAGTGAAAATCACTTTTACAGACTGACACATTATGAAACCACTTTTTTGATTTTTTTAAATGCACATGTCCAAACTGCTTTTTCAGACCACCACCATGTGTAACCTGGGTGGCTGCCTACATTCCAGCAAGGGCAACCAGCCTTAGTGATGCTGAATGTATTTGCATTACTGAGTCCAACCTCAAACCCTTAAACTATTCTTTTTTTTTCCAGTACACCTTAATTTATCGTGAAAACATAGTCCATATTATTTTACATGTTCCTCACATTTAAATTTCTCCCAAAACAGAAAATGATAAACGCAACTTCAACAAAAAGAATTTCCATTTCTATTATTCATTTCTTAATTTACCATATACATCTCCTCTCAAACTCTATCCTCACCTTTAAAATTAGTTAGTTGTGAAAGAAATGTGGCACTCAAACAGCAGATTATCAGAGCCAGGATCTCTGTTCTGTTCACCTCTCTCCTCTCAGCAGAACCAGATAATGGCAAACTTTCCCTCTATTTTTCCACACATATACATGTAAGTTTCAAATCTCAGTGCTTCCCCCTTTTTTTCAAATGTAATCACACATTTCTATTGGTTGAAAACCAACCCTTTTCCAAAAGTACCCTGCCCCCAACTTGACTTCTGCCTAGTACCCTTCCCCCAACTTGACTTCTGCCTGCTACCATAGCAACAGCTCATGGAACACTGCTGTGTGGAGTTAGGTCAGAAGTTCACCACACAATGTTTCAATTCCACAGAGCAAGAGTGCTTGACTTTTCAAACCTAACAGCAAATCCATAGTACTGTTCTTTGGTAACACATTTTTTTGTACCAATACAAAACATGCTTCTATTAATTCACACATACAGCCTAGTTTTTATTCTAGAATGGTATGAAACAGCCAATCAGTTCTTTTTGTTTTGTAAAAAATATGTATGCCTCCATTTCCAAACTGTCTTTCTTTTCATATTGCCATTCTACTGAAAGACACCTCCTGAGTGCATCCAGTTCTCCTTTGAAGATGTTCACAGTGTGGATTGTAGGGCACAGCTATGTCTTCTGGAGTGAAAAGTTTGCAGAGAAAACAGATATGGTGAGAGACCTTGCTTTGCCAAATGTAGACATTAAATGGATTGGTCAGAGAGGGTTAAAGTGGCACCAATTGATGCCATTGGTGAAATCCTTCATGCAAATCCAACACCCTGACCTCATAATAGTGCACTGTGGTGGCAATGACCTAGGCACTTTGACTGGGGTAGGTCTGGAAATGCTTATGAAGGACACCTTTGCACAACTGTTTTCACTTTTCCCTAAAACTGCCTTTGTGTTTTCCAACATATGCCAAAGGCAAAAATGGAACTGGTCCAATCATTTCTGTCCGCAGATTGACAAAGCAAGAAAGCACGTCAACAAATCTGTTTCTGCTTTCCTCCGTAACTATGGTATGGGTGCCATTTACCACAACAACTTGCGTTATGACATGCAAGACATTTATAGAGGAGATGGTGTGCACTTCAATGATGAAGGGAACAGAGTCTTCCTCTTGAACCTTAGACTCTGCATCGGTACTTACATGTAGGTACCACTAAAAAATCATTTCATAAACACAACGGCTCTTTTTAGAGCCCCCTAATATCTAAACACTTAAATCTGAATTTCATTTATTTTTTTATTTTTTTTTTCTACCATAAGCTTACCGTAAGCTTACCGTACGCGTACCCCGTGATTTTTTTTAAAATCCATAAATGTTTTCTTTGTACATTTCTGTCCTTCTTTGACCCCCTTACAAATGACGTATCCCCCCGAGACTTTCAGGGTAGGAGCGGAGCGTAGCGCCCCACCTATTTTGAGAAATTCGCGAGGATTCATCGACCGGCGCCAAAGTTATTCAAAATAGAATGTTGCGGATTTCCTATGGAAAAGGGGTCCTAACTATAACTACCTACTGGCGACCGCCAGTAGGTAATATATATATATAAACATATATATATTTAAAAAAAATTGTGTATAATTTTTATTAAGGAAAACTATATTTATTCTTTTAAAAAATATATATATTATACAGAAGTCGCGCACCCTACACGATGGCTGCATGCATTCCTGTAGCCATTTTGAAAAGTCGCGCTGGGTTCGCAACTTTTTAAATTAATTATCAATAAAAGTTTTCCTTTAAGTGTTTGTCTAAATTTATCAATTAAAGTATTTTTAAAGTATTATTTTCAATATAACTTCAACTAAAAATGATTCGATTATTATTGGATTCGGAGGTTAGGAGGGATGGCCATTTTGCTCGATCAGTTTTGCAAGAGTTTTTGGTCTAGTCAGGTGGACACCCTCCTCTGGGTGAGGTACGGCCTGAGGATTCTATTCTAAAGGTGAGGAATCAACAGGCAGAAGTATCCATCAAAAGAGCAAATTACTTACCTTCGGTAACGCTTTTTCTGGTGGATACAGTATCTGCCTGTGGATTCCTCACTGTCCCACCCGCCTCCCCGTTGTACACCTGTTTCTACCAAAAAGATGATTTTACTGTTTGGCATGAATGTTTTTAAAATGTCTTAATCATGCTAATGTTTTAATAGTGAGAAATGCTTGATCAGTTGCTGTTTCTTTATGCCTTTATTGATTATGCATTTGTATATATATATATATATATATATATTATCGGCGGTCGCCAGTAGATAGTTATAGTTAGGACCTATTTTCCATAGGAAATCCGCAACATTCTATTTGGTATAACGTTGGTGCCAGTTGACGAATCCTCACAAAATTTTCCAAACTTTTGGCCAGCTCCGCTCCGCTCCGATCCTGAATGTTTTGCGGTGATCCGTCAAGCGGGGGCTGAGAAAAAAGGTGGGTCCCAAAACGCGTTTTCCCCATGCAATTTCCCATAGGATCTGTTGTTGCAGCTACAGCCCGAACCGCTGAACGGAATGACACCAAATTTGGCAAAGAGGTAGTCCTCAGTTCGGACTCGTGCCTTTTGCATATATGGTGTGAATCTGTTCAGTAGTTCCTGAGAAAATTAGGGTAAAAAAATTAGTGATATCTATGGCCGCGGAGGATCCGCGGACCGTACCCGCACCATAACCGTACCCTCCCCGAACCGAGCGCGCACCCTCACGATCGCGCGCTGAATGCTAATTGGCTTTCGAGTGTCTCTCTACATTCGAAACCAGGAACTGTTGGCGGCCATTTTCTGCCTCGGTAGAAGCGAGGCTGAAGATGCAAGGGGAATAAGTGTGTAAAACATATAAAGGGGGCAGAGTGGAAATACTTTGACCCTCTAGAGGTGCTTAGGGGGTGCCAGAAGGACCCCCTGGGGCCACCTTTTAAAAAAAAAAAAACGGGATGCACGGATTCTCTTAAGGTCGGTGCGCGGATCCACGGCAACGTTTTTTGAAAAACGTCAAGAAATCATTGGTTATATGACAACTTTCAACACTGAAAGGTAGGGTGTATATTTCTGTTTTTAAAGGTATGATTGTTATTGGTTAACAAAAACACATTGTAAGGAACATTATATATGATAAGCTGATATGTTGAAAAGTCAAGCACACTTCCTGTATTGTGTAGGAACATTGTGTGCTGAACTTGTGACCTGTGAGCTCAGTGCAGTGTTCCATGACCTGTTTCTATGGTAACAGGCAGAAGGCAGATTGGGGGAAGGGTTGAAATGTATTTCAGTTGGAAAGGGTTGAAATGTTTAACCAATAGAAATGTGTGTTTGCTTTTGAGTTTATGTGCGAAGGATTGTGATTTGATGTTTACATGTATATGTGTGGAAAATGAAAGGGAAACTTTTCCATTCTTTGCTTTTGCTGAGAGCTGCACAGTGCAGAGATTCTGTAAAAGAAAATATGGTGAGTGATTGATATACTTCTTAATCTACAAAAAAACTTGAAAGATGAGTTATTTAATTGTGAGGGGATGTACGTAGACTATTTTGATTTTAATCAGACTAATGTATTTTTCCTGCTAAAGTGTACAGAGTACTTTTTTTCTCTACAATATGTGTGCATGTAGAAACCATTCTGTGATAAGCATTTGTGTTTTTCATGTGTTTGTAGACAGATAACTGTGCTGTTTTTATATTTTGGTAGAATTAGAAACCAGTCATTGTTTATGAATTTGTGAAATGAGTTATGGTATGTGTCTATACTAAAATGTAGTACTACTTCTAGATGAAGAAATGTGTTTTGGTATAGTGCAAGGGATTGTGTTGTTTGTCTAGAATCACACAGTGAGTCTGTATGCATTTGGGAACCACTGTGAGAGAAGCATTTGGTAACATCATGTATTTGCTGACAGAAAACTGTTTTAACTTGTCATGTTGTGAAGTTTTAGTAGCATTAGAAGACAGTTATGGCTTATGATTTGATTAAATGAGTCAGGCTTTGAAAAGTGCAGTCCTGAAATATGTAGATTGTGTGCAGTTCCCTTACCAGTTGCACTGTAGTGAATGCATTTTGGTAAACTCCTAGGGATAGTGGTGCCTGTCAAGAATCACAGTGTGAGTTAGTGTGTATTTGGGATCAGTGTGAGAGACGCATTTGGTGATATCATGTATTTGCTTACAGATAACTTTTAAAACCTGTCATGTTGTGAAGTTTTAGTAGCATTAAAATCCAGTCTTTGCTTATGCGTTGATTAAATGAGTCATGCTTTGACAATGATGTGCTGTACTTAAATATGTAGATTGTGTTCAGTACCATTAACTCTTCCAGACTAGTGAATGAGTTTTGGTAAAGTCCTAGTATAGTGTTGATTGTCTAAAATCACACTGTGAGTCTGTGTGCATTTGGGTAAGGATTGTGAGAGAAGCATTTGGTAACATCGTGTATTTGCTGACAGATAACTGTTTTACAACCTGTCATGTTGTGAAGTTTTAGTAGCATTAGAATCCAGTCTTTGCTTATATGTTGATTAAACGAGTCATGCTTTGACACTGATGTGCTGTACTAAAATATGTAGATTGTGTGCAGTCCCCATACCCCTTCCACAGTAGTGAATGAGTTTTGGCAAAGTCCTAGGATAGTGTTGATTGTCTAAAATCACACTGTGAGTCTGTGTGCATTTGGGTAAGGATTGTGAGAGAAGCATTTGGTAATATCGTGTATTTACTGACAGATAACGGTTTTAAAACCTGTCAAGTTTTAGTAGCATTAGAAGCCAGTCTTTGCTTATGCGTTGATTAAATTAGTCAGGCATTGACATTAATCAATCAATCAATCAATCACTGCATTTGTAAAGCGCGCTACATACCCGAGAGGGTCTCAAGGCGCTGGGGAGGGGGGGGTGCTACTGGTCGAAGAGCCAGGTCTTGAGGAGTCTTCTGAAGGTCAGCAGGTCCTAGGTCTGTCGTAGGATGGTGGGGAGAGTGTTCCAGGTCTTGGCGGCGAGGTAGGAGAAGGATCTGCCGCCGGCGGTGGTTTTTCGGATGCGAGGGACTGAGGGCGAGGTTGGCTGAGCGGAGGCTTCGGGTGGGGGTGTGGAAGCTGAGTCGGTTGTTGAGGTCGGTGGGTCCGGTGTTGTGCAGTGCTTTGTGTGCGTGGATCAGGAGCTTGAAGGTGATCCTTTTGTTGATGGGGAGCCAGTGCAGGCCTCTCAGGTGGAGTGTGATGTGGCTGCGGTGGGGGACGTCGAGGATGAGTCGGGCCGAGGCGTTCTGGATGCGTTGGAGTCATCTCAGGAGCTTGTTTGTAGTTCCTGAGAAGAGGGCGTTCCCGTAGTCGAGTCTGTTGGTGATGAGGGCCTGGGTAACGGTTTTTCTCGTGTCGAGGGGGGTCCATTTGAAGATCCTGCGGAGCATACGGAGGGTGTTGAAGCAGGACACGGAGACGGCGTTGACTTGCCTGGTCATGGAGAGAATGGAGCCGAGGATGACCCCCAGGTTGCGTGCGTGGTCCGTGGCTTCCGGGGCTGTGCCTAGTGATGTGGGCCACCAAGAGTTGTCCCAGGCTGATGGGGTGGGTCCGAGAATGAGGACCTTGTCTTGTCTGAGTTCAGCTTCAGTCTGCTGTCCTTCATCCAGTCGGCTACAGCCTTCATTCCTCTGTGGAGGTTAGTTTTGGCGGTGTTGGGATCTTCGGTGAGGGATATGATCAGCTGGGTGTCGTCGGCGTAGGAGATGATGTTGAGGTTGTGTTGTCGTGCGACGTGGGCGAGGGGGGCCATGTAGATATTGAACAGCGTCGGGCTGAGGGAGGATCCCTGTGGGACGCCGCAGATGATCTTGGTGGTTTTGGAGCGGAAGGGTGGAAGGTGGACTCTCTGGGTTCTGCCAGAGAGGAAGGATGGATACCGGCGTCATGGAGGTGTGCTGATAGGGTGCGGTGGCAGACCGTGTCAAAGGCTGCTGATAGGTCCAGGAGGATGAGGGCGGCTGTTTCTCCTTTGTCCATCAGGGTCCGGATGTCGTCAGTGGTGGCGATGAGGGCAGTCTCGGTGCTGTGATTGCTGCGAAAACCGGATTGGGAAGGGTCCAGGATGTTGTTAACTTCGAGGTAGCGGGTCAGCTGTTTGTTGACAATCTTCTCGGTCACTTTTGCCGGGAAAGGGAGCAGGGAAATGGGCCGGAAGTTCTTGAGGTCCTTTGGGTCCGCCTTGGGCTTCTTCAGAAGGGCGTTGATCTCCAGCTTTCTGGGAAGGTTGCTGTCTCGAAGGAACAGTTGATTGTTTTCCAGAGGTGGGGCGCGATGGTGGCGCTGGCTTTGTTGAAGACGTGGTGAGGGCAGGGGTCCGATGGGGATCCGGAGTGGATGGAGTTCATGGTTTTAATGGTGTCTTCGTCGCTGACGCTGGACCAGACGGTCATGCGACTGGTGCGAGTGGTAGTCGCAGGGGTGGTGGGCTCGGTGGTGGGTGTGGGGGGGTCAGAGTTGAAGCTGTCGTGGATGTCGGAGATCTTGCGGTGGAAGAAGGTGGCCAGGGAGTCGCACAGGTCTTGAAATGGCGGGATGTCGTTGGTGTTGGAGCTGGGGTTGGAGAGTTCTTTCACGATGCTGAAAGCTCTTTGGTGTTGTGTTCGTTGTTGTCTTGGCGGTCCTTGTAGGCGGTCTTCTTGGCAGTCCTGATGAGTTGGTGGTGTCTGCGGGTGGCGCTCTTGAGGGCTGTGTGGTTGTCTGGTTTTTGGTCGTGGAGCCATTTCTTCTCCAGCTTCCGACAGGTGTGCTTGGAGATCCGGAGGTCCTCGGTGAACCAGGCGGCTTTCTTGTTGGTGTGGTTGGTTGTAGAGATCTTGAGAGGGGCGAGGGTGTTGGCGCAGTCGTTGATCCACTGTATGAGGTTGGTCGTGGCGGTGTCTGGGTCGGTGGGGTCGGTGGGTGGTCTTAGGGCGAGGTCGGTAGTCAGTTGGTCCTCAGTGACCTTGCCCCAGCAGCAGCGCGGTAGCTGTTGGGTGCGGTGGTGTGTGGTGGGTTTTCTGAAGGTGAAATGGACGCATCTGTGGTCGGTCCAGTGTGGTTCGGTGGTGTGGTTGAAGGAGACGTGGAGGCTTGCGGAGAAGATGGGGTTGAGCGTGTGTCCAGCGGCGTGAGTAGGTGTCGTTACGAGCTGTTTGAGTCTGAGGTTGGCGAGGTTGTCGATCAGGGTGGTGGAGTTGGCATCGTTGTTGTTCTCGAGGTGGAAGTTCAGGTCCCCGAGGAGGATGTAGTCCGTGGAAGCGAGGGCATGGGTGCTGATGAGGTCGGCGATGGTGTCACTGAACTGTGGGCGGGGTCCCGGAGGTCTGTAGATGCGAGTTCCTCTGAGGGTGGTGTTGGGTCGGTGTGGATCTGGAAGTGCATGTACTCTGCGGTGGTGAGGGTGTCATCGGTGTTCGTTGAGATTTTGACGGAGTCTTTGTGGATGATGGCGATTCCTCCTCCCACTCAGTTGGTGCGGTCTCTGCGGGAGATCTTGTAGCCCTGTGGGATGGTTATGGTGATGTCTGGTGCTGAGGTGGCGTTCAGCCAGGTCTCCGTCAGGAAGGCGACGTCGGGGGCGGTGGAGTCTAGGAGGTCCCAGAGTTCGATGGCGTGCTTGCGAGCGGAGCGGGTGTTGAGGAGGATGCAGCGGAGGTGGTTGGGTTCTCTGGCTGGTAGTGTGGAGGGTTGGATGGTGGTGAATCTGCAGTTACCGCAGGCGAAAGGCCCCTGGGTGCGTTTCGGGGTGGCCTGGTGGCAGGGGTGATCTCGTCTGGTGTTGAGTCCGTGGAGGGTGCATGCGTCGTAGTGCAGTCTGGCATTGCGGGGGGTGCGGGGTCCAGGGGTTCTGGCACTGGGTGCGGTCCAGACGTGGACAGGCGCAGACGGGCTTGCCTTAGGCGCGCCTTTGGCGCGCCAGCGCCGCGTCCACTGCGTGGCCGCTTCGCAGCCTCCATATGAGGGCAGTGGGAGGGAGGAGCAGCTGGGAGGTGGAAGCGGGGCGGCCAATGGGAGTGAAGGAGGCGGGGCCGCAGGGGCTCAGCGGCGGGGGAAAACCCAGGGAAAAAACGGCGGGAAAAGACGGCGGGAGAGGAACAACAGAGCACAAGGGTACAGAAAGCAAAACACAGGGGCACAGAATGAAAAAACAAAGTGGCACAGAAAGACAAGCGCAGGGGTACAGAATAAACAAGCATTTGCAATGCAATCGGTCTCGCCGTTGGGACCTTATATGTATATAGCTATGCAGCACATTAGCCTGGGTGCTGAAACATCTACTGTTCTTTAACATGGAGGGAAAGTAAGCACCAAACTGCGTGACACACTAGGTATGGGAACACGTGGAGATAAATATGCCTTTTAGAGGGAAATGGTATAGTCCAAAGCTCTGTTTTTAAAATAAAATCAGTGCCTTTGGTGGTCATATCACTGAAAATACAAAATGTGAAAAAAATATTATTTTCTACAGGTGCTCATGGAAGACAATTTCTATGGACTGGAATGGAGAGAATGTTAAAGTGATTTTGGTATTTTACTGACCTCTGCTTGTTGTTTTCTATCAAAACAGTTAAATAGAGGCAGTTGAACGGAAAAGAAGTCGCTAAGCGGAAGCAGACAAGTCCTAGGGTTGATCTCCAGACACCCAAAGTACATACACATATAAGTTTACAATAGGTATATACTAAAGAAGTATATACAAGAGGTCTCCAATGCTCGACCTGAAAAATGAGATCGCTCAACAGATAACATCCACCCCTAGAGGAAACCAGAGCCCAGAACTTGAATTTAAGATTTATTTTAAATGATTTCTGGTGTCTACTTTAGATGGAAGCCTTGCTATCATAGTGGTGATACACAGTTTTGCAGTGCTTTATTGCCCCCCGCAAAGACCATCTCTCTCAGATTGCAGAGGTTTTGTGCAGGCCAATAGAACGAGGAAAGAGGAAAAAAAAGGAGCAACATTTAAAGCAGACTCACCTTCCAACAAATCATGGAAATCGCCTACAGGAAATACCATTTGTCATGCCATTACTCATTATAGAACTTCCCAGGCTATTGAAGAGAGAGATTTTTGTGAGTCATCTGAATCATAATGAAAAAAACTGTGAGTGTACCTCCTCACACGCTTTGTAGCAATTTGCAGTATACTTCAACAATCTACAAGTAGCACAAAGCATTTTAACAAACAATGGCAACTTGCTGCACTGCTGCCCCACAACTGGGGAAATACTTCCTCCTGCATATGGACACAAGCCAAGTGATGCTTAAGGACTTTTCCTTGCTTGTCAATATGCCTCACTTCATTCACGTCATTCGCTATTAGCTTTTATACATTTGTCACAAATAAACCAGTAGCTTCACTGAGTGTTAATTCCCTCCATACACGTTTCTTTCTTTATAAACTAGGTCTGCCACATGGTACACTCTTTGCATAGGTAATTTACTTCTGCTTGTCTTTGAGGTACTTTGGTAGAAGACTGCAATTTGTCTACCCTGGCCTGGAATTAATTAGCCTTAAAATTTAGCAGAGGTAAAAATGCAAGAAGAAATTCAAAAGACCACTGCTAAAATGCATCCTAAAATAGCAGAATGGCAAAACTTACACAAGAGTGGCACCTCTTCTACCTAAACAATAAAAGGGAGTTCGCAGATGAAAATCTACAGTGCTTTTTAAACCAAGGCAGCCACCGCAATTTCTCTTATTAATAAGTTAATTGAAAGATAAACATATGAGTGAGAAACATTCTTTTATTGCCACAGCTGTCTAACACGAACACTGTCCCTCTAGAGGTAATATGGAACAGTTAATCTCACAAAAACTTGAAATGTAAATGACACCTCGCAAAGATTAAAACAATAAGAATAATAAATACCCTGTCTACAGCCACATTCAACCTAGCGAGCAAACCTCTCACCACAAGCTAATCTTCCCCAGGACAATCAATTCATACCAAACAGCGACATAAAAGGATCTCGCCGCAAATTCAGGAAGAAGGCAGTCGCAGAGCGAACACCCAATTTTCAGCTACAATAACTTACAACGAATGATTAGAACAATGCAATAATCCAAAGGCAGCATCTCTTTTTGTGAGGTTTTTCTCAATGAAAGGCAGCCATCACTAAAAGATGCACACATAGCAGTGATGCGCATTACTTTCTTGTGCGCAGGCCAGTATAGTGAAAGTCAACTAATTTGAAAGTAATAATTCTCGAGGAGCGGCTTACACCAAAACAGGAATTAGCACACTCTTTGTGAACACCAAAAACACTCGATTAAAAATTTCCGGTAAACCCAGGATTGTTTTTCAGCCCTAATTAAAGAGGGTTCAATTTGCCTTTCTCTAAGTACACTCTACGTCCAAGTTGCTGAAAATCTATTTATTCCAATATCCCTCGAGCGTCATACCTGGTTTTGTTGGAGGTGTAATGTCACTTGTTCTATCATATATCTGGATACAATGACAGAAGCAGAAAGCAATAGACGCGCAGTGCATACTCTTATAGCTAGCTGGCAGACACGTCACACGGGAGGAGAAGTGCGTTCCAAGCCTCATTCTGGCAAAATAAATTTCATTGGTAAAATAAATAAAGGAAGGGCTAGGCTATGTAGCGCAAACTCGACCTGGAGGAATGCAAATATCAGCACTACTTGCTTGCATGACACAAGAACAAATTCATTTTTGTGTATTTTTAGGCATTGGGGTATTAAATAATTTGCCCAGGATGTCAAGATGGTGAGCCGATGTGAGATTCGAACCGGGTTCCCTACTTACTGCCCCCTCCCGCCTATCTGCCTCATTCCGGGCTGACGTCAGGGCTCCCGGCTGTGGTGTCTGACCCCCGGGCAGCAGAAAAATTAAAAGATCCTGGGTTGCCTGGCGATCGTGAAATTCGCCATCCGTACACTCCTGCAGCCTCGCGTGTGCAAGCATACGCACAAGCATCGACTCATCACACGCTTGCCAGCCTTATCTTTTATTGGCTTGAAACAAAATTCCTGCATTCTCATTGGTGCTTGGCTTCTCAATCCCGCCTCCTGGCGGTCATGTCTTCATTTTTATCCTTACGAGGCTATCAGCCCCTTTACTAGAAAAACTGTTTTGTTCCCGTGCCTCTCATAATTCCCTCCTGTAGTCTGTCACTTATTACACCACTACCACCCCTCCACCTCCTCCCGTTAGTGCCTTCTTATACCCCCGCACTTCTGTGTAAAATGCAATAGGGCTCGCGTAAATTTGAGCCCTATTGCATTTTCAGTGCTTGTTTGCCGTCTCATTGGTGGGCGATTTCGCACTCTTTGTCTCGCATGCACGCGATGCCTTACATTGTGCGCATGCGAGACAAAGAGAGGCAGAGACAGCACAAGCAGTGAAGCAGGACGAGGTGAAGCGCGGCTGTGGTTCGTTTGCCTCTCTTGCTTCTGTAGATGGAGACAGAAGCAGCGCCCCAACAAGAAGCACTAAACGGATCCCATTTGCAAACCGTTTCTGCAGCATTTCACATTATGCCATTCAGCCACCAAATGGGTACCTTTTTAATATCCAAGGTGTGTGATGTTTTTACATTTCTGGGGGCTCGAGGATAGAGCGTGGATCTGGCCAGCCATATGGAAGCTCTGCCCTATTGGCCTCAAGCTGAGCCAGAGACAGGCACCTGGCTAGAGCTTTCAGTGACCCTCCCACTTCTAAGAAAAAGCCGGATACGTCCTATGACTTTTGAGAAGGCACGAGCCTTACACATGTCTGGTTGGCTCGAGAGTAAGACGAAATCTGCATAACTTCCGAATCTGGACAAGGTGTCATTTCAAAGGCTGTGACTGACTCTTTTCCATCGCTCCCACCGTTTCAAGATGCAGAGACCTGATAGCTGGTTCACAAATAAAACTAAGACACACAGTTCCCCATCACGCCATGAAGACACACAGTTCCCCACCACGCCAGGAAGACACACAGTTCCCCATCATGCCATGAAGACACACAGTTCCCCACCACGCCAGGAAGACACACAGTTCCCCATCACGGCCCAGCCTGGTCCTCCCTATTGCCTTGCGGGGTCGTGGGATCTTGCCACTGACTGACCCATGGGGCCACAGGATAACACCGTTACCCCGGCAATTTCATGTGGCCTGGAGCGCGAGTCACCAATATATGTGCTACGTCACCGATTAACAATGTAGTGCGGCCCTGCTCGGGTGATGTGAGAACTGAAGAGTAGTCATAGCAGGAGACGGAGGAGCTGTGCTGAAAGAAGGGAAACACAACATACCATACCTCGTGGCCTCTAAACTGACCGACCCTACACCCATGTGCTTCGAAGCCGCATCTTGAAGCACCAGGTGCTGTCCTGATTCTTCACAATACCCGGGGCTTTATGTGGGCCGGGTCCTGCCGGTGCTCAGCACCCCCGTTCTAAAAAGCAGGTGCTGAAACGGGTCCCTGTCGGGCTCTCATTTTTGCCCTCACCCTTAGAGGGGAAAAAAACTTACCTCTGCAGCAGAACCACCCTTTACTGAAATGTGACTTCAAAGAGATGGTTATAGTTCTTTCACAGTCTCATCATTTTCGAACTGCAGCATTTTCAATATTCTATACACCGAAGCCCTAGTTGTTGCTTTTTTTTATCTTATGCAAATAACGGTCATTGACAAAGCCAATAGTCCTGGCTTACTGTAGGCGTAATGTTACTTGTTGCATTATATACCTGGATGCAATGACAGAAGCAGCAAACTGTCAGTCTGGCGGCACACTGCTACGCATATATATACCATCCTGGGCGGCCGGTGACATTGAAAGTGGTGAGGCGTAAAATTATTGGCATACTGCACCGTAGCGAGTGAGTGTAGCGAGCGAGCCCGAACAACCTAAGGGGTGATGTGGGGGGGGAATTTTGAAATAAAGAGTGGACAAATGGTGCATTTTCAAGCAAATTTGAGAAAGCAGGAAGGTTAATAAAGCATTGTGAAAGTGCAGTTATTACATTAATAAAGAAATGTCATATAACATAGGTAGCTTATTCAGTATAGGTAGCTGCTTATTCAGTATAACCACAGATCTTCATAACAGATTTCAAGATACAATGCATTTCTGAGAACCTCACAGATGTTTTTTATTTAACAAACAACTAAACATCTAAATATCATGTGCATTTTGTGATCTGCATCAGGTACATGTTCTTTGCAGCAGGCACATTACCTTCTGCGCTACCTTTCCATGAGTCAAAACTTCCACTAGACAAAACTCTGATCTCTCTCTAGGAAAAATATTAACCATCAGCGTTATCATGACATTTTTATTGTTTCTGTGAATAAAATCAATTTAGCCACTTTGGGAACACTCTGGCTTGCTTTATTTTGTTTTTTATTTATTTTTCATAGTTTGAACCTTTTATTCCCAAAGTGCACTGTGAAAACAAAAATGTTGACCTCACCCTTACTACTGCAAGGAGACTGAGGCCTGTTGCTATATAACAGCGTCGTAGAAACAGCTCTCTTTCATGAATGAGCTCTTTAAACTAATCACAACCAAAATAAAATAAAATCAACCTCTTAATTCCCACTGACACCACCCTGTTAAGAAACGTTCATACCGGGTTAACTATATCTTCCGATTGGAATACTTCTGAAGTGCCACATATAACCCCAGCTAATGACCTCCTTGTGAAGCTTAGAGTCCAAATTCAAGCTTCAAAAGCTCCAATGGTTCTGAAATGCACTTCCATACATTTAGTATAACATTTTATTGTAGGAGGGAGCTTACCTGGAAGCCAGCTTGAATGCTTTAGCAGAGCTATTTAACTCGGCCGAGGAATGTGGTAATTCGGTTTTAAGTGCCCTCTAAGTGCCCCTGCTCCCGTTCCCTTCACGAGAGCTGTGTTGGGTAGGATCCATTGTCTTTGATGAAAGCACTGCCTGGTTATTCGCGCCGGGGCTTCAAAACCCAAGCAAACCAGAGGGATAAAGAATTTCACACAAAGTGCTTCAATGCCTCGTCGGGTGTAGTAAGTGCTAACCTAATGAAATTACAATCCAATAAAGTAAACCTATCTGTAGGATTTTCCTTTTTTTATTGCAAAGTCACGAAAATGAAGTCCTAAAAACGTAGGAATTTCCTTTTTTTTATTGCAAAGTCACGAAAATGAAGTGCTAAAAACTCCTCTCACATTATTCTATGAAGACACAGTTGGAACAAGTAACTATCTCACTGAAGAAATAAGTCGCAGAATAGATCGTTCAGCAGGTGCAACATTTGACTGTAGGCATATAAATAATTGTTCACTTTTCTTTCATTCACAGTAGTGCTGTCATTTGCATGTTCTTCTGTCCGTATACTTCTGGAAAGTATTTGGCCATGGTAGCTTTTCATTTTAATTAATTGTTTTGCAGCATGAACTACATTTATTTATTTGGATGTTTACATGGACCTATGAGTGTTGGGTAGGAAATGTAAATGGTCTATACCCCTCATCCTATCAAGCCCAACAGACACTCCAAGCCTGTTGATAGTTTGTGTTCCCTTCCACTCCTTGCTACTTTTAAAATTTTGGTTTTAAGAGTCTGTACGATGAATTTATATTCCATGGGATTAAGTTGGGCCTAATTAATTGTGGATTAATTTGAGCGGCCACTTTGGCGAGTTAAGTGGAGTGAAATAAAAAGCATCATAATATGATAAAACATTTTCTAAAGTCACACAAAATTCAGTTCTCACTTCCTCCTCCTGTACTCTACAATGTACTCAAAGGCACGTGGGCCCTCTTGAGGGGAAATCGCCAATACAAATAATCTAGCATGTGCGGTCGATTTCCAGGCCGTCCAGCCCCTGTTCTCGAGAATGTTGATTCTTACTTTAAATCCTGCCCCAAATGTTTTATCCCCGGACCCTTCCTCTGTTTCGCTGTCTGTCCTCTCGTTTCTTAATATCACGGTTATCTCAGCTCCCACTGGACTTTAAGTTTGCTGTTAGACAAATATCTCATAGTGAAACCGCCGAATATGAACAGCCACCAAGAAACACAGCTCTTGTTCATTTAGGCCAGGAACACACAAAAAGCCCCCGCTTGGTTTCAAGGCAAGCGCCGCAGCTGCTCCCCTGTCCAAACAGTAGAGGTATTTAAGACCTATTTTAACTTTGCAGTTAGAATGACCCCCACAAGTTCGGCTCAAATCCAGAAATGATTGCTGGTGTGCTAAGGGAATGGTGCACCGTGGCTGCAACAAATACAGAGAGATGGACTTGAGGAGAATGGCCACTTGTTTTTATGCGCCTGCACTATTATACAGTGCATAATTTAAAGTTGGAATTCCTCAGAGTTAATACGTGAACTGAAAGCAGCACAAGTTGGAAACAGTATGCAGTGATTGCCGCCCGGTCGCGGCTGGCATGACGGGGGAAAGGGGTACGCGCAGGGAGAGGGGGGGGGCGTTTAATTACATTTTCAAAAACTTACTAGGATGAGGCATCTCCCCCACCGGTCCCGCGTCGCATCACGTCTCCGTGTCCTCGCAGGAACATTCTTCTCATACGTGAGTTCCAGCTATTGTTATTGTAAATAACAATGCCTTTTATTTTTGTTTTGGATTTTAAAACATGAATAAAAGACATTGCCGTTTACAATGCCAATAGCTTAAACTCATGTAAATCCGAGACCTATTGCATTGTAAACGCTTGCTTAGGCATGCTGAAGTGGATGCCTGCTTGTGCCCCGGGGGGACCGCAAAGTGCAATCTGATAGAGAAGCACTCTAGTAGGTCCCTGCTTTTGCCCCAGGGGCACTATAGTGCACGCAATGGACACAAAGATAAACCCCTTTAAGGGGGCTTGTTTTGAAGCGACGCGCGGTGGCGTACATATAAAGCTGCCGACGTTAGAGTTGGAGAGCAGAGTTCGATCCTCTGCTTGGGCTGTATAATGATAAATCATTAAAAGAAGGTCCGCGGTGTGGGCTGTATTAATCCTAAATAATTAAACAGAGATCTCAGATAAAACAAGCTTTGTGGGTATAGACAAATAAAACAACCATTGGCAGAGACACATAAAAGACACATAAAACAAGCATTGGCAGAGACAAATAAAACAAGCATTGGCAGAGACAAATAAAACAAGCATTGGCATAGTCACATAAAAGACACATAAAACAAGCATTGGCAGAGACAAATAAAACAAGCATTGGCAATGCAATAGTATGGGGGTGTGAGAAGGCATTGGAAGAAAGTAGTCTGTGCAGTAAAGGGGCCAATAGCCGTGGAAGGACACAATGAAGAAATATCCATCATAAGGAGGGACTAACAAGCCTACAACCAATCGGAAGGCACCCTCTAGGACACCAGCCAATGAAAATGATGGGTGGAGAGTGGGTGGAGCTTATATACACTATAGTGTATACTGCATGTCTCAACGAAACAGCGCAAGCGCTGCCTAGGCGAGACCTAAAAAGGGAGCGAGGAGTCAGGCGGCAAAAGCGGCAACGGAGGTTCAACCCACATGGGGCTGAGTGGCGGATGGGGGGAGCAACCTGCCTGGTGACAGGGTCAAAGGTCGCTCCATTAAAGTGTAGTCGTGAAATATGTAGATTGTGTGCAGTTCCTTTACCACTTCCACTGTAGTGAATGAGTTTTGGTAAACTCCTAGGGATAGTGTTGTTTGTCTAGAATCACACTGTGAGTCTGTGTGCATTTGGGAACTACTGTGAGAGAAGTGTTTGGTAACATCGTGTATTTGCTGACAGATAAGTGTTGTAAAACATATCATGTTGTCAAGTTTTAGTAGCATTAGAAGACATTTATGGCTTATGCTTTGATGATATGAGTCAGGCATTGACAGTAAATTGCAGTTGTGAAATATGTAGATTGTGTGCAGTTCCCTTACCACTTGCACTGTAGTGAATGAGTTTTGGTAAACTCATCGGGATAGTGGTGCTTGTCTAGAGTCACACTGTGATTTAGTGTGTATTTGTGATCACTGTGAGAGAAGCATTTGGTAAAATCATGTATTTGCTGACAGATAACTGTTTTAAAACCTGTCATGTTGTGAAGTTTTAGTAGGATTAGAATCCAGTCTTTGCTTATGCGTTAATTAAATGAGTCATGCTTTGACACTGATGTGGTGTACTTAAATATGTAGATTGTGTGAAGTACCATTAACTCTTCCAGACTAGTGAATGAGTTTTGGTAAACTCCTAGGATAGTGTTGCTTGTCTAAATCACACTGTGAGCCTGTGTGCATTTGGGTAAGGATTGTGAGAGAAGCATTTGGTAACATTGTGTATTTGCTGACAGATACCTGTTTTAAAACCGGTCATGTTGTGAAGCTTTAGTAGCATTAGAAGCCAGTCTTTGCTTATGCTTTGATTATATGATTCAGGCTTTGACATAAAAGTGCAGTCCTGAAAAATGAAGATTGTGTGCAGTTCCCTTACCAGTTCCACATTAGTGAATGATTTTTGGTAAACTCCTAGGTATAGTGGTTGTTGTCTAGCATCACACTGTGAGTCTGTGTGCATTTGAGAACCACTGTGAGAGAAGCATTTGGTAACATCGTGTATTTGCTGACAGATAACTAATTTAAACCCTCTCATGTTGTCAAGTTTTAGTAGCATTAGAAGCTAGTCTTTGCTTATGCATTGATAAAATGAGTCAGGGTTTGACACTAAGTTGCAGTACCATGTACTATTTTGTTCACTGTGGCAGAACTGAAAATTTAAAAGTTTTACCTAAGCACTGTCCTAGAAGTAGTCTGATTATTTAGTCAGTTTCTAAGTACCAAATAGATTGCTTCAAATGTCTATGCAGTATGCATGTAGTGTTCTAACATACTATACACTTGTCTTTTACACCTCCAATTCCCTAGTCAGTATCCATACACTTCCAGTGAACATCCTGTCACTTCCTTTGGAGTTCTCTAGAGACCCATTCAACAGCATGTACTAATCCATTCACTGTGCTAAAAGCCAAACACTTATAAATTCACCAAGGCACTCTCTTTCCAGTACTCTAATGATTCAGTCACTGCCTAAGTATTCATACACTGAGCCAGGCCTGTCACTCCCCTTGCACTCCTCTAGTGACCCATTCAGCACCATGTAATAATCCATTCACTGTGCTAAAACCCAAACACTTATAAATTCACCAAGATACTATCTTTGCAGTACTCTAATCATTCAGTCAGTGTCTAAGTATTCATACACTGAGCCAAGCCTTAGCACATGGACTGCTTCGAACCCCTATGCACTATGCCTGCAGTCTTCTAACCACCTAGACACTTGTCTTTCACACTTTTTCCTAGTCAGTATCCATACAGTCCAGCACTTGTCACTGCCTTTGCACTCCTATAGTGACCCATTCAGTACCAAGTACTAATTAGGGGTGGGCGGAATTTGTGAAAGCGACTTTCGCAAATTATCGTGAAAATTTTAAAAATCTCCGCAAACACTCAGAAATATCGAGAAGATGCAGAAGTTTTTTTCCTGCCCGCTCGCGGTATTTTCTGCGTGGTCGCGGCTCGCCAACTTACCCATGCGGTTGCTCGCCGGCGCGGCCATCTTGTTTTCACTCTTCTCGCGGTGCATGATCGCGAGAAGAAAGACGTGATCGAGCGACGCATGATGTTACTGCGGGCGCGAACTGTCGCGAGACAGCGCAAATGGCTACCAACAATCCAACGTCTCGTGGAGAACGCGACCGGATCGGGAAAACTTGTCGGCGAACACGGGGATTCAGGTAAGGCGATCACACGTGCTCGAGAATGTATGATTTTACAGCGCGAGCAAGAACCAAATTATCGCTAAGCTGCAGAATGCGGACATTTTGACATTTTCGCGCTCTCCGCGGAACGCGAAAATGTCAAATTATCGCAATTTCCGCGAGCGGAATGGAAATTTAGCCCAGGCCTAGTACTAATCCATTCCCTGTGCGAAAAGCCTAGCACTTATAAATTCACCTAGGCACTCTCCTTGCTGTACTCTAATCATTCAGTCAGTACCCAAGTAGTCATGCAGTGAGCCAGGCCTAAGCACATGGACTGCTTTAAATGCCTATGCAGTATGGATGCAGTCCTCTAATCACCTACACAGTTGTGTTTCACACCTTCAATTCCCTAGTTAGTATTCATACTCTTCTAGCAAACACCCTGTCACTCACCCAGTGTGTCTCCTTATAGTACTGTAATCATTCAGTTAGTTAGCATGTAGTCTTTTAGTGAGGTAGGCTTTAGGGCATGAACTGCTTCAAAGTAGTATGCACTATGCATGTAGTGTTTTAACGATCGTCACACTTGTGGTTCAGGGCTATAGTTTCTTAGTCAGTTTTTATATAAAATGTGTTTGTACAGTAATGGAATAATATACATTTGAAAGTTATTAATATACATTTATTTGTGATTCTTTTTTACAGATACAGAACAGGAGTGTTTCTCATCTGTTTGCACTCTTCTCGTGCAAGATTGTTTGGATGAAGGGTCCTTAGGTGTTTCATCATACTTGCTGCTTGCAGTATTTTTTGTTAGGATCTCCACGTAACAGAACTCTTTGGCAAATCTTGCAAGTAACGAAGGTGGCATTGGTCTTTGTTTGCCCCTTGGAAAAAGTAAAAAATGTCCTCACCACTGAAGAAAAACATTGTGGGCGTGGTGCCTTCTGCAAAAAAAATTCCTCAGATTCGGTAAATATTTTAAAGCGGCAACATTTACAGTTTTGTAAGTTAAACTTATAAAATTTTGTTAGCTGTATGCATTTTATATATCTGTGATTTGTTTCTTTTGGTATTTTGTTGAGAATACCATGTTGTTTTTTTTTTAACAATCTTTCTGATTTTCCAGGTCTGTCGTCGACATCCGTGGTTCCCACAGGAGTGTTGCGCCTTGTTGTTTTGTATTATTGTTGTTACATTTTGTTTATTAGTTTATTGCTTATTTTTATGTTAATAAAGTTTGAAAATAGTTTATCATTTGTATATTTATTATTATAAAAAATAAAGTTTGAAAGAAAAATTAATAATGTTTTTGGTTGTTCTCTTAACTGCTGTGTGACTCTTTCTTGTTCTTATTACTGTTATTTGATGGAGTCCACCATGGTGTTAAATTTTGGGGCACTTATCGCTGGAATACTGGTGATATCTGCAGTTTGCACCAACTTCTGAATAGTGTGTTAGATTTATCTCAACTTTACTTCTGTTAAAGTGCTGATAATGAAATGGAGAGTAGCCGTTCCCATGCAAAAAGACACGAGGTGCACCTTTCCGATTTATTCTAAATACTAAAATCCTGTATTGTATTGCACAAAGGTATTGGCTGCACTTACAGTGTATACACAAAATCTATTAAGAAATCTCATTGTATTTATATTGATTGGGAATAGTGCATCATGTGCTGGATCTTGACGAGATACACTGCTCAGTTCGTATATTGTTCTGCACACGAAAAAAATCACATCACAACTTTCACACCAATTGCAATGCGTAACAAATTCCGGCGATAAGACACATTAGCACCAGGGATTTTACACCTGCTTTCTGCTGGTGTTAAGCAGGACAACTACCTGCACCATGAAAGGGAACACAGCCAAGAGCCACACCAGAACACCCACAGGTGCCATAGAGTCAATGAGCATGATACAGGGATACCCATGAGGGCCAGAAGACTTATCTCAACAACTCCAGGACCGCCAATGCCCCCCAAACCCACATCTTAGTAAGTGTGTCCCTGTGGTCATTGTCTTAGCATGATAGGCACGAGCCCTGCAACATCATAGTGTGCTGTCACCTCAGCGTTGGCAGTGAGCCTGGATGTGTAGCTACGCACGCATCCTCCTGCATGCACAACTGGCGTGTGCTGGTCTGGGGTTCACTGGTCAGTGGAGGGGTGTGCCTATCCGGCAAGGGGAACGGGGTGTCCCGGACATGTCCGTGTACAGGAAGTGCGGTAAGTGTGTCTCTGTGTTCTGGTGTGGTCTGTTTCAAGAGTCGCAGCAGTCGATGTTTTAAAGTGGCATGCACCACCTCCAAACGGCACTGTGATGTTGTAGTTGGAATGTAGCAGGACATGCGTAAATAGGCATTACAATGGTGTGCCGTACGAGTGCACGAGATACAACAGCGCACTGTACAAAAGTGTGGGGGCTCGTGGGAGGGAGGAGCAGCCGTTTGGCAGCATAACACACAGTGAACTCGACCATGTGCCACATGCTGGGCATCTCATCCATGATGACCACGGTCACAGACATCCCACAACACCAACGACTGGCCATTGTACACATCCTGTATGAATACAGCGTGGTTTTCACTTCTATGCTCGTTCAGTGGTGTGATGTTGGCGGGTTGTGTGACTTGTGCTCCTTGTTAGTGTGTTTCATTTTGGCCATTGTTTGTCTATACTTGTGCTGTACTTAATTTTGAATGTGTGCCATTCTGCCCATCTCCCCCCGTCCCCCCACTCCCTGCTTGTTCCTCTTCCTAGTGCTGTTGTGTCTATAATTTTGTTGCTGCACACATAAATACATGTAAAGAATAAATTAGAATAGTTCCTTGATTCTTTTAGGTTTCAAAACTTCTCTATTGCTTTCTTTTTAATGTTTCATATGAACCGTTTTTTTAAATATTCCACAACACATAGAAGTCAGAAGTGCAACGTATTCTATCAAAACACTTTCTAGAACATTCTACAATACGTGCAGATTAAAAGTTCATACATTTTTTAAAACTTTACGATATTTTTTTGTAACATTTTCTTGAACATTTAACCCCTTCGCCGCGGCACGAATTCCGCCGCGGCGCTGGGGGGGTTTGGGGTCAGCGCGGCGCCACCATGCTCATGACGGAACCACGCCGTCATGAGTCATGGGCGAGCTGTGCTCATGACGGCATGGTTCTGTCATGACTCCGCCCACTTGCATTGATCGCCCGCACAGGCGGGGAATCAGTGCCGCGTGGGCGGAGCGGCCGCCAATGGCCGAGGCATGACTGAACCACTCCGTCATGAGCACACGGCGCACGTGGCTCATGACGGAGTGGTTCCGTCATGAGCAGGGAACGGGTTAACGACATGTGCAGCTTAAAAGTTGACAATTGTTTTAAGTTCGAACAGTGCCTTCCAAATGCAAGTAGCAGGTGTGGTTGAGCTGAGCAAATTTTATCCTATGATATGTACTCCACGTTGAAACTGCTTTTTCTTAACCAATCACAAAGATGCTTTTCCACAAAACTAATGTGCACCCTACTTTAAAAAAAGAATGCTTTTCATAATATCTTTAGAGATTAGTTATAGATAGGAATTAGCATTTAAAAAACCTTTGAAATTCACTGAAAAAACCATAGGTTTCATGCACGTTATAGTTAGCAATTGGCATTTAAAAAATCTTAGAAATTCACTGAAAAAACCATAGGTTTCAGGGGTGTTATAGTTAGCTGGACATTTCCCTCGTACAAAACCCTAGAAATTCCCCTGTTATAGTTAGTTCAGCTAACTATAACTCGCGCCCCTGCAATGCACTGCTGATGACGTCACATATTACATCACTCATGACATGGTCAGTGACATCACTGATGACATCACTGATGACATCTCAAATGCCATCACTGATGACATCACTGATGACATCATCCATTGAGTATGTGTTTCTGAACAGTTTTAATATGTTTAATATATATAGGGAAAGGCCTGTTGAAAAATAAGTGGGTGTACAAGTGTGTGAATGGATGATTTTCTAGGTGCGTAACTGACTCTATAAGTGAGTCATTAAATGTAACTTACTGCAGACTAGTGACTAAACTGTGTGAATGTCTGTATGTGTCTGTGTGTTGGTGTATAAGTGGCTGCATAGTTTTGTGAATAGCTATACGAGTGTCTATATGGGTTATTGATTGGTTGTCTGAGTGTTTGTGTGGGTAGGGTGTGTGTGACTCCGTGACTAGATGAGTGAGTGGGTGATTCAGTGGGTGCATGGTTTTAAGAGTGCATCTGTGATGGACTGTATGGTTGGGTGAGTGTATGTATGGGTGTGTTAGTGATTGAATATATATCTCAGTTGTACATGTGTCAGTAACTACATATGTGAAACGCAGTGTATATGTGTGTAAGAGTATATAACTATCTATATGAGAGAGTGTGATTTTGGGAGTGGCTGTATGTGCCATAGTGCAAGGATATCTGTGTCATGTGCTGTTTGTTTTTTTGCAGGAAGACACAGAATGTGTTAGTATTTTTATGAGTAAGTGAACTTGAGTGTGTTTAACTGTATAGGTGAGTAAATTGGACTGTGATTAATTATTTGCATGACTGACTAGATGTGTCAGTACCTCAATGGATGATTGGCGGTGTGTGAGTGTCTATATAGGTGTATAAATGCACAGAGTGACTGTAAGTATGAGTGACTGTACAGGTGAGTGAGTGGACTTGTATGTAGACCTAAAAGTCAATGAGCTGATGTGAAGTTATTGGTATTGGAGTATCTATGGTTGTCAAAATGGCCGTCTGAAATTTTGAGTTGGTGTATCAAAGGTTATATTAGGGTGTGAGAAGATGCACTCATTTATCACATGGATGACGTCATCAGTAATGTCATTTGAGATGTCATCAGTGATGTCATCAGTGATGTCACTGACCATGTCATGAGTGATGTAATATGTGACGTCATCAGCAGTGCATTGCGGGGGCGCGAGTTATAGTTAGCTGAACTAACTATAACAGGGGAAGTTCTAGGGTTTTGTATGAGGGAAATGTCCAACTAACTATAACGTCCCTGATAGCTATGTTTTTTTCAGTGAATTTCTAAGGTTTTTTAAATGCTAATTTCTAACTATAACGTGCCTCAAATCTATTTTTTTTTCAGTGAATTTCAATGGTTTTTTAAATGCTAATATATATATTACCTACTGGCGGTCGCCAGTAGGTAGTTATAGTTAGGACCACGTTTCCATAGGAAATCCGCAACATTCTATTTTGAATAACTTTGGCGCCGGTAGACGAATCCTCGCGAATTTTTCAAAATAGGTGGGGCGCTACGCTCCGCTCCTTCCCTGAAAGTCTCGGGGGGATTCGTCAAGCGGGGGCTGAGATAAAAGGGGGGTCCCAAAACGCGTTTTCCCCTTGCATTTTTCCATAGGACCTTTAGACAGGGCTACAGCCCGAACGTCTGAACATAATTACTAGAAATTTGGCAGAGAGGTAGTCCTCAGGTCAAGGAAGTGCCTTTTGTAGGTTTGGTGTAAATCTGTTCAGTAGATTCTGAGAAAATAGCCTTTAAATCAATATATATATCTGAGCCAGCTTACGGTGCGCTTACGGTACGCTTACCGTACGCGTACGGTGGCGTGCGCGAGCGCGATTCTGATTGGCTCTTAGATCTTAGTAAACATTCGAATCGGTCGAAACCAGGAAGCGGCGGCCGCCATTTCGTGTGTTTCACTCAGAAAAAAAAGAGTGATAACAAGAAAAGGGGGCAAGAAGGAGAGTTACAGACCCCCTAACATTTGTAAGGGGGTCAAAGAAGGACAGAAAAGTACAAAGAAAACATTTATTGATTTTAAAAAAAATCGCGGGGTACGCGTACGGTAAGCGTACAGTAAAAAAAAAAATAAAAAAAAATGAAAATCAGATTTAAGTGTTTAGATATTAGGGGGCTCTAAAAAGAGCCGTTGTGTTTATGAAGTCATTTTTTAGTGGTACCTACAAGTAAGTACCGATGCAGAGTCTAAGGTTCAAGAGGAAGACTCTGTTCCCTTCATCATTGAAGTGCACACCATCTCCTCTATAAATGTCTTGCATGTCATAACGCAAGTTGTTGTGGTAAATGGAACCCATACCATAGTCACGGAGGAAAGCAGAAACAGATTTGTTGACGTGCTTTCTTGCTTTGTCAATCTGCGGACAGAAATGATTGGACCAGTTCCATTTTTGCCTTTGGCATATGTTAGAAAACACAAAGGCAGTTTTAGGGAAAAGTGAAAACAGTTGTGCAAAGGTGTCCTTCATAAGCATTTCCAGACCTACCCCAGTCAAAGTGCCTAGGTCATTGCCACCACAGTGCACTATTATGAGGTCAGGGTGTTGGATGTGCATGAAGGATTTCACCAATGGCATCAATTGGTGCCACTTTAACCCTCTCTGACCAATCCATTTAATGTCTACATTTGGCAAAGCAAGGTCTCTCACCATACCTGTTTTCTCTGCAAACTTTTCACTCCAGAAGACATAGCTGTGCCCTACAATCCACACTGTGAACATCTTCAAAGGAGAACTGGATGCACTCAGGAGGTGTAATTCAGTAGAATGGCAATATGAAAAGAAGGACAGTTTGGGAATGGAGGCATACATATTTTTTTCATAAAAAAAAGAACTGATTGGCTGTTTCATACCATTCTAGAATAAAAACTAGGCTGTATATGTAAATTAATAGAAGCATATTTTGTATTGGTACAGAAAAATGTGTTACCAAAGAACAGTACTATGGATTTGCTGTTAGGTTTGAAAAGTCAAGCACTCTTAGTCTGTGGAATTGAAACATTGTTTGGCGAACTTCTGACCTAACTCCACACAGCAGTGTTTCAAGAGCAGTTGCTATGGTAGCAGGCAGAAGTCAAGTTGGGGGAAGGGTACTAGGCAGAAGTCAAGTTGGGGGAAGGGTACTTTTGGAAAAGGGTTGGTTTTCAACCAAAAGAAATGTGTGATTACATTTGAAAAAAAGGGGCAAGCACTGAGATTTGAAACTAACATGTATATGTGTGGAAAAAGAGAGGGAAAGTTTGCCATTATCTGGTTCTGCTGAGAGGAGAGTGGAGTAAAGAACAGAGATCCTGGCTCTGATAATCTGCTGTTTGAGTGCCACATTTCTTTCACAGCTAACTAATTTTAAAGGTGAGTTTAGAGTTTGAGAGGGGATGTATATGGTAAATTAAGAAATGAATAATAGAAATGCAATTCTTTTTGTTGAAGTTGTGTTTATTATTTTCTGTTTCGGGAGAAATTTAAATGTGAGGAACAAGTAAAATAATATGGACTATGTTTTCACAATAAATTAAGGTGTACTGGTATAATAAAAGAATAGTTTAAGGGTTTGAGGTTGGACTCAGTAATGCAAATACATTCAGCATCACTAAGGCTGGTTGCCCTTGCTGGAGTGTAGGCAGACACCCAGGTTACAAATGGTGCTGGTCTGTAAAAGCAGTTTGGACATGTGCTTTTTAAAAAATCTGAAAAGTGGATTCATAATGTGTCAGTCTGTAAAAGTGTTTATCACTTGCCAAAAAAAAGAGCAGTAAGTGTGCTTTCAAATTGGCAAAGAAATTTCGTTTTGTGACTAATGTGAAAACATGACTCTGTGTGCAAATAGGAAATACAGGCAGAGATTTATTGCGTATTGCTCTGGTGATTTCATAGTTGCATTAGATGGAAAGGGGGAGCCAGTTTGTGGTGCAGAAGCTGACTCTTAGAACACAGCCAGCTACTTACCATGTGGAATCATGCACAGTATTCACAAGCGAGTGGGGTTTGAGGTTTCAGTCAGTAATGCAAATACATTCAGCATCACTAAGGCTGGTTGCCCTTGCTGGAGTGTAGGCAGACACCCAGGTTACAAATGGTGCTGGTCTGTAAAAGCAGTTTGGACATGTGCTTTTTAAAAAATCTGAAAAGTGGATTCATAATGTGTCAGTCTGTAAAAGTGTTTATCACTTGCCAAAAAAAAGAGCAGTAAGTGTGCTTTCAAATTGGCAAAGAAATTTCGTTTTGTGACTGATGTGAAAACATGACTCTGTGTGCAAATAGGAATTACAGGCAGAGATTTATTGCGTATTGCTCTGGTGATTTCACAGTTGCATTAGATGGAAAGGGGGAGCCATTTTTTGGTGCAGAAGCTGACTCTTAGCACACAGCCAGCTACTTACCATGTGGAATCATGCACAGTATTCACAAGCGAGTGGGGTTTGAGGTTTCAGTCAGTAATGCAAATACATTCAGCATCACTAAGGCTGGTTGCCCTTGCTGGAGTGTAGGCAGACACTCAGGTTACAAATGGTGCTGGTCTGAAAAAGCAGTTTGGACATGTGCTTTTTAAAAAATCTGAAAAGTGGATTCATAATGTGTCAGTCTGTAAAAGTGTTTATCACTTGCCAAAAAAAAGAGCAGTAAGTGTGCTTTCAAATTGGCAAAGAAATTTCGTTTTGTGATTAATGTGAAAACATGACTCTGTGTGCAAATAGGAATTACAGGCAGAGATTTATTGCGTATTGCTCTGGTGATTTCACAGTTGCATTAGATGGAAAGGGGGAGCCATTTTTTGGTGCAGAAGCTGACTCTTAGCACACAGCCAAATCATGCACAGTATTCACAAGCGAGTGGGGTTTGAGGTTTCAGTCAGTAATGCAAATACATTCAGCATCACTAAGGCTGGTTGCCCTTGCTGGAGTGTAGGCAGACACCCAGGTTACAAATGGTGCTGGTCTGAAAAAGCAGTTTGGACATGTGCTTTTTAAAAAATCTGAAAAGTGGATTCATAATGTGTCAGTCTGTAAAAGTGTTTATCACTTGCCAAAAAAAAGAGCAGTAAGTGTGCTTTCAAATTGGCAAAGAAATTTCGTTTTGTGACTAATGGGAAAACATGACTCTGTGTGCAAATAGGAATTACAGGCAGAGATTTATTGCGTATTGCTCTGGTGATTTCACAGTTGCATTAGATGGAAAGGGGGAGCCATTTTTTGGTGCAGAAGCTGACTCTTAGCACACAGCCAGCTACTTACCATGTGGAATCATGCACAGTATTCACAAGCGAGTGGGGTTTGAGGTTTCAGTCAGTAATGCAAATACATTCAGCATCACTAAGGCTGGTTGGCCTTGCTGGAGTGTAGGCAGACACCCAGGTTACAAATGGTGCTGGTCTGTAAAAGCAATTTGGACATGTGCTTTTTAAAAAATCTGAAAAGTGGATTCATAATGTGTCAGTCTGTAAAAGTGTTTATCACTTGCCAAAAAAAAGAGCAGTAAGTGTGCTTTCAAATTGGCAAAGAAATTTCGTTTTGTGACTAATGTGAAAACATGACTCTGTGTGCAAATAGGAATTACAGGCAGAGATTTATTGCGTATTGCTCTGGTGATTTCACAGTTGCATTAGATGGAAAGGGGGAGACATTTTTTGGTGCAGAAGCTGACTCTTAGCACACAGCCAAATCATGCACAGTATTCACAAGCTAGTGGGGTTTGAGGTTTCAGTCAGTAATGCAAATACATTCAGCATCACTAAGGCTGGTTGCCCTTGCTGGAGTGTAGGCAGACACCCAGGTTACAAATGGTGCTGGTCTGAAAAAGCAGTTTGGACATGTGCTTTTTAAAAAATCTGAAAAGTGGATTCATAATGTGTCAGTCTGTAAAAGTGTTTATCACTTGCCCAAAAAAAGAGCAGTAAGTGTGCTTTCAAATTGGCAAAGAAATTTCGTTTTGTGACTAATGTGAAAACATGACTCTGTGTGCAAATAGGAATTACAGGCAGAGATTTATTGCGTATTGCTCTGGTGATTTCACAGTTGCATTAGATGGAAAGGGGGAGCCATTTTTTGGTGCAGAAGCTGACTCTTAGCACACAGCCAGCTACTTACCATGTGGAATCATGCAGAGTATTCACAAGCGAGTGGGGTTTGAGGTTTCAGTCAGTAATGCAAATACATTCAGCATCACTAAGGCTGGTTGCCCTTGCTGGAGTGTAGGCAGACACCCAGGTTACAAATGGTGCTGGTCTGTAAAAGCAGTTTGGACATGTGCTTTTTAAAAAATCTGAAAAGTGGATTCATAATGTGTCAGTCTGTAAAAGTGTTTATCACTTGCCAAAAAAAGAGCAGTAAGTGTGCTTTCAAATTGGCAAAGAAATTTCGTTTTGTGACTAATGTGAAAACATGACTCTGTGTGCAAATAGGAATTACAGGCAGAGATTTATTGCGTATTGCTCTGGTGATTTCACAGTTGCATTAGATGGAAAGGGGAAGCCATTTTTTGGTGCAGAAGCTGACTCTTAGCACACAGGTAGCTGCTTACCATGTGGAATCATGCACAGTATTCACAAGCGAGTGGGGTTTGAGGTTTCAGTCAGTAATGCAAATACATTCAGCATCACTAAGGCTGGTTGCCCTTGCTGGAGTGTAGGCAGACACCCAGGTTACAAATGGTGCTGGTCTGAAAAAGCAGTTTGGACATGTGCTTTTTAAAAAATCTGAAAAGTGGATTCATAATGTGTCAGTCTGTAAAAGTGTTTATCACTTGCCAAAAAAAAGAGCAGTAAGTGTGCTTTCAAATTGGCAAAGAAATTTCGTTTTGTGACTAATGGGAAAACATGACTCTGTGTGCAAATAGGAATTACAGGCAGAGATTTATTGCGTATTGCTCTGGTGATTTCACAGTTGCATTAGATGGAAAGGGGGAGCCATTTTTTGGTGCAGAAGCTGACTCTTAGCACACAGCCAGCTACTTACCATGTGGAATCATGCACAGTATTCACAAGCGAGTGGGGTTTGAGGTTTCAGTCAGTAATGCAAATACATTCAGCATCACTAAGGCTGGTTGGCCTTGCTGGAGTGTAGGCAGACACCCAGGTTACAAATGGTGCTGGTCTGTAAAAGCAATTTGGACATGTGCTTTTTAAAAAATCTGAAAAGTGGATTCATAATGTGTCAGTCTGTAAAAGTGTTTATCACTTGCCAAAAAAAAGAGCAGTAAGTGTGCTTTCAAATTGGCAAAGAAATTTCGTTTTGTGACTAATGTGAAAACATGACTCTGTGTGCAAATAGGAATTACAGGCAGAGATTTATTGCGTATTGCTCTGGTGATTTCACAGTTGCATTAGATGGAAAGGGGGAGACATTTTTTGGTGCAGAAGCTGACTCTTAGCACACAGCCAAATCATGCACAGTATTCACAAGCTAGTGGGGTTTGAGGTTTCAGTCAGCAATGCAAATACATTCAGCATCACTAAGGCTGGTTGCCCTTGCTGGAGTGTAGGCAGACACCCAGGTTACAAATGGTGCTGGTCTGAAAAAGCAGTTTGGACATGTGCTTTTTAAAAAATCTGAAAAGTGGATTCATAATGTGTCAGTCTGTAAAAGTGTTTATCACTTGCCCAAAAAAAGAGCAGTAAGTGTGCTTTCAAATTGGCAAAGAAATTTCGTTTTGTGACTAATGTGAAAACATGACTCTGTGTGCAAATAGGAATTACAGGCAGAGATTTATTGCGTATTGCTCTGGTGATTTCACAGTTGCATTAGATGGAAAGGGGGAGCCATTTTTTGGTGCAGAAGCTGACTCTTAGCACACAGCCAGCTACTTACCATGTGGAATCATGCAGAGTATTCACAAGCGAGTGGGGTTTGAGGTTTCAGTCAGTAATGCAAATACATTCAGCATCACTAAGGCTGGTTGCCCTTGCTGGAGTGTAGGCAGACACCCAGGTTACAAATGGTGCTGGTCTGTAAAAGCAGTTTGGACATGTGCTTTTTAAAAAATCTGAAAAGTGGATTCATAATGTGTCAGTCTGTAAAAGTGTTTATCACTTGCCAAAAAAAGAGCAGTAAGTGTGCTTTCAAATTGGCAAAGAAATTTCGTTTTGTGACTAATGTGAAAACATGACTCTGTGTGCAAATAGGAATTACAGGCAGAGATTTATTGCGTATTGCTCTGGTGATTTCACAGTTGCATTAGATGGAAAGGGGGAGCCATTTTTTGGTGCAGAAGCTGACTCTTAGCACACAGGTAGCTGCTTACCATGTGGAATCATGCACAGTATTCACAAGCGAGTGGGGTTTGAGGTTTCAGTCAGTAATGCAAATACATTCAGCATCACTAAGGCTGGTTGCCCTTGCTGGAGTGTAGGCAGACACCCAGGTTACAAATGGTGCTGGTCTGAAAAAGCAGTTTGGACATGTGCTTTTTAAAAAATCTGAAAAGTGGATTCATAATGTGTCAGTCTGTAAAAGTGTTTATCACTTGCCAAAAAAAAGAGCAGTAAGTGTGCTTTCAAATTGGCAAAGAAATTTCGTTTTGTGACTAATGTGAAAACATGACTCTGTGTGCAAATAGGAATTACAGGCAGAGATTTATTGCGTATTGCTCTGGTGATTTCACAGTTGCATTAGATGGAAAGGGGGAGCCATTTTTTGGTGCAGAAGCTGACTCTTAGCACACAGGTAGCTGCTTACCATGTGGAATCATGCACAGTATTCACAAGCGAGTGGGGTTTGAGGTTTCAGTCAGTAATGCAAATACATTCAGCATCACTAAGGCTGGTTGCCCTTGCTGGAGTGTAGGCAGACACCCAGGTTACAAATGGTGCTGGTCTGAAAAAGCAGTTTGGACATGTGCTTTTTAAAAAATCTGAAAAGTGGATTCATAATGTGTCAGTCTGTAAAAGTGTTTATCACTTGCCAAAAAAAAGAGCAGTAAGTGTGCTTTCAAATTGGCAAAGAAATTTCGTTTTGTGACTAATGTGAAAACATGACTCTGTGTGCAAATAGGAATTACAGGCAGAGATTTATTGCGTATTGCTCTGGTGATTTCACAGTTGCATTTGATGGAAAGGGGGAGCCATTTTTTGGTGCAGAAGCTGAATCTTAGCACACAGCCAGCTACTTACCATGTGGAATCATGCACAGTATTCACAAGCGAGTGGGGTTTGAGGTTTCAGTCAGTAATGCAAATACATTCAGCATCACTAAGGCTGGTTGCCCTTGCTGGAGTGTAGGCAGACACCCAGGTTACAAATGGTGCTGGTCTGAAAAAGCAGTTTGGACATGTGCTTTTTAAAAAATCTGAAAAGTGGATTCATAATGTGTCAGTCTGTAAAAGTGTTTATCACTTGCCAAAAGAAAGAGCAGTAAGTGTGCTTTCAAATTGGCAAAGAAATTTCGTTTTGTGACTAATGTGAAAACAAATGTAGTAATATATTTAAATAAAATAAAGGATTTTTTTTTTAGTTTTTTTCAAGTATTGCTGAAGAGCAGTGAACAAAATTTAAGATGCCTACAAAATCCAGAGTAAAAAAAGATCACAAAAAAAACCTATATTTGAAGACAACTGGAGGACCTAAGTTAGTTGAAGATGCTCATGTTGGGAAGAAGAAAAAATCTTCTGGTAAGCAAACAAAAGATTTTCTAAGGAACATATTCAAAAAAAGGAAAAATGTACAAAATGTCTGTACTGGAAAGAATGATTTCAATCGAAAAGGACAGGAAAAAATTGAGAATTTAGTTAATGCAAATATACCTTCTGCAACTAAAAAGATAAACTTAAACAGAAAAACAGCGTTTAAAGAGATACGTAGAAAAATGTTTCAGAGGAGAGTTATGTCCAATTTGATAAAGGATGTGAAGAAATATAAGCAAAAGGCAAAGTTTTATAAGAGAAAAAAAGAAATTGAAGCCATTGCAGCAAAGGCATTAGAATTAAAAAGGAAACTATTCATTTTAATTTTGAATAGGATGCGTACATTAGACAAAATGGTTAATGTACTGAAATCACATAGCAAAAGGAAAAGAGTAGTGAACAGAACAAACTTTTGTAAAGTGTTTTTAGGAAAATGGATGCATAGTTCAAGTAGTGAACCTTTTTTTAATGAAGAGAGTTATTTTCAAAGTAATAGTTTGCTGCATGCAGTTGACACCAGAGGTCGTGCTTATGAAGTGAAAAATGGTTGCATAATGGAGAAGGAGATAATGGTTCCAAGAGATGAGGTACAAGTGATGGCGGATGAGGCTATGGGGAGACGTCCTAAAGCCCCAGTGTACACTTGGAATTGTAGTAGTATTTGCACTGTGCGTCAGGAATCTATTGATAAATTTCGTGAGTTTCTAAGAGAATATAGCTAAAAAAGTGTGAAACAGAAGATTAAGGTGCTTCAAAGTCTAGATCCATGCAGAGTGAGAGAGAATACTGGTTTGCAGGGTCATTCTCTGGCTTGTCTATCTAGAAAAGTGTGTAATAGTGTTTTCCATCATTTTAGGATGCTGGCTGTTCATCATACTGAAATGAGAAACAGTTGTATTTTGCTAAAAGTCCAGCAATAAAGTTAGATGAATTGAATAGGGCTCTGTTCCGTGGATCGGTATCAGATGTAGAGAAGGTTGTTGATGAAATTCAGTTTTGTTACTTTGGTCCTGAACAAAACAGTGCAGAGAAGGACACAGTAAATGAGGAAGAAGTGGAAGAAAATGTAGAACCCTCTGTAAGTAAGACATTTAATGATCACATAACAAAATTTGCAATAATCTCCAATGAAAGACAAAATATTACTTGTATTTGTTGCCGCAGAACTCATTATAGAAAACAAACCAGGTATGTTGATCTCTACAGAAAGAGTGAAAATGAAGATAATTATAAGTGGAAGGATTTTGCCACATATATATTTCTTGAAAATTGTTTTGAATTGGGTGAAGTTCATCGTATTTGTAAATACTGTTACAACAAGTTAGAGGAAAATAGAATGCCGACCAGAGCTGTACATAATAATTTAGAATTGGATGCTATTCCTGCTGAACTTTCTGAATTAAATACATATGAGTCTATACTCATTCAATGTGTTCATCCGTTCCAGACCATAGTACGTATGGAGCCCAAAACTGGTAAATTACCTCCTTCAGATTTACTGAGAGGTTTAAAAGGTAGAGTGGTGTATTTGCCCTTGGATTTGAAAAAAAATATGGAAACTATTGATGCGGATACTTTGGAAACTGAACCATTAATTATTCTGGTTAATGGTGTACCTACAAAGAATAAGAAGATTTGGCAGGAGCTGGTAGATGTACGGAAAGTACAAAGAGCAAATTTGTATTTGAAAAGGAATAACAAATGGTATGAATCAATTTATATAGAAGAAGAAGAAGAAGAAGATTTACAAGAAGACACAGAAACACCAACTGGACAAATTGAAAAAGTGGACAAGTCAAAGGAAGAAGAAATTTATGAACATTTTAGCATACATCCTCTTCATTCAAAAGAAGTTATGGGAGACAATATTGATCTATTTCAGATGAAGAAAGCAAAAGGAACTCCCGTGAGTGTATGGGAGGAGAGCTTGGAAGCTCGATGTTTTCCCCAGCTGTTTCCTAAAGGAAAAGGAGGACGATACGATGAACGTCCGGAACAGATTCCAGCTTCTGAGTATCGGACTACAAGACTATATGCTGAAGATCCCAGATTTCGACAAAGTATTCCTTATTTGTTCCATCTTTTATTTGAAAGCGACTTGTCTGCACTGTCTTATGCAGTAAATCACATTTTAAAAAGTGGAGTACATTTACAAAATGTGTCTGCTAAGGATTTTATGGAGAAAGTGCAGCACCGAGATGATCATTTGGAAACACAACTGATCAATCTGATGGCTTGTCAGCGTGGGACAAATGAATATTGGTACCGACGCCATGGTGAATTAAAATGCATGTTACGGAATTTAGGAACTCCAACATGGTTCCTTACCCTAAGCTGTGCCGAGTACGCTTGGGATGATTTACTGGATTTTCTACGAGAGGCAAATTCAAACATTAAAAACATCGAATACAAGACAGCGGGAGAACTGTGCTCATTGGATCCGGTTAATGTTTGCAGATATTTCAATCATAGATTTGAGGCTATGATGTCCTTCATCTGCAATAAAAAAAGCCACCTCTAGGAGAAGTAGTGGATTTCTTTTGGAGAAAAGAGTACCAGGCAAGAGGTGCTCCTCATATTCATATGCTGTTGTGGATCAAGGATGCCCCAAAGTTTGGAACAGATACTGATGAAGCAGTGTTATCTTACATTGAAGAATATCCAACATGTGCTATACCAAAAAGCACAGAAGAGAAAAAGTTAAAGGAGCAAGTTTTACGTTTCCAAAGTCATCGGTGTGGAAAATACTGTCGACGGAAATACAAGAGCAAAGATAAATACTACACTAAATGTCGATTTGGATTTCCTAGACCTGTTCTTTCAAATGGAAGAGTTAACAGTTTTATGTCATCTGTGAGACATACTATCACAAGAAAATCACCTAAGAATACCTACAACCTAAAAAGAAAAGAAGAATCAAAAAATATAAATGACTACAACCCAGTGATTTTATCCATGTGGAACGCTAACATGGATATACAGTATGTAGCTGACAATTCCATTGCTGTTGCTCGATATGTAACATCTTACATTACGAAATCAGAAAAAACAGAATTGAAGGAAATGTGGGAAGAGATTTCTCACGAGAAAACTGTCAGTAAGAAGCTGTACAGTTTCAGTTTGAAGATGTTATCGCATCGAGAAATTGGATCCTACGAATGTTCAGATAGGTTATCTTCTGCAAGTCTCTACTCGAAATCAAGAAGAATAATTTGGGCAAGTTTAGGCCTTGCAGCAATGAGAAATCGGGTACTGAAATCTGTTGGAGAAATTGAATATTTGGCCGAGAATGACCCAGAAAGTACAGATATTTTGAAATCAAACATGTTGGACACATATTATCCCAAGAGAAGTCATCATCTGGAGAACATGTGTCTCTATGAAGTGCTGCAGAACTACATTTATTCACGGAAAGCCGCAGAAGACATCAACAATGGAAAATATAAAGTCATTGGTGAGGAAGGATGTTTGGTGAAGCAAACAAAAGGAAGTTTGATAAATCACCGGAAGCTGAGTTGCGACACTACTGACAAAAAGGAATTTTACTACTTGGCTCTTTTACAGCTGTTTAAACCATGGCGTACAGAGGATGAACTACTGGGAGAATTTCAAAGCTATGAAGATTCTTTTAATGCTTGCAAAGACAGCATACAATGCAATACATTCACAACTTATCTGCAAATGTTAAATGAAGAAATTGAACAGGAAACTACAATTGCAGCCGAAATAGCTAGAGACAGTTCTCAGGACAGCCAAAGTTCAGGAACACTCAGTCAAGATCCCCTAGGACAACCAATCGTTGAAAATGAAGCATCAATAGCCATGAATGAAGTGGAAACGGCTATGAATCAAGCTCAAGGAGAATTTATAGACTTACAAAATTTGGAAAGACAACTGAACGAAGAGCAGCAACAAATTTATGAAGAGATCAGTAACAAAATTGATCACGGATTTCTACATGAAAAAAAAGAGTGCTCATGCACATCATTTCATCCAATCAGGATGTATGTAAGCGGACAAGCTGGAACTGGAAAAAGTTTCCTAATAAAAGTCATCAGAAGCTACCTACAGCAAAAAACGGATTCTACTTTGTCTTGTGTGGTTACTGCTCCAACTGGGTTAGCAGCATATAACATAAAAGGAATCACTTTACATCGTTTGCTAATGTTACCAGTGGAGCATGAGAACAAAATACAATACAACAAGCTAACTGGAGAAGCATGCTTGGAAGTTTCAAGAGTATTGAAGAAGATGCAAGTTCTCATTATTGATGAGGTGAGCATGGTATCAAACTTAATGCTTGCCTTTGTGCATTTAAGAATGCAGCAAATTCTGAAGACAGACTATGACGTGTTATTTGGAGGAAAACACATCATAGTTTTTGGAGATCTTTTGCAACTTACTCCAGTTAAAGGACAACCAGTGTTTAATACTGTGACACATGAAGACACGAAGAAGTCATTGGGAAGCATCGGTAATACAAATATTTGGTCCTTCTTTGAGTACAAGGAACTTACAACTAATATGAGGCAAGCAAACGATGAAGAATATGGAAGTATTCTGAAAGATATCAGGATTGGACTACTCACAGAAGCTGGCAAAAAAGCATTACAGACTCGGCTGCTACGTAATTTATTTCCAAAGGAAGAAATAGTTGCAGAGAAGATATACAAGAACATTGCAGAAAACAAAAGTGTCATCTGCTTAATGCCAACTCTACGTGAATGCTCAATATTCAATGAGGAGCTTTTGAAATTGGAAAAGGAAGATATCAGGAAATTGGAAGCAGTGGACAAAATTGAGGATGGAAGAATTACTGTCACATTAACAGGCACACTGAAAAATAAATTGGATTCACTAGAGAAGAAGATTTCCAAAACAGCTGGATTAGAAAAAAATCTATATGTTTGCATGAACTGTAGAGTATTTTTAAGGAGAAATTTGGATGTTGAAAAAGGTTCAGTTAATGGAGCTATGGGAAGAGTTGTGGGTTTTATTAATTATCAGAAAAAAGATGGAATTGAATGTTTAAAAATAAAATTTGATCAGATAGAAGAAGTTAAAGACATTTGTCGTTGTACAGTTCGTTTCATGCTTGTGAAAGACTTATATGTACGTAGGAAGCAGTTTCCGTTTTCGCTAGCATATGCTGTAACTATTCACAAGTCTCAAGGATTGACTGTAGATTGTGCATTTGTGAACATTGGTTCAACTGTGTTCAAAGAAGGTATGGCATATGTTGCTTTGTCACGAGTGAAAACATTATCAGGTTTATTCATGATAGACTTTGATGATTCAAAAGTTAGTGCTGATACAAACTGTGTAAAGGAGTATAATAGATTAAGAAGAAGCTATGCTCCTCATTTAGGTCAGTATCCTGTGTTGGAGAAACGTGTAGTTTCTCGTAAAAGGAGAAATGAGAATATCTGTAATGAAGATGTAGAGAGGAGGAAAAAAAAGAGGAGTGATGTAATTGCAAGCAAAAAGAATAAGGAAAATGAAGAACAGGTTGTAGGATGTTATTTTGAAAATAGCTCTGGTGTCAACTGCTACGCTAATGTAGTGCTGAATGTTGCATTTTATCTGGAAAGTTTGCAAGAGCAGATAATAGTAAATCAGGGAAAAAGATTCTGTACTGTGCTGAGTCTCCTTTTTGAAAAGCTGAGTAATGATAAAACTCAAATAGAAAGTGCTACTGAAATTAGAAAAGTTTTAGATGTATGTTCAGGACGAACACAGTTTTCTCAAAATGTACAGCAAGACGCACAGGAATTCTTGATTTATTTTCTTCAGGTACTGGAAGAAGAAGGGGTTAACATTGAAAATTTATTTGGTCTCTCTTATAAATGGGAACATAGTTGTGAAAACTGTTATAATATATGTGGCTCTAATGTTGATTCTGAAAGGTTTATTTATTTAACATTGCCAGAGAGTAAAACAGTCACTTTTGCTAAATTAGTTAAAGATGCTAATCATAGCATGCAATGCGGTGAGTGTAAATCTGACATGTTTTCAACATTAATTTTAAAGGAATACAGACAGTATGTAATTTTAATGATGCAACGATGTAGAGCTGATGGTTCAAAATTGGATACTTTAATAAAGAAGTTTACAGGACAGCAATTATCAATTTCAGGAAAAACTTTTGTAACAGTTGCAATAATTTTCCATGATGGACCTACTGTAACTTCTGGTCATTACACAGTTTATCTTAAATGTGAAAAAGGCTGGACACTGTGTAATGATTCCCAATTGATTTTTAAGCAACGTTTGCCTTTTGATTTAGCAAATTCCTATCTAATCTTCCTGAAACCGATTTGGCAACATCTGGACAAAACAATTTTACCATTTTATTGGATTACCATTTGGAATTTACAAATAAAAAGTTTTAACAAATTATCATTTGGCCTAATGGAAAGGTAACCAATTGTAATGTGGAATTTTTCCATTTTTTAAGGAAACTTTGGAAAGCCAAAAATTTAGAAAAAATCGGTAACATCTGCACAATTTAAATTTTGGAATGTTATTGGATTGCCATTGGAAATTTTTTCAAAAAAGATTTTTAAAATTACTATTTGGCCATGCGGAAAAGTAAACAATTCTATTGTGGACTTATTTAATTATTAATTAATCTTTCGGAAACCAAAATGTTAGAGAGAATCGGTGACATCTGTACAATTTAAACTTTTGTTTTTTATTGGATTACCATTGGAAATTAAACAAAAAAAGAATTTTAAAATTACTATTTGGCCTACAGGAAATGGAACCAGATGAATTGTGGAGTTATTTGACATATATTATTGTGATTATACTTCTGAAACAAAAATATCAGACGGTATTTTAAAGAAATAAGTATTGATATTAGATGATATTTTTTAAGAATATTATGCATTTCTATAAAGTTATGTTTATGCAAAAAGAGATTGTGGGCTTTTTTAAAAACAATCTTTGAGATTGTTAATTTTTTTTTTGCCTGCTGTTAAATGATGAATGCAATTGCTTTCACAATTTATAGTGAAATGCAATATTTTCTGAAAACAGCAAAAAAAAGGCAAAAATATTTTTTGAAAAATATGTAAATATGTGTACTGTAATATTAAATGTTTTATTAAATATTAATACTTTTTTCTTTTTTTTCAGATTGAGATAGAAAATTTTCAAAAATTAGAACAATTTTAAAAGCAATAAAAAAAAAATTAAATGAATAAATCTTTTTTTGAGTGGGTACGGTAAGTCAATAATGTCATGGTCCCTTTTTTCCACTTCTCTACAATCACATTTGCAGTTTTTAATTGTAGTCTCTCAAGGACCTTGTAATGTGGTAATTGATTTTTAGTGTTTTTAAAAAAAAAAAAAAAAAATTACGCGTACCGTACGCGTACGGTAAAAAAAAAAATAAAAAAAGTTTTAAAAAAAATATATAAAAAACAGATGAAAGGTAAGGTTGGCTCTTAAAAGAGCCGTTGTGTTCATGCAGGGACAGAGGAAAGAAAGATTGGGAATATTAGATGGTACGACAAGTGTGCTGATCTATTTTAATGTTCACTAGGGATATACTGGTCTCCCTATAAGTAATTAGATCGTGACAATTGGCGCACCGTACTTCAACCCTCGCAAACCGAGGGTTAATTTCCAGAGGACCAGAAAAAGGAGATGCTCCCCCCACAGATGAAGGGCTCACCTGACCTGCAGAAGAAGGACTCGGCTCTGCAGATGATGGTCCAGGCTGAGCTGCTGTGGATGTGCTTGGTTGATTTACTGAAGGGTTACCTTCAGTAAGTCGAGCATGTGTCCTTCTGTGTACATCCTTAAGGTGTCTCATCATGGTGTGATTCTCAAAGGAATACTTCCTGTCAGGATTACCTCTTGAAAGTACACGCTTACACAGCTTGCAAGTCACTAAGGGTGCATTTACCTTTTGCTGGCCTTCTGATAAAGTAAAATACTCCCATACGTAAGAGGTCTTTTGTTTCCTCGCTCTCTGCCTCAAGGTAGTGCTGCTAGCCTCACTCTCAGAAGAGCTCTGCTGTTCTGCCATCGTATCACAAAGACAACCCAGCTCCTTCTCCTAAGGGATCACAAGCAGAAATGAGGGGAATGGGTGTGGTGTAGGAGAGTTCTAGAACTGAAAGTAGTTTCAACCAATCAAAAGTTGTGTTTCATGATCACATGACCTACCGTACGCTTACGGTACGCTTACGGCAAAAGTACGCATGCGCGTAAAAAAGACACGCGCTCTCGCGCTTGCGCATAACAGTCACTCCCCGACACTTCCGCGTAACGTGCGCGTGTAGCGTATGCGCGTACGCGCCCCACGCGGAGTACGCGCGGCTACGCAAATTGCGTAACTATATGCAAACAGCGTAGATAAATTACAGACATTGCGTAAACCGTACGCTTACCGTAAGCTTACGGTACGCGTACTAAAAAAAATAAAAAAAAAGGAAAAAATGTATTGCTAATACATTTTACCTGTTTATTTTACAAACAATGGTAAAAAAAACATATTGTAGAATTTTAAAAATTTAACCATAGTCTTTAAAAAAGGATAGAAAATTAAAATAAAAATATGTAAAAAAATAAAAATAAAAAAAAAAAAATTAGCATTTAAAAAACCTTGCAAATTCACTGAAAAAACCATGGGTTTCACACACGTTATAGTTAGGAATTAGCATTTAAAAAACCTTTGAAATTCACTGAAAAAACCATGGGTTTCACACACGTTATAGTTAGGAATTAGCATTTAAAAAACCTTAGAAATTCAATGAAAAAACCAAAGGTTTCACACATGTTATAGTTAGCTGGACATTTCACTCGTAAAAAACCAATGAAATTCCCCCGTTATAGTTAGTTCAGCTAGCTATAACTCGCGCGCCCGCAATGCACTACTGATGACGTCACATATTACATCACTCATGACATGGTCAGTGACATCACTCATGACATCACTGATGTCATCTCAAATGACATCACTGATGATATTATCCTTGTGACAGAGTGGTAGACCTCCTCTCACCCTAATATAACCTTTGATACAAACATTCAAAATTAGAGACTAAAATTTTCAAAACAATGGAAATACCAATAACAGTTACAACAACCTATACAGTAATTCTAAGATCCACATACACATCCACTCATCCACCAACAATCCTTTACAGTCACTCATACATGTACTCACACATCATATGTACTCATACACCTAAACATCCTGTAACACAATCCCACTCATCCATAGAGTTACTCACACATAGTCACTTATGCTAATAAAGAATCAAACATCCATTTACTTGCATATACAGTTATACACACACCAGCACACTTACTTTTACAGAAACTTACACATACTTAGTCTTTTTAACAATCACTTATAGAAACACATACTTATTCATACGGGAACTCTTCCAATCTCTCACTCTCACATATACTCACTTATAAACACCAATAGTCACATATACTAGTTTAAAACATATGTAGTTACTTATGAAGACACTATTGAGACAGTCATTCACTCACTAACACACCCATGCACACACTCATCCACCCATACGGTCCTGCACACATGCTGTCTTCAACACATACAAACAGTGAGTCACTCATTCATGCACCTATGCACTATGTAATACCCACCACCGCACCATGAAGACACTCAGACACTCATACTGATACTCAAAAAACCAACTATTAACCTATATAGACACTCATGTAGCTACTCACCAACCCATGCAGCCACTTATATACAAAGTGAGAGACTGATACAGGTATTTACACATTTAAACATTACTCACTAAGCCATGTATTCAAAAAGATACACTTAATCAGTCAGTTATACAATCAATTTTTCAGAAACAAATCATCAATTTAGACACTTATATACTCATTTATTCTTCCATCGACCTTGAGATATACATATATAAAACATATTTAATTTTCAGAAAAACACACATTCACTGGATGATGTCATCAGTGATGTCATTTGAGATGTCATCAGTGATGTCAAGAGTGATGTCACTGACCATGTCATGAGTGATGTAATATGTGACGTCATCAGTAGTGCATTGTGGGCGCGTGAGTTATAGTTAGCTGAACTAACTATAACGGGGGAATTTCATTGGTTTTTTACGAGTGAAATGTCCAGCTAACTATAACATGTGTGAAACCTTTGGTTTTTTCATTGAATTTCTAAGGTTTTTTAAATGCTAATTCCTAACTATAACGTGTGTGAAACCCATGGTTTTTTCAGTGAATATATATATATGTGTATATATTTAGTATAAAATGTTTACATGTGAAAATGTGTCGGTCCACCTGTTTACCTCGGTGGCACGGAAAAAATAGGTGGAACTGACGTCAGCACGCCGACGAGGTCCTCTTATGGCTCTTATGATGTCATACGGTGTCGCAAGCGAAGCTGTGCTATTATGAAATCGTCATCGACATGGGAGAGCTAAGAAAGAATTTCCGCGGAATGCTAGCGCAGGGGATATTCACCAAAGTGTTCAGGCTAGGCCTTTG
The DNA here is from genome assembly GCF_964204655.1 of Triturus cristatus. Lineage (NCBI taxonomy): Eukaryota > Metazoa > Chordata > Amphibia > Caudata > Salamandridae > Triturus > Triturus cristatus. The sequence goes on from NC_140590.1 coordinate 1,806,857,165, forward strand.
GGAGCAACTGTTTATGTCACCATTCCAGAAACCAGTGATCCGAGGGCAGAGGCCCTAGAGATGGCACACGAGGTTTGGAGCCCAGTCGTGTGCACCGGCGGGGCAGCAAAGTGACAAGCAAAGTGACAAGCACCACTACCCACAGAAAAGTTAACGAGGGCACTGAATAACACAGGATCTTCCCTTTGTATCTGGCAGGAACAACAAGGTTAAAATGCCCTTGTTTCAAAATGTAGAATTAGTGCTACAACGGTCTACACGAGGACCTACGATGGATGCCGCTTCTGCCTTCCGTACACTGGAGGTGGCACATGGGTCCTATGGTACGGTCACACTATGATGGGACGCACACTCGTTGACCTCTCATGGCACTGCTCCACACTTCGGGGACAACGCTTTCCATTAGCTATGTTTTCTGATGACGTGTTGCGCCGGCCCCGTCCAACAGTAGAACCCCTTTAGATCCAAACAGACTCTTTCACTCTCTCACCGGAAGTGAAACCAGGCCACGCGGACACTTTCACAATACAACAGCCAGGAATGCACTTTTTGGTCAAAAAAACACATTCCTTCATTCTAACTTATCAAAAAAACGGCTCTCTGAAGAACAGGGGCCAGCTTCGATCAGTAAACAGCCGCTACAACAAATTTTTTACTTTGCGATACCATTACATGAGTTGTACATCGCGAAGTCATTACTACGCATTTTCTTCGAACGCATGGTCATTTACCACGCGTGCCTTTACAGCAAATTTTGTTGTAAAGGTATGAATGGTAAATGACTAAGAGTTCTAAAAAAATGTAGATGATCCACGTCGTTGTAAGGAAACAGAGGCTGCTCCACTTCCTCACAACGACGTGCACTGCCCCTCACAGACGACATGAAGCAGGAACTATGAGGAGTGAGAGGTAAAGGGGATTGGGCATGGGGTGGTGGTTACTTTTCTAGGGGTTAGGATAGTGCAGTGGTGTTTGAGTAGTGTAAGGTGTTGTGCTGAGGGTAGTGTTTTAGGGTTTAGGGTAGTGTAGTGGTGTTTGTGTACTGTAGGGGGTCGTGCTGGGGGTAGTGTTTTAGGACTTATGGTAGTGCAGTAGTGTCTGAATAGTGTAGGGGGTCATGCTGGTGGTAGTGTTTAAGGGTTTAGGGCAGTACAGTGGTGTTTGTGTAATGTAGGGGGTCATGCTGGGGGCAGTGTTTTAAGGTTTAGGGCAGTGCAGTGGTGTTTGGGTAGTGTAGGGGTCATGCTGAGGTTAGATTTAGGGTTTAGGGTAGTGCTGTGGTGTTTGGGTAGTGTAGGAGGTCGTGCTGGGGGTAGATGTAGGGTTTAGGGTAGTGCAGTGGTGTGGTGTGTGGGTTGTGTAAGGGGTCGTGCTGGGGTAGATTTAGGGTTTAGGGTAGTGCAGTGGTGTTTGGGTAGTGTAGGGTTGTGCTGGGGTGGTGCTTTAGGGCTTAGGGCAGTGCAGTGGTGTTCGGGCAGTGTAGGGGGTCGTGCTGGGGGTGGTGTTTCAGGGTTTATGGCAGTGCAGTGGAGTTAGGGCAGTGTAGGGGGTCGTGCAGGGGGTGATGTTTCATGGTTTATGGATGTGCAGTGGTTTTCGGGCAGTATAGGGGGTTGTGCAGGGGGTGGTGTTTCATGGTTTATGGCTGTGCAGTGGTTTTCGGGCAATGTAGGGGGTCTTGCTGGGGGTGGTGTTTCAGGGTTTAGGGCAGTTCAGTGGTGTTTGGGCAGTGTAGGTGGTCGTGCAAGGGGGTGGTGTTTCAGGGTTTAGGGCAGTGCATTGGTGTTCGGGCAGTGTAGGGTGTCATGCTGAGGGTGGTGTTGCAGGGTTTAGGGCAGTGCAGTGGTGTTCGGGCAGTGTAGGGGGTCATGCTGGGTGTGGTGTTTCAGGGTTTAGGGCAGTGTAGTGGTGTTCGGGAGGTGTGAGGGTTCTTGCTGGGGCTGGTGTTTTAGGGTTTAGGGCAGTGCAGTGGTGTTCAGGCAGTGTAGGGGGTCATGCTGTGGTGGTGTTTTAGGGTTTAGGGTAGTGCAGTGGTGTTCATGTAGTGTTGGGGGTCGTGCTGGGGGTGGTGTTTTAGGGTTTAGGGCAGTGCAGTGGTGTTCGGGCAGTGTAGGGGGTCATGTTGGAGGTTCAGGGTTTAGGGCAGAGCAGTGGTATCCGCGCAGTATAGGGGCACGTGCTGGGGGTGGTGTTTCAGGGTTTAGGGCAGTGCAGTGGTGTTCGTGGCAGTGTAGGGGGTCATGCAGAGGGTAGTGTTTCAGGGATTAGGGCAGTGCAGTGGTGAGCGGGCAGTGTAGGGGGTCATGCAGGGGGTGGTGATTCATGGTTTATGGCTGTGCAGTGGTTTTTGGGCAGTATAGGGGGTCGTGCATGGAGTTCTGATTCATGGCTTATGGCTGTGCTGTGGTTTTCGGCCAGTATAGGGGGTCGTGCATGGGGTGGTGTTTTATGGTTTATGGTTGTGCAGTGGTTTTTGGGCATTGTAGGGGGTCTTGCTGGGGGTGGTGTGTCAGAGTTTAGGGCAGTCGTGTTCGGGCAGTGTAGGGGGTCTTGCTGGGGGTGGTGTTTCAGGGTTTAGGGCAGTGCAGTAGTGTTCGGGCAGTGTAGGAGGTCGTGCTGGGGCTACTGTTTTATGGTTTAGGGTAGTGCAGTGGAGTTCGGGCAGTGTAGGGGGTCATGCTTGGGGTGGTGATTTAGGGTTTAGGGCAGTGCAGTGGTGTCCTGGCAGTGTAGGGGGTCGTGCTGGGGGTGGTGTTTTAGGGTTTAGGACAGTGCAGTGGTGTTCGGGAAGTGTAGGGGGTCGTGCAGGGGTTGGTGTTTCAGGGTTTAGGGCAGTGCAGTGGTGTTCGTGCAGTGTAGGGGGTCTTGCAGGGGGTGGTGTTTCAGGGTTTAGGGCTGTAGTGTTCGGGCAGTGTAGGAGGTCTTGCAGGGGGTGGTGTTTCAGGGTTTAATGCAGTGGTGTTCGGGCAGTGTAGGGGTCGTGCTGGGGCTGGTGTTTCAGGGTTTAGGGCACTGCAGTGGTGTTCGGGCAGTGTGGGGGGTCGTGCTGGGGCAGGTGTTTCAGGGTTTAGGGCAGTGCAGTGGTGTTCGGGCAGCGTAGGGGGTCGTGCTGGGGCTGGTGTTTTAGGGTTTAGGGCAGTGCAGTTGTGTTTGGGTAGTGTAGGGGGTCTTGCTGGTGGTGGCGTTTCAGGGTTTAGGGCAGTGGTGTTCGGTCAGTATAGGGGGTCTTGCTGGAGGAGATGTTTTAGGGGTTAGGGCAGTGCAGTAGTTTTCCGGTAGTGTAGGGTGTCTTGCTGGAGTAGTGTTTCAGGGTTTAGGGCAGTGCAGTTGAGTTCGGGCAGTGTAGGGGGTCATGCTGGGGATGGTGTTTCAGGGTTTAGGGCAGTGTATTGGTGTTCGGACAGTGTAGGAGGTCGTTCTGGGGGTAGTGTTTCAGGTGATAGGGCAGTGCAGTGGTGTTCAGGCAGTGTAGGGTGTCGTGCTGGGGGTCGTGTTTCAGGGTTTAGGGGGGTGCAGTGGTGTTCGGGCAGTGTAGGGGGTCTTGCTGGGGGTAGAGATTTAGGGTTTAGGGCAGTGCAATTGTGTTTGTGTAGTTGCAACACATGCACTGTGACGCTAGGTGAGACCTAAAAAGCATTGCACCAAGATGGCTGTCAACACTTCCTGGATTGAAGTGTTGGCAGCCAATTAGAGCCAAGCTTGTGCTTGTGTAGTTAGGTCCCGCACAGATATATAAAGATTTTTTTCCTTTAATATCTCGAAAAATACTGAATGGATTTACACCATTTAAAAAAAAGGTCGCTTTATGAACCAAGCACTACCTTTTTGCTAAATTTGGTGTAATTCCGTTCAGCAGTTTCAGCTCTAACCGTGTCTAAAGTTTCCTATGGGAAATTGATTTTTTTACCTCTATTTTTTAAATTTCTCAGGAACTAGTGAACGGATTTACACCATTTAACAAAATGTCTCTTTCTGAACCAAGGGCTACCTTTTTGCCAAATTTGGTGCAATTCTATTCAGCAGTTCGGGCTGTAGTCATGTCTAAAGTTTCCTTTGGGAAATAACATGGAGAAAACGTGTTTAGGGAACCCCCTTTCGGCTCGGCCCCCGCTTGGAAAATCACCCCGAATCTTTCAGGATTGGAGCTGACCGGAGCGGGACCAATGTTTTGAAAAGTTCGCAAAGATTCGTCAACCGGCGCAAAAGTTATTGGGAAAAGAAAAATCGCTTTTTGAATGGAAACAAGGTCCTAACTATAACTACCTACTGGCGACTGCCAGTAGGTAAGAGATGTATATATATATATATATATATATATATATATTCACTTAAAAAACCATAGGTTTCACACATGATATAGTTTGCTGGACATTTCACTCGTGAAAAACCATTGAAATTCCCCCGTTATAGTTAGTGCAGGCAACTATAACTCACGCGACCGCAATCCTCTGCTGATGACGTCAGATATTACATCACTGTATTTAGACACTTATTTACCCATGTCTTCTTCCATTAATTTTTAGCTATACATATATTACAAATATTTTTTTTTCAGAAAGACACATATGTCATCAGTGATGTAATATCTGACGTCATCAGCAGAGGATTGCGGTCGCGTGAGTTATAGTTGCCTGCACTAACTTTAACGGGGGAATTTCAATGGTTTTTCACGAGTGAAATGTCCAGCTAACTATAACATGTGTGAAACCTATGTTTTTTTAAGTGAATTTGCAAGGTTTTTTAAATGCTAATTCCTAACTATAACGTGTGTGAAACCTATGGTTTTTTCAGTGAATTTTTACGGTTTTTTAAATGCTAAGTTATGTATTTATTTATTGAATTTTCTTTTTTAGGTTTTTCACAGTGCGCGCGCTGTGGGCGCTTGGTGCACTTCACGCACCGAGCGCCTACGTTACGCAGTTCGCGGAATTTTTCCGTTTCAACCGTACGCGCACCCTGCGTGCACCCCGCGATTTTTCGTAAAAAAAAAAAACAAATTTTGGCCCTTGGGGGTCCTTCTGGGACCCCCTGACAAAGGCTGACACACCTCAAAACGGGCCCCGATCCACGAGGAAGTGGCACTCCTATGTGTCAGGATGATGTGAAGCGAGTAGCTTGTGTTTATGGAGTGCCCTCCGGCTGTTAAATTGGACAGGAACAAAGTTTTCGACGGAAGGGCCACTGTGTGAGGCCCGCCTCAACTTTGGGAATGAACATGGAAGCAGCCAGGATTTGCACGAGGAATATTTCCTACGGACCTCGTGCCTGAGGTAATGAATTTGAAAAGCAAATTACAGCTGTATAGAAACTCAGTGGTAGCGGGACTTTACTTTGAAACACTGGGACCGAGTATTGGAACTGTCCTTTTAAAGCAAGTGTTGCACTCGGTATACAGTGAAACATTGTGCAGTTTTGCCAAGATCGAGGTTGAGAACCAGTAAGAATGTAACGGGCAGTTACAATGTATTCTGGGAATTATAGTCCCGAACTAATGAAATCATGCAACAAAAAATACATTGATATTAATACCACTTGGGGGTTAAAAGGTACCCTGAGACAAGAATTTGTACTTATCTTTGCTGCATTGTCTTTAGAAATGGTGATAATTATGAACAACAAAAAAAACTGATAATGAACTGCCCCTTTAAAAATGGAAGCATTGACACTTTCTCGATGTTTCATGAGCCACGTTATATTTGAATTCAAACGAAACCACTGAGATCACAGCAAGCGGCATATGATTAAGAGTCGTTAGACTCGAAACGCGTTATGCCTGTTGTTCTTTGAATAAAGAATCTTGTCAAGCATTGTTGGTGTGGCCTGTAATGCACTGTCGAAGAAGCACGTTGTCTTTTGGATATATATAGGTTTCAGGCATGTTATAGTTAGAAATTAGCATTTAAAAAACCTTAGAAATTCACTAAAAAAAAACATAGCTTTCAGGGACGTTATAGTTAGTTGGACATTTCACTCGTACAAAACCATAGAAATTCCACCGTTATAGTTAGTTGAGTTAACTACAACTTGCGCGCCCGGAATGCACTGCTGATGACGTCACATATTACATCTCTCATGACATGGTCAGCGACATCACTCATGACATCACTGATGACATCTCAAATTACATCACTGATGACATCATCCTTGTGATAGAGTGGCAGACCTCCTCTCATCCTAATATGACCTTTGATACACACATTCAACAATAGAAACAGTAGAGTTATTTATAGAATCATGGGTAGCTATTGACGGGCACATTTAATACACACGCAGACCAAGCCATTCAAAGGGGATTCGACAAAAATTTGACCAAAACTATGCAAGAAACCCCCCTCGTGGCTAATAAAACACACATCCACCGCCGGATGAGTAATACTTTTTATTTTACTCTCTGGAAAGGAGACGAACCTCACTGGAGAGCCACAGCGTGCTCCTGGCTGAGCCCAATGCTGATTTACACCCACCAGTGCCCGCCGAGTGCCACACACCTCTGTGTTGTATTCCACCAGCTAGTGCGTATGCTATGACACTCTCTAGCCCATGTGCACTGTAACACCACCCCGTGAATATGTCATGCCACACTTGCCTTCGCTCGGGTTATATTGCCCCATCTAACGTGCCTTCCTCGATGCCTATGTTATAACATACATATTATAATATGGGATCAATATCTTTGTCACAGTGCATATGCAATGTTACACTCCCCAGCACATATTTTATATTACAACTTCAGAGACTAGTTAGGTTATACAACACTGCCCTGTGCATATTACACTCCAAGGCGCATATTGCATAGCACGCGCTAGTGCCTGTGCTATCTCGTGCTCTCCAATGAATCTGTCATTGCGCAAAATGTATTGCATATTATATTTCATCTTACATCACACTTTTTGGTGCATAGTTTATACCATACACTATATCTAGTTTTCATTTTCAATCGTGCTCTCAGGACTATGTTCTATATAACACTGCATTCACCTACCCTTTTCACGGGCATTACATTTTGCGATGAGGGTGGAGGATCAGGGTGTGTTTCTGCCAAGTAAGCCCGGAGTCACAGTCACCAACGTCCTCTTCTTCCTGAATAAAAGTGAGATTATGCTGCATACTTGTTCATATTTGAAGTAGTTCGCACAGACCCACATTTTAAAAACAATAAAGTTCCTAATACCCACCTTCTCTGAACAGTTAGCTTGTTGCCCCATCCCCCTCCTCCCTATCCTCTGTTGTCTGAATCCATGGACTAGCCTCCTCCCTCCTGCCATGCATGGTCTGATGTGCTGCCACTGCCCTCCATTTAGCATGATGTACCAGTCCATTCCTCCTGCCCTCCATTGCCCAATTCTATGCCCCATCATTGACCTCCTGCTTAGCCTCTGTGCTTAGCTTGCTGCCCCTATTCTCCTTCCCTCTGCCCTTGTGCATGCCCCTGCTCCATCCTTTTTGGCCACCATGTTCCATGGACCTGCCACTCCTATCTACCTTGAGTGTTCTGTTGAGCTGCCACTCCCCTCCCACCTGCCTAGCATTGTCAGATGACTGTAACCTGTCCCTGCCACCTCCACCTTGCCTGCCCACAGGCCATGTCCCTATCCCCTTCCTCCTGGCCTCCATGGTCCATTTTACTGCCACACCCTTCAGCCCTCCCTGGTCTGTTGTGCTGCAACTGCTCCTCTTGCCTGCCCCACGCGGTCTGTTGTGAGGCCCCTTCCCCTGAACTCTCTTGTCTGTGCCCAGGTCCTGACCATCCCTTCTATCCTCCATGGTCCTTTGTGCATGCCCCTGCACCCTCCTTCTTGCCCATCATAGCCGTTGTGCTGCCACTAACCCTCCCGCTTGCCATGCATGGTCTTCTGTGCTGCCACAGCCCCTCCCACCTTCCCTGTGTGGTCAGCTAGCTGTCCCTGACCCCCTCCCACCTTCCCTCCATGGTCTGTGTGTATGTCATCATAGTCTCACTGTTGCTCTCCTTGGTGTGTCTTGCTTCTAGTGCCCATCCTGCCTGACCTCCATGGTCATCTTGCTGCTCCTGCCCTGCCTCCTTGCCCCCAGCCCTCTGTTTCCATGTGCAGACCCCTATTTCCTCCCTCCTGGCTTGTCTGTTCCATTGTAATGCCCCTGATCCGTCCCTCCTGCCCTTTATGGTCTGTTATGCTGCAGCTTTCTCTCCTGTCTGTCCATTATGGTCAGCTAGCTACCATTGCCTCTTTCCCCTCTGTTCTCTGTTGTCCATGTGCATGGGCCTGTCCCCTCCCTACAGCTTTCTATGGATTGTTGTGCTGCACTCCAGTCTAGCATGCCCTGTGGTGTGTATTGTGCTGCTGCAAACCCTGATGCCTGCCCTTCAGGGTCAGTTTGGTGCACCTCACCATGTCCCTCCTGTCCTCTGTTATCCAAGTCCATGTCCCTGGCAGTGGTAGTACAACCATACATGCCAACATACCCATTTCAGCCAGGAAACGTCCAATGTTTTTAAGCTCAAATGGGCTTTATTTGATCTGTCTCCTATCTACAATCTCCTCTTTTTCAATGTAACTCAAAGGGGAAAATCAATACCCCTTTTTTCAAAATCTCCCTCTTACCAAGTTCAAAATGTTCGCAAGCATGGTACATTGGATCATGGTAGGCAGGAAGAATTGGGGTAGGGACATGGAATCGGATAACAGAGGACAGGAGGGATATAAAGAATAAAAAAAAAAAAGGCCTTGACCCGGGGGGTTGGGGTCCCCGGGGCCGATTAAGGCCTTGGGAGGGCCAAATTAATTTTTTTCAACAAAATAAATTAGGGTGCAGGACCTGGGGGATGGGGTCAGTAAATTAGAAAAAGAAGGGGGGCCACACAGCGCTCCTTCTTAAAAAAATAAAATAAATAAAAGACCGGCATCGTGCCGGAGGCCACGCCCCCTCCGTGCAGCACTCTGCAAACGCGCCCCCTGGACAGTTGTAAGTTGGGGAATTAATTCCCCTTCAATACTGAGGGTCCTTGAGGGCCAACTAGCCCAACAGGGATCTCCAGTATGCGCCAGGGAGCTGCGTTGCAGACAGGTGTTCTGAGGCCACGCCCCTTTTTACACCTCTATGCAACGCAGCTCTGTGGCGCTTACTGGAGGTACCTAGTGGGCTAGTTTGACCCTAGGGACCCTTAGGATTCAAGGGGACTTAATCTCTCAACTTGGAACGGCCACAGGGTGCGTTTACACAGTGGTGAAGGGAGGGGACGGGGCCTGAGGTGACTTGTGCAAACACGCCCTGTGGCGCGTTTTAAGTTGGGGAAATAATTCCCTTTCAATCCTGAGGGAGCCTGGGGGCCAACTATCTCACCAGGTGCTTCCAGTAAGCGCCACTGCTCTGCGTTGCAGAGAAGTGGTGCAGGCCGTGCCCCTTTTTACACCTCTCTGCAATGGCGCTTACTGGACGTCCCTAGTGGGCTAATTTGCCCCTAGGGATCCTCAGTATTCAAGGGGACTTAATCTCCCAACTTAAAAAACGACCAGAGGGCGTGTTTACACAGTGGGAAAGGGAGTGGACGGGACCTGAGGTGACGTGTGCATACACGTCCTATGGCGCGTGTTAAGTTGGGGAAATAATTCCCCTTCAATTCTGAAGGCCCCTGGGGGCTAACTAGCCAACCAGGTGCTTCCAGTAAGCGCCACTGAGCTGCGTTGCAGAGAGGTGGTCCAGGCCATGCCACTTTTTACACCTCTCTGCAACGCAGTTCTGTGGCGCTTACTGGAGGTACCTAGTGGTCTAGTTGGACCCTAGGGATCCTCAGGATTCAAGGAGACTTAATCCCCCAACTTAAAATGGCCACAGGGCATGTTTACACAGTGGGGAAGTGAGGGGACAGGGCCTGAGGTGATGTGTGCAAACACGCCCTGTGGCGCGTTTTAAGAGGTAGTTTTAATCCCCTGTCCTATTATAAACTAGGGGCTTACAGAGGAGGTCATGCTGATCACAGGGGGAGCCCAACGCATAGTGTTCCCTAGTGTATGTAGGTGTTTTCACTGTATTCTGAGTGTCTTTTAACATAGCACTGGCTCTAGGACTGGTTAGTCAGACTCAGTTACCACCAGTATCCGTCTGAAAAAGTTGAGGGTACAGGATGATTTTGCAACAAGGCTTCTTTCTGCTCTTCTGTTTGTTCTTTCTGCACGTTATCCTTCTTCCTGCACTTTTCTTCGTATTTGAAGACTTCTGTTGCTTCTTTCTGCATATCTTTTTTTTATTTCTGTGCGTTTTTTCTTCTTTCTTCACATGTCCTATCTCTGTAGGCATAGTTAGAAATTAGCAGTTAAAAAACCTTTGAAATTCACTGAAAAAACCATAGGTTTCAGGCACGTTATAGTTAGGAATTAGCATTTAAAAAACCTTAGAAATTCACTGAAAAAACCATATGTTTCAGGGGCGTTATTGTTAGCTGGACTTTTCACTCATACAAAACCATTGAAATTCCCCCTTTATAGTTAGTTCAGCTAACTATAACTTGCGCGCACTCAATGCACTGCTGATGACCTCACATATTACATCACTCATGACATGGTCAGTGACATCACTGATGACAACACTGATGACATCTCAAATGACATCACTGATGACATCATCAAGTGAAGGTGTTTTTTTCTTAAAATGACATATGTTTTATAAATGTATATCTCAAGGTCGATGGAAGAATAAATGGGTATATAAGTGTCTAAATGGATGATTTTTTTTTTGAAACATTGATTGTATAACTGACTGATTAAGTGTATCTTAGTGAATACATGGCTTAGTGAGTAATGTTTAAATATGTAAATATCTGTATCAGTCTCTCACTTTGTGTATAAGTGGCTGCATGGATTGGTTAGTAGCTACATGAGTGTCTATATAGGTTATTAGTTGTTTTTTTGAGTATCAGTATGAGTGTCTAAGGGGCATATGTATCAAACGATTTTTTAATCGCAAACGCTGCGATTCGCAAAATAACAGCGTTTGCGATAAAAAAATCGGTAATCGGGATGTATGAGTCAAAATCCCATCGCAAAATTAAGGTATTGCTAATTTAGCGATTTCTTAATTTTGCGTAAGCATTTAAGAAATCGCAATTTGCGATTTCTTAAATGATATGTAAAAAGCACCCAAGTTGTGCGAATTATCCTTAAGAAATCGCAAATTACCACCAACTTCCAGTTGCTGGTAATTTGCGATTTCCTTTCAAAAAGCACTTTTTTGAATTTTACAAAGTGCCACGTGGCGCTCATACATGCCCTTAGGGCATGTATGTGCACCATATGCACACACATGCTCATTTCAGGGGTGCATCAGGGTGTCATCATGACACCCTTGCACCTTTGAAATTATTCTCAAATTGCGATTAGCAAATTGTGATTCGCTATTTGAGAATCACTTCCCATTCATTCCTATGGGTCTCCTGGCCCATAGAAATGAATGGGCAGGTATTCCTTAATTGCGATTTCGCAATTTGCTAATCGCAATTAAGGAATTTTAAGAAATCGCAAAAAGTTTGCAATTTTTTAAATACATCCCGTTTTGCAATTCTCAAATAGTGATTCTTTAAAAATCACTATTTGAGAATCGCAAATGGTGATGTTGATACATATGCCCCTAAGTGTCTGTATGGTTCGGTGGGGGGTATTACGTAGTGCATAGGTGTATGAATGAGTGACTCACTGTTTGTATGTGTTGAAGACAGCATGTGTGCAGGACTGTATGGGTGGATGAGTGTGTGCATGGGTGTGTTAGTGAGTGAATGACTGTCTCAATAGTGTCTTTATGAGTAACTACATATGTTTTAAACTAGTATATGTGACTATTGGTGTATATAAGTGAGTATATGTGAGAGTGAGAGATTGGAAGAGTTCATGTATGAATAAGTATGTGTTTCTATAAGTGATTGTTTAAAAGACTAAGTATGTGTTAGTTTCTGTAGAAGTAAGTTTGGTGGTGTGTGTATAACTGTATATGCAAGTAAATGGATGTTTGATTCTTTATTAGCATGAGTGACTATGTGTGTGAGTAACTCTATGGATGAGTGGCGTTGTGTAACAGGATGTACAGGTGTATGAGTACATATGATGAGTAAGTACATGTATGAGTGACTGTATAGGACTGTTGGTGAATGAGTGGATGTGTATGTGGATCTTAGAATTACTGAGTAGGTTGTTGTAACTGATATTGGTATGTCCATTGTTTTGAAAATTTTAGTTTCTATTTTTGAATGTGTGTATCAAAGGTTATATTAGGGGGAGAGGAGGTCTGCCACTCTATCACAAGGATGATGTCATCAGTGATGTCATTTGAGATGTCATCAGTGATGTCATGAGTAAGGCTGGGCGTAGTTCGCGTAGCCGCGCTTCGCGAAGCTTCGCAAAGATGTCATTGCACTACGCGACCTTCGCGAAGCTTCGCGAGCTTGCGTAGTTGCTCGTGGCAACCTGTTCGCGATGGCTTTTTCTTGTTCGCGAGCGCGGTAAGCATGTTCGGAGAGCTGTTTGCATGCTCGGGGGATATATCTCGCGATCTTACCCATGCGGTTGCCAATGGGCGCGGCCATCTTGTTTTTCTATTGTCCCGCCCGCTCGCGATGCCTTATTTCCTGTTCCGGGTCGCGGATAGCGTGTTCGCGATGTGCATTGACGTGTTCGGGAGCGCATTTTACATGTTGGCGATGAACAGTACATGTTCGCGAGAAATATCGCGCAAACTTACCCATGCGGTCGTGAATGGGCGCGGCCATCTTGTTTTTCACTCTATGCTATGGTTCTGGGCCTACTTTTGTATCCTCCCTTTATCTTTGCCATCCTTTGTCTTTAAAACATTTTTTCTGACTTTTTTTAATTATTAACTATCTCTCTCTTTGCCTAAGTTTATATTTTCCATTTTATTTCTACTTATACTGTGTTTTTGTTACTTTTATAAAGTTCTTTCTATCTACTTCCCCCTAACTTTTTTTCCCCCTTCTAACTTTTCTTTTCCACTTCCCAACCACGCCAGAGCCATGGCCAAGGGCACAGCAAGTCCCAGTGGCAAGGGCAAGGGACCTGCAGGAGCACAGAAGGCCTGCCTGCCTTGCGGCAGAATGCGTCCTGCAGGGGTGCAGGCCCGGCAACTATTTGGGGAGGAGGAGGTGGCCGCCCTTGTTTTTTTTATCCAGCGCCACCTCCCCTTGACCTTGGCAGCAGGCGGCAGGCCCGGCTCCGGCTAGGCTACCCAGGAGCGGCACCGTTGGTGGGCGAAGGTGCGCCGGGCCGTGTTCCGGTGCTCTGGGGTCTGGTGCACCCACAACCAACTAGCCCACCGGTGGTCGGACATCCTGGACCGGGAGCAGGACCTGTTGGACCTGCTAGGTGTCGAGGTCGTCGGGCTTGGTGAGTAACTTATTGTGCATATTAAATTTGATGAACAACAAGATTACTGCTGCGTGCCAGGCGTTGCGGGTAAATTAAGTTCCAAAAAGCAAAATGTTCTTTGATTTAAGGACCCAGGTGCTCGGTGGTACTCTTACTTGTTTGCAACTTAGTTTGCGCTAGCTTGTGCTGATGCTGATTATATAAGATTTTATTTTACAGAACTGAAGTTGGGTAATGCGATTTGTTAGAGAGACTAGTCCTTCCATTGTCCTACTGTGACATAGTGGTGGATGGATATTGGATACTAGGTTTAGTTTGTTAGTATTAGTTAATAATTGTTTTATGTGGTCTGCGTGATGCTTCCTCTGTCACTGAGTTCTGCTTACCCCAGTCCTCCGTTGAACGTTTTGTACTTTGTTTAGTGAGTGGTAGGCTTAGCATGGTCAGTCAGTAGCAGAACTAGATCAGAATCATGCAACCAACCCACAATTAGTTGTATCTATGTATGCACTAATGTATGCATGTGTCCTCCATTTCATCTATGCATTTGATGGCTGAAAAAAAAATGGAAATGCAGACTTAGTGAACAATTGGCCCGTCTGGAATATGTGGTGTAGGTCAGGTGGTACTTACTAGGCTTCGTTAGTATTTGTAATCAGAATGATTATGGAACACTGGAGTGTTCATAAATAACTAAGTAGACAATCCGTGAATGCAGGAAGAAGCCAGTAGTCGATCCATCTGATTAGATAGGTCAATTTTATTGCAATTGTTGTTTCCTAAAATGTTGTTTGACTTATTTTTCCAAATGATTATTATTTCTTTCACAGCACTCCTTAATGTTTGTCTCTTTCTTTCTTATATTTTACATGATCATCAGCACCACCCAGGGGCAAGAAGACGGGGTCGGAGTCGGCGGGGGAACCACAGGAGGACCGCTCCTCTACCGAGGTTCCTGCTGCTGGCCCCAGTAAGTCCTCCAGTGGTTATTGACATTTATATTTCCCTAACTTTTACTGCATCTTTTTTTTCCGAACTATAAATTATGGTTCCACTCTCTAATTCTATTTTTACAAAAGCTTACTTCTTTGACCATGACTATCTGTTTAAAAATTCTGTTTATCCCTGCCTCTAACTAAGTTGCTTCTAACTGCCTCTGCTATGACTCTCTGTACTACTACTACTATTACCATTATATTACTCTGTCTGTAGCGAAGCTTGCACAGTTGCCCACTCTTTATAGAAGGTTTTCTTTGGAATAATAAAACTCTGATTGACCAATAGCTCAAGCCACTGTGTCCTGTCCTTTGAGTTGTCCTCTTCAAGTCTTCTCAATGTTGAGGCTTTGACAATTACCACAAACAAAATGGCCAACCAGATATTTGACTAGTATTTTTGATCGGATAGTACATGATACTACTATTGTCTAGTGATTCTGCAGAGCCACATACAGAACTATGCACAACAAAATAGGATGTTGCTGATGGGAGGTTGGACCTTACTGATCACACCTCAGTCCGAAGAACCCAGGATCCCCTGACCGACTAGCTATAGTGTCTCACATCAGGGTCCCACTCCCGAACCCCCCCACGAAGATACAAAATGTTTATGATGACTGAAACAGACAACCCAGAACATAATAATACCATTTTGCACACTCACTTGTGTAAGTCCACCCCACCACCCCAAATACCACAGTGTCTTTGTGTAAGTTCAAAAGGTTTATTTGAAACAAGTATCAAACTCGGTACATCAAAATTTAGTTTACTACAGCCATAGTCAATAAGCCAGCAAAAAGCCTAACATTAAAACAGTAAACATTTACAAGTGCATGACAACAAGAACAAGAGCCAAGATCTTTCGAATTCTGGAAGACCCCTCACCGTAGAACGTAGAAATACTGGTTACATAATCTTGCATCATTATATGTTCTGTAAATCTCTGGTTTGTAGAAGGAAATCATCCACCTATTATATGAGAAAAATGCTGCGAGTTAGCCGTTACATAGTATACTGGTGAATGGAAGCATTTTGCAGTCATGGCAAAAATTGTAACATGTATGTGATGGCTAAGCAATATGAACTAAACAAACTCAATAAGTGTGTTTTTTCCAACCTCGTCACTTGTACGCAACAGTCAAGTGGCCTCAAAGGCATCTACTCTCCTGCACATCTCACTAAGCTTGCAGGTATAATTAAATATGCGCCAAAAGAGTAGTAGTCGACATGATGAATCTAAAAGGGTTACACATGGCTCAGGCTAACTTTCAAAAGAGTAGAGTAGGACTAGATGACCCTAGGAAGTGGAACCATATCACCACTAGAGTCTGTCTACTGACTGTACATACTGTCTAGTGCTGATGTATGTTGTATTAACTTTTTTTTCAATGTTCCAAGTGAACAATACTTTAAATAGGGGGAGGTTTCCAGGCATCTAAAAATTTGTGATGTTTTTTTCTAGGCACACTACCATCCACCAGTGCCGTCGGGGCCAGTGATGCGGCCATTCCGGAGGGGGCAGGCGAACTAGCGGCAACTGCAGGCAGGACAGAGGGGATGCAGCAGCAGTGGCCGGCGGCGGTAAGTTATATTCATTAATTCTTGACATTACTAGATGGAAGTGTGTTCACTATTTCACTGTACTGTGCGACTTATTATTATACAACGGTTGAAGAAGACACCCTTTACTTAGCATTACCAGCGTGAGTAAAGTAACCAATGGCCTGTTCGATTTGACTCCAAAATCAGCTGTGAAGGTTTTATGGAGAAGACAAACTCAGATCAGATGACCTTGATGGATGTGTTGAACAAAGAGGGAAAGAACTAAGCGTGGAAGGACGGGCGAGATAAATAATATGACTGACTGGCAGAGAATGATATGTTGTTGGAAGCATGCATAGGTGGCTGATAGTGATAGTAATCAGATCAGATGCATGGGTTGTTGAAGGATGGGTGGAAGGTGAAAGAATGCCTGCCTGGGTGGGCGACAAAGTATGGGTGGATAGTGCTAGATAGCAAAAACCAGCGTTGTTTCGTTCAAATTCAATCTCAAAGCCAAGGCAAGCAAGGAAGGAGCGGAAGCATGGGTGGTTGTTGGTGAAACCAACTAAGTATGACACATATAAAAAAGAAGGATAAACGTTTACTTGAATGGATGTATTCCTGGATGTACTATAGACAGTATAGGATTGGAAAGTGTCACTGGAGATTCTTACTTTGATGAAAATTTAAAAGAAACTGCACGACATGAGCAAAGCCTAGGGGAATATAGGTAGTATTTTCTGAATACAGTACACTTGCAGTAGTTTGCAAGCACGTCATATATATTTATATATATATACATTATCAAGCGGAAGCCCCTCTGGGGACCACTCCCTACCTATTATTAATGTACTATTTTCGCTTGTGGCAGCCAGCCTGCAAAGGGTGGCCTATCTGTTGTTTATGGTTATTGGTTACACAATCAATGAAAGCAAAGTGCCCTCTGCAGTAGCGGTTGGTGGTGGGAGTGTTTGCGGGCGGTGACATGGGGAGGGGACGGGTGGGTGGCACTGGCGAGTAAACTGTGTATTACGGCCAAATACACGTAATCAACATAAAAATGTAACAGAGTATGGCCAGTGCCAACTTCATACAAAAATATGAGCTTCCCTGCCTGCAGACAGTAGTAGTAAATAAAACTAACGTGAGTCTGCATCATGTGGCTCATATCTGTTTCTCTTGGGTGCAAGCTTAGCTGACTGAGCTGGCATGCCGGCTACAACAAGGTTATGTAATTGGGCTAAACTACAGATAAGAACAACACAACTGGTGTACCAGTCCGGAGTACATAGTACGATTATATTTATAATGTCGGAAACTCCCACAAATGTTAGAGTCCAAGGAAGTAGGAGTAGGGAATAGATACTTAACACCAAATCTCAAATGTTATGAACTGTGTTTGCTAGTGATACTGTGACACTATGTGTTGAATGATTTTAGTGTTTCTGTTTTGCTAAGAGTATTGCCTAGAACATGTTCTTTTTCTTGATATAGATACTCCTTCCACACCCACAAAACCATCAAGGAAGGAGTTGGCCGCTAGGGCCCGGTGCCGGAAACTGGAGACCATCTGTGAGTGTGAGCATTTTCTCCGGCTGGTGGCTCAGGCGGAGGAGGAGGAGGAGGAGGAGGCGGTTGCAGCCTCCTCCATTGCCCTGGGCCCCAGTCAGGCCCTGCCTCCACTTTCACGGCGCCATGGTCTGGCAGCCGGCCGCTGGCACCCAATCAATATCAAGCACTGCTGCCCCCCACCCTGCATGTAACTGCAGGGCATTTTGCCGCCAGCTGCTCCGCCGGGTGGCCCGCTTAGAGGAGAACCTGGAGGAGCGGGTAAAGATCCTGGTTGATCAACACCTTAAGGCCCGCCGACGATAGAGGACCTCGTCATTTGCCCTTTTTTTAATTCCTTTTGTTGGTGGGTGGGTCTGTGGGCGTTGGGGATTCATTTGAACATTGGGACTTTGGACTTTCGTTTTGTTTCGTTGTGGACATTGGTTGGGGTTAGGGAGGGGGGTGGGTTAGGTCAGAGCGGGATAGTTTATTTTTGTTAGGGAAATTAAAATATATACTATTTACTTATACTATGTTAATGTTTTGTGGTGGGTTACAGTTTTCCGAATTCAATCTAAGTTACATGGTTGTTTACTTTGTTTCCGTGCTGCTACATGCCCACAGCCAGTGTTTGATTTAAAAGATCTGCCGATCTTGTAACACACAAACCGATAGATGCAGTACCCCTCACTGAGTTATTTTAATTGTCATAATAGTACAGTCAGTCTCTCCTCCTGGTCCATACCTCCCACCAAACTTATCTTACCTGCAATTGATGATGACGTTCGGCACACTGATGGCTGCATGGTTGGTTTCCCAAATTAACGGACAAGATGCTATTATTGTGGTGGTAGTAGTAGACACTGGCAATAACATTTGAAGAAAGAAAGAGAAAGTCACTTGACTGAGAGATTGTGGGAGGAGTAGTAGAACAGAACACAAAGTAAACTACAGCATGGGTGGGCTAGCAGAAGAAGATCCTTGCACAGCCTCAGTTGAAATTCAATTTGTGTTGCTTTCACCACATCTGCCCCAGCAAGCGTGTGATCAATTGTTGTACATTTAATGTAGTCATCACATCTGTTAGGGTCTGCCTTCAGAATCAGAAACATGCTAAAATGCATATGTCTATTTAATGCATTCATGTGTTTGGCCGGCTTTCAGAAACAATCAGGAACATGAGAGCTATTTGTGATGTTAATTATTATAGTTGAATAGCTTTGCCCTTTCTGGTAATAGCTGTTTGTAAAACTGAGCACTTGTTTGATTATATTATTTTTACACCTCGTGTTGAAGCCCTTGCACATTTTTGTGGCATAAAAACTTGTTTGCAGAACCACACCCAAGAGTCACGGTGACATAAACAGTTAACACGTGGTGAGAACACTGGAGGCTCGCTGAACGGCATTCCGTTGCAACACGTGTATTCCCCGGTGCTCGCTGAACTGAACAACACGTGTATTCCCCGGTGCTCGCTAAACGGAACAACACGTGTATTCCCCGGAGCGTGTTCCAGCGACCCCACCCTGCAACCCAGACTATTTAAACCCAAAGCAAGAGCAAGGCTTTGCTTGCGCTCGTCGGTCTTCCCCTGCTTACCTGGAGTCTGCGTCTTCCTCCGGACCTTCGACAATCCAGCGTCTTCCTCCGGATCTTTGCCAGCGTCTTCTCGCGGACCTTCGGCAATCCAGCCTCTTCCTGCTTCCTGATTTCGGAATCGGGATTTCCGGTCCTCCTCCATTCGTCTTCCCCATCGGATCGGCAGCAACAGGACTCCAATTCCTTCGTTCCACATCGTGAATCCTGTTCAGTAGGGACCCAACCTGAAAAAGAGAACACAGTGAGTTAGTGTTTTGCGCGCAAACACATGAACAAAGAAACAATTAAGTTAATTATTTGTTTTATAAAAAGAAGCGGACAAGAAAGAGCAATACTCATCTGCAAAGTCTACTTCAGTTTTTTCTTTTTGGAAAAGAACTCTTAAGCCTGAAAGAGAAAGACAGAGAACTTTTATTTCAAAGAAAAAGACATTATATTAAACAATAGGTTTATTATGTGTAAGTTTGTATCAAAAGGATTATTGAATGCATATATATATTGATAAGTCACGATACCTTAGAGCATTATTCAATAGTGTTTGCTTCCATTGCAGAAAGCAGTTAAAATTGCAAACTACAATTTCGTGCTTTAACACTGCAAAGTTCTGGCGGATGTAAGACCAGAACCAAGAGGTATGAATGTGAGAGGTGGTGTTAACTAGAAAGAAAAGATAACTATTATTATTAGAAACAGATGCTTATAATGGTTTATTTTGTGTTTTGTCACTAGAGAGAAATAAGACCAGAGGTGCCTGAATATTCGCAACACAGTAGAAGAGTAAAGAATCTCTCTCTTTCTCTCTTTTGTTATTTTGTCCAACTTCCCCCTTCCCTTAGGTGTTCGCATTCAGCAAACCGTTATCTAATTCGGTTTGGTGGAGGTGAGCGCTTGGGGGCAGCTGAGAAAAATCTTCACGTCTCCCAAGACAACACCCAACTCTGGACTTCAGGTGAGTGAAGGTTTGACAACATCACACCTCAATATAAATCACACAGCCCGGGGGAAGAGGGTTAGGGATTGAAGAATGGATGGGAAGTGGGGTTTTGGGAAAGGTTTGAGAAAGAAAAACAGACAGTATGCATGGACACAACAAAAGTAAAACACAATCTTGTAAGACAACCATGATCCATTATCAAAGAAATCAAAGTATAAAGTGAGAAAAAGTAAATGCATGCATGCTGAGGAAGAGAGAACTTGATGGTAATGATAATGAGTTGTACTTACTATAACTACTATTACCCAATGAGACAGTGCAGTCAGGGAAGAAATTGAAATTTGCCTTGCCTGTCTGCCGCCCTCAGAGCTCAGACCGAACCCAATTACATGATGTACCGGGCTTACTTTTATTTTTCAAGCAAGCAAAGCAAATTAAAAAATAGTTGTAGGGATCAATTACCAAACAAACCACAAGACACAGTCGTAATGATTGAAGAGAAAAAAGCAATCAAATAAATTTAAAGACAAATGATGAATGATACTAAAGTTACTGTATTATCCTTGTCCAAATGTGGAGTTGCATCATTATCGTCATTCCTCTTGGTCCTCCCTTCCATTGACACTCCGACTCCACACATCAATCTTGGGTACCACGGCCTGCCTGATGCAGATTGGTAAGGTAAGTGTGAGTCGTTTCTCCCACTATAGCACAGGTTAAAGGCCGGCCTGTAAGTGTAGATGGAAAAACAAACGGGGTATTGAAAAATTACTGCATTTAAAACAATAAACTCAACTACAGTGGAGTGCAAGACGAGAAGACAACACTCTGGAGAGAACACTTTCAGACTGAGGCAGCTTGGATAGGATACATAAGTGTCTACTCTACAGCATTAAGGTACAACAACAACGGGACCGGACTCAGGAGCCAGCACAGCCACAGAACAGGAGAACCGAGGCACAGACCAGGCACCCTACCCCTTAATTACATTTTGAGCGAGCCAGAGAAATGTCATATGCACTGCAGCAACCGAGCATTTTCCAAATGAAGTGAATAAATCAATGCGCCACTGTCCCTCATACCACTACACTCTACTCCAGTCCACACCACTACACGGACATCTAGCCTAGGTCTGTGCTGTGGTCCTTGTTCAAACTGTTTACCTTTTAAGTCAGCGTATGAAACGCAGTTATTCCATCAATTTTCTCCGATCCAACTGACTGTGTGCAAAGATAGTATGCTCAGCAGCATCATGATGATGACCGTGTGGTACGTCTTCTCCAACACCAACTCAGTCTGTAGTGACTGATTAAGTTTAGAATATATTCCATATTACTAAATTGCAACGGATATTGACTGGCACCTGCAATGGTAGGAGTACAATGTGGTTATTATTAAACAACAAGGAAACATTAAATGTCACCACACCTGAGTCACTTTTACTTTGTTGATAAACTAGTCTAGTTCTACTTCATGCACAATTATTCGTAGTCAGCCAGCATCCCATGCAATGCATGCCACCATCATTCACAATAATCACTCATTACCTGTCTTGGTGTTCTCTTTGGCTGTCTGATCTGATGCCTGCCTAGCCTTCTGCCAGTCAGTGATGAGTTTCTTTCGGCTTGGAAACAAAATGGAATATAGCTGGAGTCACATTTCACTTCTTATGGAGGTACTGTTAGAGGCAACATGTATTGTACTATTCTCCATCTCCATCCAATGTCTGGCTTGCTTGAAATGTACTTAGGGAGAGTAAGGAAGATGGAGCAGGACCCTGAGGAGTGGAGTGGACAGTTATGCACAGACGTGCAACCTCAATAGGGAAATAAAAAGAGGAGACTGTTGATGGGTTTGTTGTGATTAGATTTTGAACCAGAAAAACAGATACACAGTCACACACAAATAAAGGAAGGGAGAACAATTTGTAAGCCTAGTTGTCAGGGAAGAGGAGCTCGTCCTCAAACTCTGGTGGTTCAGACAGAAGTATGTCTAACAACCCGCTACTTATGTCATCAAAGTCGCTCTCCTCTTCCTGCTGTGATTCACGTATTTTGTACTCCGGTGGTATAAGGTGTTGATTCATTTTGATCATGGTTAACCTCTCAACGCTTTTGGGCGAGAGACTGGTCCTTTTGACAGTAACAATGGCACCAGCAGCACTGAAAACACGCTCTGAAGAGACACTTGCAACAGGGCAAGCCACATACGTTATCGCCAGCCTGCTGAGCACTGGCCATTGGCTTCTTTTCCCATGTCAATACACCAATAGGCTTTGCTCCATGAAGACCTCTGTTGTGTCATCTAGATAGGCCTGAACCATCCGCTCAATGTTCATGGGTGCTCCGATTTCCTGGGCCTCTTTTGCCTTTGCATCAGTCATGGACGTACAATACCCTTTCCGTAGAAACCAATCACCTGCTGTTTTTTTAAATGTGCCTGATGATCCTGTTGGTGCTGTTGATGTTATTGCTGGCAGTGTTGTTGACTGCTGGGAGGCAAACACACTGCTCTTGGCCTCTGAAGTAGAACTTGGCTCTGGGTGCCCTGCAGTACTTTTTCTGCCCTGGGGGGGCGGGCCTTTAATGAAGATCCTTTCATTTTCAAACTCAGTGGCATCCTCAGCTTTCAAAGTTTTGTACTGGGCAACATTCACTTCTGAAAAAGGAATGACTTCATTTCTGCGCAGCAATAATTTGTAATGTGGATCCAAAATTGAGGCAGTAATGTAATGTGGATGTGACACAATGTTATTTTAAATCCGTGTATTGTGAGATAAGCGAGCGGATAAGGTGTCTGCCAAATAATATGTGTCTACTTTGTCATCCACACCTGCGTACATTTCTGACACCTCCTTCAGCTCTTGCTCTAGCATTTACAACAATGGGATAGCTTGGCCCATAGTACAGTCCTCCCTGCTCACTTCACGCGTGAAGACCTCAAAAGGAATTAGCATCTCTGTCAGGCTTTTGACAAGGTCCATTGGGCCATCTCAACTCTCATGCCTTTCACAGTAGGATCCCCTGACCTTTTCATGACATAAGCATTAAGTGGTATGTACTGCTCAAACAGACGCTCAAGCATGTAATACGTTGAGTTTCAACGTGTTGGCACCTCTTGGATGAGTGCTTTGACTGGCATTTTATGGTCACGTTGAATGACCCTCAGCTCCTTCCGGGCTTTAAAAGAATGGTTGAAATGTGTGCATATTCTTCTGCAGGTGGTCAGTAAGCTGCTGACTTTGCTTTCATTTTTCAGAAAGTCTTGAACAACAATGTTAATGCAGTGTGCCAAACATGGCACCCTGAAATAGCCACCATCTTTCATGGCCCTAACCACATTACTGCCATTGTCCTTGGCAACAAAACCAATGGTAAGACCTCTTGGTCGCAGCCACTCAAACACCTTGCTGTTAAACTCATCCAAAATGTTAGCAGCAGTATGAGATTTCTCCATAGCAAACATGGCTACAGTTGCATGTTTGCGAGTGTCTTTAAAAATCTCAGCGGTGTCAACAACACCGTCAGATATCTTATCTTTAACACCCGAAAAAGAGACCCAGTGTGCAGTGATGCACATGTAATCACTAATCAGTGGCTTGGTAACTGGTCCACATGTCTGTTGTCAGGTGTATACTCTGAACAGCACTCTGTTTTAAGGCTTTTCCAAGCAATTCCAGCACGTCGTGATGTAGTGCTGGAACAGCAATTCTTGCGAGATAGTAGCGGCTGAGGACTTTCCATTTTGGGCAGATGGTGGTCACAAACTCAAGAAAACCCACCCCTTCAACAAAAGAAAAAGGGAGAAGGTCCAGTGCTAACATTTTTGCCAGCTTTGCATTGTACAAACGTGCTATTGGGTGGTTGCGTTCGTACTGCCCCTCCGGCCTACTAAACATGCCAAGAAGGGTAGGCTGCATGGTATTCCTTCCTGTGGTCAACATCAACGTCGCACTTTTTGGGCCAGCAGTACTCCTTGGTGTCTCAGGCTGACTCTTACTCTTGTGCCAATGAGATGTGGCTGAGGATGTGGGCGTTACCACTGCAGTTCTGGGGACAGGGCTACTTTGTGTACCACTACCACAGAGAATGTCTCCCTCTTCTTCCTGTTCCACCGGGAGCGCACTTTCTACTCGTTTATGGCCAATGGTTCCAGTTTTGAAGTGACTAAGGTGCTCCTCCCACTGGATTGCGCGGTGTTTTTTTTCCGATGGGTCATTTGGCTTCCAGTACCATAGTTTGTACCAAGCTTACCACGACTAACAGAGGTATGACGGAGCATATAGCAATGTTCTCCTCCTTTCCGCTAACCATAAAGAAGTCCCACACTGGGGAGCTTAACTTTTGTCTCCTGCTGGAGGTGCCACTCCCACTTCCAATGCCGGATGAACTGGAGGGTGTGTGTTGAATTTGACTCTGTGCAGGACCACTACCTACTTCTGCTGAGGTGGTGCTTGTTGTGCTGGATGTAGGACGCTGCCGGCCCTTTGCTAATGTAAATATGGAAGCTGGAGGTCGTGTTGGTGTTACCTTTGTTGGAGGTATGAGTGCTACATCCCTCGCATCCATTTT
Organism: Triturus cristatus; assembly: GCF_964204655.1. Lineage (NCBI taxonomy): Eukaryota > Metazoa > Chordata > Amphibia > Caudata > Salamandridae > Triturus > Triturus cristatus. The sequence continues at coordinate 1,806,881,706 of NC_140590.1, forward strand.
GGATAGTGTAAAAATGTTGGTCTCCATCTCCTCAGGCCCGGGAGTGATGTTTGTGATGACTGGCTCATCATCATCATCATCATCCTGGTCTTCTACATCAACATCCATAAGTGTAAGGCTTTCTGGAACCTTCCTTTTCCCATGCCTGCTCTTGTGATGTGTTTGCCTCTCAGTTTGTGGCTTCCAAGTGGCATCTAGATCATCAGAAGGGGGGCGTGGTGAAGAACTTGATGTACTAACCCTCCTTTTCCTTGCTGGGGATTTGGAAGCCAATGGAACTTCTAAAGGAGTGGCTTCCTCTTCTTCCTCTGCATGAGGCTCAATTTCCTGAACTGCCAATACTTCGGGAGGAACAACAGCTACTATTGCGGGCGGTGGCTGCAGCTGTTGACCACTTATCTGCTGTGTTGATGATGTTCCCTCCTGCATTGATTGTGTACTATTTTGAGATAGCGATAAGTTTAGTTCAGGCTCAGCATCACTACTTTCCACCATAAGGCTGGCTACCTCTTCCACACTCATCTGCTTGGGCCTGGTTTGGTGGGGTGGGCCCACTGATGTGGAGGTGCTGCCCCCAGCTTGGCCCCCCGACACCGCTGATGCAGGCGCCATTTTTGGTGTACCAAAAAAGGTTTAGGGAGGCACACCAGACTTAAGTAACACTTCCTTCTTCTTCTGTTCATTCTTCTCCATGGCAACTTTCTTGGTACCGGAGGACCTGCAACCTGCTTTCTTTGGGGGCATCTTCAACAGATGTCAAAACAGCACTCAGTTGCACAAGTTGCAGAGATGCATGGTCAGGTCACTCACACGTCACGTTGTGTACAGCAGCAGGACATCGGTCTGGCACCACAACAGTGGATGATGATGACACACCTCCTCTGTCTTTTGTGCACCTAAAAGCAAAAAAGCCAGAAGAACATCAGTCAAAAGATCCATAATATAATATATAACTTATTAGTGTCTGGTGGGTGGTCATCACAATTATTAAACTAGGCCACAAGCTTGGAGGCCTATGCAAAAAGCACAATGCCTGCCTTCCCAAAATGGCCGCCACACACATGCACAGGCCACCCACCACAAATAACCAAAAAGTGATTACAAAGGACAGGAACAGGAAGTTTTAGTGTCTGTGGAACTTACTTCCTCTCATAAAAATATTTTGAAAAAAATAAAAGCTTCTCCGTGCTCCAAACCTACAGCTCAATGACAACCTCAGGAGTTTTTTTAGCAGAAATGCACAAAAAAGCGTTTTCGAGAAGGATCTCTGTTGCTCGTGAGATATTGTTTGCCATATTGCAAAAGCTGCGTGTTCGGGATCGCAAACTGTACAAAAAGGCTTTATCGCGTGGGCGAACACGCATATTGCGAGCGCGAAAATGACGAAAACTGTAAGTCCGCGTTGTTTCGCTGTGCAGAGTTACCAAAAGTACGCGAGCGGAATCCCTAGGCTTACATACTGCCTAAAAAGCCCTATTTATTTAACACACACCCAAAAAATGCTATTCCACCCCAAAAAACACCTTTTGCAATAAAATCCAAAGCCATCCATGGTGTAAAAGAAAATCAACAGACAACACAAACTGTAAATTTAAATAACGCACCAAAGATTTGAGGCTGACTACCTCTGGGCCTACTGGCAGACTAGGCCACAAGCTTGGAACAGAATGGCAAAAGCAAGCACACTGCTTGGATGGCTCCACAAAATGGCCGCCACACACCCACAACAACAAGAAATGGAAGACAGTCAATGTACGCCTATGGCAAAAGCACAATGCCTACCTTCCTAAAATGGCTGCCACACACATGCACAGGCCACCCACCACAAATAACGAAAAAGTGATTACAAAGGACAGGAACAGGAAGTTTTAGTGTCTGTGGAACTTACTTCCTCTCATAAAAATATTTTGAAAAAAATAAAAGCTTCTCCGTGCTCCAAACCTACAGCTCAATGACAACCTCAGGAGTTTTTTTAGCAGAAATGCACAAAAAAGCGTTTTTGAGAAGGATCTATGTTGCTCGCGAGATATTGTTTGCCATATTGCAAAAGCTGCGTGTTTGGGATCGCGAACTGTACAAAAAGGCTTTATCGCGTGCGCGAACACGCATATTGCGAGCGCGAAAATGACGAAAACTGTAAGTCCGCGTTGTCGCGCTGTGCAGAGTTACCAAAAGTACGCGAGCGGAATCCCTAGGCTTACATACTGCCTAAAAAGCCCTATTTATATAACACACACCCACAAAATGCCACACCCCAAAAAACACCTTTTGCAATAAAATCCAAAGCCATCCATGGTGTAAAAGAAAATCAACAGACAACACAAACTGTAAATTTAAATAACGCACCAAAGATTTGAGGCTGACTACCTCTGGGCCTACTGGCAGACTAGGCCACAAGCTTGGAACAGAATGGCAAAAGCAAGCACACTGCTTGGATGGCTCCACAAAATGGCCGCCACACACCCACAACAACAAGAAATGGAAGACAGTCAATGTACGCCTATGGTAAAAGCACAATGCCTACCTTCCTAAAATGGCTGCCACACACATGCTCAGGCCACCCACCACAAATAACCAAAAAGTGATTACAAAGGACAGGAACAGGAAGTTTTAGACTCTGTGGAACTTACTTCCTCTCATAAAAATATTTTGAAAAAAATAAAAGCTTCTCCGTGCTCCAAACCTACAGCTCAATGACAACCTGAGGAGTTTTTTTAGCAGAAATGCACAAAAAAGCGTTTTCAAAAAGGATCTATGTTGCTCGCGAGATATTGTTTGCCAGATTGCAAAAGCTGCATGTTCGGGATCGCGACCTGTAAAAAAAGGCTTTATCGCGGGCGCGAAAACACATATTGCGAGCGCGAAAATGGCGAAAACTGTAAGTCCGCATTGTCGCGCTGTGCAGAGTTACCAAAAGTACGCGAGCTGAATCCCTAGGCTTACATACTGCCTAAAAAGCCCTATTTATTTAACACACACCCAGAAAATGCTATTCCACCCCAAAAAACACCTTTTGCAATAAAATCCAAAGCCATCCATGTTGTAAAAGAAAATCAACAGACAACACAAACTGTAAATTTAAATAACACACCAAAGATTTGAGGCTGACTACCTCTGGGCCTACTGGCAGACTAGGCCACAAGCTTGGAACAGAATGGCAAAAGCAAGCACACTGCTTGGATGGCTCCACAAAATGGCCACCACACACCCACAACAACAAGAAATGGAAGACAGTCAATGTACGCATATGGCAAAAGCACCATGCCTGCCTTCCTAAAATGGCCGCCACACACATGCACAGGCCACCCACCACAAATAAACAAAAAGTGATTACAAAGGACAGGAACAGGAAGTTTTAGTGTCTGTGGAACGTACTTCCTCTCATAAAAATATTTTGAAAAAAATAAAAGCTTCTCCGTGCTCCAAAACTACAGCTCAATGACAACCTGAGGAGTTTTTTTAGCAGAAATGCACAAAAAAGCGTTTTCGAGAAGGATCTATGTTGCTCGCGAGATATTGTTTGCCATATTGCAAAAGCTGCGTGTTCGGGATCGCGAACTGTACAAAAAGGCTTTATCGCGTGCGCAAACACGCATATTGCGAGCGCGAAAATGACGAAAAGTGTAAGTCCGCGTTGTCGCGCTGTGCAGAGTTACCAATAGTACGCAAGCTGAATCCCTAGGCTTACATACTGCCTAAAAAGCCCTATTTATTTAACACACACCCACAAAATGCTATTCCACCCCAAAAAACACCTTTTGCAATAAAATCCAAAGCTATCCATGGTGTAAAAGAAAATCAACAGACAACACAAACTGTAAATTTAAATAACGCACCAAAGATTTGAGGCTGACTACCTCTGGGCCTACTGGCAGACTAGGCCACAAGCTTGGAAAAGAATGGCAAAAGCAAGCACACTGCTTGGATGGCTCCACAAAATGGCCGCCACACACCCAGAACAACAAGAAATGGAAGACAGTCAATGTACGCCTATGGCAAAAGCACAATGCCTGCCTTTCTAAAATGGCCGCCACACACATGCACAGGCCACCCACCACAAATAACCAAAAAGTGATTACAAAGGACAGGAACAGGAAGTTTTAGTGTCTGTGGAACTTACTTCCTCTCATAAAAATATTTTGAAAAAAATAAAAGCTTCTCCGTGCTCCAAACCTACAGCTCAATGACAACCTGAGGAGTTTTTTTAGCAGAAATGCACAAAAAAGCGTTTTCAAAAAGGATCTATGTTGCTCGCGAGATATTGTTTGCCAGATTGCAAAAGATGCGTGTTCGGGATCGCGACCTGTACAAAAAGGCTTTATCGCGTGCGCGAACACGCATATTGCGAGCGCGAAAATGACGAAAACTGTAAGTCCGCATTGTCGCGCTGTGCAGAGTTACCAAAAGTACGCGAGCTGAATCCCTAGGCTTACATACTGCCTAAAAAGCCCTATTTATTTAACACACACCCAAAAAATGCTATTCCACCCCAAAAAACACCTTTTGCAATAAAATCCAAAGCCATCCATGTTGTAAAAGAAAATCAACAGACAACACAAACTGTAAATTTAAATAACGCACCAAAGATTTGAGGCTGACTACCTCTGGGCCTACTGGCAGACTAGGCCACAAGCTTGGAACAGAATGGCAAAAGCAAGCACACTGCTTGGATGGCTCCACAAAATGGCCGCCACACACCCACAACAACAAGAAATGGAAGACAGTCAATGTACGCCTATGGCAAAAGCACAATGCCTGCCTTCCTAAAATGGCCGCCACACACATGCACAGGCCACCCACCACAAATAACCAAAAAGTGATTACAAAGGACAGGAACAGGAAGTTTTAGTGTCTGTGGAACGTAATTCCTCTCATAAAAATATTTTTAAAAAAATAAAAGCTTCTCCGTGCTCCAAAACTACAGCTCAATGACAACCTGAGGAGTTTTTTTAGCAGAAATGCACAAAAAAGCGTTTTCGAGAAGGATCTATGTTGCTCGCGAGATATTGTTTGCCATATTGCAAAAGCTGCGTGTTCGGGATCGCGAATTGTACAAAAAGGCTTTATCGCGTGCGCAAACACGCATATTGCGAGCGCGAAAATGACGAAAAGTGTAAGTCCGCGTTGTCGCGCCGTGCAGAGTTACCAAAAGTACGCAAGCTGAATCCCTAGGCTTACATACTGCCTAAAAAGCCCTATTTATTTAACACACACCCACAAAATGCTATTCCACCCCAAAAAACACCTTTTGCAATAAAATCCAAAGCTATCCATTGTGTAAAAGAAAATCAACAGACAACACAAACTGTAAATTTAAATAACGCACCAAAGATTTGAGGCTGACTACCTCTGGGCCTACTGGCAGACTAGGCCACAAGCTTGGAAAAGAATGGCAAAAGCAAGCACACTGCTTGGATGGCTCCACAAAATGGCCGCCACACACCCACAACAACAAGAAATGGAAGACAGTCAATGTACGCCTCTGGCAAAAGCACAATGCCTGCCTTCCTAAAATGGCCGCCACACACATGCACAGGCCACCCACCACAAATAACCAAAAAGTGATTACAAAGGACAGGAACAGGAAGTTTTAGTGTCTGTGGAACTTACTTCCTCTCATAAAAATATTTTGAAAAAAATAAAAGCTTCTCCGTGCTCCAAACCTACAGCTTAATGACAACCTGAGGAGTTTTTTTAGCAGAAATGCACAAAAAAGCGTTTTCGAGAAGGATCTATGTTGCTCGCGAGATATTGTTTGCCAGATTGCAAAAGCTGCGTGTTCGGGATGGCGAACTGTACAAAAAGACTTTATCGCATGCGCGAGCACGCATATTGCGAGCGCGAAAATGACGAAAAGTGTAAGTCCGCGTTGTCGCGCTGTGCAGAGTTACCAATAGTACGCAGGCTGAATCCCTAGGCTTACATACTGCCTAAAAAGCCCTATTTATTTAACACACACCCACAAAATGCTATTCCACCCCAACAAACACCTTTTGCAATAAAATCCAAAGCCATCCATGTTGTAAAATAAAATCAACAGACAACACAAACTGTAAATTTAAATAACGCACCAAAGATTTGAGGCTGACTACCTCTGGGCCTACTGGCAGACTAGGCCACAAGCTTGGAACAGAATGGCAAAAGCAAGCACACTGCTTGGATGGCTCCACAAAATGGCCGCCACACACCCACAACAACAAGAAATGGAAGACAGTCAATGTACGCCTATGGCAAAAGCACAATGCCTGCCTTCCTAAAATGGCCGCCACACACATGCACAGGCCACCCACCACAAATAACCAAAAAGTGATTACAAAGGACAGGAACAGGAAGTTTTAGTGTCTGTGGAACGTACTTCCTCTCATAAAAATATTTTGAAAAAAATAAAAGCTTCTCCGTGCTCCAAAACTACAGCTCAATGACAACCTGAGGAGTTTTTTTAGCAGAAATGCACAAAAAAGCGTTTTCGAGAAGGATCTATGTTGCTCGCGAGATATTGTTTGCCATATTTCAAAAGCTGCGTGTTCGGGATCGCGAACTGTACAAAAAGGCTTTATCGCGTGCGCAAACACGCATATTGCGAGCGCGAAAATGACGAAAAGTGTAAGTCCGCGTTGTCACGCCGTGCAGAGTTACCAAAAGTACGCAAGCTGAATCCCTAGGCTTACATACTGCCTAAAAAGCCCTATTTATTTAACACACACCCACAAAATGCTATTCCACCCCAAAAAACACCTTTTGCAATAAAATCCAAAGCTATCCATGGTGTAAAAGAAAATCAACAGACAACACAAACTGTAAATTTAAATAACGCACCAAAGATTTGAGGCTGACTACCTCTGGGCCTACTGGCAGACTAGGCCACAAGCTTGGAAAAGAATGGCAAAAGCAAGCACACTGCTTGGATGGCTCCACAAAATGGCCGCCACACACCCACAACAACAAGAAATGGAAGACAGTCAATGTACGCCTCTGGCAAAAGCACAATGCCTGCCTTTCTAAAATGGCCGCCACACACATGCACAGGCCACCCACCACAAATAACCAAAAAGTGATTACAAAGGACAGGAACAGGAAGTTTTAGTGTCTGTGGAACTTACTTCCTCTCATAAAAATATTTTGAAAAAAATAAAAGCTTCTCCGTGCTCCAAACCTACAGCTCAATGACAACCTGAGGATTTTTTTTAGCAGAAATGCACAAAAAAGCGTTTTCGAGAAGTATCTATGTTGCTCGCGAGATATTGTTTGCCAGATTGCAAAAGCTGCGTGTTCGGGATCGCGAACTGTATAAAAAGACTTTATCGCATGCGCGAACACGCATATTGCGAGCGCGAAAATGACGAAAACTGTAAGTCCGCGTTGTTGCGCTGTGCAGAGTTACAAAAAGTACGCGAGCTGAATCCCTAGGCTTACATACTGCCTAAAAAGCCCTATTTATTTAACACACACCCAAAAAATGCTATTCCACCCCAAAAAACACCTGTTGCAATAAAATCCAAAGCCATCCATGGTGTAAAAGAAAATCAACAGACAACACAAACTGTAAATTTAAATAATGCACCAAAGATTTGTGGCTGACTACCTCTGGGCCTACTGGCAGACTAGGCCACAAGCTTGGAACACTCAATGTAAGCCTATGGCAAAAGCACAATGCCTGCCTTAACAAAATGGCCGCCACACACATGGCCAGGAGGACACAACAAGAAGCATAATCCAAGGGGAACAAAGAAAAGAAATACAGGCCTATATTGAAAAAGAAGCACACACTACTAAACTACCACCACAAAATTGCCACAAGCCACATGGGCACTCACAGTCACAACAGGCCATGGAAAACAATGAACTGAAGCAGGCCTATAATATATGACCGGACAAAGGAGGCCTGCTAAACAACACAGCTTTAATACACAAATGAAAATGAACAGGGCTACGAAAGGATTGGAAAGAAGTTACACATCAAGCACACACATCCCACAAAGGTATTTCACACACACACCAACAGAGAAATACACCACAGCCACATTTAGCATTTCAAATAATCCTATGCCATCCATGCCCTACATGATGTTGAAAATTCTACAGACACTACGAAACATGAACCCATGGGTACCCAACTGGCTGAAATTGCAGAGAAAAACAACTAGGCCCCTATTGAAAGCACAGGCCACCCGCCACAACAATAATTATAAAAAACAATGAAAAACCCAGAAAAATGTAGGTAATACAAATACAAGCCCCAATGAAACAAACACACCAATTCTCCAACTTACTTGTAGTAAATTAAATCTGAAATCAAAAAGTCCTCAAATAAATCCAATCCAATGGTATGAGCAGACAGACACAAAAAGTGATCCTTCCAGCTCCAAATCCAAATGAACAGCACATGCACAAAGAACTGGGAGGAGCCTGCTGGACAGGAACAGGAAGTTGTAGACTCAGGGGCACTTCCTTCCTCTTGAAAAAAAGAGTAAAAAAAATTAAAGGACTCCTCATTACACAAAAGACTACAGCAAAATCACAATCTGAGGAGTTTTATGAGCCAAATGATCATTTTAGAGAAGGTTTTATGAAGATCGAGAGATATTCTTTGCCAGATTGTAGTTTTTGCATGTTCGGGATCGCGATCTTACCAAGACAGCCGCCGGAAGTCAGCTCGCGCTCCCGAATGACGTGTTAGCGTTCGCACACTCTCGCAGGATTGGGCAGCCATAGTACAAATCTCGTAGCGCTCGCGAACGGACAGAAAAGCAAGTTGGCGATCGAAGAATCACGGTAAGACGTTACTGCGTGCGTGAGAATGAATATTGAGCGTGCGAGGAAGCAAAACTACTACGCTACACGCTAGATTGCGTAGCAATCTGCAACTTCGCGCTCTATGCGAATCGCGAAGTTGCCTAAACTTTACAACATTCTATTCCCAATAACTTTGGCGCCGGTTGACGAATCTTCGCGAAATTTTCAAAACTTCTGGCCTGCTCTGGTCCGCTCCTATCCTGAAAGTTTTGGGGTGATTTGGCTAGCGGGGACCAAGCAAAAAGGGGGGTCCCATAATGTGTTTTCCCCATGTAATTTTCCATAGGAAACTTTAGACACGGCTACAGCCCGAACTGCTGAATGTAATTACCCCAAATTTGGCAAAGAGGTAGTTCTTAGTTCAGAAAGAACCTTTTTTGTTAAATGGTGTAAATCCGTTAAAAATGTTTTGATTTCTATGGCCGTGCAGGTTCCGTGCACCCTCTCGATCACAAGCTTTATGCTAATTGGCTGTCAACACTCCAGACCAGGTAGTGTTGGCAGCCATGTTGTGCCTCGGCACAAGAAATCAGTGAAACAAATGCACAAAACCCGAAAAGGGGGCAGGGTAGAAACACCCTGACCCCCTAGATCTGCTTAGGGGCTCCCACAAGGACGGCAAAATGCGTGACGGATCCGGCCGCCCCCCCCCAAAAAAATGAAGCGCGGGCTCCTGCGCTTTGCTACTATTTAGTCCCTGGGGGAACAAGTCCTGGGGGAAATATTTTTCATGTAATAGACCGCCACCCCCGGGGCTTTTCAAAAATATGTGGGGGGGCTCACAGCTCCCCCAGTCCCGGGGACCGCCACTCCCCAGGGCTTTTCAAAAATATGTGGAGGGGGCTCGCAGCCCCCCAGGCCCCGGGGACTGCCACCCCTGGGCTACTAAAATCAATGGTTGGAGGCTCAAAGGCCCCCCAAGCCCTGGGGACCGCAACCCCGGGGCATTTCAAAACCATTTGTGGGGGCTCAAGGTCCCCCCGCAGCCGCGGAGACTACCACCAACCGGGGCTTCTATTTTCCAAAAATAAAAAAATCTCTGGGGGGGTAGAACCCCCCCACACGCCCCGGGGACCGCCACCTCCCCGGAGCTCTAATTATTAGAAATGGGGGGTCCGTGACGGACGCCCAAGCCCCAGGGACCACCACCCCCCAGGGCTTTGAAAATGGTGGGAGGGGGCCACACAGCACCCCTCCTGGAGCCCTCGAGGGCCCTGGGGACTGCCACCCCCCAGGGCCAGCTCCTGCAGTGTCCCGGGGTGCCCAGCCCCAGGACACTGCTGTTTGCTGTGGCAGGGCGGGAGCCTCGGGGCTCCCACCCTGCCATAGCAAACTGCTTTTATTTTTGGAAGAGAGAGCAGAAAACCTGCTCTCTCTTCCAAAAACGAAAGACGATTGGTTTTCACACGGTGAGCTGCATATTAGCAGTTCCCCGTGTGGAAATGCAATGCCGGCTCCCGCAGGACATGGGGATCCGGCGGGACCGTGGGGGGATTACAGACCCCCTCATGGTGCCCAATGGAGAGGGCCAGCCCCGGGAGGTGGGGTCCCCATCCCCCATTACAATAACAAAAATTAATTAAATTAAATTAAAGAAAAACAGACTGGTCATGTCCTGGGGGATGGTGTCCCCGGAGTGATTATGGGCTCGGGAGGGGGGGCCACGTGGCCCCCTTCCACTTTAAGAAAATAAAAAAAATAGGGGGCAGGCCCTGGGGGATAGGATCCCCAGGGCCAATTAATTAGGAAAAGAAGGGGGCCCACACGCGTCTGCAGATGGGGAACTAATTCCCCTTGAATACTGGAGGTCCCTGGGGGCCAACAAGCCCACCATTAACCTCCAGTATGCGCCAGGGAGCTGCGTTGCAGAGAGGTGTTCTGAGGCTACGCCCCTTTTTACACCTCTCTGCAATGTAGCTCTGTGGTGCTTAATGGAGGTACCTGGTGAGCTAAGTGCACCCCAGGAACGCTCATGAGGTGTCATGTGCAAACACACCCTGTGGCATGTCTTAAGTTAGGAAAATAATTCCCCTTCAATCCTGAGAGCCCCTGGGGGCCAACTAGCCCACCAGGTGATTCCAGTAAGCGCCATTGCACTGCGTTGCACAGAGGTGGTCCAGGCCATACCCCTTTTTACACCTCTCTGCAACACAGCTCTGTGGCGCTTACTGGAGTTACCTGGTGGGCTAGTTGGATCCAAGGGACACTCAGGATTCAAGGGGACTTTATCCCCCAAATTAAAACAACCACAGGGTGTGTTTGCACACAAGTCACCTCAGCCCCCCCTCCCTTCACCAGTGTCCAAACACACCCTGTGGCTCGTTTTAAGAGGTAGTTTTAATCCCCCTGCCCTATTATGTATTAGGGGCTTACAGAGGAGACCATGGTAATCACAGGGGTACCCCAACGTATAGTGTTCCCTAGTGTATGTAGGTGTTTTCACTGTATTCTAAGTGTCTTTTAGAATAGCACTGACTCTAGGACTAGTTAGTCAGCGTACCAGTACCCATCTGAAACAGTTGAGGGTACAGGATGATTTTGCAACAATGCCTCTTTCTGCTCCTCTGTTGATTCTTTCTGCACTGCTTCCTGCAATTTTCTTCTTCTTTGTGTACTTCTGTTGCCTCTTTCTACATTTATTTTGCTTCTTTCTGTGCTTTTTTCTTCTTTCTTCACATGACCTACCTCTGTAGGCATAATTAGAAGCTCGCATTTAAAAAACCTTTGAAATTCACTGAAAAACACCTAGGTTTCAGGCAAGTTATAGTAAGAAATTAACATTTAAAAAACCTTTGAAATTCACTGAAAAAAACATAGGTTTCAAGCTCGTTATAGTTAGAAATTAGCATTTAAAAAACCTTAGAAATTCACTGATAAAAACCATAGGTTTTAGGGAAAGTTATAGTTAGTTGGATATTTCACTAGTACAAATCTGTGGTAAATATTTCATTACCGGTACTATTTTTTATGCGGTAAAGTCTTAGTAAGAATAACTCAGTAAATATAAGAGGCAGAATCCGTGGTATTAGAGGTTTTAAAAGGCTTTATTCCTATACAAAGGAATACAATTCGAATTGCAGGCTTCTATTCCATCACCACGAAAGTTCAGGAAGGAAGGGCATACATTATTGACAGATAATTGGTTTTATAGGAAATGCATTACAGTGAAACAGATGCAAGAGGCGTAACAGCTGATAGTACAGATAAAAGGTGCATACGTAACTAATAGAGGCGGATATATGGGCGTAATTTAATAAACGTCATCATACATGATGTCACAAGTGGGTGGATCCATAAGAGAATCCTGTAATGTCAGCAGAAATATTTGGCAGAGATGCGCGCGCAGCCGCATGACGTGTGATTGACGTGCAACTAGAGGGTGAAGGAGACTTAACATTTAGCTCTACATGTGGAGACAGAAGTCTGGGGGTCATGTCAACCTAATCCCAAATCATATCTAATATCCTATGTTTAAAGAACTGTGTTATCCAAAAGGAAAGGTTTCTAGGATAGAATCTATTCTATACTGACTGTTAGTGCGTGTACAAGCGTCTAAGTGTCTACATGAGATGCGAGGGGGTAGGAATATTCCATGGTAACGGGGCTATGAATTACTTGCATGAGGACAGCGAGGCCTGGCCCTTTGCACGGTAGCTGGAGGAATGTTTACCTAAACTACTAGACAGGAATGCATCGGATGAGGAGCGGAGTAGATAATCTTGAAGGTGAAATACAGTTTTTGGCAGGCAACAGGCTGGATCAGGCACCGTTAGCCGCGCAGGGAGTAGGACAAAGTTCATGGATACAGATGCAGGCTCAGACTGGAGCTTTCAGAGGCAGAAGGCAGGAAAAGGCTTGATGACAGAATTCGCCTACTCGCCTGAATCTGTAAAATGTGGAAAGTGAACCACATAAAGTCGGTGGCCTTTCATACTTAGGAATGGAATATCTGACCCATTCATGGTGGATCTGAAAGAGGACATGTTGACGGTGGACGCACATATATTTGCGTCTTCAAAACTGGAACTGGAGGGAACATACATGTACTTATAGCATGCACATGGAGCCGTTGGGGTCTACGATAGGGGACATAACTGATCACAAAATTCATTTTCCTCATTCCCTCCTTGTCACCTACGGACCCTCAGGAGATATCGATCTTCATCAATCCATCGATCTGTTCATATAGCATCATTTGTTCTTCTTTCTTCTTCCGGGATCTTGAACGAAAACTTGGATGTGGGATACACGATGTGGCACACAGACCACAAATCGCTGGCCCACATTGTAAACATAAGCAGCAACTGAATAGTATGAGAAAGCCAATACCTAGGAAGGATAGGATTCTCCGTCCCCAGGCTGACAACACGCCCCAGAACCAACCGGACCACGTCCAGGTGCCTGGACTCTGGTGTATCTGGCTTACAATCTTATGAAGGCGAGTTATGGCTTTATATACTGACGGCGAATTTTCTGGTATGAAAATGCAGCAACTTGATCCGATGACCCTACAAGCTCCGCCCCTATCGGCCAGGATGACGTCAAGGACAAGACGATTTTGAAGCACAACAATCCGCATAGCAGACTGCTCTTCTGTTAAATTGCCTAAGGCGGAAATAGTTTCGTTCACTACTGCTTCAAGGGTTCTGGTTAATCTACGTATCAGCTTACTATTAGTAACTGTACCTATATAGGGAAAGAAACCTTTATTGAAATCTGTGTATTTTTCCCATGCTTTTTCAGTGTAGTCGACAATTGGGAGATCTCTCTGCTGTCTATTGTGTACTAAATGGGTATTTCTATGATAATCAGGAGGAGCTAGGAAAACAGGTGGCAGAAGGAATGCTATGTAACAGGTACCATCCCAATCTAGAGGTAGACGTATATATGCGGTCTGGCCACATATAAAGTAGGAATGACGAGAAGCTCTAAATGTAGACTTGCCTTGATCACTGAATTTTATTACAGTGGTGCATTTACTATGGCCCATGTGTATGGAACCATTCTTTCTTACACAGAATTCCCCTTTTACTGGGAATACTGACATGGCGGGCAAGATTGGTGTAGCTTCAGATTCAACGTTCAGGATCATGAGGTTAAGTGTAAAATTACTTAATCCATATACTTCATTTTCTAGATCAGTTCCTGTTCTTTTGGGAAGTCCCTCCTTGTTAGGGTAGCAGACTTTGAGCAAAACTAGGTTCAGATTTCCCCATACCCAGTTGTCTTGATAAACTGCGGAATTTGAATCTAGGGAATTAATCGAACTAAACCATGCTCCACAGGAGCCATTGTGTGTGAACGGATATGGAAAGAGGGGCAAAACTCCCTTATAGTTCTGATAGGGAGGGAGTCGGCCACATATCCAACAATTTGTGGCATTGCTGGTCTGATGGGAATGATGTAACATACTGATGAATGTGTTATTGCGCAGCGCAAATCTATAGGACAACTCATGCGGAGGTAATTCGCTAAAAGAATGTTCTGCAGTTACATTGTAAACACGCTTAAGAATAGGGTAATACATGTGCAATAGTATGCTGACAATGATGATCAGAAGACTTAGAAAAAACAAAATTAATAATGTTACTGTGCAGTGACTACGAAGTGATTTACAATACGCATGCTTCTTAAGCTGCATCTGTTGATTTCTTTCTCTATTCCGGTCTAGGGGATACATGTCAGAGACAAATTCAACCGATTCACCTTGGAGAGGACTTAAACAATCAAATTGTCTGACTTACTAGACCTTAATTTTAGTTTGTAAAGTTCAGAGTTTGTTAATTCAGCCAAGGGGAGCTTTGAGTCTGTCTGTGAGGGGATGCAGGGCTGAGCGTTCACACTAGATGGTAGTCCATAAAATTTTTTGATATGACTCGAGTGCAACCACCCTTTGCGTCCTTCAATCTTCACGGCTGTCCTTGTAGTTAGTAGAACCAATTTTGGCGATGTCCATCTAGGCTCCAGTTGGGTCTTTCGGTCAAAATTCCTGACCAAAACCAGGTCGCCAGGAACCACGTCATGGGGCTTCACCTCAGTATTGTCGGGAAAAGCTGCGGCTACCTGTGAACGACAAGATTGTAGTGCAGACATCAAGGAAGCCAGGTAATCTGTCAGCATATTACAGTCAACATCAGTGATTTTGCGAGGTATAGGCGTCCCCCACATATTTGGTGGTCTACCGAAGATCACCTCGTACGGGGATAGCCCTGTTCGAGAATGTGCTACCATTCTCATGTAAAAGAGCGCAACTGGTAAGGCTACTATCCAATCGACACCTTTTTCCCTACATATTTTGGACAATCTAATTTTCAGAGTTTGATTATGGCGTTCCACGAGACCTGCTGCCTCGGGATGTCGGACACAGTGGAATTTCCATTGGTAGCCTAACAAAAGGGAAACGTGTTTCATTAGTTCGGATGAGAACGGCTGGCCGTTATCTGAGTAGACAACACGTGGTAAACCGTACCGTGGGAAGAATTCTCGAACTAACTGTTTGGCAGTAGTCGGGGCAGTGTAATCTGAAACCGGGTAGGCTTCTGTCCAACGGGAAAGAGCACAGACAACTACAAGGACATATTTGAATCCTCGACATCGTTCCATCTGGATATAATCCATCTGGAGGACTTCAAAAGCATGATCGGGAGGTTGAAATCCACCCTGCTCTACGGGGATGCTTTTACCTGGATTAAACTGACAACATATCATACAGGTACGAACTTTTTGTTTAGCTGCGGCTCGTAAATGTTTGTTAAACCAGATGTGTTGAATGCTGTCTAGCATAGCTTTTTCTCCTAGGTGCGCTGGACTATGTATAGTGTTAATGATGACTTGAACCATGGAGTCGGGAAGAAACCATATAGATTTTTTCTTCGTCATCCATCCTTGATCCGTTTGGATCCCTCCTAATTCAGTCCATTTCTTTATTTCTTCTGGTGTAGCATGTGTCTGTATGTCAATTACATCAAGGGCGGGATCCTTAACTGTCATGCAATGTGTTGGTGTCGGAACTATTGTCTTTGTCGTGTCAGTTGTGTGAGTCTGATTCTGAGCAGTCTGTTTAGCTGTTCTGTCAGCTAGGTCATTACGCTGAGAAATGATATCGGTAACTTTTGTATGGGCTTTGCATTTCATAATCGATATTGCAGTAGGTAGATGAATCGCGTCTAATAGGGCTTGAATGAGGGGTCCGTGTTGGATGTGGGCACCGTGAGAAGTTAAATAACCTCTCTCTCGCCACAGTACGCCGAAGTCATGGACGACTCCGAATGCATAACGTGAATCTGTGTATATGTTGACTTTCTTATTTTTGGCTTGAATACAGGCTTGTGTCAGAGCGATGAGCTCTGCTGCTTGAGCTGACAAAGTGTGAATACAATTTGTTTCAATGATTTCAGTGTCTGTTGTAACTGCGTAAGCGGGCACTAACTCTCCTGTACTTGTTCTCATACATGACCCGTCTACATACAATGTCAAGTCTGGATCTGACAAAGGGATATCTGTCAGGTCTTGTCTGGGTTTCGTCGTGATAGTAATGACTTCGACACAATCATGTGCCAATGGATCTGTTCCGCTTACTGGCAACAGTGTGGCAGGATTTAACGTATTACAACGTCTGATTTCTATGTGTGGCTGAAACAATGTCAGTTCGTAACCGGTGAGTCTCGCTATAGTCAAGTGTTGTGTTTGTGTGCGGTTCAAGAGAACCTCTACTGCGTGTGGTACTTGTACTGTCAATTGGTGTCCTAACACTATGGCATCGCTTTGTCTGATTGCTAAAGCTGTTGCTGCCACCGATTTCAGGCACGCAGGAAGAGCCTGAGCTACTGGATCTAATGTACTAGAGAAATAAGCGCATGGTTTGTGTGATCCTGCTTGTTCCTGAGTGAGTACTGACAAGGCAGTACCTTCGCGTTCTGTAACAAAGAGTGTAAACTGTTTACTGTAACATGGTGTTGCTAAGACAGGTGCTTGGCATAAAGCTTTCTTTAAGCTTTCAAAGGCATGTGTATGTTCTGGAGTCCAAGGGAGGACAGTCGATGTGGCTGCCTCCTGTGTTGTCAACTGGATGAGTGGTTTTGCTAGAAATGCATATTGAGGGATCCACTGCCTACAGTATGAAGTGAGGCCTATAAAAGCCCGCACCTCCTTTTGTGTCTTGGGTGATGGCATGTTAGCAATTAACTGGATGCGGTTGGATGTAAGCTGCCTTCCCTCCTTGGACAGTGAGTGCCCAAGGTAAACAACTCGCTGGACACAGAATTGCAGTTTAGAAGGGGACACCTTGTGCCCCTTGTCGGCCAGAAAATTTAAAACCGTCAGTGACGCTGTTTCACATTCATGTTCGCTTCGGGCGGTGATCAGCAGATCATCGACATATTGAAGCAAGGCAGTGTTAACTGGCATGTGGATACTGTCAAGTTCTCGTTTCAGTGCTTGGCTATAGATGCTGGGGCTTTCTGTAAATCCTTGAGGTGCGCGTGTGAATTTAAAACTTCGTCCATTTAAACTGAATCCGAACAGATATTGACTTTCCGGATCTATTGGGACTCTAAAGAAAGCATTCTTGAGATCAATTACAGTGAAGAACGTTGCTTCTGAGTCAATAGCTGTTAGTAATGAAGAGATATCTGGGACCACAGGGTATTGTGGTACAATACATTTATTTAATTCGCGCAGATCAATAACTAATCGATATACTGGTGGTGCTTTTGGATCCGTCCTTTTAAGAATCGGAATTATCGGGGAATTACATACATTGGAGTCAGTTTCGACAACCACTCCTTGTGCAATGAGCTCGTCAATGATTTGCAGTAAAGCCACAACAGCATCTGGTGGTAACTTGTATTGTCGCATTCGTGGTAGTACTACTCCTGTTTTCAGTGTAACTCGATATGGTGTAATGTTCATGCAACCAACATCAGTGGGGCCTTGTGCCCATAAATGTGTAGGTAAATTCTGCAGTCGGTGATCCATGTCTCTGGACACGTAGTGACCTTTAAAGTCACGTAAAAATAGTCGTACTCCTTCCGGAGAACAACATATTATAGCTCCTAGAGCTTTCAATGTTTTTATACCTAACAAGTTTTCTGGACATGATTTAGTAAGCAATAAATCTGTAGTACGTGTCAATGGACCGACCGTAAGTGGAAGAGGTTGTGTTACGTCATTGATTATAGGTTTTCCTGAGAATCCAAGGGAAATATTCTGTGAGCCTGAGAGGGGTGCCCCTGGAACTTCACTGCGTCTTATAGTTGTTCTGCTTGCCCCTGTGTCAAGTAAAAACTTTCTGTCTTCCCCTAATAGTTCACTATGTACATAAGGTCCCTCTTGGTCTACAGGAACCTCTATAAGGGGTAAGCCAACTTCCCTCTCTAGGCTATTTCATGTGTATCGCTGATAATCGGGATAATCTGCTTGTGCATACTGGTACATCTGTTGTGTCGTTGCTTGTGTGGCAGCAATAGGCTGCGCTTGTGGTGGTGCTACGATCTGTTGTGGAGTTGCCTGTTGCGGAGCCAGTTGTTGCGGAGCTAATCTAGGTTGTGCATGCTGAGGGATTTGTTGTTGATTCTGATCCTGTCTAGGTAGACGTGGTCTTTCCTGGGTTCTACCTGTGGCAATATTATGTTTCAGGACTGGACAATCGTGTATATAATGACCTTGTTGTTTACAATAGTTGCATGTCCCTTTCGTTGGACCTGCGGAATCACCCTTCTGATGACCATCGGCTGGAACTGACTGTGCAACAAGCATTTTCATTTTTGTATCTTTCATACGTCTTTGTTCGTGTTCTTGTTCTTCTCTAATTCTATTGTGATGATATTGTAACATCTGTAACATCTGTGATGGGGTATTACCTTGCCAGGTACTTTCGAATTTCAATACTCTATTCTTGATTTGCAGCAGAGAATTTTCAACTAATTTTGTCACAAACAGATGTGGATATGACTCGCTACTGGCTTTTAGGCCACTATTTATACCAAAACATTTTTCAAATCGGGAATAGAAATCACTAGTATCTTCATCTGGCTTTTGTTTACATGCTGATATTGCACCCCAGTCTTCCTTTTTCGTAATTAATAAACGTGGCAGTACCTGTACTAGTAGCCCTGCTAGTGCTGTAGTCTTTTCCCCAAGCCCTGCTCCTGCAGCTCGGGCCCTTTCTTCGTTTTCTAATGCTGTCCAATCTATCTTTTGGTCTCCCACCTCCCATTCCTTTTCTTTGAGTTTCTCATAAACACCGGCGGGTAATAGGACCTTTAATATTTTCATAATGTCGGGGTAGGTATACTCTCCCATGAGTAACATGTCTTTTATTTCACGGTGGAAACCTGCTGGGTCCTTGTCATGGCTGGGTACTACTTTCTTCATTTCTAATAATTCCAGTTTAGTTATAGGCGTGTACACAAACACGCGTGTAAAGTTATTACCGTCACCTCTGATTGGGTGTACTTCGCGTAACGGGTTCTGTCTATCTATGTGATACATTTTTCTTCCCATGATGGGAACTGGAACGTGTTCTGGGCATACGAAAGTTAAATATTGGTTTCGGGATTCTAGAATTTCATTAATTAAATCAGTACCTGACCCTCTCCATTTATTCGTGAGTAGTTCTGTCAATATGTCAGGTAAGGGTCCTGGATCGGAGTGTTGGCTTTTATATAATATAAGGAGGTGTTGAATCATGTATATACTAGCTAAACGCTGTTCGTATGGGTCAAGATTCAGAAACGTGTGTGCAAGTACGTCATCATTGTATTCGCTGGGACTGTCAGCCCATTGTACTGCTGACCTGGCTAATTCTTGTTCGTCCATGGAATCGAGCATATGG
This sequence comes from Triturus cristatus, assembly GCF_964204655.1. Taxonomy (NCBI): domain Eukaryota; kingdom Metazoa; phylum Chordata; class Amphibia; order Caudata; family Salamandridae; genus Triturus; species Triturus cristatus. The sequence continues at coordinate 1,806,901,333 of NC_140590.1, forward strand.
TACCCCCTTCGATCTCGGAGTAATTTATCAGCGGCTTGGAATAGGTGTTCAGGGGATCTTGTATTTAACATAGGGTTTGGAAAATGCCTATTATATTCTGGACGTATTGGACGTATCGGGTCGTTAAAGCCTCTAGTATTATTATGGGGTCTTCCTCTACCTACGTAAGCTATCGTTTCTAATTGTTCTGAGTCTTGCTCCTCCTCTTCCTCTGATTCTACTCTGTCTGTTTCTCGTCTTTCTTTATGTATTCGTTCTACTTCCTTGCGGATCTTTCGACACATGGCGATTATACACGCCTGTCTATCATGTTTCTCTTCTGATATGTTCTGACCCCATTTGGCAAGTCTTTGCATGGTATCGTGATCTGCCCCAGGCCTGTCTTGATTCCTAATTACGCAATTTATGAAAAAACGTAGTAATTGTCTTTGGACATCCACTTTCTGGTATTCCATAGCTTCGTTAATACTTTCTGGACCTCGCCCTGTTTGGACAAAGCGATATATTTCGTCTAGGTGTTCACCCATTCCTGGTATTGTCATTAAATATAATGTAGCTCGTCGTATACGTAGTGATGATATGAGCAATTTGTCCTGTCTACCTGGCACTGGGTCGTATCTACAATCCACAAGCTGTTCTTTAAACATGTCGGATGTCGCTAGTTGGGGTGTACGTTGGAGTGCTAAATCTCTAAGGGTCTGTTTATTTCGCGGCGGTGTGGCAAACATGTCTGTCGTACCTCCTGTAGCACCATCTGAGGTGCTAGGCACGAAAGGATTCGTTGGGCGTAGGATAGAGATTGTAGATGCGGGAAAAACTGTAGAAACGGACGGACCTGTGGGAACTTGTGTAGGAGTTTGTAGTTGCGGGGATACAGACGGATGCTCTTGGTGTTGAACACCATCGGCAAGCGGTGTGTGTGGTATGGCATTAGCATACTCGGGATTCTACGTCATCTAAATAGGAGGAAAGGAAAACGTCCTTTGCTGTTTTGGGATGTGTTTTGGGATGTGCTTTTATCGGGAGCAATGGAGGAGTTAAGTCTTTTGGTATTTCCGGGGTAGCCTTAGGTAACCCTTCGGCCAAAAGAGGATACATACCATTCATAAGAGTGTTTCTTTGTCTATCTACTTGTTCTGATTTTACTCGGGTACCTTCCTCAAGTAATAGATTTTCTCGGGCTTTATTTGAATTCTCTCTACCTTTCTCTTCCTGTCTGAGCGCTTTTTCTGTACGTCTATATGATTCTTTACGCCATCATTCAATGGCATCTTTCTGTGACTGTCTGGCTTTCTTTTTCCATAATTCTTCTTCTACTCTCATGATGCAATCTGCATCCCAGGTCCCCGCTGCGGGCCATCTCTGACTCTCTGGTAACTCTTTGGTGTAGTCCACCCATAAATCAAGAAATAATACGGCATCTAGGCCATGCTTATGATACATAAAGTACCCTGGAGTGTCCCTAGGTGGGATGGGAACAGCTTCTTCGAGTACCCCTTTTCTGGTTTTGATCTGTCTTAGTTTCGAAAAGAGCGGCATTTTTAGATGGTTGCTAGAACACACTTTATACAGTAAACACAATAATGAACAGTCATTCACACCACAATATATATATAAAACGTATTAAAACATTTAACACTTAACAGTTCTACGAATAATGATAACTAATAGAAAACTAGTTACTGACATAATACTGACACTAGATAATACTTATTTTTATGCAAAACATACTATATATATACTGCTAAACAGTACAGATACACTGCTAAAACAGTGCAGACCGGATTTGTGTACCCAAACCCGTCTTGACCGGCACAGACTATGTGCACGTAAAATGCCTCCCCGGTAATGGTACTCACCGGGTAGCTCGGAACGGAAGGCCTCGGAACGGAACTGAAACTGGACCGGACTGGACTCGACTCGACTGGACTCGGAACTTCGGAACCTGGTGGGCCTCTGTATACCTCGGATCTTGCTCTCTCAGCTAGGCTCTGGTCGGGATACTTCGCACTTCTCACCGCCTCGTCTGGGTGTTGATCGCAGCCTCAGTCGCCTCCGCTTGGCCGGAAGGAGATACAGGAAATCCTGCAGGTACGCGTTTTTGTCCATTCAGCTGTGGCAGAAGACCGGGCCTGCAACGCACCTCCGGCGCGTGAGATGAGAAAGTGTCCCTGTTCGGGCGCCAATTTATGTGGTAAATATTTCATTACCGGTACTATTTTTTATGCGGTAAAGTCTTAGTAAGAATAACTCAGTAAATATAAGAGGCAGAATCCGTGGTATTAGAGGTTTTAAAAGGCTTTATTCCTATACAAAGGAATACAATTCGAATTGCAGGCTTCTATTCCATCACCACGAAAGTTCAGGAAGGAAGGGCATACATTATTGACAGATAATTGGTTTTATAGGAAATGCATTACAGTGAAACAGATGCAAGAGGCGTAACAGCTGATAGTACAGATAAAAGGTGCATACGTAACTGATAGAGGCGGATATATGGGCGTAATTTAATAAACGTCATCATACATGATGTCACAAGTGGGTGGATCCATAAGAGAATCCTGTAATGTCAGCAGAAATATTTGGCAGAGATGCGCGCGCAGCCGCATGACGTGTGATTGACGTGCAACTAGAGGGTGAAGGAGACTTAACATTTAGCTCTACATGTGGAGACAGAAGTCTGGGGGTCATGTCAACCTAATCCCAAATCATATCTAATATCCTATGTTTAAAGAACTGTGTTATCCAAAAGGAAAGGTTTCTAGGATAGAATCTATTCTATACTGACTGTTAGTGCGTGTACAAGCGTCTAAGTGTCTACATGAGATGCGAGGGGGTAGGAATATTCCATGGTAACGGGGCTATGAATTACTTGCATGAGGACAGCGAGGCCTGGCCCTTTGCACGGTAGCTGGAGGAATGTTTACCTAAACTACTAGACAGGAATGCATCGGATGAGGAGCGGAGTAGATAATCTTGAAGGTGAAATACAGTTTTTGGCAGGCAACAGGCTGGATCAGGCACCGTTAGCCGCGCAGGGAGTAGGACAAAGTTCATGGATACAGATGCAGGCTCAGACTGGAGCTTTCAGAGGCAGAAGGCAGGAAAAGGCTTGATGACAGAATTCTGGGCCTACTCGCCTGAATCTGTAAAATGTGGAAAGTGAACCACATAAAGTCGGTGGCCTTTCATACTTAGGAATGGAATATCTGACCCATTCATGGCGGATCTGAAAGAGGACATGTTGACGGTGGACGCACATATATTTGCGTCTTCAAAACTGGAACTGGAGGGAACATACATGTACTTATAGCATGCACATGGAGCCGTTGGGGTCTACGATAGGGGACATAACTGATCACAAAATTCATATTTCCTCAAATCCATAGAAATTTCCCCGTTATAGTTACTTCATCTAACTATAAATCATGCCCCCGCAAATCACTGCTGATGATGTCACATATTACATCACTCACGACATGGTCAGTGACATCACTCATGACATCACCGATGACATCTCAAATTACATCACTGATGACTTCACTGATGTCATCATTCATGTGATAAATTGATGCATCTTCTCACACCCTAATATAACCTTTGATACATCCACTCTAAATTACAGACTGCCATTCTCAAAACCATAGACACTCCAACACCAATAACTACATACCCACTCACTGATTCTTAGGTTTACACACACATCCACTCACTCACCCGTACAGTCACTCATACTTATGGTCACTCAGTACAGGACTATCATATGCACTCATACACCTACATAGAAACTCACACGCTGCCACTCATCCATAGAGGTACTCACACACCTAGTCAGTCATGAAAATAATTAAGCACACTGCGATTTGCTCACCTATACAGTTATACACACACCAGCTCACTTACAAGTACCAGCACATACCTACGCTCTTATACAATCACTGTTTCAAGCACATACTCATCCATACAGCCACTCTCACAATCACACACTCTCACTTATAGCCAATTATATACTCAAACCACATATATACTGCCTTTCACATATGTAGTTACTAACATATATACAAATGAGATATACATTCACGCACTGACACACCCATACAGTCCATCACAGATGCACTCTTGAAACCGTGCACCCAGTGAATCACCCACTCACACATCTATGCACAGACTCACACACACCCCACCCACGCATACACTAAGACACCCATGCAGATACTCAGACACCCAATTAATAACCCATATAGACACTCATGTAGCTATTCGCAAACCCATGCAGCCACTTACACACCAACAGCCAGACGGATAGTGACATTCACACAGTTTATTCACTAACCCATGCATTAAGTACGATTCTTTTAATCACTCACTTATAGAGTCAGTCACGCACCTACTAAATCATCCATTCAGTCACTTATACACCCACTCATTCTTTAATACACCTTTCCCTATATATATTAGAACATATTTAAACTTAACAGAAACACACAGTCACTGGATGATGTCATCAGTGATGTCATTTGAGATGTCACCACTCATGTCATCAGTGATGTCACTGCCCATGTCATGAGTGATGTAATATGTGACGTCATCAGAAGTGCATTGAGGAGGCGCGAGTTATAGTTAGCTGAACTAACTATAACAGGGGAATTTCTATGGTTTTGTACGAGTGAAATGTCCAACTAACTATAACTTTCCCTAAAACCTATGGTTTTTTCAGTGAATTTGTAAGGTTTTTTAAATGCTAATTTCTAACTATAACGTGCCTGAAATCTATGTTTTTTTCAGTATATATATATATTCACTGAAAAACACAAAGGTTTCAGGGGCGTTATAGTTAGGAATTGGCATTTAAAAAACCTTGGAAATTCACTGAAAAAAACCATAGGTTTCAGGGGTGTTATAGTTAGCTGGACATTTCCCGCGTACAAAACCCTAGAAATTCCCCTGCTATAGTTAGTTCAGCTAACTATAACTCGCGTCCCCGCAATGCACTGCTGATGACGTCACATATTACATCACACATGACATGGTCAGTGACATCACTCGTGACATCACTGATGACATCTCAAATGACATAACTGATGACATTACTGATGACATCATCCATGTGATAAATTACTGCATCTTCTCACACCCTAACTTAACCTTTGATACACCAACTCAAAATTTCAGACGTCCATTCTCAAAACCATAGATACTCCAATACCAATAGCTACATACCCACTCATTAACTCTTATGTCTATATACACCTCCACTCACTCACCTGTACAGTCACTCATACTTACAGTCACTCCGTACAAGACTATCATATGCATTTATACACCTATATAGACACTCACAGACCGCCAATCATCCATTGAGGTACTGACACACCTAGTCAGTCGTGCAAGTAATTAAACACAGTCCAATTTACTCACCTATACAGTTAAACACACTCAAGTTCACTTACTCATAAAATAGTACAACATTCTTACGCTCTTATACAATCACTCTCACAATCACACACTCTCACATATACCCACTTATATACTCTTACACGCATATATACTGCCTTTCACATATGTAGTTAGTCACACATGTACCACTGAGATATACATTCAATCCCTAACACACCCATACATACACTCACCCAACCATACAGTTGATCACAGATGCACTCTTAAAACCATGCACCCATAGAATCACCCACTCACACATCTATGCATAGAGTCACACACACCCTACCCACACAAACACTCAGGCACCCATACAGATACTCAGACAACCAGTCAATAACCCATATAGACACTCGTATAGCTATTCACAAAACCATGCAGCCACTTATACACCTACACACAGACACATACAGACATTCACACAGTTTAGTCACTAGTCCGGAGTAAGATACATTTAATGACTCACTTATAGAGTCAGTTACGCACCTAGAAAATCATCCATTCACACACTTGTACAACCACTCATTCTTCCACAGGCCTTTCACTATAAATATATAAAATATATTTAAACTTTACAGAAACACACAGTCACTGGATGACGTCATCAGTGATGTCATCAGTGATGTCATTTGAGATGTCATCAGTGATGTCATGAGTGATGTCACTGACCATGTCATGAGTGATGTAATATGTGACATCATCAGCAGTGCATTGGGGGGGCACGAGTTATAGTTAGCTGAACTAACTATAACAGGGGAATTTCTCGGGTTTTGTACGAGGGAAATGTCCAGCTAACTTTAACACCCCTGAAACCTAAGGTTTTTTCAGTGAATTTCTAAGGTTTTTTAAGTGCCAATTCCTAAATATAACGCCCCTGAAACCTTTGGTTTTTTCAGTGAATTTCAAAGGTTTGTTAAATGCTAATTCCTAACTATATCAGGCCTGAAACCTATGTTTTTTTCAGTGAATTTCAAAGGTTTTGTAAATGACAATTTTTAATGTATTAATTGTTATACTGATTTTTTTGATACTGATTTACTACATTTTTTAAACTATTTATTTTTAGATGTTTTTTTTTAATTACATTATAATTACATTATACATTACAATACAACATATACTTTCTCAGAATGAATTACTTTAGTTTAAATACTTGGAAAATAGGCAACAGACTTTTAAGTATAGTAGTTACAGTTGTTGCAATGGCCAACCCAATTTCAAACACAAAGCAACATTGAGCTCAATGTGAATTTCTAGTTAAATGCAATTAGTTACTTTATGGATTACTTTTCTAACCACATGACTGGATCCTAGATTCTGTCCTTGGACATCTCCTGTAAACAGTTGAGTGAAAGCGTTCTGGTTACAGTAGTTATTTTTAAGGAATATTATTGTATTTTAAAAGTTGACACTTAGAATTTTTTCACATAGAATCACCAATGTTATCCTATGGCAGAAAATTCACTTAGCAGGTAAGTAGTGTTATCGTTACTTTTTCTTACTCTGTGGTGGATCCTGGATCCAGCACTGGCCAACCTCCTGTAAACAGTTGAAAGAATGTCATACAGACGATTTTTTAGGAATATTTTTTGTTTGTGAAAATAGACACTTAGAAACTTTTCTGCTGAAAACCACACAATGGATTCCTATGGAATTAAATACATGTTACTGGTAAGTATGCTTAAAATTGCTTCTCAGGGTCAGTGCTGGGCTAAAAGATGCAGCACTGGGTTCTCTCCTGATTACAGGTGAGTAAATCGGAAGTCGTAGTTCGGCTGATTTTAGACGAATATTTGTACGTTTCATAAATGGACACTTTGAAAATTTTCTGGTGAAAACCACACAATGGATTCCTATGGAAGGAAATACAAGGTACTGGTAAATATGCTTAAAATTACTTTTCAGGGTCAGTGCTTGGCTAAAAGATGCAGCCCTGGGTTCTCTCCTGATAACAGGTGAGTAAATCGGAATTCGTAGTTCGGCTGATTTTAGGGGAATATTTGTACGTTTCAAAAATGGACACTTTGAACATTTTCTGGTGAAAACCACACAATGGATTCCTATGGAAGGAAATACAAGTTACTGGTAAGTATGCTTAGAATTACTTTTCAGGGTCAGTGCTGGGCTAAAAGATGCAGCCCTGGGTTCTCTCTTGATAACAGGTTAGTAAATCGGAATTCGTAGTTCGGCTGATTTTAGAAGAATATTTGTACAATGGTGAAGGAAGGGGAAGGGGCCTGAGGTGACCTGTGCAAACACGCCCTGTGGCGTGTTTTAAGTTAGGGAATTAATTCCTCTTCAATCCTGTGGTCCCCTGGGGGCCAACTAGCCCACCAGGTATCTCCAGTATGCGCCAGGGAGCTGCATTGCAGAGAGGTATTCAGAGGCCATGCCCCTTTTTACAACACTCTGCAACACAGCTCCGTGACGCTTACTGGAGGTACCTGGTGGGCTTTACACCAAAAGGCATGAGTCTGAACTGAGGACTACCTCTTTGCCAAATTTGGTGTAATTCCGTTCAGCAGTTCGGGCTGTAGCTGCGACAACAGATCCTATGGGAAATTGCATGGGGAAAATGCGTTTTGGGTCCCCCCTTTTTTCTCGGCCCCTGCTTGATGAATCACCACGAAACTTTCAGGGTAGGAGCGGAGCGGAGCTGGCCAAAAGTTAGGAAAAATTTGCGAAGATTCTTCAATCGGCGCCAACGTTATTCCAAATAGAATGCTGCGGATTTCCTATGGAAAATAGGTCCTAACTATAACTATCTACTGGTGACCGCCAGTAGATGATATATACATATATATATGTATATATCTACACAACATCCAGTAAAAAGGTTATTTCAGGACAAGAAAATACCCGCGCAATGGCCACAATAGCAAAATGTGTTTATTTTGCAACGTCTAGGTCCGGGCGCGTTTTGGAGTTACGTCACTCCTTTCTCACGGGCAAGGTTCAGTGCATTTTCCCTCTCTTTTAAAGGAACAAGTGCTCTACATGCATGTACAATAGACATAAACAACATACTGCTGCCGGTGCATGTTTGTCAATAGAGTTTTTTTGAAACAGGGGTGGAAAAAGAAGAATAACTCACGATAAATCCTAAAACATATTCGTGGATTCAAACAATGCCATAAGCTTATGTACGCTGTTGTGCTGTTGCAGCTGTAATGCTACTAAATGTTCACACTATTGTCACATTCCTACTGACAGTGAATCACATGAAAAATACATCATTGCATGTCTACAATAGGGGTTTCAATTATAGCATTTCCCCTGTGATGATTACACTTATTAGAGATCAATTCAGCCCCAGTGGGCATTAAGTAGGTGTGTGTACTGACTGTATAAGTGAGTGATTAAATGTGTCTTACTGAATGCATGGGTTAGTGACTAAACTGTGTGAATGTCTGTATCAGTCTTTCTGTTGTTGTGCAAGCTGCTGCATGGGTTGGTCAGTAGCTACCTGAGTGTCTAAATAGGTTATTGATTGGTTGTCTGAGTATTTTTTTGGGACATTGAGTGTGTGTGTGGGTGGGTGTGATGTGTGTGACTCTGTGCATAGATGTGAGTGGTTGATTCACTGGGTGTATGGGTTCAAGAGTGCATGTGAAAACAGCTGTATGGGTACGTGAGTGTGTGTATGAGTATGTTGGTGAGTGAATGGATGTCTCAGTGGTATGTGACAGTTGAAGTATATAAATGATTCTACATGATAGTCAGTGATTGTGAGACTGGCTGTATGGATGAGTGTGTACTTGTATCACTGATTATATAAGAGAGAAAGTATGCGTTAGTATTTGTATGAATAAGTGAAGTGGTGTGTGTATAATTGTATAGGTGAGTAAATGGGAGTGTGATTGATTCTTTGCATGACTGACTAGGTGTGTGAGTAACGGCATGGATGAGTGGCGGTTTGTGAGTATCTGTATGGGGTAGGAATGCATAGGATAGTGTTGTATTGATGAGTGACTGCATGTATGAGTGATTATTTGGATGAATGAGCGGATGTGTGTGTAGACCTAGGAATTAGTGAGTGCGTATGTAGTAACAGGTATTCATGTGTCAACAATTTAGAAAATGGTTGTCTGTATTTTACAGTGGGTGTATCAAAGGTTATATTAGAGTGTGAGGAGGTGCATCAGATTTTCACTTGGACGATGTCATCAGTGATATCATTTGAGATGCCATCAGTGATGTCATCGGTGATATCACAGACCATGTCATGAATGATGTAATATGTGACATCATCAGCAGTGCATTGCGGGAGCGCGAGTTATATTTAGCTCAACTAACTATAACAGGGGAATTTCTATGGTTTTCTATGTAATTATAACGTCCCTGAAACCTATATTTTTTTCAGTGAATTTCTACGTTATTTTAAATGCTAATTTCTATCTAGAACGTGCCTGAAACCTATTGTTTTTTCAGTGAATTTCTAAGGTTTTTTAAATGCTAATTTCCCTGCAACCTATGTTTTTTTCTGTGAATTTCTAAGGTTTTTTCAAATGCTAATTTCTAACTATAACGTGCCTGAATCCTATTTTTTTTTCAGTGAATTTCAAAGGTTTTTTAAATGCTAATTTCTAATTATAATGTTCATTAAACCTATCTTTTTTCTGTGTTTTTTATTTATCAACCCATTCTCAACTTGGTGAAAACTGCAAATCTCACCACTCTTCCATGGATACCTTACGCCTACCAAATCGCCATACACGAGAGCCACAACTAACGCTAATGAAATGCAAAGTAGGCGTTCCCGTGCAAAAAAACATGAAAACACCACTTCTCCATATTTTCAACGACCAGCCAAATCTGCAATGCGATCCAAAAAGCAGGCAATAAGCCGAGTTAGCAGTAACAAATTAACATCAACCTTTAACTGCTGTAAGGAGGTCGACTATCTACTCCATGAATTTGACCCAACTCACAGCCACATCTAAAGACCAACACGTGATAGAGCTACTGATCATGCAGGTCCAACACACAATAAGACCACAATACCCACCGCCACCACCACCAGAACCTCCCCCCGCACCACCCCCCTACTACCACCAAGGCAGCGCAAAACAGGAGAACAGACCGTCCCAAAACACCATGCCCCTCAGCCACACAATAGTTGAAGTTGGAAGATGTGACATCCAACTATACATGAAGGAGGCAAGTCACCCTTCAACAATAAAGCACACAATGCTAAGTGTAACGCTGATGTGATGCACAGACCTCACTATGCAAAGAACAAACCTCTCCATGTGGAGATATTCTGTTGTTACTTGTAGTGTAGTGCTCAGTTGATGCAACCATGTTACCTCAGGCAGTGGGGAAGATCTCAGTCATGTAGCTGTGTTGTCCCCCCTGGAAGCGGAAGTGGAGTGGGCTGCTCCAACATACGCCACTCCAGCGTAGCAGTATGAATAAATATGGCAGGCCCTAGGCGTGGTTCACTTGAAGGAAGACCAACAAGTCTCTCACAGCGGCAGCCCTCACCCTGGCACATGGCTGCCACCATAATCGCGGCCTTCCTCGACACAGGCCCCTTGTGAACCCAGCGGCACAGCACCGCAAATGTATATCTGTAACGACTACTGGCTTCGATCTACACTGTGGACAGCAGCACTCACAATTCAGATGCAGTGGTGATTGCAGATGTTGCAGTCCAGTTCACAAGACACTTTACTTCCAGTGTGGCCCGCCCATACCACTCTTCATCGCACGGTGCGCACACGCTGTGTGCTTTTGTTGCTACTAACTCACTGCACCATAAATCATTGCCACATAGCTTTGCGCCCATCCTGACCGCTGCCTCTGCCCTACACTGGGGTTACACAGTACACAATTCAATATTAGTAGCGATGCAAATAGTGTAAGACACAATAATGGGTTAAGAAGACCACATGCTCCCAATCTGTGCAGCTCAAGTCAACATCACCTGCCTGTGGGCCTTTGCTGACCGCTGCCTCCTGCCTACACTGTGGAAGATCGACGACACGTGGTGCCAACTAACCCTGTTCAACACAAGCTGATCCCACATGTGTAAGTGTGTCCTGAGTCCTGAATTACAGCGACCACAGCACCAGACTCCCTTCGATCAGTGAGGGGTATTTCCATATGGAAGGCCGGCGACACGTGGTGCCAATGAACCTGCACTACGCAGGCCGGTGGGGCCACCAACGTATGCACGTGGCTGTGGGCCCTTGCTCACCGCTACCCCTGGCCTACACTGTGGAAGACCAGCAACAAATGGTGCCACTAACCGTCTTCAACACAAACTGATCCCACATGTGGGACTTTGTCCTAAGTCCTGAATGGTAGTGACCCTAACTCCGTGAGACAACCACAGCACCAGACTCACTTCGATCAGTGAGGCATCTTTCCATTAGGGGTGGGCGGAATTTGCGGAAGCGACTTTCGCAAATTATCGTGAAAATGTTAAAAATCTCCGCAAACAAGCGGAAATATCGCGAAGATGCGGAAGTTTTTATCCCGCCCGTTCGCGATATTTTCTGCATGGTTGCGGGTCGCTAACTTACCCCTGCGGTTGCTCGCGGGCGCGGCCATCTTGTTTTCAGTTGTCTCACGGTGCATGATCGCGAGAAGAAAGACGTGATCGCGCGATGCATGACGTCACTGCGGACGCGAACTGTCGCGAGACAGCGCAAATGGCTAAAACAATACAACATCTCATGGAGAACGCGATCGGATCGGGAAAACTTGTCGGCGAACGCGGGGATTCAGGTAAGGCGATCGCGCGCGCGCGAGAATGTATTATTTTACAGCGCGAGCAAGAACCAAATTATCGCAAAGCTGCGGAATGCGGAAATTTTGACATTTCCGCGCTCTGCGCGGAACGCGGAAATGCCAAATTATCGCAAATTCCGCGAACGGAACGGAAATTTTGCCCAGGCCTACTTTCCATATGCAATGGCGGTGACACAACGTGCCAATAACTCTGTTCAACACAAGCCGAACAATACAACATGTGGAACTGTGTCCTGAGTTTTGAATGACAGTGACCCCAAGTCTATGGCAGCGACCACAGCAGCATACTCCCTCTGATTAGTTAGGCATATTTCCATATGCAACGGTGGCGACACGTGGTGCCAATAACTCTGTTCAACACAAGCTGAACAATCCCACATGTGGAACTGTATCCTTAGTGCTGAATGGCAGTGACCCCAAGTCCATGGCAGTGACCACAGCAGCATACTCCCTCTGATTAGTTAGGCATATTGCCATATGCAACGGCGGCGACACATGGTGCCAATAACTCTGTTCAACACAAGCCGATCCCACATGTGTCACCCCAAGTCTGTGGCAGCAACCACAGCACCACACTCCCTTTGGTCAGTGAGGCATATTTCAATATGCAAGGCTGGCAACACGTAGTCCCACTAACCCTCTTTAACACAAGCCGATCCCACATGTGTAACTGTGTCCTGAGCCCTGAATAGCAGTCACCCCAAGTCTGTGACAGCGACCACAGCACCACACTCCCTTTGATCAGTGAGTGGTATTTCCATATGCAACTACAGACTCCAGTAGGCAGCTAGCTATCACAGTCCTATACCCTACATATTATCCTTTTAGTATCCTAGCTTCAATATTTTTTTTTTATATCAGTTATAGCTTTACTACAATGACCAAATTAATCTTCAAATGCAAACTAACATGGAATAGCAGTCTACACTACAGGCAGTATAACTCGCAATTCCAATTTTAAATGCTAATTTCTAACAACAAGATTGTACTCAGAAAATACAACACTTCGTCAATGTATTCTACACTTATTTCATCTTTTCATCATACGCCTACACTGTACTCAGTAGGGCTCACAATGAAAATTATTACTTCATTCATTAACTACAGAGTCCTTTAGGCAAGTAACTATTACAGGCCTCAAATCTACATAATATCCTTTTAGTATACTTTCTTCTTGAACATTTTTTATATCAGGTATAGCTTTAGTACAATGACCAAATTCATTTTCAAGTACAAATGAACAATCAGCAGTCTACACTGCGGGCAGCAGACCTCACAGTTTGAGTTTTGGGCATGTGGTGCCAACTAACACTGTCCAACGAAAGCAGATCCCACATGTGTAACTGTGTCCTGAGTCCTGAATGGCAGTGACCCCAAGTCCATGGCAGCAATGACAGCACCAGACTCCCTTCTATCATTGAGGCAAATTCCGATATGCAAGGCCGGCGACACGTAGTCCCACTAACCCTCTTTAACACAAGCCGATCCCATATGTGTAACTGTGTCCTGAGTCCTGAATGGCAGTGACCCCAAGTCTGTGGCAGCGACCACAGCACCAGACTCCCTCTGATCAGTGAGGCATATTTCCATATGCAAGGCCGGCGACACATAGGTCCACTAATCCTTTTTAACACAAGCCGATCCCACATCTGCAACTGTGTCCTGAGTCCTGATTGGCAGTCACCCCAAGTCCGTGACAGTGAACACAGCACCAGACTCCCTCTCATCAGTGATGCATACTTCCATATTCAAGTACAACAGAACATGGTGCCACTAACCCTGTTCAACATAAACCAATCCCACATGTGTAACTGTGTCCTGAGTCCTTAACGTCAGTGACCCGAAGTTCATAACAGCGACCACAGCACCACACTCCCTTCAACTAGTGAGGGGTATTTGCATATGGAAGGCCGGCGACACGTGGTGCCACTGAACCTCCACTACGTAGGCCGGTGGGGCCACCAACGTATGCATGTGGCTGTGGGCCCTTGCTCACCGCTACCTCTGGCCTACACTACGGTCAGCACGCCTCACAATTCAGATAGAGTCCTGATTCCACATGACGCAGTCCAGTACCCAAGACACATTGCTCCCAGTGAGGTCCGTCCACACCAAGCATCATCACAGGCTCATACAGTCTCAATACTTCTGGTGCCACTAACCCTCTTTAACACAAGCTGATCCCACATGTGTAACTGTGTCCTGAGTCCTGAATGGCAGTGACCCCAACTTCGTGGCAGCGACCACAGCACCAGACTCCCTTCAGTCTTATTTGTTGTTCTTTTCTTTTAATATGTAAATCTATACATGACTAAGATTCCTTTTTGTCCTACCGCACAGGGACACTTCCAGGCCCAAGAAGGTTGTTGGGGGTATGATGGTAATGTGGGAAGAGGGCGTGTTACCTGCTGATGTGGGGAGAGGCAGCGTCAAAGGGGTATCTATCACAGAAAGAACTCTGATATCTTTTCACAAATGCCTCGGACAAATGCCAGCTGACGGACTGAATCACAAAATGTTTTTTCAATGCTTATGTAGTGTGAGTTATAAACAGTTCGCACCCAGGCTCTCAGAGTGCCAACTGCGGCCCATTTGCTCGACTCACAGACGGAGTACTACGAGTCGTCCGTGTTATTATAGCTATCCGTGCCCTGTTCCATCGTACGCCACGCCACTACACTGCGATTACTTTCCAACGTTGGCCCCACATAGCTACCTGTCGCAGGCATACTCGCTGTTGGTGTGCAGGTCAGGGGTCTAGTTCTCAACATCTCATGGCCACTCCTTCAGGGCAGGTTTGCACACACACCACACCCATCCGGCACACACGTCATAGGCCATGTGACCACACAAATCTAATAGATCGACAACATCACATCCTTTATTGCCGGTGCTGACTAGATGGCAGACGCTCCATGTCTCAACCATAAAGAGTCTGCGCAGAAGGTTAGACGCACCCTGATCTGTATAGCCATCGGGGGCCTACCACCCCCTTGGCACGGACTTCAGATGCACATGGTTAATACCACCCAAACCTCATATGGCCATCAGGGGCCTACCACCACCTGCACACACTTGTGTTGCACAGGATTAGCGGCACCCGAAGCTGATGTGGCCTCCGCCATCGATGACTCAGGACTCAGCGACATGTGTGATATCTGCTGGGACGTGGAGAAGATGATGTGGTCTCTGCCATTCATGAATCAGCGACATCTGTGAGATCCGCATAGAAGCTGATGTTGTCTCCGCCATTCATGACTCAGGACTCAGCGACATATCTGGGATGTGCGACATATCTGGGATACGTGGAGTTTAACCGGGCACGTGGAGTGCCCACTGCTGCACACTCTGGTGGCACCAGGTAATTATTTGCTCATGGATGCGCCGCGGCGGCAGTGTCTGTCTGTCTCTCCCTCTCTCTCTCTCTCTCTTCCTTCTTTTCCTTCTATCTTTCTAACTCTCTCTCTTCATTCTCCCTTTCTCACTCCCTTTCTTTCTTTCCCTCTCTTTTTCTCTCTGGCTTTTTTTTCCTTCTCTGTTTCTCTGGGCCTCTCTCCTTTGATATGCCCATAACACACGTCCGTATTTTGTGCTTTATTTTCAAGGCTCTGTCATCGACATCCATGTTCCCCATAGGAGTGTTCCGCCTTCTTTTTTCTATTATTTTTGTTGAATTTTGTTTATTAGTTTATCATTTATATATATGTTAATAAAAAAATTAATTTTGCAAATAATTTTTCTTTTATTGTTTACATTTATATTTATAAAAATATTAAGTAAAAAAAAATTAATAACGTTTTTGGTTGTTCTCTTCACTGCTGCGTGAATCTTTCTTGTTCTTATTACTGTTATTTGATGGAGTCCACCATGGTGGCACTTATCGTGGGAATACTGGTGATGTCTGCAGTTTACACCAACTTCTGAATAGTGTGTTAGATTTATCTCAACTTTACTTTCATTAAAGTGCTGATAATTAAATGCAGACTAGTCGTTCCCGTACAAAAAGACATGAGGTACACCTTTACGATTTATTCTAAATTCTAAAATCCTGTATTGAATTGCTCTGAGGTAGTGGCTGCACTTACAGTGTGCACACAAAATCAATCAATTAAGAACTCTCATTGTATTTATATTGATTGGGAATAGTGCTTCAAGTGATGGATCTTGACGAGATACACTGCTCAGTTCGTATATTGTTCTGCACACGAAAAAAATCACATCATAACTTTCACACCAACTGCAATGCAAAACAAATTCTGGCGATAAGCCACGTTACCACCAGATATTTTACACCTGCTTTCTGCTGGTGTTAAGCAGGACGACTACCTGCACCATGAAACGGAACACAGCCAAGAGCCACACCAGAACACCCACAGGTGCCATAGAATCAATGAGCATGATGCAGGGATACCCATGAGGGCCACAAGACTCATTGCAACAACTCCAGGAATGGCAACGCCCCCCAAACCCGCATCTGAGCAAGTGTGTCCCTGTGGTCATTGTCTTAGCATGATAGGCATGAGCCCTACAACATCACAGTGTGCTGTCACCTCAGCGCTGGCAGTGAGCCTGGACATGTAGCTATGCATGCATCCTCCTGCATGCACAACCGGCATGTGCTGGTCCGGATTACACAGGTCAGCGCAAGAGTGTGCCTATCTGACAAGGGGAACAGGGTGTATCGGACATGTCCGTGTACAGGAAGTATGGTAAGTGTGTCTCTGTGTTCTGGTGTGGCCTGCCACAGAGGCCGCAGCACTCGATGTTGTAAAGTGCCATGCACCACCTCCAAACGGCACTGTGATGGTGTACTTTGAATGTAGCAGGACATGTGGGAATAGGCATTACAATGGTGTGCCATACGAGTGCTCGAGATACAACAGCGTACCATAGAAAAGTGTGGGGTCTCGTGGGAGGGAGAAGCAGCTGTTTGGCAATGTAACACACAGTGAACCACCCATGTGCCATGTGCTGGGCATCTCATCCATGATAACCATGGTCGCAGACATCCCTCAACACCAACGAGCGGCCTTTGCACACATCCTGTATGAATGCAGCGTGGTTTTCACTTCTATGCCCGTTCAGTGGTGTGATGTTGGCGGGTTGTGTGACTTGTGCTCCTTGTTGGTGTGTTTAATTGTGTCCATTGTTTGTGTATACTTGTGCTGTACTTAATTGTGCATGTGTGCCATTCTGCCCATCTCCCCCAACCCCCCACTCCCTGCTTCTTCCTCCTCCTGGTGCTGTTCTGTCTATAATTTTGTTGCTCCACACATAAACACATGTAAAGAACAAACTAGAATAGTTCCTTGATTCTTTTAGGTTTGAAAACTACTCTCTATTGGTTTCTTTTGAATTTTCCAGATAAACCGTTTTTTTAATATTCAACAACACATAAAAGTTAGAAGTGCAACGTATTCTATCAACACAATTTCTAGAACATTCTACAACATGTGCAGGTTAAAAGTTCATCAATTTTTTTAAACTTAACAATATTTTTTTGCATTATTATCTCGAACATTTAACGGCACCTGCAGGTTAACAGTTCCCAATTGTTTTAGGTTTGAACAGTGCCTTCCAAATGCAAGTAGCAGCTGTGGTTCAGTTGAGCAAATTTTATCTTATGATATGTACTCCACATTGAAACTGCTTTTTCTTACCCAATCACAAAGATGCTACTCCACAAAACAAATGTGCACCCTACTTTTAAAAAAGAATGCTTTTCAACTCCCAATCACATATCGTTTTGTATGGCAAAAAAAGTACTTCCCCATCTTTAACCATATTAGTGCCCATTGAAAATCCTTCAGTGCCAAGCCATTTAATGACTTTTTGGAGTGCTTTGTTTCAACATGCTGTAGTTTGTGTAATTATGATTATAATGTTGGGAAACTATATATTTTTGGTTTCAGTACTTCTTGTGCTATTATTTTATATATAAAACTTACATTTATAAAACACCCTGAAGTCACATGACACAATTCAAGATGGCCGCCAGGTGACTGTGAAAGTGATAAGAGTAAATGACCGCGTTGGTAGGGTCATAACAAAAATAGTGTTTTCCAAAAGCAGATACGCAGAAATATTTATTAGTCTGTTTGCTCACCTGGTAATAGGACAGATTTTGATTTTAATTTTGTTTTTGTTTTTTTTATGGCTCTTTGTCATACAATGACATAGATATAAGGCCCATACATTTTTCATGTTTTTCTATTGTTGTGCAGAATCTAAACTTATACAAGCCTAGCAGAATTGGTTCACAGAAGTAAAAGGGATGTTTCAGAGACTACTGTTAGTAAATATATGAAAATACCTATTTTTGCTGCCTTTCACAGCACTTTACATGCTACAAAATGGCCGACATGTTGTTTCGTCTGTTGATGTTTTTCATATAATGATCTTAGTCTTGTTATTGGACACATGTTCAACACCTCAAAATGTATTTTCTGACTTTTATGCACACTAGTGATGCATATTTTGTGAATAGTTGGCATATGATTTCATGTATATAACTCCTGAAGGTCACAGTCCTTGACCTTTGACCCTAAATGGTAGCTCCTGGAAGTGTACAAAGGATATATCTTTGTAACAGTGAAATTGTTTTTGCAAAGTGAGGTATCTTCGGAAAGGTCATTGTCTGGTCTCACAGGTCAACTAGTCAAATTTTATAAGATGTGAAAAAAACGTGACCTTTGACCCCTAAATACACATTTTTTTAACCTTTTTTCTCTTTATTCTGTTACCCTTGGATCAATTTCAACAAGTGGGGCATTATTGGACTCAACATGCAAAGTACTATTTTTTTCCTTCTTCAAATTGTTGTAGAGGTCATAATATTTGACCTTTGACCTCTATTTGCCATCATTGTAGGTGTTTTAAGGTGTTTATTCCATTATGGTGAGGCCATTGTTTACAAGTGTTGCAGTGTTTGAATTGTAATGATAAGTACTTACATTTTTGTTCATTAAATTGGTGGGAGGGGGTCATGTAATTTGACCTTTGATCTCTATTTCCACTGTTCTAAGTGTTTCATGGTCATTAATCCATTACTGTTAGATCATTTATTACAAGTGAGGCATTATTGGAATTGGAATTATGAGTACCTACATCCTCCTTAGTTACTGTGTTGGAGGAGGTTATGCTTTTTGACCTTTGACCTCTATTTATACTTGTTTAGGTGTATCAAGGTCGTTATTGCATTACCCTTGGATCATTTGTTACTAGTGTTGCATTATTGTAATTGTCTTGATAAATACTTGCGTTTTCATTGATTTAATTGGTGTCGGGGGATCATGTCTGTTGACCTTTGACCTCTAATTACACTTTTCTAAGTCTTTCAATGTCATTAATGCATTACGACTGGATCCTTCCTGCCCCTATGACCCCCTACACCTCTACTTACCTCTGCTATCATTGGTCTCTCGCCTGCAACCTCCAGTACCACACCTGTACACTGTTTGTCAAAAAAAGAAACTCCATTGAGAAGCATTGGGCGCCTGGCGTTTAATTGGCACCCTGCACTTGGCAACCCTATGCCCCTGGTGGTGTATGTTTGGTTCTGCTTTGAAGTCCCCCGTGCTTGAGCTAACCCCCAAAGCTTGGCACCGGTAACTGATCTACTTATCTGCAAGCAGTGTGGCTCTAGGCACTCCCAGTCTCCATTGGAAAGCATTGGACCAACCTCCAACTTTGACCTCTGCACCCAGCCGCCCCTGTGCCACTGGTGGTGCAGTTTTGGTACTCTCCTTACCCTTTGCCCTCGCTGACCTTTGGTCCCGAAGACTGAAACTGCAAATGTGGTACTTACCTGTTTTACTGCTATATTGTTTTCACCATGGGATATTGAACTGTTCTGAAAATATTCTGTCAACTTATGAAAGTGAAAAGTATTTTTATTTATAAACGTACTTACCTGATTGTGAAGATCTTAGTCTTAAAATAAAATACAAACAAAGTATATTTTCTAAAATTGTTGTGGATCTACAAGTTGAATATTGTTGACAAATGAATTGCTTGATTTATCCCTACAGAGAACCCTTTCTTTGCAATATTGTTAAATGCCCAGGTTTTAGACAGGTTATTCACCCCCCCCCTCTAATTTGCTTAATATCATCCAATAGAGCAGTCAGGTATGCAACTCCCTCCAGGTGTCAAAAAACACCCACACCAGGCAACATGTCACAATTCCCACCAAAAACGTCCACAGACAGATTGAACATCACCCTGGACCGATTGGTATAGTAGTTTGCTTCAGGTACATAAGAGTTCACAGGTGGCCTTATCACCTGCGACAGCCTTCAGAGGCTGAGACAGGAATAGTCTTGCTCTGTGAAGGTAGGGCGATGCAGTTGTACAACACAATCCCTATGTCAATTCAATGCCACCCTTACCCATGGCATGCGAAGCCGAGTTGAAAGCATTGTCAGCCATATCCAGATAAGAATCAAGCAAAGGTAGCTATAGTGTCCCCAAAAATACCTATCAAGCATCCCTAACACAACACGTCACCAAAAAATCTTTTCACAATTGCTTCAGGTTTTCCATATCTTCTGAGGGTTGCAGAACAGAGCTCAAAAAGTACTTGTGCCAGGATCGTGTTTATTTAGGTCAGGTGAAGCTGAGTGCACTAACTCAAAGCACAGAATCATGATTGACTCTCTACTCCACTAGATCCCACTCTGTCAGGCGATCTTGTTCAAACACGTCTCCCTTCACGACCTACTTTCCACTTGTAACTCAACTTTCAAACCAGTCTCTTTTAGCACACGCCATATTTGCTTGTACCTCCAATTCACCTCTCCTGCAGCTCCACCTTGTCTTTTTGTACTCCCACTCTAGATAGCTCGTTGGAGGATAAGGAGAAGATTAGCTGGGTGTTATCCGCATAAGAAAAGATAGACAACCCAGCTTCTTCGGCAATTGTAGCTAGCGGGTTAACATAGAGATTAAATAGCACTGGGCTAAGGATCGAGCCCTGTGGTACCCCATACAGAGACGCATGGGTCTTAGAGCTAGAAGATGGGGAAAAGACCTGAAAAGGCCGACTGGTGAGAAAATCTTTAATCCATTTAAAAGCTGAGTGCTATGAATATATGATTGGAATGGATGTTGTAAACTGGCAATAAAGATATGTTAAAAAAATAACATTCTTGGCAGAGTCAGGAGACACAAAACAAGAGCGAGGTTGCCTTGAACCAACTGTACAAAGTGGTTCTGTGGCTCTGCTGGCAGCAAACGCACCTCAGTGAGGGCATTACCTCAAGGAAAGCTGCAAAGCATGGACCTACAAGCTGTCCCTAGGCTAAACCTGTGTAGTTGACGGTTGTTGAAGTTCTGGTCTACCTAGAAGGGGAAAAAGAGAGAGAGTGTGCCTACAACCTGTCCCTGTTCTAAACATTCATCGCAGAGCGAGGAAATACAAAACGAGAAGCAGGTTGCCTTGAACCAACTGTACAAAGTTGTGCTGTGGCTCTGCTGGCAGCAAACGCACCTCAGTGAGGGCATTAGCTCAAGGCAAGCTGCAAAGCATGTACCTACAAGCTGTCCCTAGGCTAAACATGTCTAGTTGACGGTTGTCGAAGTTCTGGTCCACCTAGAAGGGGAAAAAGAGAGAGAGTGTGCCTACAACCTGTCCCTGTTCTAAACATTCATGGGAGAGCGAAGAGGTACAAAACAAGAGGCAGGTTGCCTTGAACAAACTGTACAAAGTGGTGCTGTGGCTCTGCTGCTGGCAGCAAACACACCTCAATGAGGGCATTAGCTCAAGGCAAACTTCAATGCATGTACCTACAAGCTGACCCTAGGCTAAACATGTGTTTTTTATGGTTGTAGAAGTGCCTGGTCCACCTAGAAGGGGAAAAAGAGAGAGAGCGTGCCTACAACCTGTCCCTGTTCTAAACATTCATCGCAGAGCGAGGAAATACAAAACGAGAAGCAGGTTGCCTTGAACCAACTGTACAAAGTGGTGCTGTGGCTCTGCTGGCAGCAAACACACCTCAGTGAGGGCATTAGCTCAAGGCAAGCTGCAAAGCATGTACCTACAAGCTGTCCCTAGGCTAAACATGTGTTGTTTATGGTTGTTGAAGTGCCTGGTCCACCTAGAAGGGAAAAAGAGAGAGAGTGTGCCTGCAACCTGTCCCTGTTCTAAACATTCATCGCAGAGCGAGGAAATACAAAGCGAGAAGCAGGTTGCCTTGAACCAACTGTACAAAGTTGTGCTGTGGCTCTGCTGGCAGCAAACGCACCTCAGTGAGGGCATTAGCTCAAGGCAAGCTGCAAAGCATGTACCTACAAGCTGTCCCTAGGCTAAACATGTCTAGTTGACGGTTGTCGAAGTTCTGGTCCACCTAGAAGGGGAAAAAGAGAGAGAGTGTGCCTACAACCTGTCCCTGTTCTAAACATTCATGGCAGAGCCAGGTGATACAAAACGAGAGGCAGGTTGCCTTGAACCAACTGTACAAAGTGGTGCTGTGGCTCTGCTGGCAGCAAACGCACCTCAGTGAGGGCATTAGCTCAAGGCAAGCTGCAAAGCATGTACCTACAAGCTGTCCCTAGGCTAAACATGTCTAGTTGACGGTTGCCGAAGTTCTGGTCCACCTAGAAGGGGAAAAAGAGAGAGAGTGTGCCTACAACCTGTCCCTGTTCTAAACATTCATGGCAGAGCCAGGTGATACAAAACGAGAGCTAGGTTGCCTTGAACCAACTGTACAAAGTGGTGCTGTGGCTCTGCTGCCAATAAACGCACCTCAGTGAGGGCATTAGCTCAAGGCAAGCTGCAAAGCATGTACCTACAAGCTGTCCCTAGGCTAAACATGTCTAGTTGACGGTTGTCGAAGTTCTGGTCCACCTAAACGGGGAAAAAGAGAGAGAGTGTGCCTACAACCTGTCCCTGTTCTAAACATTCATGGCAGAGCCAGGAGACACAAAACAGGAGCTAGGTTGCCTTGAACCAACTGTACAAAGTGGTGCTGTGGCTCTGCTGGCAGCAAACGCACCTCAGTGAGGGCATTAGCTCAAGGCAAGCTGCAAAGCATGTACCTACAAGCTGTCCCTAGGCTAAACATGTTTAGTTGACGGTTGTCGAAGTTCTGGTCCACCTAAACGGGGAAAAAGAGAGAGAGTGTGCCTAAAACCTGTCCCTGTTCTAAACATTCATGGCAGAGCCAGGAGACACAAAACAGGAGCTAGGTTGCCTTGAACCAACTGTACAAAGTGGTGCTGTGGCTCTGCTGGCAGCAAACGCACCTCAGTGAGGGCATTAGCTCAAGGCAAGCTGCCATAAACCTGCAAGCTGTCCTTAAGCTAAACGTGTAGTTGACTATTGTTGAAGTTCCTGGTCCACCTAGGAGGGAAAAAAGAATATGTCTATAACCTGACCCTATGCTCCTCTTGTTGAAAGAGTAAAAACTAGATCCGGATTCCTAGAGCGTATACCAAGATGCTTCCCAGGAGGTCCACAGATTTGGTATACCTTCTAGTCACCGACTTACCTGAATGATGTTTCTTTGGCAACATCCAACAGTCTTTCCAGCGTGACGTGATTGTTCATCTTCTTCACCTTCATCGCAGACACCATCAAAGTGTTCTCATGAGTAAAGTTTCCACCATGTGAAGAAAATGATTAAATACTATTAGTTACAAATCCCCACAAACACCTACAATCAGCCCCACCAGCCAGGTAAAAACATTCACACCACACACCCTAAACAGCTCAATAGCGTCCCAATGGCCCTGAAGACACTACGATACACCCAGAGACACCCTCATACACCCAAAGGAACAAAGACCAAGACCTCAGACATGACCAACATCACAGACGTCCACATGCATATCCACAGAGAACAACACCAAGTCTAACATATCACAAACCAGTAGATATAAAGCAACACTTATGAAAACTCAAATACTCTCACAATGAATATACTGTGCTATTTGTAATGGAAATCACCTTCAGCATAAGGGTAGGAAGAGGTTGATGGGGCGAGGCACAAGATCACAGAAACTCACCTGAGTGATAAAACCACCTACCTTTTCACCAGACTCTCCTTACACAACACAGCCTTGTGAATACATAGCTCCTTCCAACCCAACAAGGTCTGAAAATTTTAGTTGGTGAGCATGTTTCATTTTTGAAAAAATGCTCGATTCCCACAATAATACATTTTCGAAACCTGGGAAAAGTGCAGGTCCAGCCTGACACTTTTCCTTCAAATAAAAACATAATACTGCAAAGTGTACCTTGCAAATATGCAGCAGGAGAATCCGGCTGCCCATTTGTTTCATTCAAATTGTAAATATGCCTTCAATCAATCAATCAATCAGGCTTTTGTTAAGCACAACAACTCACCCGCAAGGGTCTCAAGGTGCTGGGGGTGGAGGGGTGCAGGTTCCAGTCCATCAAGGAGGGGGACCATCAATGAGACAAGTTTGAGGTTTCTTAGGAAATTTGGAAACAATGTTGTCTGTCTGAGTTGGAGTGGAAGGGCGTTCCAGGCTTTGGCCGAGTGGAAGGAGAAAGAGTGGCCTCACGATCTGGTTTTTCTGGTGCATGGGACCATGGCATAGGAGAGCTGGGCTGATCGTAGGGTCCTTTGGGGTACGTGGAATTTGAGTCGGCTGTTCAGGTATGCTGGTCTGGTGTCGTGGAGGGTCTTGTGTGCGTGGGTGAGCATCTTGAAGGTGAATCTTGCCTCAATGGGGAGCCAGTGGAGTGTGCGCAGCTGCTGGGAGATGTGGCAGTGTCTTGGCAGGTTGAGGACCAGTCTTGATGTTCTGTAGCTTGCGGGTGAGGTTTTTGTTTATTCCGGCGTTGAGTGCGTTACCGTAGTCGAGTCTGCTGGTGATCAGGGCGTGAGTGACGGTATTTCTGTGTTCGAGGGGGATCCATTTGAAGGTCTTACACAGGAGGTGGAGGGTGTGGAAGCAGGAGGAAGAGACTGAGTTGATCTGGCGGTCCATTTTGAGCACAGAGTCCAGGATGATTCCCAGGTTGCGTGTGTGGTCCATGGGGTTGGGCGGGTTTCTGAGGGCAGGGGGCCACCATGTGTCGTTCCAGGCGTTGGGGTTTGGGCCCATGATGAGTACTTCTGTCTTGTCGGCGTTTAGTTGTAGGCAGCTGTTTTTCATCCATTTTGCAACAGCTTCCATGCCTTCTCGAAAGTTGTGTCTGGCAGTGTTGGGTTCGTTGAATAGGGAGAGGATGAGTTGGGTGTCGTCTGCGTATGACACTATGTTGAGTCCATAGGTTCTGACGATGGGGGCGAGCGGGGCCATGTAGACATTGAAGAGCGTAGGGCTGAGGGAGGACCCCTGAGGGACTCCGCTGGTGGTTGTTGTAGGGTCCGAGAGGAAAGGGGGAGTATGACCTGCTGCGTTCTGCCGGAAAGGAAGGAGCTGATTCATTCGAGGGCCTTGCTCTGGATCCCTGCGTTGTGAAGTCTACTTATTAGGGGGCGGTGGGAGACTGTGTCGAATGCCGCTGAGAGGTCGAGGAAGATGAGGGCTACTGTTTCTCCTTTGTCCAGTAGGGTGCGGATGTCGTCTGTTGCGGCAAGGAGGGCGGTTTCTGTGCTGTGGTTTTTCCTGAAGCCGGATTGGGAGGAGTCAAGGATGTTGTGCTCATCGATGAATGTGGCGAGTTGGCTGTTGATGGCTTTCTCAATAACTTTCACAGGGAATGGGAGCAGGGAGATGGGTCTGTAGTTTTTGATGTCGGTGATGTCCGCCAAGGGTTTCTTCAAGAGGGGGTTTACTTTGGCGTGTTACCAGTTGTCAGGGAACTTGACGGTCGCCAGGGAGCGGTTGATGGTGTTGCGGAGCATGGGTGCGATGGTGTCGGCGGCTCTGTTGAAGATGTGGTGGGGGCAGGAGTCCGCAGGGGCCCCGGAGTGGATTGCCTTCATCGTCTTCAGTGTGTCTTCAGTGGTGAGGGCTGTCCAGCTGTCAATCGTTGGCTTCAGGGTGTTGGGGTGGTTGGTGGGGGTTGCGTGTGTTGGTTGTCTTCGCCGAAGTTGTCGTAGATGCTCTTGACTTTGTGGTGAAAGAAGGTGCTGAGTTTGTCACAGAGGTCTTGTGATGAAGGGATGTCAGTCGACTCGCTGGTGGGTTGGGCGAACTCCTTGATGATATTGAAGAGTTCTTTGCTATTGTGTGCGTGTGTGGAGATTTTGTCTTCAATCGCTTTTTTCCTCGTTTTTCTGATGAGTTGGTGGTGGGCGTTGTTAGTGGCTCTGAAGTTGTTGTGAGAATCTGTGGTTGGGGTGGAGTTGCTAAGTGAGGCGGTGAGCTGGTCGTTGGTGATTCTGGTCCACTTTCTTCATGGGAGCAGGTGCTGGTGTCTGTGGATGGTTGGTGTTCTGAAGGTGAAGTGGACGCATCGGTGGTCAGTCCATGGGAGTTTGGTGGTGTGGCTGAAGGTGATGGAGTTTCCTGTTGTGAAGAGGGGGTCGAGGGTGTGTCTTGCTGAGTGCGTGGGATCGGTCACGATTTGGCAGAGTCCAGTGTTGTGGAGGTTATCCAGGAGGGACGTGGTGTTGGGGTCCAGTTGGTTGTCGATGTGGAAGTTGAGGTCTCCCAGCAGGGTGTAGTTGGTGGATGCGATGGCATGAAGGGAGATGATGTCCGTGATGGAGGTGGTGAACAGTCCACGGGGTCTGGGGGGTCGGTAGATGAGGGTTCCTCGGTTGGTGGTGGTAAGGTTGGTCTGTATCTTGAAGTGTAGATGTTCCATCATGTCTGTGGGCTCGTTGGGGAGTGTGCTCAGGCAGAGGGTGGATTTGTGGACGATGGCGATTCCTCCTCCCGGGCGGGTGGGGCGGTCCTTTCTGGAGATCTTGTATCCTTGGGGAATGGCGATGGTGATATCCAGTTCCGAGGTGGTGTTGGTCCAGGTTTCGGTGAAGAACGCTACTTCCGGGGTGGTGCTGTTGGGGAGGTCCCAGATTTCTGTGGCGTGTTTGTGGAGGGATCGGACGTTGAGGAGGATGCATTGCACGGTCTTCGGTCCGGGTGTGGTCTTACGGTCGGGTTGTGCTGGGTTCGTATTCCTGGTGGTGCTGTAGGTATGTCAGCAGAGGTGACAGCTGAAGGGTCCATGGGTGTGGGCTGGTGAAGCTAGCTTGCAGTTGTTGTTGCGGCCTGGGTTGAGTTTGTGGAGTGCTGCTGGGTCGTATCGTTGGCGGGGCGGAGGTCCAGGGTTCCTGGCGATGGTCGCTGTTGGGTCGCGGAGGGGCGCAGACGGGCTTGCCTTTGGCACAGCCGTGCAGTGGCCGCCATTAAGTAGGGGTCGGGGAGGGCTGGACAGCTGAGAGGTGGGAATGGGGAAGTGGATTGGTTGCGCTGGTTGTGGTGGGGGGAAGGGGCCGCAGGGACAGCAGCGGCAGGGGAAACCGGGCGGGAAAGGAGGAGAGTGGGAGAAAGGTGAATAAGAGAAGAAAAGCAGTGCACAGGAGAGTGCAGAAAACAGAAAGGAAGCAGGAATATAGATTAGGCAAAGATGGTGAAAAGCGAGTGAAAAACGAGTTGAAAAATGGAGCAGAAAGCGGGAGAAAGGTGAAAAAGAAAAGACAGGCAGAGCACAGGAAAGTGCAGAAAACAGAAAAGAAGCAGGAATATAGATTTGGCAAAGATGGTGAAAAACGAGTCACCAACGAGTAAAACAAGTGGAAAATGTAGCGGAAAGTGGGAGACATATGAAAATTGATTGAACGTGCTCTTGCACTCTGGTGTGTGGACCAAGTATGGATTACTCTTTTATAAACACTTTTTGTAATTACTCTGTCATGGTTTATGAAAATGTCATTTCTTCATTCACAAAACATCGCCAAGCATTCAATCTGTACCAGCTCACAACATTCAAGATACTATTACAAATCCCCACAAACACCTACTAACACACTCACCAGCGAGGAACAAACATTCACACCACACACCCTAAACAGCTAAATAGCACCCCAATCGTCCTGAAGACCCTACGATACACCCAGAGATACACTCATACACCCAAAAGAACAAAGACCAAGACCTCAGACACCAACACCACAGACATCCACATACATATCCACAGAGAGCAACACCCAGTCTAACATATCACAAACCAGTACATATAAAGCAACACTTATGAATACTCAAATACTCTCACAATGTATGTACCGTGCTATTTGTAATGGGAATCACCTCCTTCTTTCTGCTTGTTTCAGCATAAGGGCAGGAAGAGGTTGATGGGGCGAGTCTCAAGATCACAAAAACTCACCTGAGTGATAAAACCACCAACCTTTTAACCAAACTCTTCTTGCACAACACAGCCTTGTGAATACATAGCTCCTTCCAACCCAACAAGGTCTGCAAATTTTAGTCTGTGAGGATATTTCATTTTTGCAAAAATGCTCGACTACCACAATAATACATTTGCGAAAACCTGGAGAAAGTGCAGGTCCAGCCTGACACAAGTAAAAACATAATACTGCAAAGCGTAATTTGAAAATATGCAGCAGGAAAATCCAGCTGCCCTTTTGCAAATTTTAAATATGTAATAGTGCATTACAATGTTGCTTGCATCTATTTTGGCAAATGGCTAGGAATCCAAGCTTCTCAAGAGTAAACAGAGGCCAGTTGCTTTTGTGGTCTGCAGTTGGGCCTCGGTTTGTAAATACTAGTGTGTCTTTGTATGCATTAGGTGTCTAGTCAGCAAAAAAAAGTAGTATGATTGCGATATAAAACAATAACATCTAACACAGTAAAAAAAAAACTCACATACAACTACCTATGCCCATATTCATATGATAGGTAGTGGGTAATAGGAGTGAGGTGTCTGTAGCCACACTGGTCTTGTCATGATATTTTGTACGAGCAGATCCCTTGGAGCTGCTAAATGATAACAGCTTGTGACATCAGGGAGATAGACACATAAAGTGCTTTCTCAGAAACTGGCTGAGCATCATGTGCCTTTTTCATCCCTCAACTGGTATGACTGGGTGCAAGACTCTGACAGTCTGAAGCATATTTAATTGCTGCTGGTAATTACCCAACCCACCTCTCACCCTCAAACCTTGTCCACCATGTCACTGTGCCTGCTCCTTACATACCACCTGAATTCACCAAAAACGTACAGCTCTTTCTGACAAAAGTAGTCTGAAGCCTATCAAAAATCGCGGCCACAGTATTGAAAACATATGCATTTGTCCTTCCATCCATCCTGCATGAAATATTTAAACTAGTTGTCTACCTATGTGTTCAAGTTGCATACAGTTGAAGGCTGCAAAAACATGTACATGGCACAACTTGGAAAAGTGTGAAACCACAGCTTTCTACCTTGAGCCTTTCTTTTGTAAAGCTGCTTTATAGGAAATACCAGTTAGGAAGCAGAAAATTGTGTTTTCATTTCATGAGAGAGATCTTTACTCATAAATCGTTCTTACTGATAAGCTTGTCAGGTAAGACAGGCCAAGTTAATTGCACAACCACTAAAATGAAATCATAGCAAAGTATGTCTTCAGTTTGAAGAGGTCAGAATGCAAAAGCACGACCTACTGAAATGTACCCATTAGTGCATGAAAAATTACTTGCGTCACATGCATGCATCACCGTCCTCATTTTCGCTGCTTGATCCTTTCATATTTTATAATATATTCACTGCACACTTTGATGCTCGAATTTTAGCACAAATATTTTAAAAATACCGGCCAGCATGATTCAAGGTAATGAAAGTATGGTGTATCCTGCTTCATTCATGATGCAACCCCTGATTACTGTATTTTTTGCTGCCCCATAAGCACATTACTACCTCCACCCCTGCTGCATATGTATTAGATTTCAATACAACTCTGGAACTTGCCTGCTCATGCTATTTTCATTGGGGCCATGCTTACATGACCTACTGCCACTGCTGGGGTATGAGAGAGCGTAATGGACGAAACTATAATACATAGCAGCCAAGGTTTCAGGTCAGTGACTATGAATTCTCATGAGAACATGAAGCAATTTAGAAGAGGTAAATATAAATAATATCAAAAATTACACCCATTTGAGCAAATAGAAACTAGAAAGTCATAGAACTAAAGTGGGTCAAATGCAGGCAGCAAAAAACTGAGCAGAGTCAGACTGTATGACTGCACAGTTCCAAGCGCTACAGGCAACTATGAATATTTAAAGATTTAATGCTATTTATTCATAGCAGTCTTCACCCACATTGCCCCCTGGATCCTCCTTGCTGCCAGAAAGAAGTCAAGGCAAAGGCTGTGAGGCCCCAACATAAAAAACACGGACCTCGGCTGTAATGTCTCAGTAGTAGATGCGTTGCTGTCACTTGTGCTTGAGTCATGCCTATTCAGTGCTACATGTAGTGCGGTAGTCGGACTCACTGTGCAGACATCTCGTGCAATGGTAGCAGGCTCAGTGACACTATTATTCAGTCAGTCCCCTGCTCCATGTGTGCATCTGCCTGATTTCCAATTGTTTTCTCTCCGGGCTGGAGCTTTGGTGCTACGTGTTCAATAAAACTACATTCATAAGTAAAATGCAAACCATGGAGCCTTTTTCTGTGAGTGGGCTGTTAGAATCAATTCAGAGGGGAGGCGCGGGCCTGTGCCTTTTGAAAGAACCATGGCGCAGTGCTACTGGCTTGGAAGGCAGCAGGTTAGTTGGAACTTAGCAAAATTGTTCTAACAGCCCAAACACAGAAAAAGGCTCTATAGTTTGAATTTTACTTACGTAGCCGGAGGCAGAAACAATTGGGAAAAAGGCAGCTGTACTCATGGAGCAGCGGACTGACCACATAATAATAACAGAAATGGGAGTAAGGGTGAAAGTATTTGGCGGAATGAAAAAAGAAGGAGAATACACATGTCATCACCCAAGATTCAAACGTGAAGTGAATGTTTTATTTAGGAAATAAATGAGCCGTACCTGCGCAGGGTGTCTGCAGTTCAAACCCAAAACGATTCAGTCAAGTCACGTGTCCACACTGGCTGTACTGTCTCTGGGGCTGACGGCAGATTAGAGCAATGTCTCTGAGCTATCTGCGCCCTCTAATGGTGGAGAAGGAACTGTGCAGCTTTCAGGAGACTGGATTCTTCTATTCTGTAAAAATGATTTCGCCGCAACGTTTACAAACCGAAATACCTGCAATTCGGACAGAATATGGAAAAATACAGCTATTGCGAAGAAAGAGGGAGATGTCCTTGAGTGCAATTAGAGGTTAGTTTCCAGTTTTAAGAGGCATAACAGGAAATAAACCCCTCCCAAATGAGTGTCAGCTCCTGGGCCGATCTGATCGGCCTGAGCACTTTCGCTCATCAATTTTTTTAAACTTAACAATATTTTTTTGCATTATTATCTCAAACATTTAACGGCACCTGCAGGTTAACAGTTCCCAATTGTTTTAGGTTTGAACAGTGCCTTCCAAATGCAAGTAGCAGCTGTGGTTCAGTTGAGCAAATTTTATCTTATGATATGTACTCCACATTGAAACTGCTTTTTCTTACCCAATCACAAAGATGCTACTCCACAAAACAAATGTGCACCCTACTTTTAAAAAAGAATGCTTTTCAACTCCCAATCACATATCGTTTTGTATGGCAAAAAAAGTACTTCCCCATCTTTAAACATATCTCTTATTCTACCAAGGAACTGCATGAGCTACAGACAATTTTCCATATCTTCCAACCATACCTTCAAAATGCTAGTGGGGATCGTAGGACTTAGCTATATTTTCAGGTGCAAGAGGTATGCAGAACACAGACTTATTGCATTAGACCTAGGTTTACAAAATGTGGACATTAAATGGTTTATACAGAGAAGATTGAAGTTGCACCAATCTTCCACACCCTGACCTCATGATTGTGCATTGTGGTGGAAATGAACTAGGCACATTGACTGGGGTAGGTTTGGAAATGCTTATGAAGGACACCTTTGGACACCTCAGCTCAGCACCATGTGACTCTGGGCAATAGCTCACTTAATAGCTCACATAATTTCCACGCCGGCCTCGAGAGTCTTCAGACCCATAGGGATGAGTAGTTTGCATTTTACAAATACCGTATTTATTTGATACGCACAAATTTACATTTGTACTCCCTGTAGAACACCCCCTAAGCACCATACACAAGTTACAATGCTCAAAACAAAAGTTCCTCCGAGTAGGTATAACTACATGCTGACACTACTTGACAGGTTGGTTTCATCTGTACGTTCACTCCATCATTTCTATAAATTCCATGCATGTCAAAAAGCAGATTGTTGTGATAGATGAAGCCCATACAAGGGTCTTTGAGGAACGCAGAAACAAATTTATTAACATCTTTCCTGGCAGTGTCAATCTGTGGACAGAATTGATTTGATCACTTCAAGTTCTTTATTTGGGATAGATTATAGTACACCAAGACAGTGTGAGACAAAAATGACATCAGTGCTGGAAAGGTATCTTTCATTTGGATTTCCAGCCCTACCCCCATCAATGTGCCTAGTTCATTGCCACCACAGTTCACAATCATGCGGTGTGGGTTTTGGGAATCCACACTGGATTTAACCAAGTAATCTGCACATTTGGCAAACCCAATTCCCTTTTAAGTCCTCTCTTGTTTACAGCCTCTTTAGCCCAATAGATATAGCTGTGACCCGCAAACCATGGTCTAAGCATTTTCATGTGAAGGAGTAATAGTAGTGTAACGTCCTGGCTTTCTCGGGGTTGGGACAAACAGACGACGGACCAGAGAAATGGAGGTTTAAGGATGATTTAATAAACAGATAAACAACTACAGACAACAAAGAATACCGGTACTGGAATCACCAGTTAAAGTACGATACCCATTCACAGCTCGTCTAACCGTCCTCCGCATGCACACCGGACCCGGTATGCTCCAACGGAGGGCACAGTGCTAAGCAGTGGCCGACAATGCCACTCGACCGCTGTGAAGGGTAGTTCCAAGGTTGTGGAATCTACGGGGGGGCACGTGGGAGTCACCCGGCCGGGCTCTCTACCACCTGGGAACAGCCGCTCTACCAGTATCCCCCAGAGTACTGCCACAACACAAAGACGCTGGGAACACCTCCTAGTGTGCGTCTCTTGTATCCGGGTTTAAGTGATGATACCCAAGGTTGCGTAGAGAATGGATGGGAGCAGCCGTTCTACCTATCCCAGTTCTCCTACGAGTGTCGATGGCTAAGACGCGGAAACACCTCCTGGATAGCGTCTTAGCTCTAAGCGTGTGTTTACCCAAGGAACGAGGGTTGGGAGCTTCGGCTCGCACCAACCTCGTTTTCTCCAAATTGTCAGGCCGTTGGGAGCTTCGGCTCTACCAATGGGACTTGTGCCCAATGTCGTTGAATACGGCTCTCAGAACGGGACAGGACACGGGCAGGAAGCACACGGCAGCACCTCTCCTCCGCTCCGTAGAATGTTCCTTCCGCCGCTCAACTCACCAACGGGTCCGTGTACCTCAACCAGGTACTCCGGCAAAGATCAGAATATCCGACGCCGAGTCCCAGTGATCTTCTCCTTAAGTAGTACTCTCGGCGTTGTATAACCATGACTCTTGAGTTGCATAACAGGAAAACTAGGCGTTACCCTTGGTGTTATGTAACCAGAACTCTTGAGTTGCATAACATGAAAACTAGGCGTTCCCCTTGGTGTTATGCAACCAGAACTCTTGAGTTGCATAACATAAAAACTAGGCGTTTTCCTTGGTGTTATGTAACCAGAACTCTTGAGTGGCAAAAGGCAATTGTTGCCGGAGGGCATTCTGGGAGTTGTAGTCCACTCTCCTCCAAGCACACCAGGTTCACGGAAGTGGCATCGTGGGAGGGAATCCATGTGTGGGAGGGGATTCCTGACAGTACATCCCCCTCCCATCAGCGCCCCCCTTCAGGACCAGCACAGGAAGGATATCGACGATGGAACGACGATACCAGACGAGGAGCGTGAACCCCCGCCGCAGGTTCCCATGACTGCTCCTCGGGTCCGTACCCCTTCCATGCCACCAGATACCATAGTTTGCCCCTGCGCCACTTGGAATCCAAGATACCAGCCACCTCGTACTCCACCTCCGAATCCACAGTCACCGACACCAGTGTACGAGGCCCCACAGCGTTCGCGGGTTTCAAGAGGGAAATGTGGAACACGGGATGGATCCGCAGGGACTGGGGCAGGCACACTTTCACGTTCACCGGGCTGATGCATCGAAGGATCCTATATGGGCCCATGAAGCGGGGATGGAACACGCTACTTTTCTTGAATCTCATGTGCCGTGTAGAGACCCAGACGTAATCTCCAGGTTTGTAGACCGGTCCAGGCCTTCTCCTCCTATCAGAAAAGGCTTTATACGTGGCCTTAGCCCCCTCCAGGGCAACTCGAGAACTCATCAAGGCCTCCTTGATGCGGGCCACCCTCTTGGCTGTTGTCGGCAATCTGTCTTCCCTGACCGGGTGCAGAAACGGCAAGAACCGGGGATGATGGCCGTAGTTACTATAAAAAGGGGAGGCCTTGGTGGAACAATATGTGGCGTTGTTGTACGCGATTTCCGCGATCCAAAGTAGGTCCACCCACTCATCCTTCCCTTGCTCTACAAAACAACGTAGATATTGTTTGAGCGACTGGTTCAGGCGCTCCGTCTGGCCGTCCGTCTGCGGGTGATAACTCGTGGACATGGCAGACTTGACGTGTAACGCCGAACACCAAGTTTTCCAGAAGTGCGACGTGAACTGAGACCCCCTGTCCGACACGATCACGTTGGGTAGGCCATGTAGTCTCACTACATTCTTCAATAACAACGACGCCAGCTCTCCTGCCGAAGGTACCTGTTTGCAAGCGAGGAAGTGCCCCATCTTCGTGAGATAGTCCACCACCACCAGTATGGCCGTCTTTCCTTGATCCTTTGGTAGCCCGACAATGAAGTCTAAGGATATGTTTTCCCAGGGTTTGGTTGGTGTAGGAAGGGGTTGGAGGAGTCCTTGCGATCTTCTGTGGTCCGATTTCATGGATGCGCAAACGGTACATGATGAACACCAATTCCGGACGTCTGTTCTCATGGCAGGCCACCAGAACTGCCGTCCTAGGCTCGCTACCGTCTTTTCGACACCCAGATGGCCGGCACAGGGAGACACGTGGCACCAGGTGAAGGCCTGTTTTCGAAGCCTAGGCGTGGGTAACAACATACATCGTCCTTTCACCGGAATCCCGTCCTTCATCTGCCACTCCTTGTGACTGCGAAGCCACCTCCGCCACATGAAGGTATGGGTCCCCTTCTGGACCCCCCTGAGGAACGTCTGTGGTTGAATCACCCCTATCACAACTCCTGGAGGGATGATGGAATGTTCGGCAACCGGCTGCGGATCCCTGCCATTCGATTGCCTCGAAAGCGCGTCCGCTTTCCTGTTCTCCGTACCGGGTCGGTATGTGATGTGGAAATTGAAACCGGAGAAAAAGATCATCCACCTCATTTGATGGGGAGACAAATGCCGCGCCGCCGTCAGAAACTGGAGGTTTCTGTGGTCTGTATACACTGTAACCACGTGTCTGGCCCCCATTAACAAATGCCTCCACTCAGCAAATGCGTCCTTTATTGCGAGTAGTTCCTTCTCCGCAATATGGTAATTGCGTTCCGCGTCGTTCAATTTACGAGACATGTACGCCACAGGATGGAGCAAACCCGACACCTCATTCCTCTGAGATAGAGTGGCACCCAGCGCCACATCAGAGGCGTCCGCTTCTACCACATAGGGTAATTCCGGATTCGAGTGAGCTAGCACCGGGGCGGTGCTGAAGGCCTTCTTGAGGGCCACAAATGCTTTTTGTGCTTCCGGTCCCCACACGAACTCCTGAGACTTCCTTAGTAGTTGCGTGATCGGGGCAACCAAGCCAGAAAACCCCTCAATAAAACGCCTATAAAAGTTGGTGAAGCCTATGAAGCTCTGGACTTCCTTTACTCCTCGGGGCACCGGCCACTCCTCCACCGCTCTGAACTTGCGTTCCGCCATTTCCTGTCCGTTGGGGCTCAGCATCACCCCAAGGAATTCCACTGTTGTGACGTGGAAGTCACATTTGATGAGTTTGCAGTATAGCATGTTTTCCCTCAGTTTTTTGAGAACCGCGGATACGTGCTGTACGTGTTCTTCCTCTGAGTTGGAGTAGATGAGTATGTCGTCTATGTAAATGACCACGTAGATATCCAATACCTCCCGGAACACCTCATTGAGGAAGTATTGGAAGGCGGCAGGGGCATTGCATAGTCCGAACGGCATGACGAGGTACTCAAAGAGCCCGAACCTGGTCTTAAAGGCGGTTTTCCATTCGTCGCCGTCCCTCATGCGCACAAGATGGTATGCCCCCTTGAGATCAAGCTTTGTGTATATTTGGGCCTTTTTTACCTGTTCCAGGAGAACGCTTATGAGAGGCAGGGGGTACCGTTTTTTTATGGTTATCGCGTTCAAGGCCCTAAAGTCCACGCAGGCCCTCAATTCGCCATTTGCTTTCGGAATGAAAAAGAGAGGCGATGCGGCAGGGGATTTCGACGGCCTGACGAACCCCAGCCCTAGTAACTTATCCAAATATCCCCGTAGATGTACGTTTTCGGGTTCTGTGAGCGCATACAGTCTGCCGCTGGGAACGCTAGCCCCCGGAACCAGGTCGATTTGGCAGTCGAATGGTCTATGTGGAGGGAGCACCTCCGCTCGGATTTCATCAAAGACGTCCCCGAAACTGTGATACACTCTGGGCAGCTTTACGTCCTTTTCTGCTGCCGTGGCGACCGTGTGACCTTCGCCTACCTCACCTTCGTGGGGGTCCTGCCGCATGCCGCACCATTGTTCACAAAACGGGGAAGTCATCTCAATGTGATGCGTAGGCCAATCCACCGTTGGGTTATGTTTTTGGAGCCAGGGTAGACCCAATATGACCCCGTACTGCGGGGCTCTGATTATGCTAAAATCGATACGTTTGTTATGCAGTTTTCCGAACCTCACCGGTATTTCTCCTGTGTGCTGTCCGATAGGTCCGGTCACCAGACTTCTCCCATCCACTGCATACGCCTCCTCTGGTATCTGTTTGGGAAGGAGAGTGAGACCCAGTCTCCGTGCTTCATTGTAGTCCATGAACATGCCCGTGGCTCCTGAATCAATCATGGCTACAACAGGTATCCACTGGTCCTGCACTCCTACGTGTATGGTAATAAACAAATGTCTTCGCCCTTTTTGATTCGGGCTCAACATGGAAGGGATGTGGGTGTGACTTCAAGATGCCCCTTCCCTAGACCCGGAGTCCCTCAGTTTTCCGCCGGTGCGTCCACCACTGCTGTCACTGTTTTGTTCGCTCGGTATCGTGAGGTTTTTGGCTTGGCTGGACACTCGCGTACATAGTGCCCCTTTTTCCCGCAGTAAAGGCAAAGGCCTTGCTTGCGGCGTGATTCTTTTTCAGTGGCTGTAAGGCTCGCCCTTATAGCTCCTATGTCCATGGGTTCCGTCCTGGTGGAGGAGTTGGTCTCAGGGCCACCCATCGAAACATACGATGGCAGCGCTTTCCCTTTCCTCTTGTGATCGCCCTTTCTTTCGTTCAATCTATGGTCCAGCCGTAGCACCAGGTTGATCAAGCCTTCACATGTCTTGGGTTGGGGGTCGATTTGTGCTACCACATCTTTGAGCTCTTCGCTCAAGCCCTGGTGAAACAGCGCGGTTTGTTTGGCTATGGGCCACTTGGTTTCGGCCACTAACCTTCGAAAAGCATTAAGGTACTGCACCAGATCATTGTTGCCTTGCCTCAGCTCCAACATCTCTCGATCGGCAGTATACGAGTCCGCCCTTCGATCAAACACCTTCAAGAATTCCTCGCGGAAGGCTCCCCAATCACATAGGATAGGGTCGTCCCTGCTCACCAGTGGGACTGCCCATTGCGCCGCGTTCCCAGCAAGATACGAGATCAGAAAGGCCACTCTGGCTTGGCTGGTAGGAAAGGCCTTTGGTTTGCAGGACAGATGCAGTGCTACTTGAGTGAGGAATACCTGCACTGTGTTGGGGTCTCCGCTGTACCTCTCTGGTGTAGCCAAAGGAATGGCTACGGGCATCTCTACCACAACCGCAGGAGCCGTGGCCGTGTGAGAGGCACCCGCCTGTAGCGGATCGTTCTGCACAGCGTCCATTCTAGCCTTAACGTCTGCTGTTTCCTGTCTGGAAGTGGTGAGCTCGATTTGCATCGCGGCTAAGACGGCCAACACATCCTCAATCGTGGCCATGTCGTTCGCCCAACCAGGAGATAGTTATGGAAGAGGTCGGATATTATGTAACGTCCTGGCTTTCTCGGGGTTGGCAAAAACAGACGACGGACCAGAGAAATGGAGGTTTAAGGATGATTTAATAAACAGATAAACAACTACAGACAACAAAGAATACCGGTACTGGAATCACCAGTTAAAGTACGATACCCATTCACAGCTCGTCTAACCGTCCTCCGCATGCACACCGGACCCGGTATGCTCCAACGGAGGGCACAGTGCTAAGCAGTGGCCGACAATGCCACTCGACCGCTGTGAAGGGTAGTTCCAAGGTTGTGGAATCTACGGGGGGGCACGTGGGAGTCACCCGGCCGGGCTCTCTACCACCTGGGAACAGCCGCTCTACCAGTATCCCCCAGAGTACTGCCACAACACAAAGACGCTGGGAACACCTCCTAGTGTGCGTCTCTTGTATCCGGGTTTAAGTGATGATACCCAAGGTTGCGCAGAGAATGGATGGGAGCAGCCGCTCTACCTATCCCAGTTCTCCTATGAGTGTCGATGGCTAAGACGCGGAAACACCTCCTGGATAGCGTCTTAGCTCTAAGCGTGTGTTTACCCAAGGAACGAGGGTTGGGAGCTTCGGCTCGCACCAACCTCGTTTTCTCCAAATTGTCAGGCCGTTGGGAGCTTCGGCTCTACCAACGGGACTTGTGCCCAATGTCGTTGAATACGGCTCTCAGAACGGGACAGGACACGGGCAGGAAGCACACGCCAGCACCTCTCCTCCGCTCCGTAGAATGTTCCTTCCGCCGCTCAACTCACCAACGGGTCCATGTACCTCAACCAGGTACTCCGGCAAAGATCAGAATATCCGACGCCGAGTCCCAGTGATCTTCTCCTTAAGTAGTACTCTCGGCGTTGTATAACCATGACTCTTGAGTTGCATAACAGGAAAACTAGGCGTTACCCTTGGTGTTATGTAACCAGAACTCTTGAGTTGCATAACATGAAAACTAGGCGTTCCCCTTGGTGTTATGCAACCAGAACTCTTGAGTTGCATAACATGAAAACTAGGCGTTTCCCTTGGTGTTATGTAACCAGAACTCTTGAGTGGCAAAAGGCAATTGTTGCCGGAGGGCATTCTGGGAGTTGTAGTCCGCTCTCCTCCAAGCACACCAGGTTCACGGAAGTGGTATCGTGGGAGGGAATCCATGTGTGGGAGGGGATTCCTGACAAGTAGTCAAGAGAAAGCTGGAGCTAAATGAGTTAGTTTTCCATGTTTTTTCCATTAGATGCTGGGTGTTGTGTGGCTCAGGAAGAAGTCTCATTATTGGTAGGGGTGGGCGTAATTTGCGAAATTAACTTTCGCAAATTATCGCGAAAATGTTTAAAAGTATCGCAAACAAGGGGAAATATCGCGAAGATGCAGAAGTTTTTTTCCCGCATGTTCGCGAGATTTTCTGCATGGTTGCGGGTTGCAAACTTACCCATGTGGTTGCTTGCGGGCGCGGCCATCTTGTTTTGAGTTGTCTCGCGGTGCATGATCGTGAGAAGAAAGACGTGATCGCGCGACGCATGACGTCACTGCGGGCGCGAACTGTCGCGAGACAGCTCAAATGGCTAAAAACAATACAACATCTCATGGAGAACGCGACCGGATCAAGAAAACTTGTCGGCGAACGCAGGGATTCAGGTAAGGCGATCGCGCGCGCGCCAGAATGTATTATTTTACAGCGCGAGAAAGAAACAAATTATCGCCAAGCTGCGGAAACCGGAAATTTTGACATTTTCGCGCTCTCCACGGAACGCGAAAATGTCAAATTATCGCAATTTCCGCGAACGGAACGAAATTTTCGCCCCTGCCTAATTATTGGTTGTTGTTTGAGAAAAGAAATGTAATACAGACATTAATATGCTTTTGAATCTGTAGAATAAACCACACCTGCGGTATCTTATTTGGAAGTAGCATGTTCCTTCTAGAATGGGCTGTGAACTTGTCACATACTGGTTCCACTGGGTTGCTAGTACACTGAGCTAAGACTATATTGGGGGGAAGGGTGTTAAAGAGACAGAATTTATTGTTGAAAAGTTGAGGAGTGATGACACAATGTAAGAAATGCCAAGTTTTAATTTCCAACTCAGAACTATGAAATAAACTGTTGTGTAATAATTACATTTCAGAAAAATGAAGCAAGACGTAGTTTTGCACTCCGTTTTTTTTCACGATTTCTCTGTGATGATCACAAACACATCAGGAAAATGCACCGACAGGAACCTCATTTGGAAAGAGAAGGAAAAGGTTGAAATATGCTAACCATTCACAGGTGGAGATGCAGTGGTCTAATATGGAAGACATGATTTCATTTGCTGCCTTTCTCATGATGATAGAGTTAAAGTTGAAGATATGCCTCTGTATGAGAGTGATGTACCATTCTTGTTCTTAGTTTTTACAAATTTTAACAGTGTCAAAACTATGCAGAAGGAGCTAAAACAGCAATGCAATCTACAAACTGAAGTCAGTGGTAGGTATATAACTTTGTAATTAATTAAAAAGTTACATTAGAAATGAAGAACTATATGGGAGTTGGATAAAAACGTGTATCACAGAGATGTAAAAAATATGAGATGAACTGTATCAATTAGAGTGTGTATGTGTTTCAGAGGTTGGTGGTGAATGTTTTGGGAATTAACAGAACAAGCATTTGTAATGCAATAGGTTTCGCATTTTGGAAACTTTGACCTATTGGTGTTGTAAATTACAATACCTTTTATAATTGCAGGTTTTTAAAACACATAAACAGAAGGCATTGTCATTTACAATGCCAACAGCTCAAAATCTCGCAAGACCTATTCCTTTGCAAATGCTTGTTTATTTCTTGCAGTTTTATACTGCACAAACTTGACCCAAAGGTATTGAAACACTTTACATGAACATCAGTTACATTACACAAAGACACATTCATTTTTGGTAGGCACAGGGAGATTAAGTGATTTGCCAAGAATCACAGGATGTTTAGCTGATGCTGAGACTCAAACCTGGTTTCCCAGGTCCAAAGTAGGCAGCTCTGGCCATTAGGACACTCTTCTCTTATCCTTATCTAACTGAGCTCTGCCACACATCAACATTCATAAACATTTTCTTGACAGGTTGATGGATTGACCTGGAGCTTCAGCCTGGAGCTCCATGTCCAGTAATGACATTACAAAGCTCATCCCTCACCAGCTGCTTCCTTTCACTGAAACTCATCTTCATTCAACCGACCACGACCACAACTATACTTGTGGTCCATTATAGAACTGGTCAATGTGTTCTTCATCTATAACGTATGCTTTACTTTGGTAGATTGTTAGCCATCCCTGGTTCCCCTCCATGTGCCGGACATGGTACCTTCCAACTTAAGCTGGAACTCAGCATTCTAAATAGCATTTAGAACTCGGTTGCTGGATGTCAGGGTATGTAGGTGTTTGTTTGATTTGCATTCTGACTAGAATAATCCTTCACATGTCGCAGTGTGGTGGTTGTCATTTCTATATTTGGCTATAACCAATTTCCCAACTTCAACTGCCATAATTATCAGCCTGATGATTATAGCTTGATTGTGCTACTACACCTTCACTTAACCTGGTGTTCACATTTTCTTTGTGATATAGATAGAAAAGTAAAAAAATCTTTATGTGAGCAATCGATAATTATTTGCATCAAAAATAATTTTCTGGGGGCCGTGCCCAGCCAAGCATGGCCAAGTG
Source organism: Triturus cristatus (assembly GCF_964204655.1). Lineage (NCBI taxonomy): Eukaryota > Metazoa > Chordata > Amphibia > Caudata > Salamandridae > Triturus > Triturus cristatus. Next base: position 1,806,943,470 of record NC_140590.1, read on the forward strand.
TAGCCACAGAGCTCCAGTACCGAAGACCCACGTGAGAGCAGTTATGCTGCCTACTCTGAGCTCCACAGACACCTGAGATGTGGGATCAGGTGCAAAGGGAGTCTGTCCACCAAAGTTTTTGAGAATAAGGCGGGACGGGACAAGACGATTGGGCGGGCCCAGCACGCAAATCAACAAAATGGTGGTGGCATAGTCCGACCGCCGCTGTACCTCGGCAACACAAGAAGCCCTGCAGCAGAGCAGCAGAGAGCCAAGAACGGCCATCCTGGGCAATACAAGCCTTGTGCGGCCTAGCTGCAGTGGAGCCGGGGACCTCCTCTGCTCCCAGCATCTACTGATGGGAGCAGGGAGACTGGCTGGGGGCTGAGCAGGGCCTGATTCCTGGCCAGTAAGACAGGGCCATCAGTGCTCAGATGTCAGCAACAGAGAAAACAAACATTTGGAAAGCAATAGGACTCACATTTACGCAAGACCTATTGCATTTTAAATGGTAGTCATCAAGGACAACAAGAGGGAGGGCGGAAGGCACAGACAATGGGTGTGTAAGGCGGGGGAGGTGGGGAGAAGGCTCAGAAAATGGGAGTGTGGGCGGAAGAGGGGGAAAAGGGGTGAGAAGGCATGGACAATGGGAGTGCAGGCGGGGGGAGAAGGCACGGACAGCAGGAGTGCAGGTGGGGAAGGGCAGAAAAGGAACGGAAAACTGTAGTGTGGGTGCGAGAGGGGAGAGAAGGGGGCACGAAGTAACAAACAACGGGAGTATGGGGGGGGGAGGGGTGAGAAGGCACGGACAATGGGAGGGAGGGGGGAGTAGAGAAGGCAGTAGGAGAACCGCATTAAAGAAAATAGTGTTCACAGTCTAAATAACACGTACCGTATAACACTCAAAGTAAAGGGGCCAGAAGCCATGGGAGGATACATATGATGACATGGTCATAATAAGGAGGGACTAGCAAGCCTATAAACGTATCTGAAGGCAGTATTTGCCAAGGACAAAGACACAAGCCAATGAAGAATATCAGAGGGGGAGTGGGCATGGCTTCCCTCACATACTGAACTACAGCAGATCTTCACCAGAGCAGCACTTGTGCGCTGACTCTAGGCTCAACCTAAAAATGAATTAGTGCCTGTTTATTACATTGTGTATTTTATTGAAAAATAACAGTATAATTTTGTGGGAAGTTGCAATGAGGAACTAAGAATGTTTTAAATGTCTAAACATCATGTGCAGAATAGACACATCTTCTATTTGCATTCTGGGAGTTTTAGTACTTTAAGTAACAATAGTAAACAGGAGTATTGTAGTGAGAAATAAAAGATGAGAATATGTTATCTGCCTGTATATGAATTACAAAGAAGTAATACTTGTTAGGTATGTATTGGGAAGTATTTGTCAATGTGTTTTTTAAATTAAATAACCGCTTTCCATATGCTGAGATGGTGAGATATATTTTTTGTGCATGCACATAGCTATATATACAGTGGGACTTTTGAGTTCACTTAAAGATGCAGAAAGATATATATTGTGGGAAAGATGTAGGGGTGGGTGGAATTTGCGAAATTCACTTTCGCAAATTCTCGAGAAAATGTTAAAAATCTCCGCAAACACGCGGAAATATCGCGAAGATGCGGAAGTTTTTTTCCCGCCCGTTCGCGGTATTTTCTGCGTGGTCGCGACTCGCCAACTTACCCATGCGGTTGCTCACAGGCGCGGCCATATTGTTTTAACTTGTCTCGCGGTGCATGATCGCGAGAAGAAAGATGTGATCGCGCGACGCATGACGTTACTGCGGGCGCGAACTGTCGCGAGACAGCGCAAATGGCTACCAACAATCCAACATCTCGTGGAGAACGCGACCGGTTTGGAAAAACTTGTCAGCGAAAGCGGGGATTCAGGTAAGGCGATCGCGCGCACGCGAGAATGTATTATTTTACAGCGCGAGCAAGAAACACATTATTGCTAAGCTGCGGAATGCGGAAATTTTGACATTTTCGCGCTTTCCGCGGAACGCAAAAATGCCAATTTATCGCAATTTCCGCGAACGGAACGGAATTTTGGCCCAGGCCTAGAAAGATGGCTTGAAGGTGTACATCTATTAGGAAATTGCATATATGTTTACATGGTGATCTATGTTCATTAAGGCAGATGCAATTTTCATGTATACGGTAGGGGTAGTGTTTTTCTTTAAACATTGTTTGTTTACAATTGGAGAAGTATTAAAAGTGCAGAATGACTCAAGAGTTCTTCTGCTAACTTCATTTTGAGTGTATCTTTTGTTTGAGATATGCTAAATATATGTTTTAGAAGCAGATGTATTTGAGAAATGATGTAGGAATGCAATTCAAAAAAGGTTTTGTGCTTAGAAAAATGTCAATATGTTGATTCTCATTTTAGAAACTTACTGATGTATGTCCATGCACAGTAACAAAGCAGTGAACATTTCTAGAGGGACATGATTGCAATTATATATGAAGTGTGATACTTATATTTCACTCAAATATAGCTCAAAAGAAAAGTGTGTATACATTAAAACAGCTAGTTTGATACTGACAGAAGAAGATAACCAATGATTCAGACATATAGTGATAACTGTTATGTATCTAACAGCAATAAAGGCAATTTTCAGTCAGTCAGACAGTATTCTGGCACTCATGCAATCAACCAGCCACTTCTAGGTCAGTCCTCAAATAACTGATCAGTATCCATGGAGATATTCAATTATCCTTAAGCCATACATACAATCAGCCAGGCAGACATTATGTGGCCATTGAAGTGTGTAGGCACTACATACACATTCATCTAATCACCTAGGTACTATCTATTGAGTTATGTGATTAACAAGGCTGTAACTATGCAATCCTTATACAATTGGAAGATAATCTATGCAGCCATCTAAACACCCACTTACAATCCATGCAGTCAATGAAATACTGAGGCACACACATGCACTGATGAAACACTCAGGCTCTACTCATGCACTCATGTAATTACCTAGAAAGTACCATTGAAGTTGAGTGGACATGTCAGTGGCTATATTAGTGAGTGAGTGTGGATATGAGTGGCTGTATGGGTGAGTGAGTGGATGTGTATGTAGACCTATCAATGAGTAAGTGGGTATCTAAGTATTAGTATGTGTATGTCAATGGTTTCGAGAATGGTAGTGTGAAAATTGGAAAATTGGATTGAGTGTATGAATGGTTACATGGGGTGTGAGTGGCTGCATCAGAGATGCTGAGCATGATATCATGAGTGATGCGAAGTCATAAGCAGAGTATTGCGGTGGCGCAAGTCATAGTTAGCTCAGCTAAATATAACTGCTGGATTTCTCTGGTTTTGTACAAGTGAAATGTTAGCCTAACTATAAAGTTCCTATAACCTGTGTTTTTACGGTGAATATCACAGGCTTTTATATGCTTTTTAGATGCTACTTCACCAATACACCCACAGCTGCTGGCTGACAAGCGGGACATGGACACCAGTTAAGTGCAACATTTTCTTCTTTATTTGCTGGTGCTTAGCATGGCTGATGCCGCGTTTCTCCCACTGACTGGGCTTGATCATATGACAAGATTAAAGTCTGTCATTGCTTTTAAGCACCTTCACCATGCATGGATCACATGACATAAAGTGAAAATGAAAAACAGACTCCACTATGACTTATTATACATCGGCATCCATAATGTGTAAAATATTGTTGTATAAAATACCAACACATATAAAAGCAGCAGCTGGAATATTAAAAAATACGATTCAAGGTTAAATCCATTGTATAACTTAAAGTGCAAAGTGCAATATTTATATTTAACAGTACTAATACATAATCACTGTGCAAAATATCGTGAGGTTCTCTTTCTGCATAATACTGATCCATTAAAAAACCCCACGGATATCCAAAGTCAAATTGTCATAAACTGGGTCTCATATAGAATGAATAGATCGATTTGAGTCATAGTCACGAATTGTACCTACAATCTCATCTTGTTATTCTGTGATAACAATAACACATTCTGGTTCTTTTAACTGGACTGGGTTTCAAAATCAGGGCTTATTACTATGATGTTCCTCATCAGAAAAGAGAGAACATATGTCAGTATACACAGATCAAAGTCATGAAGACTGTGTCTTTAATCGTTTCTCTTCAAGGCTCCTACTTGATTATTATAATATTGGCAACCGGAATAGTAGAAAGGTCATGGTGGAAATCCTATTAAAGTGCTAATACGTACTATTAAGTGACAGGGCTAATAAAAAAAAATTATGATATCAAAATTCTGGAATAAAGTTACTATTTCGAGAAAACGGAAAGCGGTATTTGATATTCATGTCTTAGGCTGGAAACTGAATCCTCTAACAATGGGGACTAAAAATGAATGAAATTTGACAAATGTCAAGAAAAATCACAGTGGAATAGTCATGATTGATCTATACGGTGGTAAAAACATGTTGATGATTAAATTCACCTATGCATTAGACTAAATCATGATGGATAAAAACTTTCCTTACTGAGCTTAAACGTATCATAAATAGATGTAAAACTTCACACATTAATCATAAATAATCCATAAATGCTCATAAATAGTTTTATAATTCTTCCCCCTTCTCATCAGTGGCACGGCAGCAATGACAAAGTATTTTAAATCATCCAATTTATGATGCACCGCTTTAAAATGTCTAACCACCGGATAGGTCATATCTGAGTTGACAATGGCTCTAAGATGTGGCAAGATATGCACATGTACTTGTAACTCTGTGCTGCCCACGTATTGCAAACCGCATGTGTAGCTCAATACGTAGACAGCATATTCAGTGGGACAGTTGTATCTATCTTGCAATTAGCTTGTGTTGGGGCCATAAACCATAGTATATTGGGATGTGTTGACCCCAAATGTACACGCTCTGCATGTATTGCATTTGATAAATCCATTGCTGAGTGCTAACCACATAGTGCTTGATTTAGCTATATTAGAAACCAACTCAGGACTGGACCTAACTAGAGCATTGTGCATAGATGTAGGTTTTCTAAAAGGTAAAGTCGGAGGGGCAGGAAACAGTTGATTTAAGAACATATCAGTTTGTATTATTGGCCAATGTTTATTGATTATGGCCCTGATCTTTCTATGTTGACTGCTAAAGGTGGTTATGAATCTCATTCCTGTGTTAGCCTTCTCTGAATTCTAGTGGGGACTAGTGTCACTATTCAATGGGGTTTCTTTGATCCTGAGCAATTCCTCACGGGATTTGGTTCTGACTTTCATTAATGCTTGGTTAATGATCTTTTCATTGTAGCCTCTAGCTTTGAATCTGGTGCTGCTATCTTTAACACAATTCTGAAAGGTTGTTTTAGTACTACGAATTCTATGCAACCTCAGGAACTCCCCATATGGGTGCCTCAGATTATGATTATCATGAAGCGTGGAGTTTCCAGCCGTGCTTTTTCTATGAAGAGTAGTCTCTATTCTGTTGTTATCAATATATACGCGTACATCTAAATTGTAAATTGATACATTATCAACTGAGGCCATAAACTGTAGGTTGAGATCATTGACATTTAAGGTTTCAATAAATGCATTAGCCATTTCTTTAGTGCCTTTCCAAACAAAAAAGATTTTGTCGATGAAACGCATCCAACAAATGAAATATATATCCCTGAACTTTGCTTTGAGAACCTGCTCCTGCCACCAACCAACGTGTAAACACGCATAGCTGGGGGAGAAGCAGGCTCCCATAACGACTCCTCTGATCTGTTGATATATGTATTTATTAAACATGAAATAGTTATTGTGGAAACAGAACGATATCTTATCCAGAATAATTTTTGCGTGTTGATATTGTCCTATAGGTCTATTTTTTTTATAAAACGGTACTGCACTTATTCCATCTGCATGATTGATACTTGTGTACAATGCACATATATCTTTGGTGACCAACAGATAGTCTTCTGACCAAGATATGCACCTGATTCTTTCCAAAAAATGGTTAGAGTCCCTTGTATAAGAAGGGAGGGTGGTGACTAGATCTTCAAGATACAAATCCACATATTCAGAATTTTTTTCTAATAATCCCCCGTTTGCGCTGATGATAGGTCTTCTGGGGACTGGGGTAATCATTTTATGTATTTTCGGTATGAAATACATAATGGGAATAACCGGGAATTCTGTCTGAGGAAAGGAAAATTTGTCGTTATTGAGCAGGTTTTCTCATCTCCATTTATTCAAATGTTTAAGGCACAAAGCATTCAATGATAAAAGCTGCTGAAAATTAGATTTTCTGTAACAGTTGTCATTGTTTCAATGTTTGGCAGCTTTGATTAGATAGTCACTCCTGGGCCATAGGTCTACATTGCCCGCCTTGTCCGATTGTTTTATTATAACTTTTCTGTGTTCTTGAAACTTTTTAATCAGGTCTTGATATTTTTTGTATTTGAATTTGGTGCCTCCTTTTTGACCTTTACCTCATCTATAATAACATCTTGATATATGTCGATAGCATCTCGTGTCATAATAGGGACAAAAGCCGAATATATATGCAAACATACACTTGTACAAAAAAGATTTTCAAAATACATTTAAATGTTTGACTGTAAAAGTAGTTCCTGGGTGATTGCATGACTACACAACTAGTGCATGTGTGATTGCATGAGTGCATGCATTGTGCCAGGTTGATTGGATGAGTGCATGTGTAGTACCTTAGTGAATGCATGAGTGCAAAGGTAGTGCCGTGGAAATGGAATGAGTGCATGGGATTTGCCTGAGTGATTGGATAAGTGTAATAGTTGAGCCTGTTCTCTGACAGCTTCACTATTCACTGACTGATCAGAAAGAGGCAAGAGACGTGCAAAAAGAAGAAAAAATGTAACAAAAGAAGTAAGAGAGGTACAGAGAGAAGCAAAAGAAATGATGAAAGACGCAAGTGAGGTGAAAAAAGGAGCAAAAGAGGTACAGAAACAAGCAAGAGAGGTGCAGAAAGAGAAAGAAAGGTGTGGAAAGTGGAAGAGAGGTCCAAAAAGAAGCAAGAGAAGTGAATAAGGAGGAAGAAATGTGCAGAAAGAAGCAAGAGAAATGCAGAAAGAGGCATTAGGGGCACATAAAGAAGCAATAGTTGGGCAGAAAGAAGCAAAAGAGGTGTAGAAAGGAATGAGAGATACAGAAAGATGTAAGAAAGGTGCAGAAATAGGTAAGAAAGGTGCAAAAATAAGAGAGAAAAATGCAGAAAGAAGGAAGATAGGTACAGAAATAAGCAGGAGAGATGCAGATAAAAGCAAGCGTGAGTGCAGAAAGAAGCAAGAGAGGTGAAGAAAGAAGCAAATAAGATGTAGAAAGAAGCAATAGAGGTGCAGAGAGAGGCAAGAGAGGCACAGACAGAGGATGAAATGCACAGAAAAAAGCAAGAGAGGTGCAGAAAGAGGCAAGAGAGGTACAGAAAGAGGCAAGAGAGATGCACAGCACAGAAAGAGGCAAGAGAGGTGCAAAAAGCTACAAGAGAGGTATAGAAAGAAGCAAATGAGGTGCAAAAAGAAGCAAGAGAGGTGCAGAAAGAGGCAAGAAAGCCACAGAAAGAGGAAGAAAGGTGCAGGAAGATGAAGAAATGTGAAGAAAGTTGTAAGAGAAGTACAGAACGAAGAAAGCAATGTCAGAATGAATAGAGTGAGGTACCGAAAGAAGCAAGAGAGGTGCAGAAAGAGGTTGAAAGGTGCAGAAAGAAGAAGAACGGTACAGAAAGATGCGAGAGAGGTGCAGCAAGAAGCAAGAGAAGTGATGAAAAAGGCACGAGAGTTGCAGAAAAAAGCAAGGGAGGTGCAGAAAGAAGCAAGAGTAGTGATGAAAGAGGCCAAGAGAGGTACAGGAAGAAGCAAGAGAAGTGCAGAAAGAAGCAAGAGAGGTGCAAAAAGAAGAGAGTGAGGTTCAGAAAGAGGCAAGTTAGGTACAGAAAGAGGTAAGAGAAGTACAGAAAGAAGCAAGAGAGGTGCAGAAAGAAGCAAGAGATGTACATAAACAGGAAGAAATGTACAGAAAGAGGAAGGAAGGTGCAGAAAGAAGCAAGAGATGTACAGAAAAAACAGAAGAGATGTTTGGAAAGAAGCAAGAGAAGTGCCGAAAGATGCCAAAAGAACTGCAGAAAGAGGAAGAAAGGTGCAGAAAGAAGCAAGAGAAGTGCAGAAAGATGGAAGAGAAGTGATGAAAGAGGCAAGAGAGGTGCAGAAAGAAAGGAGTGAGGTGTAGAAAGAGGCAAGTTAGGTACAAAAAGAGGCAAGAGAAGTGCAAAAAGAAGCAAGAGAGGCGCCGAAAGAAGCAAGAGAGGTGCATAACAGGAAGAAAGGTACAGAAAGAGGAAGAAAGGTGCAGAAAGAAGCAAGCGAGGTACAGAAAGACAGATGAGATGTGTGAAAAGAAGCAAGAGAAGTACCGAGCGATGGCAAGAGCACAGCAGAAAGAGCAAGAAAGGTACAGAAAGAAGCAAGAGAAGTTCAGAAAGATGGAAGAGAAGTGATGAAAGAGGCAGGAGTGGTGCAGCAACAATAGAGGTGCAGATATAGGAATAAAGGTGCAAAAAAAAGCAAGAGGTACAGAAAGAGACAAGAGGGGTACAGAAAGAGACAAGAGGGGTACAGAAAGAGGTAAGAGTGGTACAGAAAGAGGGACGAGCCAGAATCGCATCGTAACCTCTGCGGGAGTTAAAGACCCGCACTGCAACACCTTTAGGATTGCAACGGATGACACAGAGGTGATCGCCCCGCAGGACTCCTCATCAGGCGACTTCAGGACAGCCCCTCTCCGGACCCGCAAGAGCCTAGCTGGAGTCAGGCAGGGCAAACCTGGGACCAGGAAGTAATGGATGCCAAGCCAACTCCGATCAACGACCGCGACTGCCTGATCTTGCGATGGATGGCAGTGGCTCTCTCATGGAACTCTCCTGGACAGGAAAGTGACACAGGTGGGTGCTGAAACAACCCAGTCTGCTAGCACAGGGCGACCCCCGCAAGAATTCCACCACTGCTTCCCACCCCCTACCCGCAGACCACTGAGGCGAGGAGAAGAGGGCCTGCAGAATAAACCTGGATGCCTGACCCTAAGATGGCGGCTCCATATAGTTTCACCCACGACGTTCAGTACTGAACTCAAAACCAGGAGCATGACTGTGTCACACTGCCCTATGGCAAGACTAAGATCACAGAGATTGTCCAAGGAGCGCCCACAGAGCTTCTCATCTGCCAGGAGAATAAACCCAGATGCCTGACCCTAAGATGGCGGTTCTGTAAAGTTTTACCCACAACGCTCATTACTGAACTCAAAATTGTGAGCAAGACTGCATCACGCTGCGTCTAGACCAAGATCACAGGGACTGTCCAAGGAGCTTCCACAGAGCTTCTCTACTGCCACCTGCCCCTAACTCATGGACCACAGATATTAAATGAAGTGGGCCAGCTGAAGAAACCGAGTTGCCTGACACCAAGATAGTGGCCCTGTGCAGTTCCACCTACTTCTGCTGCTCAATACCATACTCAGAACTGGGTGCGTTATCTCTGTCAAGCCATGCTGCACCCAGACCAAAGACCTGTCCAAAGAACACCTGCAGCCCCAAAGCATTGGGGGGGGACGAATACGCGATGGCTGATAACCTGAGCAGCAATATAGGACTGACCTTATTATGACCAGAGCAACAATGTAGAACTAACCTAAAGATGGCGATTCAGGAAAGTCCACTAATATCAGCCACATGATCATCAACCACAGCAGAAGATAGGGACCTTTTGCCACGCCACGCCGTTCCCGGAGCAAAGCTGCAATTTACTGCAAACAGAAGCGCAAACCGGAACGCCACGCTGCTCCAGGAACAAAGCTGCAATTTAATGCAAATAGTAACGCAAACCGGATATCACTAGGAGACCGAACAAGCTATGGCCGCTCTCTACAGCCGAAACGTCTATTGACCCTAAGATGGCAGCTAAGTGAAGCTCACCAACCTCAATCTCGCGAGCATCAAAGGTGCGCTAATCTTCACCACAACATTGTACCCTGAGCAAAACTCCCAATAACTGGAATGCCTGCTGCACTGAGATCACGGGGGTGCCGGCCATTGAGATGGCCGTTTGTCAGGCCAGAAAGGCCATGCCTACCTACATCAGCCCCTCCATACTGAATCACCTAAAACCACATGGCCCGAACTTCTTCTCTATTAGTTTCCTCCCTAACCTCTCAGAGAAAATGAAAAGAAATTTCAAACATAGACTGATCAGACAATATCCTGAAACACAAGTCGCGGACATATATTACTGTTTCCATGCGGAAAGACCCAAAAACTTGATCTACATTATCAGATCACAACTCTACATATCTAAATCAACTAACACTCCCTATAGCTGCAAACTGACGATCTCAATACCAAACCACCCTAGGAAGAAAGGTAATACCTCTGTGACCACCTTCTCTGACAGTACAGCACTGATTCAAGTCAGTAATGACAATCTCGATACATTTGCCTCCTATTTCCCTCGCTACAAAACACCCCCTCGCACATGCATCCCCCTTGTCGATCATACTCCCTACCTCCAGACAGCCGGACACAACAGGAGTGCCCACAAAACAACCACACGCCCAATACCAACACCGCCAACCCTCACCCTTAGGCACCAACCGCAACTATACCTGCCACGGACAAAACACACACAATACACTCTCCTTCTCCAATACAAACCGGAAAGACGCCTCAAACAAGGCTCTCCACCCCCTTGCTGACTGTCCCCTACACCCCCCACACACACACCTCCCCATCAAATGAATAAGGATCGACCCCAACCCACAGTCTATGAGCCCCTATGTCCTCTCTCTTCCCACACACAAGATGACATGGAAAACACGACACAACCAGCCACACCCTGTGCCCAGGGCCACCCCAAGAGGCAATACGGACTACACAAAAAACAAAAGGCAAAATAACAATGACAAATTTTCCCAATCGCAGGATGACTCCACCCAGAAACCCGCCTCTGAGGAAATGGCTCAACTTTTTACCCTCCTAGAAACACAGCTAGAAACTATAATCCTGGGCCTTAGCGAAATCACATGGAATCTAGCCACGCTCCGAAAGTCCAGCCAACGTATGCACCTAACTCCCACCTCTCCTAGCCCCACACAACAAAGGCCTTCCAAGGTTATGTTCCCCACTTGGATCTCAATCCCCCTCTTGAAACAGACACAGAGACCAAAAAAAAACAAGAGCTGCAATGTCCATGAATGAAGTGTCGGATCTTGCCTCCTCTTATGAAACCTCCCCACTGCCTCCCTAAACGCCAAGATCCAGGTGATCACAGGATTCAGAAGAGACTACTACCCTCTGAATTCCCTAAGACCCCCTGCCTTCCTCAATAACATCCCCAAGGCCCCCCTAAAGAAGAAGCCTAAAAAAGAGGAGACCTCCAACAACCTGCATGCTCATAAACTGCAAATCTGCCACCAAACATGCAACAGAGATGGCAAAATAAATCCTCACACATGACATAGACATTACGTTCATCACCGAGACATGGTTAAATGATCTCTCTTTCCCAATCATGGAGTGCTGGTACCACCCAGCTTCACAATCATTAATAAAGACAGAAAGGACCAACAAGGAGGGGGCATAGCAATCATTCACAAGAACAACATCTCCAAAACGGAAACCGACTCCTTCAACTACAACTCCTTCGAATGCCTAACTGCCAAAATTAAGACAAGTAACAAAAAAAACACTACTCTGTCATCTCCTCTACCATCCACCAGGCAACACCAACACATTTGGTGAATACCTAGCTGACTTGATTACCAACTGCTCACGCCGAGACGCAAACAACCTGATTCTGGGGGACCTGAACCTACACTGGAACGAAGAAAACAACTTGCTAATCCAAACCCTGGAGTATCTCCTCCACACCAACAACCTCACTCAACACTGCTCAGAGGAAACTCACAAAAGAGGAGCAATCCTAGCTGCCATTATTGCCCAAATCAGACATAGTCACGATAGACCACATCCTGCCTGCTGACTGGTCCGTCCACCACATCATCCTAGCCCACATCAACCAAATGTTCCAAGAGCAATCCTTCATGCCTAACCCCCCAAATGGGTGAGAAATCTAACTCAGATTCCTGTGGCTGACACAGAAGAAAAGGTAAGCATTAGGAAGCAAACTTCCAAGCGCCCTGCATCCTCAGAACAGGCCTCCAAAGAGCGACGTGACAACTTTGCCAACTTCTTCAGTGACAAAATCACCAAGATCGAGCTTTCACTGGATAACAACATCTGTCCCCCTCACAAGATCTCTCCACCAGGGACAGAAGAACCCATAGCCAAACCCCCCTGACAACCCTGGAAATCCTTCAACCCCATCCCGGAAGAGGAGATAGTCAAACTAAATTCTTCCGCCAAACTGTCTTCTCAAGTCCTCGATTCTATACCCGTCCAAATGGCCCAAAAACGTAAACTCTCTCTAGCCCGACTCTGGAGCAAGATCATAAATAGCTCTCTAAGAACCGGAGAGATACCAGATTGCCTGAAAGTCGGCCAAGTCACACCATTACTGAAAAAAGCAGGCCTCGACACAATGATCTGAACAACTTTAAAGTAGTCTCCAACCTCCCTCTTATTTTCCAAATCCTAGAAAGATGCATCCTACTACAACTGACTCAACAGATAGACAGCATCAACCTTCCAGACCCTCACCAACCAGGCTGCAGCACTAAGACCGCAATCCTCAGTGCATAGAAGATATCCACAAGTCACTTGATACGGACCAATGCTGCTTACTCATTCTCCTTGACTTATCGGCAGCCTTTGACACGGTTGACCATAATTGACTCATTAAGGTCCTTCAAGAAAGGGTAGGTGTTGAGGAGGTGGTTCTACAGTGGTTCTTCTCCTTCCTCCACAACCGCACCCAAAGAAAAAAATCCAAAACTTCACTTCTGACTTATACCCCGTCAGCAGGGGTGTTCCCCAAGGATCCGTACTTTCACCGCAACTTTTCAATATCTACATGGAACCCCTCACCAATATACTCAAAAAGCCAACATCCCCTTCCACCTATATGCAGACAAGACCCAGATCTATCCTCGAAACCTCCTTCATTGCTAACATTCAGAGACTCAACGGCACTCTAAGGGAAGTCCAACACTGGCTAACAATAAATCATCTAAAACTCAGCCAAGACAAAATGGAGATCCTCCTTATTTCCAACAAAGAAGAGAACCACCAAATCTTAGAATGGCCAAAAGGTATTGATGCTCTCAACGGCAATCTCATCCTGGCTGACTCTGTAAAATCCCTGGGAATCCCCCTAGACCCAAAACTCGACATGGCAAAACACATCAAGAACGCTGCAAAAAGTGCCTTCCTCAACATGAAACTACTCAACAAAATAATACCCTTCATTCCGCACAGAGACCTCAAACAAGCGACTCAATCGCTAGTGCTGTCTAGACTCGATTATGGGAATGCAACCCGCACAGGGAGAGCGAAATCCCACTTAGCTCCCCTCGGAACAACTCTCAACACAGCAGCTAGAATGGTCAATTTAATCATATATTGCCCGCACTCTGAGAACTAATATGACTCCCATTCAAAATGCTTGCCAGCTTCAGAACCGCCTGCCTTACGCACAAAGCCCTGCACACAGGGAAGCCTGAATACCTGGCCTCCAAACTCAAGAAAGCCAGCCAGGTAAGGAACCTCAGGATCAACAACACTCCTCATCCCTTTGAAAGCAAGCAAACAAAAAACCGCAACCCGGTCCTTCGCTGGAAATGCACCAACAATCTGGAACTCCATTCCAGTCCATATCCGGACTATCACCTCCTTTGTAAAATTCAAGAGACATCTCAAAGACCTCTTGCTCAATCATTTGTTCCCGAACCGATGGCTGCTGTCGAAGCTCACAAGCCAACACACTGCTGTATTCTGCTATTGGGACATTAAGTCTTCTACCTCCTCCACCTCCGCGACCCCTGCCGTTATCACAGCTCCCCAAATGAGGCTTGATGCAAGTCAACAGGCACACAACCTGAATACTACTAGACCTTCGTGCTTCAATGTTGTAGATTGCGCTGAGATTTACACAGCGCCTTGAGCCAATATGCGTATTTTCTGCTAGATTGTTTGACTCTCGCATGACGGCTGTTGTAAAGTGCTCCGATACCTTTGGGTCTGGCCAGTGCTATATACAACTCCTAAATAATAAATAAATAATAAAGTGGTACAGAAAGAAGCAAGAGAAGTGGAGAAAGAAGCAAGAGAGGTACAGAAAGAAACACGAGAGGTGCAGAAAGAAGCTAGTGAGGTGCAGAAACAGGCAAGAGAGGTGCATAAAGAGGAATAAAGGTGCAGAAAGGGAACTACAGGTGCAGAAAGAGGGAGAAAGGTACATAAAGAGAAAGAAAAGTACAGAAAGAGAAAGAAAGGGGCAAAAAGAAGCAAGAGAAGTGCAGAAAAAAGCAAGAGAGGTGAAGAAAGAAGCAAGAGGGGTGCAGAAAGACACAAGTGAGTTACAGAAAGAAGCAAGAGTGGTACAGAAAGAAGCATTGTCATGAACCTGGTTTGTGACAATCGTGTTGTGCATGGTGGTTGTGCTGCTGAGATTTCCTGTGCTCTCGCAAATCAGCTGACAGGTGTCTCTAGAGCAGTATGCAAACCCATATTGCTTGCTGAAAACAGTGGTATGCCCCCCATCCAAACCATGACAGAAGTCAAGCTAAGCAAGGGCTAGAAAATAATCCAGCGCTTGGAATTGACTCCTTGCAGGAGCTGCCACAGTCACAGCCACCACCGGAGTCTGCACTGCAGAAAGCAGGGACTTCAAGCCCCATAAATCAAAGCGCCAGGAGGCGCAGACGCTGCTCCTTTCACGCCCGAACGCACTTAAAAGCATTTAGTGGCTTCCGCAGCACAGGATGCACGTGGGCATGCCCGGGCCATGCCCAGGCAAAGATCAGGCCCGGAGGAGGCTGGGCCCCACCTCTTGTTTTCATCGGCCGACACGCAGGTCTACTTTGGATGGATTCCTGCATGAAGCTGTGGGGTCCATTAACAAGAAATTAAACTTGCTGGACACAGACTTTCACTAGTCACACTACCCCCACCTGATGCGCTGACTGTTCAACGGGGGTCCTCAACACAACAACATCTGCAACACCCTCTGATCCATTGGCACAACCCCCCCACTTTTACCCACCATTACAATTCTGAGGCAGGGCATCCCAGGCACAGTGTCAGAGGGAGTGGAAGCTGTTACATGCTCATCCACAAGGAACTGGGGGGCTCAGATTACAGCTGGGGGAAAAAGAAGGCATACCGATTTAACCAGAATCAACCATTGAGCAAGGGGCCAATTGCCAAGGGTTAAGAGAACAAAGCAAAACTCACCAGGAACTGGTGGAAGATGTTGCAGTGGAGGAGGAAACAATAGGTCACTGAGTGAAATGGACACAGTGATAGACCAAATTGGTAAAATGGTGCTGGAATCTTTGGAACCTATTTTATCGCTCCTGGGTCATATAGAGGAGCGGCTTGAGCAATTATTGTTGGCTACAGGGAATTCAAATGAGCAAATTGAACAAAGCGGTGGGCCCATTTTAGCTAAGGGTGCACGTGAAAAGAGAGCTAATGCTTTCTCTAGTGTTCCCGAGGGTGGACTGGCTGCAAAAGGTGGGCCAATAAACACACACAATGCAATAACACCATATGAATTCCCCTTGACCTTGGATAACTACTTAACAGCACCGTTATTTGTGGCATCTGGTCAAGATGGGATCTCTAATGGGGAGCATGGGGTTATAAATTATTTAATATCTAACCCACATAGCGGAGAGAATCAATTGAAAGAAAAAAGGCTCATAACTGGTCTTGCGCCTGGTCCGTTAAGCAGGCAGTGCCAGAATACCATTTTAAACCTACCCCTGTAGTGTATACCCTATACTACCACCTGGACAACAGGAAAGCTGCCAGAGCCTTATTATTAAATCAGCCCATTGGTGCACCAGCAAAATCCAGTCCCAGATAAATTGGCCCAAACATATTATTTAAGAAAGGCGGGTGAGTTGGTTGGGCAAAACATCTAAAAATAGAGAAAAAGACTGTGTAGTGCTGAATTTTAATGACAATGTGTGCACTGACTTTGCACTGAAACATCTTAGAAACTCCCCCACCGAGCTGATACAGGTCCATCCCTTGGGTTTCTTTTACCCTCATCAACAGGAGACCTGGCACCCACCTAAGAATAGGTATCCCCACTCCCAGCCCTCCTCATGTATTCACCCTAACCGCTACGAGGCACTTTCTGATTTAACAGATATAGATTGAGTTCCTGCCCATCCGAGCAGATTAGACAAGCCGGAAAAAATAAGCGGTGAACCTGGGAGAGACCATAACTCTGCTGCTAGTATTCCAGGGTACAGGTTGGCCTATAATTCCCTGGGTCCTTCTCTCCTTAGTACAATCAATATCCACAACAATATAAATGAAACTGAGACCGGAATCTACCTACCTATTTCACCTCCCACACAAAATCCGTGAGGGGTGGGGTTTGATTTGGTCAACATGGCTGCTAGGCTTGCCACTAATAGCAACAGGGCGGACACTGTGATTAGGGACCATAAAATCTGCCCTCTTATTTATTTTATTTATTTATTTATTTTGAGAGTTTTATAGAGCGCGAACAAGATCCTTGCGGATATCAGAGTGCTTTACAATAATACAAATGTGACTTAGCAAACAGGATAAAAGCAGGTAGCAGGCAAATAAACAACATATCGTACAAACAGCAGCAGGGTAGATACCGGGAATCATCTCCTTGAATCATCTCCTTGAATATTGCAGGCATCCACCCAAAATTATCGGATGAGGTTTGGCTATAGTATGCCAAGGTCTTTGACATCATTTGTATTCAGGAAACATGGTACAAGGATGACGTTGTGTTAAATGGCTCTTGCTCTTTTAACTTTCATGCAACCCCTTCATCATCTGGGAGGGTAACAGGAGGGCTGGTGACATGGATCGCAGTCAAATATGGGTCTATTTGAGCAGAGGTGGTAATTGATTCTCCCAGGTATGAAGTCATTTTTGATTTCCAACTTGATTCAGGCCAAGTTATTACTGATCAACTGGTATTATAACATTTTTTACCAAAACAGCTGTGACATTATTGACACTCTTAAGGCGGAAATTAGCGGGGAAGTGGAAGCCCCTGTGTATCTTTTGGGTAGGGGATTTTAATTGCACTTTTTAATTTGGTTAAAATTATTGGAAACAAGCAAATCAAATAATAACAAGAAGGTTTGGGCTGAAATAAATAACATAGCAAATGGATCTTTCCGCCATCACAATGCAAACATTCTAGAGGCAGACTGGATAGCCCACGTAACCAAAAGCAACGTGAATTAAAACATTAATCAGCAAGTTATGAATACAGGCAATAATGCAGTGCATCAACCAAAAAAAGACAGCTTAGAAAACTAATTTGAGGAAAAGTAGATTGGAACTACCCAGGTTGAAAAGGTTATAAAAAACCTTAGATCCAGTGGAGCCCCTGGCCCAAATGGCTTACCTAACAGGCTTTTCAAACAAGACAAATTGTTCTCGGCAGAATTTTTCACTCCATTATTCAACCATGCTTTCCAAACAAATAGTATACCAGTAGTCCTGGAGAGGTAGCGTTCTGCATCCGACATTCAAAGTAGGCACCAAGTCAGACCCTGTGAATTTTAGGCTAATCGCCCTAATGACGTAGAAGCAAAAATATATGCATCAAACCTCCTGATAGCCCTGGAAGAATGGGTCTCCTCCAATAAGATCATCCCAGTGACACAGACAGGCTTTAGACCCGGTACAAATACGTTGTCCAGTCTTCTGGCTTTGAATCTCCTTGTAGAAAATGCCAAATGAAACTCCACCAAATTGTACACCTTCGTCGTCGATCTAAAAGCAGCATTTGATGTGGTACCCAGAGAACCTCTGTGGAAAAAAATGGCAAAATAGGGTGTTCCTTCATCACTACTACGGGCTATTGTTAATCTGTATACATCCATTTGGGTCCAGATAAAACTGGGCAATGGGGAAAGTACCACAGCAAGGATTCCTACGTGCTTAAAGCAGGGGTGCGTGCTGGCACCCAGTCTCTTTAATATCTTTACCGCAGACTTAGATAGGAGGCTATTAAATAATTGAAACTAAGAGAGGGGTGGACTGGCAGTGGGTTAGGAAAAGTTAAGTCCAGTACCAATACTCCCAAGAAATATCGTTATATCACGTTGTGGTAACTGTTCCTTAGGAAGAAGACAGGATCAGAGGCTGAAGTAGATAAAGAGGACAAAGTCTCTAGAGGAAATGTACCCTATCAGAGTGAGGTGGGGAATCTCTCCTTTTGATACTAGTGCCCTCACACACCCTTGAGAGTGTCATGCTTCATCATCTGGCATTGCTCCTCGTGGGGGTGGCGCTGCAGTACCCCACGGGCCACGCGAGAGGGCTCTTTGTCGGAGATCTTTTGTGTAGACGCCGCAGTTGTGCATGCGGGTTTGTGGGCCAAGAAAAAAAGGGGGGGGGGGGTGTGGTGTCTTAAAATTACCCTCCGGTGCCGTGGGGATAGCTTTATTCATTGGGCCTGGGGTAGGATTAAAAATGTATATATGTACAGGAGCAAAAGGCAATCCTCTATTAATAGATGGCATAGAGGACAGGGTATTACTCCGCTGCTCCTAGTGCCCGTGTGTGAAAGAAAGTGTGCTGGTCAACATGTTTCGCGCCGTCGTTGGGTCCTTAATGGATCCCCTCGTGCTTCGTCAGGACCAAAGGATGTGAAAAATGAGGTAATGAAAGGGTGAAAAAAGAAAAGGGAACATACAAAGAGAGACTTAAAAAGTTGCTTGACGTTCACAAAGCGTCTGAAAAAAAAAGAACTTCTGGTGTCAGTGAGTGCATGCTGGTTGGTAGAGGGACCAATCCAAATAATTTCAGACAATAGCATGCGCTTAAATTACAGGTGCTATTAACCATATAACACCATGCGGTAATTAGTGAACATTGGTCAAACAAACAAAAATGTATAAACATCTATTCAAGGTGCAGTTCGAGCAGAGGGCTCCCGTATTCTATCAAGGTTGCCACCCGGGTGATGCGCCCCAACAGCACAGATATGATGATAGATGCTGCCTGTGGGGTGATCGGTGATGCAGCGTATGCAGAACCATATGGTAGTATTCCTGTTTGTGGTATGTTTGATTTTAAAGAAACAATGCAGGATATATCGTGCATTCCGGTCAGGGATTTATAAACAAACATAAAAACAAACAAACCATAAACATACAGAAAGTGTACCCCTGGCAAGAAGGAAAAGTTCCTCCTCATGAGTCCAGCCGGCGGTGGGGGGTAATCACTGCGAAATAAAAATAATGGTGGGTCAAGGTTGTTTAGTCAATGACATACCTTACAACAGAAGTCTCTCATGGTAGGAGCAGCCAAGTAATACTCACGTAGACACACCCTCATTCAAGCCTATTCACCGGCCCTGCCGAATACGGGACTCCGGAGTAGTGGTGTTGGAGGTGCTCCGGTATTTGTGCTGGTGAATGGCGGAAGCGTGTGGGAACAGGGGGGCGTGTCTCTACAGGGAGTGGGGGACTTACCCGGAAGTCTGATCGGCAGTAGAAAACAGTTGCCATTTTGGATTGGGAAAAATAATTGAAGAATGCACTGTGTGTTTGCCACACTCTTTTCAAATCTTAGAAAGATAAGAGAAATATCCCAAAAGAAATGTGGAAAAAGTAACTTGGTCGGTATTCCCCAAGGGGAAGTGCCATGAAGAGGGCACAAATGGTATGTACTCTATTTCAGAGTTGTGTGTGATGGTAGCTGGGAGCCAGGTCGCGGTCGCACTAATGTGATCCAATCACTACAGGAGCGTGCATATTTGCCCAGCTAACGAGTGTCAATAGATATGGTATACTAGATAGACACTAACATCAAGGGGTCATCGTGCTGTAACTTAGATGAAATTAGGATAGTCGCAGTCCAGTTAGTATTGGATTCTATGATAGTCCATCTAAGGTCATTGGTGGTATGGTTCATCTCAAGGAAGTGATTTTGAAGTTTCGTGTTTGTCTTTCTATATCGTATCGTGCTTTTGTGTTCCCCCATGCGTATCTAAATAGGTCTTGTGGTCATGCCAACGTATTTCTTATTACACGGGCATGTGATTAGATGCACACAGTTTTTGGTATTGCAGTTTGTGTGGCGTTTTTGTACCCAGGGTCTCGTTAGTCCTAGATCTAAACTCTTGGATGGGACTGTTCGAGGGCAAATAGAGCATGTACCACAGGGGAAGTGTCCTATGATCGGTGGTAGAGACAATAGCGTAGGTTGGTTGCTAACAGTGTGTCTTGGTCGTGTATGCACAAGTAGGTCTTTTAGATTCTGGGTCCTTTTGAAGGCAAAAAGGAGGGCTGGTCCTGGTTCGAATGACCCTGTTGATAATATGCCCCAATGTTTTTTGATCATTTTTTGAATGCTGTTGGAGTTGGGTGTGAACGTTGTTACACAAGTGAGGATCTTGTTCTCTTGTTTCTCTTTAACTTCCAACAGGGCTCCTCTGTGGTTGTTCCCTGCTCGTTTTTGTGCTCTGTTAATGGTTTTTGGTAGATAGTGGCGTTCCCTGAGATTCCGTGATAGAATGGCAGATTGTTTCTCATATTCGTAAATGGTATTACAATTACGACGTAGTCAAAGGAACTGACCAACTGGGCGATTGTCCCTTAATGCCTTCGGATGATGATATAGTAAGAGACTGTTTCTTTCTGTGGGCTTCCGATAATTGGTTGTGAGCAGTGTGCCATTGTGTAACGTGATCCAGAGATCAAAGAACGCAATGCTGTCTTCTGAACTGGTGCCGGTGAACTTAAGGAAGGGGTCCAGTGTGTTGAGCCATGCGAAAAAGGTGCTACATAGGTCCAAATTCCCTGTCCAGATGAGGAGGACGTCATCGATGTAAAGACGCCAGGTCATGATATTTTCTTTGTATGGATTGTTGTCACCCAAGATGAACTTATCCTCAAAGTTAGCCATGCACATGCAGGCCAAGCTCAGCGCGAAAGTGCTCCCCATGCTGGTACCCTGTATTTGGTGGTAAAGCTGTTTTTTAAAAGCAAAAAGTTCTCTTTTAGGGCCAGGGCAGCACATTCGCAGATGAAAGAGATTGGTGTTTTGTAGATCCATGGATCTTGCTCCCGTAGCATGTTTTCCATTACCTCAAGGGTGGCCTTTTGCGGTATGTTTGTATAGAGTGCTTCTACATCCAAAGTGGCCAGGAGGGTGATAGACCCAGGGTCATCATAGTGTTCAATCATGTTCAATACTTCTGTTGTGTCCCTCAGATAGGTGGGGGTTTTGGTGACAATAGGACGCAGAAAAAAGTTGCAGAATTTACTAAGTGGTTCAAGGAGGGAGTCGATGCCTGACACTATTGTGCATCCAGGTGCTGGGTCGTTCGTTTGTGGATCTTAGGTAAAGTGTAATAATATGGAGTTCTGGGATCTGCCTCCTGAGTTGTGATCCAGTCCTCGCTGACGACTTCAGTGACTAAACTTCTAATCCTAGAAGTAAGTCTAGGTGTGGGATCCTCTTCAATAGGGCGGTAGTATCTGGAGTCCACGAGTTGTCGGTGGCATTCCGCTTCATATGTGCCAATGTCCTGGATGACAGTGGCACCGCCTTTGGCGGCTGGTTTGAAGATAATGGAGGTGTCATTGGCGATGTTCTGCAGGATGCATCTCTCTGCTCTTGTTAGGTTGTCAAAAGGGCGTCGGTATGGTAGTTTAGTGACATCCTTCAGGACAGCTTGCTCAAAAGTGAGCACCTTGTTGGGGGTCATAGCTGCCGTGGGAGTAAACTTCGATTTGTTCCTCAGTACTGTTCCTGGGACTGGGACCTCTGGTTTTTCATGGAAGTAGGCCTTGAGTCTGATCTTCCTAAAGAAGAGATGTAATTCCTGATGGAGTTTGAAGATGTCCTCTCCTGGTGTAGTGACAAAACCCAGTCCCTTCTCCAAGAGACTGGATTCATCCTGGGAAAGAGGTCTGGACTAAAGATTGACCACTAACGTCTCGTTCCTGTGGTGCTGCTCCTCAGGATCATCTGTTCTGGTTCTTGCCAGTGCACATTCCTTGTGCCATTTTTCCTTCTGCCTCTTCCTCTAGATCGGAGGCTATCAGAAGTGCAAAGTGACCACCCGAAAATCGCAAACCGTAAAATAAATGTTTGAAGTACTCAGATGACATTGTGTTATGCAGTCAGACACCAGTGGGACTACAGCGCCTGATTACAAAGTTGGTGGAATACACCAAGGAGCTCAGGTTGTCTCTCAAATACAAGAAAACTAAGGTCATGTGTTTCTCAGCAAAAACGGTGCCCAATAGGGGAAATTACCAGTGGCATGCAGCAGGAATTAAAATTGAGCAGAGTGCCTCCTATAAATACCTGAGAATAGTGGTCGACACAAGGTTCACAGTCAAAGACCACTTAAACACCAGAAAAGCTCAGGCAAATAAATTACAATTTGCACTGAACATGTTAAAACTGAAATTAAAGTGTCCAACTAATGCTCATCTACTAAAAGTCATTGCTTCCAAGTTCCTCCCAACTCTCACATACGTCTCTGAACTATACAAAGACAAGATGCCAACTTCTTGAAGCTATTGCAATCAGGCCTATTTAAACAAGTCTTCCGGATTCCGCAGTATACATCTCAAGCCCAAGTCCGCTTGGAATTCGGGTTATTAAACCAACATCAATTAGACAAGCGGCAGTAATAAAGATGTGCTGGAAATTAAAAGCAGCACCAGAGGACTCCCTGCTGGTTTACTGCTGGACAGAAATAAAGAATCACCCCAAAGGAGGAAAAGCTTGGTACACCGTACTCGGCCAAGCATTGACAACGCTTGACACGCATGACGTTTGAAACACGGATCATAGTTTCAATGCATTCAAAAAAATTAACAACGCAAAAAGGCCTGGATAATGGATAAAGCAGCCCTATCAAAGAAACAATATGGCTGAATGGTCTCATCCTCATACGAGATGCGATTGCCTCAACCGTACCTCGTCCGGCACATCACACCATTGACCCAGCATCAGCTACTTTCTGATCAGGTTGGGAGCCTTCACCACAAAAGACCAGACTGCAAAATGGAAACAGTCATGGCCAACCATGGTTTGCAGTCTTTGTGGCCAAGCCGAGGAGTCCCTCATCCACCTAATGTGCATTTGCTCAGCTGTGAATATACTGAGACGGCAATACATACTCCATGAACTTCGCGTTTTGCAAAGTAGATCTTGTCGACCGGCCATAATGCAACTATTGAACTGCAATTCGCTTCAGACCACTTGCAGGGCAACCACATTTTTGCAGAAAGTCAGCTCATTATTGTCTAAATCGAACACATAGAGCCAATGTGTACATATTTTTGCACAACATTTTAGAAATCAACTAGTTTTAAAATTCTCAATGCACATGGTACCGTACAGGAATATGAGAACCTGTAACACCTAGTTTGTAAGCTGCACACCGCCTATTATCTTAGCAGCACAGTCAATGATTTATCCACACCAGCACTTTTTTTATATTATTGCCGCAATGAAATATGATGATCGCCTACAATAAGAGACATACTGCCCCATAGGACTGCATTTTAAACTCCAGATTCCAGCTATGATGTAGCAGACTAACAAAACCTGATATTAAACACAATATTGCACATGTTTTTAGCAACAGGACAAAGGAAGCCAAAAACAATTAGCAATAACCTGTGCATCGATCAATGCTGACTAATTATGATGAATTCTGATCTTTGGGAAATAGCCATATCCTTGTCTATTCTTTTCACTCTTTTTAAACATCATTGCTGATTGTGTTTTTATTGACAAATTTCGATTATTTTTTGTAATGGTTTTAATTAACTACAAGCAATAAAAAAAAAAATTCTTTCTTTCAAAAGGTATTTCACCTCAGGAGATAAGCAAAGATGTGCCAACGGGTTCAATCTTGGCCCACCAACTTAGCTCCGCCCTGACAGTGTTACAGGTCGAGGATGCCCTGGCAAAGGGGATCTGCTTGAAAGCCCCAGGCGCCAATGGGGTCCCTTTAGATCTGTTTAAAAGCAATCCTCAACTCTGGGCATCCATGTTGACCAATGTCTTCAGAGCAGCGATAACTGACCCTATCCCATCATCCTGGAAGAAGGCCATAGTGGTATCAGTATACAAAAAGGGTAATAAGAATGCCCCCTCTTGATATAGGCCTATCTCCTTAATTGACGCCACAGTAAAGGTGTTGGGGAGGGTTATTCTTACGCGCCTCTAGACCTGGGCAGGTACCTCCAGGTTTATTTCCCAAACGCAATATGGCTTTAGGGGGGGATGGGGACAAATAAACAGTGCCTTAATTTGTCTTTGATTATGGGTAAGTACATGAGGGCCAGGAAGGGGTCTATCCATCTGGCCTTCATGGACTTATCCAGTGCCTTTGATACGGTTAACCGGGAGAAATTGTGGGCACAGATGGAGAAAATGGGCATTGAGGAAACTCTCATCACCCTCCTACGTAGGTTGCATGCGTCCACCGCTGTTGCCATATGATTCAGCCCCGGCGGGGAGAAGACCAAGCCTATTGTCTCCACAGAAGGTGTTTGTCAGGGTGGCATCATGGCCCCATTTCTCTTTCTACAGTACACAAATGGCCTAGAGGCATCCCTTAAAGAGAAGGCACTAGACTTCCCCAGAATAGGTGGTAACCCGGTCCCTTTGTTGTCCTATGCTGACAACACAGTTTTAATGGCCAACAGCCTCCAAAAATCATTGAATGTTTTTACCGATTTTATGTTAGCACTGGACCTAAAAGTTAATTTGATTAAATCTTATATCATGGTGTGTGGTCCCAATCAAACTAAAACAAGAACATTTACTGTAAAGGGTAAGGCCATTGATAAGGTGTCCAACTTTACATATTTAGGGAATGTTTATAACAATAAATTGAAATGTCACAGCAAGGGCACAGCATACTAGGCGGGCAGTAGAGGGTCTATTCAGCTTTGCATGTAAGCTAGGCCACAAGCTGGTAACAAAATTGATCTCTTTATACAAATCAAAAAGCCTGTCTGTCGCAACTTACGGGGCAGGAGTGTGAGGACACCATAAAGGTACTCAATTAAAACTTTTAGAAAATAAGTTTATAAAAAGACTGTTGATGATCCCAAAATGTGCTTCCCACAGTCTTGTGCCACTGTGAGGTAGGGTTGGGTTTTATATAGGATCAAATTAATATTGGTTCTCTGGGCTAAAATTTGATGTCAGAAGACCTAACGTTCTCAAGGGAAATTATCAAGGATTATTTTAGCCTTGATCATGCCCTGGCGATTCCATGGCTCCGTTTTATCATAGGCAAATTCAATGAGATTGGCCTGGGGCACTACTATGACAAGCCTGCTAGCATTCACACAAATATGAAAACTATTATAATAAAAGCATATTATGCTGAGACAAATATGTGTCATTGGCATTTGGCAATGCAATGTCACTCAGACCTGTCCTCCACACAACAGCAATTTTACCTGTCCTTCCCTATTAATGCACAGACTTGTTTCCTCATGACTAGATTTCCTCTTTGTACGTTGCTCTTTCTTGTGGCCTTTCCTAAACAGTCCGGTTGGGGTGAGAACCTTACTACTTGTCCTTGCAATAACTTAGCTGCGCAGAGCACCTTGCACTATATGCTGTTTTGCACACTCTATAAAGAACTAACGGCACGATTCCTAAACCCAATCTTAAGAAAAATTCGCCCTAGTACCTAGCAGGATAGTTTAAATGTTTTACAATTTGCACTGACGTATCAAATTATATAAATATTGCATTGTCAATATGGAAATGTTATGAATCTTAAAAAGATATTGGTGTCCTAAGTGGTTTTAAAACATTTTTAACATGCACTGATGCCATGGAAGTTGATAGGAGGTACCAAAGCCCACTATCCAGAGCCTGAATAAGGGGGTTTGGGGCTCTGAGTTTGTAGGCCTAGTTTGTTAAGCAATTTGTAAATTGCCTCAAATGTTTTTTTATTTTAAGCTTTTAGTGATTTGAGCCACATTATTGTATAAATTGGACATGAAATTCTTACAGTTTTATGTATGTATGTTAAACATTTATGGTCCGCTTGAACCGAATAAAGATATTTTTTAACTTTGACTGCTTACAGAAGGACACCAATGACATGAAGCAACAGCATCTCATTGAAAACTTAATTGGCAAAAGACAACAGATTTCTCTTGCTAATCAGACGGTTAAAATGATTCTGAAGACAGATGATATTTGCATGCCTGGGGAGACCGAAGAATGAAGTTCTAAAGTGAATGACTATTGTTCTGCCACTCCCCTACTTTAATCAATAGGACAAGCACTTAAATACAGATGTTTGTTTTATACCACAGTGTGCAAGAATGCAACATGCGTGCTCTAGGAGAAACGAAAACAAAACAATTCAGCTACAACTCAGAATATATGTAATTTCACCAACCACATTCATTGCAAATCTACGTTTGTGGTTTATATCATTGGATGGGGTGCAACAAAATGTATGTGGGGAGGTAGATTAGAACATGGAAATTGTGCACACAGGAACATGTTCATGCACTCAAGAAGAATGATATGAAATACCCACTTACATTCCATATGGGAGAACACCATAGGGAGGACAATAAAATATGTTGACATCGCATTGACTTTGTACCCCCGCACCAAAAGGAAGGAAATCATGAGTTAATTTTAAGACATAAGGAGGCTGCATGGATATGTCACCTACATTACTTTTTGCGAGATCATATACCATTATGAAATGGGTTTATCGTGCTTCACCTTACTTGAACTCACGCCTCTGTGACCTACCAATCGCTACATTGAGAATGAACTACATCACATCATATACATATATTTTTGTAAGTCCTTTGCCGTGATGCTATTAGAAAACACGTACAAACTGTAGGATGACTATCATTATCCATATTTGCTTCCCACCATGTGTATCATTCTCGGTACTAGTATCACATCTTGTTCTTATCTAGTGTGTGAACACCTAGGGGGAAAGCATATTGATATATGTGGATAGTGTAAAAAATGGTGATACTTTAGTTATGTCTACAATATAATTAGGAGGTGTTGTACATTTGGTAATTGCCCCAATAGGTTCCTCACTATCCTTGGGCTATCAAAATTTAAAACAATGCAGTCTCCATCGATGGTTTCAAAAGCTGGACCTATCCAAAACACCCTCCTTGCCATCAGAATATGAGAGCGTAACATCCCACCCAGTCCAAAAGTTTTCAATAACCAGTAACATAATTTGTCCATAGGTTGCTCAGTTGATTCTTGCTGTGCTTTCATAAAGACTGGTACATTGACCAGAATTAACACATACAGGCATGCTTTTGGTGGGAGAGCTAATGTCTGTCCCTGTGCACGCTCTCCCATAGGACCTTCCGCCCTCCTCCCCAATCCCGTTATGGGCTTTATGCTTCCGCCCTCTTCCGTAAAGTGTGAGCTTAGTTGTGCTTGCGGAGCCTAGGTTCGTGGTGTCTGGTTTGAGGGCTGGATTACCATTGGACCTGTCAGAGCTTAGTGCTGGGTGGCAGAACAGTTATCAAGATGATTTGCTTCTCTTCTCTTCTTTGGTGAACTGGATATTTAATGCATTTTTGCACTGGGGTTTGCTGTTGTACAACAGCTTCATGTCTATTACCACCTCTCATGTTGCACTGGATTGGTTCAAATGTCCCAAATTAGGGATCATCAGGTTCACTGTGGTATTGGGGGCATTTGAGGGCCTCCCCTATCGGTTCCCCCCTTAGTCAGCTAGTCGTGCTAGTTGTTTCTCAATGTGCTGTAGCTTTGCCTTCAAGAGATGCATCTGGGTTATTAAGGCTCATTCCAACCTTAGAAATAGTTTGTTCAAGTTTTAAATATTCAAACTGTAGTGAAGATCGTTATCTATGTATGTACAATGCTAAGTTAACACAACAGAGTTAGATGTTAGAAAGCCATCTTGCCGCTTTTGCTGCTTTTGCACACGACACTGTAGTCACATGTTATGAAATTGAGATATGCTTACTCGACTTTGCTTCACATGAGAACTGTCTGTCGGGTGCTTTTAATATTGCAGTGTTACATGTTTTGATTACATTCAGAAGAAGAAGGGCACCTGCTGTTGCGGGACAACCAACGGACCACCACGCGGTGGTTATGAGTCCTGTTATGGTTAATTCGGTGGTCGGCAAGCGCCCCCAAAATAAGGATGAATTTCCTTATTGGCTTGCTGAGAAATTTGACCAACTGGAGGCAGTTTTTCCGCATACCACTCCTGTGGAGAAACACAGGATTCTCACCATTACTTTGTCGAAAGACCTATGGCACTCCGTCTATGTCTGTGCTGCCGTCCATCATCAAAAAGGTTCAAGAGAATCACGGTGCGGAGGCTGCAATTGAATTGGGAATGAGGCATGTCGACAGCTTCGATGTGGTGTGCTCCATGGTAATGGGCAACCTCAAAGGAGATGCCATTCAGTTCCAAGTTGCAAATATGATGGACCGCGTGGATGACGCCGACAAGCCCAAGGAGTTCACTAAAATAATTGCGAAGGCATACCGGACCGTGGGTTGTAGTGCCTTGGGTGTAAAACCAACTGTGATCATTCCTGACATAGTACAGCAAACTAAGGTGAGCTTGTCTACTAAAGATGAACGCCCCAATTTTCCTAAGCAAAGTTGGATAGCAAAGCAACAGGGGAAGCTGCAACAGAAACAGGGGTCTCGTCCTGCCTCACCCGTACAGTCGTCTAACGAACGCACATATGATCTGCGCGATCGATCTCGTATTAAGTCACCTGATAGATTTCAGGTTTCTGAACAACGCTCTCCTCGTTCTTCACAGGAAACATCGGCTTCAAAATACGGTGGCTGAGACCGTGGGAAAGGAAGGGGTGCCCAAGGTCATGAGCAACCCCGCCAGACTGACGGCAAAGGCAAGCAGGACGAGTCTGCGCGTCAACGACCCCCGTTTCAGAAGAAAAAAGTTGCTGCACTAACAGCGAGGTATGCCACAGATAGTACGGACGCAGCTTCAGAACCTGACATGGGCACTAAAGCTGCTCGACAGCGCGGCGGAAGTTACAGTAGTGCAACGAGCACTGCGTCCATATCTGGTGGCGACAGCAACTGATACATTCGTAAATATTGAAACTGCTGACACTCGAGTGGCTCCCCCTGACAGACTGTATAAAATAGTCCTTTTAATTGAAGGTGACATACAACGTACAATTCAAGGTTTTTTTTGGGATAATCGGACCACTTCCTATGATATTCTATTGGCGGAGGCAGATTGGCCCCGGACTTTCGTTTTAGATGCTCCTAGAGGGGAGGAGGTGACCCACCCGTCCTTTGCGCACACAGTGCCGAAGGTCGAAGCTAAAAAGTACGCGAGGAATGGCTCAGATGCTCGCGCCTGCGTTATATCGAAATCAGGTTGGCTGGGATAAATTGTCTCCCAGCCATGAGATTCCGTTGCGGACTACGCCCCAGCCAAAACCCCAATACCCCATGTGTCGCGAAGCAAGACCTCACGTCGCGTCAATCCTTGAACAATTGGAATATCAAGGAGTAATCGAAACATGTGTGTCACCAATGAATAATCCTTTATTCACTGTGACGAAGCCTGACGGGTCTTACCGCCTAGTTTTGGATTACCGGCATTTAAACTCTCATTGCCGGACATGCGCAGTACAAAATACCCACAGTTCGGCTCTCGTCGATAGTCTCGTGAGAAAGAGGTTTAAAACCACACTTGACATCTCCAATGGCTTTTATAGCCATAACCTGTCCTCTCTTAGTAGTGAGTGGACGGCATTCACCTCGGGTGGCAAACAAACAATTCAAAAGATTACCGATGGGCTATAAAAACAGCCCTGGTGTCTTCGCCGCTCGTGTGGTCTCTCTGTTAGAGGGCATAGACCCAGATGCATACTCGTATGTGGATGATATTTATCTCACAGATGACGGGTTGGAACCGCATCTCCATCGCGTTGATCACATTATTGTTTTGTTTGCAGAATTCGGTTACAAATTCAACTTTGCGAAGTCACACATTGCGGAATATACAGTTTTGTTCTTGGGGTACGAACTTAACAATGAAGGTCGAGGATTGGCTCCGCACTTCCTAGAGAAATGCGCATTCCTACGTGCTCCCACGACACTGAAGAAATTACAATCTCTGCTGGGCTTTCTGAATTTCGGTTGAACTTACATTCCGGATTATGCCCAGCGTATGAAGCCGCTTTATGCCTTGATACAACCTACTTTTTCCAAATCTTGTTGGCTGCCAGAGCATTCAGCTATATTGCAATCATTGCAAGCTGATCTTCTTGCTTCTAAATACTTACTGACGCGTGATAACCACACTAACCTGGTCATAAGAATTGTGCCAGGCGCAGTGGGTTTCACATACTTAACATTCAATGAGGGCGACACCATCCCCATTGCCTACAAATCTCACTTGTACACCTCGGCTGAACTGCGATTTTCTGCTGTCGAGAAAGTTCAGACGGCAGTGCAGATGGCGATTCTGAAAGAACGAGCGCTATCGCAAGGTAAACGCATGTTGGTGATAACACCTTATCCTGCCCTTGAGGCCGTAACAAAGGCTAGTGTACCAAATTCTAAGGCTTTGCATCTAAGGTGGATACAATGGGCAACTTCCTTGACATCGCCCGACGTCACATATATCTTTGACGCGGCTCTCCAGACTCAGGAGTTCTTACAGTATGAATTCGTTCATCCAGCTCCTCTGTCCTTGCGCCCACTCGAGGATTACCATTGTGGCATTTACACTGACGGTTCTGCGCAATTGTAGTCGGTACTTTCGTAAATTGTGATTTCCAATCCGATGTCGTGCATACGCAGTCATTGGGTGATTGTACCGCGCAGTTGGCGGAGCTTCGTGCTCTGGTACTAGCGCTAGAGTTTGCTGATCCCCGAATCACTACCCTTATAGTGAGTGACTCCTTTTATTGTGTCCAATCATACAATGACAATCTACATTTTAGTTCTCAGAATGATTCCCATGATTCCAAAGGTAGCACGATTAAGCATAAAACGCTTTGGGTTCGAGTGGCAGAACTTAAAGAACATCTGCCTCTCGTGAATGTTATTCACACTCTTGGTCACCAACAAGTTGGTGTCCATGCTGTTGGCAACAGCCTGGCTGACGAGGCAGCAAAACAGCAGTGGCAACATACTTAGTGGCAGCAGTTACAAGATCCAAAAGTAAGATCGATGATGACATCTTGGCAGCTATTGGTTCTACAGAGCAGGGAACAAAATTTCCAAGAGGTTTCCCTTCTCATTACCATTATCGCTTAAGTCCTGATAACGTCCCATTAGTGATGATTAATGACGTTGGTGACAGATTGATTCCCAACGCGGAATGCAGACCATCTTTGATATTAGCGGCTCACGAGGGCATGGGGTCCGTGCATGCCGGCGTTGCAGCTACTGTATCTCTGTTACAACAACGTTACTGGTGGTGCGGTTTGTATAAACAAGCCCGAGCTTATGTTCTTAATTGTGACATTTGCCAGCAGATATAACCTTCAACTGCGGCGCGCCCACCACAAACTCAGTCGTACATATCTAATAAACCACTAGGTTGTGTTTATTTAGATCATTGCGGTCCATTTACCTCTGATACTGCGTACAAATACATCTTGGTTGCAGTAGATTCGTGCACACGTTTTTTGTGGGTGTGGCCACAAAGGAGTGCTGATTCCCGTACTGTCATAAAGGATTTGCGTGTCTGTGTTGGAAGTTTTGTATGTGGTACCTTTCATTCTGATCAGGGACCTGCGTTCGCCTCTAAGGCGTACAAAGAAGCCATGAGAAATTTGGGGGTCCAAGTCAAATTTTCGTCTCCATACCGACCTGAGGGTAATAGTCTAGTGGAGCAAATGAACCGTGACTTAAAGCAATCTTTGACAGCCAGGGTTTTAGGTACTGGCTCACTTATATGACGTGCAACTTGCACTTAATAATCTCCCTAGAAGGTGTCTGGGTGGGCATACCCCATACATGATGCTCTTTGGCATACAAATGTTCCTTGATGGTCTAGACATGGCGGCGTCAGCCGCACCCTTTGACGTAGATGATCACTGTGCTGTATTGCAGAATCTTCAAGAAGCCAGAGACAGTCTAGCGAAGGACCACATACCCTCCTCAGCTGATGCTGCGCTTCAGGTTCCGGTAGTCGGCTGGCTACCTCGAGTTGGTGATCTGGTCCGTGAGAAGGTGGAGAACAAGAAGGAGTTTGGCCCCTCTTATCGTGCACCAGTTCCAGTACTTGGAGTACAGGGTACACGAACAGTCATTTTACCTCCACTTCCTGGTCGAAAGGATAACAGGTACATCTCTATTGACAATGTCAAGCTACAGCGAGTGGCCGATTCTTCCTAGTATGGCTCCGTCAGTTTCTTGCCCTTCGATGCTAAGAAATTCTGTTGTGGCCCGAGCTTCTAACACCGTGCCTGATGTTGCTGTCGAGATGCATACAGTTACTGGTCCCTTATTGCCACCGACACCTGGTGGTCTGCCTGAAGATGTTGAGTATGCTTATCCTGCGGATGTTACATTGCCTGTTTTACAGTCCACCACAGTTGCCCACTCACGTGACTCTTTTGACTCTAGTTCAATGACTTCCATTGCCCCGTCCAAAGTTTCGATTTTTGTGGCCTGGTTCAAGAGACATTTTTTAATTCCCCCTTGGACTTACATTTGGCTGGTGCTCATATGTATTTTTTTGTTTATGTCCATTGGCTTTGTGGTAGTGATTTTTAGACTTATCAATGGATACTATCTGAAAGAAATATCTACAATTCAGCTAATTGATGGAACTTTGGCCCCCCACTCGTCATCACACATTAGGAAAAGGGACCTGACTTTTGTGAACATTACTGCCTGGCCTGTACGTGATGGGATCGCTTGGGATGCTGTAAAATTTCAAATTCATGGCCCCACTGAAGTAGCTAATGTGCCAAATGTATTTCGTGTTTCTATGGGTGATGTCGTTAAGCGGAACATCCACTCAGATGACTGGGATGTTAAAGCCATAGAAGCACTGTTTTCTGATTTGAAATATTATGCTGCATTTGATGCTGAGGATTTGTATTTAGATACTGCTAATTATGATGAGCAATTCTGCTATCAACATTATGGCACGCATTTTCTACACAAAGCAAATACAATTAGAAATTTTGTAAATTATACAAAATGGGAACACTGTCCCGCCCCTAGGATGGGCAGCTCTGCCACGTTAGTGTGCAAATTCACCTATTTTTCTGATTTTAGTGTGTCAAATCCGGCCTCTTTTTATTTTAAGGTTGTGCCTGAGTCTGCTTCTAAAGTTAGACTGACACACACAAAATTGTTGTATTCCAAGTCCTTTATGGACGAATTGGCAATAGGAGGGTATGATCTATTGAAAGCTACTATCGATCTTAAATCGGTTTGGGGTACTAAACCATGGCAGGTACAGGGAACAGAAGCTTTGCATCGTGCCTGTCTTATCCCGAATCACATGTTATTTTTAAATTCGCCAATTTTTCAGACTACCTGTTTTGGATTGGCTACTTCTAAAAAATTTAATTCTCCCTCCATTCTGGGTCAGGGTGCTTATCCAAATTGGGGTAATCATACGGATCTGTCCCTTGCTACGTTGCAGACATACGTTTCCAACACATCCTTCAATATTTCTGAATTGAATCCAGAAGGGTGGCTGGTATGGCAGACGAGTTCAGATTCCTGTCAACATAGGTTTCTGGAGTTAGCACCGGGGTATACACAAGTTTGTGTAGACCCCCGTTTTGAGTCTTCTCACACTGTGACTACCTACTCAGTAGGGAAGTTATGCCAATCTTGGCTGCAACATTCCACTTTAGCGTCTTTTAAACTTTATTTATCACGATTAAACGACAAAATAGATTTGAATGATTTTGTTAAGGGTCCTGCAGTTGGCAGGTCCAAAAGATGGGTATATGCTGTTTACAACGAAGTTTGGAAGTTATCACAAATTGAGGCTGCAGCCAGATTACGTGCTATTGATCAAGCCAATATGGAAAAGGTATTGGCTGTAATAGATAATAGCATTAACACCCTGTCTTCCAGAATTTATACCTTAGACAATATTGTTTCATCTGTGGTAGACATTGTGCAGGATGATTTGTCTGTATTGTATCATGGTCAAAATCAATTGCGTTCTATTATGGAGTTTGCATGGACGTTGCAAACGTTAAAGGCTGGGAAAGTCCCTTGGGATTACATGAACACTTCATCTTTATTCCTTCCTTTTAATTTAACTGCTAAACAACAGTTAAATGTCCATGAAAGATGCTACATACTCATTACTGCACATTGAGAAATTAGAACCTTTGCCTTTCTCTGTTGCTGAATTAAATTCCGCTGTGTGGCTTATACATGGGTTGATCACATTACCGTTCCCCCTGTTTAAGTTCAGTTCATGCATGAAACATTATGCCCTTGGCAGATATGAACAACTTGGTACTGCCTTCCTGCACGAAGTTTGGTCACTCCCATTCACGTATAGATGTGTGAGAGACGGAAAAGATGTATACTTGAAAGGTGAAGAGTGCACTTCCACTCCGGATCATTCTGTAGTGTGTAGGCACATTCATTTGCATGGTGCATGTAATGTGCACGTCCCTAATTTAGCTTGTGTCCTGAAAGGGATCCCGGTGCCAGTTATAACACCGTCTTTTACCCTGCTTGCTAACAGTAGTTATTTGCTTTTGAATAATGAAGCTTGCTGTGGGATGTTAGTGGGAATTCCCTACACAGTGACTGTATCACAGAGAGTAGTTTGCTTTAGTAACGTCCTTTTCCCGCCCCCGCATGGACTACTCGATGTCTCCATCTGGCCTTCCATTCCAACCTTGAAAGCAGAGTTCAATAAGATGAGCAGAATAAGGGCTCTATTGTCTCAAAAAGAAGTTGCGTTGACTTCTTCCCGGTAAACATTGGTCCTTCACGTAGCAAACACGCGCACTGAGGTGCAAGCGCTTTGAATACTGATCTCCCACTTCATTTTGGGACCCTGATTCAGATTATCTTTAATGCCTCGTCAACAAGTGGCATGGCTCATTTTTTTTAAATTGTGGGCTCCGGCCTCGTGACCTCTTTTCAAACTATTTTTGGTGTGATCCGGGCATTTTTTCATTCTATTTTTTCCAGCGTCTTTGGAGGTCTCCCTTTGCTTCTCGCCCTCGTAGCTGGGGTACTTTTGGTTGATCTGCGCACTACGCTATGGATGCACAACTAGCGTCTCACGTCAGCAGGTCCCGGCTGTTACATCTTCGTAACAGGATGGTTGAATACTATGGCACTTTACCACTGGTGACCTTAAGCATAGCCTATGGATTGTCATTCCGGTTTCTCTACTTTACTTGTGTACAGCCCGTCTTTCATTGCCTAGATCGTCCATTCCAATGGGCTCTGGATTTGTGTCTGTCAAACTCGGTGTCTCCTGCCCCGGATTATGATCGGCTGATGAGCCCCTTAGTGGCTCATGAGTTGGACAGTTCTGGCGTCTGGATTATGGCCTGTGGAGCAGCACATGGAGTCCTTGGGAATTGGGACATCGGAACGGCTGCAATTGAATTCTTAGCAAAAAGTTATCTTGAAGAGCACGCCAGTTGTCCTCAAATGGTGCTGGAGGCTCCGGTGGTCGAGTAGCATATATGTTCCTTCCCCGTGCTGAACTGGATGGCAGATAATTTTGCGGAACGTTACAATGATTTCCTCTTGGAAGCTGTTGCAACTTATTGTGCTTATACATTGAAGGATTGACTTTTTGCACTTTCATTTCGTCATATGTCCTTCAATGATGTTTTTTTTTATCCTTTAAAAGTTTTTTTTCAATCCTTTTAAATTTTTTTCTTTGTTTTTTTCTTCGAACATTTTCACTTACCTTATATGGACTTACAGTTCATGCCCTTGGTTCCGTTCTATCAAACTTGAACTCTGCGTTCTTGCAAGTGCGCCCCTACTGGTTAGTGGTCTGATCAAGGGGGGGGTGTAGTGAAGATCGTTATCTATATATGTACAATGCTAAGTTAGCACAACCGCTTTAGATGTTAGAAAGCCATCTTGCCGCTTTTGCTGCTTTTGCACACGACACTGTAGTCACATGTTATTAACCCCTTCTGTGCCCATGACGAGCTGGACTAGTCATGGAGCACGGTCGCGCTGTGCCCATGATGAGTCCAGCTCGTCATGAACCCCGCCCGCTAATGCAACGCCCGGCACAGGGCGGGGAAAGGGCGTGGCACACAAGGGGTTAAATTGAGTAATGCTTGCTCGACTTTGCTTCACATGAGAACTGTCTGTTGTTCACATCCCAAACAGTGAGCAGCGACCTTGGTCTGTACATAGTGTAAAGAAACAGTATGGGTCGCTAGACGGTGCATGTTGTTGGGTTCAGGTGATCGGCCCACTATTTAGCCATAACACGCACGCAGCTGCAAATACCTGAAAGTCGGGTGCTTTTAATATTGCAGTGTTACATGTTTTCATTACATTCGGAAGAAGAGCTTTTCCAGGGGCAGAGCCTAGCTGATCCTGTGATGTGATCTCACTGAGCTGATCTTTACGGTATGGGGTTCCCCAGTCAAGCCTTGAGACCTTTTACTAGTCTAATAATAATAATATTAGTTTGCTAGCGAAAGGAAGGTGGCTGAGATCCACTGTCATGTTAGTATGATTACTCCTTTCATTTTCTATGGTATTGTAACTATGCTGATGGTTTTAATTTTAATCAATTGTCTGCTTATGTTAGCCAAAGTACTGCATCTTAGGACACGAGGTATATAAAATAAATTCTTTAAACTTTACTGTGTCTCTGTTTATTCTGTTGTGGACTGATATAAGAATAATTACGAACAGGTATTTCTGATTCCCACCATTCCTGAGAAATACACTAAGTCGTTTGTTCTGGGTTGTCTATACATTGGGACCGCCAAGCTAAACCTCGGATAACAAATGGGACACTGATGCTGGTCGGATAAGGGGTTCTGGGTTCTGAGGTGAGTTTTTGGTACACCACAATTCACTGAGGTCCTGGTTTCATGTGCATAGGTCTGTCCATAAGCAGAATCCCTGCAACAAAACCATGTATCTGTGGCTGTAATTTAGACTGAGGAAATAATTCAATCATGGGGCCCTTTGTTGATTTCTTCACTCAAGCTCAATGCTAGGGCCTGAGACCACCTTTCTTCTTTTTAACAGGGGTTCGTGTAGTGAAATGTTAACATGATAATCTTGTCCACCCTCAAAATGTAAGTCCTCTGGGG
This sequence comes from Triturus cristatus, assembly GCF_964204655.1. Lineage (NCBI taxonomy): Eukaryota > Metazoa > Chordata > Amphibia > Caudata > Salamandridae > Triturus > Triturus cristatus. The sequence continues at coordinate 1,806,980,928 of NC_140590.1, forward strand.
AATATTTTTAGTCGAGGAGTTTCCACTATGGTTTTCCCCACTTGAGTATCCCCCAAGGACAGCCTGCGCTCCGTAAAGTGTGAGCTTAGTTGTGCTTGCAGATCCCGGGTGCGTGGTGTCTGGTTTGAGGGTTGGAATACCATTGGACCTGTCAGAGCTTAGTGCTGGGTGGCAGAACAGTCATCAAGATGATTTTCTTCTCTTCTTTTGTGAGCTGGATATCGAATTGCATTTTTGCACTGGGGATTGCTGTTGTGCAACAGTTTCATGTCTATTGCCCCCTCTCATGTTGCCCTGGATTGGTTCAAATACCCCAAATTAGGGATCATCAGGTTCACGGTACTATTGGGGGCATTTGAGGGGATCTCCTATCTGTTCCCCCCTTAGTCAGCTAGTCGTGCTAGTTGTTTCTCAATGCGCTGTAGCTTTTTGCCTTCAAGAGATGCATCTGGGTTATTAAGGCAGTTTCCAACCTTAGGGATAGTTTTAAATATTCAAACCATGTATCTGTGGCTGTAATTTTGACTGAGGGAATCATTCAATCATGGGGCCCTTTGTTGATTTCTTCGCTCTGGCTCACGGATAGGGCCTGAGTTCCTCTAGTGAAATAATAACATGTTAATCTTGTTCACCCTCAAGATGTAAGCCCTCCAGGGAATAATATTAGTCAAAGGACTTTCCCCTATGGTTTCCTCCACTTGAGTATCCCCCAAGGATAGCCTGCGCTCCGTAACTTCAATATCTTTACATATAGAACCCAGCTGCCCTTAAGAGTAGTGAGTCCAGGGTCATAATCATTTCACTTCCTGCCTCTGCCTGCTTTAGTTTTGTTTTCCCCATTTTGGATATTCACAATCATCTTTTGCCAAGTGTGAGGTGGGGGCGACTGGGGGTGCAGCCCAGTCTCCTACCAGCCCCTACAGGTTCAGAAGTGCCCACTCTTACCCCGGTCTTTGCACATGCCTGTCCCACACTGCGGAATGCTTCTCAACAGTTAATGGCAATCCAGCACCTTCCAAGAGTATGCTGGGGGTGTAGTCTTTCCGCCAGCAAAGGAGAGAGGGAAGGGAGCTGGTGGCGGTTGAAGAGGTCACACGCTGCTGGATGCTTCTCAACAATTAATGGTGCTCTGGCTCTGGGCATTTGAGGAATGCTGAGGGTATAGTCTCTCCCCCCAGCTAAGGAGCGAAGGAAACGATCTGGCATCGGTGATCAAGCGTTCTGCGCTGAGGGACACCTCTCAACAATTAATGGCACTCCGGCACTCTCCAAGTGCGTTGGGGCCTCCGGGCTGTTTCTAGGAATTCCGGGGGGTATAGTCTCCCCCCCCAGATAAGGAACAAAGGTAGAAAGCTGCCAGCTGTGCTCAAGAATCCCACAACTTTGTTTGGGGATGCCATCACTGCTGTCTCGAAAACTGCCTTAGACTTAGGAATGAAACCTGTACATAAGGAATCTGGTTGGAGTTATGTAGGTGCACACCTATCACAGGTAGTTGCAAAGAGTGCAAAAGTGACCTGTTGTGCACAGTAAACCACACTGGTGATGGATTGTGAAAGATCTGCTAATATACCCAACACCAAAGCCTGTTCCTTTTATTGTGTGCAGTGTGCTGTGCCTAAAATGTATGATTGACCTAATTGCAGAATGTATCAACACACGCACAGAGTGACTAAACCATGTCTAAATTGCGGATTTTGTGTGCAGGATAGCTTTGTGTGCATATAAAGTGCTAATGTGCTCCACTCCAAAGCATGTTCATTCTGTTGTGTGTAGTGTGCTGTCGACTGGACATGAGTGTCAGCCGCATCCGGCAACAGAAGTAGTGGTAGAAGCACGTCAAGGATTTATACTTAGAGCGATGATGAAGCACATGTTGACAAAGCCAATTGCTCTAGAATTGGTACTTAGCCTTTTGGCTTTGGCAGTGTTGGTTGTCTTTTATCATGGTTTTTGTAATATTTATTGATGGGGCAATAACGAGCAGATTGCCCTTGGCCGGTTCCTGTAATAGGCAGACGAAAAACATGAATGATATGGCAACAGACCATTGACTGATGAGGGCTGGCTGGAATCCCCTACCAATGAGTTGATTATGCATATTATTTTAGTTAAAAAAGGTCTTGGCCAATGCTAGACCTATAAACGTTAATTACATTTTTGTATTAAACTCTATCCGAGTCCAAATAAGTCTCTGCAAAGGTACACTGCAAGAAGGCCGTTGATAGTGAGGTGTGTGCTTCAAACTGAAAGTGTACTCTGTCAAGTGTGAATGTCTGACTGCTACAATGTCTCACGTATGTCTCTCCTTGAACGTGTAGACTGACATGTGTGGTGCAGAGGATGAGCCTCACTTAAAAACTATTGAATCTATCATTCCCCTGTACAAATTTTGTCAGAGCTACATCCGCATTCAGTCCCAAAAGCACTGATCTGTTAGTTACACAGGCATCAAGGAAGCACTTGAACACACAGATTTATACCTGGCTGCCCCGTGTAATGAGGAGAAAGTGATCCATACAGATTTTTCTACATATATTTGGAGAGCAAGCAGTGTGAAACTGAAGTAGTCTAGTATCTGTAAGCTTTTTTACATGTGTCATATTGTCCCTATAAAGGCAGTGACACATTCATTGAGGTCTCTAGAAAGATGCTGACATGCACAAGAGTGGCACGACAGGAGTAGGCCTTTCATTTTGGGTTAGGCCTGGCATTGTGAGGTCTGCCTGTTTAATGAAACTGGTAGATATAAGTGAGCTTTAAAACATGTTACTAGATGCATTAATAATTATCCTAGTCCATATAAGTCTCTGAAACGATATTCTGAAAGTAGATCATACATAGTGAGGTGTATGCTTTAAACTGAAATTGTACTGTGTCAAATTTGAATGTCTGACTGCTACCATGTGTTAGGTATGTCTGTACGTATACGTTTAGTATGATACGTGTGGTGCAGCTAATAACCCTAACATAATAACTATACAGCCTATCATACCCCTGCACAAATGTTGCCATAGCTAGGTCAGGATTCCGTTCTAAAAGCAGTGAGCTGTTAGTTATCATCTTGCATCTTGGAAGCACTTGAACACACAGCATCATACCTGGCTGCCCTGTATAATGAGGAGGCAGTGGTCCATGCAGCTTATACTACACATATTTGGAGAGAATGGGGAGTGAAACAGAGATCATCTAGTACTTAAAGGCTATTTTATATTTGCCAAGTGACCCCTAAAACGCATTGACATCCTCATTGAGGTCTCATAGAAACATGCTGAGACTCACATAAGTGGCATGACAGGAGTCTCCTTTTCATTTTGGTTTAGGCCAGGCATTGCAAGCTCTGCCTCACTAATGGAAAAGGTAAAGAAAAGTGAGGTTTAAAAGATGTTGTCACCTGTATGCTAGTCCATATAAGTCTCTGCAATTCAACTAGGTTGTACATAGTGAGGTGCGTGCTTTACACTAAAAGCCTACTGTATCCAGTTTGAATGTCTGACTACTATCATGTCTTAAGTATGTGTGCACTTCAATGTGTAATCTGACATGTGTGGTGTAGCTGATCACCCTAACTTAAAAACTATAATCTATCATACCCTTACACAAATCTTTTTAAAGCTACTTCAGCATTCAGCTCCAGAAGCATAGATCTCTTAGCTAGGCAGGAGTCACAGAAGCACTTGAAATTAAATATGTATACTTGGCTGCCCTGTATAATGACCAACAAGTGATGCATGCAGCTTTTAATACACACATTTAGAGAACATGCAGTGTGAAACAGAGGTAATCGTGTATCTGCAGGCTTCTTTAGATGTGTCAGATTGCCAAAAGAAGGCACTGACATACTCATTGAAGTCTCTGAAATGATGCTGACACTGACAAGACTGACACTGCAGGAGTTGGCCTTTAATTTTGGGTTAGGCCAGGCATCACGAGCTCTGCCTCTCTATTGAAACTGATAGAGAAAAGTGAGCTTTAAAACTTGTTCAAGATGTATTGACCTTCAACCTAGTGGATATAATGCTCTGCAAAGGTACACTGCAAGTAGTCCTTAAAAAGTGATGTGTGTGATTTGAACTGAAATCATACTCTTTCTTGTTTGAATGTCTGACTGCTACCATGGCTCAGATATGTCTACACTTCTACATATTGTCTGATGTGTGGTGAAGCTGATAACTCTAACTTAAAAACAATACTATCTGTCATACCCCTGCACAAGAGCACTGATATGTTAGTTAGAAAGGGATTACAGAAGCACTTGGTCTTGAAACCACATACATCATCACACCGTGAACTGAGAGACCTGTCCCTAGTAAACATTTCAGCAGTTCTAGCACCTGGTGGTATAGTTTGGGATAGGGTTTCAGATGATGAATTTGCTCCTACTAAAAATGTGAAAATTCCACACGTGTTCAAAATTTCAATGAATGATATCATTACCCCGAGTACACTCTTGGATGGCATTGAGCCTGTAAATACTATGCTCTCAGATTTAGAACAATCTGCTGCATTTTCTTACAGGGAATTGTATGAAGATACAACTGACTTCGGCAGCATGTATTGTTACCAGCATTATAGTCATCACTTTTTTAACAGAGCTAGTGTTCCTCGCTCTACAAAAACATACCATCAATAGGATCATTGCCCGACAACACAGAAAGGTAGTTCTGCCACATTCGTGTAGATATTTGCTGACTTTTAAATGTTCAATACATCAGACTAAATGTCACATTACTATAGACTAGTACAGACGAGTACAGACTAATACAACTGCGAAGAAAATGATGCTGACAAATACCGAGCTCATATATTGAGCTCCTTTTATCTCCCAACTGTCTATAAAAGGTTAGAATTATTGGAGGGACATGATAGACATAAAATCCATCTGGGGAAAAAAGATTAGCAGGTTCAGGGAACAGAAACTTTATTTAAAGCTTGCATCATACTGTCACAGATCATATTCCTGAACAGAACAGTGCACCTACCTGCTACGGGTTTACAAAATTTAAAGACCTAAAAACACCATGCATCCCCTCGCCCATACCTATTGAAGGTATATCGTATGAAACACTGATTAGTGAGGAGGTACTCGGTACAACGATACAGAATGATACATACAATTCATCAGCTCCCAACTGTATGGTGGTTGGTTTGGCCTATCAACACAAATAGGTTTCAATCAAGATTCAAGGGTACCACCTGAGGGTTTAGTATCCACAGGCCTGACCCATGCTATGTACAAGAAGGAGGAATGGGTGTGTACTTCCTACTGATTTTGCTTTCACAGTCATTTGATGTTCTTGGTGACGGAAATAACAATGAAATGCAAAATACAAGCAGAATATATATATTTTTCAACGGGAAAAAAAGCAGACCTTCCAATGCTATAATAGTAAACAGCTACACTAAACCTGTTCACAATACCTCTACATATATGTTTTCAGAGTTGTTGAAAAACACACGCTACTTGCGATTACCGATGTCATTGCATTTTTCTTTGTGTTTGCGGAAATGGGAAAAAGTGTTTAAAGGTGATAATCTGGAAACTTACTAGAAAAACATGAGTTTGAAAAGTACGCTAATAAAGCTCTACTGTTAAATATACAGTAGAATATGTCTATATATATATGTTTTAGGCTTTGTATAAACCACACATTCTTCGTGACTACCGTCATCATCATGGTGTCTTTGGTAGTCGCAAATAAAGATTTTTTTGTAAAGGTGGCTTTCTTCTATATTGATCATACAAAGAAAAGTTAAAGCAATATTCTACTAAATATTTAGAGTTAAACTTTATTTAAAAAATGTCTTTAGGTGTATTTTTGAGTATGTGAAATAGATTTACTGATGACAGAATCTGCACTATAAATGCAAAAATGTTGCGCTGACTTAAAAAATTGTTCCCAAAATTATTTTTTTAATGCATTTTCTGATAAACACATATGAAATCAAAAAAGAAGTGATGTATTATATACATCTATTACACAATATCTAATTATAGAAATAAATTATGAAAACCTTAGAGCTTCAGTTATAAAAAAATGGTCCTTACAATTAACAAATAGAATTTAAAAAAGGAAAGTTTTAGTTAACAATTAGCATTAAAAGAACTTCAAAATTCACTAAAAAAACAAAGGTTACAGGGAAGTTATTGTTAGGAAATGGAATTAAAAAAAACTTAGAAATTCACAAAAATCAATGGTTACAGGGAAATTCAGCAGTTACACTTAGCTGAGCTAACTATAACTTGTGCCCCCGCAATGCACTGCCTCTGACCTCACATATTACTTCACTTATTACAAGGTCAGTGACATCACTCGTGACATCTCAAAAACCGAAGGTTACAGGGACATTATAGTTAAGAAATAGATTTAAAATTAGTAGGGCAAACGGCTGAGATCAGCAGTGGTTGGTGGTTTAGGAGCTCAATGCAGCATATAACACAAAAACAACCACAAATTCACTGACATATGTGTTTCAGGGGAGTTATGGTTTAACGCATTCCGTAATTTTGTCTTAAAATACCAGACTCAAAGAAAAGTAATGGGGTGTGATATAAAACTGTATCCCTGACATAGTCAAACTATGGTTAACCACACAAACATTATTGGCATGCTTAACTTTAAATCCATAAATCACCAACCAAATGGTTGCCGTTGTCCCCACAATATTAAGGACTTACAAAAAAAACATGAGGAAGGAACAATATATCACCAAAGAAAGAAAGTGTAACATATTCAATTTCATGACATTGATAAAAGTCATCATTAATTGTATCACTGTCAATTGGAATTAAATCTGTGACATCATGTGTGAAGTCATAAGAAGTCCATTTTGCATGAGAGCTATGGTTTCTATTGCATCCACTCAGGACCCCCCATGGACCCCTGACTGCCACACATCTTCCACAGGGCCGCCACCACCATAGCACCTGAGCTTCGCCGCACCACAAATGCCTCCTTCGAATTTGTCATTTTTCCAGATGACTGGAAGTGGGCAGAGGTCAAACCCCTCCTCAAGAAACCCTTGGCTGACCTGACAGACCTGAAAAACTAGTGGCCCATCTCTCTCCTTCTTTTTGCAGCCAAAATCACCGAGAAATGTGCCCATGCCCAGCTGACTACCTTCGTTAAAGAGAATACCATTTTCAACTCCTCACAGTCCAGATTCTGCAGTAACCACAGCACAGAGACCGCTCTCCTTTCTGCCACTGACGACATCTGCGTGCTACTCAACCAGGGCCACACCACGGCCCTCATCCTGCTAGACCTCTCCTCTGCCTTTCGACAACGTCTCCCATGGCTCTCTTGCAGCCAGACTCCACAACACTGGCATATGGGGAACCACCCTCTACTGGATCCACTCCCTTCTCACCAGCGAAACCCAGAGGATCATACTACTACCCTTCCTCTCCGAAGCCACAGAGATCAACTGTGGAATACCCCAAGGATCATCACTCAGCCCCATGCTTTTCAAGATCTACATAGCCCTCCTGGCCGCTTTCGCCAGACAGCATGGGCTCAGCATTGCATCCTATGCCGATGACAAAGCCCATCTTCTCCCTCACAAAGGACACCGAAGTCACCAGACACAGCTTTCAGGAAGGATTGAAAGAGGTCGCAGCCTGGATGAGCAACAGCTGCCTAAAGCTCAACTCGGAGAACACTGAGGGTCTTGTCCTTGGATGCTCCCCTACCTCGTGGGACAATGCCTGATAGCCTTCCACCCTCACAAACCCACCCACCCCAACAGACCACACCTGTAACCTCACCATCATTCTAGAATTCTCCACCACCATGACTCGCCAGATCAATGGCGCCACCTCCACCTGCTTCAACTCCCTCTGCATCCTCTGCAAGACCTTCAAGTGGATCCCCCGTGAAGCCAGAAAGACTGTCACCCCACACTCATGACTAGCAGACTGGACTACGGTAATGCCGTCTACACTGAAATCAACAACTCCCTGCTGCACAAACTCCAGACCATCCAGAACACCACAACCAGACTCCTAGGCACCCCTTGACATGAGCACTTGACACAACACCTGCAAGATCTCCATTGGCTCCCTGTCAAGAAGAGAGTGACCTTCAAGTTACTCACTCACGCCTACAAATCCCTCCACAACATCAGACCCAAATACATCAACGAAAGAGTCTCCTTCCACGTACCCAAAAGAAACCTCCGCTCAACCAATCTTTCCCTAGTAGAGACCCTGCGCATCCACAGAAGCAGAGCAAGTGGAACAGCCTTCTCCTACGTCATAGCCAAGGCCTGGAACGAGCTCTTAGTCAACATCAGATGCTCTCCTTCACTGTACACCTCCAGGAAAAGTCTCAAGACACAGCTTTTTGACTGACCCGTAGCATCGCCCTCCCCTCTTCCAGTTCCTTGAGACCCTCACGGGTGAGGAGTGTGCTTTATAAAACCCCCTTATTGATTAAAGGGCTTGCTAGGTTTAAAGCATGCCAGGACGCTGGTGCTATCAGCATGTTTAGTTCTGAGTCAGTGGATGAAAGAATTTTGTCCCTTGTAAATGGTGTTGTATAGTACACATCATTTCAAACTTACTCAATTTGCAGATAAACATGTTTGTGTTTTTCAGATACACTGATGTTTGTAATTCTCAGGTTTGCTCACTGGTGTGTAGACAGGAGCAGAACAGATTACCCTAAGACCCGCAGTGTGGGGGGCACTGCAACTTAGAGGCCAAAAGGGGATGCACAGCTCCAGCAGGCCAGCTGCAGAGAATGTATCTTATTTAAAAAAATGCTGCTTATAAAAGTTGCCAAGACAAAAGCAGGTAGAGCCCCATCATCAGTGAAAGAGGAGAATGGACAAAAAAAACTCATGAAGAATGCCTCTCACTTGAAGGTAAGGTTTAAAAAAGGTTTCACTTTTCCCCTGCTGCATTTCCAATTTGTACCTACAGAGCCTCAGAGCCCAGCACTTGAGAGGAAACTGGAAAGCAGTTTGCAGTGAAGTCTTTAAGATAAGTAAGACCAAAGGGGAGACAAAAACAGCCTGCAGAAATCCTTGTGTGCACTGAATTTTTAAGGGCACAATAATAAGGGAAATATAACTGGTGAATAATTTACATGGTTGAGACAGCTGTTTTCTGTCAAGTTATGGTTTTGACTTAGAAAGTAGAGAGGGTTAATGAGCCTGCCGTAAATGTGTAACAAGCAGATCACAAATTAGAATTTTATGAAGATAACTTAGTAGGCTACTGCTTTTGTCACAGGGAATATTTTGGTACTTGATGGTTCGGAGGCTACAGTTATTGTAATATAGCACAGTGAGCTATGACCTATCATTAAAGAGCTGAATGCAAACTAGGGGTGGGCGGAATTTGAGAAATCCACTTTTGCAAATTATCGTGAAAATGTTTAAAATTATCGCAAACAAGCGGAAATATCGCGAAGATGCAGAATTTTTTTTCCCGCGCGTTCGCGAGATTTTCTGCATGGTTGCGGGTCGCCAACTTACCCATGTGGTTGCTCGCGGGCGCGGCCATCTTGTTTTGAGTTGTCTCGCGGTGCATGATCGCGAGAAGGAAGACGTGATCGCGCGACACATGACGTCACTGCGGGCGCGAACTGTCGCGAGACAGCGCAAATGGCTAAAAACAATCCAACATCTCATGGAGAACGCGACCGGATCAAGAAAACTTGTCGGCGAACGCAGGGATTCAGGTAAGGCGATCGCGCGCGAGAATGTATTATTTTACAGCGCGAGCAAGAAACAAATTATCGCCAAGCTGCGGAAAGTGGAAATTTTGACATTTTCGCGCTCTCCGCGGAACGCGAAAATGTCAAATTATCGCAATTTCCGCGAACGGAACAACATTTTTGCCCAGGCCTAATGCAAACTGCAAGGCAGATGCTTGAAACCTTATTTTTTTCTCAAACTTCAGCTATTCTAAGGTTGCTAAAAAGGGATGATTTCAGTAGTGAAAAATTCTTATTGATATAAACAACGCCATTCACTGTTACATTTTAAATTCTGAGTTTGTGTTTCTCCAAAAATAGCAGTTGTAACATATATTTATTATCAGTATGGGTAATATGATTCCTACACCTTGCAGCTCACATTCTCTTATGTAACATTTCCTGAGATTAATTTACACATTTGTAGGATGCATTGCCTCTGTGTATGACATAAAGTGTGCTCTGACAGAATACAATGGGGTTATGGAGAGATGAGGGGCACAGATGGAGGAGGTTAGCAAGGAAATCCATGGAGAAGGAGGTCCTAGGAAGTGGGGCAGGACACGACTAATGTAAAACCAAGCCCTGGGTGTTGGTGGGATCTGCCCCAAACTGAGGAAGTGAGACACAGTGCCATTCACACATCCACATCATATTTTCCATGGTACAGAGGCCCCTGACTGCCTCTCTGCCCAGGTCACTCTGAATTCTCCAAACTAAGGGGATCACTTACAAGCCCATTGCAGCACCAGTGCGTCAGTTTTTTTGATGCACCAGCAGCTCAGTGTGCCAGCCCATATTTACACAACCACATAAAACCACCCTAAATGGCTTTTCATTATCATGTGTGTTCCTGTGGGTGTTTCCGTGCAACATCCATAGAACCAGACACATTACCAGATTTACAACGTTTTGTAAACCTGGGAATGCATCAAAATCCTACGCTTCCACAGGGAACGCATAGGAGTGGCGCAACAAGGATAAATACCTTTATTTTTACTTGTTTTCCCTTTTTTCATGTGTGCTGCATTCTGCAGCATACACATAAAGAGGAAAACACCTCTTGTGACTCTTTTTGTGTAGCCCTACAATGCAGACACGCTGCACCATGCGGCAACGGTACCTGCATTGGCACTAAGCCTTGGTGGAGTTCGCAGAGTTTTGCTATGTGGAACTCCACGAAGAGCAAACAAAAACTCTGCCAAGCTACGCAGAGGTCCGCAAGCAGTGGAGTGCATTGAATAAATGCTGTTTGCAGTGATTTTCAGTGCCAGGTGCTTGTCTGCACTGTGCAATCATCACGAATAGCACCATTAACAGCGCAAGCGGGCGCTGCTTCCTTTCGGCTGCTCGATTAGATTTTTGCTCAAGCTGCAGCTTTCTCAACGCGAGCAGACAGTTTCTCAACGAGAAATCTGACCACCTGCGATGAGAAATCTCTCTGGGAAGTTAATTTCCCACACTTGCACATGTCAACTTGATGTTGCCGAACGCAAAGAAGGAAAAATCTCACCGGAAGGTGGATTTTCCTTGCTCGCCAGCTTGTCGTTGACAAACGCGAGTGAGGAATAAAACGGAACTCTGCGAACTCCGCGTAACACAAAGTGTGGAAATCTATGCAAAGTCTGCGAGTTGAGTGGAGGTCACTGCCCAGACTTAATTGGAGCATGGCATCCCATTGTGTGTCAGCTCAGGGGAAAAGCACAGGAATGTGCCATATCTTATAGATATCTTATTTACAAACAAGGAAACCCAACTGGATTGGTCAGGGACCTTGGGTACAGGTATGTTACAAACATAAATTCTTAAATTCACAACAAATTCTTGTCTGGCTGAACAACTCGATAAAGATTTCATTGTATCTCTATATTTATTGCTTCTCCCTTATCCTTCTTGTGAGGACCACTGTGTTTGCAACATATCTTGTAGATATGGCACAGTCCTGCCCTTTTCATTTGATGCACAGCAGCCCAGCAGCAAGGCTTGCTGAACAGCCATGCGTCAAAATATTATAAATGAGATCCTATGTTTTTTATTGTTTATTTAAATGGTCTGAATTGGTGAAAAATAATATTAGTAGATAACAAAAAACGCATAGTTAAAGGGAACCCAGGCATGCATCATAATATGAATCAAAACCATTAGAACAAAATAAAAAGAACCGATCTTTAAAAAGTATATTTGATCATGCATGTATCTCAACAGTGATGTAGCATGGGGTGTTCACAGGGGTGGTTGCCCCGGGTGCAAAATTATTAGGGGTACAAATATTGTACCCCTTAACCCATGGACTGTTAGCACTGTGGAGATAAGGATCCACAGGTTAAGGGAAATAATACTTTCATTTAAAATGTTGCCCTGGGCGCTGACAACCCACGCTGTAATGCTGTATCTCAAACACCTATAAATTATAACTCTCAAATCAACAAGATAAAAAATAATGCTTCTTAAATCCGTAACCCAGTAAGATTACCACTATGGCAGGTCCTTTCTGGAATGGGAGTGCCAAGCTATTTGTTAGATAGCGTAGTCAGGCTACTTTCTAACAACTCTGCTCAGGTAAGACATGGTAGAGCAGAAGAGTTAACCAATCCCTTCCCCGTAACTAGAGGAGTCAGGCAGGGGTGCATGTTGGCACCCACACTGTTTACACTACATTAATGGCCTTGTTACATTTCTGGACCAATGTGAAACCAACGCGCCTAGATTAGCAAACATGAGGGTGCCTGCCCTCATGTTTGCTGATGATACTTTACTGACCTCCAAAATCCTGCTGGAACTTAAGGTTGATTGCTTCTGCAGGGGATTGGAGATCAATGTAAGCAAAACCAAGTATAGGGTGCTTAATCCTGGGCCTTCGACCACAACGCATCTCACTTTGGCAGGGGCCCCATTAGAATGGGTCTGTACATTTCTGTACCTAGGCCTGACACTTAGAGAACACCTGGAGTGGCAAGCTCACAGTATACAGTGACGATTAAAAACTGAGCAAGCAGTGGGAGGTATTCTCACAAGTCACATAGTTCGCAGTATCGTCCTATTCTACCAGCGATCCAAATAAACAATCTCGAAGTGTTGGGAACTGCTGCCTATGGGACCGAGCTGTGGGGACACCAGGGTACTACCTCATTGGAAATGGTGGATAATCGCTTTTTGCAACAGCTGGTCAGTTTACCAGTAAGCACTCTCTTGTTCCCACTTAGATTGTACCTTGGAGCAAGAAATATTTCAGATAAATTAGCACTGGGAACCATACTCTATTGGAGGAGGACCCTAGAAATAGCTGTTTATCGACAGGGGTTAGAGGAAATCTTGTCCCAAGTGGAATCCAGCAGAATTCCATGGCTAAAGCATGTAAAGGGTACATTTTGTTGCCATCGGCCTTGAGGGTCTATGGAATTCCCCGGTCCAGACTGGGGTTAGTTCCAAAACACAAATTAAAACTGCATACGGTCTATATAAAGATCATTGCATTTACCTGTTCTTCTAGGGAAGCTTGCACTGCTGCTCACTGTAATACACTGATGTGAGAGCCATTTGAATGCTGATGTCTGTCTTTCACCTTTCTTGTGCCAGGGAAGCTTGCACTGCTGCTCACTGTGATACACTGATGTAAGAGCGATTTGAATTCTGATGTCTGTCTTTCACCTTTCTTGTGCCAGGGAAGCTTGCACTGCTGCTCACTGTAATACACTGATGTAAGAGCCATTTGAATGCTGATGTCAATCTTTCACCTTTCTTGTGCCAGGAAAGATTGCAGTGCTGTTGCTCGTGGCGTGTCTGTACTTTGTATAAAAGATACTTGCACAGAAGTTGTCTCTGCTATGCCTGTTTGGCATCTGGGAAGTTTGTAGTACAGCTCTGTGTGCTATTTCTCTTTGTTTAGAAGAAAATTTACACCGGTGCCGCCTGTGCATAAGCTGCAAGACATTCTATTCCACCACTGCAATGCTTCTACCTGCATAGTACCCACTGTGGGTGTGTGAGTGAAGGTTGTACTGCTGCTACCTATGAATTTCTTCTTTTGAATGTGAGAAACTTGAACTTCTCTTGATGGCGCTGTACCTGTGGTCAAGGGTAGATATTTGCTCTATTGCTGCTCTGGCTATTGCCTTCTTTTGACGTTTTGAAAATAATCCTAAGCGCTGAGGCAGAGTGTCATAAATATTCCAGTGAGAGTGTAGGAGTTAGGGCGCAGGCATGCCGAGAAAAAGGATAAGAAAATAAAAATTAAAAAGAAAGAAGAGAGAAGCAAAGGAACAGTCAAGGAAAAGGAACAATGAAGTGGAGCAGAAGGGAGAAATAACAAACAGGGAAAGGAAATGAGAGAGGTAGAGGAAAGAAAATATTAGAAAACACCTCAATTGGAGAGAATACAAAGAATGGGTATAACAAATGAGAAAGAAAGCATGTGATAGAGAAAGGAAAAGCAAAGAGATATAACAAAGTGGTAGCAGCTAAGAAATACAAGATGAGGAAGAAATGGGAATAGAAAATACAAGGGGCAGGAAACTGCACATACAGAAAGGAACTCACTGGGAAAAGAACATAGGTGTTGCAACAAAGGAAGTAATGCACAGAAGCAATAGATAGTGTAAGACCACTTACTGAACAATGGCACAAAACATGAGCAGGAGCCCGAGCACATTGAGTGAGAAGATGCGTAAGGGTGGGAGATAAACATGAAAAGGAGAAAGACATCCATTGCAAAGTGGTAAGGAGTTTAGACTGGATAGGAATGGATGTTGCAGAATGAGTGAAGTTAACGAATGTGGAGGAGAGAAGACACAATTTTAAAATATGGAATTCAAAAGACTAAGGAGTAAGAGAAACTGCAGAAAGTTGAGTGAACTGAAAAGAAAATCCAGAATGATAAAAGTAAGACTAAAGAAGAAGTAAGAAGGTGCATGGGAATGGGAGAGGTAGCTGTGAAGGTAACAAGGTGATAGGAGTTTGGAAATGAGAGAGATGGAGGTAGTTCAGAAACTAGGGATGCAGCAGCAAGAAGATCAGACGCAGAGGCAGAGCTGAAAGTAGCATTGAAAGAAGATGTTGAGAGTAAGAGAGGAACTAAGGAGAGAATATTTAGTGGTCAAATGTAAGATTAAATGTGAGAGAGAGTGTTTGCTATAGAAATTGAGACTGTGATATATGTAGGTTGAAAATAAATATGAGGAGGCAGGTGGGAACGAGCAGTAAGATGGCAGTAACACTGGGAGAGATAGATGTGAGCATGAAAAGTTAGAGATATAGTTTAGAAAATGAGAATTCAGAGTTGGTGTAAAGCAGCAAATTGGAAGAGAAAGAGTGGACTAATCAGAGATTGAGGTGCAAAAATAACCAGGAGAGATAGAGGTCAGGGTAATATTGTTAGAACAAGTAAGGGAGGTGTTAGGAAACATGACAGGGGCATGGGAACAAGGGACACAAGCTTGTGTTTGAAGAGAAAACTTAGAGAAATCGGAGAAACTGAATGACAGAAGGTAGAATTTAAAGAAAAATTGGGAGAGATAGAACTTCCTGCCAGTAATGTCTGACGAGGTTTTCGACACTCTGAGCCTCAAAATTAAATCCGGTTCTCCTTTAGATCCGCTGAAGCCAGAGCTATTCAGACTTCTTCCTCCTCTATGTCGTGAGCCTCTACTGGACGTGATCAATCTATCGCTCACATCGGGCGTGGTCCCTTCTTACTGGAAGCAGGCAGTGGTCAGCCCTATTTTAAAGAAGCCTAACCTTGACCCCCTATTGCCAGAAAACTACCGTCCCATCTCCCTCCTGCCCTGGACCGCCAAGGTTACTGAGGCACACGTGAACTCCATCTTGTCTGCCCACCTTTCTCGAAATAACATTCTTGACCAGAGCCAGAATGGTTTTCGTGCACAACACAGCACCGAAACTGCACTGCTCTTTATGACCGAGCACTTGCGTACGGTGCTGAATGCTGGGCAGACAGCGGCGCTCCTCTTGTTAGATCTGAGTGCCGCGTTTGACACGGTGTCTCACGACATTCTGATCCGGCGTTTGGAGGGAGTGGGAATTGAGGGGACTGCTCTCCAATGGTTTCGCTCTTTCCTTTCGGACCGATTTTTTAAAGTGGCTATTCCACCTTGTCAGTCCTCTTTCCATCCACTGGGGCTGGGGGTTCCGCAGGGCTCTGCGTTGAGCCCCACTTTATTCAACCTATATGTGAAACCGTTGGCTGCTGTCGTCAGACAATGTGGCCTAACTATGACATCGTATGCTGACGACACGCAGCTGGCGGTGACACTCAGCGGTGCCCCCGAGGTGAACGCTCCCAGATTTCGTGCAGGACTCATAGCCGTGGCAAATTGGATGCGAACCAACTGTTTGCAGTTAAATGCCAAAAAAAACGAGGTCCTGATCTTAGGTAAGCATGCGGAGCTCTGGGGAGACCAGTGGTGGCCTCCAGAATTGGGGGTGACTCCCATCCCAGCTGCCGAAGTTAAGAACTTGGGGGTTTGGCTGGATCCTACACTCTCTTTTACCAGCCACACGAAGAAGGTTGCAGCTACCTGTTATGGTATTCTGCGAGGACTGAGACCGGTCCTCATATTCTTCGACCCCCCTACTCGGCAACTGGTGGTCCAAGCCTCCATTCTTTCTCGGCTGGACTATGGGAGTGCGCTGCTGCTCGGAGTGAATCAGGCGGAGGCTACTAGATTGCAAAGGGTGCAGAATGCCGCGGCGCGTGCCATTGTTGGCCTCCCTAGACAGTGCTCTGTCTCTGCAGTTTTGACCTCCCTTCACTGGCTGCCGGTCAGACAGAGAATTAAATTTAAGGCTCTCTGCCTGACATTTAAAATCTTGAAGCTTTCCTCTCCTCCAGCCCTCACCAAGCTTGTTTCCTCCTATGTTCCTACGCGGTCTCTTAGATCGGAATTTCTCCATCTGGCGGTCAATACACGGTTTAGACTGAGTAGGATGGGAGGGCGCTCCTTTCGAGTATTAGCAGCAGGATTATGGAATTCTCTTCCTGTCCATATACGAGCCCTGAACAGTCTTACTTCCTTTAGGCGCGCCATAAAAACTTTTTTGTTCCCAATCGCTGACTGATTCCCTCCTTTTCCCTTACTAGTATCGATCTGTTGTGTTGTGGTACCTGATCAGGCGCCAGGACACCCCTTGGCTGGGGCAGCTGTGCGCCTTATAAAAACTATTAACATAACATAACATAACATAACTGGATGGGGATCAAGGAAACTAGGAATGATAGACAAAAGGTTGGCAAAGGTAAATTACAACAGTTCTAGTGAGAGGGAGCCCTAATTTTGTTGAAAAGGGTAGCAGTGATGAAAGAGTGAGAGACTGGGTAAACTGTTGAAAACAGAAAATGTGAAGAAGAATGAGAGCTAAGATGAGAGACTGTCTGGGAAAGATTTATTGAGTAATGTGAGAAATTAAAATAACCAGTACAGTGCTCCAGTGGTGCGCTGCAAATGGAATTTTCAGTACCACAACTGCACCATTTTTTTCATGATTGTCCTTGAAATTCTTGTAGCCCTATCACAGTGCCCTTGGATCCCTTCATACCACCAAGCATTTTTCCCTTTTCCCCTATAGCTCCATTACACCAAAAATCTAATTGTATATGCCCCAATGTCTCCCTGACAGCAGAACTTGTTGATCTCCTTGAACCTATTTTCTCCATTGAAAACCCTGCAGCTAGCTTTTAGGTGCTTCAGAACTGTTAAAGGTAGGGATACCTAAAACAGGAGCCCCCTTTCGTACATTGCAAGGGCCCCCTGAGGGTTTGTTATGCAACTGTGTCAGGTTGCTTGTTTTCTGGTTCTTATCAGGCTCTGCAGTATTTTTGGTTCATATATTCAAGTCTGATTTATTTGTGGAACATAGGTGCACAGTAATGATTAAATATAAGGTATGGATACTGTGGTTTATGTTTGTTGAACATCTGATTTAATAACCCAAGTTCATCCTTCCTTGTAGGTGTTTGTATGTTGGTCAGACGTTGCAATGTGCTGGAGATGCAAAGTTCTAAATCAGAAATGTACAGGAGTGTAGAGGAGCATCTCTCAGTTGTGGTAAAGGCCAGTCTTCTCACTGTGTGTGTCTTGATGGCTTAGAAGTGGGAAGGAAAGCAAAGTTCTAGATGTGAGGTGGCTCACACATTTCTATACCATATCCAGAGAAGCTAAATAATGTGAGGGACTTGTTGTTGCAAGATTAGGTCATAGTACTTGTAGGGTCTCTTGAGGGATGCTGGCCAGAGTATCTGCAGGGGTGGATTGTAGACACCTTGTGGGAGTCTGTCACAAATGCTCGGATCAGGTAGG
Organism: Triturus cristatus; assembly: GCF_964204655.1. Classification (NCBI taxonomy): domain Eukaryota; kingdom Metazoa; phylum Chordata; class Amphibia; order Caudata; family Salamandridae; genus Triturus; species Triturus cristatus. The sequence continues at coordinate 1,806,998,944 of NC_140590.1, forward strand.
ATCAGGCCTTGAGGCACATCAGAAGACTGAGTGCAGCACTGATGAGGACAATGTTTTTGCAAAAATATGTTTTGTTTTCACTCAGTGCAGATGTGAAATAGATATTGATCCATGCAATAAGATGCCTTTGGAGATTGTACCTGCCTTGTGGTACAGAGGGATAGTCTCCAACAATGCAATGTGGGAGGAATGCTGTTCATGTTCTACATAGAAACCTCTCTGAATATGAAAGATCTACCCAAACGTGATTGGTTGAGATTCAAACTTTTAGCAAGCACCGGCACCAAATGCAAGCCATGAAAGCCATGAACTGCGTATAAAAGGTGCAGACTCACTCCAGCGCACAGAAACCACCAGCACTTCCTTAACAGGGAACAGTGAACTGCCTGCTTCCTCAAGGCTTGGACTAAGCCTAATGCCCAACGTCTGCTGCTGACCTTGCACAGGAAAGAACCAGAGTATCAGGGGAATCCAAAGAGAACTTTCTAACCCCCCCCCCCGAGACTGGAGCTGAAACCAAGGGTCATGGAAGTCCAGTTCGGTTATTGTGTATGTTCTTTCCTCCTTTGTGCTCACTCCCATATTTACCTCAGTTCTCTGTCTGACCCCTTTGAGTACTAAGATCTGCCCTTCTTTTATATGTAGCTGTTGAGTAGCAGGTTCTAGCTGCTTGGCAGACATGATGTGCGAATTCAAAGGGACTGTGAATTCCCGAATTTCGCATTTCCTATATTCCCTCTTCCTAGAGATTGAGATGAGTTAGTGGCCTGAAATAGAGTAATAGGAGTCACAATCATGCTCCTTGTGGCCTTCACACAGGACTGCGAGTGGCAGAGTGATGACGATCAGCGTAATGAACGTGAGCACATTATTGTGATTGTAACTTGAGCTCAGTGTTATTACTTATAGTTACTGAACATTTTGTGCGTATTGTGTTGCCTATTTCTATTATCATGTTTAACTGTGTACATATCTATATGTTTGCATAATTCTATTAAGTGGTGATAGCCTGTGATGACTGGATCTGCTGCATTGATTCTGAACCAATTTATCACTCACTTTAAGCAATTTACTGATTGATCAGCTAGACCTGAGTCTCAAGGAGACTTTTGAGAAAAGCTATATATTGCACGACAAGTGCCAAGCATCCTGGTCTGTATGGAACACCTATGCCCTCACCTCTGATTATGCATGTGGAGATAGCCTGATAGACCTTCTGAAACCTCTAGCATAGAAAGGAATAGGATCAGGGGGTGTATCAAGGAGGTTCATAACTGCTTCCCTTCGAGTTATTCTCCCTCCTCTGTACATCCATGCGTGAATGCAAGTAAATGGCCTCTCCTCTGTTATAGCAGTGGGTGTGTTGGACGTCAAACACGTGAGGCATTGTCCTGGAACCTCACTGATATGACACATGGTCTTCCAGGGGATGTCACAGTCAAAACAATCATGTTTCCCTTACACACAATCAAAACTGGTGAAACTCGACCTAAGACAATTGTTACTTAATGATTGTAAACCTAGCCACTGACTTCAGGACATCATCTGCCTCCTGTCCTGAGAATTGCGCATCAATGACAAGGAAACATCATGTTAATTGTATTAAAAAATAATGATGCTATAAAATCGGGAATGTTTTGCAGCTGTGGATCTGGCCCTTGTAGCTCCAGGGACAGTGTCTCAGAGGAGCTCCCTGCAGAGTGACTGCTGCCTCAGCTTCATATAAGCAGGTGAGAAAAGAAGGGAGAGGAGAGAGGATGGAGAACACATCGCTGTCAACCCTCTTCTGTAGTGGGCAAGTTTACAAGTATTGTGGCCTCATAGGAATATGTTCCTTCTCCTCTTCCTCTTCTACGTATGGCTCCTCGTCCCCCTGAAGTTCTATGACTTATCAGTCCTTTGATGACGGTGTTCCTACAGTAAGTGCACGTAATCTATATTAGTCAGTCCCCTTCTACAACATGCATTATTTATGATTTATTACAAGTGGTATTAATAGTAGTATTCAGGGAGTGGTGTCAAGAGTTATTCAGTGTTGGTCTTTATCATGTCAGCACCCACACACATCAGGCTGATGTCCTCCCACCAACTGCAGGGCATCAATGTCAGCTGTAAAGTCATGTTCGTTTTGAAACAGGTTTCTGCCCAGAAAATGCACTGATGATATCAATATGCTGGTAATGAAATGCAAATTCTGTTGACCTCTACAGACAGGTGCAGCCTGCTACTGGCATTGGTTATCAGCTAGCGCCTAGCAGATGTGTCATGCGTTTCTTTGAGTGCTGTGATATAACTGATGTGTAAGCCAATGGCAGTGTCTGAACAATGGAACATGAAGCTGCTGGTGTGACAGTGGCACACCAACAGAACATGCAAAGAAAAGCCGTGCATGCAGGCAGGTCTCACTGGCACTTGTCTTCACAAAACATACAACAATGATCTGGAGTCACGTGCACCACAAGGTTCATGCATTCTGTCCCAAGGCTTAAGCAACAATCAGGTTTCTACCAGTTTCAGAAGGCACAAAGCATGATTGAGAAGTCACTACTCTTAATCTCTTTCCAATGGGCCCTCCATGCAGAGTTTCTGTAGAAAATATGAGCACTGGGGAACAGTGTGCATCTGCCATAGCCCCTGTTGCTGGGATTCTTTGACATTAAAGATTGAGGTAAATACATCAGCTGTTCTGTACATGTATTCAATGCTTTGACCACTTCTCTGATTGAAGCACCAAAGAAGTGATTGCTTTGTACACAACCGGACCACTCTTTGGCACCTGTTTTGAGTTCCTTTTAACTCAGCTGGTGTTAATGCAGATGGTGAATTAAACTCCCTAAAATGGGGAATAACCACCTTGATCTATAATTACCAGGTTCTTTAAGACAAGGTCTCCCTATCACCAGGGATATTATCAGAGAGCTTTACCGCCTGCGTTGAGTAAGTGGTTCATATCTATGGTAGAGCTTGTGCATTTCTAGGTTGTTTGACCTGGGGAGATAGTCTGTGGGGGTGCTGGATGGTGAAGCCATGGGTCAGGCTGCAGCCTTTGCCAGCAACCCCTGTCCCTCTCCATCTGTGGTGTTACAGTGTGCAGATTCACACCAGGTTAAATTGGGTTTGGTGATTCCAAAACTAGACTTTTCGGGTGTGGAAATACCTGACCACTTGCAGTTGCACAAAACATTATCCCCCTTGGATACCACTCCGGGAAATTTATTTTTATACACTTAACTCTGCGCTACTCTGCAAATACCTATGAGATAAGGTGTCAGGCCAGCTAGGTCTCCAGCTTTTGTCTCAGCAAACATACTCTATACTCTTTGATGTGGCACTTTTAACATCAGTCGTATGCACCACATGCTGTCCTGTGACATTAGCATGTAATTCTGTTTTAACTGTCACACCTACACCTTAAGGACGCTTAAAGTACTAGATAGTGATCTAGCTTCACCACACTACACCCATTAATTTTGACGCTGCCCCATATTTACAAGGGCAGGGTAAATATGGGGCAGCACCAAAATTAAGACCTGGGAAAACCTGGTGTTAAACTGGTGCAACAAGGAGAAATGTTTCATCTCTCCTCACTTTTGCTCTTCTATGTGTGATGCGTTGTGCAACACACAAAGTAGCAGCAACATGTCATTGATCCTTCCTGCACATAAACAATCAATTAAAAAAAGTATGTTTTGCGACTTCTATGTGTTCTGCATTAAGTTTGAAAATGCCATTTCAGATTGTTTCCCTTCCTGCACATAAACAATCTTCCCCTACAATGCAGGCACCCTTGCACTATAGTGCAAGGGTGTCTGCATTAGCGCTAGGCAAATAAAATAAACACCAGGGAGGGGGAAACACAGGGCTGCACAGTATCCTTGTAAATATGGTGCAGCCCTGCGTTTTGGAAGTGGCGGAGTGCTGCATTAAGTCAAGGTGGCTAACACAGGGCTCCGCCACTTCCTAATAAATATGCCCTTATGCTCTAATAAAGTGAATACTAAACATTCACATTGTGAATTTATTTCTACCATAGCACAATTATGAATTGTGGTTGAATACAAATTTGAGCCATAACTGCTTTATATACATGAATATGATGTAATTTAATTGCAATGGAATCCCTTTAGTATCAGTGTGTGAAAATAGCAAAACAAATGGACTACATTGCAGTAGAATGCACAAAATGTGCTTTTAGTCGTTTAACATGGTACCACAAAATTCAGTCAATCCACCCATTTGTTTCCACTGTTAAATATTTCAGTATTTTGGTAATATTACACTATACATTGATCCAATTTCTTGCATAATTTGCCTATTTGGGTGTTTTATGTAATGCTCAAATGCCTCCTTGTGTCTGCTTAAGAGGGTGTTGTAATAAAGACTATATACAAAAACACAAGATGACCATCACTGGCGATAGTAATCATCAGTTTATTTAGCAGATAGTGGCTCTTGTAGCCAGTATGTTAAATGAATATTTAGGGCTGTGAATGGACCTTGGATCATTAGCCATGATTCAAGCATCTCTTTCTGATAGTTCCCTTTCCATCACTCTCCGTCTCCACCTCTCGCCCTCTATGTATCGTTCCACACTCCCTGATTGTAATTTGCACTGTCACATGAATCCCGGCACCGTGCCGCACAAGTCCACTACCAGACATGTCCCTGTGATTCATCTTCAACTCATCTTGTTACCCCCCCACATAAGCATGGAATGCATGCAGCAAACTGCAAAGAACGCACCCTGCATCCTGCCCTGCTTGAAACGAAGAGTCCCCGCCCACCCTGTCCCTTCATGTGAACTAATACATTTTTTACCCTTCGTTCTGTAGTACATTTCAGTTTTCAAGAGGCAGATCCCACTGCATTTCTGGGCACATGTCACAAATAGGTTGTTCTTACCCTGTTTTCACCAACATGAACCTTTGACAGCGAGCCCTATTACTATCAAGGAGGTGCCCTCTGGGCAGGCACTACCTCGTGCTGTCCTGCGTGCAATGAATTCAGTTCAACATGAAGCAGCTGCTTCTAAGCTGCTCCATGTTTCACAGTGCAGGCAGCAACCCACCTGCACTTTAAAGAGGGGTTAGAGTGCCCCCAGCAAGCAGGGGCAGTGAGTGACCTGAAAACGCCTGCAGCGGGATGTTAGGGGGTCCATGGGATGGATGATAGCTCCGGATAAACTTTATTTTGTTTGTGGGTTGGGTGAGTGTAAGCTCTTAGAAACACATTTAGCCATAATTCAACTGGTACTTCCTGCTGGAGAGCATGCAGAGAGTGTTGTCTGCACACCTGCAATGGAATTAAAGTGATTAGCTGCTAAGAAGTGCCATTCATGCATGATTTATTCAGTTACTGTCCTTTCAGCCAACAGCATCTTGTAAGAATGTTTCAATCCGTGCACAAAATTTGTAAAGCAAGACTACATGTCCCAGAATGCAGCTTTCTTTGGGTAGAAAGCCAGGATTGCAAAAATTAGAGTGCTTTAAACAAGGGCATGTAGTGGCTATTGAAGTAAGTGAAATCTGGCGAGGCTGCTTGTCGTCCAATGTACACAGAGCTTAATTGGTAAAAGAATGAGTGCTGGTCCCCAAAGCTCTCTTCAGAATGTGTCAGTACACCAAATACTAAGGCGGAATAGCCATGGCTTCTTTAATCCACTGCCATAATATCCTTCACCTTTTTCTTACTCTGCTTTCTACCTTTATGATAGTTTTTATGTCTTTTTCTTCCTCTCTCTTTCCGCCTGATCGTGGTAAATGTCTGATGCAGAAAAATAAGTCCCAGTCTCCAAACATCAGTGCTGGTGTCCCCCAGCAGAAACCACTGGTTCAAAGGAAGCAGTTGCTGTACAGATCTGCCATCACTCTAACTCTTGCATTGACAGCATCTTCTTGTGACATCTCTTGGTAAATTGTTGAGGTGCATTGTTAATGGGTTAAGACAGAGAACCACAGACCTTTCTTACTAAAAACTGTGAATCACTCGCTAGCCACAGGGTTTCAGTCCTACAGTCTGCTCAAGGCAATCACTGATTCCTGAAGAAAAGCTTAATTTTGCAAATTTGGGAGGAGGTTTGATGCTCAACCACATAGAAAATGATGCAGGACCTCAGTTAACTGCATGCACCGGGCTACCGTGTAAGAAATCCCGCTTTCCAGGCTGTGCCTCCTACCTGTGCCTTTTTCCACACTACGAAGTGTGGAGTATGCTCCTACCGTTCATACAGTCGTCTGATAGGCCCATCTGTACTGCTCTAGTCTTTATATGGGAGCCAACTCGATGTCTAGGTCTTACATTAACTGAGACTCTGGCTCAGCACTGTAAGGATTGCTTTCCCACCCATGTGTGACATGAGTGAACTTGGTTTGATGCATCAATGCTTTATTGTGAAAGACAGGGATGCGTGTCGGCAATCAAACAGATCTGACGTGATACTGAATAGGCCTTTAAAATTGATGCAGCTTTAAAAAGCAAAAGCAAAAAAAAAAGTTGAAAAAGTCTTCTGCTTTACAGCACAGTCACTGTGATCGAATCGTTCGTTTTCACCCTCATCTGAGGACATCTCAACTAACCCTGGGTGCACTTCTCACTACACACGCTAAGCATAGCTACGTTAACTGCGTAGGGCAGTAGGGAAATGCTGTCCACAATGATTGCACAGTGCCGGATGCTTGTCCGCACTATGCAATCATTGCAAACGGCATCATGTGCAAGCGGTCGTTTTCTGCTGCTCGAGTAGATTTGTACTCGAGCGGCAGCTTTCTCAACGCGGACTAGTAGTTTCTCATCGCGAGCTGTCGTGAGCATACGCGACCACTCTCAATGAGAAACCTGACCTCCCCGCGTTGAGAATCTTGCCGGGAGGTTTATTTTCCACGCTCACGATCGGCAACTTGATGTTGCCGATCACGAACGAGGAAAAAGTCTCGCCGGGATGTTGATTTTGCTCGCTCGCGGTCGCCAACTTGACGTTGAGGACCGCGAGCGATCAAAAAATGCCCGCTACGCATGCTAGGCATTTTTGAACTGTGCTACGTGTGATTTGCCTAGCGCGTAGTTGCGCAAACTGCGCACACTCAGCGAGAGAAGTGTAGTGTTCCACCCAGGCCTAGTGTCAACGTCATCAAGTGCACAAGTAGCATCTGTGTGAGCATTATGAAAACCAGTTAATGTTTTCTTGGTTTTGTTAGCTCACATTTAGGATGGAAAAACAATGGTTGCAATTCCAAAACCTAAATGATGGATGATGTTGAGAGTACTGCATTTGGAGGCTGAAACAACTACTCAAGCCAATCATTGAGCAACTTATCAAAGAGTGTCACTAGTGCAGTTGATTTATAATATTTTGCATTTTTTATAAGGGAGAAACACTTTGCTTGGCTCTGCCTCTGGTGTGATTGCACTGGTTGAGGCAACATTTCCCCATCTAGGAAAGCCACTGGAGGTTGCTCTAGAAGTAAATCCAAGACGACTTCAGCGGGAGAGTTTATTCACCAGGACACAGTTTTCACTTTTACATTGTCTATTTTGTGAAAGGTTGGCATTCCGAAAGCTAATCATGCCCCAGATAATGTGCTAGGGTCAATCTGCATCTTTGTTAGGCTGGATAGGTGTACTCCATGTTATTGATTTCCTCCTCGGATCCTCCTTGGATCAGAACGAAGACAGTACCACAGCCGCTGAGTAGTAGAATGGTTGTCAAAAAATGAGGGTATCAGTCCAAACACTGCTTTAAATTCAGTCACTAGACCAGATCCAGTGCTCTTAAAAAGATGCACAATGCCAGTTATTGTCAATTGATTAACTATTGGATGCAGAATGTCAGCAAAGTGAGTAGGATATTGCGGCTGTAACAGCCTGTGAATCTCTGAAGCAGTTCTGACTGTGTACAGGTTGAACGTTTCATCACAACACGTCTCTCATATCTATACTTTGCCGAGAGCCATTTGTGATTACAAGTTGAGTTGGTGGGTACAAGGTCCTTCCACAGCACTGTATTACTTTAGAAACCCTTCTCCAATAGAGATGGCATGGTTTCAAACTGTTAATATTGAAAAAGTCGATGTTGATGCAAATATTGGTACTTTCATTTCTAAAAACGAAACCACATCTCTATTATCAAATGTACCTGTCATGAACCCTCCATCAAACCTGGCTTAGAAATATGTGGTCAGTCTGGCTCTGAGACCTAGGCCTGATGAGGGTACTGATAGGTCACAGGCAGGTGAAACATAGACAGCCGACCAATGTGGGAACACGAAGTCCAGGTCAATCCCTCAGATGAGCACAGTGAAATCACAATGGTCCTGGGTGATTGGCCCCAATAAAAGTACACATAGCTGTGTGGGTACACGTGTTCCCAAAACACAATAAAGTAATATGCCACATGAAGTTAGGAACACATAGCCAATCAGGACAGAGCACACTCCGTACACTCAGTGATCATACACCCCTCTAGCCAGATTTCTGGTCACTTTACCCACTGGCCGCGTTGTGTTTCACGCACGGCCGAGGCCCACCTGGATTCCTCACCCAAAGCTTTATTTTATGACTCCAAAGACTGCAGTTCACATTCCATACCAAAAATGATTGCCAGATCCAATTTATGGTACTCAATTAATTGTATGAAAGTCAAGCGTTACTGATTGTACATTGAGATAATCCTCAGGCCCGTTTTCTGTAACTGTCTAGTAGCCAAATTAAACAAGCTGTTCCTGCTGTGCCAAACACCTCTTGTCATTTGTTTTTTCAAGATAATACATATTCTAGCAACAAATCCTCAGCAAGTAACATTAGTTAGTACAAAATAGGAGTCTTTCTTCAGTAATTCATAGTGTGTGGTGATGGATTTAATTGGAGTGACTGATAAACCACAACTTAACTCTGCCATCACTAGCTCTACACATTCCATGCAATGTAATGTTATCACAGAGAAGGAAGTGTCCTGTTGGGTTTCTTCAGCTGGATGAACTAAGAAACAGAGGGTAATGCTCATTCAAGTACATGTAAGAAAAAGCAAATGCCCATGAATGGAACAGTTGTGAATTGTGCATTGTTTTGAAACAGCCTCATGATTTGCGATTCTGACAGTCATGAACCTGGAAGGTTGTACTTGGCAATTAAATAATAATGTGTATTAGCCAGGTAATGGGTGGATGGTCTCTAACTAATTATGGTGCTTCTTCCACTTGTTCAATACTCAGCAAAGAATAAGTGGACCATTTTTTAGCCATTGTCTTCTGTATTATGGTCACATTATAAGGCTCAAAATACCAATTTTGTTTAAAAGTTGCCAGGATATGAAGCCCAATTTAGATCTTAACTGAGCCTGACTGTGTTGTAATAGACCTACATCTCCTTTCAGTACATCTAATGCTGAGGACAGGATTTAATTTGTATATTCTCTCTTAGCTAGAGTGTGTATACCATTGTGGATAGATTTAAAATTTGTTTGCAGATTTTCCTGATTCATTTTCATAATTCCTTCTGCAGCTTCTTTTTCTAAGTATTTGTTCAATTCATTATAAATGGCATATATTCCTGTCACTATGAATCATTTATTTCTAGTGGGATTTGGTCCTAGAAATCCATGTTTTTTTTATGATTGAGGATAAGTGTTTTTTCTCAGCCAAGAAGACTGGAATGTCACAACAAGCACAGTTTGCACACACTGTATGTAGTAACTAGTACAGGCATTTGTATGTTATATCATGGATCAGGTGGCTTAGGGCCATGAGTGTTGGAAAGAAAACGACCCATGCAGGTATTAGAACCATGGAACCATAAGGATAAATGATCAGGAGGAAGCTGAGTGGAATTATAAGTTCTATTCTGGATGATGTCATTGATATCAGGGTAAGAAACATTAATTTGTGATTCGCAATGTTCAAAAAGAGTAAAAACATCTTTTGGTATTGGAGATATGTGGAGAGGAGTTGGCCTAATGGCTTGGGATGGTCGACCTCGAATATGGGGAACTGGGTTCGAGTCTCAGCAATGATGCTGAACATCCTGTGACTCTGGGCAATTCACTTAATCTCCCGTGCCTAACAAAAATGAATGTGTATCTTCATGTAACGTAACTGGTGCTATGTAAAGCGCTCTGATACCCGATTTGGGTCAAGTTTGCGCTATATAAACCCCCCCCCCCCCCCCCAAAAAGGTGTTGTACAAAATCCCAGGCAGGCAGTCTGATGGATGGTTTCATTCAAGAAAATTGTTTCTTCAAGCTCTGTGTGATGAAAGATGCAGCTTTAGTTCATGATCCACAGGTTGTGTAATTGTTTTTTCAAGGACGTAATGTCCATTTAGTTACCAGCCATAAGGAAAAAACACTCAGAGAGTGTTCCAGATTTAAGACCAAGGTGAAATTAAGTATCTTTCATGAAACCAATGGCAAGTGAGAAGCAATTTATGTCAGTGTGACTTTGGATATTGATGAAAATTAATCTGTGCGAAGGTTACAGCCGTTTTCTTAAATAGTGGTTTCTTGAAAAGGCATAATTTCAATTGATGTGGGCTGTGGGAGTACTATAAATCATGGAGTGAAACACTTGCAATAGTAGTGATTTCAGAATCAGATTTGTCGATGAAGTTATTGCTCTGTGAAGCATTGGAGAAGCTAAATGCACAAGTATCCCCTGCTGGCAACTCAAGCTAGTGATGATACTGTTCTCATCAAGGGGTATTTCATTCAGAGCATGGAGATTATCAGAGATTCTACTCTGAATCTTTCTTGCATCTGCGAGGATATCCTGCAGAGAATCGGACACATTGTGCTTTCTGTTTTTTCTTGAACTAGGCAAAGGAGGCAGAATGACAGTTCTTTTGCCTTTTACCTCAAGCACTTCCCTTGAGGTAACTGGTTTGGATCATCCAATTTAGGATTCCTGGCTGACCACTTATGCACCCTTGGCACTTAAATCAGGGACGCAATGTAGGAGTACTTTATACTGAGTACTTTTATGCTTCCATAAGCACATTGTTTTAGCATGATGGTGGAACCGTTCATTCCTTTCACTGTCCTTATACTAATCATTACTTTGATCTACTTCTGTCTGTCAATCATCACAGCAAATATATTTTATACAAGAAACACGATGGTTCAATAAATATTGATAGGCCCCATTTGTGTATTCTTTGTATGCTTCTCTGAGAGAGCGAAGTGACTGAGCAAATGGGTTCTAGATCTGTAACCACCATTCATAACCTTGCTTGGGGGGCAGAGGTGCTGATGGGAGCACTGTGAGCTAGCTGGACTATCGGACAACATATCCTGAAGGGGTACGTAGAATTAGTCTGGCACCAGGCCCAACATTTATGTGATCCAAACAAATTCAGTTCCTACCCTAAGGTGGAGACAGCACAACAGTGAGACTTCTATGCAATAGGAACAGTCTGTCACTCATTTTAGGTATCATAGAAATATTTTGTGTTAAGCATGTCTGTTTGCAGAGCATGTAAGCAATCAGTGTCCCTATGTATCCACTGTCATTGCTGAAAACATGGGACTAGAGAGCTCCAGGAAGTAAGTTTGACAAAAGTTAAGGAATCCCAGCAGTGACTGCAACTCCTTCAATGTGTTAGGAGTCTGCAAGGTAGCACACATCTGAAGGAAATTAGAATCTAGACCCTTGCCCTCTTTAGATAACTTGTATTCAAGGAAGGTCTCGGTAAGGTAGGCAATCTTGGATTTCTTTAAATTTAAGTTTTTTACCATGTGATGTCAATAGCATTACAACTTTGTCCATCCTATATAGGTAAATGTCCAAGTCTTCATCTGTAAGATAGATATCATTGATGTATAAAAATACCTGAGGATCTCCATAAAATGTGATGTGAATTATCCAGGAATATTCTTATAGCCCAATAGGCAAATGTCGACACGAGAACTGCGCGCTGTCAATACCAAAGGCAGTTAGATACTCACTTTCAGATGCACTACTTTGACTGGAACACCCACTAGAGATGTCTAAGGTTGTTTTGCATTTTTGCAGCACCAGATTCATCATTAAACCTGTACTATGCTCATTTTGCACCACATATGTTCTTGTATGTGCGTTTAAATTCCTAGAGTCTAAAACCGTAGACAGGAAAAAATAGACCAGGTGAAAGACAATGTGCTATTATGCCCTGATATTACAATTGATTTAATATTGCTTTAATAGCATGCTTTGCTTCTGACTTTAAAAGGTTTTAAGCTTGATATTGGGGTTCGCTGTGACAAGGGGTCAAGTTTCAGTCCTTTTATGCTATATTTTATCTAAGATTGAATTTTTAATATCCCCTTTGATATAAACATGGATTCATACCAGGGCGCAGGACGATGGACCATATTAGAACTGTCATTTCAATTTTTGATGCTGTAAGCATATCTCAGGACCCAACGGCATTAATTCTGCTTGATGCAGAAAAAGCCTTTGACAGGGTCTCCTGGATTTTTTTATGGGAGGCCCTGTCAAGGGTCGGAATAGGCAAGGGACTTCTTCAGGCTTTTAAAATGCTTTATTTTCAGCCTAGCCCAAGACTCTTTATTAATGGTGTATTAACAGACACTTTTAAAATCACTAAAGATACCCAACAAGGCTGCCCAAGCTCGCCGCTTCTATTCGCAATTTATATAGATTCGTTCCTACGCCAGTTGGATAGTAATAAGGTTATTAGGCCTATCGTAACTAACGGTTGGGAAACCAAATTCTTGGCATATGCCGACGACATTGCCCTAGTGACTCCAAATCCCACAAAAGCTATAGGCGAGATTGAAGTAGAAGCGGCGAGATTTGGGTCATTCTCAGGATATTCTCTCAATCGCAGCAAGACCCAGATTGTTTGTAATGATAATGCAATGATTAATGACACGAGAGTGGTAGAAAAGGCAATATATCTCGGAGTTGAGATTACTGCTAAAATCGACAACATTGTGAGTGTTAACATTGATTCCTTAATATCCAGAACGAAACCCGAAATGGAGAGATTACATAATCTACATTTATCGACTATTGGCAGATGTAACATCATTAAAATGCTATTCTTCCCTAAGTTTTTATATTTTCTACGGTCAACCCCGCCAGAATTTACCACTAACTCCTTAAAAAAATAGAACATTTATTTTCCCGCTTTATCTGGGCATATGAGAAACCCAGAAGGGCATATAAATACTTATCTTTACCAAGGGAAAGGGGAGGACTGGCCTTACCAAACATAAGACTGTACTATTGGGCTACTACTTTATTATCTAATCTAGCCCTCATAAAAGAAAAACCAAGGCATAGCACTATTGAGGAAGTACCAACTCGAATAGAACTCATTATGGGGGTAGATGCATGGGGTTGGGCTTGGCGATTCTTGAATGACAGCCATCACAAGAAAGTCTGCTTCAAATCTCTGCAAGGGGGGCACGGCATCATGAGGTGCGTCCAGAAACTGATACGTCTTGGTTGCCTGAATTACTATACACCACTCTGCAATAACCCCAATTTACCTGACATTTTTAAAGATCCATTTCTTAAAAGCGGCACGATGCGAGTTTATCTAAGCTTGGTGATTTTTATTCTCCAAGAGGCATAGCATCTTTAGAAAATCTTAAAGATCAGTACCAATTATATCTGAGAGATTTCTATAAATACTTGCAAATCCGGGATTTTTTAACTAAGAAGCGTGGTAGTCCAATCGGTTTTACCAACAATAATATAATAGATAACTTAAGAATGAATAAAACCTTGGAGATGTGTATAACCTTTTCAATATATTAATGCCAGATGATATGGAGGTTCGAGCATTAAAGTGAAAAGCCGAGATAGGAATTCCCGGAAAACCTTTTCTATCACTCAGCTGAATTAGCACAGAACATCTTCATTCCGGTCCACCTCCAAGCTCAATATTATAAAATGTGCTTTCGCTGTATTAAACCCCAAAAGCGATTGCCAAATGGGGGACGGGGATTGGAACCCTTTGCCCTAGGTGTGCATTATTTCAGGCAGACCTAAGCCATATCTTTGCCTCCCGTAATGCTCTAAATAACTTAAAACAAGAGATCTCTAACTTTCTCACGGAGGTACTTTAGGCTGACTGTCTCCTTTCTCCCACCTTAATTGGACTGGGGGTGGACTAGAAAAAAAGGGGAAGCCAGGAGAAGAATTTGTGTTTATTGGTATGGTGATACTTCGCTTATGCCTTGCTCCACATGGTTATATCCGCCAGTGGCTGTCCCATCTATTAGCAAATTCAAATTTTGAAAAAGCCATCTAAGGGGATTGCGCTCACCAACTAAAGGATTAAAAATGTGGGCACCGTTGACAAGATGGATTGAGAAGAATGGGTAAGCCACAAAACCCATCTTTATTATCTCCTTTTTTTGTCCTCCTTTAAATCAAAAACAAAAAACAACAGAGTGTAGCCAACTCCTTGTGGGGGGTGGGGTGGGAGGGAGGGTGGGGTGGGAGGGAGGGTGTTTGTTTTTTTGTGTAGCCTAAAACTAAAAAATAGGGGGGGAAAATGTAGTTTCTTTGCATTGTTGTTATCTCGTTGGCGCAACCTTCTGGTGATAATTATATTGTAATTATGACATATACTATTGTTAAATTATGCATTAATAAAAATATGTTAAAACAAAGAAATGTGTGATATAACCAACAAGCATCGAGATGCTAATCTAAGATGCATTTTTTTAAACAATAAGGGTAAAAGTGTGACAATTCAGACTGTACTGCTTTGGCTATTGTTCTTTATTTTACCTCACAATTGAGATAACAAGGCTCTTCTCCAAGACCGATGTTGCATCATACTTCTTGTTAATGCCTATATCTAAATGACTTGATGCCGTTCTTGGAAGAATAAACATAGAAGGCATCTGTTTCAGAGATGTTCATGATTTTACAAAGATGCGGAACATGGAGGCTCGGCCTACCTAAATTGAATAGGGCCTTATGTCTTTACGTCATAGGGATCAAGGATTTCCATAGAGAAAAAAGCTTACTAAAGCACAATCTAGGGGACTCAATTGCCTTCCTGAGGCTGCAGGTCACTCTCTGGAGGAGATTGACTCTTGCCCCAATGAGTTAAGTGGAAGTCATAAAAATGATCATGTTACTGAGATTGTTTTACCTCTTTGTTAACCTGCACTCAGTCACATTTAAAGAGCTAGATGGCTTCTTGGGGGAACTAATGTCGGGCCATGGTAGAAGAAAAACCCCGATGTCAATATTTAAAAACTCTTATAGCTAAAGCGGGACTAGGTGGACATATACAGAATTGTATCATTTAGCGACCCAACTCTATTGGTTAACCGTTTGGCTAGCTGATGGTAACGCTGATGAAAATGGGAACTAACTGAACACCATAGAAAATGGTATTCCTTTTAATGTGATACGAAATAATGGCAAACTCAATAGCTCGCATCCCAGACTACTGAAAGTTGCACTACATGTTTGAAGTGTGGCACATCCAAAAACTCAGAAAGAAATGCAATGTGAACCTACCCTACCCCACAGTCATGGGGGTTACTTCAATATTAAAGACCTGGTGTTCTGTATATTTACAATAGACAACCTGTGTGTGAATGCTCAGCTTCTTTCATTTGATTCTCTTATCAATTATTCTGGCACAAATAAAAGTTAATTTCTAACATACTGCAGGCTTACCAAACCACTTCAGACAAATGGAAATATTATAGACTCTGAACCACCCTGGGTAAAGTATATACAAACCATATACATAATTGGATAGTGCAGCCATTGATTTACCTGGCTAAATACAGCTGAATGACCTACTTAAGAGATAAATGGAATCCCAATCTGGACAGATGTGTAAATAACAAAAAATTGATCGACATAAAAGCTTATCCCAATAGAATATCCTAAAACACATTATTTACAATACCAAATTCTGCATAGAGCATACCTTGCACCCAATACACTTCATTAGATAGCCCCCATCCTACATCGTGATGAACTAGATGTGTTCAAGAGCAGGTGGCTTCTGGTATAGGTTTTGCATTGCCCAGACATAGCCAAATACTGGATGAAAATGAGCGGCAAGCTGCACTTATCAATAGATAAATGAATATGCATTAACTTGAGAGTTGCCTACTGGGACAACTCCCCTGACCTGCGGCTGAGAGAGACACCTCTAGGTTCCTATGCCCTGCACTAGTGAAACGTATGAAGATCAGGATGAAGTGGATAACCACTTTGTTTCCCCTATTAAATATGGCAACTGGAACTTCAAAAATGGACAGAAGCCAAAACTATCCTACTGGGCAAAAAAACCCTAAAGGTCTTAGTTAAACACACCAGTTGCAGTCCATCGATAAGAACTATTGACCAAAGTGGTTGAGCTTAATAAGAGGATGTCCGGCCTCCTTAAGCAGCTTAATTCACTCTATGACAATGGAATTGCACTGAACAATATACATAAATACAATACTAGTGAGTGATGCAAAAACCCTGGCAGTTTAATAACTGAAACTATCCTACTGGAGAAAGAAGATCTTAATGTTCTTTAAAAAAGTGTCAGATCAGTGGGAAGAGCTGAGTTTAATAAAGCTCTGCTGCCCCTTAACCCACTTGATTCTTCCCATGACCATGGAACTGCACTGAACTAGACAAGCATTATACACAAATACAATATGAGTGAGTAATGCAAAAGGGCTTAGGACATAGTAATTGGTCTGCAAGAACAACTATTGCTCTATGACAACATATATTGGAATTATAAATAACTTTTAATTCATAACTGAGGATAAATGTATCAACAGCCATGTGTTTTGCTTTTAGTTTATTAGGTTTAACTTTCCTCCTTTTCTGCTACACCCCAGTGTGTCACATGACGGTATCACCAAGTGGCTTGGAAAGTAGCAGCAGCCCCTGCACCATTAATAGCTACGCCTCTTCAGGTGAAAGAAAGCTCTTTTTAGCCTGGCCTTATCAAGAGCTGTTGATTGCATGATTTACAGTTACCTGTCAGAGGGATCCACAGTTAATGGATTTGTATAACATGAGGATGTTCACGCACATTCAGTTTCACACCTGGACTCGGACCTTCACAACGGGTGGTGTTAGTGATTCTCTGCAGAGGGAAACACAATTTGTGATATGCTTTAATTAATCTCAGCCATTGGTAACACTCACTGCCACATTCCACTTCATCATTTTATTTGCCATTTGACCATAGACTGGAGTCAACCATATGCAAATGAGCTTTGGCCCTGCTCTAAAATAGCAATCCAGTCTGAACGGGAAGCAATAAATCACAGACCAATTTAGGCCCCGTCAGTGTGGCATAGCTTTAGTCCTGAGTCACAGTGAGTACACCTATGCCAGTTAGTAAACCTTCTCAACTAGATACTGTTTAATTATCTTTAATTATCTGTTAAATGATCTTCTCATTCCAGAATAGAGAGGACTGTAGGTTGTGCCTGTGAGATAACATCTACATTGCTCATTTGGTGTTAGACTCATCAATATATTGAGAAGAGCTTAGGCTAGCACATCTTTCACTTTGCCTTGGTCCATATTCCAGAAGTCCTCTAGCCATCTCTTAAAGTCAAACTGTTAGAATGGTGGTGTGAAACTTGGATTCCAGTGCTGCATGACTTATCTAAGCTTGTCATTTCCATGAATGCCTTTCTAACATTTGTAAAAGGATGTGTTGACCTTTACAACACATTGCTTTACATCATATGTTATAGACCTGGCTTCCTTGGCATGGTTTCTCCTGATTTTTTGCTTTCTAACCTACTGTTTTACTGACTATGTTTTTGCTGCCCTTAGGACGCTCTGCACTTTACCACAGCTAGCCATTGCTAACATGCATGTGCTATCTGCTTAAAACATGGTAATATTGGGGTATCCACAACTGGCATATTTCATTTACTTATAAGCCCCTAGTAATGTGCACTGCATGTCCCTGGGCCTATAAATTAATTGCTAATAGTGGGCCTCCAGCACCGATTGTGCCACCCACTTGAGTAGCCCTTTAAACTTGTATCAGGCCTGGCATTGTTATGTGGACCTAGCAAGTTAACTCTCTTGACGGGGCAACATTTTTCTTTTAAATACATGTAAGATATCCCTAAGGTAGGCTCTAGAAATACCAACGGTGGGATGCAGTGTATTTAAGAAGTGTGATGTACGTAAAAGCTGTACATGTCCAGGAAGTGAAACCCTTTTAAATTAGTTTTTCACTATAGAAAGGCCTTTCTCTCCTATAGGTTAACATTGAGAATACCTCATTCTATCTTATAAGTGTAATTTTCAATTGGAAGAGATGGGACTCTTAAGTTTGACGTCTCTGGAATCACAATTTAAACTCTCAAATAATGATGAAGTTAGATTTTCATTTGTAATTCTAAAAAATGTTACTTTTAGCATTTTCTTACTTTATCCATTTGGTGCTTTCTGCCTGTCTCTGGGATGGGTGACATCTGGGCTTTGTGCATTCCCAGTCAACAACCACACACAAAGAGAGCTTAGTTGTAAGTGATGGGTCATCCACATCCTGATGGGCCATCCTGGGCTCGATGAGAGGGATTAACTGTCACTTACAACTGAATAGGCTGCGTCCTATCCTGATGTAAAGAGATGATTACAACCATATATTGAGTCTGGAGCTAGGGCAGGAAAAGCAGGGACTCTGTGCACTTCAAAGACCTCTCTTTGAAGTCTCCCTACTTTACAGGCACAATTCGGTATAAGTATTGGACCCCCAACACCACCAACTCAGTACAGTTCTGGACCAGTGGATACCCCTTCAGGAAGAAGGACTGCTATACTGTTGAAAGGATGGTCCCTCCGCTAGACTCTGCTTGACACCTGTTCTGCTCTGCTGACCTGATGCCCTCCAGGCCTGAGAGTGAGAAGGATTGGACCTGCTTCTCTCTAAACCAGAACCAAAATGACTGCAAGGGCTTGCTGTTTTAAGTCTGATGGACGTTGAATACTTCCAATACATCTACCTATAGCACCTGGATGCTGCAGTCCGAGAACCTTACATTGCAAATTAGTGCCAATCCAGTCCTGGAACCTTGGGAGTGGGTATACAGCACTGGGACTGCCAAAATCTATTCATCACCATGATTGTACCATTCAAAAATGATGCATCTACTTTTACAACGACATATTGCAGCTCCTGTGAGGATCAATACATCACTTTGCTGTCAGTGCGGTGCCTCACCTGCTTTTCTGATGCATCTCTGACTTTGCATGGCTCGGAAACTATGCATCACCTACATCCTAAGAATCGATGAGGACGCATCACTTCCTCTGGTCCATGCATAAAATCTTTGTCAATAATGCAAACAAGGTACTTTGTAGTGGGACAGGTTTGGTCCCTGTGTCCCACCCGTGCTCCATCGTAGTCGGCCTGAAATTTTGGATGTGACCCGGTCTAGCACGCCAGATAGCCCTGGTTACCGCTTTATGGTTTTAAGCACTATATTTCAGTTTAATCTAACAAATCATATCTCTGGTTGTACTTATCAAATTTGAATTGTTGTGTTCATTAAATTAAGCTCTATTTTTCTTACCAGGCATGGTATCTTTTTGTGTGGTGTTTTTGCTGTTTTTTTGTTTGAGGCATTGCTAACCCTGGGCGTAGTTCGCGTAGTCGCGCTACGCGAAGCTAAACGAAGATCTCATTGCATTACGCGAGCTACGCGTAGCTACGCAAGAGTGCATAGTTGCTTGGGGTGCCCGTTCGCGATGCACTTTTTTTGTTAGGGAGCGCATTGTGCGTGTTCGGGGCACTGTTTGCGTACTCGGGGGATAATATCTCGTGAAATTACTCATGCGGGACATATGGGCGCGGCCATCTTGTTTTTCAATTGCTCCACCCGCTCATGATGCCTTATTTCCTTTTACGGGTCACATATAGCGTGTTTGCGATGCGCATGTCATGTTCGTGAGCGCGTTTTACTTGTTTGCGACGATTATTGCGTGTTCACGAGAAATATCGCGCAAACTTACCCACGCGGTCGCGAATGGGCATGCCCATCTTGTTTTTCACTCTATGCTACGGTTCTGGACCTACTTTTCAATTCTCCCTTAATCTTTGCAATCCTTAGTTTTTTACACGTTTTTTCTGACTTTTTTTTACTTATCATCTATTTCTCTCTTTCCTTAAGTTTATATTTTGCATTATATTTCTACTTTTACAGTGTTTTTTTTACTTTTCTACTGTTTTATATTACTTCTTTCTTTAAGCTACTACTTCTTTCCCCTAACTTTATTTTTTCCTTCCAACTTTTCTTTTCCGCCACCCACACACCCCAGGGGTGCAGGCCCGGCAGCTTTTTAGGGAGGCGGAGGTGGCCACCCTTGTTTTTTTTATCCAGCTCCACGTCCCCTTGACCTTGGCAGCAGGCAGGAGGCTCGGCTCTGGGTACCCTACCCAGGAGCGTCACTGTTGGTGGGCGGAGGTGTGCCGGTCAGTGTTTCGCTGCTCAGCGATCCGGCGCAGCCATAACCAGCTGGCCAACCGGTGGTCAGACAACCTGGACTGGGAGCAGGTTGTACTACTTTGAGATAGCGATAAGTTTAGGTCAGGCTCGGCATCACTGCTTTCCACCATTAGGCCAGCTACCTCTTCCGTACTCATCTGCTTGGGCCTGGGTTGGTTGGTTGGGCCCACTGATGCGGAGATGCTGCCCCCAGCTTGGCCCCCAGACACCGCTGCTCGAGGCGTCATTTTTGGTGTCCCTAAAAAAAAAGGTTTTGGGCGGCACACCAGACTTAAGTGACACTTCCTTCTTCTTCTGTTCCTTCTTTTCAATGGCAACTTTCTTGGTACTGGAGGACCTGCTCCCTCCTTTCTTTGGGGGCATCTTCTTCAGATGTCAGCAGCACACAGTTACACAAGTTGCAGTGATGGCTGGTCATGTCACTCACACGTCACGTCGTGTACAGCACCAGGACGTCGGTCTGGCACCACAACGGGCGTTGATGTCACACCTCCTCCTCAGTCGTTTGTGCACCTAAAAGAAAAGAAGCCAGAAGAATATCAGTCAAAAGATAGTACAATCAAACAAATATAATATATAACTTCTTAGTGTGTGGTGGGTGGTCACAATTATTAAATTGTATTTGGTCAGTGAACAACAACAGTGTAGCCATTTATAAGACTTTGACAACAAGGCCAGGGCTCCTGGTGCACTGTACTGTGTACACTCAGGAAGAATAGGAATAGCAAAGAACAAAAACATAAATGTAGTAGAGCCTGTTTGCCCTAAATAAAAATGGGTGCATCACATGGGATGGATGCAGCATCGGGGAGCAACAACAATGAACACATACACATAAAAAAGGCATTTATTTAACACACCCAAAAAGTGAAATAAACCCCAGGAAAAAAGTAAAACCCACATTTTGCAGTTCAATCCAAAGCCATCCATGCCATACATGATGTTAAAATTCAACAGACAACCCAAAAACAGTTGTTTAACTTTCATGCATCTATGATGATTGATGAGTAGTACCCCTGGGCCGACTGGCAGACTAGGCCACAAGCTTGGAGGCCTATGCCAAAAGCACAGTGGCAGGTCCCACAAAATGGCCACCACCACATGGCCAGGCTACTCACAAAATCAAAAAAAGGAATACAAGACAGACAATGCAGGTCTATGGCAAAAGCACAATGCCTGGCTTCACAAAATGGCTGCCACCCACAAAGGGCAGGCCACCAACCACAATAATAACAAGAAAGTGAATACAAAGGACAGGAACAGGAAGTTGGAGTCTCTGTGGAACTTACTTCCTCTTTTAAATAAAAAAAACAATAAAAGTGACTCTTTTTTTTGCAAATTGCACAATATCATCATTTTCCAGAAGGTTTTATGTTGCTCGCGAGATATTGTTTGCCAGATTGCAAATTCTGCTTGTTCGGCATCGCAAACTGTACATAAAGTAGTTATCGCGTGCGCCAACATGCATATTGAGCGCGCAAAGAAGACAAAAAGTCTGCGTTGTTGTGCTGTGCTGAGTTTCCAAAAGTACGCGAGCTGAACTCCTAGCGTTACCTACTGGCTGAAAAGCCCTATTTCATTAACACACACCCAAAAACTGAAATTCCACTTCAAAAATCACATTTTGCAATTCAATCCAATGCCATCCATGGTGTTAAAATTCAACAGACAACACAAACAGTTTTTATGCACCAATGATTTGATGATGACTACCTCTGGGCCTACTGGCAGACTAGGCCATAAGCTTGGAACTGAATGGCAAAAGCAAGCACACTGCCTGGATGGCTCCACAAAATGGCAGCTAGCCACCCACAACAACAAGAAATGGAAGACAGACAATGCAAGCCTAGGCCAAAAGCACATCTTCACAAAATGGCCGCCACCCACATGGCCAGGTGACAACAACAACAAGCATAAGCCAAGGGGAACAAAGAAAAGACATGCAGGCCTATATGGAAAAAGAAGCACACTACTAAACTACCACCACAACATGGACACAAGCCACATGGTTACTCACAGTCACAACAGACCATGGAAAACAATGAACTGAAGCAGGCCTATATATGACCAGACAAAGGAGGCCTGCTAAACAACACAGCTTTAATTCAAAAATGAAAATCAACAGGGCTATGAAAGGATTGGAAAGTTACACATCAAGCACACACACATATCCAACAAAGGTATTTAACACACACACACAAACAGTGAAATACACCACAACCACATTTAGCAATTCAATCCTATGCCATCCATGCCCTACATGATGTTTAAATTCAAAAGATACCACAGAAACATGGACCTACTGGCTGAAATTTCAAAGAAAAACAACTAGGCCCCTATTGAAAGTACAGGCCACACACAACAATAATTTTTTAAAACAATGGAAATCCCAGAAAAATGTAGGTACAAACAAGCCCCAATCAACCAGACATGTACACCAATTCTCCAACTTACTTGTAAAATTAAATCTCAAATGCAAAAGTCCTCAAATAAATCCAATCCAATGTTATGATGCAGCAGACAGACACAAAAAGTGATCCTTCCAGCTCCAAATCCTAACAAAAGTGAACAGCACATGGACAAAGCACTGGGAGGAGCCTGATGGACAGGAACAAGAAGTTGGAGACTCAGGAGCTCTTCCTTCCTCTTGATAAAAAGAGTAAAAATAAAGAAGGACTTCTTGCACAAGAGACTACAGCCAAATCCCAATCTGAGGAGTTTTTCTGAACAAAATGATCATTTTCGAGAAGGTTTTATGATGCTCGAGAGATATTCTTCACCAGATTGTAGTTTTTGCGTGTTCGGGATTGCGATCTTACCAAGACTGCCCCCGGAAGTCAGCTGGCTCGTCCGAATGACCTGTTCGCGTTCTCACACTCTCGCAGGATCGTGCGGCCATATTATAAATCTCGTGGCGCACGCAAATGGATAGAAAATCGAGTCGGCGAACGCAGAATCACGGTAAGATGTTATTGTGCACGCGAGAATGCATATTGAGCTCGCGAGGAAGAAAAACAACTACGCTACGCTGTAGATTGCATAGTATTTGTCAACTTTGCGCTCTACGCGAACAGCGATGTTACCGAAACTTCGCAAACTCCGCGAGCGGAGCATAGTTCACCACCCAGGCTTAGGCACTGCACAAATATTTTACTCATTGCCTCTACAATTAAACCTCACCGCTCTGTACCAAGCTACCAGATTTACTCTGACTATGGTTAACCCCTTCAGTGCCCGCCCCTTTCCCCGCCCTGAGCCGGCCGTTGCATTAGCGGGCGGGGTCTATGACGAGCTGGACTCGTCATGGGCACAGCGCAACCGCGGCCCATGACGAGTCCAGCTCGTCATGGGCACTGAAGGGGTTAAAGTAAGGTTATACTTAGGTAAACTTGTCAGCGACAACATTAATGTTTTGAACTAAGAATAATACAGAAGTTCATCAGTTATCATTTGCAGCCCAGGCCATACACTGCTTATTACCTTACCTATGACATCATTCATGTCATGTTCTATGGCATCATTTATGAGATCACTGAAGACATCTCAAATTATATCATAGATAACACCCAAGCTTCTTTTATACACTTTGCGCTATAATCGGATATACCATTAGAGTTATGAAAGTGAGCGCACAATAGGTCAGAAGAACATGAAGTGTCTTCACTGCTATCACTCTACCTACATCTAGAAATGAAATGGATATGAGTAGAAAAGTGGATACTGTTAACACTCTTTACTCCATGGAGAAAGTTTACTCTGTACCACACTGCTTGGAGACAATGAAACTTGTATGAGGAATCCACCACAGAATATTAAAAGGTTTCTACTAAGAACTGTGAACACTCTATGCCCAAAGAGTGACAATTCACTTAAAATACCCTAGGTCTGAAGGTGCTAAAGATCAAACTACCAGCAGTCATCATACTGTGGTGAAAACTTTACAGCTGAGCTAACCCATCTTCTGCAGCAACACACGCACATTTACCTGGTGCACACTGTCTTCTATATTAAGTAGAAATTAACATGCTAAGACAATTCTGTCAATACTGCAAGGCTGCTTAAAATACTATGGGCCTTATTTGGATGCTGGTCGGACCGCATACCAACATACCGTTGGTGGTGGTCTGACCACCGCATTTCCATTCAGGCAGTCAGACTGTCGGCGGTCAGGGGAAAGTCTGTTACCTCTGACAAGATCATCTGATCCTAACTGGGAATCACAATCCCAAATGGAGCTGGTACCAAAGCAGGCACCACCATAGGGATAATGATTCCTGACTGACAGGCTTTCGAAAACAGACTTTGGAGGGCCCATATAGGGCTCCCATCCATTAAGGGCCACTGTAAAGTGGCCCAGAGGACAGATGTAGAGTCCTCATGTATCTACATTCACTGCGTGTCATGCACCTTGTGCAGTGGCACTTTCACTGGCCCGCAGCACAAACCGCCATGTAAAAGAATACTTTACGACCACAAGACTAGTGGTTGCATCGTAATGGGACGGTCTGGCTGCCACCTGGTTCTTGAGCAGTCTTCTGTCTACCATGTCATCAGGTTGTGGTCTGATTGACTGGCATCCAAATAAGGCCCTTAGTATGTAGTACGTAGAATATTTGCCCAGCTGGAAACTTTTTCTGAAGAAACTTTTACTGCAGTACCAAAACAATTGTGTGAAACTTAATAAACACGTCAGCTGCTTCCTGTAAACAGAGTTAGTCTTCAGTACAAAGATTTATAACATGTTCAATACCTCTACACAACTATGGTACACTAGGAGCACATGCACTTTACAAACATGTATACTGATTAGCTGGACACAGGCTGTGCAAAATTAGGTAGAAAAGTATTATGGTGTTTCGAAACAAACTAACAGACTCATTGGATGATGTTATCAGTGAAGCCATAAGTGCCTTCATCAATGATGTCATTTGAGATGTAATAAGTGATAACAGAAATAATGTCATAGACTTGTCACGAGTGATGTCATATGTGGGTCATAAGCAATGCATGGCAGGGGCACATATTTTTTACGTTTAAAAAGTTAATGTTATCACTGACAAATCCACATAAATGTAGCTTTACATTAACCTTTACTTTTTTCAGTGAATCTATCTATCTATATATCCATCTGTCTATCTATCTATCTATCTATCTATCTATCTATCTATCTATCTATCTATCTATCTATCTATCTATCTATCTATCTATCTATCTATCTATCTATCTATCTATCTATCTATCTATCTATCTATCTATCTATCTATCTATCTATCTATCTATCTATCTATCTATCTATCTATCTATCTGTCTATCTGTCTATCTGTCTGTCTGTCTGTCTGTCTGTCTGTCTGTCTGTCTGTCTGTCTGTCTTTCTATCTATCTATTGTAGTGAGTTCTCCCTGAATACGTACATACATTGTTAAGTTAGCATAACCACGTTAGAGGTTAGAAAGCCATCTTGCTGCTTTTGCGCACGACACTGCGTTTACATGTTATTTCTTAAACAAACTGCTGACTCGAGACTTGCTTCACACGAGAGCAATCTGTTGTTACCATCCCAAGCTCTGCGCAGCGACCTTGGTCTGTACATGGTGTGACAAACAGTCTGGATTATTACACAATGCATGTTTTCCACTCTAGGTTGATCGACCCACTATTTAGCCATAACACACGCGCAGCTGCAAATACCTGAAAGTTGGTGCTTTTAATATCACAGACATCATGTTTATTATTCAGACCGAAGACGAGCCTTCCTGCGAGAAGACTCCTGATGCTCCTGTGATGTGATTTCACTAAGCTGATCTTTGAGGTATGGGGTCCCCTATTCAAGCCTAAGAGACCTTCTATTAGCATAATAATAATATTAGCTTCTTAGTAAAGGGAAGGTGGTAGTATCCACTGTCATTATAATATGATCACCCCTTTTATATTCTATGGTATTGTAACTATGTTGATGGTTTTGATTTTAATCATTTGTCTGCTTGTATTAGCCAAAGTACTGCATCTTAGGACACGTGGTCTATAAAAATAAACTCTTTTTATTTACACCGTGTCTCTGTTGATTATTGTTGTGGACTGATGTGAGAATAATATACGAACAGGTATTTCCGATTCCCACCATTCCTGAGAGTACACTAAGTAGCTTGTTCTGGGTTGTCTTTTCATTGGGATCTCTGAGCCGAATCTCGGATAACGAATGGGACACTTATGCTAGCCGGATACTGGGTTCTGGGTTCTGAGGTGAGTTTCTGGTACACCACAACTCACTGAGGTCCTGGGGTTCTACGCATAGTTCTGTGTATAAGCAGAATCCCTGCAACATGGCGCACCTATTGTTTGGTCTATGAGTTGAAACGCCTTAGTAGTGCTTACATTTAGTCCACAGCACCCTCATTCTTGTTTCCGGATAACAAGTCTGACGGATTTAAACCTACCTAGTTCTATTGATATAGGTTCCTTCAAGCTTGATCATTAAAAAGATTATTGAACCATTGTGCTACTGAATACTTCGAGTGTAGCTTGTCCTAATGTCGGTAGATATTGCGGCGCATAGCCGTGCGGCACTGAAACGTCATTTGACGCAGTATGGGGTGCCGGACGCGGGCATGGACGTCATCTTTGTGGTAGGAGCCGATGCGGCTCATCCTTTCGAGTTATTCTACTCTTGGGTGACGATTCCGGCAGTCAGTGGGGATGACGATACCTTTCATTCTTACACTGCCACTGCCGTGCCAGCGAACTATACGCCGTATAGGACACAGGAAATACCAATATCTGCTTGGCAACATCAGATTTGGTTTAATGGCGCCCTCCCCCATGTGGTTATACCCCGAGAATGGGCCCTTTATCAATTGCGGGGGCCACTTGGCCGGTACTAGCCGGATTTACGCCTCACCCCCGTTACCTCGCAGTGACGGTGGCTGAGTTGCGTGTACTACACACTGCCCTTATATCAGTATATAGGGCGTTGGTGCAGTATGTGTCGCGCACTATACAGGCGGGGGTGCCTGCTAGTGTGGGACAACCTAATGATCATCACGCGGTGGTCATTAGCCCTGTTATGGTTAATTCTGTTATGGGCAAGCGCCCCCTCACAAGGGATGATTATCCCTTTTGGCTTGCTGAAAAATTCGACCAAATAGAGGCGGTTTATCCGCATACAACTCCTGTGGAGAAACACAGGATCCTCACTATTAGTTTGCCTAAAGACTTGGTTCCCCATATGGATGATTGTGTTTCCTGGGGTAAGGTTTTTGCTGCAACGTACGCGCAGTGCTTTGGCACTCCGTCTATGTTACAGCTGCCCTCCGTTATTAAACGTGTTCAAGAGAACCATGGAGCGGAGTCTGCGATAGAATTAGGGATGCGGCTCCTCGGAGATTTTGGCCTGGTGGCTACCATGATAATGGGAAACCTTAAGGGTGATGCGTTGCACTTTCAGGTTCGTAATGAACTGAAGAAAGTTGCTGAAGAGGACAAGCCGCAAGAATTTGCGAAAATAATCTCTGGTGCATACC
Source organism: Triturus cristatus (assembly GCF_964204655.1). Classification (NCBI taxonomy): domain Eukaryota; kingdom Metazoa; phylum Chordata; class Amphibia; order Caudata; family Salamandridae; genus Triturus; species Triturus cristatus. The sequence continues at coordinate 1,807,026,919 of NC_140590.1, forward strand.
GAGATTTAGGTCGTAGCTCTTTAGGAGTTAAGCCTGTGATCAAAACTCCCGATTTTAAGCAGCAGGGTAAGGCAGATACTTCTGGTAAGGAGGACCGGCCAAATTTTCCGAAATAAAATTGGCGGTCTAAGCAACAGGGAAAGCAGCAGCAGAAACAGGGCTCTCGGCCTGCCTCTCCCGTACAGTCAAGTAGTGAACGCACTTATGATCTGCGAGATCGTGCTACTATTAAGTCTCCTGATAGATTTCAGGTTTCTGAACAGCGTTCTCCTCGTTCTTCACAGGAAACATCGGCTACACAGTCCGGTGGCGGAGGCGGTGGCAAAGGTCGGGGTGCTCCACAACAGCGTGACCAACCCCGACAGACTGAGGGTAAAGGCAAGCAGGACGAATTTGCTCGACAAAGACCCCCGTTTCAGAAGAAGAAAGTGGCGGCTCTGATGGCAAGGTATGCCTCAGATAGTGCGGACACAGCTTCGGAACCGGACATGGGCGCTGACGCTACTGGACAGCGCAGCGGAAATTACCATAGTCCGTCAAGCTCTGCGTCCATTTCTGGCGGTGACAGCAACTGATATATTGGTTACTGTTGAAACAGCTGACACCAGAGTGGCTCCCCCTGACAGACTTTATGAAATAGTCTTATTAATTGAGGGTGACATACAACGTACTATAAAAGGGATCTTTTGGGATAATCTGACCACCACCTATGATATCCTCCTTGCGGAGGCAGATTGGCCCCCAGCCTTCATTTTGGAAGCTCCTAGAGGGGAGGAGGTAATCCTCCCGTCCTTTACGCACACAGTGCCTAAGGACCAGGCTGAAGTGTACGCTGAGGAGTGGGCGCTGGCGCTTGCGCCAGCGGTGTATCGTACTCAGGTGGGATGGGACCGGTTGTCCCCCTGCCATGAGATTCCATTGCGGTCTATGCCCCAGCCTCAACCCCAATATCCCATGCGTCGTGAAGCTAGACCCCACGTCGCGGCGATCCTTGAACAATTGGAATATCAGGGTGTTATTGAAACTTGTGTGTCCCCTATGAATAACCCTTTATTCACTGTAACGAAGCCTGACGGCTCGTACCATTTAGTTTTGGATTACTGGCACCTAAACTCCCATTGCCGGACCTGCGCGGTACAAAATACACATAGCTCGGCTCTTGTCGACAGTCTCGTGCGTAAAAGGTTTAAAACGACACTTGACATATCCAATGGCTTTTTTAGCCACAACCTGTCCACACTGAGTAGCCAGTGGACAGCGTTTACTTCGGGCGGCAAACAAAAACAGTTTACGAGATTAGCCATGGGCTACAAAAATAGCCCTGGCGTCTTTTCCGCTCGCGTGGTTTCTCTCTTAGAAAGAATAGACCCCGACGCATACTCCTATGTTGACGATATATACCTCACGGACGATAAGCTGATGCCGCATCTGTCTCGAGTCGACAATATTATAGTGAGTTTTGCTGACTATGGCTACAAATTCAATTTTGCGAAGTCTCACATCGCGGAATATACAGTGTTGTTTTTGGGCTACGAGCTCAATAATGAAGGTAAGGGGTTAGCTCCCCACTTTCTGGAGAAGTGCGCATGCTTAAGTGCTCCTACGACACTGAAAAAATTGCAATCTCTGCTGGGCTTTCTGTATTTCGGCCGTACGTACATTCCTGATTATGCCCAGCGTATCAAGCCGCTTTACGCCTTGGTACAACCCACATTTTCGAAGTCTAGCTGGCAGCTGGAACATTCTAAAATTTTACAGTCTTTACAGGCTGATCTTCTTGCTTCACAATATTTGCTGACACCTGATAACCGCACTAACCTGGTAATTAGAATAGTGCCAGGCGCCGTGGGTTTCACGTATTTGACGTTTAATGAGGGCGATACAGTCCCCATTGCGTACAAATCCCACTTGTACACCTCTGCTGAATTACGTTTTTCCGCGGTCGAAAAAGTTCTGACTGCTGTGCAGATGGCGATCCTTAAAGAACGCGCCCTGTCACATGGGAAACAGATTCTGGTTGTAACACCCTATCCTGCCTTAGAAGCAGTGACAAAGGCAAGTGTACCAAATTCTAAAGCTTTGCATCCACGGTGGATACAATGGGCCACAACACTGACTTCGCCAGATGTCACTTACATCTTTGATGCCTCATTACAGACTCAAGAGTACTTGCAGTATGAATTCGTTCATCCGGCTCCTCTGTCTTTGCGCCCGCTCGAAGAATACCATTGTGTCATATACACTGACGGGTCTGCGCAGCCCGCAATTGGATCGAAGCACGCTCATTCAGCGGCTTGCGCAATTGTCGTAGGTACATTCGTAAATGGTGAATTCCAATCTGATGCAGTGCATACGCAGTCATTGGGTGATTGTACCGCGCAATTAGCGGAGTTTCGGGCTCTAGTGCTTGCACTTGAGTTTGCTGATCCCCGAGTCACTACTCTTATAGTGAGTGACTCCTTCTACTGTGTCCAGTCCTACAATGACAATTTACACTTCTGGTCTCAGAATGACTATCGAGACACGAAAGGTAGCACAATTAAGCATAAAACGCTTTGGGTTCGAGTGGCAGACTTTAAAGAACGTCTCCCTCTCGTGAATCTTATTCACACTCTTGGTCACCAGCGACTTGGTGTCCATGCTGTCGGCAACAGCTTGGCTGACGAGGCAGCAAAAACAGCAGTGGCTACATACTTAGTGGCAGCAGTTACAAGATCCAAACAAAAGTAAGATTAATGATGACATCTTGGCAGCTATTGCTGCTACAGAGAAGGGAAGTGATTACCCGAAGGGTTTTCCTTCTCATTACGTTTATCATTTAAGTCCTGATAACGTCCCATTAGTGAGGATTAACGACGTTGGTGACAGAATTATTCCCAACGCGGACTGCAGACCAGCACTGATCTTGGCTGCGCACGAGGGGTTGGCGTCTGCCCATGCCGGTGTGTCAGCTACAATATCTCTGCTACAACAACGTTACTGGTGGTTTGGTTTATATAAACAAGCGCGCGCTTATGTTCTTGATTGTGACATTTGCCAACAGATTAAACCTTCTACTGTTGCGCGCCCACCACAAACACAGTTGTACATATCTAATAAACCATTTGGTTGTGTTTATTTGGATCACTGCGGTCCTTTTTCTTCTGATACTGCGTACAAGTACATCTTGGTTGCAGTGGATTCGTGCACACGTTTTCTATGGGTATGGCCACAAAGGAGTGCTGACTCGCGGACTGTCATCAGGGATTTGCGTGTCTTTGTGGGAACTTTTGCGTGTGGTACCTTCCATTCTGATCTGGGCCCTGCGTTCGCCTCTAAGGCTTACAAGGAGGCTATGAGAAATTTGGGGGTCCTAGTCAAATTTTCGTCCCCCTACCGACCTGAGGGTAATAGTGTGGTGGAGCGAATGAACCGTGACTTAAAGCAATCATTGACAGCACGTGTTTTAGGCACAGGCCGGAACTGGCTAGCCCATTTGTATAACGTCCAACGTGCACTAAATAATCTCCCTAGAAGGTCTCTGGGTGGGCGGACCCCGTACATGATGCTCTTCGGAATCAGAATGTTTGTCCCAGACCTTGATGGTCTAGACATGGCGGCGTCGACCGCACCCTTTGACGTAGATGATCACTGTGCTGTTTCGCAGACTCTACAAGAAGCCAGAGACACTCTTTCGAAGGAACACTTGCCCTCCACATCTGAGGCTGAAGTTCAGGTTCCGGTAGTCGGCTGGCTACCCCGAGTCGGAGATCTGGTCCGTGAGAAGGTGGAGAACAAGAAGGAGTTCGGCCCCTCTTATCGTGCACCAGTTCCAGTGCTTGGAGTGCAGGGTACAAGAACAGTCATTTTACCTCCACTTCCTGGTCGCAAAGAAAACAGGTACATCTCTATTGACAATGTCAAACTTCAGCGAGTGGCCGATACTTCTTAGTATGACTCCAGCAGTTTCATGCCAGACGATGCAAAGAAATTCAATGTTGACTCTTGCTTCTAACACCTTGCCTGATGTTGCCATCGAGATGCAATCAGTTACTGATCCCTTGTTGATACCACCGGCTGGTGGTTTGCCCGAAGAGACTGAGTATGCTTATCCTACACGTGGTCCCTCGCCTGTTTTGCAATCTACAGCGCTTGGCCAGTCCCGTTTCTCCTTTGACACTAACTCATTGCCCTCAACTCCCCCATCGAACATTGCTGTTTTTTTCAGCTGGTTTAAGAGACATTTTTTGATTGCCCCTTGGACATACATCTGGTTGATGCTTTTTACAATTTTTTTGTTTATGTCAATTGGATTTGTGATAGTTTTTTTCTGTTTGGTGGATGGCCACTATCTCAAAGAGAGATCGACGATTAGACTTATCAATGGAACTTTGGCCCCCCACTCCTCGTCCCACATCATGAAAAGGGACCAGACTTTTGTGAATATTACTGCCTGGCCCGTCTTGGATGGAATCGCGTGGGATGCTGTTAAATTCCAAATTCATGGGCCTACAGAGGTCATTAATGTACCTAATGTATTTCGTATTTCAATGGGTGATGTGGTTAGGCAGAACATACGTTCTGATGATTGGGATGTACACGCCATTGAATCACTGTTTTCAGATTTGAAATATTATGCCGCTTTTGATGCTGAAGATTTATATGAAAATGCGGCTAATTATGCGGAACAGTATTGTTTTCAACATTATGGCAATCACTTCCTGCATAAAGCAAATACATTTAGAAATGTTGTAAATTTTACCCAATGGGAACACTGTCCTACTCCCTCTTTTGGAAGTTCACAAACCCTAGTTAATAAGTATTCTTATTTTACCGATTTCAGTGTTTCCAACCCGGCGGCATTTTATTTTAAGGTGCTGCCTGAGTCTGCCGCAAAGGTTCGACTGACACACACAAAGTTACTTTATTCCAAGTCCTTTATGGACGTGTTGTCAATCAAAGGTTATGATCTATGGAAGGCTACTATTGATCTTAAGTCGGTTTGGGGTTCCAAACCGTGGCAGGTTCAGGGTACAGAGGCTTTACATCGTGCCTGCCTTATACCAAATCATATACTATTTTTAAATTCATCCATCTTCCAAACCACCTGTTTCGGATTGGCCACTTCTAAACAATTAAAGTCACCTTCTGTGCCGGATCTGGGCGCTTACCCCAATTGGGATAACCACACAGATCTGTCCCTTCCTGCTTTGCAATCATTAGTTTCAAATACATCTTTCAATATTTCGAAATTTAATAGTGAGGGTTGGTTGGTTTGGCAAAGCAGTTCAGACACCTGTCAACGTCGTTTTCTGGGACTGAAACCGGGGTATACTCAGGAACGCGTAGACCCTCGGTTTGAGTCGTCACATACTGTAACTACATACTCTGTGGGAAAGTTATGTCAATCCTGGCTGCGACACTCCACCTTGGCTTCTGTCAAAGTTCATTTATCAAAGTTACATGACAAAATAGATTTGAATGATTTTGTTAAAGGTCCTGTGGGTGGCAGAACCAAAAGGTGGGCGTATGCTATTTACAACGAAGTGTGGAAGTTGTCGCAAATTGAGGCGGCTTCCAGATTGAGAGCTATTGACCAAGCAAACATGGAAAAGGTTTTAGCCGTTATAGATAATAGCATTAGCACTCTCTCTTCTAGAATTTATACATTAGATAATATTGTTTCGTCAGTTGTTGATATTGTGCATGATGATATGTCTGTGTTATATCATGGTCAAAACCAGTTGCGTTCTGTTATGCAGTTTGCATGGACGTTGCAGACGTTAAAGGCAGGGAGGGTCCCTTGGGACTATCTGAACACTACATCGTTATTCCTTCCCTTTAACCTTACTGATAAGCAGCGATTTATGTCCATGAAAGATGCTACATATTCATTGTTACATATTGAAAAATTAGAACCGTTACCTTTCTCTGTGGCGGAAATCAATTCGGCCACGTGGCTTATACACGGATTGATAACTCTGCCGTTCGCACTTTTTAAGTTTACGTCTTGTATGAAACATTATGCTCTGGGTAGATATGAACAGCTGGGCACCGCTTTCATACATGAGGTTTGGTCCCTCCCCTTTACGTATAGATGTACTAGGGACGGAACTGAGGTTTATTTGAAGGGTGAGGAATGTACCACGACACCGGATCATTCCTTGGTATGTAGGCACATTCAATTACACGGTGCATGCAATGTACAAGCCCCGAATTTGGCCTGCGTCCTGCGAGGTGTCCCAGTGCCTGTGATTACGCCTTCTTTCACGCTGCTTGTAAACGGTAGTTATTTAATTTTGAATAATGAAGCTTGCTGGGGGATGTTAGTGGGAATCCCATACATAGTAACTGTATCGCAGAAAGTTGTCTGCTGCAATAATGTTCTCTTTCCACCCCCGCACGGGCGGCTGGATGTTTCCATCTGGCCTTCGATTCCAACCTTGAAAGCAGAGTTCAACAAGTTGAGCAGAATAAGAGCTCTATCGTCCCAAAAAGAGGTGCCATTGACTTCCTCTCGTGAAACATTTGTCCTTCACGTGGCTAATACGCGCACTGAGGTACAGGCGATTCTGAATACTGACCTCCCCCTACATTTCGGCACTTTGATCCAAACTATTTTCAATGCCTCGTCCACGACCGGCCTGGCTCATTTTTTTAAACTTGTAGGCTCGGGCCTCGTGACCTCTTTCCAAACTATTTTTGGTGTGATTCCGGCATTTTTTCATTCGATTTTCTCGAGCATCTTTGGTGGTGTTCCGCTGCTTCTGGTGCTGGTGGCAGGTGTGCTGCTTTTACTTTTCATACTGCGGAATGGCTGCTCTTTCTGTGCCACACGAGCACCTGTCCCGTCTGCATCTTCTTCGTGATAGGATGCTTGACTTTTATGGAACTCTGCCATTGGCGACTTTAAGCCTGGCATATGGATTATCCTTCAGGTATTCCTACTTCACCTGCGTGCAACCTGTATTTCACTGCCTGGATTGTCCCTTTGAATGGCCTCTGGATTTGTGCTTGACCAGCCTGGTGTCTCCGGTGCCGGATTTCGATCGACTGATGAGGCCCTTAGTGTCTCACGAGTTGGCCTGTTCTGGTGTCCGGATTATGGCCTGTGGTGCGGCGCATGGTATCCTGGGTAATTGGGACATCTCAACGGCTGCCTACGACTTCTTGGCTATGAGCTATTTGGAGGAACATTCCGGTTGCCCTCTGATTGTGCTAGAGGCTCCGATGGTTGAAGAACACGTATGTTCCTTTTCTTTGATCGATTGGATGGCTGAGACTTTCAGTGGCCCTGCAAACGATTTTTTGTTGGAAGCAGTTGCCACGTATGCTGCCTATACATTCATGGATTGACTGCACTGTCGTCCTTTGCGCCTGTGCTACTGGACAGCAACCTGGCGCAGCATTTATTTTTTCTTTCTCCTTTTTTCTCTTCCTGATGGTTGTTTTGAGTTTTTTTTTACTTTCATTTGTTGCAGGGATTCTGCTGATACACAGAACTATGCGAAGAACCCCAGGACCTCAGTGAATTGTGGTGTACCAGAAACTCACCTCAGAACCCAGAACCCAGTATCCGGCTAGCATAAGTGTCCCATTCGTTATCCGAGATTTAGCTCGGCGGTCCCAATGAATAGACAACCCAGAACAAGCGACTCAGTACATACTCAGGAATGGTGGGAATCGGAAATACCTGTTCGTATATTATTCTCACATCAGTCCACAACAATAATCAACAGAGACACGTTGTAAATAAAAGGGGTTTATTTTTATAGACCACGTGTCCTAAGATGCAGTACTTTGGCTAATACAAGCAGACAAATGATTAATATCAAAACCAGCAACATAGTTACAATACCATAGAATATAAAAGGGGTGATCATATTATAATGACAGTGGATACTACCACCTTCCCTTTACTAAGAAGCTAATATTATTATTATGCTAATAGAAGGTCTCTTAGGCTTGAATAGGGGACCCCATACCTCAAAGATCAGCTTAGTGAAATCACATCACAGGAGCATCCGGAGTCTTCTCGCAGGAAGGCTCGTCTTCGGTCTGAATAATAAACATGATGTCTGTGATATTAAAAGCACCAACTTTCAGGTATGTGCAGCTGCGCGTGTGTTATGGCTAAATAGTGGGTCGATCAACCTAGAGTGGAAAACATGCATTGTGTAACAACTCAGACTGTTTGTCACATCGTGTGCAGACCAAGGTCGCTGCGCAGAGCTTGGGATGGTAACAACAGATTGCTCTTGTGTGAAGCAAGTCTCGAGTCAGCAGTTTGTTTTAAGAAATAACATGTAAACGCAGTGTCGTGTGCAAAAGCAAAAAGATGGCTTTCTAACATCTAACGTGGTTATGCTAACTTAACAATGCCTGTACGTATTCAGAGAGAACTCACTACACGCCCCCTTGATCGAAGCACTATTTAGTAGGCAAGAAAAGAGAGAACGCAGAGTTCAATTTCGACAGAGCAGAACAAGGCGTAACCAATCCAAAGGTTCAGAATGAGTTAAAGTCTGAAACGAAAAAATTGAAAAGCAAAAGGGGAAAACCGTGGTGTCCGGAAAAAAAAATATAATTAATAAAAAAAAAAACTCAAAACAACCATCAGGGAGAAAGCAAAAAAGAAAAAGGTAAATGCCACGGCAGGGTGCTGTCCAGGAGCGTCAGGCGCCAACGACGACAGTGCAGTCAATCCATGAATGTATAGGCAGCATATGTGGCAACCGCCTCCAACAAAAAATCATTTGCAGGGCCAGCGAAAGTCTCAGCCATCCAATCCATCAACGAAAAGGAGCACACGTGTTCTTCAATCAGCGGAGCTTCCAGCACGATCAGAGGGCACCCGGAATGTTCCTCCAAATAGCTCATAGCCAAGAAGTTGTAGGCAGCTGTAGAGATGTCCCAATTACCCAGGATCCCATGTGCCGCTCCACAAGCCATTATCCGGACACCAGAACAGGTCAACTCGTGAGACACTAAGGGCCTCATTAGTCGATCGAAATCCGGCACCGGAGACACCAGGCTGGTCAAGCACAAATCCAAAGGCCATTCAAAGGGGCAATCCAGGCAGTGAAGCACAGGCTGCACGCAGGTGAAGTAGCAATACCGGAAGGATAATCCATATGCCAGGCTTAATGTCGCCAATGGCAGAGTTCCATAAAAGTCAAGCATCCTATCCCGAAGAAGATGCAGGCGGGACAGGTGCACGTGTGGCACAGAAGGAGCAGCCATTCCGTAGTATGAAAAGGAAAAGCAGCACACCCGCCACTAGTGCCAGAAGCAGCGGAACACCTCCAAAGATGCTCGAGAAAAGTGAATGAAAAAATCCCGGAACCACACCAAAAATAGTTTGGAAAGAGGTCACGAGACCCGAGCCCACAAGTTTAAAAAAATGAGCCAGGCCGGTCGTGGACGAGGCATTGAAAATAGCTTGGATCAAAGAGCCGAAATGTAGGGGGAGGTCAGTATTCAGAAGCGCCTGTACCTCAGTGCGCGTATTAGCCACGTGAAGGTCGAATGTTTCACGAGATGAAGTCAAAGACACCTCTTTTTGGGACAATAGGGCTCTTATTCTGCTCAACTTGTTGAACTCTGCCTTCAAGGTTGGAATCGAAGGCCAGATGGAAGCATCCAGCCGCCCATGCGGGGGTGGAAAGAGAACATTATTGCAGCAGACCACTTTCTGCGAGACAGTTACTATATACGGGATTCCCACTAACATCCCACAGCAAGCTTCACTATTCAAAATCAAATAACTACCGTTAGCAAGCAGTGTGAAAGAAGGCGTAATCACAGGCACTGGGACACCTCGTAGGATGCAGGCTAAGTTCGGTGCTTGTACATTGCATGCGCCGTGTAATTGAATGTGCCTACATACCAAGGAATGGTCTGGTGACGTGGTACATTCCTCGCCTTTCAAATAAACCTCAGTCCCGTCCCTAGTACATCGATACGTAAAGGGGAGGGACCAAACCTCATGTATGAAAGCGGTGCCCAGCGGTTCATATCTACCCAAAGCATAATGTTTCATACAAGACGTAAACTTAAAAAGCGCGAAAGGTAGTGTTATCAATCCGTGTGCTAGCCACGTAGCCGAATTGATCTCTGCTACTGAGAAGGGCAACGGTTCTAACTTTTCAATATGCAACAATGAATACGTAGCGTCCTTCATGGACATAAATCGCTGCTTGTCAGTAAGGTTAAAGGGAAGGAATAACGATGTAGTGTTCAGATAGTCCCAAGGGACCTTCCCTGCCTTCAACGTCTGCAACGTCCACGCAAACTGCATAACAGAACGCAACTGGTTTTGACCATGATATAACACAGACATATCATCATGCACAATATCAACAACCGATGAAACAATATTATCTAATGTATAAATCCTAGAAGAGAGAGTGCTAATGCTATTATCTATAACGGCTAAAACCTTTTCCATGTTGGCTTGGTCAATAGCCCTCAATCTGGAAGCCGCCTCAATCTGTGACAACTTCCAGACTTCGTTGTAAATAGCATACGCCCACCTCTTGGTTCTGCCACCCACAGGACCCTTAACAAAATCATTCAAATCTATTTTGTCATGTAATTGTGATAAATGAACTTTGACAGACGCCAAAGTGGAATGTCGCAGCCAAGATTGACACAACTTGCCCACAGAGTATGTAGTTACAGTATGTGAAGACTCAAACCGAGGGTCTACGCGTTCCTGAGTATACCCCGGTTTCAGTCCCAGAAAACGTCGTTGACAGATATCTGAACTGCTTTGCCAAATTAACCAACCCTCACTATTAACTTTCGAAATATTGAAAGATGTATTTGAAACTAAGGAGCGCAAAGCAGCAAGGGACAGATCTGTGTGGTTATCCCAATTGGGATAAGCGCCCAGATCCGGCACAGAAGGTGACTTTAATTGTTTAGAAGTAGCCAATCCAAAACAGGTGGTTTGGAAGATGGATGAATTTAAAAATAAAATATGATTTGGTATAAGACAGGCACGATGTAAAGCCTCTGTACCCTGTACCTGCCACGGCTTGGAACCCCAAACCGACTTTAGATCAATAGTAGCCTTCCATACATCATAACCTTTGATTGACAACTCGTCCATAAAGGACTTGGAATAAAGTAGTTTTGTGTGTGTCAGTCTAACCTTTGCGGCAGACTCAGGCAGCACCTTAAAGTAAAACGCTGCCGGGTCGGAAACACTGAAATCAGTAAAATAAGAATACTTGTTAACTAGTGTTTGTGAACTTCCGAACTCGGGAGTAGGACAGTGTTCCCATTGGGTAAAATTTACAAAATTCCTAAATGTATTTGCTTTATGCAGGAAATGATTGCCATAATGTTGAAAACAATACTGTTCCGCATAATTAGCCGCATTTTCATATAAATCTTCAGCATCAAAAGCGGCATAATATTTCAAATCAGAAAACAGTGATTCAATGGCGTGTACATCCCAATCATCAGAACGTATGTTCTGCCTAACCACATCACCCATAGAAACACGAAATACATTAGGTACATTAATGACCTCTGTAGGCCCATGAATTTGGAATTTAACAGCATCCCATGCGATTCCATCCAAGACGGGCCAGGCAGTAATATTCACAAAAGTCTGGTCCCTCTTCATGACGTGGGACGAGGAGTGGGGGGCCAAAGTTCCATTGATAAGTCTAATTGTCGATCTCTCACTCAGATAGTGGCCATCCACAAGACGGAAAAAAACTATCACGAATCCAATGGACATAAACAAAAAAATACTGAAAAGCAACAGCCAAATGTATGTCCAAGGGGCAATCAAAAAATGTCTCTTAAACCAGCTGAAAAAAACAGCAATGTTCGATGGGGGGCTTAAGGGCAACGAGTTAGTGTCAAAGGAGAAACGGGACTGTCCAAGCGCCGTAGATTGTAAAACAGGCGAGGGACCACGTGTAGGATAAGCATACTCAGTCTCTTCGGGCAAACCACCAGCCGATGGTATCAACAAGGGATCAGTAACCGATTGCATCTCGATGGCAACATCAGGCAAGGTGTTAGAAGCAAGAGTCAACATTGAATTTCTCTGCATCGTCTGGCATGAAACTGCTGGAGTCATGCTAAGAAGTATCGGCCACTCGCTGATGTTTGACATTGTCAATAGAGATGTACCTGTTTTCTTTGCGACCAGGAAGTGGAGGTAAAATGACTGTTCTTGTACCCTGCACTCCAAGCACTGGAACTGGTGCACGATAAGAGGGGCCGAACTCCTTCTTGTTCTCCACCTTCTCACGGACCAGATCACCAACTCGGGGTAGCCAGCCGACTACTGGAACCTGAACTTCAACTTCAGATGTGGAGGGCAAGTGTTCCTTCGATAGAGTGTCTCTGGCTTCTTGTAGAGTCTGTAAAACAGCACAGTGATCATCTACGTCAAAGGGTGCGGTCGACGCCGCCATGTCTAGACCATCAAGGGCTCGTACAAACATTCTGATTCCGAAGAGCATCATGTACGGGGTCCGCCCACCCAGAGACCTTCTAGGGAGATTATTAAGTGCACGTTGGACGTTATACAAATGGGCTAGCCAGTTCCGGCCTGTGCCTAAAACACGGGCTGTCAATGATTGCTTTAAGTCACGGTTCATTCGCTCCACCACACTATTACCCTCAGGTCGGTAGGGGGACGAAAATTTGACAAGGACCCCCAAATTTCTCATAGCCTCCTTGTAAGCCTTAGAGGCGAACACAGGGCCCTGATCAGAATGGAAGGTACCACACGCAAAAGTTCCCACAAAGACACGCAAATCTCTGATGACAGTCCGCGAGTCAGCACTCCTTTGTGGCCATACCCACAGAAAACGTGTGCACGAATCCACTGCAACCAAGATATACTTGTACGCAGTATCAGAAGAAAAAGGACCGCAGTGATCCAAATAAACACAACCCAATGGTTTATTGGATATGTACAACTGTGTTTGTGATGGGCGCGCAACAGTAGAAGGTTTGATCTGTTGGCAAATGTCACAATCAAGAACATAAGCGCGCGCTTGTTTATATAAACCAAACCACCAGTAACGTTGTTGTAGCAGGGAGATTGTGGCTGACACTCCGGCGTGGGCAGACGCCAACCCCTCATGAGCAGCCAGAATCAGTGCGGGTCTGCAGTCCGCGTTGGGAATAATTCTGTCTCCAACGTCGTTAATCCTCACTAATGGGACATTATCAGGACTTAAATGGTAAATGTAACGAGAAGGAAAACCCTTCGGGTAATCTCCTCCCTTCTCTGTAGCAGCAATAGCTGCCAAGATGTCATCATCAATCTTACTCTTTGATCTGGTAACTGCTGCCACTAAGTATGTAGCCACTGCTGTTTTTGCTGCCTCGTCAGCCAAGCTGTTGCCGACAGCATGGACACCAAGTCGCTGGTGACCAAGAGTGTGAATTACATTCACGAGAGGGAGACGTTCTTTAAAGTCTGCCACTCGAACCCAAAGCGTTTTATGCTTAATTGTGCCACCTTTTGTGTCTCGATAGTCATTCTGAGACCAGAAGTGTAAATTGTCATTGTAGGACTGGACACAGTAGAAGGAATCACTCACTATAAGAGTAGTGACCCGGGGATCAGCAAACTCCAGTGCAAGCACCAGAGCCCGAAGCTCCGCCAATTGCGCGGTACAATCACCCAATGACTGCGTATGCACTGCATCAGATTGGAATTCACCATTTACGAATGTACCTACGACAATTGCGCAAGCCGCTGAATAAGCGTGCTTCGATCCAATCGCGGGCTGCGCAGACCCGTCAGTGTATATGACACAATGGTATTCTTCGAGCGGGCGCAAAGACAGAGGTGCCGGATGAACGAATTCATACTGCAAGAACTCTTGAGTCTGTAATGAGGCATCAAAGATGTAAGTGACGTCTGGCGACGTCAGTGTTGTGGCCCATTGTATCCACCGAGGATGCAAAGCTTTAGAATTTGGTACACTTGCCTTTGTCACTGCTTCTAAGGCAGGATAGGGTGTTACAACCAGAATCTGTTTCCCATGCGACAGTGCGCGTTCTTTAAGGATCGCCATCTGTACAGCAGTCAGAACTTTTTCGACCGCAGAAAAACGTAATTCAGCAGAGGTGTACAAGTGGGATTTGTACGCAATGGGGACTGTATCGCCCTCATTAAACGTCAAATACGTGAAACCCACGGCGCCTGGCACTATTCTTATCACCAGGTTAGTGCGGTTATCACGTGTCAGCAAATATTGTGAAGCAAGAAGATCAGCCTGTAAAGACTGTAAAATTTTAGAATGTTCCAGCTGCCAGCTAGACTTCGAAAATGTGGGTTGTACCAAGGCGTAAAGCGGCTTGATACGCTGGGCATAATCAGGAATGTACGTACGGCCGAAATTCAGAAAGCCCAGCAAAGATTGTAATTTCTTTAGTGTCGTAGGCGCACTCAAGCATGCGCACTTTTCCAGAAAGTGGGGAGCTAACCCCTTTCCTTCATTATTGAGCTCGTAGCCCAAAAACAACACCGTATATTCCGCGATGTGAGACTTCGCAAAATTGAATTTGTAGCCATAGTCAGCAAAACTCACTACAATATTGTCGACTCGAGACAGATGCGGCAACAGCTCGTCATCCGTGAGGTAGATATCGTCAACATAGGAGTATGCCTCGGGGTCTATTCTTTCTAAGAGAGAAACCACGCGAGCGGAAAAGACGCCAGGGCTATTTTTGTAGCCCATGGCTAATCTGGTAAACTGTTTTTGTTTTCCGCCCGAAGTAAACGCTGTCCACTGGCTACTCAGTGTGGACAGGTTATGGCTAAAAAAGCCATTGGAAATGTCAAGTGTCGTTTTAAATCGTTTACGCACGAGACTGTCGACTAGAGCCGAGCTATGTGTATTTTGTACCGCGCAGGTCCGGCAATGGGAGTTTAGGTGCCGGTAATCCAAAACTAAACGGTACGAGCCGTCAGGCTTCGTTACAGTGAATAAAGGGTTATTCATAGGGGACACACAAGTTTCAATTACACCTTGATATTCCAATTGTTCAAGGATCGCCGCGACGTGAGGTCTAGCTTCACGACGCATGGGATATTGGGGCTGAGGCTGGGGCATAGACCGCAGTGGAATCTCATGGCAGGGGGACAACCGGTCCCAACCCACTTGAGTACGATATACCGCTGGCGCAAGCGCCAGCGCCCATTCACCAGCGTACATTTCAGCTTGGTCCTTAGGCACAGTGTGCGCAAAGGACGGGAGGATTTTCTCCTCCCCTCTAGGAGCTTCCAAAATGAAGGCTGGGGGCCAATCTGCCTCCGCTAGGAGGATATCATAGGTGGTGGTCAGATTATCCCAAAAAATCCCTTTTATAGTACGTTGTATGTCACCCTCTATTAATAAGACTATTTCATAAAGTCTATCAGGGGGAGCCACTCTGGTGTCAGCTGTTTCAACAGTAACCAATACATCAGTTGCTGTCGCCGCCAGAAATGGACGCAGAGCTTGACGGACTATGGTAATTTCTGCCGCGCTGTCCAATAGCGTCAGCGCCCATGTCCGGTTCTGAAGCTGTGTCCGCACTATCTGAGGCATATTTTGCCGTCAGAGCCGCCACTTTCTTCTTCTGAAACGGGGGTCTTTGTCGAGCAAACTCGTCCTGCTTGCCTTTACCCTCAGTCTGTCGGGGTTGGTCACGCTGTTGTGGAGCACCCCGACCTTTGCCACCGCCTCCGCCACCAGACTGTGTAGCCGATGTTTCCTGTGAAGAACGAGGAGAGCGCGGTTCAGAAACCTGAAATCTATCAGGAGACTTAATAGTAGCACGATCTCGCAGATCATAAGTGCGTTCACTACTTGACTGTACGGGAGAGGCAGGCCGAGAGCCCTGTTTCTGCTGCTGCTTTCCCTGTTGCTTAGTCCGCCAAGGTTGTTTTGGAAAAATTGGCCGACCATCCTTACCAGAAGTTTCTGCCTTACCCTGCTGCTTAGAATCGGGATTTTTGATCACAGGCTTAACTCCTAAAGAGCTACGCCCCAAATCACGATATGCTTCTGAAATTATTTTAGCAAATTCCTGCGGCTTGTCCTCTTCAGCAACTTTCTTCAGTTCATTACGAACCTGAAAGTGCAACGCATCACCCTTAAGGTTTCCCATTATCATGGTAGCCACCAGGCCAAAATCTCCGAGGAGCCGCATCCCCAATTCTATTGCAGATTCCGCTCCATGGTCCTCTTGAACCTGTTTAATTATGGAGGGCAGCTGTAACATAGACGGAGTGCCAAAGCACTGCGCGTACGTCGCAGCAAAAATCTTACCCCAGGATACACAATCATCTATATGGGGAACTAAGTCTTTAGGCAAACTAATGGTGAGGATCCTGTGTTTTTCCACAGGAGTTGTATGCGGATAAACCGCCTCTATTTGGTCTAATTTTTCAGCAAGCCAAAAAGGATAATCATCCCTTGTGAGGGGGCGCTTGCCCATAACAGAATTGACCATAACAGGACTAATGACCACCGCGTGACGATCACTAGGTTGTCCCGCACTAACAGGCGCCCCCGCCTGTACAGTGCGCGACACATACTGCACCAACGCCCTATATACTGATATAAGGGCAGTGTGTAGTACACGCAATTCAGCCACCGTCACCGTGAGGTAACGGGGATGAGGCGTAAATCCGGCTAGTACCGGCCAAGTGGCCCCTGCAATTGATAAAGGGCCCATTCTCGGCGGTATAACCACATGGGGGAGGGCGCCATTAAACCAAATCTGATGTTGCCAAGCAGATATTGGTATCTCCTGTGTCCTATACGGCGCATAGTTAGCAGGCACGGCAGTAGCAGTGTAAGAATGAAAGGTATCGTCATCCCCACTGACTGCCGGAATCGTCACCCAGGAATAGAACAACTCAAACGGGTGAGCCGCATCGGCTCCCACTACAAAGATGACGTCCATGCCCGTGTCCGGCACCCCATACTGCGTCAAATGACGTTTCAGAGCTGCACGGCTGTGCGCCGCAATGTCTACTGCCATAAGGACAAGCTACACTTCAAGTATTTAGTAGCACAAGGGTTCAATAACCTTTTTAATGATCAAGCTTGAAGGAACCTATATCAATAGAACTAGGTAGGTTTAAATCCGTCAGACTTGTTATCCGGAAACAAGAATGAGGGTGTTGTGGACTAAAATGTAAGCACTACTAAGGCGTTTCAACTCATAGACCAAACGTTAGGTGCGCCATGTTGCAGGGATTCTGCTGATACACAGAACTATGCGAAGAACCCCAGGACCTCAGTGAATTGTGGTGTACCAGAAACTCACCTCAGAACCCAGAACCCAGTATCCGGCTAGCATAAGTGTCCCATTCGTTATCCGAGATTTAGCTCGGCGGTCCCAATGAATAGACAACCCAGAACAAGCGACTCAGTACATACTCAGGAATGGTGGGAATCGGAAATACCTGTTCGTATATTATTCTCACATCAGTCCACAACAATAATCAACAGAGACACGTTGTAAATAAAAGGGGTTTATTTTTATAGACCACGTGTCCTAAGATGCAGTACTTTGGCTAATACAAGCAGACAAATGATTAATATCAAAACCAGCAACATAGTTACAATACCATAGAATATAAAAGGGGTGATCATATTATAATGACAGTGGATACTACCACCTTCCCTTTACTAAGAAGCTAATATTATTATTATGCTAATAGAAGGTCTCTTAGGCTTGAATAGGGGACCCCATACCTCAAAGATCAGCTTAGTGAAATCACATCACAGGAGCATCCGGAGTCTTCTCGCAGGAAGGCTCGTCTTCGGTCTGAATAATAAACATGATGTCTGTGATATTAAAAGCACCAACTTTCAGGTATGTGCAGCTGCGCGTGTGTTATGGCTAAATAGTGGGTCGATCAACCTAGAGTGGAAAACATGCATTGTGTAACAACTCAGACTGTTTGTCACATCGTGTGCAGACCAAGGTCGCTGCGCAGAGCTTGGGATGGTAACAACAGATTGCTCTTGTGTGAAGCAAGTCTCGAGTCAGCAGTTTGTTTTAAGAAATAACATGTAAACGCAGTGTCGTGTGCAAAAGCAAAAAGATGGCTTTCTAACATCTAACGTGGTTATGCTAACTTAACATCCAATACTATTTCCAATCTTTAAATCTTACCTTTACTTTGTAGTTTCTGTTCACATTTTGCAATACGCCAAATAATGTATCAAAAATGTTGCTTTGAAATCATCCAGTATGAATTCCTTAAAGTATCTTTACACCTCCCAACTAGGCTGAATGATGTATCTAAAATCTTTGTTTCAGAAATATCAAGTATGAGTTGGGTAATTCATAAGGCAATGTCGGTTTCATTTCCAAGTGTGTATCGTTGCAGTGACTCCAACCATTATTACACTTTAAATAAACTGTATATTGTCTACTTGTGGTAGTACTTCCAGCATGGAAAACAATAGCAACTGTTGCAAAAGTTCTTTCAGAAATAGATACTTGACTAGCAACAACATTTTTTATTTTGGTTTTCACTTTTCTTCCATTTGGTCTACAGCGTGAAGGACTGGGCTATTCTAAGGCCCAGCGGTGCCAGGGGACAACACCTGAAACCTTCGTGGGTTACCTAATCCGGCGTACAAAACACAGAGACACGGGACACTTCCTGCGGCGTCAAAGATCAGCATTTATTTACTGCAGGGATACAGAAATCGCAAGAAGTACACAGTGTGTAGGTTCTGAGAGACTGCTTCAAATTGCACAGTGGATCGCTCCTTTTATACACATTTTGGTCATTGCACAACATGGCGGACAAAAGGTTACAACTCAGTTCCCACAGTAAACTTCAGAAAGGTCGCATTCATGTTTTCAGAAACCCGAAACATAATTACAACAACATTGCCGGTTCCCAACTGTAAAAGCACATTAAGCACATTCCATTCTAACCGTAACGAATTAAAGGAAGGGACAGAAACAGATGCAAAGGAAAAGACAAGAATGCACAACAGATTAGAAAACAGTGTAGAGAGCAATATCGGAAACTTGATTGCAGGATCAAAGAACTCGTGCCTAATGTATGCACGACTGAAACAATAAACCAGCACAGCAATATGAGCCTCGAGCGGAGCCATCTGCCCTTGCCGTCTCATCCCCCTCATCATAAAAAGACCTTCAAAGGTACAGGTGTCCTTCACGAAAGGGGAGGAATCCCAGGGTCACGAAGCGGACAGTGTCCGTTCGCTGGCTACTTGAGGGCAAGAGACAAAATGGACGCCGTATCTAAAATGGAACCTAAGGGCTCAGATGGAAATGCTCAGGAATGAGACGAACCATACATAGTAGCGTAGCGAAAACGCGTACACCCACTAAACTCGTCATTTGCGGTTCGTAGATACCAAATTCGTCCATATTCGAACATACCCAAAATGCCGTTCCGATTCTTACGGAACCTCAAGCGTTGCAGCATTATAATCAAATATTTTCAATTTCTTTGTAGGCATAATGTAGATAGCATTGTTGATTCATAACGAGAACAGATCATCTTGTGATCAGCTTCTTTTACTAATTTGGAAAATGGTACAGATTTGCAGTCAGGTATTGTCAAATATAGAAATCGTTCTCTGTCAGCTATAGTGCTTGAAGTTAATGAACACTGTTCACGTTTATGTTCCCATTTGTAACTGAGTCCAAATAAATTCTCAATCTGAATTCCTTCATCTTCTAGTACTCCAAGCATAACCATCAGGAATTCTTTTGCATCTTGTTGTATATTAGCACTGAACGTTAAATATCCAGTACATGTATCCAACATTTGGCGAATACCAGAAGCAGAATGGATCTTACTTCTATCAGTTCTCAATTCTTGAAATAAAGTATAAAGTGCCGAACATAATCTTTTTTCCTGACTTTCTATAATTTCACCATAAACATCTTCAAGATAAAATATAACGTTTAGAATAACATTACCATAGCAGTTGACACCAGAAGCATTTTCTAATTGGTATCCGTCAACATCATCACTTGTTTGTATTTTCTGTTTCTTTACAACTTTTTTTCTCTTGATTTTGTTTCTGCTTTCCAACCATAGTTGATTCTCTCTGCATTTTGAACACACAACACGTTTCTCATAAATAGGATATTCACCTAAACTTGGAGCATAAAGCCTTCTCAAAAGATTATATTCTCTTACACAATTAACATCATTACTAACACCTTGTTCTCATCAAAATCAATTAAATACAAACCAGACAATGTTCTAACTCGAGATAATGCAAAATATACCATTCCCTCTTTAAACACAGTTCTTCCTACATTTACCAAAGCTTTATCTACAATTAAACCTTGAGATTTATGAATAGTTATTGCATATGCTAAACAGGAGGGAAACTGTTTTCTATGAGCATACAAGTTTTTTACAAGCAAAAAACATACAGCACAATGCACAATCTGTCTTACCTCTGTATTCTGATCAAATTTATCTATCAAGAATTCAATTCCATTTCTATTTTGATATTTCACAAAATTAACAACTTTCCCCATTGCTCCATTCACTAAACTTTCTTCTACATTCAGATCACGCCTCAAAATTTGCCGACAGTTTAAACATACATCTAAATTTTTTTCTAAGCCAGCAGTTTTTGATACAGACTTTTCTAGAGAATCCAATTTAGTCTGTAGTTTTTCTGAAAGAAGAATTGTTATTCCTTGATGCTCGATTTTATCAATAGCTTCAATGTGAACTATTTCTTGATTTTCTAATGTCATAAGCTCTCTAGTAAATGTATAACACTCTTCCACTGTAGGCATTAAGCAAACTACAGACTTTTTTTCTTTCATTTTATTGTACATTACTTCTGCTGGTGTTTTTTCATTTGTAAACAAGTTCTTTAGTAGACAACTTTGAAAAGCTTCTTTACAATGTTTGCTTAGAACACCAATTCTTACATCTTTTAGAATATTTGCATAATCGTCATCTCTTGGTTGTCGCATATTCTGAGTGAGTTCTTTATATTCAAAATGTAACCGCAGATTCATATTTTCAATACTTCTCAGAGATTTCTTTGTGTCTTCATGTAGAAGAGTTTTAAACACTGGTTCTCCTTTTACAGGGGTTAGTTGTAGCAGATCTCCAAATACAATTAAATGTGTTCCTCCAAAGAGAACATCTTAATCTGTTTTTAATACCTGTTGCAATCTTAAGTGTACAAAAGCAAGCATTAAGTTTGAGACCATGCTCACCTCATCAATAATTAATAGTTTCATTTTCTTCAACACTCTTGACAGTTCATGAGAAGCTACTCCAGACAACTTCTGATATTGTAATTTATTATCATGCTCAACTGGTAACATCAGGAGTCTATGCACAGTAACTCCTTTAACATTGTATGCATTTAATCCAGTTGGAGCTGTTACCACAGAACATAAATGTGAACCAGTAGTTTTTTTAAGATAACTGGTCAAAACTTTAATTAAAAAACGTTTACCTGTCCCAGCTGTACCACTGATGTACATCAGAAGAGGTTTAAAACACACATTCCTTTTTTTATGCAACTAAACATGTTCTATCTGTTCTCTCACTTGTACATATATTTATTTCTGTTCAACATTTAGATGTTCTTCAAACTTTTCCAATGTAATATTCTTGTGCTTGTTGCATTGCAATTTCGACTTCATGCATAGCAATCGCTGCTTTATTTTCCAGTATTGGTAGTCCAAGAGGGTCTTGACTACATTGACCACTACTTTGACTATCTTGAGAACTTTCATTAGCTATTTCAGTTGTAATAGTCGTTTCCTGTATCTTTACATGCATTAAAAGAATCTTCGTAGCAGACAAAGTCTCCAAGTAATTCACTTTCGCTATGCCATGGTTTAAAGAGTTGGAGAAGTGCTAAATAGTAAAATTCTCGCTTATCTAGAGTTTCACAACTGAGTTTCTTGTGGTTTATAAGATTACCCTTTTCATGTTTTACTAAACAGCCATGACATCCAACTACTGCATATTTTCCATCTTTTAAATTCTGTTTAACATTTCTTTTAAATCTGTAATGTTGAAGTACTTCATACAGACATAGCTGTTCCAGATGTCGACTCCTTTTCGGATAGCATGTGTCAAACATATTAGTTTTAAGAATGACCATACACGCTGGTTCATTTGCTGCTAAGTATTCAATTTCTACTAATGATTTCAACACTCTATTCAATGAGCAGGCAAGACCTAAACTTACCCAAATGATTCCTCGTGACTTTGAATATAAACTTGAAGAGCACAAGCGGTCTGAACATTCATAGGATCCAATTTTTCGGTGGGAAAGCATTTTCAAAGTAAAGCTGTACCATTTTTTGCTAAGGCTTTTCTCTTGTGCAATTTCTTCCTACATTTGTTTCATCTCTGTCTTTTCAGATTTTGCTATGTAAGACTTAACATAACGTGCAAAAGCAATTGTTCACATTCCACATTTTTTAAATGACTGGATTGTAGTCATTGATATACTTTGACACTTCTGTTCTTTTTAAGTTGTAGGTATTCTTTGTAGATTTCCGAGTTATTGTGTGCCTTACAGAAGAAAAAAAAGAACTTACTCTTCCTTTACAAATGACTGGACGTGGGAAACCAAACCGACATTTGGTGTAAAATTTTCCTTTAGACTTGTATTTTCTTCTGCAGTACTTTCCACAACGGTGACTTTGGAAACGTAAAACTTGCTGTCTCTAGCTTCTATCTCCTTCTTCTCTCGGAATCTCACGTCACATACTGTTCGATGAAAGACAATACTGTTTCATCAGAATCAGTTCCAAATTTAGGTGCATCCTTGACCCATAGTAGCATAGATATATGAGGTGCACCTCTTGCTTGGTACTCCTTTCTCCAAAAGAAATCGGCAACTTCTCCAAGAGGTGGATTTTTTTTATTGCAGATAAAAGACATCATAGCTTGAAACCTATGCTTAAAATATCTGCACACATTTGCAGGATCCAATGAACACAGTTCACCAGGAGTCTTTATTTCAACATTTTTAATATTGGAATTCCCTTCTCTTAGAAACTCAAACAAATCTTCCCATGCATACTCTGTACAGCTAAGTGTGACAAACCATGTTGGTGTACCTAAGTTCCGTAACATAAAATTGAGTTCTCCATGACGACAATACAAATACTCATTTGTTCCACGTTGACATGCCATCAAATTGATTAACTGTGTTTCTAAATGTTCATCTGTTTCTTGAACATTCTCCACAAATTCTTTCCCAGAAAGAAGTGATTGATGAACTCCAGTTTTAAGTATGTGGTTTACTGCATACAACAGAGAAGATAGATCACTTTCAAACAAAAGGTGAAATATGTATGGAATACACTGTCGAAATCTAGGATCTTCAGAATATAATCTTGTTGACCAATATTCTGAACCTGGAATCCGTACAGGTCGGTCATCATATCGTCCACCTTCTCCAGTAGGAAACAGCTGTGGAAAACAATGAGCTTCAAAGCTCTTCTCCCATACACTCATTGGAGTACCCTGTGCTTTTTTCATTTGATATAACTCAATGCTGCTTCTATTACTTCTTTTGAATACAAAGGACATATAGTGTAAACTTCATAAATCTCCCAGTCCTCGACTTGTCTACTTTCTCTATTTGACCACTTGAAATTTCACATTCATCTTCTAAACTTATCACCTGTTCATCCACATTTACAGTTTTGTAATAAATATTGTTCTCTATAAGATATAAGGTAGCCTTTTCAACGTTATTAACATCCACAAATTCTTGCCATATTTTCCGACTCTTTGTTGGTACACCATTTACTAGAATGACTACTGCCTCATTTTCCTCTTTCTCTCCAGCAATAGTTTCAATATTTTTCTTAAAATCCAAAGGTAAGTACACCACTCTTTCAGCCCTCTTTGCAAGTCTGTTGGTGGCAGTTTACCTGTTTTAGGCTCCATCCGAATTATAGTTTAAAAAGGATGAACAGATTGAACTAGAACCGACTCATATGTATTGAATTCTGCCAGTTCCTCTGGAATAGCTACTAATTCTAAATTATTGTGTACTGCTCTAGCAGTCATTGTGTTCTCTTCTAATTTGTTGTAACAATATTTACATATGCGATGATCACTACCTAACTCAAATTGACCTTCCACCAACAAGTAAGTTGTAAATTCTTCCCACTTACTATTGTTCTCCTTTTCACTTTTCAAATACAAATCAACATTCCTAGTTTGACTTTTATAATGAGTACGTCGACAAAAAACACAAACATAGTTTGGTATTTCAGAGCACACTAAATTAAACTTTCCAATTTCTTCTTCAAACTGATCAGTGCTAATCACTTTCCCATCTCCTTCAACATCTGTAATTGTCAAAATTTCACTTTCTATGGACTGCTCTTCTGAACCAAAATATAACATTTCAATAACATCACACTTTTTTTGAACATCTGATAAAGAACCATGTAACACCTGTATTTAGTTCACTTAAACATAGTGCAGGACTTTTTATATAGTGCAGTTTCCTCACAAACTTCAGCATTTCTGAATGGTGTACTGCTAACATCAAGTGATAAAAAACACTTTTACACACCTTTCTTGAAAGACAAGCCAGAGAATGCCCATACTTCTCAGTATATTTTCTTACATTACATGGATCTAGTCCTTGCAACAACTTAATTTTCTGTTTAATACTTTGCTGTGTATATTCTCGTAGCAAATTTCGCATTATATAAATAGATTCCTGTTGAATACTACAAATGCTGTAACAACCCCAGTTATACACAGGAGATTGTGTATGTTTCCTTTGCACTTCTTCAGCTATTAACTCTTTTGCACTTTTACTAACCAAATCCTCTTTTGGAAGGGGACAACCATCCTGAACTTTGTAGCAAAGACCTCCAGTATCAACTGCAAATGGAAGTAACTTTCCTCATTAAAAAAGACTCACTAGTAGAAGTATGTTTCCAATGTCCACCAAAGATTTTGCAAACGTTGATTCTATTTACAAGTGTTTCTCTTCTCTTTCGACACTTTGATTACTTTATCCAACACTTTGATCCTCTTCAAAATCACAATGAAAAACTTGTTTTAAAGTGAAAGCAGTATCCACTATACTTTTGATACGCTTCTTCTGTTTGAATTGCAGCACTTTCTTTTTATATTTGCAGAATGTTTTCATTAAATTCTGAATCACTCTAGTTCGAAAAAGTCTCTGACGAATTCCTTGAAATTGTTTTTGTCTCCGGGTAACAGATACTGTTTCTTTATCATGTTTTCTTTTCCTAGTATTTGAAACTGAAGTCTCCTTCTCCTTACTTGAAAATCTTTTTTTTTCCTTTGTGTAATGTTATTTTCATTAAATGTTCGTAAAATTTATTTTCAGAAATTGTCTAGTGTTTTTACCAGAAGAAACTGCTTGTGTAGTACTCTCAATTTTCTCTGATTAAAAATCTTTTATTTTCTTCAAATATTTAAATTTTTTTCTCTAGTATTTTTTTTGAGTTCTTCTAGGCATTTTCAAAGTTTAATCCAAACGAAATATTTTTCTGGGAAAAAAAATAGATTCACTTATTTTTTACATCTGTTCAATATATTAAAATAATAACATAAAATTACAGAAATTCTACTGACGGCTTCCAGAGGCAGTGCTGCAACATGATGGAGCAGGGCAGAGGAGCAGTATGATTACGGGTAGTGCCATAGAACATACAACAAATATTTATTTAATTATTTACATACACCTTTACAATTTACATGTAACTGCACTACCTCATACTTTTCACCTCTCCACCGCACCCCAACACCCCAGAGCACTCCATCTGCAACCCACCTCACACAACTTTATAGATAGTATTTTTAAAAATTGTAATGTATGTACTTAGAATGATATTATCAACCGAACGGCACACAGAAAAATTACCATTATTAGCCTAACAATTTTATCTACAACTTCACAAACATAACACTGCACCCAAAGATTTAAGTGGGGAGGGGGTCTGTGGTGGTCTGAGCACAGGCAGTTTATTTTTAAAGGACTCGATATGGATCTCTATGGGGCTCTATTTTCGCGCCTCGCAAAGGTAGTCCGTCGTTTTTTTTTTTTTATTGGACTGTAGTGAGACAGTGAGAGCATGCACATTGCTCACTACTGAGAAGTGGAGACATCATGCCAGGTGAGTCGCATTGTAGGAGGAAAGAAATCCTTTAAAAAGATCCATTTTCTCTCACGATTTCCTTTCTCTTTTTGCAGCCCAGGAGCAACATCATCGTGGCGTGATTAGCATAGAGACCACCAGGTGCGCAAAGCACATTGCCCCGGATTCCCTGAGACAGCTTCCCAATCGCAAACACAGAGCCGCACCCGGGTACTTCACAGGTCTTCAAAAGACCATTTGCATGTAAATGATGCTCTGTTCTTTTCCACCCCTTTTTAGAGCCCCTACATCCCCACTCTGCCTATTGCTGAAAGAATCAGCCTCCCCGTGAAATTTCGCTCTGGTTGTGCCTTTGGAGATGACCACATGCAGCCAACTCCAGCACAACTCTCACCTTTCACAGTGTCTTGTTGTAGTGCTATGAAAACACAACCTTTGCCTGGCTCACTTAGGGGCGTATTATCAAGAATGGCGTTAAAATTATTGCTGCTTTATCGGCTGGAAACTGCACCTAACATGGTGAAAATGAGCTTGATAATATGCCCTTGTGAATTCCCATAGAAGCCTAGCTTCACACCAGAACCTGGGCTGCTATGGGAATTCACAAGGGCATATTATCAAGCCCATTATCGCCGCTTTAGTGGCAGTTTCCTGCCGCTAAAGCGGCAATAATTTTAACGCCGTTCTTGATAATATGCCCCTTTATGTTTCTAAATTAACGGCTTACAGTGAAAAGCTGCTTTACATTTCTTTCGCTGGATCAACCTTTGTTTAAAACACCACCAGAGAAGGGTGGTGAACTATGGTCCATAAAGTACAACTCAAAGCTTTCTTGCTCTTTATCAGAAACATCTGCCTCTCAATGATTATCTCCAGCATTTTCGTCCCCTTAAGAGGCTGGGTGGATGAGTATAATACGCGGTATTTAGGATCGGAGCAGAGGGTGCACGGAAATGAGGACAGATATTTGAATACAGTGCGAGTGGATGGATGGCCAGATGGATGAATGGATAGCTAGATGGATGGATGGATGAATGTTTGAATGGATGGAAGGATGAATAGATGCATGGACCAGTACTTAGGATAGACGGGTGGGCTGATAGATGCGTAGTATTGGTTCTGGGACAGATGTATGTATGGCTATATGGACATCTGACTGGATGGATGGCACAGTGCTTACCAATAGCGAGTGGGCTGATAGATGCTTAGGATAAGTGCAGGGACAGATGTATGTATGTATGTAGGTAGGAATGTATGAATGAATTGAAAGATGGTTGGATGGCGCAGTGCTTAGGATGGATGGATGCAGGGCTTTAGTGGGCCGGCTCTGAGCACCAGCAGTTATTTTCAGAAGGCCTCAAAATGGGTCTCCATCGGGCTCTATTTTCAGCCCTCGCAAAGGTAGTCAAGTTTTCTTTTTTTTATTGGACTGCAGTGAGAGCATGCACATCGATGTGCGCATGCTCATTTTGCTCACTACTGAGAAGTGGAGACATCATGGTAGGTGAGCCACGTTGTAGGAATAAGGGAAATCCTTTAAAGAGCATGTTTTCGGAACATAGGATAATTGGAGGGGATTTTCTTAAGCAGACAATGCTAGTTATCTTGATGTAGACCACACCCCTACTTGGATAGCCCACACCCCTTTAACAGATTTGCCCTGCCCCTTTTAGAGCACCCCCAGTTTTTTCCCACGTAAAGCCCTGACTGCACCATAGTAACAAATAAATGGTCCAAGCTTCCATTTAAATGTACAATGGCACCATGGTTCATAATTTGCCATCAAAGCTGGCAGCCTTCTACCACAGTGCAAGAGTGTCTATCAGCACAAAGATTTGTTATTCACAGAAATGTTGTGTGATTTGCGTAGCTGTCTGCTGGAACACTCATCACCAAAATGTATTAAAACATGCAAATTTGCGAGTTAAACATATACCATACCATAAAGGGGTTCATAAATGGGCCCAGTGCCACTACACCACCCTCATCCCCATTCTTGCTTAAACTTACGAAATCAAAGAAAGAGCCGCAGCAAACCTGGTAGAGCCACTATAGCAATACAGGGACTTAATTTCAACAAGTGTCTGCCCGAACGCTCAGCAACAAAAGGTATTAAAACATGCACATTTCCGGATAAAATATATACCATGCCATCGAGCGCTTTATAAATTGACTCAGTGGCACTACATCACCTTTACTAGCTACACATGTGCATGTTACAAATGTCCGTGTTATAATTAGCAACATACCCACATTTCCCACCCCCACCCCTGACCTTGCTTAACCTTACGAAATCAAACAACGAGCCCCAGCACTCCCGTTAGCGCCACTGTAGCCATACATAGACTTAATTTCAACAGGTGTCTGCCAGAACACTCATCAGCAAAAGGTATTGAAACCTGCAATTTTCCAAGTAAAACATACACCATACCATAAGGCGGTTGATAAATAGTCCCAGTACCACTACACCACCTCCACACACGCCCTTGCTTAACTTTACGCAAAAAGAGCCCCAGCAATCCTGGAAGCGCCACTATAGCCATACAGAAGCTTAATTTCAACAGATGTATCCCGAAACACTCATCCGCAAAACATATTAAAACATGCAAATTTGCGGGTGAAACATATACCATGCCATAGGGCGCTTTATAAATGGTCCCAGTGGTACTACATCACCTTTAGTAGCTAGATATCTGCATGTTACTAAAGTCTGTGTTTTAATCACCAACATACCTACCTCCCCCCACCCTTGCTTAACCGTACAAAATCAAAGAGAAACCGCCACCATTCCTATTAGCGCCACTATACCCATACACTGGCTTAATTTTAACAGGTGTCTTCCAGAACGCTTATCATCAAAAAGTATTCAAACCTGCAAATTGGCGGGTAAACCATAAACCATCCCATAGCACGGTTTATAAATGGGCCCAGTGGCACTACACCACCTTTACTGGCTAGACATCTGTATGTTAATAAAGTCGTTTAAACACTTTGTAGAGTGTATAGCAGAGGATGGGGAGAGTAAACAATGTTCTAATTCCCAAACTTTTGATACACCGTCCCTTTACTGTATGTATTTTAAGGACATTAAATGGAATGAAAAAATTGACGACTCTCTCAAAATGGATAGTGAAGCGGAGCACCGGTAAAACCCGGACCACATAAACACCTACGTATATTCAGCACAGGGAGACAGCCTGACAATTAGAATCACTTATAATCACATGTAGTTTGCTAATGTCAAGAAAGTCATACCGAAAATATACCGAACATTTTCATTTCTTTTTTAACTCTCACACATTTATAAAACATCTCTTCTAAAGAAACACTCCCCAACCACTTCGATTTCATAAGAACAGACCATTATTTATACGTGTACCACCATATATATTAGTATATCTACCTTTTCATTATTCACTAGTCACACACTACTAAAACTAATAACTATACCCAAATGCAAACCAGAAACCATGTTCATATTATATCTCAACCTATATACAAATGATTCAAACTATTCGTACATATAAAAGGAACGTATCACTTTTACTATCTCTATCTCCTCTCCATGTAATCAACAACCTACCTAGACTTATATTCAAATCTGTAAAAAATGAGACCTCAATCTGTCCACATAACATTTCCTGGTTTGGTTTCATTGCTTTTAACTTAATAACACATACATCTCCTCCTCCCCTTCCCCACTACTTCCACAAAAAGTATATTTTGCAAACATGGGACATTTTGTTTATCTCGCCTCAATACATTAACAAACCCAAATTAACGCTGTACCTCATTTTCAAAACCATACAGTCCTTTAAAGATGACAAACTACATTTCTTCTTTGTGAAAAATTCCTAAACATATATAAAGTGCTTATTTAACAACAGGTCAAACTGTATGCATACTTTATAACCAATATGAAACACCACACTTTACTAACAGTATATTATTTTTAAATAAAAACAAATTTCAAACGTAAAATTATCACATCAAATCACTACTACAGAACACATAACACACCTTGTTCATTTCTATCTCACCTTTGTAGTTAGTATGCAGATTTCAAATGTCACACACACATGCAATTCTTTATTTGTCACACAGTACATGTAATGCACCGCTTTCATCAGGAATGGAACCAGTAATGGCACAATTTCTCTGTCGCTCCCCGTATAAATACATGAACAAATCAGAGTACGACATTCCAAAACTTATCTCCTTTGGTTATATTTGAATTTTCCATCTTAAAAGCTACTTAATATTCCGCGCCACATACAGGTTAGAAGTTCAACCTATCTTATCACCACACTTTCTGGAACATTCTACGACACCTGCAGGTTAAAAGTTCATGATTTTTTCAACGTAACAGTTTTTTTTCAGCATATTCTTGTACATTTAACAGCACCTGCTGGTTAAAAGTTCACCATTGTTTTAAGTTCCAAATGTACATTCCAAATGCAAGTAGCACATCTAGTTAAGCTGAGCACATTTCATCCTATCGTATGGACTCCACGTTTCGACTGTTCTTTATTAACCAATGACAAACATGCTTTTTCACGCAACTAATATGCACCCTAGTTTTTAGGACCCAATGCTTCTTATCTTCCAAACAGTTATTGTTTTCTGTGGAAAAAAAAAGATGTTCCCCCATCTTTGAACATATCTCTTACTCTATGAAGGAACTGCATGAGCTACATACATCTTTCCATACCTTCCAGCCATACCTTCAAAATGCTAGTGTGGATTGTAGGACATAGCTATGTTTTCTGGTGCAAGAGGTATGCAGAACAGAGACGTATTGATTTAGACTTAGGTTTACAAAATGTGGACATTAAATGGTTTGCACAGTGAAGAGGATTGAAGTGGCACCAATTGTTGCCTTTGGTTAAAACCTGTTTGCCTCTCTCCGTTCGCGCGAGGCCACCCTCTGGGTGCATGCTACATTGCAACATTGTTGTTTGTGTGCCAGGTGGTGCTGACACTAAAACATGGACACATGCCAGAGTCCTGGGCAAGTTCTGCATTCTCCTAAGCTGTACTGGCGTATGCCAGCTCTGCCCACTCAAAGCTACATAACCAAGGTCTTCCCCACTGCCAGAGGTAACATGGTTGTGTCCGCTATCCAGAGCACAATGTAATGTGGTAGGGCCCAGGGCCATCATGCATGCATAATGAACACACGGACACAGTTAGATAGATAGTGGAACTAGCTATGGGCACATGCGCCCGGTCTCTTTTTATTACCAGGGTCAAATGTCCAGTGATGCCTTCGCTGGATGCGTGTGGGGTGAGTGTAAGCCAGCCCTTTGGGAATGGTCGGTGCTGGCAACAACTACAACAGTGTTCATCGGATCACACACAGAGATTCAATCATAAAGGGTCCATGGCTCGTGGTGCACTAAGGTAGGGGCACGAGGTCTGAAATCGCGCACAAAAGATTCTATCGTAAAGGCTCCATGGCTTGTGGTGCAGTGAGATAATGGTACCAGATCTGAAATCATACACAAAAGATTATATCATAAAGGTTCCATGACTTGTGGTGCACTGAGGTAGGGGCACCAGAGTTGAGCGTGCTCATATGAAGAAATTGTTAATGTCCCTTCGGGGTATTCTTGCTGCCTGAGGTGACATTGTTGCGTCCACAGTCTACAGAATGAAAGTCAATCATAAAGGGTCCATTAGTTGTGATGCACAGAGTTAGTGGCACCTGAAGAGCGTTTGCGCAGAGAGCGATGATGGCGTGTCCTTGCAGGTCAGGATTGGATTGGATATGTGTGAGACTTGCTGACTGCACTGTAGGCCAGAAGCAGCGGTCAGCAAGGGCCCACAACCATGTGGCGTTGACTTGAGCTGCACATAGTTAGTGGCATCTGAAGCATTCATCGTGTGCTCAGCCAGCAATGATATTTCGTCCGGCCGGGCCGCACTGGATGCAATGTCTGTTGCCTACTGGACTCTGCAATTAATGAATCAAGACTGAATTTGAATTTTGAGCCCTGCTGACTCCATTGAAGGCCAGTGGCAGCTGTCAGTAAGGGCACACAGCCACGTTGCATTGACTTGAGCTGCACAGAGTTAGTGGCACCTGAAGCACTCAGCATGTGCGAAGCCAGCGATGACGCGTCGTCTGGGCGGGGCGCACTGTCTGCAATGTCCGTTGCCTAATGCACTCTGCAATTAATGAATCATGACTGAATTTGAATTGTGAGTCCTACTGACCGCAGTGTAGGCTGGAGGCAGCGGTCAGCAAGGGCCCACATCCACGTGGCGTTGACGTGAGCTGCACAGAGTTAGTGGCACCTGAAGCACTCAGTGTGTGCCCAGCCACCGATTCTGCAGTTAATGAAAAAAGACTGAATTTGAATTGTGAACCCTGCTGACCGCAGTTTAGGCGTATGGAACAAAAGATGAACTATGTATGGAATACATTGTCCAAATATTGGATCTTTTGAGTACAATCTTGCAGTTAGAAATTAGCATTGAAAAAACCTTGGAAATTCACTGAAAAAAGCACAGGTTTCATGGACATTATAGTTAGTTGCCTACTGGACTCTGTAATTAATGAATCAAGACTGAATTTGAATTGTGAGCCCTGCTGTCTGCATGGTAGGCCGGAGGCAGCGGTCAGCAAGGGTCCACAGCCATGTGGTGTTGACTTGAGCTGCACAGAGTTAGCGGCACCTGAAGCACTCCAGCGTGTGCGGAGCCAGCGATGATGCATGTTTCGGGCCTGCCGCACTGGATGCAATGTCTGTTGCCTACTGGACTGCGTCATCTGCAATCCTAACTCGATCTGAATTGTGAGCCCTGCTGTCTGCAGTGTAAACCGGAGGCAGCGGTCAGCAAGGGCTCACAGCCATGTGGCATTGACTTGAGCTGCACAGAGTTAGTGGCAC
Organism: Triturus cristatus; assembly: GCF_964204655.1. NCBI lineage: Eukaryota > Metazoa > Chordata > Amphibia > Caudata > Salamandridae > Triturus > Triturus cristatus. The sequence continues at coordinate 1,807,059,936 of NC_140590.1, forward strand.
CTGAAGCACTCAGAGTGAGCCCAGCCAGCGATAATGCGTCGTCCGGGCGGGCCGCACTGGATGAAATGTCTGTGGACTACTGGACTCAGCAATTAATGAATCAAGACTGAATTTGAATTTTGAGCCCTGATGACCGCAGTGTAGGCCGGAGGCAGCTGTCAGCAAGGGCCCACAGCCACATGGCGTTGACTTGAGCTGCACAAAGTTAGTGGCACCTGAAGCACTCAGCGTGTGCGCAGCCAGTGATGATGCGTGGTCTGGCAGGCTGCACTGGGAGCAATGTCTTTTGCCTAATGAATTCTGCCTCAATAAGACCACGTGGAGTTGACTTGTGGTGCACTAAGTTAGTGGCACCTGTGGCAATCCACGGGTGCTCAGCCTGTGATGATGTGTGGTCCTGGCGGGTCGCACTGGTTGCAATGTCTGTTGCCTACTGGACCGTGGCATGTGCAATCGTGACTCGATCTGAAAGGTGAGCCCTGCTGTCCGCAGTGTAGATCGAAGGCAGTAGTCAGCAAAGACATAACTCTGCGTTGCTGTGCCACTGGGTTTGCAGGGAGGCCTGTGTCAAGGAGGCCGGCGGTCACGGTGGCAGCCTCGTGGCAGGGTGAGGGCTGCCGCCCTGGCAGACACGTTGCCCTTCCGGGAAGTGAACCATGCCCAGAGCCCCGGCCTATTTACTCACACTCCTACACTGAATTGCTGTACGTCGGACCAGCCCCCTCAGCTTAGGCTTGCACAGCTACATGACCGAGATCTTCCCCACTGCCTGAGTTAACATGGTTTCTTCCACTGTCCACAACACTACAAGCACCAGCAGTATATGTCCACATGGAGAGGTCTGTGCTCTGCATAGTGAGGTCTGTCCAGCACATCACCGCCACACTTGGCATTGTGTGTATTCTTATTCATGGGTGACTTGCCTCCTATACACGTACTTGGTTCCCACCTCTCCCAACATTCAGCTATTGTGTGGTTGAGGGGCCATGCCGTTTTCAGAACACCCGCTGTCCTGTTCTACGCTGCCTTGGTGGTAGTCGGGGGGTGGTCCGGGGGGATTCTGGGGGTAGTGGCGGTGGATGTTGTGGCCCTCTATGTGTCTGAGCTGTATGATCAGTAGCTCCATGATATGGGTTGGTCTTCAGATGTGGCTCTTGGCTGGTCTCCCTTTCATTCTGTAGGTAGTTGTCCTGCTTTACACCAGTAAAAGGCAGGTGTTAAATTCCTACTGCTGACGCGCCTTATCACCTGTTTTTGGATCGTATTGCAGATTTGGCTGGTCGTTAAAAATATCGGGAAGTGGTGTTTTCGGTTTTTTTGCAAGGGGACCTCTACTCTTCATAATATTAGTGTTAGTTAGTGTTAGTTGTCGGTCTCATCCGAGGCGATGTTTTTTGTGGAAGCTATCGCTGGAAAACTGGCGATATAGGCAGTGTGCACCAGGTTGAGAATGGGATGATAATACTTTCGCCACTTTTGCTGCGCTTTTTACTTTCTTTTATCCGGATTCGCGCACCCAACCGCTTAAAAAAATAAATGTTTTTTAAAAACTATATTTTTTTTGGGCCCTGGGGTTCCTTGAGCAGGCCTAGGGTGTGGAAATATGGATTTTTCTGATCAGTTATGTCCCCTATCTTGGACCCCAACGGTTTCATGTATAAATCACAAGTACATGTATGTTCCCTCCAGTTCCAGTTATGAAGACGCAAACACATGTGCGTCCACCGCCAACATGTCCTCTTTCAGATCCGCCATGAATAGGCCGGATATTCCATTCCTAAGTATGAAAGGCCACCGGCTTTATATGGTTCACTTATGCCATCTTACAGTCCAGGCAAGTAGGCCCTGATTCTGTCATCAAGCTTTTCTTTTCTTCTGCCTCTGAAAGCTCCAGTCTGAGCCTGCATCTGTGACCATGAACTTTGTCTCATTCCCTGCGCGGCTCACGGTGCCTGACATCAGCTTGTTGCCTGCCAAAAACTGTATTTCACCTTCGAAATTATCTGCTCCGCTCCCTGCCCAATGCATTCCTGTCTAGTAGTTTAAGTAAACATCCTTCCAGCTACCGAGCAAAGGCCCGGCTTCCCTGTCTTTATGCAAGTAATTCATAGCCCTATTATTATGGAAGACTTCTGCCCTCGCATCTAGTGTAGACACTTAGACGCTTGTACACGCACTAACAGTCAGTATAGTCAGTATAGAATAAGATTCTACTCTAAGAGACCTCTCTTTTGGATAACATAGTTCTTTAAACATAGGATGTTAGATATGATTTGGGATTAGGTTGACTTGACCCTCCAGACATCTGTCGCCACATGAAGAGTTAAATGTCAAATCCCCTTCACCCCCTAGTCGCACGTCAATCATACGTCATGCTGCTGCGCGCGCATTTCTGCCAAGTATTTCTGCTGACATTGCAAAATTCTTTCATGGAACCACCCTATTATGACATCATACCTGATGACGTTCTTTAGTTACACCCGGTTACGCCCACTTTTGCTACGCATGTATGTTCTATCTTTACTATCAATTGTTACGCCTCCTGCATTTGCTTCACTGTAATGCCTATTGTATAAAAGTGATTACTTATCAATAAAGTATGAACTTCACTTCCTGAACCTCCGTGGTGATGGAACTTGGAGTTCACGATTCGAATCGTCCATTGGAATAAAGCCCATTCCGAACCTCTAATATCACGGATTTTGCCTCTTATTTTACTGAGCTATTTTTATTATTTTTCTGTATCAAATTAAGTCCCGGTAATTAAATTATTTACCACATGAATGGCGCCCGAACAGGGACACTTTCTCATCTCACGCGCCGGCGGTGCGTTGCAGGCCCGGTCTCCTGCCACAGCTGGACGGACAACAACGCGTACCAGCAGGATTTCCTGTATCTCCCTCCGGTCAAGCGGGGGCGACTGAGGCTGCGATCAACACCCAGACGAGGCGGTGAGAAGTGCGAAGTATCCCGACCAGAGCCTAGCTGAGAGAGCAAGATCCGAGGTATACAGAGGCCCACCAAGTTCCGAAGTCCCGAAGTTCCGAGGTTTCCGATGTTCCGAAGTTTCCGAAGTTTTCGAGTCGAGTCGAGTCCAGTGCAGTTCAGTTCCGTTCCGAGGCCTTCCGTTCCGAGCTACCCGGTGAGTACCATTACTGGGGAGGCGTTCTGGCGTGCACATAAGTTGTGCCGGTCCAGACGGGTTTGGGTACACAAATCCGGTCTGCACTGTTTTAGCAGTGTATCTGTACTGTTTAGCAGTATATCTAGTATATCAAGTATATAAATTCAGAATAATTCAGTTAATGCCGAGGATTATGTTTTGTGATTAAGTTTTCTTAGATCGTCATCATCATTGTTGCTCATTTAAAACGTTAAATGTTAAATGTGTTAATACGTCCTGCATATTGTGGTATGGATGACTGTTCATTATTATGTTTATTGTATTAAGTTTGTTCAAGACCAAGTATCAGATCAGTTCTCAATATGCCGCTCTTTTCGAAACTAAGACAGATCACAACTAGAAAAGGGGTACTCGAAGAAGCTGTTCCCATTCCTCCTAGGGACACTCCAGGGTACTTCATGTATCATAAACATGGCCTAGACGCCATATTATTTCTTGATCTATGGGTAGACTACACTAAGGAATTACCAGAAAGTCAGAGGTGGCCCGCAGCTGGGACCTGGGATGCAGATTGCATCGTGAAAGTAGAGGAAGAATTATGGAAAAGGAAAGCCAGACAGTCACAGAAAGACGCCATTGAATTATGGCGTAAAGAATCGCATAGACGTACAGAAAAAGCACGTAGACAGGAAGAGAGGAGTAAGGAAAATTCAAATAAAGTCCGAGAAAATCTATTAATTGAAGAAGGTACACGAGTGAAATCAGAACAAGTAGACAGACAAAGAAATGCCCTTATGAATGGTATGTATCCCCTTCTGGCCGAGGGATTACCTAAGGCTACTCCGGAGATACCAAAAGACTTGCCACCCCCATTGTTCCCAATAAAAATGCATCCTAAGGGGCATCCTAGAACAGCAGAAGATGTTTTTCTTTCCTCATATTTAGATGACGCATCTCCCGAGTATGCTAACCCCGCCCCACATAGACCGTCTGCCGGGGAGGTTCAACGCCAAGATCCTGTATCTGTATCCTTACAGCATCAAATCCTGACACAAGTTCCGACAAGCACATCTGTCTCCACATCTGTTCCTACAGCTGCTTCTACAGCTGTGTCCACACCTATAGTTGCTGTATCGCGTTCAACGAATCCTTTCACGCCCGATACCCCAGACGGGGCTACCGGAGGTGCTACCAACATTTTTTCTACGCCACCCAGAATAAATAAACTTACTTTTCAAGAATCAGCACATCCACGTACCCCCAAACTCATAAATTCCCGCACGCTTAAGCGCTTAAGGAACTTCTTGTAGATTGTAGATATGACCCTGTGCCCGGAAAAGAGGACGAAATGATCCTGGCATCATTACGTATCAGACGAGCTGCGGTGTATTTAGGATGCTACTATGCATCTAGACAATATATATCATTTTGTCCAAACAGGGCGAGATTCTGAATGTATTAACAGAGCTATGGAATACCAGAAAGTGGAGATACAGGGGGAACTGTTACGTTTCCTCATAAATTGTGTAATAAGAAATCAAGACCGACCGGGGGTAGATCCGGAAATAATGCAAACCCTTACCAGATGGAGCCAGAATATATCAGAAGGGAGACATGATAGGCAAAAATGTATAATAGCCATGTGCCGAAAGATCCGTAAAGAAATAGAACGCCTACACGAAGAGAGATTAGCGGTAGACCAGTTTGAACAAAATGAGGAGGAGGAAGGATCAGGACTGCCCACAGGACAGTCAGAAACCATAGCCTATGTAGGTAGAGGAAGATCTTGTAATAGTACTAGATGTTTCACTGACCCGATACGTCCGATATGTCCAGATAATAACAGGAATTTCCAAACACCTATAATAAATATAAGGTCCCCCGAGCATTCGTTCCAAGCCGCTGACAAATTACTCCGAGAACGAAGGGGTTATCATTTACTCGATTCTATGGATGAACAAGAATTAGCCAGGTCAGCCGTTCATTGGGTTGACAGTCCCGGAAAATATGGTGATGATACAGTAGCACACACATTTTTGAACCTCACCCCAGATGAACAGCGTTTAGCTGGGATTTATATGATTCAACAACTTCTTATACTTTATAAAAGTCAACATTCCGATCCTGGTCCTTTACCTGATATATTGACTGAATTACTCACGAATAGATGGAGAGGTTCAGGTACTAAGTTAATTAGAGAAATACTAGAATCAAGAAAGCAGTACATTCTTTTTGTATGCCCGGAACATGTCTCACTGCCCATCAAGGAAAGAACGACGTATTACATGGACAGACAGAATCCCTTACGAGAAGTACACCCAATAAAGGGCGAGGACAATCAGTTTAAACGTGTATATGTATATACGCCCATATCGAAAATAGAATTGTTAGAAATGAAGAAAGTGGTACCCAGTCATGACAAAGACCCAGCGGGTTTTCACCGAGAAATTAAAGACATGTTACTCATGGGAGAGTATACCTATCCCGACATTATGACAATATTAAAGGTATTAATGCCTGCTGGCATTTATGAAAAACTCAAGGAAAAAGAGTGGGAGGTGGGAGACCAAAAGATAGAATGGACAGCATTAGAAGCAGAAGAAAAGGCCCGAACTGCAGGAGCAGGGCTTGGGGATAAAACTAAAGCACTACCAGGTTTACTAGTACAGGTATTGCCACGTTTATTAACCACGAAAAAGGCAGACTGGGGTGCAATCTCAGCCTGTAAACAAAAGCAAGATGAAGACACTAGTGATTTCTATGCCCGATTCGAAAAATGTTTTGGTATAAATAGTGGTATAAAAGCAAGTAGCGAGTCATACCCACATCTGTTTGTGACAAAATTAGTTGAAAATTCCTTGCCCCAGGTGAAGAATAGAGTATTAAAATTCGAGAGTACCTGGCAAGGTAATACCCCATCACAAATGTTACAAATGTTACAGTACCATTACAATAGAATTAGAGAGGAACAAGAACATGAGCAGAGACGCATGAAAGACACAAAAATGAAAATGCTAGTCTCCCAGACAGTTCCAGCTGAAGGTCATAAAAAGGGTACGACACAGTCCGGTGATTCAGCAGGACCTGTAAAAGGGACATGCAACTATTGTAAACAACCAGGTCATTACATACATGATTGCCCAGTCTTGAAGCGTAATATCGCCACAGGTAAAACACAAGAAAGACCACGGCCACCTAGACAGGATCAGAATGAACAAGGAGCACCGCAGCATGCCCAGTCCATGCCAGCTCCACAACAGTCTATACAGTTTGTGCCAGCTGCACCAGCGCTGCCTGTTGCTGCCACACAAACCACGACACGACAGCTGTACCAGACCGCACAGTATGACTATCCTGATTATCAACGATACGCATGAACCAGCCTAGAGAGGGAAGTTGACTTACCCCTTATCGAGGTCCCTGTAGACCAAGAAGGACCTTATGTACATAGTGAACTATTAGGCCAAGATAGAAAATTTTTACTTGATACAGGGGCAAGTCGAACAACTATAAAACGTAGTGAAGTTCCAGGGGCACCCCTCTCAGGCTCACAGAATATTTCCCTTGGGTTTTCAGGAAAACCTATTGTTAATGAAGTATCACAGCCTCTTCCACTTACAATAGGACCCTTGACCCGAACTACAGATTTATTGCTTACTAAATCATGTCCAGAAAACTTGTTAGGTATAAAAACACTGAAAGCTCTAGGAGCTATAATATGTTGTTCTCCGGAAGGAGTAAGATTGTTTTTACGTGATTTCAAAGGTCACTATGTGTCTCGAGACATGGATCCCCGACTGCAGACTTTACCTACACATTTATGGGCACAAGGCCCTACTGATGTGGGTTGCATGAATATTACACCATATCGAGTTACACTAAAGGCAGGAGTGGTACTACCACGAATGCGACAATACAAGTTACCACCAGATGCTGTAGTGGCTTTACTGCAAATTATTGACGAGCTCATTGTCCAAGGAGTGGTTGTGGAAACAGACTCCAATGTATGTAATTCCCCGATAATTCCGATTCTTAAACGAACAGATCCAAAGGCCCCGCCAGTATATCGATTGGTTATTGATCTGCGCGAATTGAACAAATGCATTGTGCCACAATTCCCTGTGGTCCCAGATATCTCGTCATTACTGACAGCTATTGATTCCGAAGCAACATTCTTTACTGTAATTGATCTCAAGAATGCCTTTTTCAGCGTCCCAATAGATCCGGAAAGCCAATACTTGTTCGGATTTAGTTTAAATGGACGTAGCTTTAAATTCACACGCGCACCTCAAGGATTTACAGAAAGCCCCAGCATCTATAGCCAAGCACTGAAACGAGAACTCGACAGTATCCACATGTCAGTCAACACTGCCCTGCTTCAATATGTCGATGATCTGCTGATCACCGCTAGAAACGAACCTGAATGTGAGAAAGCATCACTGACGGTATTACAATTTTTGGCCGAAAAGGGGCACAAGGTGTCCCCTTCTAAGCTGCAATTCTGTGTCCAGCGAGTTGTTTACCTTGGTCACTCGCTGTCCAAGGAGGGAAGGCAGCTTACACCAGATCGCATCCAGCTAATTGCAAATATGCCAATACCCAAGACACAAAAGGAGGTGCGGGTTTTCATAGGCCTCACTTCATAATGTAGGCAGTGGATCCCTCAGTATGCATTTCTAGCAAAACCACTCATTCAATTGACAACACAGGAGGCAGCCACATCGACTGTCCTCCCTTGGACTCAGAAACATACACACGCTTTTGAAAGTTTAAAGAAAGCTTTATGTCAAGCACCTGTCCTAGCAACACCATGTTACAGCAAACAATTTACGCTCTTTGTTACAGAACGCGAAGGTACTGCTCTGTCAGTACTCACACAGGAACAAGCAGGATCACACAAACCATGTGCTTATTTTTCTAGTACATTAGATCCCGTAGCTCAGGCTTTGCCTGCATGCCTAAAATCAGTGGCAGCAACAGCTTTAGCAATCAGACAAAGCGATGCCATAGTATTAGGACATCCATTGACAGTACAAGTACCACATGCAGTAGAGGTTCTCTTGAACCGCACACAGACACAACACTTGACTATAGCACGGCTCACTGGTTACGAATTAACATTGTTTCAGCCACATATAGAAATCAGACGTTGTAGTACATTGAATCCTGCCACACTGTTACCAGTAAATGGAACAGACCCACTTGCACATGATTGTATTGAAGTTATCACTATCACGACGAAACCTAGACAAGACTTGACAGACGTTCCATTGTCAGATCCAGACCTGACGTTGTATGTAGATGGTTCATGTATGAGAACAAGTACAGGAGAGTTAGTGGCCGCTTATGCAGTCACAACAGACGCTGAAATCATTGAAACAAATTGTATAAATACCTTGTCCGCTCAAGCAGCAGAGCTCATCGCTCTGACACAAGCCTGTATTCAAGCCACAAATAAAAAAGTCAACATATACACTGATTCACGTTATGCATTCGGAGTTGTACATGACTTCGGCGTGCTGTGGCGAGAGAGAGGTTATTTAACTTCTCACGGTGCCCACATTCAGCACGGACCCCTCATTCATGCCTTATTAGATGCAATACATCTACCCACTGCAATATCAATTATGAAATGTAAAGCTCATACGAAAGTTACTGATATCATTTCTCAAGGCAATGATCTAGCTGACAGAACAGCTAAACAGACTGCTCAAACTCAAACATCCGACATGACAAAGACAATAGTCCCGACACCAACACATTGCATGATGGTTAAGGATCCCGCTCTTGACGTAATTGACATACAGACCCATGCTACTCCAGATGAAATAAAGAAATGGACTGAATTAGGAGGGATCCAAACGGATCAAGGATGGATGACGAAGGAAAAATCTGTGTGGTTCCTTCCTGATTCAATGGTCCAAGTCGTTATTAACACTGTACATAGTCCAGCACATCTAGGAGAAAAAGCTATGCTAGACAGCATCCAACACATTTGGTTCAACAAACATTTACGAGCAGCAGCTAAACAAAAAGTCCGTACCTGTATGATATGTTGTCAGTTTAACCCAGGAAAAAGCATTCCCGTAGAACAGGGTGGATTTCAGCCTCCTGATCACCCTTTTGAAGTCCTCCAGATGGATTATATCCAGATGGAACGATGTCGAGGATTCAAATATGTTCTCGTAGTTGTCTGTGCTCTTTCCCGTTGGACAGAGGCATACCCGGTTTCAGATTACACTGCCCCGACTACTGCCAAACAGTTAGTTCGAGAATTCTTCCCACGGTACGGTTTACCACGTGTTGTCTACTCAGATAACGGCCAGCCGTTCTCCTCCGAACTAATGAAACACGTTTCACTCTTGTTAGGCTATCAGTGGAGATTCCACTGTGTCCGACACCCCGAGGCAGCAGGTCTCGTGGAACGACATAATCAAACTCTGAAAATTAGATTGTCTAAAATATGTAGAGAGAAAGGTGTCGACTGGGTAGTAGCCTTACCCGTTGCACTCTTTTACATGAGAATGGTAGCGCACTCTCGAACAGGGCTATCCCCGTATGAGGTGATCTTTGGCAGACCACCAAATATGTGGGGGACGCCTATACCACGCAAAATAACTGATATTGACTGTAATATGCTGACAGATTACTTGGCTTCCTTGATGTCTGCACTACAATCTTGTCGTTCACAGGTAGCTGCAGCTTTTCCCGACAACACTGAGGTGAAACCCCATGACGTAATTCCAGGAGATTTGGTCTTAGTGAGGAACTTTGATCGGAAGTCTCAGCTGGATCCTAGGTGGAGGTCGCCTCAGCTCGTATTGCTAACGACGAGGACAGCCGTAAAGATCGAAGGCCGAAAAGGCTGGATACATTCAAGTCATATCAAGAAATTTCATGGACTACCATCAGATGTAAACGACACACCTTGCGTGTCTTCCCCGAGTGACTCTAAACTTCCTTTGGTTGAATTGAATAGTCGTGAACTATATAAACTAAAACTCAGGTCTAACCAGTCAGGCAATTGGATTGTTTAAGTCCTCTCCAAGGTGAAGCGGTCGAATTTGTCTCTGACATGTATCCCTTAGACCTGTACAGAGAAAGAAACAAAAGGATAAAGCTGAAACGACATGCGTACTGTAAATCACTGCGTAGTCATTGCACAGTGACGTTATTAATTCTGTTTTTCCTAAGTCTTTTAATAATTACTGCAAGTATATTGTTGCACATATGTTATCCTATTTCTAGACATGTTTATAATGTTACTGCTGAACATTCTTTTAGTGAATTACCTCCGCATGAATTGTCATATAGATTTGCGCTGCGCAATAACACTTTTATTAGTATGTTACATCATTCCCATCAGGTTAGCAATGCTACAAATTGTTGGATATGTGGCCGACTCCCTCCCTATCAGAATTATAAAGGAATTCTACCTCTCTTTCCATACCCGTTCACACACAACGGCTCCTGTGGAGCATGGTTTAGTTTAATTAATTCCCAAGATTCGAACTCCGCAGTTTATCAAGACAACGGGGTATGGGGAAATCTGAACTTAGTTTTACTTAAAGTCTGCCACCCCAACAAGGAGGGACTTCCCAAAAGAACAGGAACTGATCTAGAAAATGAAGTATATGGATTAGGTAATTTTACGCTTAATCTCTTGATCTTAAATGTCGAATCCGAAGCTACTCCAATTTTGCCCGCCATGTCAGTATTTTCAGTTAAAGGTGAATTATGTGTAAGAAAGAATGGTTCCATACATATGGGCCATAGTAAATGCACCACTGTAATAGAATTCAGTGATCAAGGCAAGTCGACATTTAGAGCTTCCCGCCATTCCTATTTTATATGTGGTCAGACCGCATATATACGCCTACCTCTAGATTGGGATGGTACCTGCTACACAGCATTCCTTTTGCCACCTGTTTTTCTAGCTCCTCCTGATTATCACAGAAATACTCATTTAGTACACAATAGAGAAAGGAGAGATCTCCCAATAGTCGATTACACTGAAACAGCATGGGAAAAATACACAGATTTCAATAAAGGTCTCTTTCCCTATATAGGTACCGTTACTAATAGTAAGCTGATACGTAGATTAACTAGAACCCTTGAAGCAGTAGTGAACGAAACTATTTCCGCCTTAGGCAATTTAACAGAAGAGCAGTCTGCTATGCGGATTGTTGTGCTTCAAAATCGTCTTGTCCTTGACGTCATCCTGGCCGATAGGGGCGGAGCTTGTAGGGTCATCGGATCAAGTTGTTGCATTTTCATACCAGAAAATTCGCCATCTGTATATGAAGCCATAACTCGCCTTCATAAGATTGTAAGCCAGATACACCAGAATCCAGGCACCTGGACTTGGTCCGGTTGGTTTTGGAGTGTATTATCTACCTTTGGATGGAAGGTCCTATCCTTCCTAGGTATTGGCTTTCTCATACTATTCAGTTGCTGTCTATGTCTACAATGTGGACCAGCGATTTGTGGTCTGTGTGCCACATCGTGTATTCCACCACCAAGATTTCATTCATCCCAGAAGAAAAAAGAAGAACAAATGATGCTATATGAACAGATCAACGGATTGATGAAGATTGATATCTCTTAACGGGCAAGTAGGGGACAAGGAGGGAATGTGGAAATATGGATTTTTCTGATCAGTTATGTCCCCTATCTTGGACCCCAACGGTTTCATGTATAAATCACAAGTACATGTATGTTCCCTCCAGTTCCAGTTATGAAGACGCAAACACATGTGCGTCCACCGCCAACATGTCCTCTTTCAGATCCGCCATGAATAGGCCGGATATTCCATTCCTAAGTATGAAAGGCCACCGGCTTTATATGGTTCACTTATGCCATCTTACAGTCCAGGCAAGTAGGCCCTGATTCTGTCATCAAGCTTTTCTTTTCTTCTGCCTCTGAAAGCTCCAGTCTGAGCCTGCATCTGTGACCATGAACTTTGTCTCATTCCCTGCGCGGCTCACGGTGCCTGACATCAGCTTGTTGCCTGCCAAAAACTGTATTTCACCTTCGAAATTATCTGCTCCGCTCCCTGCCCAATGCATTCCTGTCTAGTAGTTTAAGTAAACATCCTGCCAGCTACCGAGCAAAGGCCCGGCTTCCCTGTCTTTATGCAAGTAATTCATAGCCCTATTATTATGGAAGACTTCTGCCCTCGCATCTAGTGTAGACACTTAGACGCTTGTACACGCACTAACAGTCAGTATAGTCAGTATAGAATAAGATTCTACTCTAAGAGACCTCTCTTTTGGATAACATAGTTCTTTAAACATAGGATGTTAGATATGATTTGGGATTAGGTTGACTTGACCCTCCAGACATCTGTCGCCACATGAAGAGCTAAATGTCAAATCCCCTTCACCCCCTAGTCGCACGTCAATCATACGTCATGCTGCTGCGCGCGCATTTCTGCCAAGTATTTCTGCTGACATTGCAAAATTCTTTCATGGAACCACCCTATTATGACATCATACCTGATGACGTTCTTTAGTTACACCCGGTTACGCCCACTTTTGCTACGCATGTATGTTCTATCTTTACTATCAATTGTTACGCCTCCTGCATTTGCTTCACTGTAATGCCTATTGTATAAAAGTGATTACTTATCAATAAAGTATGAACTTCACTTCCTGAACCTCCGTGGTGATGGAACTTGGAGTTCACGATTCGAATCGTCCATTGGAATAAAGCCCATTCCGAACCTCTAATATCACGGATTTTGCCTCTTATTTTACTGAGCTATTTTTATTATTTTTCTGTATCAAATTAAGTCCCGGTAATTAAATTATTTACCACAAGGGGGTCAGGGTGTTTGTACACTGGCCACCTTTCTTGTTTTTTAACATTTTTTTAACACTTTTCTTGTGATTCACATGTAGCTGCAGCAAACTCATAATAAACACAAGGGCTCGTTTTAGAGCCACTCTATAACCCAACAGTGGGGACTTATCACCAAGTTATCGGCACTTTAGCACAGGAAAAGTGGCAAAAGATTTATCGCCCTATTCTCAAGCTGGTGCACACTGCCACATTGCCCACAGGCTGACGGTACCAACACAGCGGACAACCAACATCCCTCCGCAGACAAAGCTGCTGGCTGTGCTGCACCCGTTGGCCTCTGGTACCTTCCAACCAACAACTGCCAGAGTCGGAGGAGTTTCACAGCCAGCCCTATTAAACTTACTTTCACATGTCTTGGATGCATGTCCACAAAAGCAACGGCGGGACCCTCTATCCACACCACATGCTCGTCCCAATTCGAAGTATTCCTGCGTTACCAACCTCAACTTCAGCCGATGCCTTGCGCCTCTGTTTTCCAGATCCAAGAATGTGGTTTCTGAAATGGGTGTGTGCCAGGTCATGAAGTCCAGTAGTCAACAGTAGTGGAAAAACAGTACTTTATTACAAAAACAACATGAAAACATTAAAACAACGAGTGCCATTCCCAACGGGGAACATCAAAAGGGCAAATACCTGCAGATCATCCTGGAAATCCCAATACAATTCGACATTCCGAAAGTCCGTATTCAGAAACCTGTTTGATAAATGGTTACAATGCTCAAGCGTTCGTATGGTCACAAACATAATCTGGTACAATGTATTGCACTTGGACAAACCGGAATGCTTACAGGTATGATCAATCCTGCACAAAAAGACAGTGACAGAAGGTTGTGTGGTTGTAACCTTCGTAGAAAAGAAAAGGAAGGTTACGACCACACAAACTTCTGTTACGATCTCATTATGCAGGACACATCATACCTGTAAGCATCACGGTTCGTATCAACTTGATACCCCTGCAGCTTCACTTCACCCACGCTGCACAGGAACATCTGGAGACCAAACAAGCTAACCATGTCATAGCAGGCTTCCCGCACGTGTTGGAGGAAATTGACTGCACACGTGTACTACTTGCACCCCCTGCTGACACTGCACACAATCAACGCAACGGAAACCACATGCATTCCAACAATGTACAGACAAAACTTGAGCACTGGCGCCTGTACACTAATGTCGTCACAAACTTCCCAGACAGTGTGCATGATTCCTACATCTTCCGCAAACACCCCAGCCCTTGTCCCCAGACTGGTCCACCGCAAAGCGATGACTGCCCAACCCTGCACATCCAGACTTCAATGCTCACCTGCCACCACTGGCGTTACTCCAAGAGGGCCCACCATGTGCTGGAGCATCCTCCTCAGCCATCGCTGGTTTCCACGGCACAGGACCCCAGCGCATCCTGCTGCACCATGCTGAAGCGTCATGTCTGTACAGCCTGCTGCCTTTGGCATACACACGGTCCAGCTGAGCTCACAATTCAAATCAGGTCTTGATTGCCAGGATGGCATATCGAGGCCTATGCATCATCGCAGGCTGCACACCCGCTCAGCTCTAGTGCCACTAACTCAGGGCAACTCAAGTCATCGCCAAGTGGCTGGAGGCCCGTGTTGGCCAAAATACCTCGGCTGCAAACAACTCTGTGCACCTAAAGTCATCGCCACATGGCAGGTGGCCAGAGTCAGCCAAAGTACCTCGGCTGCCACCAACTCTGTGCACCTCAAGTCATCGCCATGTGGCAGGAGGCCCGTGTCAGCCAAAGTGCCTCGGCTCCCTCCAACTCTGTGCACCTCAAGTCATGGGCCTTTTATGATTGAATATCATGGTGCGGATGCCATCATGTCACCTCCGACAGTAGAGAATGTGATGTGGTAGGTCCCTAGGCCCTCATGCATAAATATTAACCACACAGACACACCCAGATAGACAGTGGAAATGGCCTCGAGCACGTGCGCCTGGCCCTTTTTATTGGCAGGGTCACTTGTCCTGTGACGCCTGTGCTGGAAGGGTGTGGTGTGGGTGTAAACCAGCCATAAAGGAGCAGCTGTGGCATGCTGACAACTAGACCTGTGATCAGCAGATCACTACAGGGAAGACCTGGGACATTGTCGTTCTCCCCCCTGTCAGCGTAAACGGAGTGGGCTGGCCTGACATTTGCCAATCCAGCATAGGGGTGTGAACAATGACCCCAGGGCTCTGGGTGTGGTTCCATCCTGGGCTGGTCAAGGAAGTAACTAATGGGTGTGTCTTTGTTGTAGTGTCGGCGCCACCTGGAGCACAATAGGTAATGTTGCACCCTGTGACTCAAATCCCACAACATGAGCAACATGGACGTAAGGGAGAATCACTGACCCTACATTGATGCATAGTTCTACACTTGAATGATCATAGACATCTGTGTGAATTTGAATGTTTAATGCACATTCAGTGGAGTGTTGTCATAAGGGATTTTCTTCTCTTGTTTTTGGTATAGCCAGTACTATGTACTCATTCAATCACTCCACCAATAACCAAGCAGTTATAAAGTCACCATGCACTCTCCTTGCAGTACTCTAATCATCTAGTCAGTACCCATGTACTAATGCAATGACCCAGGCAATAACCATGCACTGCTACAATCCCCTGAGCACTACCCATGCAATCCTCTAACTGCCAAGAGACTACTCATTCACACCTCAATCAAAAAAACTATAGGTTTCATGAATGTTATAGTTCAAAATTAGCATTTAAAAAACCTTTGAAATTCACTGAAAAACACATAGGTTTGAGGGACGTTATAGTTAGAAATTATCATTAAAAAAAACTTAGAAATTCACTGAAAAAACCATAGGTTTCAGGGACGTTATAGTTAGAAATTAGCATTTAAAAAACCTTGGAAATTCACTGAAAAAACCATCGGTTTGTTTAATATTTCACTTGTACAAAACAAGAGAAATTTGGCCGTTATAGTTAGTTCAGATAACTATAACTCACGCCCCCGCAATACACTGCTGATGACATCACATATTACATCATTCATGACATGGCCAATGACATCACTGATAAAATCACTGAAGGCATCTCAAATGACATCACTGATGACATCATCCATGTGATAATCTGATGCACCTCCTCACACCCTAATATGCCCTTTGATACACCTACTCTAAAATACAGACTACCATTATCGAAACCATAGACCCAACAATACCAATTACTACATACGCACTCACTGATTCCTAGGTCTACACTAGGGGTGGGCGTAATTGGCGGAAGGCACTTCCGCCAATTCTCGCGAGAATGCACGCAATTTCCGCGATCACGCGATATTTCCGTGATCGCGGAAATTGGTGCTTCCGGCCTGCCGCTGCCGTTACAGTGACCATGTGTGTCTGTAACGTTGACACGGCGCCGACGTTTCTGGGGTCCCTCGAGTCAGCTGTCCATCAGTGGGGGAAAGGGCGGAAGACGTTGCCCACCGCTGGTGTGTGGGGCGGGGCTTCCATGCAGTTCACATGCCTTCTGTTTATGGGCCAGAGACCGAGCAGAGCAGCAGATGAGGAGACTGAACCTCCTGGAGACTACGCGGGGATTGCGCTCGAGTCGAGAGTCATGGATGCACAGAGCTCCATCACGGAATCACGGATCGGGTAAGTGACGACGACCTGGGGGAAAAGCACACCTGCCCAGCCTCGACCTAGCTCCCTAATGTTTTGTGCTGATAAAGCGTTACTGAATTTGAGCTTCCACTCGGGCCCCTGCTTTATTTATATCTGTAAGTGCTTCCTGTTGTGGTTGGCCAGGCAACAATTTCCGTTCCCTCCCGGAAATTGCGACAATTCGGCATTTCCGCGTTCCGGTCGGAACGCGGAAATGTCGAATTGTCGCAATTTCCGGGAGCGGAACGGAAATTGTCGCCCACCCCTAGTCTACACACACATCCACTCATTCACCCATACAGTCACTCATACATGCGGTCACTCATCAGTACAGCATTATCATAGGCACTCATATACCTTTACAGACACTCACACACTGCCACTCATCCATAGCATTACTCACACACCTAGTCAGTCAAAAAATCAATCACACTTTCATTTACTCACCTATACAGTTATTCAAAAACAAGCTCACTTATTCATACAAATACTAACACATACTCTCTTATACAATCACTGACACGACCACACACTCATCCATACAGCCACTCTCACAATCACTCACTCTCACATATAGTTCATTTATATACTACGACACTCACATATACTGCCTTTCACATATGTAGTTACTCACACATGTATCACTGAGACATCCATTCACTCACCAACATACCCATATACACACTCACCCACACATACAGCCCTTCACAGATATACTCTTGAACCCATACACCCAGTGAATCAACCACTCACATCTCCATGCACGGAGTCATACACCCCCCACCCACCCACACAGACACTCAGGAACCCATACAGATACTCATACAACCAATCAATAACCCATAGAGACACTTGTTTAGCTGATCACCAACCCATGCAACCGCTTACACACCAACTGACAGACTGATACAGACATTTACATAGTCACTAAGACACGTTTAAATACTCACTTATACAGACGGCCATGCACTTACTAAATCATCCATTCAAACACTTATACAACCACTGATTCTTCAATACACCTTGGCATGTATATATATATATATATATATTATCTACTGGCGGTTATAGTTAGGACCGAGTTCCCATAGGAAATCTGAAAATTCTATTTTGAATAACTTTGGCGCCTGTTGACGAATCCTTGTGAAATTTTCAAAACTAATGGGACGCTCCGCTCAGCTCCTACCCTGAAAGTCTCGGAGTGATTCGTCAAGCGGGGGCTGAGAAAAAAGGGGGTCCCAAAACACGTTTTCCCCATGCATTTTCTCATAGGACCTTTAGTCGAAGGTACAGCCCGAACGGCTGAACAGAATTACTTGAAATTTGGCAAAGAGGTAGTCCTCAGGTCAGGTCAGGCATGTGCCTTTTGCATATATGGTGTCAACATCTTGCACTAGAAAATATAGGTATGTCCTACGATCCACACTAGCATTTTGAAGGTATGGCTGGAAGGTACAGAAAGATGGCTGTAGCTCATGCAGTTCCTTCGTAGAGTAAGAGATGTGTTTAAAGATGGGGAACTAGTTTCTTTTTGCATACAAAACGGTACCTGATTGGGAGATGAAAAGCATTGTTTTTTAAAAGTAGGGTGTACATTCATTTTGTGGAAAAGCATCTTTGTGATTGGTTAAGAAAAAGCAGTTTCAACGTGGAGTACATATCATAGGATAAAATTTGCTCAACTCAACCACACCTGCTACTTGCATTTGGAAGGCACGTTTCGAACTTTAAAACAATCGTGAACTTTTAACCTGCACATGCCGTTAAATGTTCGTGAAAATGTTGCAAACAAATATCGTTAAGTTTAAAACAATTGATGAACTTTTATCCTGCACGTGTTGTAGAATGTTCTAGAAAGTGTGTTGATAGAATACGTTAAACTTCTGACTTCTATGTGTTGTTGAATATTAAAAAAACTGTTTCTATGGAAAAGGAAAAAGAAACCAATAGAGAGAAGTTTTGAAACCTAAAAGAATCAAGGAACTATTCTAATTTGTTCTTTACATGTAGTTATGTGTGGAGCAACAACATTATAGACACAATAGCACCAGGGAGAAGCAGGTAGTGGGGGGACGGGGGTGATGCGCAGAATGGCACACATGCACAATTAAGAACAGCACAAGTATAGACAAACAATGGGCAAAATGAAACACACCAACAAGGAACACAAGTCACACAACCCGCCAACATCACACCACTGAACGAGCATAGAAGTGAAAACCATGCTGCATTCATACTGGATGTGTACAAAGGCCGGTCGTTGGTCTTGTGGGATGTCTGCGACCGTGTTCATCATGGATGAGATGCCCAGCATGTGGCACATGGGTGAGTTCACTGTCTGTTACGTTGCCAAACAGCTGTTCCTTCCTCCCACAAGCACCCACACTTTTGTACAGTGCACTGTTGTATCTCGTGCACTCATACAGCACACCATTGTAATGCCTATTCACGCATGTCCTGCTGCATTCCAACTGCACCATCACAGTGCCATTTGGAGGTGGTGCATGCCACTTTACAACATCGACTGCTGCGGCCCTTGTTGGAGGCCACACCATAGCACAGAGACATACTTACCGCACTTCCTGTACACAGACTTATCCAAGAATCGGACTTGGGGTGACTGCCATTCAGGACTCAGGGCACAGTTACACATGTGGGATCGGCTTGTGTTAAAGAGGGTTAGTGGGACTACGTGTCGCCAGCATTGTATATGGAAATATGCCTCACTGATCAGGGGGAGTCTGGTGCTGTGGTCGCTACCATGGATGTGGGGTGACTGCTATTTAGGACTCAGGACACAGTTACACATGTGGGATCATCTTTTGTTAAAGAGGGTTAGTGGCACCTCGTGTTGTTGCTGTTGCATATGGAAATATGCCTCACTGATCGAAGGGAGTCTGGTGCCGTGGTTGTCTCACAGAGTTGGGGTCACTGCCATTCTTGACTCAGGACACAGTTACACATATGGGATCGGCTTGAGTTGAACAAAGTTATTGGCACCACCTGTCGCCAGCCTTGCATATCGATGTATGGGTCACTGATCAAAGGGATGTGGTGCTGTGGTCGCTGCCACGGACATGGGGTGACTGCCATTCAGGACTCTGGACACAGTTACACATGTGGGATCGGCTTGTTTTGAACAAAGTTATTGGCACCACGTGTCGATGCCGTTGCATATGGAAATATGCCTCACTGATCGAAGGGAGTCTGTTGCTGTGGTTGTCTCATGGAGTTGGGGTCACTGCCATTCAGGACTCAGGACACAGTTCCACATGTGGGATCGGCTTGTGTTGAAGATGATAATTGGCACCATTTGTCGCCAGTCTTCCACAGTGTAGGCCAGAGGTAGCGGTGAGCAAGGGCCCACAGCCATGTGCATACGTTGGTGGCCCCATTGGCCTGCGTAGTGGAGGTTCAGTGGCACCACGTGTCACCGGCCTTCCATATGCAAATACCACTCACTGATCGAAGGGCGTCTGGTGCTGTGGCCGCTGCCATTCAGGACTCAGGACACAGTTACACATGTGGGATCAGCTTGTGTTGAACAGGGTTAGTTGGCACCACATGTCACCGGTCTTCCACAGTGTAGGCTGGAGGCAGCAGCCAGCAAAGGACCACAGGCAGGTCACGTTGACTTGAGCTGCACAGATTAGGAGCATTTGGTCTTCTTAACCCATTATAGTCTCGTACACAATTTGCATCAATACTAATATTGAATTGTGAACTGTGTAACCCCAATGTAGGGCAGAGGCAGCAGTCAGGATGGGCGCACAGCCACGTAGTATTGAGTTGAGCTGCACAGTTGGTGGAACTTGGAGTACTCAGCGTTTGCACACCCTGCAATGATATGTGGTCCCTGCGGGCCGCACTGGGAGCAATGTCTTTTGTCTAAAGAATTCTGCCTTGATAAGGCCACGTGGTGATGACTTATGGTGCAGTGTGTTAGTAGCACCTGAAGCACACAGTGTGTCTGCACCCTGTGATGGTGCTTGGTCTGGGCGGGCCACAATGGGTGCAACGTGGCTTGCGAACTAGACTGTGACATCTGCAATCACCACTGCATCTGAATTGTTAGCCCTGCTGTCTGCAGTGTAGATCAAAGGGAGTAGTCAGTACAGACATAAGTCTGCGGTGTTGTGCCGCTGGGTTCGCAGGAGGCCTGTGTCGAGGAGGCCCATGGTTATGGCAGCAGCCATGTGCCAGGGAGAGGGCTGCCGCTGTGACAGACTCGTTGGTCTTTCCACAAGTGAACCACGCCTAGGGCCTGGCCTATTTATTCATACTCCTACGCTCGAGTGGCATACGTTGGAGCAGCCCACTCCGCTTCCGCTTCCAGGGGGGGGCAACACAGCTTCATGACCGAGATCTTCCCCACTGCCTGAGGTAACATGGCTGCTTCCACTGTGCACTTCACTACAAGTGTCAATAGTATATCTCCACATGGAGAGGTTTTGTGCTTTGCGTAGTGAGGTCTGTGCAGCACATCAGCATTACACTTGGCATTGTGTGCTTTATCAGTGATGGGTGACTTGCCTCCTTCATATATAGTTAGTTGCCACATCTCCCAACATTCAGCTATTGTGTGACTGAGGGGCATGGCATTTTGGGAAGGTCCGTTGTCCTGTTTTGCACTGCCTCGGTGGTAGTAGGGGGGTGGTCCGGGGGAGAGGTTCTGGTGGTGGTGGCGCTGGGTGTTGTGGCCTTGTTGGGTGTCAGAGCTGCATGATCAGTAGCTCTATCACGTGTTGGTCTTTAGATGTGGCTGTGAGTTGGGTCCAATTCACGGAGTAGATTGTCGACCTCCTTATACCAGATGAAGGTTGATGTTAATTTGTTACTGCTAACACAGCTTATTGGCTGCTTTTTGGATCGCATTGAAGATTTGGCTGGCTATTGAAAATTTGGGGAAGTGGTGTCTTCATGTTTTTTTTGCATGGGAACGCCTACTTTGCATTTCATTAGCGTTAGTTGTGACTCTTGTTTGTTGCGATTTTTTTGGCATGAGGAATCGATGGAAGAGTGGTGAGATTTGCAGTTTTCACCAAGTTGAGAATGGGAGATAATTAAAAAACACAGAAAAAAAGATAGGTTTAATGAACATTATAATTAGAAATTAGCATTTAGAAAACCTTTGAAATTCACTGAAAAAAACATAGGTTTCAGGCACGTTATAGTTAGAAATTAGCATTTAAAAAACCTTAGAAATTAACTGAAAAAACTATAGGTTTCAGGCACGTTATAGTTAGAAATTAGCATTTTAAAAACCTTTGAAATTCACTAAAAAACATAGGTTTCAGGGAGGTTATAGTTAGTTGGACATTTCACTCATAGAAAACCATGGAAATTCCACTGTTATAGTTAGTTGAGCTAACTATAAATCACGCCCCCGCAATGCACTGCTGATGACGTCACATATTACATCATTCATGACATGGTCAGTGACATCACGGATGACATCTAAAATTACATCACTGATGACTTCATTGATGACATCATCCACGTCAAAATCTGATGCACCTCATCAGACCCTAATATAACACTTGATACACCCACTCTAAAATACAGACTATGATTTTCGAAACTGTGAACACACCAATACCAGTTAGTACATATCAACTCACTAACCTGTAGGTTCACACACACATCCATTCATTCACCCATACACTCACTCATACATACAGTCAGCCATCAATTCAGCATTATCATATCCAGTCACATATCTATACAGACACTCACACACCGCCTTTCATTCATAGAGTTATTCACACACCTAGTCAGTAATGGAAATAATTATTCCCTCTTTCATTTACTCACCTGCCAGTTATACACATACCACATCACTTATTTAAACATATACTAACGCATACCTACACTCAAATACAATAACTAATACAAGGACACTCTGATCCATACAGGCACTCTCACAATCACTCACTTTCACATATACTCATTTATACAGTCCAACACTCATATATGCTGCCTTTCACATATGGAGTTACTCACACGTGTACCACTGAGGCATCCATTCAATCACCAAGACACTGATACACACACTTACCCAGCCATACAGACCTTCACAGAAACAGACTTGAACACTTATCCACTCGCAGATCTATGCAAAGAGCCACACCCCACACCAACCCAAGCAGACACTCAGGCACCCATGCAGGTACTCAGACAAGCAATCAATAGCTCATATATATACTCATTTAGTTGCTAACCAAACCATGGAACTGCTTACACACCAACTGATAAACTAAACTGTGTGAATGTCTGTATCAGATGCTAACACATGCATTAAGCAAGACACAATTAATCATTCACTTATACAGTCAGTCGCACACCTACGTAATCATCCATCCTGACTCTTACACACCCATTCATTCTTCAATACAACTTGGCATATATATATAAAATATATTTACATTTTATAGATGTCATCAGTGTTGTTATTTGAGATGTCATCAGTGATGTCATCAGTGATGTCACTGACCATGTCAATAATGATGTAATATGTGACGTCATCAGCAGTGCATTTCAAGGGCGCAAGTTATAGTTAGCTCAACTAACTATAACAGGGGGATTTCTATGGTTTTCTATGAGTGAAATGTCCAACTAACTATAACATCCCTGAAACCTATGGTTTTTTCAGTGAATTTCAACGGTCTTTTAAATACTAACTTCTAACTATAACGTGCCTGGAACCTATGTTGTTTTTCAGTGAAAATATATATATATATATACATATACATAAGAAGTGGGGATAGGGTTCTGAAGCTTCGGCGATTAGAATCTCGATATATCATCGACCTGCAGACCAAGGCACCGAAAGGACTCACAGTCCACTTAGGGAGTTGATGCCATATGAACAATTGCTCGAATTTAACTTTTTTAACTCTCTCACTGTATACTTGATAAATACTAATGCCATGACAATAGTGTGTTAGCGGAGGATAAATATTTGTCTCACTGAAGCATTAATTGTAATCATTAGGATTATGACCGATTCACGGTTTGATTAGTAAAAATATGGACAAATATAGGCCGATTTCACCGATACACGGTGTGAAGTACTGTTGCGATTGATTTTTAAATGGCAGCATCATGCTCTAGATAATTGCTAAATTAATCGCTCATATTTATACAATGTATAATACTGACATATTTATGTCTTTCTCTTCACTAACACTTTGTTGGGATACAGAGCGGTCTGTTAAATAATCTTATCAGGCATTTATTAGGCAGTAATGCACCACGCCAAGATGGCCGCTACATTTACAGACTAATGAGAGAAGCTGTTTGATTGTGGACGTTATTTCTGTAGTCACGTGCACACAAGCTGTAATGTTTAAAAAATGCTGCCACACTGCGATAGTTGTAAACACTGACGAAGGAATTTCCAAAACGCGTCTGTTTTCTTGTGTGGCTGAATAAAGACATCTGTGAAACGACCCCCCGAGTGCTGGACTTTTACTGAAGCATGCGAGTCTGGGAGCTTTAATATATATATATATATATATATATATATATATATATATATATATATATATATATATTATCTTATTATCTAGTTAGGACCGAGTTCCCATAGGAAATCTGAAAATTCTATTTTGAATAACTTTGGCGCCGGTTGACTTATCTTCGTGAAATTTTCAAAACTAATGAGGCGCTCCGTTCAGCTCCTACCCTGAAAGTCTCGTGGTGATTCGTCAAGCGGGGGCTGAGAAAAAATGGGGGTCCCAAAACACGTTTTACCCACGCATTTTCCCATAGGACCTTTAGTCGAAGGTACAGCCCGAACGGCTGAACAGAATTACTTGAAATTTGGCAAAGAGGTAGTCCTCAGGTCAGGCATATATGGTGTGAATCTGTTCAGTAGTTCCTGAGAAAATCAAAAGTAAAATCAAATATATATCTGGGCGGAGCCTAACTACACATCTCATCGTGAGATCTGATTGGCTGTCAGCACTTCATCCAAGAAGTGTTGGCAGCCATCTTGGGACCAATATACATGATAGCACCTCATTAAAAACCATTGCAGTTATTAAGACTTTAGTTACATTATAAATCATTTGTTGATGGTACCATACTCATTTTAGGTATTGTGGTGTGTTCTAAGGTGATTTTACCATGTGAAAAAGCCTTCTGCTGTGTTATCATGAATCATGTTTGAGAGAAAACTATTTTCTCATGCTTTTCCCACAGAGGTTTGGAAGGTGATCTATAAGCTTAACTGAGAGCATATTTTCTGTAAATTCACATTATCTTTCTCAGTCACGTGAGAATGAAGTCTGACATTCTCAATAAAACATGTACATCCAACAAGGGCAGAGACTGTCAGTTGATTCCTTTGTGTTCTACTGCAGCTTCCCAGAGTGTTCTAAAGAACAACTAGAGCGCTAACAGTCCTACTTATGACAAAAGTATGGCACAACTGAAGCCATCTTGGTTGGAATAAAGTGGTAACTCTTAAAACATTTAATTTAAAAAGGAACAAAATGAGGGGGTTCATTTTGCCATAGAAAGTATGATTAGTGCTGCAGAAAGAAAAATGAGGGCACATTTTGAGTGACTTCTCAAATCCTCTTCTATTTCATTAAAAAATTCTGACATGCAGACTGAAACATGCACTTTCAATACCAGCAGCAGACTTCCCTGGTGAGCAGTAGCTTTACTACAGTGATCTAATAAGCAACTACTAGTGTGCTAACATTCTGAATTTATGGCAAATGTGTGACACATCTGAATGCCTTCTTAATGGAATCAAAGTAAAAAACTGAAAGTTTTTCCTACTGGGGAGACTGTAGTAAATGAGGAAATTAGTAAACATCATAACAAATAAGTCTCCCAAAACGGCCACCAGAGACAAAAGAGCCCAAATGTAGCCCAAATATCACCAAGATGTAGCCCAAGTATAGCCCAATGACAGAATATCCCAGAGTGTTCTAACGAACAACTAGAGCGCTAACAGTCTTGCTCATGACAAAAGTATGGCACACCTGAAGCCATCTTAATTGGAATAAAGTGGTAACACTTAAAACATTTAATTTACAAAGGATCAAAATGAGGGGGTTCATTTTGCCATAGAAATTATGATTAGTGCTGCAGAAAGAACAATTAGGGCACATTTTGACTTCTCAAATCCTCTTCTATTTCATAAAAAAATTCTGACATGCAGACTGAAACATGCACCTTGAATACCAGCAGCAGACTTCCCTGGTGAGCAGTATCTTTACTACAGTGATCTAATGAGCAACTAGAGTGCTAACATTCAGAATTTATGGCAAATGTGTGACACATCTGAATGCCTTCTTGATGGAACCAAAGTAAAAAACTGAAAGTATTTCCTACTGAGGAGACTGCAGTAAATGAGGAAATTAGGAAACTTCATAACAAATAAATCTCCCAAGATGGCCACCAGAGACAGAAGAGCCCAAATGTAGCCAAAATATCACCCAGATGTAGCCCAAGTATAGCCCAATGACAGAATGTCCCAGAGTGTTCTAACGAACAACTAGAGCTCTAACAGTCTTACTTATGACAAAAGTATGGCGCACCTGAAGCCATATTGATTGTAATAAACTGGTAACACTTAAAACATTTAATTTACAAAGGAACAAAATGAGGGGGTTCATTTTGCCATAGAAATTATGATTAGTTCTGCAGAAAAAAAAATTAGGGCACATTTTGACTTCTCAAATCCTCTTTTATTTCATAAACAAATTCTGACATGCAGACTGACACATGCACTTTGAATACCAGCAGCAGACTTCCCTGGTGAGCAGTAGTTTTACTACAGTGATCTAATGAGCAACTAGAGTGCTAACATTCAGAATTTATGGCAAATGTGTGACACATCTGAATGCTTTCTTGATGGAACCAAAATAAAAAACTGAAAGTATTCCCACTGAGCAGACTGCAGTAAATGAGGAAATTAGGAAACTTCATAACACGTGGGGGCCAACTAGCCCACCAGGTGCTTCCAGTAAGTGCCACTGCGCTGCGTTGCAGAGAGGTGGTCTAGGCCATGCCCCTTTTTACATCTCTCTGCAACGTAGCTCTGTGGCGCTTACTCACAGGGCGTGTTTACACAGTGGGGAAGTGAGGGAACGGGCCTGAGGTGATGTGTGCAAACACGCCCTGTGGCGCGTTTTAAGAGGTAGTTTTAATCCCCTGCCCTATTATATACTAGGGGCTTACAGAGGAGGTCATGCTGATCACACGGTGATCCCAACGCATAGTGTTGCCTAGTGTATGTAGGTGGTTTCACTGTATTCTGAGTGTCTTTTAACATAGCACTGGCTCTAGGACTGGTTAGTCAGACTCAGTTACCACCAGTATCCGTCTCAAAAAGTTGAGGGTACAGGATGATTTTGCAACAAGGCTTCTTTCTGCTCTTCTGTTTGTTCTTTCTGCACGTTATCCTTCTTCCTGCACTTTTCTTCGTCTTTGAGGACTTCTGTTGCTTCTTTCTGCATTTCTTTTTTTTCTTTCTGTGCATTTTTTCTTCTTTCTTCACATGTCCTATCTCTGTAGGCATAGTTAGAAATTAGTATTTAAAAAACCTTTGAAATTCACTGAAAAAAACATAGGTTTTAGGCACGTTATAGTTAGGAATTAGCATTTAAAAAACCTTAGAAATTCACTGAAAAAACCATAGGTTTCAGGGGCGTTATAGTTAGCTGGACTTTTCACTCGTACAAAACCATTGAAATTCCCCCGTTATAGTTAGTTCAGCTAACTATAACTCGCACGCCCGCAATGCACTGCTGATGACGTCACATATTACATCACTCATGACATGGTCAGTGACATCACTGATGACATCACTGATGACATCTCAAATGACATCACTGATGACATCATCCTTGTGATAGTGTGGCAGACCTCCTCTCCCCCTAATATAACCTTTGATACACACATTCAAAAATAGAAACTAAAATTTTCAAAACAATTGACATACTAATATCAGTTACAACAACCTATTCAGTAATTGTAAGATCCACATACACATCCACTCATTCACCAACAGTCCTATACAGTCACTCATACATGTACTCACTCATCATATGTACTCATACACCTATACATCCTGTTATACAACGCCGCTCATCCATAAAGTTACTCACACACATAGTCACTCATGCTAATAAAGAATCAAACATCCATTTACTTGCATATACAGTTATACACACACCACCACACTTACTTCTACAGAAACTTACACATACTTAGTCTTTTAAACAATCACTTATAGAAACACATACTTATTCATACAGGAACTCTTTCAATCTCTCACTCTCACATATACTCACTTATATACACCAATAGTCACATATACTAGTTTAAAACATATGTAGTCACTCATAAAGACACTATTGAGACAGTCATTCACTCACTAACACACCCATGCACACACTCATCCACCCATACAGTCCTGCACACATGTTGTCTTCAACACATACAAACAGTGAGTCACTCATTCATACACCTATGCACTACGTAATACCCCCCATCGAACCATACAGACACTCAGACACTCATATTGATACTCAAAAAAACAACTAATAACCTATATAGACACTCATGTAGCTACTCACCAACCCATGCAGCCACTTATACACAAAGTGAGAGACTGATACAGATATTTACATATTTAAACATTACTCACTAAGCCATGTATTCACTAAGATACACTTAATCAGTCAGTTATACAATCAATTTTTTAAAAACAAATCATCCATTTAGACACTTATATACCCATTTATTCTTCCATCGACCTTGAGATATACATATATAAAACATATGTAATTTTCAGAAAAACACATATTCACTGGATGAGGTCATCAGTGATGTCATTTGAGATGTCATCAGTGATGTAATGAGTGATGTCACTGACCAGTTTTTTGGGCAAAACGAAGTCATATTCACATGGCCTTTACCCAGATTTCACAGTTCTAGCGCCAAGACGCCATGGCATTCGCGCGCTTTACAAATAACAATTCAAATCAAATCAAACCATGTCATGAGTGATGTAATATGTGACATCATCAGCAGTGCATTTCGGGCGTGCAAGTTATAGTTATCTGAACTAACTATAACGGGGGAATTTCAATTGATTTGTACGAGTGAAAAGTCCAGCTAACTATAACGCCCCTGAAACCTATGGTTTTTTCAGTGAATTTCTAAGGTTTTTTAAATGCTAATTCCTAACTATAACGTGCCAAAACCTATGGTTTTTTCAGTGTATATATATATATATATATATATATATATCTATATATATATCACTTTAAAAAAACAAAGGTTATAGGGATGTTATAGTTAGGAAATAACATTAAAATATAATAGAAATTCACTGAAAAAAACAAAGGTTATTCAGATGTTACAGTTAGGTATTAGGATAAAAAAAGTTGATAATTCAATCAGAAAAACAAAGGTTAAAAGGATGCTATAGTTCGGCTCAGATTTCACATGTACACATCCATAGAAATGCTGAAGTTATAGTCAACTGAGCTAACTATAACTTAAGCACGGCAAAGCACTGCGTATAACTACATATAGCATATCTCTCGTGACATGTTCATTGATGACATCACTGATGACATCTCAAATGGAATCCTTCATTATATTATTTATGACATCACTGATGAAATCATCCACCATACTGCTGTTCAATTTATTGTACAAACAAGTACAATCTGTGAGTGAAATATGTAAATAAGTAATAAATGGCACAGAATCATGTAAGCATAAATTGCATGCATAGTGTTCTCATCGGCTTAAAGGCATCCCTTCATCTGAACATCATACATTGTAATTTATTGCATTGTGTTTCTCACTGATATATCTCCCCGGTATATGTGTGCTGAATCAGTGCTTCAAATGTAAATCAGCTACAGCAGATACACAGAGCGACATATGTTGTGAAGATATCATGGAAAGATAGATACAGAAAGGAGAAGATTTCACAAGCAGACAATGCATACACAGGGTACAAGGACAGATCAGAATAAGATCCAAAAAGTACCCAGAGTAGACACTACCAGAAGCAGGAAGGACACAGACCTATCTCCTATGCCTCACTGCCCATCTATGAAACGCAGAAGAGAAGCAATACATTCAGGAAAGCACCTAGTAGGTCTTGAGCACCTTAAGACATACAATCCAAGTTGATGATCATCTGTCTCTTTGTATAGGTATAATAATTGATGGGACCATCTTTTGCAGTGCAGCACAGACATATGGATGTGATGTGGAAGGCACATGCATGTGCACCGAAGACCATTGCGTTTCAGGGCTAGAGAGAACCAGGGAAGTTGCATTAAATTTTCCCTTCTTTTGGGAAGTTCATCATATGTGAACTTCAATGGAGTGAGTGATAATTAGGCCTGGGCTAAATTTCCGTTCCGCTCCCGGAAATTGCGTAAATTTGACATTTTCGCATTCCGCGGAGAGCGCGAAAATGTCAAAATTTCCACATTCCGCAGCTTAGCGATAATTTGTTTCTTGCTCGCGCTGTAAAATAAAACATTCTCACGTGCGCGCGATCGCCTTACCTGAATCCCCGCGTTCGCCGACAAGTTTTCCTGATCCGGTCACGTTCTCCACGAGATGTTGGATTGTTGGTAGCCATTTGCGCTGTCTCGCGACAGTTCGCGCCCGCAGTAATGTCATTGGTCGTGCGATCACGTCTTTCTTCTCGCGATCATGCACCGCGAGAAGAGTGAAAACAAGATGGCCGCGCCCGCGAGCAACCACATGGGTAAGTTGGCGAGCCGCGACCACGCAGCAAATACCACGAACGGGCGGGAAAAAAACTTCAGCATCTTCGCGATATTTCCGTGTGTTTGCGGAGATTTTTTACATTTTCGCGATAATTTGCGAAAGTCACTTTCGCAAATTCTGCCCACCCCTAGTGATAATCAATCACTGCAGCACTTCACCTGTAAGAGTGGAGGTGCACACACCAATGATATGACTGTGAGTCGAGAAAATAAGACCATATTGCATTAGCTGAATTGGTGAAACAGATTTTTGTGTGGGCAGGGGCATGCCAACATAGCATTAGTCATGGCACACTTATATGCATTTATGTCTTTGATTGAAAAAAACCTCTGTGCTTTCAAAGGCAAAGGCATTGTGGCTTTTTCACCGGGTGGGCATATTTATATCATTGTCACTCAGCGCAGCACAGCAAGTCTCCTTCTTGCATTGCACTGCTTGACTAGAAATGGTAGGAATGCTCAGTATTTAAAAGACTATGGTGCATTCCATTCTTTTTCTCCTATGCTGGTGCCATTTTGTTGCTTTGCTAACTCAGGCACCCTTTCATCATATCAGCTTTATTTCGTTCGCTAGGACCATAAAAGAGTAAAACAAATGAACATACAGAAAAGTGCATACAACTCGAAAAAACTAATTAAGATCCGTTAAGTTACAAATAAACCATAAATATCAAAGGGAATGTTCAGTCACAGTATTTGATTTTATACAACGGTTGCGGCTGAACCACATTGCTGTTAAAAATTTCGCTACTGCGAATACTGTAGAGGCCGATAGATCTGTTTTTAAAATTCTATAAGCTGGGAGGTGCTGCCTAAAGCCCAGATTTTTTAATAGTGGGACAAGCCAGTATTTCCTGGGTCTTTGATAAGCTCGACAGAAAAATATAATGTGCAGGTCAGACTCAGATGGATGACCACATGCTGGGCATTGTGCTGCGGTCTGCGAGTGTATCCAACTGGCCATGTGTGCCCTGAGGGGGAGGGTGCCATAGCGCCATTGCAAGTAGAGTTTCCTTGTTAATGTTGGACCTATGTCATCAAAGACGAGCTCTCGATGGTATGTGTCTTTGAACCTCAGGAAATAATCAGATAGGGACCCAGCCCGAACATTCGTGAGTGAAACACGTAAGTTATGCTCATAGTAGGCCATTGAGATAGTTTTACGTGAGATCGTGCGGCATACATTGGCAGGATCTGACCACAGATCAGGTCTTCCTAATGACTCGCAGGTTTGTTTCACATACCTTAACCATGGAACTTAGGTTTAAGACCGAGCTCCTCTATAATGGGTCTTAAGCCCAGGTCTAGTCTTAATGGTAGTAATGGTGTACTAGACGGTAAGGCTGTCAAGTGCCTTAGGAAGTTATTCTCGATGACCTGCAGTTTCTGGGTAGCTGTATGGCCCCAGATTTCACCCCCATATAGCCAAGCCGCCCTCTCTTGGGTTTTGTAGATGTGAAGGCGTGGGCCAAGTGGTTTGTAAGTCAGTCCTTTCGTCATCCTACAAATGCCGCCCGTCATCTGGGTCAGTTTCAGTTTTACCTTTGTTTGGTGCGAATCCCACATCATGAGCTGATTGAATATGACCCCCAGATATTCAAACGTATATACCCTCTCAAGTCTAGAGGCCCCTATCCGAGGACTCGGTCGTGTTGAGGAGGGCGGATTGAAGATCATATACTTAGTTTTTGAGGCATTGATCTCCAAACCGTGGATCTTGCAGAAGTCCACAAATCCATCCAGGACCTTTTGTATGCCCATAGGAGATTTGGAGAGCAGCAGGGTATCATCTGCAAACATAATTGCTGGAACCCTGCTGCCAACCAACTTGGGGGCATCGATGTTACTTAGCTCATTTAGAAGGCTAAAAACCCCGTTGACAAAGAGGCAGAAAAGGGTCGGTGCAAGCACACAGCCCTGTCTAACCCCCCTGTCAACGGGAAAAGCATCCGAGAGGTTTCCTCCTCTGTCACACCTTGCAAAATTGCCCTGGTGTAGTTTCTTCAAAATTATCATGAGGTCAGCGGGAACCCCTAAATCCGTCAAGACGGCCCATAATTTGTCCCTGGGGACTAAGTCAAAGGCCGCTCGCAGGTCAGCGAACACCGTATATAGGCTGCCCCCCTCAATTAATACAGACTTCCAGTAAAGGAGATTCAGGCGGAAAATTTGATCCACAGTTGAGACACCTCTCCTAAACCCTGCATGAAAAGGGCTCATAATTTCACAATCAACAATCCAGACCTGGAGGCGGTTCAGTATCAGTCTACCGAAATTTTTTTGTGAAACATCGATAAGACTGATGGGTCTATAGTTGACCGGGAGCAGAGGCTAACCCTTTTTGTAGATAGGAACGATCTCTGCGCCCAGCCAAGTATCAGGGACCTCCATACCCCCCAGGACGGAATTGAATAATAGAGCTAAATAAGGTGCCCAAACATCTGGTTCCTGTTTGAAAAGATCGCCCGGGAGGCCATCCAGGCCTGGAGCCTTGCCTGATGCCAACCCGGCGATGGCTGCTCTGACCTCCTTTATTGTAAAACACACCACTTCCACAGTGTTATTAACCATCAATGGAGGAGGAACAACCAATTCCCCGTCTGGTGATTGGTATAAGGACTGGAAGTGGTCTGACCATACCCTAGCTGCAATATTCGGCTCCACTGCTGGGGGCAGGTCCGCGGAGCCTGTGTTCACGCTACGCCAAAATTTGCGTGAATCCCCCCTAGCAAGTGAACTGGTGAGTGTTTCCCATTTATAATGTTCCCATTCACTTTATGCATTGCTAATTAGGGTTTTGTAGGCAGATCTCTTGGCCCTGATTTCCTCACTTCCCATGCCCGCCTTGATAGTAGTCAATAAGTTTGTTTTTGCATTGCGGCAAGCCTTGTTATACCAAACTGGTCCGGCAACGCGTCCGTTAGTCCTTTTTGGTATACAAGTAAGGATTATGGATACTGATTTGGAGAGATCTTTGTGGAACTGCCCTAATTGATTTTGTACACTCTGAGTTGTGCCATGGGCCATGAGTGCCTGTATTTTTTCAAATGTGGGAATTACCCGCGCGTAAAGCATGGGAAACTTCTCTGGGTTGGAGACTAATCTCTCCCATTTCACTCTGCGTCTATTGTGCGTGAGACAAAGCCCCACCTCTGATGTCACCCTCGGCCTCACCATGGGGTCGAGACCGGGATGGTCGTAATCCAGTTCCAACGCATTGTGGTCGCTGTCTTCCCTAGATGTCACCCGGAAGTCGTTAATACGCGGCCACAAGGCTAATGGAACAAGGATATAGTCCAGTCTTGACTCCCTGCCCACTCTGTTATAAGTACATCTAGATGGTATATCCGAGTTTATCCTGCCATTGCAGGCCCGGAGACCATGTTTCAGAGTTAGAGATGTAATTTGTGTGGCTAGAGGTGTCTAGGCTCTTGGTGCTGGTGCTTGCAAGGGAGGTATAGACCACACCAAGTCCTCCTCCTGAGCCAAATCCTCCAGTAGACCCGGGAGGGGCTCAAAGTGGCAATTAAAATCTCCCCCAATTAAAATGGGGGTACCCTGGGGAATTTTGTCTAGAGCAAGTGCCAGCTCCTCTATCGTGCGCAATGCCTGCAAAATATTAGTTGGCCTAGAATATACATTAATCAGCAAGATGCTGTTTGCATTTTGCCACTCGAGCCGTACGGCTAGAATGTCCTCTGATTTTAGTGGGTAAGCAACAGCCCTGCATCCCAGGTCATTAGCCACCCATGTAGCCAAGCCTCCAGAGGGGCGTCCTATACCACCCCATTTTGCTTGTGCAGCAAATGTTGCAAAGCCTAGGTGGGGGAGGTGTTCTCTCGCCCAGGTTTCTTGGAATAGGCAAATGTCTTGGGCCTGAATATAGGCACTCCAATCCGGGCAATTTACTTTATTGGCCAAACCCGCCACATTCCAAGATAGAATCTTGAGGGAGGAACAATTAGTTCTCTCCATTGCTAAATTTGGAAGCTCATCCTTTCCCAGGACATGCCCTGTAGGTGGTATATTAACTAAACTAACTACTTGGGGTACAATTACCTCATTTGTACTGGGCGTAGGTAAGAAGGTCCCGGCACCTGTCTCCGCATCTAGATGATCCCGATTGGCTTTAACCTTTTCTGCCGGAAATACTTTCCGTGCTTGAGTTTTATTCGTCCTTTTGAGAGCTGTAGCCTCCCCTCCCGCTATCTTATTTGGTCAATCCACCATATCAAGGCTACTGAACCTGTTATAGGTGGGAAAGTATTCAAGTCGTGGTGGTCTGGGGTGAGGGTTGGCACTTGTGACCATTGGGGCCCGGTTACCTCCCCTCCTGGGTACTAATTCCCATCCCTCCTCTACCTGTTCGTGATTAAAAAATGGATAGAAGAAAGATAGGGGGAGTGGATGTATTGATGTCCCTTGTGCCTGATGTTTCCAACTGCATATATGAGAGACGGTGAGGGGATCTCTAAAATTAATTAGGACACAGTCACCTTGGAGTAATTTTCTGGTGTTTCCTATCCATGGGACTCGCCTCACCATGAGCACCTCGCTGTGTATTCCTGTCGGAAGAGGCCTGTTGGCAGAAAGCCAATGGATTACCTTATTCTTCAGGGCCCCCAGAGATTCTCGGGTGGAAGGGTTTAATTCAGGGATGCCAGTTAAGATCACTGTATATGGTATGGCCTCCAGTGGCAAGTTAATAGGTCTATAATTTACATCTTTGCTATAAGCGCTCGATACAGGTTCAGCTGGCTTCGCTTGCTGACTTGTGCCTTGTGCATTCGTTGGGAGGTTAAAATTTAAAGTCTCTGGAATTACGGGCATTGGCTGTTTCAATTGTGTGGCCTTTGGTGTCAGGGAACCTTCCTCAGTTATAGACACAGATGGAGGGGTCTTGGCACTACCAGTCAGTCTACCACTTGGGAGCTGGTTAATTATATTTGGGCCCTCGACTAGTTGTGTAATGCCCTTCTGAAGGTTCACTAAACATGTTTCTATCTTTACTAGACAGTTTTCGAGGGGTTAAGCAAATCCCTCAGGAGAGTACCAATGTTCAGCAGGGTAAGGCCCTCCTCCCTCGGTGCAACATTTGGGCTGGGGATTTTGTGGGGCAGGATATTAGAAAGTGGTAGCCCTTGTTCTGAGGATTGACTCTGCCCCTTTTTGGACGAACCATGTTGATTGTTCTCACAAGTGGAGTTATGTTTAGGAATCTTGGGCTTTCGCCCTCCTATAATTTGAGCCCTTCTTTTCCTTTTCGGGATAGCTCCTTCCCGCACATGTTGGAGTGTCTGATCAAACTGGGGAGCCCTTGTAATAGTTTGCTCTCTATTTGATGTACTAGGTTTAGCGTTAATTCCAGGTAAAGATGAGTTGGGTGGTGGGAGAGGTAATATGCTAAGATCAATGGGAGCAGAAATGTCACAGTCAGTTGTAGGGACACTAAGGTTGCCATGTACAGAATGATCAGACATTACATTTGGTCCCCCCTCCTCTGCAGGTGTGCGACCAGGCGTAGAATCTGGGGTTGTAGCATGTCTAAGAGGACCCAAAGAGGACCTTCTAACCCAGTCTATTTCTTACGAAATACGCCTTTCTAGTGTAATAATTTTGTATATGAGGAGAGACCCCGCCTTGGCAAAGTACGTGTCCAATGTACCTTTAGGGGCCCCCGAGGCCAGCGATGTTTTGCTCCTCGTTTCTCTTGCGGACATCTTCTACGTCTCGATATCACAGTTCCAAGGAAGGTCCAGATACGGGTAAGTTAGCACTAGCCCTTCCTCGCCCGTTCTCGAACGGCCTCAAACAGCCCGCTCTTTGCCCGGTCTTCGCGCCGAGCTCCGTCCCGCGCACGTTCCGCTGGCGCGTGTGGGTGGGGCGGTATTAATGGATAATGGAGCAGGAGGAGGAGTGTGCGGGAAGAGGCCCCAGCTGCAGCGATGATGGAGACGCTGTGCAGGCTGGTCCTCGCAGTCCCACCGCCGGCTGGGTTGAGCAGCAAAGCGTCCTCAGGTCCGTTGTAGTGTGGATTTGGCGAATAGAGCTTCCCGTATCTCGGCTATCTCCAAAGGCAGCGAGCGGCGCCCACGAAGCGGGGGCCACGAGTCTTTAAATATGCTGATGGGAGGAGTGGGCGGGAAGAGGCCCCAGCTGCAGCGATGATGGAGACTCTGTGCAGGCTGGTCCTCGCAGTCCCACCGCCGGCTGGGTTGAGCAGCAAAGCGTCCTCAGGTCCGTTGTAGTGTGGATTTGGCGAATAGAGCTTCCTGTATCTTGGCTATCTCCAAAGGCAGCGAGCAGCTCCCGCGAAGCGGGGGCCGCGAGTCTTTAAATATGCTGATGGGAGGAGTGGGCGGGAAGAGGCCCCAGCTGCAGCGATGATGGAGACGCTGTGCATGCTGGTCCTCGCAGTCCACCGCCGCCTGGGTTGAGCAGCAAAGCGTCCTCAGGACCATTGTAGTGTGGATTTGGCGAATAGAGCTTCCCGTATCTCGGCTATCTCCAAAGGCAGCGAGCGGCTCCCGCGAAGCGGGGGCCGCGAGTCTTTAAATATGCTGATGGGAGGAGTGGGCGGGAAGACGCCCCAGCTGCAGCGATGATGGAGACGCTGTGCAGGCTGGTCCTCGCAGTCCCACCACCGGCTGGGTTGAGCAGCAAAGCGTCCTCAGGTCCGTTGTAGTGTGGATTTGGTGAATAGAGCTTCCCGTATCTCGGCTATCTCCAAAGGCAGCGAGCGGCTCCCGCGAAGCGGGGGCGGCGAGTCTTTAAATATGCTGATGGGAGGAGTGGGCGGGAAGAGGCCCCAGCTGCAGCGATGATGGAGATGCTGTGCAGGCTGGTCCTCGCAGTCCCACTGCCGACTGGGTTGAGCAGCAAAGCGTCCTCAGGTCTGTTGTAGTGTGGATTTGGCAAATAGAGCTTCCCGTATCTCGGCTATCTCCAAAGGCAGCGAGCGGCACCCCTCCAAAGGCAGCGAGCGGCACCCATTATACAAGAGTGTCAGAGTTGCATTCAGGATTAATTTAGTTCAGGAAGGAGCAACTTCCTGCACAAAGACAATCCTGAGAGGCATATTCCTTTATCTATGTGTGTTGTAGAATGCAGTACACATAAAAAGAAGAAGTAGCAAGGAGAAATAAAGATATTTCTCCTTATTGTAACTCTCCTGGGAAAGCTTATGATTTTGGAACATTCCAAAGTTTATAAACACAAAAGGACCCGACTTTTACGGAACTGTTATCTTTATTGTCTTCTTTTAAGACAGAGGGGGAGTCTTTGAAGACATTACACTTCCCTCACAGGACGGACTCATTAACAATAACCTATTAGTCCAACTGTTCACTTTCCAAAAATTTGTCAATGCACAACATTACATTCAAGTGTCAAAAGAAAATTAAAAGCCACAAATGATTAGTGACAAAAGTAGTAAAAAACGTGAGGACGGTCAGAAAGTACCTCACATAAGCATCACCAAGGGAGCTGCTGGTTGGTAGTCACCAGTTTGCCAACGTTATCATCATCGGTGACTTTCATGACCATAAAAGAAAAAAGTGTGTGTTTGTATTTCTCAGATGTGAGAAATCCAAATAAGGAAAATAAAGACGTGTATAGATGCACTGTAGGTGCTTGTGTCACTCAGTACTCACTGGTCCCCAATGTGAAAAAAAATTCAGTTCTCAGAATTAAAATGAGGTACGACTCACTTGCGAAACCTAATTTTATTTTGTGCCGTGAGTGTTCTTAGATTTAAAAAATGCCGTGTATTCCAAAGTTTAACAGCTCTGGTAAATCTGGGAATGCATCAAAAACTCATCGGAGTTGCATGGGAACACCCATGCTAAGGCGATCAAGCACCTCACTAGAGCAGAGTAAGGCAACTCAGCGATTTGCACTGCATTGCTTTACTCGAGATTTATGAAGCCACTCTGGGCCACGCAAGGTAGCTTTGCTTGGCTATATAAATCTCATTTCAGAGTTGGGTCATTCCTGCACTAAATTGAGTGGTGTAAGAGGGAAGTAATGGGACTCGTAAAGATACCCCCAAGTTCTTTCAGCCTGTCTTTTCTGATCCACTTATTGGTCATGGGCCCTGATTTAGAGTTCAGTGCAACTAAACATCCTCCATATTTGGGGTCGGTAGGATGCTGAATAGGTAGGAGAATTGTCTGTTTCAACATCATATATCTGGCCACCCTTAACATAATGCAACATTTTCTATTAAATGTAGAAATAATCATTCACTTTACATTCACAAAACTTGAGCATGTGCTTGCTCAGAATGCACTCTGATGTAAAGTCAATCTACTTTGAAACTTGAATCAGCTTTCATATTTTAGACTTTTTAAATAATAATTTTATATTTTTTTTCAGATGGGAGATATCAATCAAACTTATGGTTCAGAATTTGTTCTAGTGGGTTTCTCTGATCTTCCCAACTTGCGAGTTCCCATCTTTGTTGGATTCCTGCTCGTGTATCTAATAACAATTTCAGGTAACCTTACTATCATATCCGTCATTTACTTTGACTCACACCTCCATACTCCCATGTATTTCTTCCTTACAAACCTGTCTTTTGTAGACATCTCCTACACTTCTGTCATGTTCCCCAAAATGCTGGCCAGCGTCTTTTTCTTGAAAACATATATTACTCTTCAGGACTGCCTGCTGCAGCTGTACTTTTTCTGCGCCATGACTGCAACAGAATTCCTCCTCCTGACCATCATGTCTTTTGATCGCTATGCAGCCATCTGCAAACCATTACAGTACACGATGATCATGAATAGATCATCATGTCTGCAAATGGCCACTGGAGCATGGATTCTAGGCTTCTTGGAGCCAGTATATCACACAGTTCTTTTATCCACATTCTCCTATTGTAAGAGTCATGAAATTAACCACTTCTTCTGTGACTTTGTCGCCCTGCTGATGCTTTCCTGCACCAGCACCCGTACCATTGAAAGAATGAATTTCATCCTTGGTGTGATGTTGATACTATTCTCATGGATTTTAATAATCGTTTCATATATCAAAATCCTCTCAGCCATTCTGAAAATACGGACCACTGCACAAAGACAAAAGGCCTTCTCCACTTGTGCCTCTCACCTCACAGTAGTTATTTTATTTTATGGAGCCATCATGTTTGTCTATGTAAGGCCAGTCTCCATGTATTCAGTGAGTGAGAGCAAAATGTTTTTCTTGGTCTACACTGGAGTAGTTCCTTTGTGCAA
The DNA here is from genome assembly GCF_964204655.1 of Triturus cristatus. Lineage (NCBI taxonomy): Eukaryota > Metazoa > Chordata > Amphibia > Caudata > Salamandridae > Triturus > Triturus cristatus. The sequence continues at coordinate 1,807,099,576 of NC_140590.1, forward strand.
CCCGATAATCTACACTCTTAAAAACAAAGAATTCAAAGATGCCTTTAAAAGAAGAACAGGTAGAAGATCACAGAATAAGGAACCAGAATGAGATATAATAATACTGTACAATAAATGTATTATATAATTATTTATTATGAATTTTGTTTCACACTCACAATATTTTCATCAATACTAGGTTTTATGGGTTATAAAGATATTGTCTATCCTAACAGGCCAATGCAGGCAGGGACACAGACACCGTTTAAGGCATTGCATAATGTGAGGCAGTCCACATCTTAAATAAAGGCTCAGATAAGTAGAGATATTTATCTTTTTGCTCATACTTGGGTAAGAGTTGATGCTCATGGGTGTACTACAGCTAGACTTTTAGTCCATCCCCCAAAGTTCTTGTTGACTGGTGGTCTACTTCGAGAACTTCATTGGCTTCCTATTGAGCAAAGTGTCCAATTCAAAGCACTATGTTATGTGAATAAATGCCTATCTAATTCAGGTCTGATCTATCTTAGATTTCTAGTGTCTTATATATCTACACTCTTAAAAACAAAGAATTCAAAGATGCCTTTAAAAGAAAAACAGGTAGAAGATCACAGAATAGGGAACCAGACTGAGATATAATAATACTGTGCAATAAATGTATTTTTTTATTATTTATTATCAATTTTGTTTCACACTCACAATATTTTGATCAATACTAGATTTTATGGGTTATAAAGATATTTTCTAGCCTAACAGGCCAATGCAGGCAGGGACACAGACACCTTTTAAGGCATTGCATATTGTGAGGCAGTCCGCCTCTTAAATAAGGGCTCAGATAAGTAGAAATGTTTATCTTTTTGCTTATACTTAGGTAAGAGTTGATGCTCATGGGTGTACTACAGCTAGACTTTTAGTCCATCCCCCAAAGTTCTCATCAACTGACGGTCTACTTCGAGAACTTCATTGGCTCCCATTGAGCAAAGTGTCCAATTCAAAGCACTATGTTATGTGAATAAATGCCTATCTAATTCAGGTCTGATCTATTTTAGATCTCTGGTGTCTTATATATCCGACCAATCTCTGTGGTCAAGTAACCTTGACTTTGCTTTGGTTCCTAGAGTCAATAGAAGGTTTGTCGCTCCCTTCTTATATTCTGGAAGAAGTAGAAAACCTGGTTGTGCTAAACCGTTTGGAATAGGAACTATCTTTCAAGAGTTTATCCGCATCTGTTTGGATGGAAAAGTGCTGGGAAATCCTTTTTGCGTAGCCATGCGCTATATAAATCCCATTAACATAACATAACATGCTTAATTAGTCATGAACATCTGAGTGGACAGTGCCACGGATAGGTCCTGGATAGTTTATAGTTTACAACGAGGACAGTAGGTTTCAGGTAAATAAATAAGAAAAAGTGCATACAAGGGCATTTTTTCTGTTGTTAAAATCACTACACATGGCACTGAGTGTGCACCTTCTAATTTACCATCCTGAACACAATAGACCTGATTAACAAACTACACTTTGCAGTAAGTTTTTGAATACTACAAAATGTACTACAAAACATACTACAAAGTGTAACTTGTTCCTATAATTCCAGGAGCAGAGTTATCTGCCCTGACTGTAGAGTCTCTGCATATATAAGTATAGATGTAAATCACAAAGTTGGAGGGACACAGGGTAATGGGTGAGAAAAGAGGAAGACATTACTAAATGGTATGGGATTAGGGAGAAGGAAGAGGAGTTAAAAAGGGCCAGGTAGGAGTTTAGAGAGGGATGTCACTCACCTACATACTGGCATTACTCTGTGGGTAGAGACATGTAACTTATACTCATAAGAATTTGTGAGTAGAAAATACTGAAAGTGGTAAACTTACTGCAATGTTTACATATACATATTGTTAGAAATGGGATTTCTGGTTGGCTAGGGCTTGCGCCAAAGCCAGACAGAAACCACCACTCTAGTCAGGGCAAGGAAGTTACACGCCAAAGATAACCCCTGCTCACCCCCTTGGTAGCTTGGCACGAGCAGTCAGGCTTATCTCTGAGGCAATGTGTAAAGCGTTTGCGCGCGCACCCAGCAACAACACCCAAGGCCCACCACAAAGGAAACTCCACACAAGGTATTCTATAAAAATAACCTTTGTATTATACACAACACATTAGATAAAAACACACACTTTACAATGTGCCAACAGGCACGGGCAGAATTTACAAGGGATTATATATACAGGGGACAGGGCCACATGGACCACTGTCAGGAATAAGCACTTTTTGGACATAGCACGTTTTGTAGAACTAGTACTTTGTAGGAATTAGCACTTGGTAGAAATAATACTTTGAGAACATAGCACATATAATCACTGTAGCACCAATTAGAAGACGTAGCGCACAATCAGTAACCACTGGTAACAGGTAAGTACCACCTACGCAACCCTAACCACCTTAGGAGAATCTCACGCAGGGAACCAGTATCACTATGCTAGGTAACACAACCTCCTAGGGATAAAAATACATCTAGAGGGGTACACAAAGCATGGTATAAATCATATTAGGAAGGCATCAAGCATCACAGCAATGCACAGGCGCAAAAGCGCATAAGTAACAATGATCAGGAAAAGTTCCTTCTTTAGGAGATAGTTCCTTAGCAACCAAATTAAATATTCTTCTGAACACAGTTCGTTGGCAACAATGTGACCCCCACGGGAGTCACACGACGTCGAGTCTACGATATTCCCAAGGTTCGGCGTCGACCGCGAGGAGCGCTACGTCGAGCCTGGAGTTACAACAGACCCCATAAACACAGTACCTTTGGAAATGAAGAAACGATGATCCACGGCGTCGAGAGGTCGGCGTCGATCGTGCCTCGGAGTCGGGTCGATCTGCAGCGGCGTCGAGAGATGTCGGGCCGGAGCAGCGCTCACGGCGTCGAGAAAGGCGTCGAGTCGATGCGATCAGCAGTGGCGTCGAGACGGGGTCGCTTGGAGCCGGGGCCGATACCCACTGCTCACTGGCGTCGATACCGGCGTCAAGACGGGGCACTTGGAGCCGGGGCCGATACCCACTGCTCACTGGCGTTGCTGCTGGCGTCGATCGGGCCCGGCGGCTGGCGTCGAAGGCTCAGAACACTGGGGCCGTTACCCACGATGTCGAGCTGGATTCGGCGGCGTCCGGCGACGTCGAGACTGCAGATTTTCCCTTGGGTACTGGAGACAACACTTTCCAGCAACCAGCAATTCAGTAGAGGGTGAAGTCCTTTGGCCCTGTGACTTCAACAGGAGGCTGGCACTCTTCCAGCCCTTGGAGATTTTCTTAGCAAGATTGAGAGTACACACACAGTTCCTCTCTCCTGGTCCCTAGGCAAAAATAAAGAAGCAGCTTTCAGGTTCTTCCACAGCAAAACAGCACTCTGGCAGAAAGGGGAGGCAAGTCCTTAGATCAGCAGGCTTCTTGTCCTTGGTACAGGTTTCTTTGTCAGAAGGGATCTCAAGAAAAGCAAAAGGTCCTAAAAGTCCTGGAGGTATCAGAGGGGCAAAACAGCCCCCAGCAAAGCCAGAAGGGTCCCAAGAGGTCCTGGGCATAAAGACATGGAGCAGAAAAAAGCTCCCAGCAAAGAAAAGTCCTCCAGGCAACCAGGGGCAGGGCAGGGCCCAGGGAGGCAAGCCTTCCCCTGAGCCCCAGCAGCAGCACGCCCCTGGTAGATTCAAGTCCAGAACAAGAACAGAACAAGAACATTTTCATGGGGTCACAGCCCCTCTTTTATACACCGAATCCCTTTGTCTCAAGGGTGCAGGGAAGGGGCGAACCAGATACAACTGGTTCCTGAGCACTTTGTTTTGCTCAGCCCCTCTCCCTATTCAGAGGACAGGCAGGGTCATCAGTCGCACCACAGGGGGCAGAGCCATCATTGTGTGGGGAAAACCCAGCCCTATTCAGGACCCAGGTGTACTCCTCCCACCCATCTAGCTGCTGATCCCTCCATTCACCACTGGGCGACTCCTCCTGACTGGGGATTCCCTAGCCCGTCACATGACCTCAGCCAGCCAATCACGCGACAGGCACACATTTTACACTGCACACCGAAGTGCCCACTTCTAGAAGTGGCACTTCCACACTAGGTACATGCACGCCGCACACATCATCGCGCAGCATTCAATCCCACGAGTCCGCACATACCAAACTCGGGCCTGCACACCCCACGCATCAGGAACTACTAGGGACACATACATTCCCCATGCATTCCTATGGGAGGGCAGGCCTATCTCATCACATGCACTCAGAGCGCGCACGCACTTTACCCTGGGACACAGGGAAAGTGCGCAGAAACCAAACATCACCACACCAAGTCACCAATAAAAAGCACAAAAAGTTCAGGGGTGAACCTGCCAGAAGGGCCAAGTCCAACACAACCCCCTTCCAGCCAAAACGCAGGGCAGACCAATCACCACCGTGATGGACTTCCCTGCTTGGGGCGATAGAACACGGACACAGGCCCGCACTGCAGGGAAACTCTCCGGTTCTACGCCATTCTCAATCAATATGGTTCCATCGGAAAAAAAAAAAAACAACCGAAAATAACTCAGGCCCAACTAGGCTACCCCACTGGTACTACCTAGTTGCCCACGGCCAGGACCAGGCCCTAGGCCACCCAGATACCACTGGTCCTTGCCAAACCCAGAGTGGGGGGTAGTAACCCCTGGCATACAAGCCATTCTCCACTCTCCCTCTCAGGGTAGTTCCCAACTACCACTGATCCTTCAACCTAGGGTCCGCACCCTCAGGCTGACCAGAGGTCACGGGCAAGAATGCCCCACCCTACCTCTATTTCTGGGCTTCCGCACCCTCCCAAGGAAGCACCCACCAGAACACAACTCTCCCACCAGTTCAGGACCTCTCTCCACCAACTGGTCTACCACCTGGGATCCAAGTTCGCCGGCTGCACCGGGGTCAGAGGCGAGGCCGCCCTCCCTCTGCACCCCCTTCCAGAGTTCCGCACCCTCCCAACTGGAGTGGTACCCCTAGAAGGCAAACCGGCCAGGACACTGACTACAGTCGTCCTTACGTCCAGATCCGGAAACACCGGCTACTGGCTCCCCAACCGAGGGACGTACCCTTTGGTCAGATGCCTGGCGGACCAGGACTTCCTAAGGGTGACACATACCTAGCGTGTCGTGTGACAGTCTGCCTGGCGCAGAGCTCACAACCTCCTGTCCCTCTGACAGTGCGTGAAGATGCCCCAGCAACCTGGTGCAGAGCTCACGACCTCCTGTCCCTCTGACAGTGCGTGAAGATGCCCCAGGACAGAAGTGGCATCACCATGGTCACTCATTGGTGGCTCAGACCATCTAGCCGGCCCCCTGACCCACTGGTTCCCACTGGGGACCTTCCCCCTCTCACCCCTCAAAACTGAACCTCTGCACCCTCCACCTAGGAGTGGCACTGCTCGACACCAAAACTGATGGAGGCCTGACTACAGACACTCCCAGCTTACCTCAAACAGGAAGAACCACCTCGAAGAACAGTCCAACAGGACAGACTAGGCTCCCTACCTGGTGTTCCCTCATGGAACCAACCAGTCCTGGAGACTGAGGTTGGGGTTGGGAATACAACCCAGGGTCACGCCCTCAACCAGTTCAGGCGTGAGACCACTCAACCTCCTCACAAATAAGGGTACCTAGCTGGGCTACTCTAAACCATCTCCGCCGCAAGGGTTTGTGGAGATACCTGCACCATTCTTCTAGGGTTACTCCCAAAAACAAGCTCAAAAAGACTCGAAATAATTTACACACACCAGGCGTTGGTGCAACTTCGGAAAACAATAACTCTGAGATTTTCTCTGACACAACAGACTGGAGAACCTCTTAACACCATTTAACACTCAATCTTCCAGTGCAACACAACATTCATCCACACTCACACCCCCCAGACTAGTAAGACAGTTTCTACCGCCCCTGATTTCTCAACCTGACCACAAGTGACACAGGTACCTGACTCTGGGCGCAGGGCGGGGGACAATGTACTGGACACTATCACGCTGCCACCACTGGATCCCACCCTCTGGTGAATCCAGAAAACACAATGCACTAAGGGGGATGATCTACCCTCCCGAGCTAGGGACACCTAACTCACAGTGCACAAAAACACATTTCCAAAGAAATGACAATTAAAAACAAACTTAGAACAATAATCCCTATACCATGTGATTTATCTAAATGCAGAGTTTTGTGGTGCAGCCAGTCGCTGCTGCGGTACAGCGCAAATGCAAGTCCAAATCCCACCGCTGATCACCAATGTTAGAAATGGGATTTCTGGTTGGCTAGGGCTTGCGCCAAAGCCAGACAGAAACCACCACTCTAGTCAGGGCAAGGAAGTTACACGCCAAAGATAACCCCTGCTCACCCCCTTGGTAGCTTGGCACGAGCAGTCAGGCTTATCTCTGAGGCAATGTGTAAAGCGTTTGCGCGCGCACCCAGCAACAACACCCAAGGCCCACCACAAAGGAAACTCCACACAAGGTATTCTATAAAAATAACCTTTGTATTATACACAACACATTAGATAAAAACACACACTTTACAATGTGCCAACAGGCACGGGCAGAATTTACAAGGGATTATATATACAGGGGACAGGGCCACATGGACCACTGTCAGGAATAAGCACTTTTTGGACATAGCACTTTTTGTAGAACTAGTACTTTGTAGGAATTAGCACTTGGTAGAAATAATACTTTGAGAACATAGCACATATAATCACTGTAGCACCAATTAGAAGACGTAGCGCACAATCAGTAACCGCTGGTAACAGGTAAGTACCACCTACGCAACCCTAACCACCTTAGGAGAATCTCACGCAGGGAACCAGTACCACTATGCTAGGTAACACAACCTCCTAGGGATAAAAATACATCTAGAGGGGTACACAAAGCATGGTATAAATCATATTAGGAAGGCATCAAGCATCACAGCAATGCACAGGCGCAAAAGCGCATAAGTAACAATGATCAGGAAAAGTTCCTTCTTTAGGAGATAGTTCCTTAGCACCCAAATTAAATATTCTTCTGAACACAGTTCGTTGGCAACAATGTGACCCCCACGGGAGTCACACGACGTCGAGTCTACGATATTCCCAAGGTTCGGCGTCGACCGCGAGGAGCGCTACGTCGAGCCTGGAGTTACAACAGACCCCATAAACACAGTACCTTTGGAAATGAAGAAACGATGATCCACGGCGTCGAGAGGTCGGCGTCGATCGTGCCTCGGAGTCGGGTCGATCTGCAGCGGCGTCGAGAGATGTCGGGCCGGAGCAGCGCTCACGGCGTCGAGAAAGGCGTCGAGTCGATGCGATCAGCAGCGGCATCGAGACGGGGTCGCTTGGAGCCGGGGCCGATACCCACTGCTCACTGGCGTCGATACTGGCGTCAAGACGGGGCACTTGGAGCCGGGGCCGATACCCACTGCTCACTGGCGTTGCTGCTGGCGTCGATCGGGCCCGGCTGCTGGCGTCGAAGGCTCAAAACACTGGGGCCGTTACCCACGATGTCGAGCTGGATTCGGCGGCGTCCGGCGACGTCGAGACTGCAGATTTTCCCTTGGGTACTGGAGACAACACTTTCCAGCAACCAGCAATTCAGTAGAGGGTGAAGTCCTTTGGCCCTGTGACTTCAACAGGAGGCTGGCACTCTTCCAGCCCTTGGAGATTTTCTTAGCAAGATTGAGAGTACACACACAGTTCCTCTCTCCTGGTCCCTAGGCAAAAATAAAGAAGCAGCTGTCAGGTTCTTCCACAGCAAAACAGCACTCTGGCAGAAAGGGGAGGCAAGTCCTTAGATCAGCAGGCTTCTTGTCCTTGGTACAGGTTTCTTTGTCAGAAGGGATCTCAAGAAAAGCAAAAGGTCCTAAAAGTCCTGGAGGTATCAGAGGGGCAAAACAGCCCCCAGCAAAGGCAGAAAGGTCCCAAGAGGTCCTGGGCATAAAGACATGGAGCAGAAAAAAGCTCCCAGCAAAGAAAAGTCCTCCAGGCAACCAGGGGCAGGGCAGGGCCCAGGGAGGCAAGCCTTCCCCTGAGCCCCAGCAGCAGCACGCCCCTGGTAGATTCAAGTCCAGAACAAGAACAGAACAAGAACATTTTCATGGGGTCACAGCCCCTCTTTTATACACCGAATCCCTTTGTCTCAAGGGTGCAGGGAAGGGGCGAACACAATACAACTGGTTCCTGAGCACTTTGTTTTGCTCAGCCCCTCTCCCTATTCAGAGGACAGGCCAGGGTCATCAGTCGCACCACAGGGGGCGGAGCCATCATTGTGTGGGGAAAACCCAGCCCTATTCAGGACCCAGGTGTACTCCTCCCACCCATCTAGCTGCTGATCCCTCCATTCACCACTGGGCGACTCCTCCTGACTGGGGATTCCCTAGCCCGTCACATGACCTCAGCCAGCCAATCACGCGACAGGCACACATTTTACACTGCACACCGAAGTGCCCACTTCTAGAAGTGGCACTTCCACACTAGGTACATGCACGCCGCACACATCATCGCGCAGCATTCAATCCCACGAGTCCGCACATACCAAACTCGGGCCTGCACACCCCACGCATCAGGAACTAATAGGGACACATACATTCCCCATGCATTCCTATGGGAGGGCAGGCCTATCTCATCACATGAGAAGCTGTATGGGTGGAAAGTTCTGGACTTACGGCGCTACAGTTGTTAGGGCCCAATTTTATATGTGGCACAATCCTCGTAAATGGCTACACCCAAGAGCCATTGAAAAGGTAAGGTTAGGAAACGGTGGACAGCTCATTCCTCCGATTTCCCTGAGACCGCAGAGACTCATCTATTTCATCCGCAGGAAGACCTTGTTATTTACTGAAAACCGCCTTGAAAAAGCCCAAGGCCAATGGGCCACTAGGGCGAAACACGTGTCGGCTTGTTGCTTTTCCTCTCACAATTTATACCTGTTTTGTCTGCCAGAAATAAAAACAACACAAGTAATTTCATTCTGAGCAATGCTCTTGATGTTGATTATCCACTGACGTGGACCAATTAAGAAGGCATCACCCTACACCGTTTCCTAACCCTATCTCATCACATGCACTCAGAGCGCGCACGCACTTTACTCTGGGACACAGGGAAAGTGCGCAGAAACCAAAAATCACCACACCAAGTCACCAATAAAAAGCACAAAAAGTTCAGGGGTGAACCTGCCAGAAGGGCCAAGTCCAACACATATACTCGAAAGTGAATCAAGCCCTGTAGAGAAATAAATAATTCTTACTTAAATCTGCAAATAATGTTATTAGGACAAATGGTAGTTGCCTTCTGGAAACTATTGATAAAAAAAGTATATTTTTTTTTACAGATATAGACAGTTTTAGAAAGGAGAATCAGGCTCATGCAAAATGGAAAATGTTTATGGATAGCACGGAATGCACGTCATCTGTATAACAGACACTTCTGTGAATAGGAGTGGTTGGCATACAATCTAACAATAGTGACTGTTGCAAAATTTCTCCATTGGATTTGGGTAATTCGTGCTCATAAATTACGCTTTACTTGATTTTTTAGCCACTTTTTAACATTTTATGACTTTTAGGAATGAGTCGTTTGTCTGTACCTGTTGCTGCTATATATGCCATCTTCTGTAACCTATGATGAAATTATGGTCTTTTTCCCTCCTTTTTGTATTTTCTTTTCATTATTGTTTAATATATTAATGTTGTCTTTTATGATGAAAATCGAAATAAAGACTTGAAATTGATTGACTAAGGATGATGGTCCAAGATGGATGCATATTTCTCTGAGAATGTATGTCTCAATATTGATATTATTGACCTACAAATATATCATCTCCACAACATGAAGTACTAAAATATTGTGAAGGGACATATCGATTTAGTAAAATTCAATCCAAAAGTATGGCTTCTTTATCATTCATAGATATTTTAAATGAATCAATTATAAAGTGGTATCAATGCCAAGACTGCTTGAATCTAATGTGACAAATCCCACCCCAGCATACCAGAACATTGAAAAGAAAAGTTGGGGGTATGAAGTGGTGTTTGTGTTCATGGACTCAAATTACATGTCCTTAATGGAGCTATACTGATTGAATTTTCTATCCATTTTACTCACTCCTCACTTGGTAGGGGCATTGTTTTTGATTGCACCTTATTTATATCCCTCTTTGAGTGTACATAATTCAGTATACTTCCAAGATTAGAGAACAGTCAATTTCTGCAGTCAGTAATCAAGTTACTTGAACTGAGTGATGTGTAGTCATTCTAACTTAAGGTTGGTTGAAGACTTAGAGCAAGTACAAAAGTAAAAAAAAACACTGTTAGATGTAGTAAGAAAGAAAGCAAAGTTTTCCATGGTTTGACGATTATTCCTGATTATGAATAGCACAGAACATTAAGAGGAAACTTGGGTGAAGATAATGGAGACCTCCAACCCACACACAATCCAGACGAGGCCTACCTACAATGGGAACATTGGATCGATCAGCCATTACATAAGTGCATTTAGAAACCACGACCAACTAAACATGAAAAGATAACCCTGGTTCAATAGCCATTTAAGCTCCCTTAAAAAGTTTGTTAAGAAATTAGAAAGGAACTGGAGGAAGTCCTATGACCCAGCCTTCACAACCCAATATAAATCCACCATTAGACATTATCACAATGAAATAAACAAGCCCAGGCTAAACACTATGAAGAGAAGATCAGCCAAGCTGTCAACTCACCTAGAGAATTTATTTAAGATAGTAAAATCCCTGCCAATTGTCGAGCAGAGCAATCCCCTCCCACCAATCTACTAAGAAAAGATGCAATGAGTTTGCAGAATTCTTTAAGTAGAAAAGTAGATGACATATACGTAGCACTTCAATTTAACATGCCTGGCATAGATCAGAACTTAGGAACAGACTACACAGTGATTCCAGCCTCACCTCTTCTTGGTACAATTAAATCAGCACCCACTCATATCTTACTCAAGGGTTGGCAGTCCATTCTCCCCACCACTGTAGCTTCTCACACCCTCGCTTGAGTACTGGAGGGTCCCAAAGAAGTGGAAGCATGCCATTGTTAGGCCCCTACCGAAGAAGGCCCTTCTAGATCCAGCTATATAAGGCAATTTTTGACCTATCTCACTACTACCAGTCCTAGGACAAACTAACCAACCATACGTTATCCCAATTTAGAGAAGAGAACAACTATCTACATAAGACTCAGATGGGTTTTCAACCACACCACAGTACAGAATCAGCTCTCCTGGTGGTCACCGAGAAGCTCAAAAGCACATTGGATCAGGGGGGTTCAGCAGCAATCCTGCATCTGGTCATCACAAGAACTGCTTATTGGGACTCTAAGAATCAAGAGATAAAGATGGAGAGGCAGATAATTTTCATATGTGGTCCCAATGTTGTGGAACTCCATGCCCAGGGAGCTGAGATTGCTTGAAGAAGAACCAAGATTCAGGAAAAACCTCAAGACATGGTAGTTCCCACGATAATTACCCACCTTGTACCTATGCCGGCAAGTCCCTTATCTAGAGCTGGAAAGACCTAGCACAGCAATGCATGTTACAAAAACCCCAAACTTAAATAGAAACATAAACATTGATAACAAGAACTAGCAAAGCAATAGGTCTCTTTGAGGCCGAGCTAAAGTTTTTGTATTATTGTGTTATGTTTTGTAGTTTGAGAGCTATTGTAGGCAAAACCAGGACTTCTGTTTTGTCAGTATTGAGCTTTAGGCAGTTCTGTGTCATCCAGTTTGCCATGCTGGACATGCAGGTGATGAAGTTAGTCTACTGGTGTTAGCTCTGTCCTTGAGGGAGAATATGAACTGTTCGTTTTCTCCATATGAGACTATGTTGATTCCATGAGGTTCTTGGGTTCAGAGCTGTACGGTGGGAGTCTGACTCATTGAGTTCTATTGAAGTGGAATAATGCTATCCAACTCAGGGCAAGTCTTTGTAATCCTGTGTGTGCAGTCTTTAGACAAGGGTGCCATGAGAAATGATGTGGAAAGTTGCAGATAGGTCTAGTAGGATGAGTGCCAAAGACTCTCCTGTCCATGATGGTCCCAATATCATCTGTGGCTGTGGTTTCTTAAACATCTACTCTCAGCCATCATGAGTAAGCACAGACTATACATCATCTCCTATGCCAACAATACCTAGCTGATTCTCTTCCTTGCCAACGAACCCAAAGTCAAGAAAATCTTTCACTTCAAAATTAAGGCTGTCTTCACCTGGAAGAAGAACAGCTTCCTCAAGCTCAACTCAGGGAAGACCAATGTCTTTAACATGGGCTGCACCCCCTCTGACTGGAATGACTCCAGGCGGCCCACAGCACTTGGAACCCCACCCACACACAAATGTCACACACAGAACCTCTGTATCATCCTGGACCCCTCGCTCATCATGAGCTGCCAGATCAATGATGTATCATCATCATGCTTCCAAATACTAACCATGCTATGAAAGATCTTCAAGTGGATCGCTGTTGAGTCCAGAAAGACCATCACCCACACACTCATCAGCAGCAGAATTGACTACGCAATGCACTCTATGCCGCCATCACCCAGAAACTCCTCAAGGAACTGAGGAACATTCAGAATGCATCCACCAAACTCATTATCAACATCCCCCACCGCAGCCACATCGTCGGCATCCTGAGAGACCTCCACTAGCTCCCATTCAGCAAAATACCCACATTCAAACTCCTCACACATGCCTTAAAAGCCCTACACAAGCAAAACCTTCATACCTTAACAACTGCCTTGCATTCCACGCACCCACCAGAGACCCATGCTTCACTCAACGGGCCCTGGCTATTATCCCATTTATCCACAAGACCACAGCCGGAGGACGATCCTTCTGGTTCCTTGCAGAAAAGGCCTCTCCACCTCAGGAAATCACCGTCACTGCCTCAATTCAGGAAGAACCTCAAGACCTGACTCTTTGACTGAACCACAGCACCTTGTATGGACCAGCAGTTCCCCCGTGCTTCGAGACCCTTACGGATGAGTAGTCACACTCTACAAGCCACCTGATTGATTGTTTGATTTACAGTTTGATTGATGGCAGTGGTTTCAGTGCTGTGGTTGCTGCAAAATCCTGACTGAGTGCTGTCCAGGTGATGGTGATTCTCTAGATAGTTGGAGAGTTGTCTGTTGATGCTCTTCTCCATGACTTTGGCAAGGAAATGCAGAAGTGGCATAGTTTGGTAGTTTCTTCAGGATCTGCCAAAGTTTTTCCACGAGATCTTTGACCTCTGCATGTTTCCACTTGTCTGGGAAGGTTATGCTTTGGATCGAGGTATTGATGATGGTGGAGAATAAAAGCCAATAAAGGTTGTTCCTAGGTTGTAGATATAGTGGGGGCATAGGTCGATGGAGGCCCCTGAGTGGACTGATTTCATGATTTCAGAGATGTCCGCCATGGCTAGGGTGTTCCAATTCATCAGGTCATGGCCCTCTATAGTGATGGTAGGTAGCTGGCCGATGATCTAATTGGTATTGTGCTAGGGGTCAAAGGTATTGCATATCTTCAAGATTTTGTAGTGAAAAAAGTCAGAGCGGTTTCTGCAGAGTTTGTGTGCTGAAGTAGTGGTGTTGATGGTGGCTGTTGGATGAGAGAATTCTTTGATGATAATGAAGAGTTCTTTGCAGATGATGGAGCAGGTTTCAAATGTCAGTGCTAGGGCTGCTTTCCTTGTTTTTTTTATTTGGGTTTGGTATATTCTATGTATCTTGTCCTGGCATTCTGGCCTGATGTCCATTTTCTCTCCAGCTGTTTGCAGTAGCATTTCAAGTCTCCTAGGTCTTCAGTGTACCAGCTGTCTTGTGTGCTGGTTCTTCTCTATCTGACCTCCTTCAGGGTGGCTAAGGTGTTAGCCTATATGAAAGGAGAGTAGCCCCACTACCTCAAGAGACAGGATTCCTTGAACCAATAATATAGTAAACCAAATAATTCTCTTGGAGAAAACACCAGTCAGCTCAATCACACTCCACTGCATCGAATAACAGGAGTCGCTCAATCTAAATATTAAAAGGACCCAAAAGGCAACTAAATAAAATCTGTTTAATGATACACAAATTGTAACAACCATATCACAATAGATAAAATTCATATAGTACAAACTATTTTCATAAAAAACATATTGCAAACTGATTACAAAACATCACAGATATGGGAGACAACATTCCAGACATCACATTTTGTCATTAAAACCTGTTAATTTGAAGAAATCAATTAAAGAAAGTGCAGAATGTCACAAATTGTTCATTGTTTCTCAAATTTAACAGCATCAAAAAGGGGTGTTGACATGTTTCGGTGGTACAATAATATAAAGCCACCTTCTTCAGGACAATAATGTTAGTATGTCTCTTATGAGGCAGAATTCACATACATGAAAATTGAGACAAATAAATATCAAACACAAATTACTTTTTATAAAAATATAATACCAATTAAAAGGAATGATTTACTCATTTAGTTTATGACTAATATTCTTACATAATATATTTAATTGTGGAATCCTACGATCTATTAATCACATCCATTTAAAGTCAGATTTGTAATTGTCAAAAGGGTCCATATTAAAACCTGCAAGCATTCATACATTTATTTATTTACCATTCAAACCATCATGCCTAAATACGTTTATGCACTCGCCTGGATTTTATGGTAGCTGTTATGAGGGTGACCCCAGTGACCGTCACAGATCTGGTCATCTGCTAATAAAACTAGAGGCAAAAAACGACAATGGAATTATTACAATCAGGCCTCTGTAAATTGGAAACGGCTACAGATACACCCCAATAATGGCAGGATATGATTACCTTCTGATATGTTCCAGATATGCAGTTGACCGGATCTGTGATGGTCACTGGGGTCACCCTCATAACTGCTACCATAAAATCGGGTGAGTGCAATTACTTATTTAGGTATGATACTTTAATAGTCAATCAAACTAAGCTATGTTTCCAATGATCACACCCAATGCTTTTAAACCCTTTAAGGCAGGCATTTGATTGTTTAAGCTTCTCCTTTGTCATTCATGCCATTAACTTGGCTGTTCTAATGTTCTCATTTTCTAACTACCTTGACTACACAATGTTTTTCTTGGTCCTTATATATGAATCTACTTCTATGGAACAATCTGTATATACCTATGTACTTCTATCAAATGGTCTTGCATTATATGTAAAGCTCTTTCATACCTTCAGTTCTAGTTAGCACTATATAAAACCTATAAATAGTAAATAATCTAATAATTAATGAAACTAGGATTGATATGTGTGCTAAAGTCCTCTTGCCTTAATGGTTACCCCCACAGCTGGATTAGGGTGGAGCCAACATATTGTACAGTAAGTCCGGCATGGTCAAAGTTAGTAGGGGTGAGGTGGAGCTGGATAGCGTGGTGGGACACCTCCTTGGAGGGTGGGTTGAGTGGGTTGGGGAAGGGAGTGGAAGTTAAAACAGATAAAAGTGCAGAAGCAGGGGCACTAGTGCATATTTTTTTCTTTTTAAGAAACATAGGATGGGAAATGTTCATAGTTGTCGTATATAGTCTGTATTTTTTATATAAGTTGCTATGAAGAGTACTTGTGATACTGTTTCCATCAATGTCAATGGGATATTGAATACATCTAAATATGGAGCCTTAATAAGGTGGCTAGTGTCCCCCTCCCTTCAGGTTGTATTTTTGCAGGAGACACACTTAAAAACCAACTACCCCAAGCTGTATGTTCCTAGGTTTTTTTCGCATTTCTTTTTTGCTTCAGCCGGGTTGGCCAAAAGGGGGTGTCGCTATATATTTTTGCCGCAGTCTTCCGTGGGAATTCGGCCAAATTCAGAGAGATCCATTGGGACGCTGGTTGTGGGTGGTGGCTAGTTGAAATGGGATAAAACTAAATTTTATAAATTATTATGGGCCGATAGCAGACAATTCTACATGCTTAAAAAAGATTGTGGAGCTTCCTAGGGGTTCCCCCGGGACAAATAATTCTTGGCGGCGATTTTAATTTTATCCAGGATCTCAAACAAGATACGTCAAATAAAAATAAAAAAGAACTGAAACCCCAAACAAAGAAAGTTTTGGAAGCTATAAGGCAGGAATATTTATTAGTTGACCAATGGCGTAAATCTAACCCCAGGTTAATGAAATTTACTTGCTATTCTAAACAATTTCACACGGCCTCCCGGATTGATTTTTTTCTTACTTCACGCTCTTTGAAAATACTAGATACCGCGATAGGAGTTAACCCATTTTCAGATCATTCCCTTATTTCGTTAAAGTTGGAAATTTGAAGGGGGGACTAAGATGGAATCCAGGTGGCAGATGGATCGTCTATTCCTGCAAGATCCTAATTGGGTTACCCAAACTAAAAAGTGGACATTTGAGTTTTTTAGCATAAATGAAGAGACAGCAGATATTTTTTCAGTATGGGGTGGGTTTAAGGCAGCTATGCGGGGGCAGATAATTGCCCGTTCAGCCACTTTGTCGAGAAAAAGGCGGATAAAGATTAACCAACTCCAACAGGCTGTAAATGATGCCATGAGTTTAAAAGACTCTCAGCCACAGGGGAGTCGAGGTGCTGCTTTTCAGCTACAAAAAGCAAAATTAGCCCTTAAAGAATTTTTTTTAATTGAGGAAATTAATAGTTCTAGAACTTTTCAGCAGAAAGTTTATGAGGAGAGCCAAATGGTTCAAAAAATGTTGGCAGGGCAGACAAAATCTCTGAAATTATTGACCCTAAGACTGAAAACATCAGCAGAGATAAGGGCGATATAGCGCAAGTCTTTTTTTAACATTATGCTCAGTTGTACTCTACAAATTATGTGGTAGGCTTAGATCTTATCCATAAATACTTTGATGAAGATAATGTTCCGATTTTATCTGACCCAATGGTAGATCAACTTGAACGTGAAATTGTGGTGGTAGAAATTGCGGACACAATTAAGGGGCGAAGGCCTGTGGAACGGATGGGTTCCCAATTTAATTTTATAAATTGACTCCCTTTTTGGCAAAACTATTTAATGCTGTTAGAATGGGTGGTAATGTTCCTCCAAATTTTAAGGAGTCCATCCTTGTTAGTTTTGTCAAAAAGGGAAAGAATCATAAGGATGTTAACTCCTGCAGGCCGATTACCTTGCTCAACACTGATTTTAAAATTCTTATGAAAATGTTTTACTCCAATTGCTCAGTCACTAATACACCCGGACCAGGCTGGTTTTGTGGCAGGAAGGACAATGGCCTCAAATACTGGATTTTTTATTCAGGCTCTTGATTATGTCACTAGCAATAAAATTCCAACTTTAGTTACAATGGTCGATGCCGAGAAGGCATTTGACCTGGTCAACTGGGAGGCTCTTTTTTTTGGAATGCAAAGATTTGGCTTCCCGGTCCGGGTGATTAAAATGTTGAAAAATATTTAAAAAGGTGCCCAAGCTCAAGTATAGATTAACGCTAACACGGTAGGGGTAATTGATATAAATTGAGGCACCAGGCAAGGTTGTCCATTGTCCCCTATTTTGTTTACTTTTTTTATTGAGCCACTCGCACTAAGAATTCGTGGTAATCCGGAAATTAAAAAAACAATAGAAGGAATGGCGAAAATAAAATTATTCGCTGATGATATAATTTTGTATCTGCAACCAGATAAATTAAATCTTGATCTAGTCTTGTTCGAATTTAGCAAATATGAAATGATAGGCGGATATAAAATTAATCAAAATAAAACCGAGGTTCTGGCCTTGAATGTGGACCATAATTTTCTACCATCTCATCTAAAATCTAAAGCTCTAAAAGTAGAACCTATTAGATATTTAGGCATTTATGTTTCTAGTCAATTTGAGCAACTATTTAATCTAAATTATTTAGTAATGCGAGAGAAAATTAAGGGCTTGCTGGAGAGATGGATTTTTTTACCATTGACCTTGATTTGTCGTGTAGCACTTATTAAAATGTCGATTCTTCCTTTATTGTTTTTTCTTTTTATTAACGTACCGCTAAAAATTAATTTCCATTTTTTTTAAAGATATTGAGTTCATGATCAGAGAGTTTATATGGAATCGAAAAGCACCTAGGGTCAGGCTACCTATCTTGCAGTTAGAAATAACCCAAGGGGGGCTAGCGCTACCAGATATTCGCACTTATTATTTGGCAGCGGTCCTCGATCTTTCAGCACGATTATTAGATCCCAATGGCTGGCCGGATCGTTTTTGTTATGATAGAATGATTCAGGTGTCGGGTTCGCAAGGTTCTGTTTTTTTAAAAACAGCTAAACTACCCAAAAAGACCCGTTATAAGACTATTGGGTATTTTTCTGATAGACTCCAGTCCTTCTTTAAACCTTCTGGGTTTGGTGGATTTTATTATCTCAACCTGGAAGAATCTAAGGCTCTAGGGCTCCAAATCCATTCCTCTAAATGTAAAAGATGGAAGGACTGTGGTCTAGGTGAATTGGGTTCCTTTTTTGCCGCAGGGAAATTCATTACTTGGCAGGAGGTCTTAGAGAGGTCCGATAATCATTTAGCAACAGTTTTTTTGGAATATCTCCAGATATTGAACTTTAAAAATAAATACAATATGTCAACATGTGGGACATTATCTGCTCTGACCAACGCCGTATATAAACTAAATTAAAAGGTGTGGGAAACTGGTATACTCTACTAAGAAAGGGCAAAGAGTCTCCTCTGGTCGAAGAAATTCTCAGTAAAATAACTCGTGAATCTAATTGCTCCTTCACGAGACAGGAGTGGGAACAAATCGCTCAGTCAGGAAGTAAGGCTCTTAGAGCAGCCAATTTTAAAAGGATGTCTTTTTTATCTCGCTGGCTGGCTTATTACACTCCGAAGGTTCTTAATAGACGCTTTTCAGAAGTGGATAATAAATGTTTTCGTTGCCAGCTTCAAAATGAGGGAGATTGGCTTCATATATTTTATACATGCCCGAAGCTTGAAGTTTTTGGCATGAGATTTTCGCAGCAATGAGCTTTGTAATTAGAAAAGAGCTTGAACCTGAAACTGAGGTGACCCTTTTTGGCTTGCTGAGAAAAAGAACGGACTTGTCTAATGCCGAAGAGTCTTACGTGGCGATTTGTTCGTTAGTTGCCCGCTCCTTAATTCTCCAAAATTGGAGATCTGAGGATATACCATCATACTCGAAATCGGTGAATAAAATGCAAAAGATAAAAAGGTATGAAGAGGCCTATGCCAAAAGAGTCGGGGCAATAAAAAGGTTTACTAATTCCTGGAAATTATGGGATAGTGATCTATCTATGTATGTCACATAGCACTTATTATTGTTCTTATTAAGATACATCTTTAACACAGGTATTTTTTGCACTTCAAAAATCTGTTACCACTTTATTGAATTAGCGATTCTAGCGAGCACTAAGCACTTTTATTTTTCTTTTAGGCCTATGGCCATGTGAAGCTGAGATTGCAGCGTTGTAGGGACTTTTGTAAAGTATATTGATTATGTATATAGGTAATTAATGTCTTATGTATTGGGAGGCCAGGTTGAATAATATAACTGTTAAAGGCCTCTGGTTAATTTGCTTATTTTGCACTATTTGCACAACAGAAATGATATGTATAGGTAATTAATGTCCTATGTATTGGGAGGCCAGGTTGAATAATGTAATTATTATAGGCTTCTTATTTTTGCACATTATGGATTTGTCTAAAGTTTGCTGTTTTATAATTATTTTGATCTACTGCTCATGGACTTTGTTTACTGTGTTTACTGTGTACTGGCTTTGTTGCTCTCCTGCTCTGCTCAATAAAAAATAAAATAAAATAAAAAAAGTCTGGCATGGTCTTACCAGAACATTGTGAATACAGACTGTTGCAATTGGTTTTCACCTTTTCAATACACCCGGATTTTTTGGATCACCCGGTTTTGGATTTTTTTCTATGGTGAGTCTCACTACATGTGTCTTAACCACGATAATCACATGGCACACTGAGTGTGTGTTCACTGACAGTTTTTGTCTTTTAAAATAAAGACTCTGTGATGCAGCTAGTATTAGGAACACCTGGTTGTTACAAGTGAACTGCCTGTGAGAGAATACTGCAATGCACAGCCTGGTAACTGTGCACAGGTAGCCTGGTGCTGGGGGGATTCTTCAGGTTTACATTTTGCCTGGGGTTGGCCTGATAATGGTAGGGTATACTCATAGGGAAAGTTTTGTCTCCAGTGACATTTTATTACACACAAAGGGGGAAACTGCTTAAGAATGAATGTTCTATTTCCTTTGGCCTACAAATCCCAGTGACATATCAAATGGGGTAGAACATTGGCAACAATTTACAAAACTAAATATTAGAGTTCCATGAGGCTATCTTTAAAAATGATGGGTCATTCAGGAGACATATATCTATGGCTCAGCTTAAGATAAAAGCCCAGGTCTTTTATTGCCATGCTTTGCCAAGATAAATGCATTTCTCTCCTGCAGCAGGAACAAAGACAGTCCCACACAAGTGAAGACATTCTTCAATCAGCTCCTGAGGAGAGAAGAGTAGGGATAAATATTTCCTTTGTTATTACTTGTCACACTGCAACAGAGCTGGGGGAGTCCAAGATCACTGCACAAAGGAAGAAGTCCAGAAAACTGGAGCCAAACCAGAGGGGGCCTTTCTTTGAACTTTTGATGGAAAAGGTCCTGACAGTAATGTCATTGAGGGGCAGAGCTGAGACTGGTATTCAGCACCAAGGATGAGAGAAGGATCAGTGGAGAAAGTGGAGAAGGGTTGCTGCAGGGAACCAGTGCAACCAGCTCCTCAGATAGTTTTCTGCCTTAGGGGTGGGTTGGGCTTACTACCAGAGGCAAAATGACCCCAAGATAGAGAAAAATGGCCAGGGTCAGAGACATTGCTGAACAATTGGTTTGACCTTCTACCCCTAGCAGGTAGAACAGGGCCCAGGTATCGCTGCCAGAAACCATTTGAATGTTTAAATCCTGGGATGGGATTGGATGAGCAATGGTCCCCCTGCCCAGAACTCAGGAGACTGGGGACTCCAACATCCAGGCCCGTTCATGGATTTGGGTGGCCCATGACCCCAAGTTCATGCACCATTATCTAACAAGAACTGGGGAGCACCATCGTGCTACCCCAAATGAGAAAGAAAAGAAATCCCAAATCCAGGCCCGGCAGCCTCATGAAGGATGGGAGAGTGTCACTTCCTCTTGTTGGTGGTGGGTCTATCATGTTCCCTGTGCTCTTGTCTAGGTAGAGCGGGTGGTCCAAACCATCATAAGCATGAGCAGGAAGGGATAGAAAAGAGCTACCGCTGCAGTAGGAAAAAGGCTGCCATGCAGGAGCTGGTGGGGCAGCATTGGGTAGGCGCCTTGGGCACCTCCCAACATTTGAGGCACATGAGGGTGCTCGGCCGGGACCGGGCACCCCAGGATTAAATACAAAACAAAACATAAGGGTACATAAATGAAAAGCTTGATTGGTGCAAGACTGAGCTGGAAGGCAAAAGGCTGCAAAGAAGCCACTCATAAGATATTTAGCACCCCCATAATGCCCTGAAGGGCTATTTTGTATATGCATTTGCTGCTTGTGGTGGCCACAAAATGGGCAGGGGCACCATACATTTTAAAAAGAAGATGTGGGAGATTTCAGGAAAACTGATTCTAACTTTTTGGGGTCTTAGAATTCAGGACCCTCCTAGGATTGATTTTTTTTTTAGCACTCCCAAGACTGGAACCTTTGCTTTACAGATAGGAGTGTCTTGTTATCTAGGGTTTTACTGTAGGTCTGCATTTAATGAGGCCTGAGGGTGTTTAAGGAAGGTACATGGGATGTAGTGTTTCTTGAGGGGCTTAGTTTATGGTTTTATGTAATGTAGCAAGAAAGTTGCGTTCTATAGAGGCTGTTTATATGGTTGCATTTTCTGTACCCTTAAAGCATGAAAAAAGCACAAATACATTTTATGTTCAGTTTTAAATGCTTTATTGATAAAATATTTATGTCAGTGATTACTGATCAAGGTTTATATGCTTTATTAATATTTGTATTTACACATTATTATTATTGATGATTAGATTTACGTTCAAAACGATGGCGTTTTCTGACATGAGGTTGACCTCTGATACAGCCATTAGGCCTGTTTTATCTAAAGTGATGACCCCACTATATTATACTGCGTTATCTGCTACGGGAGGGGGGTACTGTGATTGTGTGGATCATGACCCCTTATGGTCAAATGTGATTTTAATGTCATCTATGGAATTTTCAATCTGCCTTATGTATATATTTGTAAATTAATGCATAGTATTCAGTAGTGTGTATTTGTAATAAGTGCACTTTTTCCTTTTCTAAAGAAAAAATCACTGACTGGACAATCATGTATAAGGAATTATTATGTTGTACATGGGAGGATGATTACTAACCCACACCTCCTCCCGTGAGTAGGCCTTGGACAGGTCTGCTTTGCTACTCTGAAAGAGTCAAGTGCTACAATGGGGTGCTTGGTTCCCAGTAAGAGAAAATTGTGAACATATTACTCAAGCAGGCATCACATCCTGCACAACTAACCCAAATTCCTACACAGACCCTATTCCCTACTCAAGGGGATACGTGGGAGTCAATAGAGCAGCTATGTATTGGAAAAGAAAGATAATTTGTAATGTACTGCTAAACAAAGGCTCTTTCCTGGAGATTCTATGGGTAATTTTGACGACTCCTGATAATGAAGAAATAGTCTCCATAGATAGAAAACTAAATATAAATCAGTTTATAGAGTTCCAGACTGGTTGAATTTTTATTTTATTATGCGCATTGTTGTATATATATATATATTCACTGAAAAAACCATAGGTTTCACACACGTTATAGTTACGAATTAGCATTTAAAAAACCTTGCAAATTCACTTAAAAAACCATAGGTTTCACACATGTTATAGTTAGCTGGACATTTCACTCGTAAAAAACCAATGAAATTCCACCGTCATAGTTAGTGCAGGCAACTATAACTCACGCGACCGCAATCCTCTGCTGATGACGTCAGATATTACATCACTGTATTTAGACACTTATTTACCCATGTCTTCTTCCATTATTCTTTAGCTATACATATATTACAAATATTTATTTTTCATAAAGACACATATGTCATCAGTGATGTAATATCTGACGTCATCAGCAGAGGATTGCGGTCGCGTGAGTTATAGTTGCCTGCACTAACTATAACGGGGGAATTTCATTGGTTTTTTACGAGTGAAATGTCCAGCTAACTATAACATGTGTGAAACCTATGGTTTTTTAAGTGAATTTGCAAGGTTTTTTAAATGCTAATTTGTAACTATAACGTGTGTGAAACCTATGGTTTTTTCAGTGAATTTGTACGGTTTTTTAAATGCTGAGTTATGTATTTATAAATTATTTTTTTTTCAGGTTTTTCACCGTGCGCGCACCGTGAATTTATTTCTTTTTTTTAAATTGCGAGGTGCGCGCATCGGTGCGCTTCGCGCACAGAGCACCCACAGTTCGCAGTGCATGCCGTGCGCGCACCTCGCGATTTAAAAAAAAAAAAACAATTGTTTTTTTCTCCCTTGGGGATCCTTCTGGGAACTGTCCACTCTGCCCCCTTTTCACGTTCTCCACCTTTTTTTTCACCCTCTCAGTCTGCGAGAGACAAAATGGCGGCCGACACTTCCTGGTTTCGACTGATTCGAATGTTTACCGTCATCTAACAACCAATCAGAATTGCGCTCGCGCACGACAGGGTGCGCGCACGGTGCGCGCGTATAGATATTGATATGCATTTAAATGCTATTTTCTCAGGAAATACTGAACAGATTTACACCAGACCTGCAAAAGGCACTTCCTTGAACTTATGGCTACCTCTCTGCCAAATTTCACGTAATTCTGTTCAGCCGTTCGGGCTGTAGCTGCGACTAAAGGTCCTATGGAAAAATGCATGGGGAAAACGCGTTTTGGGAACCCCCCTTGTTCTTGGCCCCCGCTTGACGAATCACCCCGAGACTTTCAGGGTAGGAGTTGAGCGGAGCGCCCCATTAGTTTTGAAAATTTCGCGAGGATTCGTCAACCGGCGCCAAAGTTATTCAAAATAGAATTTTGAGATTTCCTATGGAAACTAGGTTGTAACTATAACTATCTACTGGCGACCGCCAGTAGATAATATATATATATATATATATATATATTCACTGAAAAAACCATAGGTTTCACACATGTTATAGTTAGCGGAAATTTTACTGATAAAAAACCAATGAAATTCCCCCGTTATAGTTAGTGCAGGCAACTATAACTCACGCGACCGCAATCCTCTGCTGATGCTATTACTGTATTTAGACACTTATTTGCCCATGTCTTCTTCCATACATTTTTAGCTATACATATATTACAAATATTTTTTTTTCATAAAGACACATATGTCATCAGCAGAAGATTGCGGTCGTGTGAGTTATAGTTGCCTGCACTAACTATAACGGGGGAATTTCAATGGTTTTTTATCAGTAAAATTTCCGCTAACTATAACATGTGTGAAACCTATGGTTTTTTCAGTGAATTTGCAAGGTTTTTTAAATGCTAATTCCTAACTATAACGTGTGTGAAACCTATGGTTTTTTCAGTAAATTTGTACGGTTTTTTAAATGCTAAGTTACTTTACGCCATTCGTGGTGTGCGCGCCCACTTAACGCAGTTCGTTCCGTGCGCCCACTTTACGCAGTTAGTGCCGTGCACGCACGGTGGGCACGCGGTGCGCTACGCGCACCGCGTGCCCATGTTACGCTAGATGGGCCATGTACGCACGATGCGCTTCGCGCACCGTGCGCACATGGAGGACATATGATGCACTTCGTTTTGAAAGGTAATAATTTAATTTTTCGTGTAAGTAATAAGCCATGCACAAATGGTGCCCTTCGGGGACCATTTGCACACGGGGTGGAGAGAGTGTGGATAATTTTTTTTTTTATTATTATTTTTTTAAATATTTTAGTTTATCTCATCTCGAATAAGCCATGCACAATTAGTGCACTTCGGACACAAATTTCACACGGGGTGGGGAGAGTGTGGATATTTTTTTTTTTTTATAATTTTTTACCGTACGCGTACGGTAAGCGTAATCGCCGAAATTAGCGAAAAAATAAAAATTCCGTTTTTGGCCTTGGGGGATCTTTGGGGACTCCCTCAACATGGGTATGTGTGTGGGAGCTGTCTAAACAGCCCCTTTACATGTTTTTGTGCTTTATATTTTAAACATCACTCTCAGTGCGAGAGAGAAATGGCGGCCGCCGCTTCCTGGTTTCGGCCGATTCGAATGTTTACTAAGATCTAAGAGCCAATCAGAATCGCGCTCGCGCACGCCACCGTACGCGTACGGTAAGCGTACCGTAAGCGCACCGTAAGCTAGCACAGATATATATATTGATTTAAAGGCTATTTTAAAGGCTATTTTCTCAGAATCTACTGAACAGATTTACACCAAACCTACAAAAGGCACTTCCTTGACCTGAGGACTACCTCTCTGCCAAATTTCTAGTAATTCTGTTCAGCCGTTCGGGCTGTAGCCCTGTCTAAAGGTCCTATGGAAAAATGCATGGGAAAAATGCGTTTTGGGACCCCCCTTTTATCTCAGCCCCCGCTGCACGAATCGAGCGTAGCGCCCCACCTATTTTGAAAAATTCGCGAGGATTCGTCGACCGGCGCCAAAGTTATTCAAAATAGAATGTTGTGGATTTCCTATGGAAACGTGGTCCTAACTATAACTACCTACTGGCGACCGCCAGTAGGTAATATATATATATATATGAAGAAAACACAGTCCTGATGCAGTCTTCTCTTGCAAAAACAGGTACAGACCACAGCGTATCAAGGAATTATACGTGCTTTATTGCAAAGTCCACAGCATGACGCGTTTCGACTAGGTCACCCCAGTCTTGATCACATGACTTGCCAGAGACCATAATGTGATTAAATAGTCACTTCTTGACAGTAAAATCCCTCCCATTGCTCGCTAGAGCCCAACAACAGACTATATCCTGAGTCTTTTTTCTGATTTGCGTTTTTACTAGGCATTAAATCCCTATAGAAATATATAGATATAAAATTATGTGCTGTTTTCTGCCAATTAACTATATCTGGTAATGCCTTTACATATTTGTATATATGCCAAACACAAAACTCCCGTATAATCGTTATCTCAAAGGGTCAGAATATTTGATGAGCTAATGGAGTGTCTAATAGTGACTGTGCAAACGAAAAAAGTGCTAGTGCAAACACAGTGATATGATACATGTAAACTATTATTTCATATTTACATAAAAGTTATCATAATAAAAAATATTTGTTACATGTTCTGAGCCTATATATTATACAAATTTACCGAACTTTGTAAATCTTAGATGCATAGTGCATTTTGTAAGCCCTTTCCAAAGAGTCATTATCATTGTCTGGGTTATTTAATTAATTCATTCTTGGGGATTGGATATCAATAAGTCCCCTATATGTAATGGATAAAATGTAACAGCTCTAACATGATTTGACAGTGCAAAATGCAAATATCGAGTGCAATATACCACATGTAATACAGTACAATTATTTGTCGAGGATTTTATGTGCAAATACGCAATAGTGCAGCAAAGAGCAGTGATGTCTAATCACATATTCAGTTTTTAACAGTATATAGAGAGAGAGATATGGAGAGAGATAAATGCAACAATCGCAATAAATAAGATTAAAGAATCACTATACATAATATAGTTATACAATGTCTATAACAGTTCCAACATTAAAAGCCCTTTAAAACACCTTGTTAAAACCAATAAGATCTTAAAAAACCAAGGTAAAACCAGGGATAAAAACCAGTCTGTAATATATCAAATAACTTTATCAGAAAGATATTTAAAGTAGTTCTATATTGGTCACTGTTTAAGATGTAAGAGACAAATAGTAAATTCAATACTCTTAGTAATTACATCGGTAGGGGGAATCACAACGCATTATAAGATTATAAAAAATTATGTAAATCTTCCCCCGTATTCAAACCGTTGGGCATCTTGGTGTCTAATTGAAGAATATACCGTGATTCTAGTTGCCTCAGTTTTTTAACTCTATTACCTCCTCTTATTGATTTAGATACTGCGTCAATGACGAAATAACTGATATCATTTAGATTATTGTTATGTGCCAATTTAAAATGTCTAGCAACTGGATAGCTGGGGTCAGAGTTTACTATGGCTCGTAGATGTTGTAGAATACGTAAATATACTTGCAGTTTAGTGCTACCTACGTATTGTAGATGACAAGAACATTCCAATACGTAGACTGCAAATTCAGTTTTACATGTAAGCTTTCCATTGATTTTAATAGGAATGTTTGCAAAGGCATCAGAAAACTCCGTTTTATTTACCCCAAATTTGCAAGCTCTACACGAGCTGCACTTGAAAAATCCTTTCCTGTTAGACAACCAGTGTGTGGATGTTGACACTTCCGGACTAGTTCTAACCAATGCGTCCCTCATGGATGGTGCCCTCCTAAAAGTAATAGAAGGCTGGTCAGGTAGTATAGGAGACAGACTGATATCAGTTTTAAGTATTGGCCAGTTTTTTTTGACAATATTTCTGATTTGTTTTTCCTGTCGACTATATGTAGTTATTAGTCTGACTACATCTTCATTTTGTTGTTTTCTCTCCTCTTTTTTCTGTGTTTGCTCCATATTCTAACCCTCCATCCAATATACGGGATACACTCACGGTACCAACATCAGTCTTACCCAATATGCTGCTTGATTTATTGGCCTTGCTCAATGCAATTTGTAGCTCTTTTAGTTTATATCCTCGCATTAAAAATCTTTGCAGTGAATCTGATTGGCACTGTTTAAGATCGCTGTCCGAATTACAGATTCGCCTAATCCTTAAAAATTCCCCATATGGTATACTTTTTATCAGGTGGCGGGGGTGGCAACTATTGGCATGGAGTATCGAGTTCCCTGCAGTGCTCTTTCTGTGGAGTTTTGTTTGAATACTATTGTTGTCAATGTATATTTCCACATCAAGGAACTCAACTCTTTCCCTATGTATGGTGGCTGTAAACTCCAGATTTAATTCATTTTCTTTGATAACATTGACAAATTTTTGTGCTGATTCCTTAGTCCCTTTCCAAATCACACATACATCGTCAATAAAACGCCACCATTTTAACACATGATTGTCAAACATTTCCTTATAGGTATGTATGAGGACATGCTCCTCCCACCAGCCCACGTGCAAACAAGTGTAGCTGGGAGAGAAGCATGCCCCCATAGCCACCGCGCGTAACTGTTGATATATTTCCTTATTAAATAAAAAGAAATTGTTCATTAGGCACATCTCAATCATTTTTAGTAGCATAGCATTTTGTCTATAAAATTGAATACTTCTCTCAGCTAAAAAACATTTGACCGCATTCAGGCCATCTGTGTGATGTATACTAGTATAGAGAGAACAAATGTCCATCACTATAAAAATATAGTCCTCCTTCCAATTATCCTCCTGTATTTTAGTGAGGAAATGGCCCGTATCCTTAATATATGAGGCAAGATTTTCCACAATATCATGTAGGAAAAACTCCACATATTTAGACATGGCTTCAAATAGGCTTTTTTGCGCAGAAATGATAGGTCTTCCCGGTACTGGTTTTATCAATTTATGTACTTTGGGAATAAAGTATAAAGTTGGAGTAATGGGAAAATCATTTCTAAGAAAATCATATTCACTTTTACTCAGTAGCCCATCCCTTTTCCACGTAGCTAGTTCTTTGAAAACCATGTCTTTAGTAGTTCTTAACTCTTGAAATGAGGCTTTTCTATAGCACCGCTGATCACTTAGGTGTTTTTCTGCTTCCTTCATGTAAGCCTCACGTGGCCAAAGAACAATATTTCCTCCCTTATCAGCCTTGTTGACAATTATATTGCTATTGTTGTTGATCTTTTTCATAAGTTTAGAGTATTGTATTTCCGAATAGCCTCTTTTCCTTTGTTGCTGTATCACATTAATATATATATATATATGTATGTAGTAAGCAAGCTTGTTATCTGTCAATGGCATCATCTGGAAGATCTTGTAGCAAAAAACAGGTTATTACCACTGACTTTTAGAAGTTGTTGAACACTGGGGTATCCTGGGCATCAAAGCTCAGACCCTCATCAAATAAGATCCCCAGAATGTTTGCAGTTTTAACCTGTACAGGAAGGGGACCACAATCTGCAGGCAACCAGGCATGAGACCAAATGGAATTCTATGGTCCAAAAAATGGCACCTCGGTTTTCTCCATATTGATCTTTAATGAATTTTCCTTCATCCAGCATATAATGCTGGACATATATTGATTAAACTTGTGCGAAACCAATTGCAAATCATATGTTATGGAAACAATGATTTGTGTGTCATCCGGGTAGGAGAGCACCTGGAAACCGAAAGATCTCACCAACTCTGCTAGTAGGATCACATAGAGGTTAACAAGAGTGAGATCCCTGGGGGAACCCACAGGGAAGGCTGAAGGCCTTTGATCTAAATCCTCCACAACTAACGATGTGAGTTCTGCCAGTCATGGAAGAGTCGAGAAGCTGTAGGGCCCTTCCCGTAACTCCTGCTTCCCACAGTCGCTGGATGATGCGCACTGGGGAGATGGTCTCGAATGCCCCCGAAAGGTCGAGCAAAATCAGCACCACAGATCCGCCTTGGTCAACCTGCGTGCGGATACAGTAGGTGGCTACTACTAGGGCGGTTTTGGTGCTGTGATCTGCACGAAAACCATTCTGAGAGCTGTCAAGGATTTTCTATGATTCAATGTGGTTCATCTGCTAAACATTGATGAATTTCTCCAGCATTTTAGCTGGAGCAGGGAGAAGGGAAATAGGTCAGCAACATTGGTACTTATAGATTCCTAAAGCAAGTATCTGCTTTCGGGGGTTAGACTTAAACCATGTAGAATATTCCCCCAAAAATTAGATGAAGTGCATAGTCAACATAAGCTGTGTTTAAACATTACAGTGATACTGTTTCAAACCACAGTGATAGTGAAAAGAGTTAGAAACATTGGTTCTGTGAGTAGATGATGCGGGTGATTTAACATCCCCAGAATAACCACACTGGATATCAGAAGGTAAATGATCAATACACAAGCCAATAATTTATTGTCTTTTTATCTGCTGTCCTTCAAATATGAATTAAAGTGTCAGACTATGTTTTCTGATAAATTGCTGCTTCTTATTTTGACGTCAAGATTGGGGTGCAGGGGGTGTGAAAGTAATGGCTGTATGAGGTTTCAGATGGTATCAGCACTTAGGAAAGCACAAATGAAGCACATTTGTGTGTAATTCTGAAGTTTGATGGAAACAAATAATTCAATGGGATCTAAACAAATAAATGCACTTTGTAAAATGTAATATTCAATTCAACCTGATTCCACATATTATCTTTGTGTGCTATATAGTTTTACCATTCTACCTGTGCAAATGTGGTGCCAATTTCAGTGGCTAATATGCTATCTGTAAATGGCAGTGTGCTACAACTCCATGCATTAATAATATGTATGCAGCAGTGTGCTCCAACATGCACTACCACCTACTTACCAGTCCCCTGCAGAATACCTTTACCTCATGCTATTTGTGTGGCATGAGTGACGTAACATCGATGGCAGCACCCTCACTCTGAAAATTGTCCCAGCACCAGTTGATCTGAGGTGGTTCTATCTCTCATTTCCAGGATACATTCTCTTGGAGTAAAGCAGGCTCTCTTAATTCATATTTTAAGACTTGAGAGGGTATCCTTTTTCCTCGAGTTTATTTGTGTGAGAAAATGAATGAGGGTTTTATTATTTTAAAGCATACAAAAAGCACTATATCAATAGACCCTGCCTGCCATGATATTAACATAGAGTTCTATACTCTCTACTTCTATGGAGACATTTTAGAACCACAGAGGGTCATCAGTAGCCATTCCCCCTTGATAAGAGATGAAGGGGGTCAAGAACTGGGCTGTTAATATTGATTATTGTTAGCTTGACTGCATGCAATTTCTAAGAGTCACTTAGATATCAGATCCGTCATGATACTTGATGACCAGTCTCAGCCAGTGTTCTATAATTAAGGGGAAGTCATTGTCAAGCTTTATTGTTTGCCACAACACAACATTGCATATTAATGGGAATCAGCATGGTGCTCATAAAACATACAACAAGCCAGCCCTCTATAGGGAATATTTCCATCCCGGACAGGATATTGTGGACCTCTATTCATAAAGGTGCACCCTTTAAAAACGGAGCAATGCTTGGAAGATTTTTTGGAAGTTTGTTTTGAATAGCTATGCCTTTCTTGAGAAAAGAATAGAAAATCTCCAAAGCCCACTTGATTGTGGCAGCAGCAAACGTCACAAAGCATGTAGTTGGCTCGGTCACAGCTGCTACTACTGAGAATATGAACAAACAGCCCCAAGTGAAAGGAGGTCTTGCATACAAACAACCCCTGGAAAAAGAAAAGCTTGCACATTGCTTAGTTTGTAAATTAATCAGTGCTGGTGCCCAATGTTTTTGTCAGAAGTCCACAGCCTGAACTGACTAATGCCAGGATTGCAGAACACCCAGGCTGTGCTGTCTGGATTCCACAAAATGCCCCTTTCTTACCCCGCCATAAACTTCCTGCACCTTTCTTTCACCTTTTTTCTCTCTTGCAGGTTCATTTTCATCTCTACTTTTTCCTGCTGTCACTATTTTACTGTCATTCTCTTCCACTTCTTTTCCACCATTTGTGTTCTTCTCTGTCTTGATTTGGACCACAATCATTTGAGAGAAATTAAATGCTGGTCCCCAGCACAGGCTCAAAATAAGCCCTGCTTGTATACTGTCAGAAGATTGGCACTAAATGAAAGCACAATAAATAAAGGCAGAGGTGCATGCTTTGAAAGTCACTCCCAAAAGAAGTCTCAACTCTAGCCACTTTACCCCTCTGTCACTAATTGTTTTTTTGTGCTCGGGTCCCCAGACATGTATTTGGATCTAAATTGTAAAATCACAAAAGTGAATCATACTAACATGAAAGATAGTTTCAAAATTGGAGCAATGACATATCCAATTGAAAGATGTTTGCAATCAAGTAGACATTGGCGCCGATCACGATCCTGTAAAAACCGGGTACGAACCGTCGGACGGAGCATATTCTCCGTCCGACGCGTACCCGGTCGTCAAAATCTACCAACATGGAATTACGATTCGCACGGGAACACCATTGCCGTACGAATCGTAAAAAACCCCGACCGAACAAAATAAACATACAAATGCGAACCGGGAAAGCGCCGACCTGACGTCGGGACGCACGCAGCCTGCCATTCACGAACCAGGAATTACGATTCGCACCGACGTCATCCCGCACGGTGCATATTTTCCGGCAGCCAAAAACTGCCGGGAAATCAGGACGATGCGAACAAGGACTACCAGTACGCGACGGACAGACAGGACGATGCGAACAAGGAGGACCAGTACGCGACAGGACGACGCGAACAAGGAGGACCAGTACGCGACGGACAGACAGGACGACGCGTACAAGGAGGACCAGTACGCGACAGGACGACACGAACAAGGAGGACCAGTACGCGATGGACAGACATCGACCCGAACCTACGAGTCATCCCGGCCCTCATAGCAATCGACCTCCTCTACAGGTTCGGACGCAGATGCCGCAGAAGGTCAGAACAACTAAGGGAGGGGGGAAAGTGGGGTGGGGTGGGGGTGGCAGGACCAGGGCAGGCCACAAACCCCCCACCAAAGTCACACAGCACACATGCCCTGGACATACCTGACTCCCATGCCCTGGTCACTACGAGGGGGTGGGGGCGTGTCCAGATAATCCAGCGACCGCCACAACGGAAGTCCGTCACGACGCGAACAGGCAACACAACCAGACAGGTACGTCCCGTACCCACGCCTGAAGAGTGTGGGTACGAGTCGAACCACGCCCACACCCACGTCACCCCAACAATGGCGGGACGGCTCGTACCCACGTGGCAAAGGCCTGGGTACGGCCCGCACAAGCATCACACAGCGTGGGGACGGATATAAACGGACCCTACCCCCACCCCGTATGCATGGAGCATACCCCCACCCCCAACAGTGTAAGTACGACCCGTACCCACCCGCGTACGTATGGAGCGTACCCCCACCCCAACAGTGTAAGTACGACCCGTACCCACCCACGTACGTATGGAGCGCACCCCCACCCCAACAGTGTAAGTACGACCCGTACCCACACCCGCGTACGTATGGAGCGTACCCCCACCCCAACAGTGTAAGTACGACCCGTACCCACCCGCGTACGTATGGAGCGTACCCCCACCCCAACAGTGTAAGTACGACCCGTACCCACCCGCGTACGTATGGAGCGTACCCCCACCCCAACAGTGTAAGTATGACCCGTACCCACCCGCGTACGTATGGAGCGCACCCCTACCCCAACAGTGTAAGTACGACCCGTACCCACCCGCGTACGTATGGAGCACACCCCCACCCCAACAGTGTAAGTACGACCCGTACCCACCCGCGTACGTATGGAGCATACCCCCACCCCAACAGTGTAAGTACGACCCGTACCCACCCGCGTACGTATGGAGCGTACCCCCACCCCAACAGTGTAAGTACGACTCGTACCCCCCACCCGCGTACATATGGAGCGTACCCCCACCCCAACAGTGTAAGTACGACCCGTACCCACACCCGCGTACGTATGGAGCGTACCCCCACCCCAACAGTGTAAGTAAGACACGTACCCTCACCTCGAATGCATGGAGCGTACCCCCACCCCAACAGTGTAAGTAAGACACGTACCCTCACCTCGAATGCATGGAGCGTAGCCCCACCCCAACAGTGTAAGTAAGACACGTACCCCCACCTCGAATGCATGGAGCATATCCACATCCGTGTATGTCATGAGCGTACATATTGTGAAATTGGAGAGGTGGGTGCAGAGTCCTCCCAGCAGTGCCCTGAGACAGGAGGGGTGTGTGCAGAGTCCTCCCAGCAGTGCCCTTAGACAGGAGGGGTGTGTGCAGAGTCCTCCCAGCAGTGCCCTAAGACAGGAGGGGTGGGTGCCTATCACTCCCAGCAGTGCCCTGAGACAGGAGGGGTGTGTGCAGAGTCCTCCCAGCAGTGCCCTAAGACAGGAGGGGTGGGTGCCTATCACTCCCGGCAGTGCCCTGAGACAGGAGGGGTGTGTGCAGAGTCATCCCAGCAGTGCCCTGAGACAGGAGTGGTGTGTGCAGAGTCCTCCCAGCAGTGCCCTAAGACAGGAGGGGTGGGTGCCTATCACTCCCAGCAGTGCCCTGAGACAGGAGGGGTGTGTGCAGAGTCCTCCCAGCAGTGCCCTAAGACAGGAGGGGTGGGTGCCTATCACTCCCAGCAGTGCCCTGAGACAGGAGGGGTGTGTGCAGAGTCCTCCCAGCAGTGCCCTGAGACAGGAGGGGTGTGTGCAGAGTCCTCCCAGCAGTGCCCTTAGACAGGAGGGGTGGGTGCCTATCACTCCCAGCAGTGCCCTGAGACAGGAGGGGTGGGTGCAGAGTCCTCCCAGCAGTGCCCTGAGACAGGAGGGGTGGGTGCCTATCACTCCCAGCAGTGCCCTGAGACAGGAGGGGTGTGTGCAGAGTCCTCCCAGCAGTGCCCTGAGACAGGAGGGGTGTGTGCAGAGTCCTCCCAGCAGTGCCCTAAGACAGGAGGGGTGGGTGCATATCACTCCCAGCAGTGCCCTGAGACAGGAGGGGTGTGTGCAGAGTCCTCCCAGCAGTGCCCTGAGACAGGAGGGGTGTGTGCAGAGTCCTCCCAGCAGTGCCCTAAGACAGGAGGGGTGGGTGCCTATCACTCCCAGCAGTGCCCTGAGACAGGAGGGGTGGGTGCAGAGTCCTCCCAGCAGTGCCCTGAGACAGGAGGGGTGGGTGCCTATCACTCCCAGCAGTGCCCTGAGACAGGAGGGGTGTGTGCAGAGTCCTCCCAGCAGTGCCCTGAGACAGGAGGGGTGTGTGCAGAGTCCTCCCAGCAGTGCCCTGAGACAGGAGGGGTGGGGGCCCATCACTCCCAGCAGTGCCCATGGAACGCAAAGGGTGGAGTAGTCACAGATACCATGCCCACAAATGTCAGTCAGGTGCACAAAGACCCTGCAGTACATGTACCACATGTGTTCGAGGCTGGGAGTATACGCATGCATAGCGCAGAAAAGAAAACATGTACACATGAAGTCATGTCAATAGGCCACATACACAAGTACAATGACTACCAAGGATGCCACGAATGATGCAGGTGGAGACATCGCTCAGCATGCATGTGCAAAGGTGAAGGACTACGTCACACACCCAGCTAATGGACCCACAGCTCTGTGCCAAAGTCAGGGGACACCCTGCAGGGAAGAAGTCAGGGTACACAGAGGAAGGAATACACCTTGGGACAATTGCAACATGCAGCAACTGCTTACATGAATGGAGAAAGGTAGCTAACACCGTGTGATGGCACACAGATCCCAGGGTCCCCCCTATGAGCAGCACACTAATACATTTCCCACACACCCAACACATGACCAACACCCACAACCATGTAGCAGCCCCACCAACAGCAATGCCAGCAATGCAGGAGTGTTCCAAGGGCAAAAATAAATAGCTTTATTCAGCATGAGAAAAAAACTAGTATGACGTAAGTCCAATTTTAACAAAGGCCATAGGGCAGTCCAGGAGTCCCAGCTGGATGGGGGACACAGTGGGATGCGTGTCCCCTAGCTTGCCTGCACAGTTACAATTCATCGTCTTCCACAGGGGTGAGGGCATCATGTGGGGGGGAAGAAACAGGCACCGCAGGGACAGGAGGGTGAAGGGTAGGCGTCGTGGGTGCAGGGATGGAGGACTCCACCACAGGGGGTGGGGCAGGGCCAAAGGCGGAGGCCAGGATCTCGCTGCACACCTTAGCAAGGTCCTCCAGGGACTCCCCTGCACCCGAAGGAACCACAGGCCCCAAGGAGGGGGGGGGTCAGAGGGATGGGTCGCAGCGCCACTGGGGGAGGGTGTGGACAGGGGGGGGACTCAACCACCCTGACCGAGGACTTCCTTGACCGCTTGCGTGGTGGTGTCACTGTGGGGCTCAGGGACAGAGCGGCCATGAAGGAGTCTTTGGGGGAGATGTGGCCAGGAGAGCTGAGGGGAGGGGATTTGGAGGGAGTGGATTGGGTGGAATGCGGACTCCCACTCTGGCTGCGTGTCACACGTTTGCCCCCGACCCAGTGGGTGTGCCTACTGCACCCTGTGTGTGCGTGTCAGGAGGTGTGCGGCGGACCTTCCCTGCTGGTGTGGTGCCTGTGTCTGTTGTGGTGGGTTCATGCTTACGTTTGGGTGTATGTGGGACAGGCATGGGTGTGGGAATTGTGGAAGGAGCAGGGGTAGGGGGTGGGACGTAGCGCTGCAGGAGACCCACTGCTGCAGTCAGTGTGGAGTCTATGGACCTCAGCAAGTTGCATTGGTCAGCCTGCGATGAATGAATGCCCTCCAAGTATGCCTCCATGTTGTTGAGGACCTGGCTGTGGCCATGGATGACATTAAGGATCGCAGTCTGACCAATCTGCAACTGCCGCTGGATGTCCACAGACTCAGCATTGGCGGCAGCAGTGGAGACAGGGGCAGGGGGTGCGGTGCCTGGCAGGAAGGAGACATGTGGTGACCGGGCACGTAGGGAAGGGACACGAGCAAGTGGGAGGCGGCTGATGCCAATGGAGGGGGCGGTGCCAGATGTAGGGCTGCTGTAAGATGGTGGTGCAGCCACCGCCCACTCGGAGTGATCATCCTCGGACCCGTCAGCTTCATAGTCTGTTGTGCCAGTCGACAGGTCCCCGGGGTCACTCTCCACCGCCTCTGTCCCACTCGAAGTGCCAGCCCTGATGTCACCGCTGGCACTGGTGCTCGGTCCCTCCGCGCCGTCTGTGTCCATGTCTCCCTCCCTGTCCCCCGACGATGCTGTGGACAGGGTGAAGAGACAGGAAGTTATCATACACCTGTATACATATGTCACATGAGTCAAATCTACGTAGGTTACAGTGCATAGCCTGAAACAAAGGAAGAGTTACATCTACATCACAAGGTACATATGTAGGGCATGCAAGACACAGTTTTTTGACCCACCATGCCATTGAAAATCCATGGAGAGCATGACACAATAGCAAATGAGATGATATGGAATTTTGACTGAGGAGCATGGCCCTGGGGACAATCCAGCACTGCATCTGCACCACACAGCGTGGCAGGAAATTGGGATGAGCAGGGACAAAATCCAGGAACTAGAGGCACATGCAGCATAGGTAATACTGAGAACATGCCCACCCTGACTGGCACACTGCACCTTGAGTGTATGTCCAGGCAAACATCACACACTGGCCAGTCCTAGCAAGGAGATATCAGGTCTTGACATGTCGGACATGCCCGCACCACCCACCCCCTACATGAGACAAATCAATGGAGACACAGGAAGCACGTACATCTCTTAGTCAGGGTGAAATACACATGGGATGCTAAACTTCTATATTGCACACAAACTACCCAAGGTGCGGCAGTGCAAATCATCATGTACAAATGGGCAGCATCAGATGATTGCAACAAGACACAAAGGCAATGGCCACCGTGAGTATGTAATAGGAAAATCAGGTCAGGCTGTACAGTGGACACTTGTAATACATCTCACGTCAATATACATGTTTGCAGGGGACAATGGCACAGAGCACAACCTATGCTGTAGACACAGAGATTGTCGACATTCTCGGCTTACACACATGATACCTAGGAAAAAATGACCCTGGGAACAGTAGTGGCCACACAACTCCATGCTCCTGAATGGGAATGACTGCGACACACGCTAACATCCCTGCACTAGGCCTAACGCACAATCATGCACATCATGTCACAGGCCACCACATGGGACATGCCTGCTGGAAGGCCTGGCACTCGAGAGATTAACTCCCATGTCTGGACTCAGCATTAGTGCCAACTGACATGGAACCCACAAGTCCAGAACTGGACAGGGCACAGGCAAGGTCACACAACCTGTTACACACCACCCCCACACATGATGCTGCAGGCATTGTACACTTGGAGAAGGTGTCAGGCTACATAACATTGTGATGGAGTGACTACACACAGACCAGGGAACACATTGCAAGGAGGGGAAGGGAGGCAGGACAACACTGCAATACTGTGGGGAACATGATCTGCACAGCACCATAAACCCTGGAAGTGTAACCATGGAACAGTGCACATACAAATGCTGGTGAAACACAACAAACACACACATGTACCTACCCCTTTCCGGCTGCTGCATCTCCTGTAGACGCCTGTCCAAGTCAGGAAAGACCACCGCCAGCACACGTTTCTGGATGTGGGAGAGACGGCGGCGCCCGCGGTTCTTGTGGCTCTCAGGTGAGTCCCTCAGCAGGACCCGTGCGATCCTCCGCGTCCAGCACCGGATATCCTGCCAGCGTTTCCTCACCTGGGACAGGTGCCGCCTCCGACCATCCGCACTCCTCACGGCGCTGACGGCGTCCAGCCATATCTGCTCCTTGGCAGAGGCGTCTACCTGTGAGGATGAACAAGTGACACTACATCAATACACCTTGCACATGTCACGGGGACACAGATTAGAACACATTTGCTGTTTACAACAAGGCATAGTGTGCATCCAACGCATTGCAACTTTGTCATAGGGACATGATCCTTTGGGGGAAGGCCAAAATCAGTACGTGCCATTGAAAGGACACAGGTGGAATGAGGGCAACTACACGATCAATGATCCAGGCTCACACTGTGCATCACACCCACCCCTCCTGTCTCAGGGCACTGCTGGGAGTGATAGGCCCCCACCCCTCCTGTCTCAGGGCACTGCTGGGAGTGATAGGCCCCCACCCCTCCTGTCTCAGGGCACTGCTGGGAGTGATAGGCCCCCACCCCTCCTGTCTCAGGGCACTGCTGGGAGACATCAGGCATTCCCCCCCCTTGGGACCCCCCTACAGTCCATAGCATGTGTGTCACACCTGGACACAATGGCAGAAGTCACAGTCACAACAAAGGGACACAGTCTGTGGCAGTGGACACTGAACTCACCTGATAACCTGGTCGCCCATACAGCATGGGGTACCGTGGGAGGATCACATCCACCAAAGCCATGTTCTCCTCCAGTATGAATGGCTGTGACCTCTCCACAGCCCTTGACATGGTTCCAGGGAATCAGTAGCAGCAGCTGGGTCGTGGAATACAGAGATGTGCAGGCAAGTGCTCCCTCATGGGACCTGGCTGCCTTATATCTGCCTTGCTGGCCCATCTCATGCACAGGGGTACAGAGTGATTGGTCACTCACATTTGCATCCTATGTTTCCTCCAATCCCTTCAAACCTAGCAGTCTGTGGGTTCTCTATCGGTTTCATTCTCCTGCATGATGTCAGCCCCACAAACACATTGCAACAAAGTAGAAGAATACCAACTGACTTCTGCTGTGCACCTTCCAGAACAATTTCGAAATTTGAACTTGGTCTCCATGACAACCAGCATGCATGTAGGCCTTAATACTTGTCCCTCATGTGTCCCCAATGTAATTTGGAGCGTCACACACAGGTACGGTGCGTTTCGGGGCCCTAGGGCACCCCAAATGCATTGCAACGGCCCGTACACGCGTGCCTACGTTCACTATCACTATGGGTGTTCTTGCGTATGCGTACTCGTAGTGGTACGGGCCGTACACACGCATGTACGCTCACTATCACTACGAGTACGCATACGCGGGGAGACCCATGGTGATAGTGAGCGTACATGCGTGTGTACGGTCCGTACCACTACGAGTACGCATACGCAAGAACACCCATAGTGGTAGGTCCGTACGCCCGCATGTACGCTCACCATCACTACGAGTACACATACGCAGGGAGACCCATGGTGATAGTGAGCGTACATGCGTGTGTACGGCCCGTACCACTACGAGTATGCATACGCCAGGACACCCATAGTGGTAGGTCCGTACGCCCGCATGTACGCTCACTATCACTATGGGTGTCCTGGCGTATGCATACTCGTAGTGGTACGGACCGTACAAATGCCTGCACGCTCGCCATCACGATGGCTACACATACGGCAGCACTCCCATAGTGATATGGGAACGTACACAGGCCCTCTTCGCAGCAGTACAGCGGTTTTCACACATCACAGTGGTGACAGGCGGCACACAGGTAGGGATAGGGCGGACATAATTGTCCATGGATGGACATTCTTGTCCATGGATGGACATACTTGTCCATGAATGGACATACTTGTCCATTAATTGACATCAAGGCCTCGTCTGTGCATTACTACATGTGTGGGGCACAGGTGTGACGGCCTGTGATGTGGAACATTACTCCTGAGTGGAGAAGGCACCAGATGTATGATGAGATGTCTACAGATGTACTGTGTGATGGTGCAATGTGTGGCAGGCATGGCCTTGACTCCTTTGACATGTGTGCATGTCGTACTGCACACTTTGGGTGAGCGTCACTGGCATGGCACGGACACCAACACACGGAAGTGTCCCCTGATGCCCGGTACAGGGGTTATCACACCTGACTTGTCACTACCCACGGTGCACAATGTGACTATGTCATGTATGTGTGGGGGCTTCCCATCAGGTTGATGTTGGAGCACCCTCAAAAGCTGCAGCCGTTGCAGCAACCAACATGTGTCTGTGTGTAGATTGTCATTGCACACTGTTCCGCACACCATGCCACATGTGATATCGGATGTGAGGTGCACATGTATGCATGGGACACGGAGTAGCGTGACAAGGACATGTCTGCATCCTCACAATGAATGTGTGGTGAGTCATGACATGTGCACCCCCATGGCAAGGTGTGTGGGCTGTCCTAGTGTAATGTCATGTGACCTGTGGCTCTAGTGTTCCGCTACCAGTCTCTGCAATCGACATCCTACTTCTGCTGATGTATGGGCGTATGTCACTCCTGTCTTGTGTCTGGCTGTTCACTTGCACTGGGACACAGCTATTCCCATGGCATGGCATGGGGAGGTTCTCAATCTCCGTGTGTAGCTGGGTCTTGGTAGGAGTGTCACCTTGCATCCATACGTGTCCTGGGCATGTAGCACATACCTGACTCCCTATTTAGCATATGTGTGTTGACAGATTAACATGAGCTCAGTACATATGAATTGTTGTCGTAGTGCACTCACTCTTCCTTGTCACTTCCAAATTACTGCAGAGCGCCGCCTCTTGCCCGACCAATTCCAGACTTGGCTGCCATGTGGGAGAATGACAGCATCCGGCTCTACCGCTTCACCCAACCGTTGATTCTGGAGCTGATGGCGAGACTGGCACCACACCTGCAACCGCAGCACAGGTATCCTACAGCACTGACACCCCAGCTGAAGGTAATGGCTGCCCTACATTTTCTTGCCACGGTTACCTTTCAAAATACCATAGCTCATGTTGGTGGCATGTCCCAGAGCATGTTCTGCCGTGTGCTGCATCATTTCTTAGAGGCCATGTTGATTCACCTGGATGACTTCATCAAGTTCCCAACCCCTGAACAGTTGACTGCGGTCAAGCGTGGATTCTATGCCCTGGGAGGGATGCCCCATGTCATTGGGTCCATAGATGGTACACATGTAGCTTTGGTACCACCACACGCACGGGAGGTGGCGTACCGCAATCGAAAGCACTACCACTCCATCAATGCCCTTGTGGTGTGTCAGTCCAACATGGTGATTTCACATGTCTGTGCTCGTTTTCCAGGATCAGCACACGATGCCTACATCATGAGGCGTAGCAGGATGCCTGAAATGATGATGCAGCTGCGCAACGAACGAGCATGTGTTGTTGGTGGGTACAGTCTGTCTGTCCTGTATTTTGCATAGCCTACCAGCACGACCGCTTCACCACTTCTAACGATGTCCATGTGCTTCCCATGTAGGGGACGCTGGTTATCCCAACATGCCTTGGCTGCTCACACCTCTCCGCAACCCCATCACGCCGGCCCAGCTCCGCTACAACACCGCCCATGGCCAGACAAGGTGAGTAAAAGAGAGGACGTTTGGCCTGCTGAAGAGCCGATTCAGGTGCCTACACAAGACCGGTGGCGCACTCCCATATGCCCCGGCGAAGGTCTGCAAGATCTTCATGGTCTGCTGCATGCTGCACAACATGGCAGTTGAAAGAGCTGTGCCACTCATCCTGGATCAACATGACGAGGACCATCCACCCGTGGAGGACGAAGGGCTTGGCAATGGGGCTAGTGATGTGGAGGATGTGGAGCCGCAAGAGGACATCCGGACTCGGCTCATACGCGACTTCTTTGCTTAGTGGTGAGTACCAGTGTCTGAGTGTGCACGCATTGGTCCCCGTGTGGCATGTGTTGTGATGTGTGTGTCCACCTGCATGTATGGCACGTGAGTCAGAGGTGTGTGTGGGTGTGTCACTGGAGTGATGGTGGCAGTGATGGTTGTATGTCCCCTTTCATAATTGTGACCTAGCATGTTGTCATCCATACATGTGTCGAGTAAATGCACATGCAAGTGGCTGTGCTTTTTGTGGCTGACTTCTTGTGTGTCTCTCTTCCCCAGGTACTTGCGCATGCCGTCTGCTGCTTGCATTGTTGTGGCACTGCTATTCCTCATGGACATGACATCGTGGGCTGACTCAGCTTTACAGGCACGGACACGTTTGGAAGTCTCCATAGGGTAAGGGATGCATCTGGGGTGTATTGGGTGTGGCAGTTGTTCACGATGTATGCACACTGCCCCTGTCGATGTTTGGTTCCTCTGAAGCCATGTAGCATCACCATGGGACACGACATGCAGCTGTGTACACCTGAATAGATGGTCTGCCTGGATGACAGTCATCAGTGATTGTGATGATGGCATCAATGTGTGTGACACTGCCCTCGGACACATACGGTTAGCATTGGCTTGACATGGTGTGGGACTTCCACATCAGCGGATCTATGGTGTATGGCAGTCTCTCCGTGAGCAGCTGTGGGTGTTTAGCTGTTAGCCGACGCTTGTGTGCCAGTTCCATGGCGAACACGCATTTGTGCTGCAGAAGGGGGGTGCCAGTGTTGGACCCACATGTTACTCCACATGATGTGTTCATGTGTACTTCAAGTTGCCTCTGCAATCCCGAAAACATGACTAATAAAGGTGTCCCTATGCCTCCAAGGTGCCTCTTCTCAGTCAATGCTGGTGTGTTGCCACGGTGCATCCAGCATGTCTGGCATGGTATTCCCTGATTGTGGCTATGTGTCAATGTGTCGAGTAGCAAGATGCATGCTGTGTGTGTGGGCTGAGACTGTGTATTGGCCATGATGTCCATGACTGTGTGGGTATTGTGACATGTGCCATCCCCATGCATCCAACGTTGTCCAGGACCCCATTCTCTGCATCCACC
This sequence comes from Triturus cristatus, assembly GCF_964204655.1. Taxonomy (NCBI): domain Eukaryota; kingdom Metazoa; phylum Chordata; class Amphibia; order Caudata; family Salamandridae; genus Triturus; species Triturus cristatus. Next base: position 1,807,143,007 of record NC_140590.1, read on the forward strand.
GGACTCAAGCTTGCAGGACATGGTTCTGCCACCTGTCTACACATACCTGGGTGCCCCCCAGGACACTGGACTGGATCCCTGACCTCTGCGCATGACTGTTGCTGTACTCAATGTGTCTGTCAGCACGGTTGTTCGGCCACCCCCTCAGCTGGTTGGGCCCATCACGGGTGTGTATGGTGCTCCATGTCTGTCTTGCCTAATACACTGTGACCCATGTGTCCTGTGCCCGACTCAGGCCCCAGGGTGTGGATGGTTGAAGACAAAAGATGACTCAGGCATGTTTAGACTTTACAAGACACATGTTAGGTAATAATGCAACCAGCAGGCATCTACTCTTCATAGTGTGATTTATTATTGGGCGGGGGGGGACAAAGTGAGGGGCTTTCCGGGAGTTTGGAATCCAAATTTCAGTAGGGGAGTTGGTGTCCTTGCCATTTGAAATCCTCAGAGTCCATGCCACAGTCTTTGTCAACATTGGTCAGCCAGTGACCAGCAGGGCCATGTGGCAGATAATGTCTCTTGATGCTGTGATGCTGTTGGTCCAGTGGGCCAGGTGCCAGGCCAGGTGTCCTGGGAGATGGTGATGTAGCGCCGACCCTCACGGTCCTTTCCGTGGACGACCCGGCCTCCTGCGGGGACCCTCATCAGCAGGCCGTGACGACATCTGGGATGCCCCATCGGATGTTTCCTCCTCCTCCTCCTGATCCCTCCCTGTGGGTGGTGATGTTCTCCGCCTTCTGGCACAGGGAGGGTCGGCCATGTTGTCGGCCATCCGACGGAGTGTATCGTGAATTCCCGTGTACGCCGTCACGAGCTCAGCCTGTCCGTCCTCCATCCTCCGTTGGTGTTGCAGTAGACAGGCATGTAGCTCCGCATGTTGCTGGGCCTGCTGGGTCTTGATCCCCTCGAGGACAGACACAACCTGGGCCAGGCCCGTGGTGTCCTGCCGGTATGTGTCCAGGATGTTACGGACATGGGAAAATACCGGTTCCCCAGCCAACTGGTCAGGCTCACTCCTCCGCCGTCCTCCACTCCCACCACCCCTGCCCACTTGCACCTGGCCTGCCCTTGTGGGTACATCGGGTCTCCGGGACCCCTGAGGGGTGGCATTGGCGTTTTCGCCTGCCTCCTCCTGGGTGCCCGGGACACCGTGTCCCTCCTGGCCAGCCTGGCTGCATTGTGGTGTTGGGGCAGGAATCCTGGGTGTCTCCTGGGATGTGGCAGGAGTGGGGGTGGTGGTTGGCACAGTTGTACCTGACGCAGGTGCTGCAGGTGGTTGGACACCAGAGGGGCCAGGTCGGTCGGGCTCGTCCACAGAGTGGTGAGAGTGGTCGCTGCCGGTGGGATCGGGCTCCCGCAGATCCGGGTCCTGTGAGTCTTCCCCCCCAGTGTTGGGGGGTGAACCATGACGTTGACCTGTGTGTGAGAGAGACAATGTTAGTTTTGGTCCATGCAACATCCATGTTTCATCAGTTTCTAAGTTGGCACTTTTCCTCTTGGCATTGGGATCTGTCTTGCATTCCACTCACAGTGCACTTGTGCATGGGTGTGTCCCTTGGGCACCACTTTGGCCCCTTTAACTATGGGTGGCACGGTCTTCCTTGCTGCGTCAAGTGTGACTGCAGTCAGCAGTGGAGTGGGCAGGTTTGGCGAGCCATGCATTGGCGCCTTCCGTGTAGTACTGTACATGTGCACATGGAGTGGATCCACACACTTATATGGTCCAGGTAGCTGTTGTTGTGCTCGTGAACAGGTTGTGACATGGCCCTGTGTTTTGCCATGGGGAAGAGGGGGGGTTCTGGGACTGGCCACCCTTGTCTACATGCACGCAGTCTACCTGCTGATGAGCAGACATTCGCACACGCCACACGGCTGATTTGCTCTCCCTGTGTCTCGCTCCCTCTCTGTCTCCCTCTCCCTCCCTCTGTGTCCCCCTCTCCCTCCATCTGTGTCAGCCTCCTCCCTCTGTCCGTCTCCCTGTGTCTCCCTCCCTCTCTGTCCCCCTCTCCCTCCCTCTCTGTCCCCCTCTCCCTCCCTCCGTGTGTCAGCCTCCTCCCTCTGTCCGTCTCCCTCCCTCTCTGTCCCCCTCTCCCTCCCTCTGTGTCCCCCTCTCCCTCCCTCTGTGTGTCAGCCTCCTCTCTCTGTCCGTCTCCCTGTGTCTCCCTCCCTCTCTGTCCCCTCTCCCTCCCTCTGTGTGTCACCCTCTGTCACCTCAGCCCAGCTTCCTGGGCACACACTGTTAGCAGATCTTTGAGTGGCCCTTGGCTTGTTGATGTGAGTTTGTTTCTGATCTCCAGGCACCCATTGGGTGTGATGTGTGTCTGTGCGCTGCTGCTGTGGTGGTGTGTGCTGCCACTCTTTCACAATGTTGGCTGTTCATTAGCTGCTGTCATGTGCGTAACAGTGCCTTCACCCCCATGTGTTGATGCAAGGCGTCCGCCATTTGCTGGCAAGTCATTCCTGTGTTGGGACACACTGTTTGTCTGTCTGTGACCTAGGCCATATGGGCAGAGGGCATTGTTGTCTGCTTCGGAGTTGCACTATGTGATTTTTGGGGCCCAGCCTCCCACCATCCGGGTTACCGTGTCATGTGTTGGTGTCTTCTGTGGCCTGTGACTTGACATTGTCCAGCTGGGTGCATGGGGCATGGTGGCAGCAGTGGCATGTGCGTGCTCATGGAGTGTGGTTGAGTCATGCGATGGCTTGGGGTGGTTGCGTGCCTGTTAGTGATTTTGGTCGTGGATGCCGTTCCCCCCATGTGAGGTGCGTTGTTTGTGTACTCACCCGGGTCTCGGAGTCCTTCTAATCCTTCGACTGCCTCCACCGGCAGTATGGCCATCACCCTCTCCTCCCAGGGCTGGTAGTGTACGGGTCTGCGGGAGGGCCCTCCTACGGTGGCGTTGGCCTGGTCGTGTTCCTCCTGCCTCTTGGCTCGGACCCTCCTCCGCAGATCGTACCACCTGTTCTGGCATTCCGGTCTGGGGTCCCCAACAGCATTCACAGCATCGATGATGGTCTGCCACATGGCTGTTTTTGCTACCATGCTGGTGTTTCTGACCAATGTTCCAAAGAGCTGTGGCTCGACTCTGAGGATTTCATCAACAAGAACCTCCAACTCTCGGTTACTGAACTTTGGATTCTTGGTAGTGGGCATGGTGAGGGGTGTGGGTGTGGATGGTGGGGGGGGGTGTGGATGGTGGGGGGGGTGTGTGGATGGTTGTGGGTGTGTGGGTGTGGTTGTGCAGGTGTGTGTGTGTGTGAATGTGATGAGGGTGTGTTTGTGAAGGTGGTTGTGTGGAGATGTGCAAGTGTAAGGTGTGGTGAAGCTTGTAGTAAGGTGCTGTAAGTTGTCTGTGGTGTCTGGCAGCAGTGAGTCTGTTGCAAAGGCTCATGGTTTGTGTGTGTGGGCCCTTTTTATTGGTCCATTGGTGGGTGTGGCTGTGTTTGAAGTTTGGGTGGGTGTGTTATAAGGAGTGGTGGTGTTTAGGGCCTCTGTTTGTTTTTGGCAGTTGCAGGTCAGTGTATGTGTTTTTTTTAGTGTTTGTTGGCCATGTTTAGTGGCTTTGTGCCTTTCGAATATGTATTCTTGTGTTGTTTTGTTTTGTCCTGGTTGTGTACGTGCGTTTTGAGCGTGTGTACGGTGTGTAGATGGGCCATTTGGTTGTACGGTGCTGTCCTTGTGTGTGGCTTGGCACGACTCGTACATGCGGTTGTGATGTTGGGGAATGGGTTGCGCTCCGTACTTAGGAGGTTGTGGTGGGGGTGCGACTCGAACGTACTGGGGTGTGGGTACACGGTGGTACGACACGTACAGGGGTGGGGGTACGGCTCGAACGTACTGGGGTGTGGGTAAACGGTGGTACGACACGTACAGGGGTGGGGGTACGACTCGAACGTACTGGGGTGTGGGTACACAGTGGTACGACACGTACAGGGGTGGGGGTATGACTCGAACGTACTGGGGTGTGGGTACACGGTGATACGACACGTACAGGGGTGGGGGTACAACTCGAACGTACTGGGGTGTACTTAGACGGTGGTACGACACGTACAGGGGTGGGGGTACGACTCGAACGTACTGGGGTGTGGGTACACGGTGGTACGACACGTACAGGGGTGGGGGTACGACTCGAACGTACTGGGGTGTACTTAGACGGTGGTACAACACGTAGAGGGGTGGGGGTACGACTCAAATGTACTGGGGTGTGGGTACACGGTGGTACGACACGTACAGGGGTGGGCGGTACGACTCGAACGTACTGGGGTGTAGGTACACGGGGGTATGACACGTACAGGGGTGGGGGTACGACTCAAACGTAGTGGGGTGTAGGTACACGGGGGTATGACACGTAGAGGGGTGGGGGTACGACTCGATCGTACTGGGGTGTACTTAGACGGTGGTACGACACGTACAGGGGTGGGGGTACGACTCGAACGTACTGGGGTGTGGGTACACGGGGGTATGACACGTACAGGGGTGGGGGTACGACTCGAACGTAGTGGGGTGTAGGTACATGGGGGTATGACACGTAGAGGGGTGGGGGTACGACTCGATCGTACTGGGGTGTACTTAGACGGTGGTACAACACGTACAGGGGTGGGGGTACGACTCGAACGTACTGGGGTGTGGGTACACGGTGGTACGACACGTACAGGGGTGGGGGTACGACTCGAACGTACTGGGGTGTACTTAGACGGTGGTACGACACGTACAGGGGTGGGGGTACGACTCGAACGTACTGGGGTGTGGGTACACGGGGATATGACATGTACAGGGGTGGGGGTATGACTCGAACGTACTGGGGTGTACTTAGACGGTGGTACGACACGTACAGGGGTGGGGGTACGACTCGAACGTACTGGGGTGTGGTTACACGGTGGTACGAAACGTACAGGGGTGGGGGTACGACTCGAACGTACTGGGGTGTACTTAGACGGTGGTACGACACGTACAGGGGTGGGGGTACGACTCGAACGTACTGGGGTGTGGGTACACGGTGGTACGACACGTACAGGGGTGGGGGTACGACTCGAACATACTGGGGTGTAGGTACACAGGAGTATGACACGTACAGGGGTGGGGGTGCGACTCGAACATAGTGGGGTGTAGGTACACCGGGGTATGACACGTAGAGGGGTGGGGGTACAACTCGATCGTACTGGGGTGTACTTAGACAGTGGTACGACACGTACAGGGGTGGGGGTGCGACTCGAATGTACTGGGGTGTGGGTACACGGGGGTATGACACGTACAGGGGTGGGGGTACGACTCGATCGTACTGGGGTGTACTTAGACGGTGGTACGACACGTAGAGGGGTGGGGGTACGACTCGATCGTACTGGGGTGTACATACACGGGTGGGGGTTCGACACGTACACGGGTGTACATACAGGGGGGGTGTACATTAACGGGGAGTACGACTCGAACGTATGGATGCTGGGGGGAGTGTTTGGCGCCTATGCGGGCACATATCTCCATGGTTGCAATGGGAGTTCGGTGCGGACTGTGTTTTTACCATACGGTTGTGAGTTCGGACGCACGGGTAGGATCGTGATTCCTCGGTCGGACTTGACTTTTCACGTTTGTATGGTAAATCGTCCGAGGACGTGTCGGACACATTTTCCGACCCGAGGACGTGTGGGGAATGATTCCGAATGCGGTTCGTATGGACTTTTTACCATGCGAATCATGATTGCCAGTTCGTACGGAACTTGTACGATTCGTACGGTAAAAAGACCGGATACGAGTCGCACGGGGATTTTTTCTACCGGATCGTAATCGGCACCATTGTCTCTTGTAACAATCTTATTACCCAAAGCGATAACATGTATGCCTACATAACCTATATTGAGAGTATTACAGTAACAAGACTCTGAATACCCAATGTTTAGCGGGGATTTTCTACAAGAACATATTTTCACATTTTGAGGACTAGGAACTAGGTAATAAAGGCTTTGTAAATACAGCAAGCTTTGTGTCCAGAAACACTCTGACTTCCTCTGGCTTACACATTTTGATCTCTTTTTTCAAGATAAACTTCTCTCAACAGAATTGATGCTAAGTTCAAAGCAAGATGCATTGTGTCCCGATAACGGTGATGCTGACCGATATAAACTGGTGACACAGAGGGCATCATTACAATGTCCATCGGAAAGGCGCCGAACGGCATTCGGATTCTCCTAAACCGTGTCAGAGCCTATGTTTCCGACTGACTCAGAAACATTTCTGACTGACGGAGATCATTTGAAAGGTAACTGTTTGGTCATTCTGAACCGGTTCCGACTGACATTCAGAGACACCGAGTCGGTCAAAGCTGAATCCTACAGCTCTACGGACCCGTTTTCAAACCGACCTTTTACGATTTAGGATTCAGACAGACTTTCTGAAGTAATCTGTCTGCCATGGTGCAGCTGTTGGAAACTGAATTTTGTGGCCCGTTGCAGGCCCCCTTCACACTTAGGACCCCGGTTGGGGTCCGTGAGGGTACACAAGGGACCCCCCCTTTAAAACCATGCACAGTGTGGCAGGAACCATGGGGTGCCTGCAACAAAGTGCAAGATTTTCTGCAACCACCCTTTTTTTCCAAAGGCAGCCTGTGTTGTTGGTAGGAACTCGGGCTCCCATTGAATTAAATGGGAGACTTTCCAAACGGTGTTTGGAACCATCGTTGGTCAGACTGAAGAGTCGGTCGGAACCGATTCCGACAAGTATTTCGTTGGATTGCTTTCCGACCGACATCGTAATGAGGCCCTATATGTGACATCACCCTCACAGCACCGTTCCACAAACGGCCTGTGATTCCTACAAAATATTATACTCTCAGGTTTGAAGATAGTAATTTTGTTGAGGAATATTTTGGAGTGGTTTTAATGACCGGAAAATGTTTTCCGGGCTCTGGCATCATCAAGGTGAGAGAAGGAGATGGGTAAAAATACACATTGTTTTCATTTAATCTGAGTCCTCATATGGCAGATAGAGAGTGACCACTATAATTTAATCAAAAATGGAAATCATAAATTGAAATACCTTTTTAACCTTGGAGCCAATTGTGAAGATGGTTTTAATCTCTATCTCTGACATGTTTGACAATATGATCCAGATCAATCACGTCAGACAGCTTTTGTTTAGCATAAACATTTAGAAAATTCCCTTTTCAGGGTCATGATTCACTAAGCAGACATAAACACATACTTTTTAGGTGTTTTTTTAATTGACAAGCTACCTGTGGAGAGTAGGGGGAAGGCTTCCTACTCCTGTTTGTATCATGGGTTGACATATATGGAAGAAACTCACTCGGCTGCTGTGTTTATGGAGTAAGACAAGGCAAAATAACATGTGGTGCTCAAATTTGAATTGTGGCTTCTTACCTTGGATCACAATTTAGGCACAGATATGTAACCCTTCAGTGTGAGGTTTAAGAGTGATGTGCAGGTATGGCATCTACTGATCAAGAGGCATGGTATAGAAAGCACTTATAAATCAACAGCTGATGAAAAGCTGAAAAATGATTTACATTAGGATATTTTTTCCTACCAGAGTTTGGATTTTTCTTTTTGAGAGCACATTTTTTGTTAGGGTTCCTGTAGTGTCATCCAGCTTTTGTTTCCTTAGAATATTCTCAGTCCCTCCAGGTCTGTTCGGATTCACAGCAACGTCAAACATGTCTGCCTGCTGATCTCTCATACAATTAGTATGAGATCCGAGGGAGATATAAAGGGGTGTGAAAGAAATGTATAGATACATCACATTTCCATGTTTTCCTGGTTGGTGGTTGAGGGGTAAAGGGCATCAGTGCGGGTAGTCATACAAACACATTGGGCCCTGTGACAAAAGTGAACCTGCAGCTGTATACAAGGCCTATGTTTCACCTATAGGAAGAGTATGTAAAGTGGAGCTTAAACCATTCAAGGTATTTGGGGTGTTTTATTCTAATAGCAGTGCTGCTCTAAATATATACATTTAGAATACATTAGCCGCACCCAAAAAAGCAGGCCTATGACATGCACAAGTCAGTTTAGTATGCTTCTTAAGAAAATAATCCTTACCAAATTAATAAACGGCATGTAAAACAGGCAACCTGAATTTAAACAGCTCACTGGCCTAGAAGGATCTATTTTAATTGGGCACATCAATGCATAATCCGGCAGAAGAGAGAGAGCCACCGTTACAAAAGGGAGCCCAACACATTAAATCCTTCGAGGTTCTGATTACGAGTTTGTGTGGTATGGATAAATAATGATAACATGCGGTATGTGATTGACCGGGTGCAATCAATAACAGCTATTATGAGTTACTTCGCGCGACGAATGACGTTACTGCGGGGGCGAACTGTCGCGAGACAGCGCAAATGGCTACCAACAAACCAACATCTCGGGGAGAACGCGACCGGATCGGGAAAACTTGTCGGCGAACGCCGGGATTCAGGTAAGGCGATCGCGCACACGCGAGAATATATTATTTTACAGTGCGAGCAAGCAAAAAATGTCCGGTAAAATGCGGATTGCAGAAATTTCGACATTTTCGCGCTCTCTGCGGAACGCGAAAATGTCAAATTATCGCAATTTACACGAACGGAACGGAATTTTATCCCAGGCCTAGCCGAAACCTGGGTGCGGTCTGAAAGCAATACTGCATGGCCGGAAACAGAACACTGATCACATGGGCTGAGCAAGGCCCGGCCCACTGCCTCAACCCTGTCATGGTGGAGACCTCCCAGGTGCCCCAGAAGTTGGATTGGGCCTAAGTCCCTGGGAGCCCTGAATTTAGGGTCACTGGTGAAGACGCGGCTTGTCCTACACTGGGACAGGGGAGGAAGGGCAGCCTTGTGGGCACTGCGTGTGGCCTGCATGCCCATGGAGGTGAGTGCAGTGGCTACCGCCCAAACACAGCGATCACCGGAAACCATAGACCCATAAGATGAATAGCTGGGGAGGACATGTGAGAGCATTGACAGGTCTGCTGCCCTCCTGGGCCAGGTGACGATAGAGAGGGTCCGGAGTCTGTCAGGCCGACACACCTTACACGCCAGCCAAGACTGATAGGCAGAGACACTAAAACACTGGCAGTGAGCGAAGGTAGACAACCTGACTGACCTCCACATATCTCAATGCACACAGGTGGCATAGGCACGCATATAGATGTGTGCAGTGCCTTGAGCTAGGCTTTGTGCCCATGAGGCATGTTGACGTCAGGTGCAGCATTGCGTGAGCGAAGGTCAGATCGCTCCTACAGCGAATAACACAGTTACACCGTTGGGTGTGAAACAACAGCTACAAGCACTTGGTCAGTTGCAGCGCACGGGAATGGGAGGCGCTCAGGCCAGCAACTTCCAGCCTTGAATGGCCCCGTCATCGACGATCAGAGGCTCAGCTGTCGGAACCTGTCTGCGCAGGCACACCGAGGTATCTGACTGGAGAGGGACAAGTGGCACTAAGCAAGGCAGAGACTAAGCGCCATAAGGGGGCGCCTAACATCCCAGACTCCACTGAGCATGTTGAACGATCACAGACACTTGCATCAAGCCACTGGGCTGCTTGGGTCACTCGAAGGGGCAGCTGCATAGTTGTTGATGGTGAAGCTCTGAAAAGGCTGAAGGTTCCTGGAGCATAGGGAGTTCAGTCCTAGAGCTGAAAGGAAAGCAGGAGCAGTGACCACACTACCGTTGACACTGTGAAAGGGGAGGTGGGTGGCCAGGAGAGCACCTAAGGGGGCTGTGGACACGGGTGGAACACTCTTAATTCCTATTGGAGTCTCAGAGAGAGATTACTGCATGCCCACGGCCCAACAACTGGCCATGGGCCGCCTGCAATCAAATGCACTGCAGATGAAGCACCAGCCCACTATGGAGAAAGCATCCCAGGCAGGAGATGCCAAAGACCAAGGACCGCCACAACTAGCATTGGCCGCAAAATTAAACACAGTGTTGAATGCTTTTGAGAAGATAAGTGACAACCTTGATCAAACACACTCATCCTTCAAAGCCAAAATGGACAAGCTCACAACTGACTTTTCATTTCTGCGCACTGATCACTGCAAGCTGACTGACAAGGTGCACACCAATGAACGCACACTGGTGGAGCTTGTAAAGTGGTGGGGGGGCTAGATCCACATACTTTAAGAAGGACTACACAGACACCAGATTGATAGTAGTTAACTGGCCAGGAGCACGTGAACTCGGCCCCTTTTATTATCAGGTCACCTGACTGGTGACGCCTGTGGTGGGTGGGTGATTAGTGTGGGTTCATAACATCAGCAACACTAGACTGTATCAAGCCGGATACTACATCCCTCCCAACTTTGGATAAAAGGAAATATATGAAGTCCAACCTATAAAGAAAACAGACTCCCCAAAATAAATCACAAGTAGCCTTATCTTCAGGCCACAGTCCGACGGTGTTGGATGTCTTGGACCACCATTGTTCGTGACGTTCGGGTTCGGCGTGGCAAACTACCCGAGACCGACCTGGTCTATCGGTAACAATGTCTATATACACGAGTCCTTCATCAGGATATGGGGAGCTGTGATGAGATCGACTCTGGGATGTTTCTTGGCATGAGGTTTCCGCCTGGAGGTGACGTGCTCGCTGTTCCAGTATCCTGATGGCCAAGATGCTTCCGACTTGCCTCTCTCACTTGGGCACCTCTCTCACCGGTGCCTCCGGGTGGGCTTGCCTGCTGGGCGGTCATGGGACCGTATGGACCGTGCGGGCTCCTCATGGGCCACGCTAAGGCGTCGCTTCCGAACTGCCAACGGGACTCACAGCCTAGTCGCTCATGTGTCCGCGAAGGGTGATGTTTCCATCTCGGTGTCTTCGCCATCAGGAATCCGGTTCTGTGTCTTCCTCTCAGGGCCGCAGGGTAACTAGTCTCTGGCTGCGGCCTCCGTGCATCCTGCGCATGCTGAGGAGCTGCTGCTGAACATCTCTCCCACTCGGACTCCATTTCACTGGAATTCCGCCGAGGCCCCTTTCCCCTGGATTTCCACTTGACCGCGTGGGCTGTGCAGGCCTTCGTGTATGCTGCGCATAGGGGTCGCTTCAGAACTCCCAACAGGGCCACGGCCTAGTCTTTCTTTATCCCAAGGGGTGGATCTTCTAATGTCCGTTGTGCTCTACTTCCGTATGCTGCAGGCTGACAGGGGTGCACAGATGGGTCCTGGGTGGCCTGCCTTCTTGGACTCCGGTTGCCTGGAGTGTGTGGATTCCCTTAGGTGTTGTACTGCTCCTTGGTGGTGTTGATGACTTCACCCTTATTCTTTGATGGGGCAGTAGGCGGCGGTCCGATGTCTCAGGGTGTTCTCTTCTGTGATGATGCGAGTACTCTGCCCAGTCACTTCGCCTCATTGTCCCTTGCACGCCTGTGTTGGTTGTCTGCCCTGTGGCGCTGTGCCACTTTACCTTCCTCCTTTGTAGGCTGACATACTGTCATCCTCTTCTATCTTCATGATGTCTTGCCACTCACTCTCCTTCTTTTCTTTCCTTCCTTTGCGACACGGTCTGGTCTTCGCGCATTCTTTCTCATCCTAACCAGGCTTCTCCGTGTAGAGTGCACTCTACACGTTTCGCTCTGGTCTTGTCCCAGCAATAGGACACTGTCTTCTTTTCGCTCCGTGACAGGACCGGTCATCGCAACCTTCTTCCCTTTGATTCCTTCTAGCTTCTAGTTACTATTGTTGAACTTCTCGTCTGTTTCTTTCTGGTCCTCCTCGCGGACCTCTCCTGGGGTCCTCTTCGTGGACATCTCCGCGGCCATCATTCACGTCACGGACTTCGTCTCCATTCTTCTGAACAGACCTCTTGTCAGTTCCCTTCGCGCTGGCGACCATCTGGCTGTTCCGCTCCTTTTCTCTGGCGACCATCTGGCTGTTCGGCTTCTTCTTCTCTCTGGTGACCATCTGGCTGGTCGGCTTCTTCTTCTCTCTGGCAACCATTTGGCTGGTCGGCTTCTTCTTCTCTCTGGAGACCATCTGGCTGGTCGGCTTCTTCTTTTCCTATGGCAACCAGCTGGTTGGTCGGCTTTTTCTTCTCCTCTGGCGACCATCTGGCTGGTCTGCTTCTTATTCTCCTCTGGCGACCATCTGGCTGGTTGGCTTCTTATTCTCTCTGGTGACCATCTGACTGGTCGGCTTCTACTTCTCTATGGCAACCATCTGGCTGGTCGGCTTCTTCTTCTCTGGCGACCATCTGGCTGTTTGTCTTCTTCTTCTCTATGGTGACCATCTGGCTGGTCGGCTTCTTCTTCTCTCTGGCAACCATCTGGCTGGTCGGCTTCTTTTTCTCTCTGGAGACCATCTGGCTGGTCAGCTTCTTCTTTTCCTATGGCGACCATCTGGCTGGTCGGCTTCTTCTTCTCCTCTGGCGACCATCTGGCTGGTCGGCTTCTTATTCTCCTCTGGCGACCATCTGGCTGGTTGGCTTCTTATTCTCCCTTTTTCCGGGTCTTCGTGCTTCTGGTGGCTCTCGCATCCATCTCTTCTTCTCCGCAATCACGTTGCTGTGGCGCACTTCTGATGGCGCTCTTCCGTTACCTTACTGGGTGCACTCACTGCGTGTTCCTCTATCTCCTTTGTTCCTGGAGCAGTGTCTGCTGTTCTTGCACGTCTTCGCACTTTCCTGGTGCTGAGCTCTTGAATCCCCGTTCGTTTGTCTGGTGGTGCTCCTTCGCCTTCTTACTGCTGCAGTGACAACCTGTGGCCACTAGATACCGCTGCGCTCTCTCTCAGCCTCAGCTCAGTTCTGTGCTTCTGGTGGTCTGCGCCACCGCTCCATCGACCTGCTCCTGGTTACTCCCTTTTTGCGCGCTCATGTCTTCGCTCTGCTTCTCTTCTTGGGGTTCCTATCGCTGTATCCCGTTAACTGCGGGGTACTTGCTTGCTGCAACTCTTACGATAGCCCAGTCACGTTGTGGGGCTACCTGTCCTTCGACATCTTTTGCGCTGTCTTCACCTCGTGCCTTTGGCAAGCTCCCCTTGGCCACCGCCTGCACCCCTCTCTCCTGGCACAGGATATTTTGCTGAATGCACCAGTGTTCTTCTGCCACTCCGTTCCTGTTCTGCTGCACTTTTATTTGCCTTTCACTTGGCCTCCGAACTGTAGCAGCGTGCAAGTTGTCTTGCTGGGCACCATCCATTTATATCATTTTATGCCTATGGAGCTTTCACTGTGTTCTAGGCACATGTTGCTATTCCTTTTTACTGCAGTTGGTGCAATACTGCTCCTCGGCCACTAGATGGCAGTGCTGCTGAATTTGCATGTCCTCTTTTCTGCCGATCTGTGTTGCTGTGCGGTCCCGTGTAGGGGAATGGCTCTCCCTTAACTTGCTCCACAGGGACTCTGGTTCCAGAATCCAAGCTGCTCCTAGACACTTCCCCAACACGTTGCACGGTAGGTGCCGTACTTCTTTCTTTTCAGTGGTTGTGTTTGGCCAATTGTCTGTGCGCAAGTGACTGGGGCACTTCTCTGCTGCTACCATTCACAGGCCTTGCAGCGCTCTACCTTGTTTGCGGCCGCATGGGGCCTCTCGCGACATTCGCGCTTCTCCCGCTTCACCTCGGTTTTCCCCCTACACCGCTTATACGCTGTGCGGGAAGGGGCAAGAGCTGCCGCCAGGGATTGTGTGTGTATTAACTGCGGGGCACAGTTTACTGGCGCTGCGGGTGGGCTCCACTTTGTGTACTTATATCGCCAGCCCCTGTTAGCAAGGGCCTGGCGGGCAGACCTTCCCTCAGCGTCGGTCCGTCAGGCCTCGGCAGCTCAGCACACGCTGCAGGCCTCGCTCTCCCGCGCCTGCCGGCCGGCCTGCTCAAGCTCTCCTCAGGCGGGGCACCATTTCTTCTGGCTGACCCGGCTCTCTCTCTTTGTTCTCCATCCTGCCCCCGCAGCCTCACTCATCTCACACGCTGCACGGGGGGCTGGGGCTTGGGATGGAGTGTCCGTATGCTTTTCGAAGGTGCGCCCTGGGGCAGGAGTCACGGCTGGTGATCCTCCGGAGACTTGCACCATTCACACCCGTGTGGGCTCACCTTATGCCCTGTGGGCTTTCACGTTTGTTCAGGCACGGGGTGGGATCCCGCTCAACACTTCCACTTCTCTGGGCTCTCCACATGCCCCCAGGCTGTCGGCCATACCGTGCTTTATCAGGGGTGCTTAAGGAGCGGGGTGGGCTCCCGCGGCCTTCACTCATCTTGGTATCACTCCGTCGCGGCCGATGCGGCTTGCACTTCTCCGGGGCACTTCCCCACAGGGGGGGCTCACAGTGGCAGGCTCGATGGGGTCAGGGTGGGAACCTGACTCCCTTGCCTTTACCCTGGGGCACGTTGCACGCCCGCAGGTCTTCGCGGCAGTGCAAGGTGGGCTCCCGGTCACCGTCTTCATCGGCTCACACTTCCCCCACCAGGACCCAGGGTAGCGAAGCCTCTGCAAACGTGGGATAAGACCCACTCGTCGCCATTGTAAAGTGGTGGGGGCGCTAGGCCCACATACTTTAAGAAGGACTACACAGACACCAGATAGATAGTAGTTAACTGGCCAGGAGCACGTGCGCTCGGCCCCTTTTATTATCAAGGTCACCTGACTGGTGATGCCTGTGGTGGGTGGGTGGGTGTTTAATGTGGGTTCATAACATCAGCAACACTAGACTGTATCCAGCCAGATACTACAGAGCTGTAACTGATGACAAGCTCAAATACCACAGCATTGCATAACCTAATGTGCTATGTGAGTCGCTCTGGAAGAAAGACTGGAAGACACAGAGGGCTGGTCGAGTTGCAACAATGTGCAGTGTCCTACGTTGAAAACTGGCTGAAGGGACTGATGCCCGAAAACACACTGTAGTCCCAATTTGTGGTGGAAAATGCGCACAGAGTACCAGACCATAGTGAGAAAATATGAATTTTATGATCAAATATGTCCCCTATCTTAGACCCCAACGGCTCCATGTACATGCTACAAGTACATGTATGTTCCCTCCAGTTCCAGCTATGAAGACGCAAATACATGTGCGTCCAACGTTAACATGTCCTCTTCCATATCTGCCATGAATGGGCCGGATATTCCATTCCTAAGTATGATTGGCCACCGACTTTATATGGTACACTTTTCACGTTTTACAGTTCAGGCGAGTAGGCCCTGAATTCTGCCATCGAGCTTTTTCTTGCTTCTGCCTCTGAAATGCTCCAGCCTGGACCTGCATCTGTATCCATGAACTTTGTCTTACTCCCTGCGCGGCTAACGGTGCCTGACGCGGCCTGTTGCCTGCCAAAAACTGTATTCAGCCTTCAAGTTATCTGCTCCGTTCCTCAAGAAATGCATTCCTGTCTAAGTAGCTTAGGTAAACATCCCTCTAGCTGCAGAGCAAAGGGCCCGGCCTTACTGTCTCCGTGCAAGTAATTCATGACTCTCGTTACCATGGTAGGCCCATGCCCCCTCGCATCTCATGTAGACACCTAGACGCTTGTACACGCACTAACAGTCAGTATAGAATAGGATTTGTCCGCGAAGACCTTTCCTTCTAGATAATATAGTTCCTTAAACACAAGATATTAGATATGATTTAGGACTAGGTTGTCCTGACACCCCAGACTTCTGTCTCCACATGTAGGGCTAAATGTCAAGTTCCCTTCACCCTCTAGTTACACGTCAATCACACGTCATGCGGCTGCGCGCGCATCTCTGCCACGTATTTTCTGCTGACTTTACAGGATTCTCTTATGGATCCACCCATTTGTGTCACCATCATAATGACGTTTTTAGTATACGCCTCTATGCACGCCTATTATTACGCCTTTTCATTACGTATGTATATTCTTATCTGTATTATCAAGCTGTTACGCCTCCTGCATCTGTCTTAATGTAATGCATTTCTTATATATATTATTACTTGTCAATAATCTATTGCTGATCCCTTCCTGAACCTTCGTGGTGATGGAATATGATTGCCTGGTTCGAACCTTTGTAAGGAATAAAGTCCTTTTCAGAACCTCTAATACCACGGATTCTGCCTCCTATTTTGACTGAGTTATTCTTACTAGACTTTACCGCATAAAAAATAGTACAGGTAATTTAAATATTTACCACATAATTGGCGCCCGAATAGGGACACCTCTCACACCCCACGCGCCGGAGGTGCGTTGCAGACCCGGTCTCCTGCCACAGCCGGACGGACAATTACGCGTACCCGCAGGATTTCCTGTATCTCCCTCAGGCCAACGGGGGCGACTGAGGCTGCGATCAACACCCAGACGAGGCGGTGAGGAGTGCGGAGAATCCCGACCAGAGCCTAGCTGAGAGAGCAAGATCCGAGGTATACAGAGGCCCACCAGATTCCGAAGTTCCGAAGTATCTAAGTCACGAGTCGAGTCCAGTCCAGTTTGGTCTAGTCCAGTCCAGACTTCCGAGGCCTTCCGTTCCGTGCTTCCCGGTGAGTACCGTTGCTAGGGACGCATCTAGACGTGCACATTAGTTTGTGCCGGTCAAGACGGGTCTGGGTACACAGACCTGGTCTGCACTGTTTTAGCAGTGTATCTGTACTGTTTAGCAGTACATACAGTATATTTAGTATTATGCAGTTAACTAGTTTTATTCTAATTATTATTGTTCGTTCTAAAATGTTTTGATATGTTTTAAATGTCGTGGTATGAGTGATTGTTCGATCTTCATTATTGTGTTTATTGTAATTATTGTGTTCAAAAACCGAGTAAGAATTAAGTAACAAGGTTCAAGATGCCGTTATTTTCAAAATTAAGACAGATAAGAACCAGAAAAGGGATACTCGAGGAAGCTGTTCCTATCCCACCTAGGGACACTCCAGGGTACTTTATGTACCATAAACATGGCCTAGATGCCGTATTATATCTTGATCTATGGGTGGACTACACCAAGGATTTAGCAGAGAGTCAGAGATGGCCCGCTGCCGGAACATGGGATGCAGATTGCATCATGAGAATAGAAGAAGCATTATGGAAAAAGAAAGCCAGACAGTCACAGAAAGATGCCATTGAACTATGGCGTAAAGAATCGCATAGGCGCGCAGAGAAAGCGCTCAGAAAGGAAGAGAAAAGTAGGGAAGATTCAGAAAAAGCCCGAGAAAACATATTAATTGACGAAGGTACCAGAGTAAAATCAGAACAAGTAGACAGACAACGAAACACTCTTATGAATGGTATGTATCCTCTTCTGGCCGAGGGTTTGCCTAAGGCCACTAAGGAGGTACAAAAAGATCTGCCACCTCCGTTACTCCCGATTAAAGTACATCCCAAGACCGCAAAAGATATTTTCCTCTCTTCCTATTTAGACGATGTAGCTCCCGAATATGTTAATGTTCCCCCACACACACCACCTGTCGATGGTGCTCAACCCCAAGATCATCCGTCCTCAACTCCGCAACAACAAACTCCTCCTCACATTCCAACAGTTTCATCTGTTTCTACCACTCTTCCTACATCTACCGTCTCTACCTTACATTCAACGAATCCTTTCGCGCCTAGCACCTCAGAAGGTGCAACAGGAGGTGCGACAGCGATTTTTTCCACGCCACCGCAAGGAAATAAATTGTCCTTTAGAGATTTAGCATATCAACATACACCTCAAACAGTAAGATCCGGTATGTTTAAGGAACATCTTGTGGATTGTAGATATGATCCAGTGCCCGGTAAAAATGACAGAATGTTGCTGTCATCACTACGTATACGACGAGCGTCCACATATTTAATGACACTACCAGGAATGGTTGCTCATCTGGACAATATATATCACTTTGTCCAATCAGGGCAAGGCCCTGAAAGTATTGACAAAGCCATGGAATACCAGAAAGTAGATATACAGAAACTGCTGTTAAGTTTCCTCATAAACTGCTTGATCAGAAACAGAGATAGGCCTGAGGTAGATCAGGATGAAATGCAAGTGCTTACCAGATGGGGTCAGAATATATCAGAAGGGAAACCTGATAAACAGAAGTGTATAGTAGCTATGTGCCGAAAGATCAGAAAAGAAATAGAACGAATACATGAAAACAGATTAGAGGCAGACAAAACTGAATCAGAGGGAGAGGAGGAGGAAGAATCAGAAATGCCCACGGGACAATTAGAAACGATAGCTTATGTAGGTAGGGGAAGATCTTGTAACAATACCAGACACTTCAATGATCCAATGCGTCCGATACGTCCAGAATGTAGCAGACATTTTCAAGCCCCTATGTTAAATGCAAGGTCCCCTGAACACCTATTCCAGACTGCTGATAAATTACTCCGAGACCGAAGGGGGTATCATATGCTCGATTCTATGGATGAACAAGAATTAGCCAGGTCAGCCGTACAATGGGCTGACAGTTCTGAAAAATATAGTGATGATGCGCTAGCACACACGTTTCTGAATCTTACCCCAGACGAACAGCGTTTAGCTGGTATATACATGATACAACACCTCCTTATATTGCATAGAAGCCAACACTCCGATCCTGGTCCCCTACCTGATATACTGACAGAATTACTCACGAATAAATGGAGAGGTTCAGGTACTGATTTAATTAAAGAAATTCTAGAATATCGACATCAGTACATTGTCTTCGTATGCCCAGAACATGTTTCAGTTCCCACCGTGGAAAGAAAAACGTATCACATAGATAGACAGAACCCCTTACGCGAAGTACACCCAGTCAGAAATGATGACAATACATTTAGACGCGTGTTTGTGTACACGCCCATAACCAAAATAGAACTATTGGAAATGAAAAAATTAGTGCCCAGCCATGACAAAGATCCAGCAGGTTTCCACCGTGAACTAAAGGACATGTTACTCATGGGTGATTATACCTATCCTGACATTATGAAAATATTGAAAGTATTATTGCCTGCGGGTATTTATGAGAAACTCAAGGAAAAAGAATGGGAGGTGGGAGACCAAAAGATTGATTGGACCGCATTAGAAAATGAAGAAAATAACCGAACTGCAGGCGTAGGGCTTGGGGACAAAACAAAAGCATTGCCAGGGCTATTGGTACAAGTATTGCCACGTTTATTAACTATGAAAAAGGAAGATTGGGGAGCAATCTCAGCCTGTAAACAGAAACCCGAGGAAGAACCAGTGATTTTTATTCCCGATTTGAAAAATGCTTTGGTATTAATAGCGGCTTGAAAGCAAATAGTGAGTCATATCCACACCTTTTTGTAACTAAACTAGTCGAGAATTCCCTGCCGCAAGTTAAAAACAGAGTATTGAAAGTTGAGAGCACTTGGCAAGCTAACACTCCTTCACAAATGTTGCAAATGTTACAGTATCACCAGAATAGAATTAGAGAAGAACAAGAACACGAACAAAGACGTATGAAAGACACGAAAATGAAAATGCTTGTCGCTCAGTCAGTTCCAGCTGACGGTCATAAAAAGGGTACGGCACAGTCCAGTAATTCAGCGGTTCCCGTTAAAGGGACATGCAACTATTGTAAACAGCCAGGTCATTATATAAACGATTGTGCAGTTCTGAAACATAATATCTCCACGGGTAAAACCAAGGAGAGACCACGTCCGCCTAGACAGGATCAGATCCAACAACAAGTACCTCAGAATATACAGCCTATGCAAGCTGCACAACAGACCGTACCACAACAACAACAACAGCCACAGCCTATTGCTGCAACACAAAACACGACACAGCAGATGTACCAGTATGCACAAAATGACTATCCAGAGTATCAGCGCTACACATGAAATAGCCTAGAGAGGGAAGTTGGCTTACCCCTTATTGAGGTCCCTGTAGATCAAGAGGGTCCTTATGTACAGAGTCAAGTATTAGGGAAAGACAGAAAGTTTCTACTCGATACAGGGGCAAGCAGAACAACTATAAGTCATGATGAAGTTCCAGGGGCACCCCTCTCAGGCTCACAAAATATTTCCCTTGGTTTTTCAGGAAAGCCCACTATTAACGAAGTATCGCAACCACTTGCATTTAAAGTCGGTCCATTGACACTGACTACAGATCTATTGCTTACGAAATCATGCCCCGAAAACTTGTTAGGTATTAAAACATTGAAAGCTCTAGGAGCTATAATATGCTGTTCTCCGGACGGAGTACGACTATTTTTGCGTGACTTTAAAGGACACTACATGTCTAGAGACATGGATCACCGGTTACAGAATCTACCTGCACATTTATGGGCGCAAGGCCCCACTGATGTAGGTTGTATGCACATTACACCATATCGAGTCACACTCAAAACAGGAGTGGTACTACCACGAATGCGACAATACAAGTTACCGCCAGATGCTGTAGTGGCTTTACTGCAAATCATTGACGAGCTCATTGCACAAGGAGTGGTTGTAGAAACCGACTCCAATGTATGTAATTCTCCGGTTATTCCGATTCTTAAACGAACTGATCCAAAAGCACCCCCAGTATATCGATTAGTTATTGATCTGCGAGAATTAAACAAATGCATTGTACCACAATACCCTGTGGTCCCAGATATCTCTTCATTACTGACAGCTATTGATTCAGAGGCAACGTTCTTTACTGTAATTGACCTCAAGAACGCCTTCTTCAGCGTCCCAATCGATCCGGAAAGCCAATATTTGTTCGGATTCAGTTTAAATGGACGAAGTTTTAAATTCGCACGCTCACCTCAAGGATTTACAGAAAGTCCTAGCATCTACAGCCAAGCACTGAAAAGACAACTCGACAGTATCCACATGCCTGCTAACACTGCACTGCTTCAGTATGTCGATGATCTGCTGATCACCGCCCGAAGCGAACCCGAATGTGAAAAAGCATCACTGACGGTTTTACATTTCTTAGCCGACAAGGGGCACAAGGTGTCCCCTTCAAAGCTGCAATTTTGTGCCCAGCAAGTTGTGTACCTAGGGCACTTGCTGTCCAAATGGGGGAGACAGCTCACACCTGATCGTATCCAGTTAATTGTAAACATGCCACCACCCAAGACACAAAAGGAGGTACGGGCCTTCATAGGCCTCACTTCGTACTGCAGGCAGTGGATCCCCCAATATGCATTTTGAGCTAAACCACTCATTCAGTTGACAACACAGGAGGCAGCGACATCGACTGTCTTCTCTTGGACTCCAGAACATACACAAGCTTTTGAAGACTTAAAGAAAGCTTTATGCCAAGCACCTGTTTTAGCGACACCATGTTACAGTAAGCCTTTTACACTCTTTGTTACAGAACGTGAAGGTACTGCTTTGTCAGTACTCACTCAGGAACAAGCAGGATCACACAAGCCATGTGCTTACTTTTCTAGCACATTAGATCCCGTAGCTCAAGCTCTTCCTGCGTGTCTGAAATCAGTTGCAGCGACAGCTCTAGCGATCAGACAAAGCGATTCCATAGTATTAGGACATCAATTGACAGTACAGGTACCACACGCAGTAGAGGTTCTCTTGAACCGGACACAGACACAACACTTGACTATGGAAAAGAAAAAGTATGCAGTTCCTCAGACAGTAGGGGGGGGTGAAGAGAAAGAAGAGACCATAAGAAAGAGGAATTCCTCTATTCGGAACTAGGGTCCTCACACACCCAGCAAGCTAGGTGTCATGCTTCATCATATGGACCTGCTCCTCGTCGGGCCGGCGCTGCAATGCCCGACGGGCACCCTGAAAGGGGCTCTTTGGCGGAGATCTTCAGTTCCTGGCCGTATGATGCAGTGTGTGTGAGAGGGACCTAGCGGTGTAGATGTGAGTGCAGGAACAGAGATATGTAGGCATGACCATGCGACCAGTAAAAACTCGCATAACAGAGCACAAGAGCAATGTGAGATGTCAAAGAATTACTACGAAACTATATACCCACTGCAAAGAGAACAACCACACACCAGACTCCCTCAGATGGTTAATCCTTGAGACACACCCTAGGATTACACAGAGAGCACTATTCAAGATCGAACAGCGATGGGTGCACCGTCTTAGGACAGACCGGGAAGGCTTGAATGATCAGATCCCGTGGGCAGCGCTAATGGAGAGATAACTCTGTGTTCCATGTGATTAGCGGTATACTCTATCCACTCTGTGACTTTGTAACCACTGACCTCATATCCATTGGGACTCTTGAATTTCTGTGCCCAAATACCGGTCCATGTAGGCCACTTAATCTGACAACCCCATTGCTAGGTTCTTCCCACTCTACATATAATCGCTACACACATATCCATAGGGCTAACTTAGATGCGGTTGTGCCCAGAGACCGTTCCAAGATGGCCGCGGTATTGGACATCCTTTTGTGTGGCTTTACCCACATGGTACACACTTTTGGATATTAGACACGCCGCCTGCTGAATTATGGCCGCCTTATTTGACAACTCTAATACTAGGTTCTTGCCACTTTGTACGTGATCTCCACACTCATATCCTCAAGGGTTAACTGAGATTCGATTATGTCCAGAGGCCGTTCCAAGATGGCCGCGGTATTTGACACTCTATGACGAGGCTCTACCCGCACGATACACACTTCTGGGTTTTAGACACGCCCCCAGCTGAACGATTCCGCCGGTATATCTGTTCTGGCACCTATCCGGCCGTCAGTATTCCCGGGTCGAGCGGCGCGAGGGTAGGTTGATACCCCCCACTGGCAACAACCTTTAAGTGAGTATAGCAGTGATATCACTACGCGGCCTGAGGTGAACGACTGATCAGGTGAGTGGTGTCGTTGTGGTCTCTGCTTCTGTTGGGATGTCTGTCGGTGGTCATATCCCCACAGCCGCACTGACGAATATGAAGTAGACGCGATGTTGTCAGTGCCTGCTTAACTTTAGGTATTATTACCGCATTTGACCAGTGAGCAACTCGGGACTGTAACTTTGTGCAGGATTGCGCATCTCGCTCGCTACTCGGGGAGAGCTAACGGGTTTGTGGATCTTGGCCATTTTACCATACATGGCAGCCTCTGACTTGCCTTTGTCTCACCATTAGGAGCGAGCGAGCGAGTGTGATTGTGTGCCTGGTGTCCATGGTCACGCGGTTCTAATTTGCTGATACCTATGCTGGCTTGGCATTTGCAATTTCCGTAACTTCTTCTTTCTTTTGAAGTTCGTTCTGTGGTCCTATTGGATCATCTGATTACCTCCTGTGCTCTGAGACTCACAGCACAGCAGCTCATGTGACAGGGTCACACGTGGGCTTTTTAGTTTATTTCTGCTGACAATACTTGTCGGTTTTGCTGTTGTTATCCCTTATTACCTTGTTTCTTACTAGAACACCAGAATCTTGGTGTCCAGGTGGCGCCACGGCCACGGATACGAGCATGGTACTAAACCATCTTAGGTGAGTTTCCCATTAGTGCAACCTTGTAATACCTGTAGTCACCTTATCCTAGTTTCCATTAGGATACCATGACCTTTCCAGCCTTCTGTTTTAGTTGTTTTTAATTGTTTTAAATTCACTAGTTGTAGGAGTATCACTACTCACTGTATAGAAACATTGACACATGGTGATTAAGGACTCTAGATTGGACCATCTAGTCATTATGGGGTTTATCACCACGATGTGTTGTATACCTGTACAGTACTCACTCATTTCGTTTATTGCCTTTGCTTGGGATGCCTTACTTACAGTTTCCTTTCCTTTTAGGTTCTCCTAGGCATATGGCGAGACCGTTCCCATATAACAGGTAGTAGGTAACAATTGTACTTACCGCTTTGTGTAGATTCTTGACAGCTTGTATAGGTCCTGAGGAATTGCCACGGATCACTAGGACCAATGGGCAAGAAACATGTCGACCAGCACAGATGAGCTTAGCCAAGCTGAATCATAACATCAGCTAGCTGCCATTCTGTTTTCACTTTTTTATTCAGGTAGAGAGCCACTCCCAATAAAATTATTTTTGGACCCTCTAACTTGTTTTAATTCACTTTCCTGCACTCACATCTACACCGCTAGGTCCCTCTCACACACACTGCATCATACGGCCAGGAACTGAAGATCTCCGCCAAAGAGCCCCTTTCAGGGTGCCCGTCGGGCATTGCAGCGCCGGCCCGACGAGGAGCAGGTCCATATGATGAAGCATGACACCTAGCTTGCTGGGTGTGTGAGGACCCTAGTTCCGAGTAGAGGAATTCCTCTTTCTTACGGTCTCTTCTTTCTCTTCACCCCCCCCTACTGTCTGAGGAACTGCATACTTTTTCTTTTCCATATGACTTATTGGGCATGTATGCTGGACCTCCTTAAATAAAAGCCCTTCAGTCCCTCCTTTGTATATATACAACACTTGACTATAGCACGACTGACTGGTTACGAATTGACATTGTTTCAGCCACACATAGAAATCAGACGTTGTAGTACATTAAATCCTGCCACACTTTTGCCATTAAGTGGAACAGACCCACTGACACATGATTGTATTGAAGTCATTACTATTACGACGAAACCCAGACAAGATTTGACAGATGTCCCATTACCAGATCCAGACCTGACACTTTATGTAGATGGTTCATGTATGAGAACAAGTACAGGAAAGTTAGTGGCCGCCTATGCAGTCACGACAGACACCGAAGTCATTGAAACAAATTGTATCGACACATTATCAGCTCAAGCAGCAGAGCTTATCGCTCTGACACAAGCCTGTATTCAAGCCAAAAATAAGAAAGTCAACATATACACAGATTCACGTTATGCATTCGGAGTCGTTCACGACTTCGGAGTCCTTTGGCGAGAGAGAGGTTATTTAACTTCTCACGGTGCCAACATTCAACACGGTCCCCTCATTCAAGCTCTATTAGATGCAATACATCTAATAGACTTCAATATCTATCATGAAGTGCAAAGCCCATACGAAAGTGACTGACATTATTTCTCAGGGTAACGACCTAGCTGACAGAACAGCTAAGCAAACAGCACAGAATCAGACTCATGCAACTGACTTGACAAAGACAATAGTTTCGACGCCGACACACTGCATGACAGTTAAGGATCCCGCCCTTGATGTAATTGACATACAGACACATGCTACACCAGAGGAAATAAAGAAATGGGCTGAACTAGGAGGGATCCAGACAGATCAGGGATGGATGACGAAGGGAAAATCTATATGGTTTCTCCCCGACTCAATGGTTCAAGTTATCATTAACACAATACATAGTCCAGCACATCTAGGAGAAAAAGCCATGCTAGACAGTATTCAACACATTTGGTTCAACAAACACTTACGAGCTGCAGCCAAACAGAAAGTCCAAACTTGTATGATTTGTTGTCAGTTCAACCCAGGTAAAGGCGTACCTGTAGAGCAGGGTGGATTCCAACCTCCCGATCACCCTTTTGAAGTCCTCCAGATGGATTATATCCAGATGGAACGATGTCGAGGATTCAAATATGTCCTCGTAGTTGTATGCGCTCTTTCCCGTTGGACAGAGGCGTATCCCGTCTCAGATTACACTGCCCCGACTACTGCCAAACAATTAGTTCGTGAATTCTTCCCACGGTATGGTTTGCCCCGTATCGTGTACTCAGATAATGGCCAGCCGTTCTCATCCGAGCTAATGAAACACATTTCACTCTTGTGAGGCTATCAATGGAAATTCCACTGTGTCCGACATCCCGAGGCAGCAGGTCTCGTGGAACGTCATAATCAGACCCTGAAAATACGACTTGCAAAAATCTGTAGAGAGAAAGGTGTCGACTGGATAGTAGCCTTACCGGTTGCACTATTTTACATGAGAATGGTAGCACATTCTCGCACAGGGCTATCCCCGTATGAGGTGGTCTTCGGTAGGCCACCAAATATGTGGGGGACGCCCATACCTCGTAAAATAACTGATGTTGATTGTAATATGCTGACAGATTACCTGGCTTCCTTGATGTCTGCACTACAATCTTGTCGTTCACAGGTAGCTGCAGCTTTTCCCGATAACACTGAGGTGAAGCCCCATGACGTGGTTCCTGGAGACCTAGTGCTTGTACGAAACTTCGACAGGAGGAGTCCGTTGGAGCCTCGCTGGCAACAACCGAAACTCGTTTTACTGACCACGAGGACAGCCGTGAAGATAGAGGGCCGCAAAGGGTGGTTGCACTCGAGCCATATCAAGAAATTTCATGGACTACCATCGGATTTAAACGTCCAGCCCTGCATTCCCTCACCGACTGACTCAAAACTCCCCCTGGTTGAAAAGACAGAAAAAGAGAACTATAAACTGAAACGAAGGTCTAGCAAGTCAGACAATTCGATTGTTTAAGTCCTCTCCAAGGTGAATCGGTTGAATTAAGTCTTTGACATGTATCCTCTAGACCGAATGAGAGAGAAAAACAGACAGAAACAGCTCAAGAAACATGCATACTGTAAATCACTTCATAGTCACTGTATAGTGACATTGTTGATTATGTTTTTTCTAAGTCTTATTATTATTACTGCAAGTATACTGTTACACATGTATTATCCTATTTTCAAGCGTGCTTACAATGTTACTGCCGAACATTCTTTTAGTGAACTACCTCCACATGAGTTGTCCTATAGATTTGCGCTGCGCAACAACACATTCATTAGTATGTTACATCATTCCCATCAGACCAGCAATGCTACAAATTGTTGGATATGTGGCCGACTCCCCCCCTATCAGAAGTACAAAGGAGTTCTGCCTCTCTTTCCATATCCGTTCACACACAATGGTTCCTGTGGAGCATGGTTTAGTTTGATTAACTCTTTAGATTCTAACACTGTAGTTTACCAGAGCAACTGGGTATGGGGAAACCTGAACTTAGTTTTGATTAAAGCCTGTTATCCTAACAAGGAGGGACTTCCCAAAAGAACAGGAACTGACCTAGAAAATGAAGTATATGGATTAGGTAATTTTACACTTAACCTCATGATTCTAAATGTTGAATCTGAAGCTACACTAGTCTTGCCTGCTATGTCCGTATTACCAGTCAAAGGTGAATTCTGTGTAAGAAAGAATGGTTCAGTACGCCTGGGTCATAGTAAATGTACTACTGTAATTGAATTCAGTGATAAAGGCAAGTCTACATTTAGAGCTTCCCGTCATTCCTACTTCATCTGTGGTCACACCGCATATATACGCCTACCCCTAGATTGGGATGGTACCTGTTACATTGCATTCCTTCTGCCACCTGTTTTCCTAGCCCCTCCTGATTATCATAGAAATACCAATCTAGTACACCATAGACCCCAAAGAGATATCCCGATTGTTGACTACACCGAAACAGCATGGGAACAATATACAGACTTCAATAAAGGTCTCTTTCCTTACATAGGTGTTGTCTCAAACAGTAAACTGATACGCAGATTAACTAGAACCCTTGAAGCAGTAGTGAATGAAACTACCTCTGCCCTAGGCAACTTAACAGAGGAGCAGTCTGCGATGCGGATTGTTGTTCTCCAAAATCGTCTTGTCCTTGACGTCATCCTAGCAGATAGGGGCGGAGCTTGTAGGGTCATCGGATCAAGTTGCTGTGTTTTCATCCCAGAAAACGCGCCATCCGTATATAAAGCCATAACTCGTCTTTACAAGATTGCAAACCAGATACATCAGAATGCAGGCACCTGGACATGGTCCGGTCGGTTCTGGAGCGTGTTGTCAGCCTGGGGATGGAAAGTCCTATCCTTCCTAGGTATTGGCCTTCTCATAGTATTCAGTTGCTGCCTATGTTTACAATGTGGACCAGCGATTTGTGGCCTGTGTGCCAAATCGTGTATTCCACGTTCAAGTTTTCATTCAAGATCCCGGAAGAAGAAAGAAGAACAAATGATGTTACATGAACAGATTGATGGATTCCTGAAGATCGATATTTCATGAGGGTCCGTAGGGGACAAGGAGGGAATGAGGAAATATGAATTTTATGATCAAATATGTCCCCTATCTTAGACCCCAACGGCTCCATGTACATGCTACAAGTACATGTATGTTCCCTCCAGTTCCAGCTATGAAGACGCAAATACATGTGCGTCCAACGTTAACATGTCCTCTTCCATATCTGCCATGAATGGGCCGGATATTCCATTCCTAAGTATGATTGGCCACCGACTTTATATGGTACACTTTTCACGTTTTACAGTTCAGGCGAGTAGGCCCTGAATTCTGCCATCGAGCTTTTTCTTGCTTCTGCCTCTGAAATGCTCCAGCCTGGACCTGCATCTGTATCCATGAACTTTGTCTTACTCCCTGCGTGGCTAACGGTGCCTGACGCAGCCTGTTGCCTGCCAAAAACTGTATTCAGCCTTCAAGTTATCTGCTCCGTTCCTCAAGAAATGCATTCCTGTCTAAGTAGCTTAGGTAAACATCCCTTTAGCTGCAGAGCAAAGGGCCCGGCCTTACTGTCTCCGTGCAAGTAAATCATGACTCTCGTTACCATGGTAGGCCCATGCCTCCTCGCATCTCATGTAGACACCTAGACGCTTGTACACGCACTAACAGTCAGTATAGAATAGGATTTGTCCGCGAAGACCTTTCCTTCTAGATAATATAGTTCCTTAAACACAAGATATTAGATATGATTTAGGACTAGGTTGTCCTGACACCCCAGACTTCTGTCTCCACATGTAGGGCTAAATGTCAAGTTCCCTTCACCCTCTAGTTACACGTCAATCACACGTCATGCGGCTGCGCGCGCATCTCTGCCACGTATTTTCTGCTGACTTTACAGGATTCTCTTATGGATCCACCCATTTGTGTCACCATCATAATGACGTTTTTAGTATACGCCTCTATGCACGCCTATTATTACGCCTTTTCATTACGTATGTATATTCTTATCTGTATTATCAAGCTGTAACGCCTCCTGCATCTGTCTTAATGTAATGCATTTCTTATATATATTATTACTTGTCAATAATCTATTGCTGATCCCTTCCTGAACCTTCGTGGTGATGGAATATGATTGCCTGGTTCGAACCATAATTCCTTTGTAAGGAATAAAGTCCTTTTCAGAACCTCTAATACCACGGATTCTGCCTCTTATTTTGACTGAGTTATTCTTACTAGACTTTACCGCATAAAAAATAGTACAGGTAATTTAAATATTTACCACAATAGACCACCACAGGGCTCAAATCCCAGGCAGCTCCTGTTCAAGCTACTGATCCATAGAGACAGAGACACTGTCCTGAGGGGAATATATGAGCTAGCTGAAATCATAGTTAAAATTGCACATGTCATGCTGTTCCTGATGGCACGGTGCAGGTTCAGAAGTGCCGCAGCTCCTACTTGTCGGTGAAACTCTGCCTTCACAAATTGGATATGAGCTGCTCACTGATATTCCCTGCCGTGGTGGCAAAAGGCGTGGTCCATTTCTTCAACTCTCTGTCGGATGCTCGGGACTGGCTGGGTGGTTTGGGGCTCGAGGTGGGGTGCACATCGCCTGGGACTCAGCCGGCACTGTGCTGAGGCAAAGGAAATTGCAGAAGCAGCTAACTGGTGTCTTGGCCCACTGGAGCGGGATCCCCTGGTTGCTGATAAACAGCTTTAATTCTGTGATAGACAACATATTATCTCGCCCATTCCCACGTCTAACATGCACCACAGCCCTATTGAGCGCCCTAGCGCTGACTGGTTGGTTTGCCCACGTGTCCCTAACAGACATATGATGGGCCCACAACCCTGATGCACATATATACTCTTTCTAGTCCCACACATGATTTGCATGTCAGATTGTGTTGTATTGTGGGATCACCCTCACTGCTAGCCCTGATCAAACAGGTAGAATATCTAGGGCACATGTATTCTGGTCTCCACCCCAATGCATGCAGCTCAGCTGGGACATGTGCCTGCTGTCTGTCCAGGTATGGGGCCTCCAGCCAGCGGCGCTAGAAGACCCAGCATTTTGCACCTCACTAGGGACCGCAATGGCAGAATACTTTGATATTAATGAGGGCTCCGTTGGAAAAATGCTTCTTGAATGGGATGGCTTTTAATGTAACCATCATGGTAGATAGTCTGGGGCTCACATGGAACATCCGTAAGCAACTAAGCGAATATGTTAGCAGGGTAGAGCGTGATCTAATGTGACACAAAATGTAGGTATCAACACATGTGGGTGACAGGGAGCAATTAGACATGGCACGTAGCAAACATATAGAACTTTTGAAAAGACTCAGGTGTCTGAACTATGCGGCACACTCAGCGCTGAACACGTGCAATGTTGGGTGGATCAGGATGGCTGGGATTGCTACTGCACCAGGTGCAGCTCGACACACGATACCTGCAGACTGCACCACAGCTGGGCATACAGTATACACACAGCACAAGATGCATGCAGAGATGACACACCAATATCCAACATGACCAGACGCGGGTGGATGCCTTCCTCAACTTGGGGCGCTTGCCCGCGGGTACACCAGAGCAGTGCGTGCCACTTGATATGATGACTGCCCCAGCGAGATCTGAGAGGTCATCACGGAGATGGCCACGAACAAAACCCCTTTGCCCAATGGGCAGCCTTCAATACTAAAAAGCCAATTAAACGGCTCTGGTCCCGCACCTACATGCCCTGTATACCGCAACTATACCAGAGTCAGCCCTGTACCTTTTCCCTGAGCGAGGGATGATTGGTTTCACCCCATAAGCCTGACAGGGGCCCAGCTGAGCTGGGCTCATACTGCCCCATGGGCCTGTTAAACATTGGCTACAGGATTTTAGGAAAAAACTAGCTGACAGCCTCGCGCCCCTGGTTCCATCCTTGGTCCACGCTGATCAAAACAGGTTTGTGCCATCCCACAGCACCTCCTAAAACCGGCAATGCTGTTTCAGGGTAGCCACATATTCAATAGACCAAAGGCCCAATTTGAGATATCTAATATTGGACTTAGAGAGAGCCTTTGAATCCCTGGAATTAGGATATTTATTTGCTGTGCTGCCACAAAATGAACTTGGTGCAGCCTATATCTGCATGGTTAAGCTTTTATACAATGAACCAATGGTTAGAGTGCAGACATGCCCCCACATCTCAGCTCCGATTAGGGTGAGGCAGGAGACCCGACGGGGATGCCCACTGTCCCCGCAACTGTTCTTGCTGGGGATTGAACCCCTAGCAATAGCCATTCAAATGCAGGATGTGGACTGCGGAATCCCATTGGGAGATGGCAGACACACAATTTCGCTGTATGCGGATGACCTCCTTTTGTACATTAAGGATGTTCAGTCAATTCCCCCCGCGCTGGTGCGCACTTTGGTAGATTTTGCCACTCTGTTAGGATTGAAGGTGAACACAACAAAGTCATGCCTATACCTTTTTCGATAGCACGTGCCTAGACCTTTTACTTTAGGGGGCTCTCGCTGCCGAGTGACTAGTTTGGAAGCTATACATGCCGATGGGCCAAGGTGGCCTGGCACTACCCATCATAGCACAGTACTACCTCACCCCACAACAACAAGATGGCTGACTGGATGCCAACTCCCAGATCTGGCAGATGCTTCTCCGCACTGGCCCCTTAATGCCCTGCTCAATTTATTCCACCTATGTACCAGGGAGAAGTCACCAACCCCTCTGCTGGTCGATACAGCACACCATTGCTTTTGCAGATGCTTATTCATAACGCAAAGCATAAAACCGGGCATGTCCGCACTGGCATTGCAGGGCACACCTAGGAGTTGCATGTTCACCACGTTGCCTGAACTATGCCACTGGAGGGCAGTTGTGATCCCCGATGTAGGAGATGTATACTGCGAGGGCATCTTGCTGGCATTTGCCTCACTGGCTGAGGATGATGGGCTCCACCCAGGTCAGTTCCTATGGCATCATGCACTCATAGCAGCATTGAGTAAGCACTGGGTAGACATGGCCCAGGAGCCCCCAGTACACTAACCGTTCCGATACCTGCAAATCATGGGGTGGGGCAAGCACCTCACACAATGGTTCGCCGCTTCCATAAGACACCACACCACAATAACATTGTCACCTCTGAGGCAGAGATGGGAGGAGGACACACACCGTCCATTCACCGACGCTGAATGGACCACACTGCTAGATGGTTCCATCAGTGTAAGAAAGAGGTAGAAAAGAAAATTGTTCTTGCTTCTGTTTTCCAATCCTTGCTACAGTTTGTGGTGTTCTTGTTTAATTTTAAATGCAGCTGATCATATGCCATGCAAGAAGTTTTTGGAGACTTCCACAAGTTTGCAAAAGTGCAACCTTATATGCACAGACACATGTAAACTATGTACAGACACATGTGTGCCTACACAAACACAGCCACAAACACAACACACACACACATACACACATATCCACATACACAAAAATACACATAAAGGCATGCATACACAAATATATGTACATAACCACAAGCACATACAGATGCACATGGACATCCATACACGAGTACATACAAGCACGCACAAATTAAACATAAATGTATTTCATTTCACATAGCGCGCTGTGAGAAGTTGGCCTGGCATATGCTGGTCACTAGTTATAGTGGCCACCTTGCACCAGACAATTCGACTCTTATGGTAGATAGGTTTAAGACAACCTTTTAAAGAAAGCTATCCTAGTGGTAGCTGTGGAGAGCAGCCTTCAGGCTAAGTCTCAGAGGAATGTAAAGCAGCTTGTTTTACCTTATAATCTCTTGAATTACCAAATGAAAGGACACCACACAGGTATATATATCAAATATATATGTATTTATTTCTAGGCACACTCTACTAATCTCTTTATGAGATTAGAAGTCAGGAACACATTCAAATATCAACGTTTCACAATAAGTTAAGCACAAATATGGCTGGCGCCGTAGGGCCGTACCAGACCATATACTAAAAAAGAGGTTTAGGAAAGTCAAATTGCAGAATGACAAGGTCTAGGGCCTGTAGAATCGCTGGGTTCACTACTGCAGTGAAAGCAGGTAAGTAGCAGACCCACGGGAGACGCATGCAGTGTGTGAACACAGCCGCGGGTTCCCCATTGATTACAATGGAGCAAGTCGCGGTTTGATTTTTAAAGTTTTAGGGTACTTCAAGGAAGTCTACAAGCAAGCCACTTTCAAGGTAAGTAATTTGAGGGCCAACACACACTAGGGCACCGGAGTGCATGAGTTATCTCACCCAGGGAAGCCAGGTGCATAGGTGTCTTTTGGTGTCGGGTTGCGTCGCTGTTTTCTATGTAGACCAAAGAAGATTTGCTGCTTGCGAAGACTGGAGAAGTGTCCGGTGGAATGCAAGGGTGGATTCGAGATGCAGATGACCTGAAAATTGAAGGGACAGTGTTCACAGTCACGTGCCAGTGACCCGGGGCCAGGAAGATGGATGCCCACGGAAGTCAGGTGATTTAAGGTGATCAAGGGTGTCTTGACTCTTCACTCATGAGGTCCAGGAGAGATCGACGATGACCAGCAGCTGGATTCAGAGTGTCTCATGATGTTTGCAGCTGACTCTGGTATCGGCAACTAGATTGGAGCCAACAAGCCTTGGCAACGTCAAGTCTTGTGGAAAAAGATTTTAGTCAATGGTGCAGTCCAGCAAGATCAGAGGGACTCACCCAGCAAGGTTTAGTGAGGGCAGGCCTGGAGCAACCAGAGGAGCCCTTTTAATTGACAAGAAAGTCTTTGGGGGACCCACAAGCCAATGGGCAAGGGATCACAAAGATGCCTCTTGAGGAAATGTTTCACAGGAGCCCACGGTCACTCGGGATGGGGTAGGCCTCTGATTTTTGCTGCAAAACCTGCTGGAGGATTGGGCCACAAATGTTCCAAAGCACAAGTTCGCCGTGAAGGGGTTGCACTTGACAATAGTGCATGGTACCCGGGTATTGCTGTTCCTCGTCACTCGTGGGGTCCACTCACCTCAGCTCTGATGGGGACTCACAATGGTTGTCGAGAAGTCAGGAAATGCACTTCTGGGGCTGCAGGGACTTCGGACTCCATTGGGAGCGGGAAAATTTGCCACTGTTGATTAGAGTTTTTGGTGCCTGCCAAGCAGGGGAGTCACTCCTTGACTCCAAGGGAGATTCTTCTGTCTTCCAAAGGTAGTGGAACATTGAAGGGCCAGGATTCTTCTTTGTAGTGTGTCGTCCAGGGTTATCTACTTTGCAATGACAATGTTTTCTATCTTATACTGAAGATAGGGGAGGGACTAGCTCTAGGACCACTCCTCTGGGAGGGTCAGGGTAGGGGGTGGTTACACCCACTTCCCTTGGTCCAGTTTTGCATCAGAGCAGGGACAGGTAGCCCCTGAAGCGGTTTGAGCTGGCATATGCACAGAGGAGCCTGCTGCTCCCCCAGTGCAGGACTTCATAGCACTCTAGAAGTGCACCCACCCACAATACACTAAATCTTGTCTGGAAGGTAGTGACACCTCCCTGTGACAGGATGCCTATTGTTGGGCCTCCTCCACTGTGAGTTTCAGTCAGCAGCAGGAGGGCAGCCCAGTGTCTGTGCTGGTGGCATCCATTTTGTGATGCCAGGGCTCTTTCAGATTTCTATTGTGTTACCACAGTAGGTACATGTCGTCCCCCCGGAGCTGACGCAAATCCAGTGACTTACTCGATAAATAGTGTATATTGATGTTCCTAAATGGCAAACTGCTCCACCTGGAATTGCAACGCTATACCTGTAACAACGATAGAAAGTGAAGCAAGGACAGCGGAAGCTTTAAAGAATTTAACTGTACTACGTACATTTACCCCCCCCAATTTAGGTAATCCTAGACTTTAAGTAGATAGTCCTTCGCCCTCTTGTCTCTGTTCTTGGCGCCTTGATCGTGTATTATTGAATGGTTGACCCCATGACATTGTGCAAAGACCTGAGAAGGAGCAAAGGGACAAATGGGACAACTGCCGGCTCAGCTCCGTGCGCTGCTTGCACCGTCTGATCTCCGGCGGCTCCCGGCTGCAGTCCCGGCTCAGCCCCGTGCGCTGCTCGCAACGTCTGATCTCCGGCTGCTCTGGAGGCGGCCGCCATCTATGCTGCGGAGGGAAGGAGAGACACAGTGACCGCTGACAGGAGAGCAGACAGACTCACAGCTGGGGCACCACAACAGACCTGTTCACAAGTGTCACAGAAGGAGGTGCAAGAAGCATCAACATCAAGAAAACCATGGCAGCTCTGTGGACCCCAGTGAATCGCAGCTGTAAGCGGAGTGCACTTCAGGGATGCCGGGCTCATCTTTCTGGAGCAGACCTGCAGGTGTTGGTATTTGAAAACCTTTCGTTTTTAATGTTTGTGTCCTTTGCGCGTGATCTGAGCCTGGCGAGTATTTGTGGAATGAATGACATCTTTGAATAGATCTCAGAATTTCATCAGAGCCGGTGAAAAGAGTGACGAGCTGTGTGCTTCTGGCCTGTAAGAAACGGAGGCTGGACGCTGAGGCCGTGAGGTACGGAGCGGGTGAAGGATCTCTGCCTCAAGATGGCGGCCGCGGCCTGGACGAGACTGTGAGCGGGATCGCCCCCGGGAATCCCCTTGAGGAGAAACAACTGTGATACTGCATGCAGCCCCAATACATTATATAAAGATATACCGCAAGGAAAGAGACAGCGGAGGTGACACTGGGTCGCCATAGTGAACCGAACGTGTATCCGACTAAAGCAAAACGCTTATAAACAGTATAGTGGGGCTAACGGTGTACAACACACCGATGATACTGGAGCGACGTGACCACATCGGACATCATCGTAAATTTCAACTCTGCATATGGTATTGATGTGTGAACCCATGATCGGCTACGGCCGCAAACGAAATCTGGATGACACGCAGATGCCACGTAGTGACACTAACCAGGACCCGGGAGAGAACTTGCATTCTTGTTAATCACCAGAAGGACATATAAAATCTAGCAAGGCCTTGAATGCGCAACGAGATCCCACCTTGCATGTCCCTGTCGTCCCCAAAAGACTTAGGCTGCCTGTGCCACTGTATGCAGACATAACGTCATCTAACTCCCCGATTCTGGCTCACGGCTGAGATGCCTTTGGCTATAGAACAGGAACACATCAGCAAAGTCAGTAAGTGCACGAATTGTTGATACTATACTTAACACCAGCGCATAGCTGCCAAGGTTTCAGATTGCCATTTGTGACATTTCCATGAAATTATGAGTGACATTTCAGCGACTATGAATGACATTTTCTCGCGAGCAAAAATCATGTAATGAAGACGAGGGAAACTTCTTAACGTCAGAAATTACAGCCATTTGAGCAATAAGAAACTCCAAGAAGTTCTTGAAACTGCTGCAGAGCACCAGAAATGGAAGGGCGCTAACCCTAGTGCTCTCTCCTGACAGATGAGTGAGAGCCCTCCTGGCAAACGAAAACACCAAAGTGACCATGGGCACCGGCGCAGCGTAAGTCACACCAGATCAAGCCTGCCCTAGCGGTTTGCACCCTTGGGCCCTTGCTGGCTGTCTGGTGAACCTACTGTGCTTCGGAGTGAACGTTGAGTGCTATACCTACACAGGATAGAGTTCTGATTCGGATTAAAACCTTGTTGCGCCTGGTGCGCTCAGCTGTGTCTGCAGGGCCTCTGTAAGTCTGATTGCGACATCATGAAACAAAACAAGTTAAACTCACCTTTGAGAATGAAAGATTTTTCTGTCCCTATTGGTTGTACTGGTTG
The DNA here is from genome assembly GCF_964204655.1 of Triturus cristatus. Lineage (NCBI taxonomy): Eukaryota > Metazoa > Chordata > Amphibia > Caudata > Salamandridae > Triturus > Triturus cristatus. The sequence continues at coordinate 1,807,179,490 of NC_140590.1, forward strand.
ATGTCGCCTATCGAAATGGCGCCGGTCAGGTGATTTCAGGTTGACGCCCTGTGTGGTCAACAAAAGATGAGCAGAGGGGCCGACTGGACATCAGCCATTGTTTTCTTCCTCATCCTGTTTTTCCATGTTTATTGAATGGTTGGGCCCCGGAGGTTTGGGATCGCCATCGGCGCAAATCCTGAGTTGAAGAACCAGAAACCTTATGGGTCTGGCGGTGCGGCGAACGCCTTAATCTCCTGGGTCCACTAGCTTTAGAGACACATAACACTCTGTTGGGCGTAGAAGATCAGATTTATTAGCTGCAGCTAAGTACAGTTGTCCCAGAAGTACACTCGGTATTTTCTCAGGAGACTGCCACTTTACTCCGTGGTGCACTAACTCTTATAGTACATGGATGGCACACAGATTAACCAAGAACACTCCCAATATATATAAAAAGAACCAATAAGAAAAGTACAAAAACAAAGCTTTACCAATAAAAAGAACTTGAGAAATAAAGTATCGAGTAACCCGAAGAAGCCTCTCCTCCAACTGTGTTTGTCATCCCTCCCCACAGGTTAATTCATTAACGTGTCCGCAACTGACTTGCAGGTGGCGAGATACATTTGTGTGCTTTGGAGGACAGTTGTGAAACGAGAAAATATGAGCAGAGGACAGCGAAGGCCAAAGGATAAGATAAAGTCAGGAAAGAATGGTGCGAACCAACAGATAGTTGAGACAGGGATTAGTCAGACCAATTAGGGATTAGTGGACTCGGCCAGTCCGACACCAGTTCGTAAACAGAGGCAGAAGGCTATTTCCACACGATGCTGCAGGAAAAGCAGAAGAGACCCGTTTGCCGTGCTGCCTGAGTGAGGGCAACACAGAATGGCGGCGGAACACAAAATGGCGGCTCGATACGATTGAGATCAAAAATCGAGTTTCCTCAGAGTAAACCCTGGAAATCGAGCCTATCAAACCAAGCTACTTGCTTCATATTGCTAAAATATGATATAATATTATAATATAATATAATTGCTCCCCCACAGACTATTGTTTTTGGATTTTATCTTTTGCTTTTTGAGGTTTGTGTTTGTTTACCTATCTAATTTGCTCCAATTTTACGATGTAAACTGTTTTGCTACCTAATCTGCTCTTGATTTTTAATTCCACCCTTGTTTATCCTACTCCCCTATTTTATCCTGTTTGTTTACCTATTTAATGTGATCCATATTAGCACTGGAATCTGCTTTTACTATCTTATCTGCGCCTGACTGTATTTCCTTGCTTATTTGCCCCCTTGCTTGATTCATCATATCTACCGTGCTTGTTTTACCTTTTCTACCCTACTGAACATCAGTGATGTAATTTGTTTTGCTATCGAATCTGCTCCTGACTCTCTTGCTTAACACTACCTCCTTATCTTGCCCCCGATTTGTTTTGACCCCACACTCTCCCAGCACCCCCCCCTCTCCTCTCCTCCCCTACCCCCATCTCCTTTAACTTTCTTCTCTTTACTCTGTCTCACGTCCACCCAACATGCCCCTTCACAGCACTGACCATCACCCTCAGGACCATACCCTCTCTACACACGGCCCCAACTCCTGGACCATTCTCTACCCCCCCAATCTCTCCAAACACGCAAGGAAAAATTTCAAACATAAACTCCTCATCCGCAACCCTGAAACACTAATTGTTGATAACTACCTCAGCCTCACCTCCCCCATTATTACCAACTACATCTTCTACTCCAAACGCCCTTCCAAATGGAGGAGCATCTTCCTCCAACACCTCCCTATCTCTAAATCAACCGATATACCATATGGATTTGAAATATCCACCGCTCCCTTCCCAGCCTTTCATGGTGATATTGATATCTCCATCTTCAAAACAGGAAACATCCTCATACAAGCCTCGCCATCCCACCTTTCTATCTTTGAACACCACTTTAGCACTATCTCTCTCCTCCTTAACCACTCAGCGTCTAACACGAATATACGGCGTTACTTCGCATGCGTTTAGTACGCATGCCATTACTACGCGGTCGTTAGTACGACCGCGTTTTTAGTTCGCATTCCTTTCCTACGCAATTCGGAACAACGAATTGCAGTAGGGGGTGCTGGATGTTGGAATAGTATAATTTACTATTCCAACTCCAGTGTATGCGGACACTAGGGAAGGTGTTGGATTTTAAATCCAACACCTTCCCCCCCTAACGCAAGTCGCTGTTCCGACTTGCGTAGTAAAGGTTTTCTAAGTAACAACGCGTGCGTACTAACGTCCGCGTAGTAATGGCATGCGAAGTAACGCATGCTAAGTAAACGCCGTTTACCTCTAACACTCCTCCTCCCCAAACAAACAGAGCCCCTCAAACCTCTTACTCCCTCCCTCCCCCCACTCTACATCCACTCTCAACCTCTAAAAATTGTCCTCACCATCTCCCTCCCTGGACCCCCCTATTGATAACGACTACCCCCATCCCCAATTACCTACATCTCATCCCCCACTTATCTCCCTCTCTCCCCCTAACCCCCTTAACCCTTACTCCTCTGACCCCTCCTTGAATAACGGTAGCCCCAAACTCCTGTCACCTACTTATAATTCCCTTCCCATGACCCGCCCTCCCCCTGTCCCCCAAACCTCCCTCCCCCTGACCCAACCACTCACTTACCCCACCGTCTTTTTCCCACAACCACCTATCACAACTCCTCACCCCCCCATACACTCTCTGCTCCTCCCCTTCCTCTCTACCCACCCCCCTCAGTCTCTACCTACCCAACCCCCTAACCCCCGCACCTCAACCCCCAATAAACACCCATCTCCCTCACACCCCCTCACCCCAACCCTCAATAATTACACATCCCCACCACATCAATATATTTGGTTCTCACTTGCTTTATGCCCTTTTATCCTCTCTGACCACATCACCTGAAGATTTCTGCCCCTTGTATAACCTAACCCCTCCACTCTCACTTAACAGCTCCGCCACCCATCACTCCATACCTACTACCGTATCTCCCCCTTCACACAGTAGGCCTCCATCCGCAACCAATCACGACCACCCCCTATCCCCAGACCATTCTCCTCCCACCTCCTACGCCCCGTCATTCCTTCCCTGTACCCGGAATACCCCGAGCACACACAACACTGTACTCATCTTACCTACTTTAACTTCTGAACCCCTCACTCCTCCCAGCCCTGTCACCGCTCACCCCACACCATCTACCACATCTCCCCCTCACACATTAGTCTACCCTCTGCAAATAATTCAGACCATGCACTCCCAATACCTCCCCTCTCCTTAATTGCCCAGATCCTACACAAAATTGAATGTGACCTATCTAATTTAACTACTGAATTTGCCCGACTCAGAAAAGACTTCTTCGTACACAGCACCAGATCCCTCCCACACCATAAAACCACCATCCTCCCTCTCTCAAACATCCCCAATAACAAACACAACCTTTGGAGATCACTCCCTCTCCGATGCCATAAGCATAGACCTCTACGCACCTCGAACCATCTCTCCCCGTCCGACCTCGCCGACCTTTGTAACTCCTACCTTCCTAATCTGCCAACCACCAACCCTCCACTCCCGTATGCCCCCATCCCTGTTATCATAGAAACAAATAGAACCCCCTCCTCCCCCGCTTCCCCCAGACCACCACCCCAACTTTTGTTGATCCACTCTTGCCCACCCTCCATACCCAACCCCACAACACTGAAATGCATGCTAGTTAACTTTCGCTCTGCGGTCCTACACGCCACGGAAATCTCGGAAACCATCCTGAGTGAATCCATTGATATTGCATTCCTCACTGAAACATGGCTAAATGACCACTCAACGAGCATAATTGACCTTCTCACCTCCCCGGGATACTCTATTCTTAGAAAAGACAGACCTAACAGAGTTGGGGGAGGGCTAGCCATTATCTTCAAAAAGTAACTTCAGATTTCCCTTACCACTAACCCAGGCTACTTCTCATGCGAATACCTGGAAGCAGTACAGTTAACTCAAAACTCCCTCCCAATTCATCTACACAACATCTATCGCCCCCCGGGACCACCACAGCCCTTCATTGAGGACTTATCTGATCTACTGGCGCAATCAACATTATTCAACTCAAAAAATCTCTTTCTTGGGGATCTCAACCTCCATTGGAATGATACCAATGACCCCACCATCTCCCTCCTCACTACACTTCTTGAAATCAACAAACTCAAACAACTCTGCCAATCTCCAACTCACACTAAAGGATCCATACTTGAAGTCATTCTGTCCAACGATGATCTGACCTCCGTTACCAATATCATCCCCATTGACTGGTCCGACCATCACCTTATACTGTTCACCATTGCTACCTCAGCAAACCTCCCCACCCCTAAAACTACCAGACCTAAGAAATTGACCCCCCAGGTGTTCTACAATCGAAACTCCAAGCTCAACTTCTTCTCATTCCCCCCTCCCAAAATGCGAATGAGCTCACTGAACTATTTAACAATACTGTTACAGATATTCTTGACCAACTAGCCCCGCCTAAACTCAAAAACCAAAGAAACACCCCCTCAAACTCTTGGTTTAATACAGAGATAAATATTCAGAGACGGGCACTGTTGGAGAGAACCTGGAGACACCATCTCTCACCCTCCCATCTTGCACTTCTCAGACATGCTAGATCCACTTACAAAAAACACATCCTCAAGGAAAAGGCATCCTTCTTTCGCACTCAACTTAACCGTGCCAAAAACAGACCCAGGGAACTCTACAAAATCGTCCGAAACCAAACTTCCCCCGCACCTCCTAATATGACAGCCTCATCAGACAGATGTGAAGAAATTGCCCACTTCTTCTCGGAAAAAATTGCCAAAATTGCCCAATCCTTCCTTCCCACACAACTATCCTCCAACTTTCAATCCAATCTTGTCCTCACCTCTAATGCCTACTCCACATCCCCCCTTCCAGACGACACTCTCTCTCCTCTGCCCTTTATCCTACCGCTCCCCAGCGAGCCTCCTAACCCACCCATTTCCATTCCCCCCCAACACTCCACAGGCCTCTCACCTTCCACATCTCCAGTAACCAACTCCCCTAAATCTCAACCTAAGAACAATGCCTCCTTGCTCAACTTTCTCCCCGTCACTGAGCTTGAAGTCCTCAATATAATTGGCAATCTAAAACCGTCCTCCCACACAACAGACCCAATACCCTCAATGTGCCTGCCCTTAAGCACATCATCACCCCATTCTGGACCAAAATCAACAACACCTCTCTCTCCACCGGCTGTGTCCCCTCCTCCCTTCAGCTTGGTCAAATCTCGCCCATAATCAAAAACCCCAATGCTGACCCCAGTGACCTAAATAATCTCCGCCCCATCACTAACCTCCCCCTTCTCTCAAAGGTACTTGAAAAATGTGTCCTACTACAACTAGACAAACACATAAAAAATGTCAACCTTCTCGACCACTTCCAATCTGGCTTCAGAAAAGGCTGCAGCACCGAAATGGCAATGCTCAATGTCATCAATCACTTGACAATGGTGAGACCTGACTTCTTATACTTCTTGATCTCTCCGCAGCATTCGATACAGTCAACCATTCAGCCCTACTTAATGTGCTTAGGACCCGTTTCGTCCTTAATGGCACCGCCTACAAATGGTTCATCTCTTATCTACAACACTAATCAAAATTCAAAACTGTCTCTCTACCCCCACTCCTGTCTCCCTTGGAGTCCCCCCAGGATCTATTCTCTCTCTTTCCCTCTTTAACCTCTTTATGGAACCCCACACCCTCATCCTTAACCAAGCAGGCATAAATTACCACCTCTACGCCGATGACACCCAAATCTATTACAAGATTAAAACTCATGCTGACATCTAACACTTGAACAACACCCATACCAAGATCCAAACCTGGTTCCATTCCAATCATCTCAAACTCAACCCTAACAAAACCGAAATCATTCTCTTCTCCCCCCAAAATAACCCTCTACCCATTCAATCATGGATCGCTGACCTCAATGCACTCAATTGCTCACTCACCCTGTCCAACTGCGACAAATCTCATGGCATCACTATCGACAACACTCTAACCCTTAATGTTCACATCAAAATCTCTGCCAAAGGAGCCCACTTCACTCTCCGTCACCTCAAGAAAATCAAACCATTCATACCCACCGATGATTTCAAACTCGTAGTTCAGTCGCTTGTTCTGTCACGTATTGATTATGGTAATGCCATCCTTAATGGAATCCCCAAGGTAAACCTAGCTCCAATAAAAGCTGTGCTCAACCTTGCTGCCAGGCTCATCACGGACTGCAAACGCTTCGATCATATATCCCCGGCTCTCAAATCTCTTAAATAGCTCCCTATCGAAGGAAGATCTGCCTACAAAACCGCCTGCATTACTCATAAAGTCCTCCACCAAAACACTCCACATTACCTCTCAAAGAAACTCCACACTGCGGGCTCCACTCGACCTCTGAGAAGCACCAATACCCTACTCCTAATCCCACCTCTGCATAAAAAGAAATCTACACAGTCTCGCTCCTTCTCTGGCAATGTCCCTATTATCTGGAATGCCCTCCCAAAAAACCTGCGCTGTAATCCCTCCTATTCTAGTTTCAAAAAAGACCTCAAAACCCACCTCCTCAATTATTATTGTTTATTTATCTGGTTTTGTATAATGCTCTTTTTGTTTGTACTTTGTATATTTCAAATTTCTGTTGGATTATCTTTCATAAGCTTTTATACCCTATGTGCCTTATACTATCCTTATCTTGTAAAGCGCTCTGATACCTCTGGGTCTAGCCAGCACTATATAAAACCTTCAAAATAAAAATAAATAAATAAAGTTACTGGTGTGGGGGTATGATTCCAAGTTGTTTGACACCAAACACGACATATTTTGATGCAGTCATTCCAAAGTTAGCATTTACCGGTAGGTTATAATACACTTAAGAGTATATGGTTTAACCGCATCCACATACAGCCACAAGGAATAGACCCTGCCAGCTGCAGAGGGGCCCTGCTCAGGCAGAGGCACCCCCTCACATTGTAAACCAAGCACCCTGCCCTCAGGATTGATAGGGCCTGCCATAGCGGTGGCTGATAGGTTTGTATGTGTGTGTATGGTGAGATATAGGAACCTATACCTCAGTGAGGAGTGCTAACACTACCTCACCCAGGCTGCAGTAGCAGGCCTGTGGTGTCAGATTTAGTCTGCTTCCCAGGGGTGGCATAATACATGCTTCAGCCCCTGGTAGGCCTGTGAAGTACCTATGTCCTTGGTACCTAGGGTACCATATACTAGGGGCTCATAAGGTACCACAGTATCCAATCACTAGTGCATCTAGTATGCATTCAAAGTTGTTTAGAGAGAACAGAGAGACTGGGGCCCTTATTAGCAGGAACCCAGCCAGACTATAGCCAGAAACCAGTTTATACATCAGGGAAAAAGTGGGGGCAACATAAGTGCAGATCCTAATCTCCTACACGCACGCTGACTTCATCAGGAAGCGCTGGACGGGCTGAAACTATTTGTTTCCAGCGTGTCCAGGAGGAGCCGGTATGTTTGTGAGCTCCAGTGGCATGGGGGGAATTTGTATTGTATTGAGGCATCGGGGAAGAGGAAAGAGTATTTCCTCTCCCATGATGTCTCAATACAGGGCATTCCTGCAGTACTATCGCGCACAGCATTGCGATCGTGCTGCAGGAATGCCCCCACTAGGCACCAGAATGTTTTTTTAGTAAAAGGAAGCGACCCCTTGGGCAAGGGTCGCTTCCTTAAGTTGGCACCTGTTCTTTAGAATTTTCTGCCGCCCCGGGGCCTGATCGCATGTGTTTTTTCGCGTTTCTGGCCCTGGGGGGGGGGAAGAAAAACCCAGTAGAGTCAGGGATCTTTTAAAACAAATATGGAAGCGACCCCTATGGGCAGATCGGCCCGTGTATTTGGTGGCAGAATACCCCACTAGCCACCAGGGAGTCCTTTAATTATGTAAAGGAAGTGACCCCTTAGGCAAGGGTTGCTTCGTTAGGGGGCACATTTTTTTTAAAGACTTTTCTGCCCCCCCTGAGGACAGATTGCCTGGGTTTTTTGGCATTTCTGTCCCGGGGGGGGGGGGGGGCAGAAAAGCCCACTAGAGCCAGGGACACTTTAAAAAAAAATCAGAAGCGACCCCTTGGGGAAGGGTCGCTTCCAGGGGCCACATTTTTTCAAAATGTGTATTCTACCCCCCCTGGGGGCAGATCAGCCTGTGTATTTGACCTTTCTGCCCCCAGGAGGAAGCAGAATATCCTACTAGACACCAGGGAGTTCTTTAAAACTTAAATGGAAGCGACCCCTTGGGGAAGGGTCGCTTCCGGGGGGGCATTTTATTTAATGTGTTTTCTGCCCTTGTTTTGGAAAACCCCACTAGACACCAGGGACTTATTTGAAATTAAAATGTGTGGGTTTGGTAGATTTCCCATGGGGGCCGCCGAGCCCCGGGCCAAAAAGTCATGGGACCCCTTTGCAAAACCAGGTCGTTTTGGAATAGGCAATTTTGATGTTGCTTCAATACGATTTGGGCCCTTGCCTGTCGCGGGTACTTGGGCTTCCCACAGGAGTGAGGCACCATTTTTATCGGGAGACCTGGGGGAACCCTGGTGGTAGGAAATTTATGTCAACCCGGTGATGCCAAAACCTTCCCACTCAAAAATGTGTGAAAAAAAGTGATTTTTTCAGCTACATTTCAGGTTGGCAGGGGATTCTGGGTACGAAAACGTTAGGCGATCCATGCAAGCCATACCTGCCTTGAATTCCCTGGGTGTCTAGTTTTCAGAAATATATGTGTTTCGTAGGTTTCCCTAGGTGGCCGCCGAGCTCCAGGCCAAAAAGATATGGGACCCTCCCTTGCAAAACCAGGTCATTTTGTGATCGTCAATTTTGATGTCGCCTCAATACGTTTTGGGCCCTTGCCTGTCGCGGGTACTTAGGCGTCCCACATGAGGGAGGCATAATTTTTAACAGGAGACCTGGAGGAATGCTGGGTGGTAGGAAATTTGTGTCAGCCCGGTGATGCCACAACTTTCCCATGTAAAAATGTGTGATAAAAGTGATTTTTTCAGCTAAATTTCAGGTTTGCAGGGGATTCTGGGTAAGAAAACTTTGGGGGATACACGCAAGCCATACCTCCTTGGAGTCCCCCAGGTGTCTAGTTTTCATAAATGTGTGGGTTTGGTAGGTTTCCCTAGGTGGCCGCCGAGCTCCGGGACAAAAGGTCATGTGACTCTCCTTACAAAACAAGGTTGTTTTGTGATAGGCAATTTTGATGTCGCCTCAATACGTTTTGGGCCCTTGCCTGTCGCAGGTACTTGGGCCTCCCACGTGAGTGAGGCACCATTTTTATTGGGAGACCTGGGGGAACCCTGAACAGTAGGAAATTTGTGTCAGCCCCGTGATGCCACAACTTTCCCACACAAAAATGTGTGAAAATAATTTTTTCAGCTAAACTTGTTTGGGCCCTTGCCTGTCAGGGGTACTTGACCCACCCACGCAAGTAAGGTATAATTTTTCTTGAAAGATTTTGGGGAATGTGGGGTCGGTGGAATTTTGTGAATCCACGCAGATTCCAGAACTTTCCACCAGAGCAATTTTTTAGTTTAGCAATGTATTTTGGGTAACAGAACCTGGTGAGAGCCAGTCAAGTCACCCCATTCCGGATTCCCCTGGGTTTGCTAGGTTTCCCTAGGTGCCGGCAGAGCTAGGGTTAAAAAACTACAGCTAGGCACTTTGCAAGAAAAGGGTCATTTTTTACTGTGAAAATGTTGGGTGTCCACATTGCGTTTTGCGCTGTTTCCTGTTGCAGGCACTAGGCCTACCAACACAAGTCAGGTACTGTTTTCCTCAAAATACTTTGGGGAACGTGGGGTGGGTAGAATTGTGTGGATCCACGCAGATTCCAGAACTTTCCACCACAGAAATGTGAGGAAGATTTGTTTTTTTTGACAATTGTTTAGGTTTGAAAAAGATTCTGGGAAACAGAACCTGGTGAGAGCCAGTCAAGTCACCCCTTTCTGTATTACCCTGGGTGTCTAATTTTCAAAAATGTATAGGTTTGCTTGGTTTCCCTAGGTGCCGGCAGAGCTAGGGTTAAAAAACTACAGCTAGGTACTTTGCAAAAAAAGGGTCATTTTTCACTGTGAAAATGTGGTGTATCCACGTTGCGTTTTGTGCTGTTTCCTGTCACGGGGACTAGGCCTACCCACACAAGTGCAGTACCGTTCGTCTTGAAAGACTTTGGGGAATGCGAGGTGGATAGAAGTTTGTGGATCCACGCAGATTCCAGAATTTTCCACCATAGAAATATGAGGAAAATGTGTTTTTTTGGACAATTTTTTAGGTTTGTAAGGGATTCTGGGTAACAGAACCTGGTGAGAGCCAGTCAAGTCACCCCATCCTGAATTCCCCTGGGTGTCTAGTTTTCAAAAATGTATAGGTGTGCTAGGTTTCCCTAGGTGCCCGCAGAGCTAGCATTCCAAAACTACAGTTAGGCACTTTGCAAAAAAGGGCCATTTTTCACTGTGAAAATGTGGGTAATCCACGTTGTGCTTTGTGCTGTTTCCTGTCACGGGGACTAGGCCTACCCACACAAGTGAGGTACCGTTTTTCTCAAAAGACTTTGCGGAACGCGGGGTGGGTGAAATTTTGTGGATCCACGCAGATTCTAGAACTTTCCACCAAAGAAACGTGAGGAAAATGTGTTTTTTGGGATAATTTTTTAGGTTTGCAAAGGATTCTGGTTAACAGAACCTGGTGAGAGCCAGTCAAGTCACCCCACCCTGGATTCCCCTGCGTGTCTAGTTTTAAAAAATGTATAGGTTTGCTAGGTTTACCTAGGTTCCGGCAGAGCTAGGATTAAAAAACTACAGCTAAGCACTTCTCAAAAAAAGGGTAATTTTTGACTGTGAAAATGTGGTGTGTCCACGTTGCGTTTTGGGCCGTTTCCTGTTGCGTTCACTAGGTCTACCCACACAAGTGACCTACCATTTTTCTTGAATGACTGTGGGGAACGCAGGGTGGGTAGAAATGTGTGGATCCACGCAGATTCCAGAACTTTCCACCACAAAAATGTGAGGAAAATGTGCTTTTTTGACACTTTTTTAGGTTTGCAATGGATTCTAGGATCTAGAACATAATGAGAGCCAGTCAAGTCCCCCATCCTGGATTCCCCTGGGTGTCTAGGCTTCAAAAATGTATAGGTGTGCTAGGTTTCCCTAGGTGCCGGTAGAGCTAGGGTTAAAAAACGACAGCTAGGCACTTTGCCAAAAAAGAAATGTAAGGAAAATGTGGCTTCCTGTAACGGAGACTAGGCCTACCCACACAAGTGAGGTACTGTTTTTCTAAAAAGACTTTGTGGAACGCAGGGTAGGTGGAATTTTGTGGATCCACACAGATTCCAGAACTTTCCACCACAGAAACGTGAGGAAAATGTGTTTTTGGGACAATTTTTTAGGTTTGCAAGGGATTCTGGTTAACAGAACCTAGCAAGAGCCAGTTAAGTCACCCCATCCTGGATTCCCCTGCGTGTCTAGTTTTGAAAAATGTATTGGTTTGCTAGGTTTCCCTAGGTTCCGGCAGAGCTAGGATTCAAAAGCTACATCTAGGCACTTTGCAAAAAAAGGGTCATTTTTCACTGTAAATTGTGGTGTGTCCACGTTGTGTTTTGGGCTGTTTCTTGTCGCGAGGACTAGGTCTACCCACACAAGTGAGTTACAGTTTTTCTCAAAAAACTTTGGGAAACGAGGGGTGTGTGGAATTTTGTGGATCCACGCGAATTCCAGAACTTTCCACCACTGAAATGTAAGGAAAATGTGGCTTTTTGACAATTTTTTAGGTTTGCAATGGATTCTGGGTAACAGAACCAGGTGAGAGCCAGTCAAGTCTCCCCATCCTTGATTTCCCTGGGTGTCTAGTTTTAAAAAATGTATAGGTTTGCTAGGTTTTCCTAGGTGCCGGCAGAGCTAGGTTTCAAAAGCTACAGCTAGGCACTTTTCCAAAAAAGGGTCATTTATCACTATGAAAATGTGGTGTGTCCACGTTGTGTTTTGAGCCGTTTTCTGTTCCGGGCACTAGGCCTACCCACACAACTGAGGTACCATATTTATCGAAGGATTTTTGGGAACGCGGGGTGCGTGGAATTTTGTGGATCCACGCAGAATCTAGAACTTTCCACCACACAAATGTGAGGGAGATGTATTTTTTGGACAATTTTTTAGCTTTGCAAGGGATTCTGGGTAACAGAACCTGGCGAGAGCCAGTCAAGTAACCCCATCCTGGATTCCACTGGGTTTCTAGTTTTAAAAAATGTATAGGTTTCCTTAGGTGCCGGCAGAGCTAGGGTTCAAAAACTACAGCCAGGCACTTTGCAGTAAAATGGTCATTTTTCAGTGTGAAAATGTTGTGTGTCCACGCTGCATTTTGGGATGTTTCCTGTTGTGGGCACTAGGCTTACCCACACAAGTGAAGAACCGTTTTTCTTGAAAGTCTTTGGGTAATACAGGGTGGGTGGACATTGGTGTATCCATGCAGATTCCAGAACTTTCCACCATAAAAATGTGAGGAAAATATTTTTGGGGACAATTCTTTAGGTTTGCAAGGGATTCTGGGTAACAGAACCTGGTGAGAGCCTGTCAAGTCACCCGATCCTGAATTCCCCTGGGTGTTTAGTTTTAAAATATGTATAGGTTTTCAAGATTTCCCTAGGTGCCGGCAGAGCTAGGGTTCAAAAACTACAGCTAGGCACTCCGCAAAAAAAGGGTAATTTTTCACTGTGAAAATGTAGTGTGTCCAAGATGCATTTTCGGCCGTTTCCTGTCACGGTCACTAGGCCGACCCACACAAGTGAGGTACCATTTTTCTTGGAAGACATTGGGGAATGCAGGGTGGGTGCACATTTGTGGATCCACACAGATTCCAGAACTTTCCACCACAGACATGTGGGGAAAATGTGTTTTTTTTACAATTTGTTAGGTTTGCAAGGTATTCTGGGTAACAGAACCTGGTGAGAGCCAATCAAGTCACCCTATCCCAGATTCCCCTGGGTGTCTAGTTTTAAAAAATGGAAAGGTTTGCTAGGGTTCCCTAGGTTCCGGCAGAGCTAGGATTAAAAACTACACCTAGGCACATTGCAAAAAAAGGGTCATTTTTGACTGTGAAAATGTGGCGTGTCCACGTTGCGTTTTGGACCGTTTCCTGTCGTGGGCACTAGGCCTACCCACACAAATGACGTACCATTTTCTTATTAAAGACTTTGGGGAATGCAGGGTGGGCAGAAATGTGTGGATCCATGCAGATTCCAGAACTTTCCACCACAAAAATATGAGAAAAATTTGCTTTTTTGACTATTTTTTAGGTTTGCAATGGATTCTGGGTTACAGAACCTGGTGAGAGCCAGTCAAGTCACCCCATCCTGGATTCCCCTGGCTGTCTAGTTTGGAAAAATGTATAGGTGTGCTAGGATTCCCAAGGTTCCGGCAGAGCTAGGGTTCAAAAACTGCAGCTAGGGACTTTGCAAAAAAAGGGTCATTTTTCACTGTGAAAATGTGGTGTGTCCTCGTTGAGTTTTGAGCCGTTTTCTCTAGTGGGCACTAGGCCTGCCCACACAAGTGAGGTGCCAATTTTGTTGGGAGACTTAGGGTAACACAGAATTGTGGAGCAACTGTTATTACCTATTGACTTTCGGTGCATTTCTGCCTTCCAGATGAAAGACAATGTGTAAGAAATAGGTCATTTTGATAAATGACCTATAATTCTCGTGCTAGTATGGGTACTCCCAATTTTGTAAATGTGCAAATATCTACTGTTTCTAAACTCTATATTTTGTTCCCATTTCAGAAATACATAGGTGTCTTTCATACGGATTTTCCCATGTACAAATGTTCCCAGAATAGTTGCTATATACCCGAAACATAATCGAAAAACATTGCAAGATGCTGCTCAGTTATTGACTCTGGGTTCGTCTGGTTCTTGGTGAAGCTACTAGTCCTATATATCGCCACAACCAGAAAGGTCCAGTGGATGTAATGGTATATTGCTTTCAAACAGCTGTCATAATTTGAAGAAGTTACAGGTGAAACGTTGACACAAATGGCTGTTTTTTTCAACTAATTTTCAATTTTTCCTAAATTTAACTGTTTGTTTCTATAAAGAAAACTTGAAGGATCTATAGAAATAACCCCTTGCTGAATTTAAAATGTTATCTACTTTCCAGAAATGTATAGCTTTACAGGATCCATTATTGCTTTCATACCCATTTCTACCATTAAGTGAAAGGAGGTTGAAAGCACAACAATTGCAAAAATAGGCTATGTCCCAGAAAAATGCCAAAACTGTGTAAAAAATGTTGGTTTTCTGACAAAAGTCTGCACGTCCCTGAAAGTTAGGAAGATGGTGATTTCAGCACCACAACCCCTTTTTGATAACATTTGCAGGGAAAAAAACAGCTGCTTTCATCTCTATACCTTTATTCACATTTTTTCCCCAAAAAACAAAATTTTGCTGTATTTTGGATAATTTTCGGGTCCACCCCAGGGGAATCCACAAACCCTGGGTACCTTTAGAACCCCCATGATGTTGGAAAAAAAGGACGCACATTTGGCATGGATACATTATGTGGTCAGAAAGTTACAGGGGCCTAAGCGCGAACTACTCCAAATAGTAAAAAAAAAGGCTTAGCACAGGAGGGAAAAAATATTGAATTTCAGGACCATGTGACCAGTGTAATCCTTTGAGAGCCCTGGTTCAAGGTTGGAGGAGACATCATTTACAGAGACTGGACTACTGGACTAGGCACCTGTGTCTTTTAAGGGGTGATTGAGCTTTTCCTTTTCCACTACTACTCAACATACAATCTTCACCCTGACTCACAGAGTGTAAATGTGTGAAGACGTTCAGCGCCATCCACCAACAGAATAAGCCAATACAAGTATCTGGAAAAACTAACAAAGAAGAAGAGCAACTTTGCTGCTCTGTATGCTGCTCCACAGAGGTAGGAAAATAAAACCAGGCAGTCTTACATTCCCTCATGCAGCCTGTTGCAGTCACTCACAGGCTCTCACAGACTGTCACAGTGTCCTTTATCACTGGCAAACACAGCTGATTCTTACACTGAAGACCATAATATACCAAAGACTTTTATGGAATATTGGAGGCAGATATTCATTCAGTCACATAGTCAGTAGTAGCTCCTCATTTCTCCCCACAGCTGCTGACTGACCATTTCTGAAACCAGCTCTTACTATGGGCAAAAACATCTATTGAAGGATATTAATGAAGGATATTAATGGTCACTGAAAAAGTCTGAAAGACGCAACAGCCACTTGCTGCACTTACAGATTGATTTGGCTCATGACCACTAGTGTCTACTTCGAACAGTAGAGACTGACTATCAAATCAAATCACACAGCGACATTCTTCATCTTAACATCACATTGAGTAAGATAGAATCCTGGATTTTCTTCAACCTCCTAAAATGTAACCCCAACAAAATTGAAATCATTCTATTCTCCCCGAAAAGTAACCACCTCCAAATCCAAGGCTGGATCACTCTATCCAACTCGGCTAAATCCCTAAGATTTGTCACTGAAGGACCATATCAATAACTCAGCCATACGAGCATTTTAGACACTTAAACACCTCAAAAAAGTTAAAGCTTTCATCCCATCTGACGATTTCAAATGGGCCGTTCAATTGATAGTCCTCTATAAACTCACCTACATTAATGCTATACTCACCAGGACCCCAAAAACTCACTGTACCCCCTCAGAGCAGTTCTCAACATAGCGGCCCTGCTTATACCAGACTGCAAATGGTATGAACACATCATGCCTGCCCTCAAGTCTCTCAACTGGCTTCCTATCGAAGGAAGATGCACCAAGACTGTCTGCATCACACACAAAGCACTTCTCTCTCAATACCCTGACTATTTAGACAACAAACTTACAAGAGCAGGAAGTGCCAGACCTATGAGAAGCTCCACCACACTTCTCCTTGTACCCCCCTTACTAAAAAATAAATCTACCCAGACTTGCACTTTTTCAGGTAATGCTCCCAGCATCTGCAAATTTTGCACCCTTGCTGCAACCCCTACTACCGAGACTTCAAAAAAGACCTGAAACTCCATCTCCTCAATAAATACTAGAGCCCATTAATCAAACCAAACTTGATTTCTATTAGGCTCCTGTGATCAGGTCATTCCTCTGCTGATCTGCTGGCCTTTCTTTTTCTTGTGTACTCCTTTATTGTTCCTGTTGTCCTGCTCCCCATGGTCCCTTTTAGTTTTTGTTTTGACCTCATTTCTGTAATTTTCCATCCTCCATGACCTTAACATTGTTTCTATGTAAACTGTAACCTGTGCTCCTCTGTAGACTTTTACTTACCGTATCTTATATTTTATTTATCTTTAACCTATGATTATTACCTTGCTCTTGCTTCTGTACAGCATTCTTTTACCACTGGTTCTAGCCTAGTCAGGTTTTATGGCCCCTAAATTGTTAATTTTTTCGGACCTCATTTCAGTAATTCCATCCGTCATGTTCCTACAAATGTTTCTTTGTATATAATAATATGTGTTCCTCTGTAAGACTTTCACTTTCCATATTTATATGTGTATGGAACCATTTATCCAATAATGATTGTGTTGCTCTTGATTCTGTTAGACTTTCACTTCCCTCATTGTTAATTGTATGCAACTATTGTTCCAATGATTATTGCCTTGCTCTTGATTCTGTAAAGCGGTCTGATGCCAGTGGGTCGAGCTAGCGCTATAAAAAACCTTTAAAATAAAACTAAATAAAAAATAAATCACAGTCAAGATAAATGCTTAGATGTATTCTTCCTTTTTGCTGATGTGACTTGCTCTTTCTATGGAAAGGACTATCCAGTCTCAGGACTATTTAGTGGAGACTAAAGTTCATTGTGTAACATCATAAATGAATACAATTGGAACAGTTTCTTTTTTTGCATCAATTCATTATCAGTCCACGCAGCTCATATACTCAATGTCTCCTAAAAAGTTACCTATATTGAATCAGAACATACTGGAGAAATCCTGGAAAAGATCAGTTACAAAACTATGTACTGTAACACTGTAACACAATCACCAAGCTCAAATGAACATAGGATCAAAGAAGTACGGAAACCAATAGGGTCTGCATACCCTTACATACTATGAACCAACTCTTGTACCACAAAGACAGCAACATAGGAAAGCCTAAGACCGAGTCATCAAGCCAACACCAGCTTTACCTTCCTACAAGTTTCTGTAAATGAAGCCAGGTTAGCTGCCCCAGCACCACAACTTCTATATTTCAAAGTGTTGGGCACATCACAGCACAGCACAACCCACTATAATGTAAATACTTTGGATTGGCTAGAAAACAATTGGACAAGAAAGTGTGTAAGGGTTGATGAGAGATGCTTGGATCATTCCAAGCTTGAAAGCCAAGAGGCATTGTTTTAGTATGCGATAAGAGCACATTTATCCCTGTTTCTCAATCATCTCAATTTTTCATATTTGGTCTGCTGATTAACACTAGCAGCTATGGATGGGCTTTCTAGACGTTTAGTCACTTCTGTACCAGAGAAGGACAATATGCCTTGTTAAGCCATGCCACCAAAGGAAAGAAACCAAAAATGAAGGTATACGTGTGTTTTTGCACAGGGACTGATTCAGCATGCAGAATCTTCAGCAAGACAGTAGCCTTTGGTGGAATCTTCCAGGTTTAAACATTAGCATCTTGACCTAATAAGATGTGGCTGGCCAGTAAAATGCAACCCATTTAATATTACAGTTTATAGAAAAAACATAATAAGAGCATTACACTCAAATAAAATTCAATGGCAATTCGTTTATGGATACACAGTAATACATTCACAGTTGATTCATTAAACAATTGTCCATACTATTACATCACACTACTGAAAGCAAATATATTGTAAACAACAAAATTGTAGTGCGACTATGTATGAAAAAAGATGTTAGCAAATCACATAAGATCATATAAAATATTCCTAGATCAGTTATGTTTTTTAGAACTATCTAAAGTGGAAATGAGGAAAATGCCAAAGGCATGAGGTATTATCAACTCACATAGAATCACATAAAATCTCATAGCATATTGCCAGATAAACATATAGATATGTAAGCAAAGAAAGTGCCTGATGCAGAACAATACATTTACAATGTCATCCAAAAAGGCTCCGAACTTGATTCGGATTCTGCAAATCCGATTTGGTACCTCTTTTCCCAATCGAATCGGTCACCTTTTCGGACGACCGAGTATGATGTATAAAAGCTGTCCGGGCTGTCCTAATCAGTTCTGAACAGCATTCAAGCAGCCCGAGTCATTCGAAGCTGAATGGTATAAGCTCAATGGAGATAGTTTCCGAACAAGGGAAGGCGATGACTGATTCGGACAGCCGTTCCGACTCGGTTTGCCCGAGACAAAATGTCTTTCAAAATCGGTCTTTGGGGGCCCGTCATGGGCCACCCTTTACCCAGAGGGGACCAAATGTGGCCTGTGGGTGTACCCAAGGGACCCCTCTTCCCAACCATGCACAATGTGGCAGGCACTTTGGGGTGCCTCCCATAGGGTACAAGGTTTCCCCCATGCACCCATTTTTTCCAATGGGAGCCTGTGTACTCGCACGGAATACAGGCTCCCATTGAAGTCAATGGGAGTCTGACTGAAATGAGTACGTAAGCATCCAGACACATCTTAATTGGTCAATAGGACTCCCAAAATACATATTGCTCGGAAAGCATTCCTCACCCAATTCGGTGGGAATGCTTTCCTGACGGCATCGTAATCGGACTCTATATTGAGTAGCGTGTTTTGCAATTTCCACAAGCATGAAATGTAGCAGCTAAATTCATTTAATCGATTTAACACGCGGAGAGGAAAAGTGCCTAGTGTGAGAAAAATTGTCAGATATCATGAAATCAGATAAAGCATTTCCTAATTACAACCCAAATATAGAATGTTCAATAGGACACCCAGATATTGTTCACTGACAGTATATCGAGGCCACTAACATCCACTGACAAATCCTTTGGCACAAAATTATCAAACATATAAATATTGATATCCTATACTTATAATGTAAATAACAAATATATCGAAACAAACATATTGATGTCACTAATATCATTGTCAAACATATCTTTTTTTCTATATATAAAAATATAAATAATAAACATTAATATAGTTAAAAGTAATAGTAATCAAATGAAAATGACATTTATTTTATTAATTAAAAAAACATTAACACACATATATTAATAAATACATTTATTTATATCTTTTTAATTGTAAAATACTATTAAACTAATAATTTAAATTTATATGTTTTTTTATATAACAGCAAAAGAAAATTGCCAAAGAACTACTTGAGTAAGAGACCTTTTTTATTTTTGTCACAAGGCTGCACCACTCATAATGAACTGACGCGTTTCGGCCTGATTGGCCTTAATCATAGATACAAGTTTGCAGCTGTGGGCTCACATAGATTGTAGTCCAATTCCTCTCTTTCCCATAATGCACCACTGGGTAAGTATCGGTACAGGCCAAATGCATCAATATTCCAATGGTGCAAGCAAGTTCTCAAAAAAGCTGCTAATCAGTGTAAACGCTATTCCTTATTATAAAATTCAAGTCTCTTGATCAATTCGTAAGAGGTGGTCATAATACCCATCTTGTCTCCCTTGCTCACCCCCTTGGGCAGTCTCTGCAGACCACAGGAACAGAGCGTCCCTCTGAATGTGCAATCAACAAAAGAAAACTGCAGGATATGGCCAAATAAATAAACTACATTTAAAGCAGGGGCCACTCAGTCCCCCTACTGAGGTCATTATTATTTTTTATTAATATTATGGGAGGGGGGGCCGTGTGGCCCTACTTCCCTTGGCCAGTTTTTGCCCCTGGGACCTCATCCCCTGGGGCCTGGCCTCATGTTGGGGACCATGAGGGAGCCCCAATGCCCCCGCGGTCCCAGCCGGCTCCCCATCTCATGCCAGAGCCGGCATTGCTTTTGGAAAAGGGGAGCTGCTGACTTGATGCTCCCCTTGTCTAAAAGCAATTCTGCTTTGCATCCTGGAAGCAAGAGCATGTTTCTTGCTCTTGCTTCCATGAAGCTAAGCAGTGTTTGCAATGACAGGGCAGGAGCAGTGCTCCCGTCCTGTCCTTGCAAACTGCAATGTCTTCTAGCTGGGCCCCTCAGGACATTGCTGGAGCCAGCCATGGGGGTTGGCAGTCCTCAGGGCCATCTAGGGCTTCCAACTTAATTAAAGCCCCAGGGGGGTAGTGGTCACTGGGGGTCCGCAATGGACCCCTGTATTTATATAAAGTATGCCCCCAGGGAGGTGGTGGTCCCCGGGGCAGTGTGGGAGTGGGCAGGAGCCCCTCCACTCTTAATATGAATAATTTTTTATTTTTTTATTTTTTTTGCAGAGTTTTATATAGCGCGAACTTGACCCGAATCCAATCAGGTATCACAGCACTTTAGATAGCACCAGTTACGTTACATGAGGACACACATTTGTGTTAGGCACGGGGAGATTAAGTGATTTGCCCAGAATCACAGGATGTTCGGCATCATTACCAAGACTCGAACCCAGTTCCCCAGGTCCCAGGTCGAGCGCCCTAGCCGTTACTGGGCTTGGCGGGCACACCAGGCTCCTGCAATAACTGAATGCCCTGTGGAGGTGGCGGTCCCCAGGGCAGCATGAGGGGGCAGGAGACCCCCCAAGCATTTTGTTAAAAGCCCCCGTAGGTGTCAGTCCCCAGAGCTGTAGGGTGTCCACGTGCCCCCATGGGTAATTAATAAAGTCCCGGGGAGGGTGCATTCCCCAGGGCTTTGGTGGCCCGTTCAGCCTCCACATATATTTGACATATTGCCCCTGGGACCTGGCCCACCTGCAGGCTCATTAAAACAAAGCGTGGGAAACTATGATTCATTTTTTTTCTTGTTGGATTCCTGAATCCCGCCGAATTACAAAAATGCTTTTATTTGCCCTGACCCCATGAGAAGGCCTAGGGGGTCAGAATGTTTCCACCCAGTCCCCTTTTTCTTTTTACCCTTTTTTCTTGTGACTTGGTTCTATCGAGTCACAAGATGGCTGCCAACACATCCTGGTTTGAAGTGTTGGCGCCCAATCAAAAACAAGCTTGTGATCCAGCGGGTTCATCCAATCAGATCTAACAATTCCCAAATATCGATTTCTGTAAATCTTTAAGTATCTGAAAACTAACAGATTTACTCCATTAAAAAAAAAGCATGCTTTATGGACCAAAAGCTACCTTATTGCCAAGTTTGCTAAGGAAATTAACAAGGTGAAAACACATTTTGGGCCCCCCCTTTTTTCTTATCCCCCACTTGTCGAATGACCTCAAAACTTTCAAGACAGGTGCTGACCTGAGTTGGCCATTAGTTTTGAAAAGTGTGCGAAGATTCGTCAAAAGGTGTTAAAGTTATTGGTCAAAGAAAAAATTGTTTTTGAATAGAAGCAAGGTTCTAACTATAACTACCTACTGGTCACCGCCAGTAGATAATATATATATATTATACCTGTTTAAATACAAACAGAAATATACATAGCAAAGTTCTAATTTTAACTAGCCAAAAACATAATATTATAAATTTATGTCTTAAAAAATAAACTATAAAATTCCACAACTAATACATAAAGTATAGCGACTCCAATTTATAAACTAGTACAAAAAAATGAAACTCTGGAATATTACAAATTACTATTCCAAGTAGGGAAAACACTGACTTGCTCAGGAGTAAAATGTACTATTGCTACTCCACTCAATGAAACAGTAAGAAGACTTTAGGATTGCGGAGGGGTTAATTTTACTGTTCCCACTCCAGTCAAAGCAACAGTAGGGAAAGTGTAGGATTGCAGAGGGGAAAAATGTACTATTCCCACTCCAGTCAGTGCAAAATTAGGGAAAATGTTGGTTTGCAGAGTGGTAAAATTGACTAATTCCACTCCATTGTTAAATAGCAAATATGCTTAACAATTAAATAAGAACATTATTTATATATAATAATGTTTAAAAAATAAAAAAAATACATATTTATTGCAATCCTTAATACATATTATAGATTTCTACAAATATTATAATAATTAAAATACCAAACTATATTCCCAAAATAATAGCAACAAATACTTATAATAGTTTTTTTTATTAAAAAGCACAACAGTTTCAACACATTGCATAACAGAAAACATATTTTTTAAGCATTTAAATAATTTTAAATGTGTTAGTATTTAAGTAAGCCATACCTGTACAAACTACACAAGACACCTAAAATATATTTATTAAATTATATTTGCACATTATAGATAATTAATTATCACTTAAGACATTAATAATAATAATGACCTGACAGTAATGTAACTATATTTAATTATGTTCCTACCCTTTACCTTTAGAAAACAAACAGCACACAACTAATTTATGTAAATAAAAACAAAATAATGTCATAATTTACATAAATATCAATACACAATTAATAACAATTAACTAATAACACTTAACTCCCCACTCTTCACCCTCACAAATTCATCCTAATATATAACATAAACAGTATCTTAATTACACAATTTACAAAATACATTAAAATGAAAATTATTTTTATGAATTAACATTAATAACATTCTATTGATAATTTCATGCATACCTTTAACCCTTACAAAAACAACAAACTATATTAAAAAGTACACGTAATTCACATATTTAATTATCAATTAATAAAGTAATTATAATAAACAACACTTAATTACTTATAATTAATGTACATACCACCCTATAACCCTACAAATCCCACAACCTGCAGATAAAACTTAATTAAACAAAATAAATAATTATACAATTAATAATATTATTTATCAATTAGATAATTGATATTGATTGAAAATGAATTTTGTATTAATTTAGTTCCCACTATATACCCCTGCAACCACAACCCACACTTAACACCTAAATTAAAAATTCAAATGTAATCATACAATAACATGAATAATTAACAAATAAATACTAATAACTAATTATTAGTTCATTATAATTCAATTATTATCCTTCAAAAACCCACAACCCAAACCTAAAGCATTAAATTAAAAAAGAAAATAATTATGCAATTGAGAATTATTCATTACATTTTGAATTAAGAAATACATATTAATTTACTTCCCACCCTGTTCCTCTCTAAACCGCACAACCTGCTACAGTGCTAAAAGTGGCAAGAAACTATGAAATGAAAATTTAAAAGTACTAAAAATCTACAAACTATATTAAAAAACATTAACACTATTTATACAATCAATTTATAACACATGCAATTAAAATATATAGTAAAATAAGCAAAAATATTTGAACATCGATATTAACAACATAGTATTTTTTAGATCAATTTTAACACTCTATATTTCTTTTTTTTTTTTTTAGTTTTTATTAAACAGGCTGACAGGAGAAACACATATTAATACTTACATCAGTTGGCGTCTATAATCGAGAAAATTATAATATATTCTCAGCGCTAACCAGCAAAACTAAGCTGTAAACACGGGAGGGGACAAAGAAAGAGAGAAGAAAAAAAAAAAAAAAAAAAAAGAGGGGGGGAAGGAAGATTAAGAAGATAATAAAGGCCGTCTCATCCTATAAAAGTTCCCCAATTTTTTTCATGTTTGCTTATGGATCGACTCCCTCTTAGCCTAGCTAAAGCTGACTCCATGGTGTAGATCTCAGTAACCAGCGCCCACCAGTCCCAAACCGTGGGTGGATCAGTGCGAATCCAGGCTCTTGCCACAGTTAATTTAGCGCATGACATAAGTATTGAGGCCAACGCGGCTTGTGGGATTGGATTGGAATATATGTCGAGCAAAACTGAGGCAGCGGTGAATATGGGTGTTTGGATATGTTTGATTTTTAGAACCTTCTGAATGTCCCCCCAATAATCCTTGAGAGTAGGACATGAAAACAACATGTGTATCAAGTCGGCGGCCTCAGTTGAGCATTTTGGGCATTTAGTTCGATCACTAGAAGAATTATTAGAAGACCATTTAGATATTATTTCGGGCGTATAGTATAGCATACAGCTTGTTCTAAACTGTTGAAGCCTTAGGCTTGAAGATCGAACCCGTTTATTAATGTTTGACATAGAGCTCCCTATTTCTCTAGCTGTAATATTTATGCCTAATAACCTGCCCCATTTATCTGCTAGCTTAGAACAGTCGTTTGATTTATAACAAGATAGAACATGATAAGTGTCTCTTAAAGTTGATTTGATTTTTCCAGAGTATAGGCAAGACCAGATTTCGTTGTCTGTAACCGCTAAGATTTGTTTTTTATTAATCAGATAATCGTGCAATTGTAAGTGTTTGTATCTCATAGTTTCAGGGAGATCGAATAGTAGTTTAAGAGTATTAAATTCTATAAACCCATGAGTACCATATAAATCCCCTAATATACTAATACCCTTCCTAGACCAGCTATGAGTAGAGTTGTCATTAAAGATTCCCAGTAAACCCGGGTTACCCCATAGCGGCATCATTGGATGATAGTAAGTTATTTTACAGTAATTTGAAATATTACCCCATATCTTTATTAGGTCTCTGGCGGTCTTAAATTTGACTCTTTTAAAGTAGTTTGGATCGTTGGCTCGGAGCAGAAACATGTTTGAGTCTTGTTTTAGCATAAGAGTATGAAAGGGGAGTGTTCCTTCTTTAATAAGCAATGGGCGAATACGCAAAACAAAAGCAGACCAAAAATACAACTTAAAATCAGGGAAATTAAGCCCTCCCAAATTTGTGTTATTTGTCAGAAATTTTATCGACCTTCTCGCCTTTTTATAGCTCCAAATAAATCTGCTGAATACGCCATCCAACTCTTTAAAAAATGTATTATTTAGATTAAGTGGTATAGATCGAAAAAGATATAAAAATTTAGGCAATATCGTCATCTTGATAAGATTAATTCTTCCGATTAAATTCAGGGGTAATCTATGCCATTTTTTTAAAAGTAAGATAGTGGATTTGATTAGTGCTTTGTAATTTATAATATTAATTTCCTGAGTTTTAGCTGTTAGTTTAACACCTAAATATGTAGCGCTTTTACAAATTTCAGGAACGGTCGAATTTGGGGTATAATTAGCAATAACCTGAGTCTTTTGTACATTGAGTTTGTACCCTGAGATGTTCCCATATTTCCCAGCCTCAGAGACAATACTTTGGAGTGCCTCCACAATATCTTGTGTGTAAATAGCAATGTCGTCGGCATATGCTGTTATTTTCAGTGTTTTTGAACCAGATCTAAAAGGTACAATTTGGGCTTGGGACTGTAAAGCGGATAGAAAAGGTTCCAGTGAGAGGGCAAACAAGAGAGATGAAAGAGGGCAGCCTTGGCGAGTGCCACGACGTATTGGAAAATCAGGGGATATCAGGCCCCCGTAGCAGACATAGGCAGTAGGATTATCGTAGAGGGCCTGTATACCCCGCAAGAATTGTCCCCCAAACCCCATTTTAGATAAGACGCACCAGAGATAGTCCCATCCCACTCGGTCAAATGCCTTCTCGGCGTCTAATAGTATCATGCCGAGTGGGGTGGACTCTATCTCCGCTACGTCGAATGCCGTTATGGCCATGTTTACGTGGATAGTAGTGTCTCTGCCGGATATGAACCCGTGTTGCTGTGGGTTGATAATTTTAGGCAGTATAGGGGATAATCTTATAGCCAATATTTTTGCAAATATTTTTGCGTCAGCGTTTATAAGAGAAATGGGTCGATATGACCCTCTCTCCTCCTTTGGTTTATCTTTCTTTAAGAAGAAGATTATTTTCGCCCTATTCCATGATTTGGGGGTTTTGCCATTAAGGCCGGCAGATTGCAGTACCTTCAAGAATAGAGATTCCAGCTCAGCTAAACATACTTTATATAGCTCTAATGGTATTGAGTCTTCCCCTGCCGCCTTCCCTACAGGTAGGAGGGCTATAGCTTGATGTAATTCTGCCATTGTAATGTTATTGGACAATGAATCTGTTCCAGTTATAATCTGTGAGTTTGTTATGTATTTGTCCACATAGCCCCGGATTGCGTCTGGGTTAGGAGTGTTTTCTGGGGTGTATAAATTCTTATAGTAATCAGCAAATTGTCCTACTATATCCTGAGGCTGGTTATAACTTTTATTGTCACTCCCCCGTATACTTGTAATTATAGTACTAGCTCTATCCTCAGCGACTTTATAGGCCAAAATTTTACCAATTTTATCGCCACCCTCGTATTGTGCTATTTTAAATTTATGGATCTTGGTGCTGCACTTCTGTATAAATTTTGTTTTAATTTCATTTTTTAGGAGTCCAAGTTTAAGGCCTATTTCAGTTGTCGTTGATAGTTTTAATCGGAGTGCAGAGGTTAGTAATTCCTCTTGGTTGGTTATGTTGGATATAAGCAAAGAATTAGCCTTTCTACGTTCCATATTTTGTCTGATCGTGTAGGCTTGAGTAAATCCCCTGATACTTGCTTTGCAGGCATCCCAGACTGTGCCACAAGCTGTAGAGTCTATATTGATATCCATAAATTCTATAAGGTGAGATTTGAGCTGCATCACATACTGTGAGTCTGTGGTCAAGTATCTAGGGAAAGAGAATGGTCTGGGCGGGGTCCTGGTGTGTGAAGTAGTTATTGTGAGAATTATTGGGTTATGATCCGAAGAGATTCGGGGACATAAAACCAGATTAGAACTCTTTAATAGATTATCCCCTATTAGCACCATATCTAATCTTGAGCATAGTTTGTGGGGTGCTGAGTAATAAGTATAGCCCGGTAGATTTGGGTATAAGTATCGCCAGGCGTCTTTAATGTTGTGGATGTGACAGAGATCTAAGATGGATAATCTAGTTTTGCGCATCCTTTGAAAGCTACCGGGTCTAGTTGTGTCAATTTTATAATCCATGATACAATTAAAATCCCCCATAATAATAAGCTCTCCCTCCCAGCCCAAGAGTTTGATATTCAACTGGTCGAAGATCTTCGGTTCATCTGTGTTTGAGCCATAAATTACACAGAGGACGTAATTATAGCTTTCAAAATTAATCTGAGCAATCGCCCATCTGCCCTCTTTATCACAGAGGGTCTGTAATGTTTCAATCTTGAAGCGTTTATCCTTAAGGATAGCCACGCCTCTTGTGGATTGTGCAAAATTCGAACCTATCATAATATCGTAGCCCAGTTGATTCAATAATTTCCTATCTTTGCCAGCAATATGTGTTTCAGTGAGAAGAGCAATATGAGGGTTATGTAGTTTTAATTCTTCTGTAATCAAAAGTCTTTTATTTTACTATTCAAACCCGAAACATTCCAGGTTAAACACTTTATCTCATACATTATAATAAGCAAAGGGCAAAACCTTTACCCCGGCTCCGAATACCCTGATACAGTTCTTGTTATTTGCACTTGAAATAATGATAAGAAGTGTGAAAAATGTAAAAAATAAAATAAAAAGGAGAAAAAAAGAGAGTAGAACTGATGTGGTCTCTGGTAGCTCATTAAACTCTTCCCTGTCTGCCTGTAAGCTTTTTATAATGTTTTTACCCCACCCCCAAACCCCCCCACCCTTCCCCTCCCTGGTTCCAACCCCAGCGCCCTTAGAAGACAGCTGCCGCTGGAAGGGCAGCATCTGTAGCAGGTCACCCATAGGGCCCCGATCCACCCGACCGTCCCTCCCTCACCCAAAAGACGTAAAGAGAAAAATAAGATAGAGGATAAAGAATGAAGGGTCCTCTAAATAAGTACAGTTTTCACGGGTTCATAAGTTCATAAGTTCATAAGTTCAATTATTCATGGAGCACACTAAATTAACCAGTTTTTCCCAAATGGACGAGCCCTATTGGTGCACAGAGAGACACCCACAGAACAAGCATTGCAATGATTGGCTCAGACCCTAGTGTGTAATTATTTTTCTGTCTGATTCCTGCCCTCATTGAAACTAGAAATAAATGCTTCAACTGCTTTGACGTCATTAAAGAAGTATGTGCGTCCGTTTTTAATAACTTTAAGACGGGCGGGTTCCTGTAAGAAAGCCTGGCCCCCACTAGATTTGATTGGATCAATAAATCTACGGAGAATCCAGCGTCGATCCATAGTTTCTTTGCTTAAGTCAGAACGAGCAAAGATTGAAAAATCCCCTATAACTATAGGGGTATTGGGGCGTGCTCTCTCCCATACTGCTTGGCGGAGTAGAAAATTACCAAAGAACAGCAGAAAGGGACGTGGAAATTGGCTTGCCCTGTTTTTCATAACCAATGGTAAGCGGTGAGCGCGTTGTACTTGTGAGTCCCAGTCCCAGTCTGCCAAGTCCGGGAAGGCCTTTTGGAGTAGCCCCACTAAGTAAGCCCTAGGGTCAGAACCCTCAGACCCTTCTGGAATCCCAAACAGTCTTAAATTGGAGTGTCTCTGTCGGTTTTCCAAATCCTCGAGCTTCAGTTGAAGAGTGGATAGCAGATCATCATGTTTTTCTACTTTAGCGGTCGTTTGAATGTTAGTCTCTTCAATCTCAACCACTCGTTGTTGTAGCTCAGTAACATCTTGACAGATCCCTCCAATTTTAGAAGTAAGTTCTTGTAATGAGTTTTGTACTTTACTGTTATCTTCCCTCAGTTGAGTATGGTGTTCCTGGGCTACCTTACGTTGATCGTTCAAAATCTGCAGAATTAGATCTATTGAAGAATGATCCGTTGTTTCATGCCCTAGTCCCTCTTTAGTGATATGTGGATGTGGGTATTGACTTTGGGGGGGTAGGAGGAGTGTCGTTTGTATAGTAGTGCTCCCTTTGACTTGTGGAGAGAGATAACTTGATAATACAGAAGCTGTGTTTACATTAGGTGATGGATTTACATCTGCTCGGCTTGAAGAATAGTCCAAGTGGTCCAAGTGGTCTTGAGTCGGAGACAATTCTTGTTTGTTTGGCCCATCTGTTGCCGGAATGATTTGAGCGGTGATGGCGTTGGTTTCCTGGTTGATGGAGCTGCCATGGAGCTGCATGTCCGAGGTGGGTGAAGGTTCTATATGTTCTGAGGAATCATTCAGGCTAGCACCTGATAGTCTCAGCGTCATATTTTTAACCAGCCCCCTTGTTTCAATCCATTTTCTTAGTGGGCTTTTATCTACTTGGATTTTCTTTATATTTTTAACAGGCTGAGATAATGTGGCAGCAGCCTTGCCTCCTCTTCTGACTTTTGGCTTGCCTCTTAGTTTGCGACCTCTGTTTACTCGCGATTTAGCCTTGCCATCTGTGCAGTGATCCTTCCCGCACTCCTCCCCCACCTCATCCTCTCCCTCAGTGCGTGCAGCTAGCTCCTCGGACAACTCTTGCTCAATGACCTCGGCATGGTCGTTGTTCTCCGAGATCTCCGTGGCTTCAGTGGGTTCAGTGGGTTCAATGATTGTCTTAGGGTCCGCTAAAGATCCTACACTACCGGGATCCTGTATATCAGCCTCACAGCCCCTGAAGTTCATCATAACAATAGAAAGACCGGGTATCGAGTCTTCCGCTGCCCCCACTGTTTCATCACTGGGTTGCTCCAATGCCTGTGTCTGTTCTATTATAGAGCCGATAGAGACCTGGTCGGTAGCAATCCCAGTATCAGTATCAGAGTTAGTAGGACACAAAAATGTAGTCCCCCTTAAGGTAATTGTCTTTGGCTTAACTGAGTAAGTCTCTTTGAGGATGGGGGGGGCTTGAGCGGGTATAGGACCAGTAGCGTTATTTGTTTCGCCCCCCATTGCCTCACTCTCTCTAGTCAAAGTCAGAGACATATCCATCCCTTTAACTGTTTTGCTAGCAGGGCTCTTAGGGTGTGAGTCTACAATCAAGGTGGGTGGTTTCAATACCTGTCTGCGATTGCTTCCTCTCGTTAGCGGTGGAAGCTCTGCTGACGAAGACGGGGTAGGCTTCAGCAGCGTGGGCAGCTGCGTTTCATTTTTCGCCCCCTCCATCTCCACGGCGTTGTGCTCGTCCCCCGCTGACATAGGGGCTCCAACGGCACCGGCCGGAATCGGAGAAATCGATGGCAACCCAGCTGAGACCAAAGCAGCCGCTCGCGGCATGGTGAGCGCGCGTACCGTAGCGGCCGTGGGGGCCATAGGTCCGGCTTCTTGTTGTCTTCCTCCGGTTTGTTTGTGGTTACGTGTTGCCCGATGCGGATTCTTGGGAGACATTCTCCTTAGCCACCGGATAGAATTGGGGAGAGACCGGAGATATGAACCAAACCAGCCGGGATTGAAGCTCCCTCGAAGGCTCCGCAGAGTATGGCCGAAAAACCAGGCAGTGCTCGAGAACTCCAGCATCAGCAGTAATGGATACACCTGTTGGATCAGCTCGGAAAACCAGACACCAGGTACCAACTCATACGTTTTCAGGGGTCAAGCAGTGCTATTCAGCTCCTCAGCATAGTATATCGTTTCTTTGGATGAGGGAGAGAGTGGACGAAGCCTTAGGTGAGCTGCTCAGTATGGACCCAGCTCCGCCATCTTGCAACACTCTATATTTCTAACATCAATATTACTTACTTTAACCTTAGATTTGCCTGCAGACTCTGTGGAACAAGACTGACCTAGTAGACAAACACTTCTTATCAGGAACTGCATAACCCTCTGACTTTGCCCTGTTACTGTACCAGTGAATGGCATATTTATAGCAAGGGTGATAAGTGTAAATCAATAAGGTCTAGTTAGCACAGTATCATAGATGTTTGTTTGCTACAAGTTTAAAGTTCAAACATAATACAGATATTATATTTCAGCAGCTAAAACAACCAAGAAAGCAGTTCAATATGTAAAATATCCACTTTTAACCTTTAACCTAATGCAAAAGGAAATCTTGATTTAATAATGTTATTACAAAATATGGATTTAACATACATCAAACAGCATGTGAAATCTCCCTTTGTTAAGAAATTGCCAAGAGAGTATAAGCTGTAAGCTCTCTCTGAAGGAGCCTTGTTGTTGTACTTTTGAACTTTCTAAAAGTGACATTTTCAAAATTTTAATTTGAAATCTTACTTTACCATAAGAGATGATTTTTCATTACAAATCTAAAGCCACCAAACAATGGACTGCTTAACTGTTCCATTACAGCTTATCCAATGCAATAAAGTACCTTCAATGTAATCATATGGGAGAGGTAGGCCTTGCAGTACTGAAAACAGAATTGAAGATTTTTTCACTACCAGGACATGTACAACTTAAAGGTACATGGCTAACTTTTTACATACATAGCATAGCATACATAGCACCTGCATCTGGGTTATCGAGGGCCTAATGTAGGGTTGACCTATATGACCAATATGTAATAAAAAGGCATTTTTGGGCCTGCCCAAATGTTTATTTTGCCAGGTGGAAATGGCAGTTTAAAACAGCACACACAGGCTGCAATGGCAGACATGATACATGTTTAAAGGGCTACTCAATTGGGTGTCACAATCAGTGCTGCAGGTCCACTAGTAGCATTAATTTTACAGGCCCTGGGAACAAATAGCACCACTTTACTAAGGACTTACAACTAAATAAAATATGCTGATTGGGAACATGCCAATTTAACTATGTTTTAAGGACAGAACATAAGCACTTTAGCATTGGTTATTTATTTAAGAGTCTTATATAGTGCTAGCCAGACCCAAAGGTATCAGAGCACTTTACAACATTTTTCATGATGTAATCGGACACATATTGTTTCAATAAGTAGCATTTTCTCGTGATGACTCCTGTTAAGGCTTAAAGGGGAACATAGGAGCAAATCAAAAGGCGGGTGATAAAGATGCCTACGTGTTGATGTGCCAACATTCTTCATTGGGTTAGTTTCCTGTGGCAGAGGAGCTATTTCTCGTCTGGTGGAAGCTATCAATTTGGAAGAGTTCAGTTGCAGAAGAGGTCTTTGAGTTGTTTTTTGAAGATTATGAAGGAGGGGTTAGTCCTGAATGGACTGGGATAG
Source organism: Triturus cristatus (assembly GCF_964204655.1). Taxonomy (NCBI): domain Eukaryota; kingdom Metazoa; phylum Chordata; class Amphibia; order Caudata; family Salamandridae; genus Triturus; species Triturus cristatus. The sequence continues at coordinate 1,807,211,494 of NC_140590.1, forward strand.
AGTTCCAGATTTTAGGTGCATTTCCAGAGAAGTTGCTTGTTAAAGTTTTTTTGTGAGTTTTGGGAGGGATAAGGAGTAGTGTGTTAGTGCTCCTGGAATTCCTCGTCTGGCCTGCCTTTTTGAGTTTGGAGGCCAGGCAGGCAGGTTTACCGGTATGAAAAGCTTTGTGTGTGAGACATGGGGATATGAAGTTAGAACATGCTTCAATTGGGAGCCATTTTAGTTCTCTTAGAGAGGGAGAGATGTGGTTGTATTTCTTCACTCTGATGACCATCCTCGCAGCTGCATTTAGAGTTGTTCAGAGGGGAGCTAAGTGGGATTTTACCATGTCTGTGAGGATCGCATTCCCGTGGTCCAATCTGGACAGAACCAAAGATTGTGTGGCCTGTTTGAGGTCATTGGGAGGTATGAAGGGTTTAATTTTGTTGAGTAGTTTTAGGTTGTAGAATGCGCTCTTCGCAGTGTTCTTAATGTGTTTGCTTATGTTTAGGCGGGGGTCCAGAGTAATTCCCAGGGACTTTACAGAGTTGGCCAGGGTAAGATGGCAGTTAAGAGTATCAACGGATTTTAGCCATTATGTGACTCGGGGAGAAGGATTTCCGTCTTATCCTGATTATGTTTGAGGTGGTTGTGATATAACCAGTGCTGGACTTCCCTTAGAGTGCCATTTATTCTCTGTATGTCTCCAATTGAGGCTGCTTCTAGGTAGATGTGTGTATCGTCCACATAGAGGTGGAAGGGGATTATAGCTTTTTTGAGTATGGTGGTGAGGGGCTCCATGTAGATGTCGAACAGTGATGGGGAGAGAACTGATCCTTGTGGGACACCTCTAGTTATGGGGAGTAGGTCGGATGTGAAGTTGTTCATTTTTATTTGTTGGAAGCCGTTCTGGAGGAAGGAGGTAAATCATTGTATGACCACCTTGTCCTCTCCAATCCTTTCTCGGAGTGCATTTATGAGAAGTTTGTGGTCAACCGTATCGAAGGCTGCTGATAGGTCAAGTAGTATGAGCAGGCAGAATTGGTCTGCTTTAAGTGATTTGAATACACCATTGGTTAGCAGTGGTAAAGTATGCAGTCGTTTAAGCCAACAAATACAGGTTCATGAAAATAGGGGGTGTGAAGGCAAAAGATTTGGGGATGACCCTGCTGAGAGGGCCATGTCTAACAATTTGTGTTTACAGTCCCAAGGCTCCATTTTATCCAATTGTATTCATCCTACAGACTCTGAAAATTGGTGCATTACATTTTGATCTTCTGGAACAGTTACACATGATGGAGATCATATATGCTGCGTGGGAGTTAAGAGTAATATTTCAACTAAGGTCAATGTCTCAAACGAGTGCTTTGATAGTAATTGGAGTACGTTAATACCTTTGAGTTGGCACAATTCAAAAACAGGGCTGTGGGTGGAAGGAGCAAACAACATATTGAAAAATGTGTTGAAAAAGTGGCAGTCCAATGTGAAAAAATCAGGTAGTGTCTGTTACTTAAACACTCCACCAATCTGTATGGTTGTGATTTTATAAGACATGTATCTATAAAGAAGAAATTAAAGAGTACACAGCACTGCAACATGTAAACTCCCGAAATTGCAATATCTACTGTAGTAATGAAAAGGAAGACAAGTTCATACAATTTCATCATTAATTATACAGCAACAACATACAAAAGTAGTGTTGTAAACTCTAGTGTTGCATTTGTTGAACAGAGTGGAGTGAAGTACGCTGAAGTGTGGAAAAGTTGAGTGGCATATAGTGGAATACTGTACAGTATAGTGGAGTATTGTAGAGTTTAGTTGTATATTGTGCAACGTTGTGCAGTAGAGCTTGTTAGTAATGAATGGCTTATGTGGGAGGTATAGTGTAATGATGTAGATTGGAATTTCCTACAGTGAAGTGGCATAGGGTGAAGTGTAGTAGAATGAAGTGTCATAGAGTGTTGTAGAGTGGAGTAGAGTATAGTGGAGGGTGTACATTGGAGTGGCATACAGTAGCATGTTCTACAATGGAGAGACATACAGTGGAGTGGTGTAGACAGGATATCATATACTGTAATGGTATAGAGTGGAGTGGCATATAGTAGAATAGCGTACAGTGGAGTGATGTAGAGTGGAATAATGTTGAGTGTAGTGGCGTATAGTCAAGTGACATAGAGTGGAGTTCAATATAGTGGAATAGCATAGAGTGGAGTGGCATAGAGTGGAGTTTTGTACAGTGGAAAATTGTAGACTGGAGTAGCATACAGTGGAGTGGTGTAAATTGAAGTGGCGAAGAGTGGAGAGGTATATAGTAGAGTGGCATAAAGTTGAACAGTGTAAAATGGAATGGTGTATACTGGAGTTGCATATTGTTGAGTGACATAGAGTGTAGTGGCATAGGGGGGAGCTGCATAGAACTGACAAGACTATAGTAGAGGGGCATACAGTAAAGTGGTGTACATTTATGTGTCATACAATGGAGTGGTTTGGAGAGTAGTAGCTTACATGGGAGTGGGTAAGAATGTAGTGGCATAGAATGGAGTGCGGTAGAGTGGAGTGGTGTCCAGTGGATTGGCATAGAGTGGAGTGGCATATAATGTAGTGACATAGAGTAGAGAAGCATGGAGTGAAATAGTGTAGCGTGGAGTGTCTTAGAGTGCAGTGTTGTAGAGTGAAATGGCATAAGTGAAGGGTCATAGAGTGGAGTATTGTATAATAAACAGAAGTATATTTTTTCTTTTTTTGCATCCTCATTTAAAGAAAATAATTGAGAAATATTTTAAGCAAGTCAATGGTTTACTCTTGGATCCCCAGATGAAGATACAGTGTCATCTGGTTGCTTAAACCACTGGGTATCTAACAAAACAGGCTGCCAAGGTCCTAATAGAGGTAAGTACAGAGAGTGGGAAACGCTTCACCTCCACAAGAGACCTCTTCCTCACATCTCACTTATATCATAATCATTGGACTTTATGTGTGTTGCGAAATTTCAGAATATTATTGCATCAAAAATTATTAACCCAGTCATCCCAACTCCTCCATATTCTGATCCTTTTTCTTGAGGAGCAAGAGAGGTCCAATCTATGAATCTGTCTCGCTGAGGCAACCCAATGTAATATTGCTGGGGGTTGAGAGGTAATCCATTTTAAACAAATTTCCATCCTTGCAAGAAGATTCAACAAAAATAGAAGGAAGAACTGTGAGTTAGACGTATTTTGGCTGATACTCTCCTCTGGAAGGACCCCCAAAATAACCAAAATCAGGCTTACCTTGATCTTTTGCCCCAGGACCTTGGAGATAATCTTACCAATATCTTGTCAGAAGCCCTGGATAGGAGGACACTGCCAAAACATCTGTATGTCATCCGAATCAACAGAGGCTCACTTCAAACAGGCCTTCAGATAATCACCTCCCAGTTTAGACAATTGCTTCGTGGTCCAGTATGCCCTATGGAGTGTGAACAAATGGTTCCTCTTAAGATAGGCATTTTTGACCACATTCCATAAAGTGCGCATTGATACTTGCCATAAGTATGTTACATTGGTCGAAGGCAGGTCTCTTCTCCAGGACTCCTCCATAGGTACCAATGGTGGTTCCCCCTTAATCAAAAGCCAATACCATTTGGAGACCTCTTTACGTTGAAAGAGGGGGCTCATAGAAAAAGTTCATGTTCTTTATTTACTTTTCCTTCTTTATCTAGGTGAGTGGCCCAGCTAGATAACTAATAACACTTACATCTTGAGAGTCTATGATGTGTAATATTGTAGAGTACATCCCATGGAAGAAGTTTGTTTTCTTAAAGCAGTTTCCCCCAGTTCAAAATACCTACTTACAATAACGAGGCCGATAGGCTATCTTTTAGGCAGGCTTGAGTATCTGGGGAGTTTGAAATAGGGGCCCCTGCACTATACTATGGAATCTTCAGGATCTTCCTAATATGATACCAAACTTCGCAGGCAGAATCTTGAAACCTTAAGTTTAAATTTTTAAAGTATTTTGGATGCCCAAACTTTAACAAACAGCCATCACCCCCCTGTGGAGTATTTTTAGACATTACTAGAAGCAGGGGAGGGAAACAGGAAGAATTACATAGGATGGACTTTACGTTCTTTAGTTGAAAGGCAAAACAATACAAACGGAACTCCGGACTAGCTATCTCCCCCTCTACCTTTGCATATTGCAGCTTCCTCCATGCAATCCTCACCCCCTTATTGGACCAGAGAAAATTATTTATAATCCCTTATAATTCTTTCAAAGAGTACTGATCTGAAGATAAGGGGATCGGATGAAGATAAAAGTGACTTTCAGCAGTATTGACATTTTGATCAAATTGGAGTGGCCCAGGATGTAAAATGGAAGAACGCTCCAAGATCTTAATGCTACAGCAGCTTCTGTCATAAAGCCCAGGTTATTTTCAGGGAGGGTTCCCTTGGGAGGGGGGGGGCACAGTTGGAGGAAGTTATTTTAGATTTTTTACTGAGTGGGGGGCATATTAGGGAAAAAAGAAAAAAGTCCTCATTTTCTAAATAGACAGGATATTCTAAATACAAATGGAGTGGTCTCTGAACAACTAATTTGCTGGCTGGCTTTAATATCTGTAAAATCTGCAATGGCGGGTCAGTTAGAACCTTAATCCCTTATTTAACATCAATTAAAATCCTAACGTGGAATGTGGAAGGGTTCTGAGTAAATTGAGCCGAATCTTTCAATATTTGCGCCAATCGAAGTTTGATATTATTATCCTTCAAGAAACCCACTTAACTCTTGAGGAATGGGAATCTATATGGGCCAAGCAGAGATGGATTGAATTTTACAGCCATACAACACAAACTTGTTATAATAAAGGATTAGCTTTGATTACCAAACACTCGGGTAAAGCCACATTAGGTGATGTTAAGGTAGACTCCAAAAGGCTTTGGGTCATTTGTGATGGTAAAATCCAAAAGGAATGGTGTACCCTTGTTGGCTACTATGGTCCCAATATAGACGATGAAAGCCCTTTAAATACTGTCTATATTTGTCTGAGTTAATCCAAATATCCTATCATAATGGGGGTGACTTTAATATTCTTTTGAACCCTGTTCTAGATAGGTCTAAAGGGCGGAGGGTAGTCGCCACAAAACTGGGTTCCTTTATTAAAGTGCGGATGAAGGACTTAGGACTGATAGATATCTGGAGGGAGAAATATAAGGGGTTGGGTGGCCCTTCGGATTTTACATTTCACAAAAAAACATGGGCACTTTTCCAGCATTGATTTTTTCCTGATCGATATAAGACTGTTGAAATGTACGACTTCGGTAACCCATGTCCCGGATCACCTCTCTGATCATTCTGCCATTGCCTTTGAGCTACAAATGCCCAGAAGTAAGTCTACCAAAAGGTAGATATTTGACAGAACCCTACTCCTAGATCACTTACTAATTTTACAATTGAAAAAAGAAGCCCTATTCTTTTTCGCAACCAACAAAAATTCTGCTTTATTAGAGGTAAGTTGGGATGCCTATAAGGCGTACACCAGAAGTCGTGTAATAAGCTTGACAGCTAAGAAATACAAGGAGAGTAGAACAAATTTAAGGAAATTGGAAGATGATATTTCCAGAGCAAGAAATGATAGTAAATTTCACCAAGTTATGCTACTGGATGGGAAGGAAAGCAGAGAGGTAATAGCTAAGAGGCAGTTGTTAATTGACCACCTAGATGATATTATTAGGAAAAAATGGAAGGCTGGTAAGTTAGCTAATTACGAATGTGGTGAGGGATGCGGGAAGCTCCTTGCTTAGAAGTTCAGAGTAAACCAAACCAGGAATCTAATTGAAGAGGTAACTATGGTAGATTCAGGTGAGAACTACTCAGACAACCTTAAAATAGAACAGGCATTTAAAGTTTCTTCCAGGACTTGTATACAGAGGACCTACCAGTCTCAGAGTCTCAAATAAAAAATTATATTGAGGATAGATCCTTACCTCCCCTCACAGAAACTAAAACTAGTTTGTTGGATCAGAGTACTTCCTTGGCAGAACTTATGACTGTGAAGAAACACATAAAAAAGGGAAGTGCAGCGGGGACAGATGGTATTCCTAATGAATTTTACGCGGCTTTGGTAGAAGAGACTGCCACTAGCTTTGTTACCCTGCTTGACAGAATTTTCTCAGATAATAACCCAATCCCTAGGTCTTGGGATGAGGCTGCTGTCTCCTTGATCTTAAAAGCAAACAATGACCCAAGGAACTGTGAGTCATATAGACCTATCTCCCTTCTGAACTGCGATTATAAAATCTTTGCACCAATACTAGCGGGGAGGTTGAACCCCGTAATGAGTTCTTTGATTCATCCTGACCAGAAAGGGTTCATTAAGGGCCGTCAACTTCATGACCTAATGCATGAGTTGATTGGGGCAATTGACATAATTACCACCTATAATCTGCCCCTCACAATCTTCGCATTTGATGCAGTGAAGGCATTTGACAGAGTGAACTGTCCTTTTTTAACCTATATGATCTGATGGTTCGTTGGGTGAGCACTTTGTTAGAGCAATCAATAACATCTATAAAACTCCTACTGCCAGACTGATTGTTAATGGCAACCTCTCTAAATCAATCAAGTTAGAACAAGGGACGAGACGGGGTGCCCCCTCTCCCCACTACTGTTCGACCTATACATAGAACCCTTGGCTTGTAGTATTAGGGCTAGTAAAATTTTTGCTTCGTTTGGATGGGAGGGTTGGGAAAAAAAGTTGTGCTATTTGCGGATGATTTGATGGTTTTCTCTAGGGACTCCCCTGCCATCTTGCACTGCCTGGGTTAAAAAACTGTTTAATTTTGGGAGGTTCTCAAGTTATTTAATTAATGCCCAAAAGACAGAAAGTATGACATGAAACACAGCACCGGGTATTGTACCAGGTAAATAGCAAATCCGTTATTTAGTATACAAATCACACAAGATATTACTAAGTTGGCCTTAGTAAATCTTGACCATAAACAGAAGTATCTTGATAGTTGGTGAATAGAGGTAGATGCAGTGTGCCAGGAATATAGATTAGGAGGTGTAAATGCTAATTTTGGTAGTTGGTATCAATAGTGTATGTAGTGTTAAAGTTATTAGTGTTATTATGTTGCAGTAAACCACAGTAACTTTGCAGTATACTATGGTGCATGTCATTAAGAAGCCAGCTACTGATTGGCTAATTACTGTCTGGGTTAAGGCCTTATATATAGGAAAGTAAAATGTTTTATTGTTGGTACATATCTATTTTGAGGTTATGATAACAATAAGAGATATTTATTTATAATTTTCAATGTATTTTTCCTGCAGTTTAGGGGGAAATGCACATTTAAAAAAAAAAAATATATATATATATATTTAAGTAGGGCCGCAATTTGAAGGAATTACTACGGCACTCCTTAAACATTTTTGTGAAGATTTAAATATTTTAATATTGGTAAATATGCTGCAGTATACTATATTTGTAAAAACTATAGTATAGCACAGTGTATTGTTAATTTTGTATGTCAATATATAGAAACCAAAATATATTTGTCCCTACCTATTACCACTTTAATGTAGTGGTAATAGGTAGGGAAAAATATCAAACCTAAAACTTACCTACATCTAAGGACATAAGGCAACATGCAGGCAAAGTGTAAGTTATGACTGCCTTTAACTTTTGCAAAGGCAGTCATCATCCAATCACAACATTACTTCTCATCAGTGTGTACCATGCTACTTTTGAAAAATACTGTGACATTTCTGGGAAATACCACAACAACAAATATCACTAAAATAAAATGCCCAATAACTTCAAAAATACTTACATTACTTATCTGTGTTAACCAAAATATGATAATGTGTAATCCTGCCAAGTTTCATGGAAATTTGACTTGGTGTTTGGCCGCTACGCGTGAGTACCAAGTATATGGAAAAATGCATTGGTGCCCATATTTATTTTGGAACCCTCTTTTACCTTTGCTCACCCTTGACCTATCACTGCAACCCACCCTCCACTACTGTACAACAAAAGCAATAGGTCAATAGGTCTATAAAGTTTCATGGAGATTCATCAAAGAACACAAAGTTATTAATAGAGAAAAATCCAAGCAATTCTGGTCTGGTAGCCCTAACCACAACAACAAAGCAAACATCACCACTAAGGTTTTATATATATTAACTACTGGCGGTCACCAGTAGGTAGTTATAGTTAGGACCAATTTTCCATAGGAAATCTGCAACATTCTACTCCCAATAAGTATGGCACCGGATGACGAATCCTCATGAAATTTTCCAAACTTTTGGCCAGCTCCGCTCCGCTTCGACCCTGAAAGTTTTGTGGTGATTCGTCAAGCGGGGGCTGAGAAAAAAGGGGGGTCCCAAAACGCATTTTCCCCATGCAATTTCCCATAGGATCTGTTGTTGCAGCTACAGCCCGAACCGCTGTACGGAATGACACCAAATTTGTCAAAGAGGTAGTCCTCAGTTCAGACTTGTGCCTTTTGCATAAATGGTGTGAATCCGTTCAGTAGTTCCTAAGAAAATTAGAGTTAAAAGTACATAAATATCTATGGCCGCGGAGGACCCGCGGCCCGTACACGCACCGTACGCGCATCTTCCCTGAACCGAGCGTGCACCCTCCGGATCGCGTACTGAATGCTAATTGGCTCTCTACATTCAAAACCAGGAACTGTTGGTGGCCATTTTCTCCCTCTGTAGAAGCGAGGCTGAAGAAGCAAGGGGAATAAGTGTGTACAACATATAAAGGAGGCAGAGTGGAAATACTCTGACCCTCTAGAGGTGCTTAGGGGATCCCAGAAGGACCCCCTGGGGCCCCCTTTTAAAAAAATAAAAAACAATGCGAAATGCGTGCGCCGTGCGCGCATCCTATCGCGTTGGATACGCGGATCCATGGAATTTTTTTTTAAAAAGACAAGAAATCATTGGTTGTATGACTACTTTGTACACTGAAAGGTAGGGTGTATATTTCTATTTTTTAAAGGTATGATTCTTATTGGTTAACAAAAACAGATTGTAAGGAACATTATATATGATTAGCTGATATGTTGAAAAGTGAAGCACACTTCCTCTTTTGTGTAGGAACATTGTGTGCTGAACTTCTGACCTGTGTGCTTAGTGCAGTGTTCCATGACTTGTTTCTAAGTTAACAGGCAGAAGGCAGATTGGGGGAAGGGTTGAAATGTTTTTCAGTTGGAAAGGGTTGAAATGTTTAATGAATAGAAATGTGTGTTTGTTTTTGAGTTTATGTGTGAAGGATTGAGATTTGATGTTTACATGTATAGGTGTGGAAAATGAAAGGGAAACGTTTCCATTCTTTGTTTTTGCTGAGAGGTGCACAGTGCAGAGATTCTGTAAAAGAAAATATGGTGAGTGACTGATATACTTCTTAATCTACAAAAGGACTTGAAAGATGAGTTATTTAATTGTGAGGGGGTGTATGTAGACTTTTGATTTTAATCAGACTAATGTATTTCTCCTGCTAAAGAGTACTTTTTTTCTCTACAATCTTATTGACAGTGTGTGTGCATGTAGAAACCATTCTGTGATAAGCATTTGTGTTTTTCATGTGTTTGCAGACAGATAACTGTGCTGTTTTTATATTTTGGTAGAATTAGAAACCAGTCATTGTTTATGAATTTGTGAAATGAGTTATGTTATGTTCCTATACTAAAATGTAGTTTTACTTTTAGATGAAGAAATGTGTTTTGGTATAGTGCAAGGGATAGTGTTGTTTGTCTAGAATCACACAGTGAGTCTGTGTGCATTTGGGAACCACTGTGAGAGAAGCATTTGGTAACATTGTGTATTTGCTGACAGATAACTGTTTTTACCTGTCATGTTGTGAAGTTTTAGTAGCATTAGAAGACAGTGATGGCTTATGATTTGATTAAATGAGTCAGGCTTTGACAGAAAAGTGCAGTCCTGAAATATGTAGATTGTGTGAAGTTCCCTTACCACTTGCACTGTAGTGAATGAGTTTTGGTAAACTCCTAGGGATAGTGGTGCTTGTCTAGAATCACAGTGTGAGTTAGTGTGTATTTGGGATCAGTGTGAGAGAAACATTTGGTGACATCATGTATTTGCTGACAGATAACTTTTTTAAAACCTGTCATGTTGTGAAGTTTTAGTAGCATTATAATCCAGTCTTTGCTTATGCGTTGATTAAATGAGTCATGCTTTGACACTGATGTGCTGTACTTAAATATGTAGATTGTGTTTAGTACCATTAACTCTTCTAGACTAGTGAATGAGTTTTGGTAAACTCCTAGGATAGTGTTGATTGTCTAAAATCATACTGTGAGTCTGTGTGCATTTGGGTAAGGATTGTGAGAGAAGCATTTGGTAACATCGTGTATTTGCTGACAGATTGCTGTTTTAAAACCGGTCATGTTGTCAAGTTTTAGTAGCATTAGAAGCCAGTCTTTGCTTATGCTTTGATTAAATGAGTCAGGCTTTGACACAAAAGTGCAGTCCTGATATATGAAGATTGTGTGCAGTTCCCTTACCACTTCCACTGTAGTGAATGATTTTTGGTAAACTCCTAGGTATAGTGGTTGTTGTCTAGAATCACACTGTGAGTCTGTGTGCATTTCGGAACCACTGTGAGAGAAGCAATTGGTAACATTGTGTATTTTTTAGTAGATAACTCTTTTAAAACCTGTCATGTTGTCAAGTTTTAGTAGCATTAGAAGCTAGTCTTTGCTTATGCATTGATAACAAGAGTCAGGGTTTGACACTAAGGTGCAGTGCCATGTACTTTTCTGTTCACTGTGGCAGAACTGAAAATGTAAAAGTTTTACCTAAGCACTGTCCTACAAGTAGTCTGATTATTTAGCCAGTTTCTAAGTACCAAATAGATTGCTTCAAATGTCTATGCAGTATGCATGTAGTGTTCTAACATACTATACACTTGTCTTTTACACCTTCAATTCCCTAGTCAGTATCCATACACTTACAGGAAACACCCTGTCACTCCCTTTGCAGTCCTCTAGAGACCCATTCAAAAGCATGTACTAATCCATTCACTGTGCCAAAACCCAAACACATATAAATTCACCAAGACACTCTCTTTCCAGTATTCTAATGATTCAGTCAATGCCTAAGTATTCATGCACTGAGCCAGGTCTTAGCACATGGACTTCTTCAAACCCCTATCCACTATGCATGCAGTCCTCTAACCACCTACACACTTGTCTTTCACACCTTCAATTCCCCAGTCAGTATCCATTCACTTCCAGCAAACACCCTGTCACTCCCGTTGCACTCCTCTAGTGACCCATTCAGCATCATGTACTAATCCATTCACTGCGCCAAAGCCAGGCCTTAGTATATGGACTGCTTCAAACCCCTATCCACTATGCATGCAGTCCTCTAACCACCTACACAATTGTCTTTCACACCTTCAATTCCCTAGTCAGTATCCATACACTTCCAGGAAATACCCTGTCACTCACTTTGCGGTCTTCTAGTGACCCATTCTGCATCATGTACTAATCCATTCACTGTGCGAAAACTCAAACACTTATAAATTCACCAAGATATTATCTTTGCAGTACTCCAATCATTCAGTCAGTGCCTAAGTATTCATGCACTGAGCCAGGCCTTAGCACATGGACTGCTTGAAACCCCTATGCACTATGCATGCAGTCTTCTAACCACCTAGCCACTTGTCTTTCACACTTTCAATTTCCTAGTCAGTATCCATACAATCTAGCAAACATCTTGTCACTGCCTTTGCACTCCTCTAGTGACCCATTCAGTACCAAGTACTAATCCAGTCCCTGTGCAAAAAGCCTAGCACTTATAAATTCACCTAGGCACTCTCCTTGCTGTACTCTAGTCATTCAGTCAGTACCCAAGTAGTCATGCAGTGAGCCATGCCTTAGCACATGGACTACTTTAAATGCCTATGCAGTACGGTTGCAGTCCTCTAATCACCTACACAGTAGTGTTTCACACCTTCAATTCCCTAGTTAGTATTCATACTCTTTTAGCAAACACCCTGTCACTCACCCAGTGTGTCTCCCTATAGTACTGTAATCATTTAGTCAGTTAGCATGTAGAGTTTTAGTGAGGTAGTCTTTAGGGCATGAACTGCTTCAAAGTACTATGCACTATGCATGGAGTGTTTTAACCATCGTCACACTTGTGGTTCAGGGACATAGTTTCTTAGTCAGTATTTATATAAAATGTGTTTCTACAGTAATGGAATAGTATAATTTGAAAAGTTATTAATATACATTTATTTGTGATTCATTTTTACAGATACAGAACAGGAGTGTTTCTCATCTGTTTGCATTCTTCTCGTGCAAGATTGTTTGGATGAAGGGTCCTTAGGTGTTTCATCATACTTGCTGTGCCGCATGAGTATTTTTTGTTAGGATCCCCTCGTAACAGAACTCTTTTGAAAATCTTGTGCATGAGAAAGGTGGTATTGGTCTTTGTGTGCCCCTCGAGAAAAGTAGAACATTTCCACATCACTGAAGGAAAACGTTGTGGGTGTGGTGCATCCTCCAAAAATTCAACTTTAGATTTGGTGAATATTTTATAACGACATCATTTACAGTTTTTGTAAGTTAAAGTTAAAAGATTTTGTTAGCTGTGTGCATTTTATATTTCTGTGATTTGTATTTTGAGAATGGCATGTTGTTGTTTTTTTAACAATCTTTGAGATTGTGTTTTTTTTGGCCCGCTGTTAAGTGATGAGTACGATTGAAATGACTATTTTTAGTGAAATTTAATATATTGTGAGAACAGCAAAAAAGGCAAAAAAATTACTTTGTGGAAATTATGCTGTGTTGTATAAAATGTATTATTAAATGTTATAATGTTTTTTTCCTTTTCTTTCACAGATCCAAATTTTAAAATAGGCAATTTATATGAATTTATATTTGAATGAAAAACAGAAAAAAATGTATACCATTTATTATTCCTATTACTGTGAAGGTAAGTTTAACTAAGTCTCAATATGCAGAATGAAGAGGCCTGCAAGAAGCTACAAAGTTGAAACACGTTTCTAAAAACACTCTGTTAATGTAGTTTTGAAATCTGGCCATAATCAGATATCATGTGACCTGCAAAAAAAGAGAATTGAGGGGTTCATAATATTTCACCTTTTTAGCTGTTGAAGGACCACAATCATTTCAATCATTCTTCTTTGAACATCTTTGCAGACAAAACTCTGTGCTTACCTTCTATCATTCGCAAGGAAATTTAAAAACGGAAATATGTCACTTTTTGTAACATAGTTATTGTGCAAGATACTCTTTTATATTTACAAATAGAGGAAAAGGCACTCTGTGCACTGTTTATACTCCATGTATATATAACCTCAACATGCACACCACTTTGTGTTGAAAGGGTGTTCTATAAGTGTTGTTGTGCATGATTGCACTTAATACTCATAGAACAAGACACATGTTTAGATTTATCAGAAATCATAAATCTCGATATGTGTGTGAATGCTGCACCATTCTAAAAGCACAACAAGGAGAATTGTTTTAATTTCTCCACATTTTTATATCTTCAATGCATGCTGAAATGTTCAGCATACATTGAAGAAGAAAAATGCATGTTCTCATTGTTTTTGTGCAGGAAGGTGTGTCTTCCTGCAGAAAAACAAACAGCACATGACACAGATATCCTTGCACTATGGTGCAAGGGTGCCTGTGTCACCACATTGCTGCAGTTTAAGCAGCCGTGCAGAGAGAAGCATAGATTTGCAACATATTTATGTACATATGTTGCATCCCTGTGCTTCGGAAGTACTACTGCACACTGCAGTTAAAGAGGTTACTGTGTGATGCTGCAGCACTTCCTCATAGTTCTGCACTTAAACATTCACCATACGCTACTAACGCATTCATTCAGTCAATTACATACTACACATACATTCATCTAAACTAACACTAACAAAGAAATTTAGCTCTTTTTTTAAACCAGGAAAGATAGTTCTTAAAAGAACTTTTTTTTTTCTTCTTTCTTCTTTTATAATTTTTTGGGGGTTTTCTGAACAATTTTAATTTTTTGGGGGGTTTTTCTGCAAAAAAAACAAACAAAAAACAAAACAGGAGATACCAAACAATGAACTTCAGGGAACAATGAAAAAAACAAAAAACAAGCAAATGTGACTTTCTTGCCGGTGGCAGATCAGATCGATCGACTGCTCACCATAGCACAAAGTCTTATTGCAGTTAGTGCAGAGCACTTTTAAAAATTGAAATTGAGGACGGATGTCCAAGGTTTGGGCTGATGGATGCACTCTTGATGTGCTCGGCTGCGATGAGGTGGATGGCGCAGGAGTGTTTCTCATCCATCGGCACTTTTCTCGTGCAAGATTGTTCGGATGAAGGGTCCTCATGTGCTTTATCATACTTGCCGTGCTGCAAGAGTATTTCTTTTTAGGATCCCCTCTCGATAGGACTCTTACAAATCTTGCACGTGACTAAGGTGGCATTGGTCTTATTCTGCCTCTCGGGAAAAGTAAAAAATTTCCACACCACTGAAGAAAAACGTTTTTTGTGTGGTGCCTCCGGCAAAAATTCATCCTCAGAAGTATGAGGTGATGCAAGTGATGCCTGCTGCCCTGAAGCCATTTTTGGTTGAAAAAAGTTAGAGCTAAGTGTAAACTTAGTCGAAAAAATCTTCTTCTCTCCAAAGAGATGGTGCTCTAAAGAAGGTCAAAGAAGAATGTTTGAAATGGGTGGGGTCTTTCAATAGGTAGAAGAGAAAGTATAATGAACTAATCAAATCTCTTTTTTTGCAGGTCACATGGCATCCGCTCACCCTGCACTTACGCAGCACGCACCCAGCGCGCATCCGCGAAATTCAATTAAAAAGAAATCTAGGATTAAATGTAAAAATATATTAGTTTTAAGACTAGTTTAGAGATTGTCTTCAATTAATATTCACATGAAATACATATATATATGTTTTATTAAATGTTAAATATTTTGCGGGATCCGCACACCCACCTCGTCATAGACGCAGATGATGCATCGCGGAAGCGCGTAAACGTCGCGTTACGTACATCGAACGTGTCGCGTACCTGTCGCATTGCGATCGCGCACTAAACACATACCCAACTCGTACCATGCGCGGATGCTATCACGTAGGGATCGAGAACGGTGCGCATAGGGTGCGCGGATCCAAAAACATTGAAAAAAATATATAAAATACAGTTTTGAACATATAGTTAGAAAAATATTTTGAAAAATATAAACAAATATGTTTGTAAAACCCATTAAGTTCAAATAACATGTTTTAATTTTTAAAAGAATTAATTGAAAAAATAAGTTTAAAAAATGGTGATAATTAATGAAATTGACACACTGAATTTGAAAAATATAGAAATCCAATCAAAATCATTAAGCATGATATCTTCAGAGATAAGTTATAGATAGGAATTAGCAATTAAAAAACCTTTGAAATTCACTGAAAAAACCAAAGGTTTCAGGGGCGTTATAGTTAGCTGGACATTTCCCTCATACAAAACCCTAGAAATTCCCACGTTATGGTTAGTTCAGCTAACTATAACTTGCGCCCCCGTAATGCACTGCTGATGACGTCACATATTACATCACTCATGACATGGTCAGTGACATCACTGATGACATCACTGATGACATCTCAAATGACATCACTGATGACATCACTGATGATGAGGGAAATGTCCAGCTAACTATAACGCCCCTGAAACCTACGGTTTTTTAGTGAATTTGTAAGGTTTTTTATATGCCAATTCCTAATTATAACGCCCCTGAAACCTTTGGTTTTTTCAGTGAATATATATATATATATATATATGTATTTTTTTTGTATTACCTTCTGGTGATCGCCAGTAGGTAGTTATAGTTAGGACCCTGCTTCTATTCCAAAAGCATTTTTTCTTTTGCCAATATCTTAGGCGCCGTTTGAAGAATCATTGTGAAATTTTCTAAACTAATGGCCCCCTGAGGTCAACTCGGGGTGATTCATTAAGTGGGGCCGAGAAAAAAAGGGAGTCCAAATATGTGTTTTCTCCATGTTAGTTGCAATAGGAACATTTTGTCACAGCTACAGCTTGAAGTGCTGAATGGAATTACACCAAATTTGAGTGGTAGATCCTGGTCCAGAGTGCACTCTCTGCTTTAAACGGTATAAATCTGTTAAGTAGTTCCTGAGAAATTAATATTTAAAAAAAATATTGGTATTTGGTGACTGTGGTGGATCCGCGAACCCTCCCTAGCATGAGCTTGACTCTGATTTGCTGCCAACACTTCAAACCAGGAAGTGTTGGAAGCCATCTTGTGACTCGGTTGTACCGAGTCACAAGGAAAAAGGTAGACAATGTATTAAAATCAAGAAAAAGGGACAGGGTAGAAACACCCTGACCCCCTTGGACTGCTCAGGGGTCCCCACAGGGACCACCAGGGTAAAAAAAAGCATTAACAAAATAAGTCAGCAGGATTTGCGCTGGGTCTGTGAATCCTGCTGAAAATGTTTAAAAAATGAAGCGTGGTCTCTTGCGCTTCTTTAATTAAACCCGGGGGTGGGCCAGGTCCCGGGGATAATGCTTAATTGTTATGCAGGGGCCTGAGGGGGCCCCCACACCTCTGGGGACCACCACCTACCCGGGCCTTTTTTGTAAAAAAGAAATGAGTGGGGGGCTCCTGCCCCCTGCAGCTGAAACTGTCATCTCCCTGGGGCTTTTTTTTAAATAAAAAGGGGATCCTGCCTCCCCACACTGCCCCAAGAACCACCACCTCCCCGGGGCATTCAGTAATGAAATGCAGGGGGCCATATGGGCCCTCCCAAGCCCTGGGGACAGCCACCTCCTGGGGCTTCAATTATTAAAATTAAGTGTGGGGGGCTCCTGCCCACACACTGGCCCGGGGACCACCCCTCTACAGGGCACCTGGGACCACCACCTCCTCAGGGATTCAAACTTGATAGAGCCTTCCATGGCACTGGGGTCTGCCACCCTCTCAGAGTGGGCTTCAGCAATATCCCAGGGTGCCCCACCCGGGACATTGCAGTTTGCTATGGCAGAGCAGGAGCTTTTTTTGCAGTGCTCTTGCCTCTTTCTGCAACCCTCTTCCCTCTTTCTGCACCTCTGTTGGGTCTTTCTGCACTGCTCTTGCTTCTTTCAACACCTTTCTTCCAAATATCTGCACCTGTCTTGCCTCTTTCTACACCTTAATTGCCTCTTTCTTCACTTCTCTTGTTTCTTTCTGCACCTCTGTTGCTTCTTTCAGCATTTCTCTTGCCTCTTTCTGCACTTCTCTTGCCTCTTTCTGAATCCCCCTTGCCTCTTTCTGCACATCCTGCAGGGGCTACAGAGAGTACAGTCAGCCACTGCTAAGCTGGCACTGGGCCGTAGGTTTGACTCTTCCTCTACTCGGGCACTTAGAGACCTTCACTGGTTGCCTGTTAGGGAGAGGGTCCTCTTTAAGTCCCTCTGCCTGGTTCATAAGGCAATCCATGGAACAGGGCCGGTCCCACTCCAGGAGAGATTCTCAAGGTACTCCCCTGCAAGGCAGCTGCGGTCATCCAATGCCAGCTTGCTGGCCCAGCCCAGGTTCAACGGGCAAGATTGGGGGGTAGGACCTTTAGCGTGGCCGGAGCCCGAAGCTGGAACGAGCTCCCACCTGAACTCAGACAGACGCAATCATTGATGGAATTCAGAAGGAGCCTTAAGACCTGGCTCTTTCCAGTAGCATGATGCCCCCGACTCTGCCCCCCTCAGTATTAAAACATCTCGTTTGGTCGGAGCGCCTGGATACCCGAAGGGTCACAGTTTTTATGCGCTATATAAATATTTATACATTACATTACATTACTTCTCTTGCCTCTTTCTGCACCCTGTTCCTTCTTTTAACACCCTTCTTCCCTCTTTCTGCACCTCTCTTGTCTCTTTCTGCAGTTCTCTTGCCTCTTTCTGCACCTCTCTTGCCTCTTACTGCACCTCTGTTCTCTCTTTCTGCACCTTTCCTGCCTGTTTCTGTAACTCTTTAGCCTCTTTGTGCAACTCTACTACTTCTTTCAGGACCCCTTTTGCCGCTTTTGGCACCCCTCCAGTCTCTTTCTGCACCCCTGTTTCTTCTTTCTGCACTTCTCTTGCCACTTTCTGCATCCCTCTTGCCTCTTTCTGCACCCATGTCCCCTCTTTATGTACCTCTCTTGCCTCTGTCTGCATCCCTGTTCCCTCTTTCTATACCTCTTTTGCCTGTTTCTGCAACTCTCTTGTCTCTTTCTGAAGAAATCTTGCCTTTTTCTGCACTACTCTTTCCTCCTTCTGAACCCCTCTAACCTCTTTCTGCACCCCTGGATGCTTCTTTCTGCACTTCTATTGCTTCTTTCTATATATCTCTTGCTTCTTTCTGTGCTTCTCTTGCCTCCGTCTGTTCCTCTTTTGCCTCTTTCTTCACTTCTCTTGCCTCTTTCTGCACCTCTCTTGTTTTGTTCTGCACTTCTCTTGCTTCCTTCTGCACTTTTCTTCTTTCTGCATCTCTTTTGCTTCTTTCTGCACCCCTCTTGCTTCTTTCTGCACTCATCTTCCTTCTTTCTGCACCTCTCTTCTCTCTTTCTGCACCCCTCTTATATCATTCTGTAGCTATCTTGCTTCTTTCTGCACTTCTCCTGATTCTTTCTGCACCTCTTGCTTCTTTCTGCACCCTTTTTCCCTTTTTCAGCACCTCTATTGCCTCTTTCTGCACCTTACTTGCCTCTTTATGCACCTCACTTGCCTCTTTCTGCACTTCTCATGTTTCTTTCTACACCTCAATTGCTTCTTTGAGCAAATCTTTTGCCTCTTTCTGCACTTCGCCTGCCTGTTTTTGCACCTTTCCTGCCTCTTTCTGCACCCCACTTGCTTCTTTCTGTACCCGTCTTCCTTTTTTCTGCACCTCTCTTGCCTCTTTCTGCACCTCTGTTGCTTTTTTCTGCACATCTCTTCCTTCTTTCTGTACCCTATTGCCTTTTTCTGTACCCCTCTTGCCTCTTTGTGCAACTCTACTACCTCTTTCTGCACCACTCTTGCCTCTTTCTGTACCTCTGTTGGTTCTTTCTGCACTGCTTTTGCTTCTTTCTGCACCTCTCTTTCAAATTTCTGCTTTCCTCTTTCTGCACCACTATTCCCTCTTTCTGTACCTCCCTTGCCTCTGTCTGCATCCCTGTTCCCTCTTTCTGTACCTCTTTTGCCTGTTTCTTCAACTCTCTAGCCTCTTTCTGCAGTTTTCTTGCCTCTGTCTGCACCTCTGTTGCTTCTTTCTGCAGTTGTCTTGCCACTTTCTTTACCCCTCTAGCCTCTTTGTGCACCCCTGTTGCTTCTTTCTGCACTCATCTTCCCTCTTTCTGCACCTCTCTCAGCTCTTTCTGTACCCTTCTTGCATCATTCTGTACCCCTCTTGCTTCTTTCTGCACTTCTTCTGGTTCTTTCCGCACCTCTTGTGCTTCTTTCTGCACCCTTCTTTCCTTTTTCTGCACATCTATTGCCTCTTTCTGCACCTCACTTGCCTATTCCTGCACTTCTCCTGTTTCTTTTTATACCTCAATTGCTTCTTTCAGCAAATCTATTTCCTATTTCTGCACTTCTCTTGCCTGTTTTTGCACCTCTTTTGCCTCTTTCTGCATATCTGTAGCCTCTTTATGCACTTCACTTGCTTCTTTATGTACCCCTCTTGGCTCTTTCTGACCCTCTCCTGCCTCTTTCTGCTCCCCTGTTCCACCTTTCTACACCCCTCTTTCTTTTTTCTACACCTCTCTTCCCTCTTTCTGCACCTGTGTTCCCTCTTTCTGTACCTTTCATGCCTGTTTCTGTACCTCTCTTGCCTCCTTCTGCACCTCTGTTGCTTTTTTCTGCACTTCTATTGCCTCTTTCTGCACCCTTCTTGCCTCTTTCAGCACCTCTGTTGCTTCTTTCTGCACGTCTCTTCCTTCTTTCTGTACCCCTCTTGCCTTTTTTTGTATCCCTCTTTCCTCTTTGTGCAACTCTACTGCCTCTTTCTGCACCCCTCTTGCCTCTTCCTGTAACTCTGTTTATTCTTTCTGCACTGCTCTTGCTTCTTTCTGCACCTCTTGTTCAAATTTCAGCTTCCCTTTTGCCTCTTTCTGCACCCCTCTTCCCTCTTTTGTACCTCTTTTGCCTCTGTCTGCATCACTGTTCCATCCTTCTATACCTCTTTTGCCTGTTTCTGCAACTCTCTTGCCTCTTTTATTTATTTGTTTGCTTATTTTGAGAGTTGTATAGTGCGCGAACAAGATCCTTGCGGATATCAGAGTGCTTTTCATTAAACAACTTTTAGTTATACAAACAAATAAATGCAGGTAACACACGTATACATAAAATTTCGTACAAAAAGCAGTAGGGTACATAACAGGAAACATCCCCATTGAGTCAAGTCAAGGGCAGAAAAAGTGAGTAGGGTGTTTAGTTGGAGCCTTAACATTGTACAGATTACTAGTAAGGGAGCTGTAGAACTCTGAGTTTATTTAGTCTGTGTTCAGGTGAATGTTACCATGAGAATCGCTTTAACTTCCTTTTGGAAAGATGAGGTAGAGGAATTCAGTCTGGTTTCAGTGGGAAGTGTATTCCATATTCTGGGCGCCATCCGCGAGAAGGATCGTTTATATGTTTTCTTGTTGTTGAACCTTTGAGGTTTCAGTAGTAGTTTTTCTGCACTCCTTGAGGATCTTATACCACCAGTTTCTGTGCGAGGTAGCTGGGTGTATTATGATGTAGGGCTTTATCCTTCATGCACACTATTTTTAGATGAATTCTGGCTTCAAGCAGTATCCAGTTCAGGGATTTTAAGTCTGGGAAAATCTGTGAACTTCTTTTCGAACCAGTGATGAGTCTCGCTGCAGCGTTTATTGAGGCTCTTAGGGGCGCTGTTGTAACTTTTGGGAGGCCAAATAAAGAGACACTTCCGTACTTCACTCAAGGGATAACTAGAGCTTGTACTGCCAGCTTGAAGTCATCGACTTGCAGTAAGGGTTTCAGCTTCCTCGGTGTGTTTATCTGGAAGTTTGCTCCCTTTGTAGCGTTGCTAATGTGTTTTTGCATAGTGAGATTGCTGTTAAGAGTAATTCCCAAAGATTTCCCTGAGTCCACAATGGTTGGCTGAACGTTGAGTGCAGTAAGATGTTTGATCAATTCTTGCATTAAAGGGACTTTGGCAGGTGGAGCTATAAGGAGGAATATACGGTTTTTAGAGTGTTCAATTTGAGATGGTTTTCTGCTAGCCCGGTCTGAGTGTTCCTGAGTGTGGAGTTAAGCAACTTAATGTCTTTCTAGGGTGTTGATCTTAAGATAAAGTTGTGTATCATCAGCGTACATATGAAATTTTTAAGGGTGGGCGTAGTGGGCGTAGTGGGGCTACGTGAAGCAGCACGTAGTGTGCCCAAATCTACGCACACTACGCGCTTCGCGTAGCCCCACTACGCGCCACCCACCCTACTTTCAAAAGATTAAATTAATTTGTAATAAAGCAAATTAAAGGCACTTACCTGACGCGCGGCGTCTCCCGGGGCTCCCTCTTCCTGTTTTTCAATTTTCCTGACAAATGCGCATGCGCGGACGCCCGCGCATGCGCATTTCTTGCAAGAAATGCGCATGCGCGGGCGTCCGCGCATGCGCATTAGTCAGGAAAATTGAAAAACAGGAAGAGGGAGCCCCGGGAGACGCCGCGCGTCAGGTAAGTGCCTAATTTCCTTTATTACAAATTAATTTTTTCTTTTAAAAGTACGGCGGGCGGGAGGCGGGTGGTGGGCGGCAGGCAGCTACGCTTCGCCCACGTAGTGTGCGTAGGCGCTGCCTGCTTCGCCTACTTCGAAAACTGCGAAGCAGGCAGCGCTACGTACACTACGTGGGCGAAGCGTAGTGTCGCGCCCAGGGTTAGAAATTTTACGTTAGACGCACGTAGAATTTTGGTGAGAGGTTCCATGAACGGGTTAAACAGTGTCGGAGATAGTGAGGACCCTTGGGAGACTTCCAACGTTACTGGTAAGGATTTGGAGAGAGTGTTGTTGACCTTGATCTTTTGTGTACGGTTATGGAGGAAAGAGGTAAACCAGTTTAGCACTGACCCTGATAGACCCATTCTATGGTTCAGGAGCTCTATTAGATTCTCGTGTTTGACCATATCAAATGCTGAGTATATGTCTAGTTGGATGAGTAGGCAAGATCAGTTCTGGTCAAGGATTTGTAGTGCATCGTCAATAATATGTGTCATCGCTGATTCAGTGCTGTGACCTGCTCTGAAACCTGATTGGTGTTTCTTCAGGAGGTCAAAGTGATCAATGTGTTTAGTCAATTGGTGGTGTAAGCATTTTTCAAGTAGTTTGGCCAAGGTGGGAATATTGAATATAGGACGATAGTTGTTAAGGTCCGTAGGGTCAGCCGTAGGTTTCTTTAGGATGGGTGAAACCTGTCCTACTTTGAGGGAGTCTGGGATTCAGCCTTGTTGAAGTGAACTGTTAATGATTTTGGTCCAGAGCGGAAGAAGCCATGGTGTTAGGTCTTTAACAGCGTTTGCAGGGAGAGGGTCGGTGAGGTGATTGACCGGTTTCAGGGCATTGAGAATATTGTCTAAATCCTCATCTGTGTAAGTATCAAAGGAAGACCAGGCTGCATCGTTTTTTAGGACAAACTTCGAGGGGATTTGATGTGGCCCGGTTGGTAGTGAGGTGAGGTTTTTCAAATGAGGAACGGTGTGTAGTAATAGGTCATTAAGGAGATCCTTCTTGATGTTGTCAGTCTTCTGATTAAAGAAGGTAGAAAATTCTTCAAAAATCGGGTTGTGGACGGGCTATGTCTTGTAGCCATTGAGGTGCGTCCTTGGATTGAGCTTTGATTAACTCAAAACGTTTTTGGGGACGATTTATTGCTTGGTCTTATTGGTGGCTGAAGAAGTCTGCTTTAGTGCACTTGATCTTTTTGTAGTAGGCATTTCTCTTTTTCCTTAATACCTTGAGGTGATTAGCAGATGGGGCTGATCTCCAGTTGCGTTCCAAGGTTCTAAGAGTCCGTCTATCCTCGTTAAGAAGACCATTGTTCCAGACCAGGGTTTAGAGTCTTTAGTGGAAACTCTCTTGAGTTGCAGGGGGGCTACCTTGTTGATTATCGCGGTCATGGAGTTGAAGGGGGCTGAAGCAGGTTGGAGCTGGAAGAGGTTAATGTGTTGGGGTTGAGTTTTTTCAAGTCTCTTTTCCAGATCTTGGTTTTGTGGATTGAGCCGAGTTGAGTTTTATTGTTTTGTTGATAAAGAAGGAGATAATATGATGGTACGACCAGTCACAGGGTTGGATCGACTCCAGCTGAATGACGTCAATTTTGGAGATTATAAGATCCAGGGTTGAGCCTTTTTTGTGTGTAGGGCTGTTGCAGGTTTGGTTGAGGGCTAGATCATCCAGGAAGTTTTTGAGGCTATTGACCACTGCGTTGTTGTTGTCATTCCAATGGAGATTGAAGTCGCCAAGGAATATTTGGGTATGTGGCCGCCCGTTGTTAGTTGAAATCATATCCATGAGGTGTTCAGTGAAGAGGAGGTTGTCTCTTGGTAGATGATAGATGATGTGGAGTGAGCATACTGGTTTGCCATTGCAGCTAATGTCCAGGCATAAGTATTCGCACAAAGGGAATACAGGCGATATGGCTCTGTTTACAGTGATGTTGCTACGATGTATACAGGCTATACCTCCCCCTATCTTGTCTGTTCTGTCAAATCTAATGATGTCGTAGTCAGGGGGCACTAGAATATCAATGAGGGAGGTGGAGGATTCTGTTAGCCAAGTTTCAGTTAGCATAATCAGGTCTAACTCCTGTGAAATGATGAGGTCAGCTATATCAGCTGCAGTTTAGGAGTGTGCATTTTAGACGGGGTGATGTGAGGGAAGAGGAGGGGTCCTGAGTGAGAGGGACTCTTCTTAGGTTGTTTTCGCTGACTCCTCTATTGTTGTGGGTAACAGATATTAAAGGGTTTAGGGGGATAGTAGGGATGGTCATCTGAGAGGACGTAAAGGAGTTAATGGGAGAGGGTTCATAAGAGTGTAGAAGAGAGAGAAGATCGCTCTCCGAGAGCGGATTGATGCTACCTATTGGGCAGGTTAATGTATTGTGGGAGGGAACTGTTTTTCAACTGGGTGGAGTAAGTTTAGAGGTGAATGTTAGGTGGTACGGGCGCTCGCTCGATTTAGAGGTTTTTGAGGGAATAGAATGCCATGATTATCTCGACATCACCTCCTTAAAAGAATGGCGCTCTGTTTTAATTTGGTGAAGTGCGGTCATAATTTCATCTAGTCTTGGGTCTGGTGCAGTTATGAGTGAGGTTGGTGGCTGTGTTATGCATGTGGATGGCTGCGTTGTGGTCTGGTTGGGTGTGTGAGCAGGTGCAGGTATGCATAGTGGTGGAGACATTGTAGTGTGTGTGGGTGGGTGGGTTGTGAGTGTAGATGGGTGCGTTGTGGGGGTGGCTGGCTGTTGTGTGGGTGTGGTAATAGTAGGAATGGTAATTGGGAGTGTGGCTTCCTCTGAGGGAAGCATGATTTCAGAGAGGTGATGGGGTGTCATATTATGTGCCAGCAACCGACATGGGGGGTGGCTGTGCTGAGGGGAATATATGTAAGGAGAAGCAATATGGGGCATGGATGAAGTAACGGTAGAGATGGTGTCTATGGGGTAGAGATTCTGACTTTGGGTCCCGCCAGTGCCGAATCTATTGCTTGTGAGAAGGCCTGTACTTTGTCTAATGGCAACCTGCATTCCCCCACTACTGTATCTATCTCAATGCCTAAGAAAGACATGTTGGTAGCAGGGCCCACTGTCTTACTGGGGGACAGTTGCACCCCCAGCTCTTCAAACATAGCTACCAGCTTGCTCAATGCCTGGCCACACCTTCCATGATCATAAAATCATCCAGGTAATGTACTATGTCACTGTGCCCTGTTCTTTATGCACTTATCTTGACCCCTTCTGCTCCTCTGTTCCTTCTTTCTTCACTTCTCTTGCACTGTCAGCACCCTTCTAGCCTCTTTCTGCACCCCTGTTGATTCTTTCTGCACTTGTCTTGCTTCTCTCTGTACCTCTCTCTTTCAAATTTCTGCTTCTCTCTTGCCTCTTTCTGCACTACTCTTCCCTCTTTCTATACCTCCCTTGCCTCTGTCTGCACCCCTGTTCCTCTTTCTGTACATTTTGCCTGTTTCTGCAACTCTCTTGCCTCTTTCTGCAGTTCTCTTGCTTCCTTCTGCATCTCTGTTGCTTCTTTCTGCACTTGTCTTGCCGCTTTCGGCACACCTCACCTCCCACGAACCAGCCACATCTCCGGACATCTGAGAGACCTTCACTGGCTCCCCGTCAACAAAAGAATCACCTTCCGCCTCCTCACCCACGCACACAAAGCCCTACACGACCAAGGCCCGAGCTACCTCAACAGCCGAGTCAACTTCCACGCTCCCAAACGCCACCTCCGATCAGCCAACCACGCCCTCGCCGCCGTCCCCCGCATCCGAAGAGCGACTACAGGAGGAAGGTCCTTCTCCTACCTGGCCGCCAAGACCTGGAACTCCCTCCCGACCGACCTGCGCCTGACCCAAGACCACCTCTCCTTCAGGAAGAAGCTGAAGACCTGGCTGTTCGAGCAGTAGCGGCACCCCCCCCCCTCCCCCCCCCCCCCCCAGCGCCTTGAGACCCTACGGGTATGTAGCGCGCTTTACAAGTGTCACTGATTGATTGATTGATTGACCTCTAGTCTCTTTGTATACCCCTGTTGCTTCTTTCTGCACTCATCTTCCCTCTTTCTTCACCTCTCTTGGCTCTTTCTGCACCCTTCTTGCATCATTATGTACCTATCTTGCTTCTTTGTGCACTTCTCCTGCTTCTTTCTGCATCTTTCTTGCTTCTTTCTGCACCCTTCTTTCCTTTTTCTGCACATCTATTGCCTCTTTCTGCACCTCATTTGCCTCTTTCTGCACTTCTCTTGTTTCTTTATACACCTCAATTGCTTCTTTCAGCAAATCTATTGCCTCTTTCTGCACTTCCCTTGCCTGTTTTTGCACCTCTCTTGCCTCTTTCTGCACATCTGTAGCCTCTTTATGCACCTCACTTGCTTTTTTCTGTACCCCTCTTGCCTTTCTGACCCTCTCTTGCCTCTTTCTGCACCCCTGTTTCCTCTTTCTACACCCCTCTTCCTTTTTTCTGCACCTCTCTTGGCTCTTTCTGAAGACGTGTTCCCTCTTTCTGCACCTTTCATGCCTGTTTCTGTACCTCTCTTGCCTCTTTCTGCACCTCTGTTGCTTTTTCTACACATCTCTTGCCTGTTTCTGCAAATCTGTTTCATCTTTCTACAGTTATCTGGCCTCTTTCTGTACCTCTGTTGCTTCTTTCTGCACTTATCTTGCCTCTTTCTACACCCCTCTTGCCTCTTTCTGCAGATACCTTGGTTGTTTCTGTACTGCTCTTGTTTCTTTCTGCGCCTGTCTGCAAATTTCTGCACACCTCTTGCCTCTTTTTGTACACCTCTTCCCTCTTTCTGCACCTCTCTTGCCCCTGTCTTCACCTTTCCTGTCTCCTTCTGCACCTCTGTGCCTCTTTCTGCACCCTTCTTTCCTCTTTCTGCACCTCTTACCTCTTCCTGCACCCCTGTTCCATTTTTCTGCACCTCGCTTGCTTGTTTCTGCAACTCTCTTGCTTCTTTCTGCAGTTCTCTTGCCTCCTTCTGTACTTCTGTTGCTTCTTTCTGCACTTCTCCTGCCTCTTCCTGCACACCTCTTGTCTGTTTCTACACCTCTGTTGGTTCTTTCTGCACTGCTCTTGCTTCATTCTGGACCACTCTTGCCTGTTTCTGCAACTCCTTTGCCTCTTTTTTCAGTTCTTTTACCTCCTTCTGTACCTCTGCTGCTTCGTTCTGAACTTCACTTGCCTCTTTAGGCAACCCTCTTGCCTCCTTCTGCACATCTGTTGCTTCTTTTTGCACCTCGCTTGCAAATGTAGACACCGCTCCTGCCTCTTTATGTATCTCTCTTGCCTCTTTCTGTACCTCTATTGCTTCTTTCTGCACATCTCTTGCATCTATCTGAACCCCTCCTGCCTCTTTCTGCACCCTTCTTCCCTCTTTCTGTACACATCTTGCCTCCGTCTGCACCTCCGTTGCTTCTTTCTGCCTCTTTCTCTATCCCTCTTGCCTCTTTCTGCACTTTGCTTGCTTCTTTCTGTGCTTCTGTTGCTTCTTTCTGTACCCCTATTCACTCTTTCTACACCCTTCTTCCTTCTTTCTGCACCTCACTTGCTTCTTTCTGAATCGTGTTGCCCTTCTCTGCACCTCTATTGCCTGTTTCTGCAGCTCTCTAGCCTCTTTCTGCAGTTCTCTTATCTCTTTCTGCAATTCTGTTCCTTCTTTTTTCACCACTCTTTCAAATTTCTGAACCCCTCTTGCCTCTTTCTGCACCCCCATGCCTCCTTCTGCACTTCTATTGGTTCTTTCTGAACTGTTTGTGCTTCTTTCTACACCTCTTTTGCCTGTTTCTGCACTTCTCTTGCCTCTTTCTGCACCACTGTTGCTTCTTTCTGCACTTCATTTGTCTCTTAATGCACCCCTCTTGCCTCTTTCTGCACCTCTGTTGCTTCTTTCTGCACTTCTCTTGCTTCTTTCTGTACCTTTATTGCTTCTTTCTGCACTCCTCTTGCCTCTTTCTGTACCTCCCTTGCATCTTTATGTACTTCTCTTGCCTCCTGCACCTCTGTTGCTTCTTTCTGCACTTTGCTTGCCTTTTTCTGCACCCCTCTTGCCTCTTTCTGCACCTCAGTTTCTTCTTTCTTTACTTCTCTTGCTTCTTGCTGTACCTCTCTTGCTTATTTCTGCACCCCTCTGACCTTTTTCTGCACTACTCTTCCCTCTTTATGCACCTCTCTTGTCTCTTTCTGCACCTATTTTGCTCATTATGCACTTCTCATTCTTCTTTCTGCACCCCTCTTATCTCTTTATGCCCCTCTGGTGCTTCTTTCTGCACTCCTCTTGCCTCTTTCTGTACCCTTCTTAACTCTTTATGCACCTCCCTTGCCTGTTTCTGCAACTCTCTTTCCTCTTTCTGCAGTTCTCTTGTCTCCTTCAGCACCTCTGTTGCTTCTTGTGCACTTCTCTTGCCTCTTTCGGCACCCCTCTTGTATCCATCTGCACCTCGGTTAATTTTTCTGCACTGCTCGTTCTTCTTTCTGCACCTCCCTTGCACATTCTGGCAACACATTGCCTCTTTCTGTACCCCTCTTACCTCTTTCTGCACCTGTCTTGCCTCTGTCTGCAATCCTGTTTCCTTTTTCTTCACCTCTTTTGCCTGTTCCTGCAACTCTCTTACTTCTTTCTGAACTTGTCTCACCTCTTTCTGTACTCAAATGGGAAGTGCAAGCTGTCAAGTTTATAGATCTGCATGCTCTTGTGACTGAGGCATATGTCTACTTGTATATGTGTTCTTAAATGTGTTATGCATCTCAAGATGGTAGCCTAAAAAGCAGGTAACTTCTCCTATAGGTGGTCAAATATTCTCAGTTCTGCTCTGTCATTTGGTTTCACAGGCAGACATGTCTTATGTATATGTGTGTAATAGAGCTCCCCAAATATACTATGACATACCCATGGGCCCTGTATTGTGAGTAGAAATAAATGCATACACCTTTTTTTACACACATGTACGTATGCTGTTTAAAACACAGGTATTCAAGTATTCGTATATTTATTTTCATTTAACATATCACTAGGTAAAAGCATAGACATGCATGCATACTTTCACAAACTTGGTCAGACTTACAACAGTGATATGCTTAGTATTGCTGTTTTATATTTGTTAGGCCTAAAATTCTGAGCACTCGATTAATAGTGAACATTCAAGAGAAAAGTGGGGAAGTGTACAGATATAAGCAAGAGAGGTACATAAAGAAGGAAGAGAAGTGTAGAAAGAAGCAAAAAAGATACAGAAAAAGGCAACAGAGGTGCAGAAAGAGGCAACAGAGTGTTGTGATCACACAGCGCAAACGGAGCCTCACTCACCAGGCTTCCAGCTTCTGTGTGCATGACGCCTGATTTGCTGGTAACCGGTGCCCAGTGAACTGCATCTCCCAGAATCCACTGGGTCGCCATGTGAAGAACCAGCATTTTTCTGTGCTCCGCTCCTATAAAGCACCTCCTCCCGGAAGGGGAGGAGCTTGTCAATCTTGCCAGTTTGGTACATTTCATTGAGGGCGGATGGTACTCCCTGCCGGATTTGCTGGGTTCTTTTTTCCGTCCACGGATTTATGGCTGCGCTGCTTCAGGATGCCGACAGGCTGCCAATGAGAAGGTCAAAGAACAGCGTTCTCCATTTTTGCCGCATTTCCGTCACAGTCTTCAATCCCCCAATTTGCGGTGCTGGATTCACAGGCACCTCCTTCATTCCTAGACTTTGTTCTCCCAGCGTTTCAAGGCATTGGCACTCTCACTGTGAGAATAACAGTGACTTTCGGAGTGCCTTCTCCACGATAACTGACCCGGGCCCATTGTGCACTCTCACGCTGTGATTCTTAACAGCGGCGGGGTGCCTCCACATATTCAGAACTGCTGTGTCCCCGCTGTGATAGGTACAAACAACTTTAGGGACACACCTTGTGTAAATTGCATGTTTTGGCTCTCCTAGAGTTTCTTTCGTTTGGGACACATGTCGTGTCTGCATCCTAGGTTTATTAAGGCCGGATACTGACCTGTTATTCTGATTTTGAAAGTTTGGTTGAGCACTTCTTTCCTATTACATCTGCGAGAGCCTCATGGTTTCGAACTTTCATTTCTGCTAGGAACAGTTCACGCTGCCAACACTGTATCAATTGCCGCCAATCACATTGTGAGTGTTTATAAGTACTTGTGGTCCCCTGTGTAAAGTCCTGTCTTTTCTGCTCCGGCTCTAACACCTCTCTTTTCTCTTCTGCACAGTATTCCCATGAGGAGGGTATTGATGACGTTCAAATCCCCAAGCAGACATAGGGTGACGAGGAACAGTCCGAGCTGCATTATTTTATTTTTTATCCACTTCCCTTTTCCCTGGGGTCCTCCCTTACGCAGTAATGTTCATTGCTCTGTGGGAGGTTGCGTTCAGGGGAGGTGGGGGGCTCCTCACCAGCCATCATCCCTGCTGGCCGATACTCAAGGTTAGTGGCATCTTTCTTATCTTGTGCTACTGACACATCATGACACAGAGGTGCAGAAAAAGGGAAGAGTAGAGCAGAAAGAGGCAAGAGAATTGCTGAAAGAAGCAACAGAGGTGTAGAAAGAAGCAAGAGAAGTGCAGAAACAGCAAGTGAGGTGCAGAAAGCGGCAAGAGAGGAACAGAAAAAGGCTAGAGAACTGTAGAAAGAGGCAAGAGGGATGCAGAGATTTGCAAGAAAGGTGCAGAAACACGCAAGAGCAATGCAGAAAAAACAACAGATGTGCAGAAGGAGGGAAGAGGGTTGCAGAAACAGGCAACAGAAGTGCAAAGAGTTGCAGAAAGAGGCAGGAGGGATGCAGAAAGTGGCAAGAGAGGGGCAGACAGAGGCAAGAGACATGAAGAAACAGGCAGGAGAGGTGCAGAAAGATGGAACAGGGGTGCAGAAAGAGGCAAGAGAACTGCAGAAAGAGGCACGAGAGGTACTGAAAGAGGGAAGAGAGCTACAGAAAAAGGGAAGAAGGATGCAGAAAGAAAAGCGAGAGGTGCAGAAAGAAACAAGAGAAGTGCAGAAAGAAGCAAGAGAGGTTCAGAAACAGGCAATAGAGGTTCAGAAAGAGGCAAGAGAAGTAAAGAAAAAGGGAATAAGGGTGCAGAAAGAAGAGAGAGGTGCGGAAAGAAACAAGAGAAGTACAGAAAGAAGAAAGAGAGCGGCAGAAAGAGGCAACCAAGGTGCAGAATGAGGCAACAGCGCAGAAAAGGGGAAGTAGTGTGCAGAAAGAAGCAAGAGAGGTGCTGAAAGACGTAAGTGAAGTACAGAAAGAGCAAGAGAGGTACAGAAAATGGGAAGAAGGGTGCGGAAAGAAGCAAGAGAGGTACAGAAAGAAGCAAGAGAATGCAGAAAGAAGCAGGAGAGGTACAGCAAGAGGCAAGAGGGGTAAAGAAAGAGGCAAGAGAGGTTCAGAAAGAGGGAGGACGAGTGCAGAAAGAAGAAACAGGGCTGCAGAAAGAAGCAAGAGAGGTGCAGAAAGAAGAGAAGTGCAAAAATAAGCAAGAAGGGTGCAGAGAGAGGCAAGAGAAGTGCATAAAGAGGCAAGAGAGATACAGAAGGAGGAAAGAGAGGTACAGAAAAATAGAAGAGGGGTGCATGAAGAGGCAAGATTGGTTGCAGAAAGAAGCAAGTGAGGTACAGAAAGAAGCAAGATAAATGCAGAAAGAAACATACAAGGGTGCAGAAAGAGGCTAGAGGGGTGCAGAAAGAGGAAAAAGAAGTGAAGAAAGAAGCAACAGAAGTGCAGAAAGAGGCAGGTGAACTGCATAAAGAGGCAAGAGAGTGGCAGAAACAGGAAAAAGACGTGCAGAAAGAGGGACAAGGGGTGCAGAAAGTGTGAGAAGTTGGCCTGATATATGCTGTCCACTAATTATAGTGGGCACCTTGTGTCTGTCCAAACAGCCCCTTATTGGTTATAGGTTAAAGAAAACCTATATTGAAAGTTATCCTAGTGGTAGCTATGGAGAGCAGCCTTCAGGCCAAGTCTTGAAGGAATGTAAAGCAGCTTGTTTTACCAGTCTATAATCTCTTGAGTCGCTAAATGAAAGATATCCACACCAGGTATATATATAAAATATATGTATTTATTACTAAACACACCCTCCTAGTCTCTTTATGAGACTAGAGGTCAAAACACATAAGTTACACTTCAATAATCACAGTAGGTAGCACAAATACACGTCAGGCCCTAGGGGCGAGCCAAACCATATACTAAAATAGTGGTATAAGAACCACAACTTAACTAGACACAAGGCCTAGAGCCTGTCGATTTATTGGGACCCCTAGGAACCACCCAAGGTAGTGACACAGGGGACCCACAGGGGCCATGTGCAGTGTGTGAACACAGCCACGAGCTCCCGTTAGCTTCTATGGGCAAAGTCGCGGTTAGATTTTTAAAGATTAGGGACAGTTAGAAGTTAGTCAGGACCAAACCCTTTTTAACTAAGGAAGTTCTAGGGCCTACACCCATGGGAGCACCAGAGTACTCGTGTTACCTCACCCAGGGAAGCCGGGTGCATAGGTGTCTTTTAGTGTTGTGTCGTCAATTTCAATGGGAGCTGGCGAAGAAGTGCTGCTGCCGTGAAGACGCGAAGTGTCCGAAGAGATCCAAGCCTGGATCAAAGATGAGAAGAACCTGAAAGCAGAGGAGACAGAGTCTGGGTCACTAGCCTGTGACCAGGAAGGCGATGAGCAGATGCCCACCAATGTCAGGTGATTTCAGGTGAAAGAGGTGAAGCTTGACTCTTCAGCCACGAGGACAAGGAGGCGTTGAGGACAACCAGGAGGTGGATTCGAGCTGTCCCATGAAGGATGTCAAGTGCTGCTGCGTCAGGCCCGTATTGGATACAAAAAGCCTTGGCAACAGCAACCCACGCAGAAAGAGAAGAAATACTTCGATGCAGACCAGCTGGAAGCCCCTGAACTGGTTTGAGCTGGACTATGCACAGGGACACCAAATGTGCCCCCAGTGCAGGACTTCAAAGCACTCAGAGAGTGCTCCCACCCAACCCCAATACACATAATCCTGTCTGGGAGGTGGTTACACCTCCCTGTGACAGGAAACCTATTGTCCAGGCCTCCCCTGCTGGAGTTTCGGTCAGCACCAGGAGGCCAGACCCGTGTCTGTGGCTGCAGCTTCCATTTTGTGATGCCATGGCTCTATTACGTTTCTACCGGGTATACCAGTGCTGTCATGTCTCTCCCTCTAGAAGGGTGGGATCATACTCCCACACCAGTTACTGGTGTGTGGGTATGATTCCAAGGTGTTTGACACCAAACACAACATGTTTCCGTGCAGCCAGTCCAAAGTTAGCATTAACCGTTTGGTTATAATGCACTTAATAGTATATGATCAGGTTGCACTACTGACAACACTGGAGAAGAGATTCTGAAGGCTGCAGAGGGGCTCAGCTCATGCCTGGGCACCCCCTCACATATAACCAAGCACCCTCCCTTCAGGATTGATAAGGACTGCCATAGGGGCGACTGATAGGTTTGTATGTGCAGTATATGGTGAGATATAGTGAACCTATATCTCGGTAAGGGGTGCATCCACCAACTTACCCAGGCTGCAGTAGCAGACCTGTGGTGTCATTTTGGGTGGCTTTTCAGGGGTGGCATAATACATGCTTCAGCCCCTGGTAGACTTCTGGGGTACCTATGCCCTGGGTACATAGTATACCATATACTAGGGACTTTTAAGGGCACCTCAGATCCAATCTGAACTGTACCTAAAGTACATGGAATCATTTTAGAGAGGAAGCTAGGCTGGGGCCCTGAATGGCAGGGTCCCAGCCAGACTAAAGTCGAAAAACAGTGAAACACCAGCAAAAAGTGGGGGTAAACATATGAAGCTGATCCTAATCTCCTACACAACCCCCCCCCCCAAACGCAGGGACATTCAACTAACCTTGACCAGTTGAGTCTTCATGTTCTAAGTGGAAATATCTGGAGAGTTCATCTGCATTGGCATGGTTACTCCGAGGTCTATGTTCCAATGTATAGTCCATCCCATGTAGGGAAATGGACCACCTGAGCAATTTGGGATTTTCACCCTTCATCTGTTTGAGCCATAAGAGGGGCTTATGGTCTGTCTGAACAATGAAGTGGGTACCAAATAAGTATGGCCTTAACTTCTTCAGAGCCCAAACCACAGCAAATGCCTCCCTCTCAATGGCTGACCAACGTTTCTTTCTGGGGGTCAACCTTCTGCTTATGAAAGCTACTGGTTGATCCTGATCTTCATCATTCAACTGTGACAGTACAGCCCCTACCCCCAACTCAGATGCATCTATTTGGACAATGAACTTCTTGGAGTAGTCAGGACTTTGCAGAATGGGAGCAGTGCACATTAGGGGTGGGCGGAATTTGCGTAATCGCGTTACGCAAATCTCCGCGAAACGGTAAAAATTATCCGCGAACATGCAGAAATTCCGCGAACACGCGGAATTGCTTGTTCGCGATGCTTTTTTCCTGTTCACAGTTGCTGTTTGCGTGCTCGGGGAGAAATATCTCGCGAACACGCATTTTGAGAACGCGAACAAGAAAAAATTTCGCGAAGTCGCGGAAAGCAGAATTTTGGGCAATTTTGCGTTCTCCGCGCAACGCAAAATTACCGAAATTCTGCAAATTCCGCGAGCGGAACGGAATTTGCCGCCCAGGCCTAGTGCACATGGCCTGCTTCAGATTATCAAATGCCTTTTGACATCTAGCTGTCCACTGAACCTTTTTGGGCATTTTTTAGAGGTTAAGTCATTCAGGGGTGTCACTATTGATCCATACCCCTTGACAAATCTTCTATAGTACCCAGTCAGGCCTAAGAAGGCTCTCACCTGAGTCTGGGTAGTGGGAGCAACCCAGTCCATTATGGTCTGGATTTTGCTCTGCAATGGTTAAACCTGGCTTCCACCTACAAAGTGGCCCAGGTACATAACCTGACTCTGCCCTTTCTGGAACTTAGTAGCCTTGATAGTTAGGCCTGCTTTCTGCAGGGCCTCCAAAACATTCCTTAGGTGGACCAGGTGATCCTCCCAGGTGGAGCTAAAGACAGCAATATCATCTAGATATGCTGCACTATAGTCTTCCAGGCCTGTAAGGACTTGATTCGCCAACCTTTGGAAAGTGGCAGGTGCATTCTTCAAACCAAAGGGCATTACCACAAATTGATAGTGCCCACTAGGGGTACAAAATGCTGTTTTTGACTTTGCATCATCAGCTAGTATGATCTGCCGGTAGCCAGCTGTCAGGTCAAATGTGCTTAGAAACTTGGCTGAGGCCAGAGTATCTATTAGCTCATCTGCCCTGGGAATGGGATGGGCATCAGTCCTAGTGACTGCATTGAGACCCCTTTAGTCTACACAAAAACCTCATCTCTCTCTTGTTATCTTTGGTGTGAGGTTTAGGTACCAGGACTACTGGACTGGCCCAAGGGCTATCTGAGGGTTCAATAACTCCCTGGACATCTGTCTTTATACAGTCCCTGACATGGTCAGGTTGCCTGTAGATCTTATTCTTCACAGGCAGACTGTCCCCAGTGTCCACTTCATGAGTGCACCAGGTGGTCTGACTTGGAGTCAGAGCAAACATATGTCTGAACTGGCTGAGAAGTGTTCTGCAGTCATTTTGCTGCTGGGCTGTGAGGCTGCCTGCCAAGGCTACACCATCAACTGACCCATCATCAGGGTTCTGAGAAAGCAGGTCAGGGAGTGGGTCACTCTCTCCTTCCTGTCCTTCACCAGTAGCCATGAGCAAGCCCATGTCTGCCCTGTCAACATATGGTTTTAGTCTGTTGACATGAAGTACCCTGTGGGGACTCCTAGGGGTTCCAAGGTCTACCAAGTAGGTGACCGCCCCTTTCTGCTCAACAATTGTATGGGGTCCACTCCATTTGTCCTGGAGGGCTGCTGGGGCCACAGGCTCCAACACCCACACTTTCTGTCCTGGCTGGTAAACAGTCAGTACAGCCTTTTGGTCATTCAAGGCTTTTTGTAATTCCTGGCTAGCCTCAAGGTTTTTGGTTGCCTTTTTCATATGCTCAGCCATCCAGGAGAGGAGACCAAGTACATAGTCCACTATGTCCTGTTTGGGGAGCTTGAGAGGCAACTCCCATCCTTCCTTAACCAGAAACAATGGACCCCTAGCAGGGAGACCAAACAAAAGTTCAAAAGGGCTGTAACCAACCCCCTTTTGAGGCACCTCCCTGTATGGAAATAAAAGGCAGGGAAGGTGTATGTCCCATCTTCGCCTAAGCTTTTCTGGGAGTCCTTTAATCATGCCCTTTAAGGTTTTGTTGAACCTTTCAACTAAACCATTGCATTGTGTGTGATAGGGTGTGGTGAATTTGTAGTTCACTCCACACTCCTTCCACATAGCAGTTAAGTAACTTGACATAAAGTTTGCGACTGTCAGATACTACCACCTTAGGAAAGCCTACTCTTGAGAATACACTCAAGAGAGCTCTTGCCACCACAGGTGCTGTAGTGGCCCTTAGGGGAATTGCTTCTGGGTACCTGGTGGCATGGTCCACCACCACCAGTATAAACCTGTTCCCAGATGCTGTCTGAGGATCCATGGGACCAACAATGTCAATCCCAACCCTCTCAAAGGGAACCTCCACCACAGGTAGTGGTATTAGGGGGGCCTTTGTGGTTCCACCTGACTTGCCACTGGCTTGGCAGGTAACACAGGAGCGACAAAACTCCTTAGTGTCTTCAGACATGTGGGGCCAGTGAAAGTGAGGGACAATTCTGTCCCAAGTCTTTTTCTGGCCCAGGTGTCCTGCTAGGGGAATATCATGGGCTAGTGTCAATAGAACACCTCTAAACCTGAGATATAGCCAACCTCCTGGATGCACCAGGTGTAGGAGAGTAGGATCTGCTTCACATGGGTACACCCACTTTTTGCTGGTGTTTCACAGTTTTTTACCTTAGTCTGGCTGTGGCCCTGCTAATCAGGACCACAGTCTAGCTTCTTACTCTCTAAAATGGTTTGCATGTACACTAGGTACATATCTAATTGGATTCTGACGTGCCTTACAAGCCCCTAGTATATGGTATCCTATGTAACTAGGGCATAAGTACCCCAGAGGCCTACCAGGGGCTGAAGCATGTATTATGCCACCCCTGGGAAGCACTCCAAATGGCACCACAGGACTGCTACTGCAGCCCAGGTAAGGGTGTGCTTGCACCCCTTACAGTGGTATATGCTACCTATATCCACCCATATATACAGACATATATAAACCTATAAGTCACTCCTATGTCAGGCCTTGACAATCCTGAAGGCAGAGTTCTTGGTTTTGTGTGAGAGGGTGCCCAAGCATGAGCTGAGCCCCTCTGCAGCTTTCAGAAATGCTTCCTTATGGATGTTCTGTGATACAGCCATACCATATACTCTTAAGTGCATTATAACCTTGTGGTAAATGCTAACTTTGGAATGGCTGCATTAAACATGTCATGTTTGGTGTCAAACATCTTGGAATACTTCCCCCATCAGTTCTGGTGGTGGGGGTAGCATTCCACCCTTCTAGAGGGAGAGACATGTTCACACTAGTCAAACCCGGGAGGACTTTCCTGAGCCCTGGCATCCCAAAATGGAGGCCTCTGTTACAGACACAGGTCTGGCCTCCTGCTGCTGACCGAAACTGCGGCAGGGGAGGCTTAGACAATAGGTTTCCTGTCGAAGGGAGGTGTAACCACCTCCCCAGACAGGCAGATGTGTATTGGGGCTGGGCGGGAGCACTCTCTGGTGCTTTGAAGTCCTGCAATGGGGGCATTTTTACTGTCCCTGTGCATAGTCCAGTTCAAACCAGTTGCAGGGGCTACCTGCCCCTGCTCTGGTGCGAAACTGGACAAAGGAAATGGGTGTAACCACACCTGTTTCCAAACCCTGCCATAGGTGGGTTCCTAAAGTATGTCCAACCCCCAAGGTGCAGAAACAGACAAGAGCGGTGCAGAAAGAGGCAGGAGAAGTGCAGAAAGAAGCAACAGAAGTGCAGAAGGAGGCAAGAGAACTGCAGAAAGAGGCAAGAGAGTTGTAGAAACAGGCAAGAGAGGTGTAGAAAAAGAGAACAGGGCTGCAGGAAGAGGTAAGAGAGGTGCAGAAAAAAGGAAGAAGGGTGCATAAAGAGGCAAGAGCGGTGCAGAAAGAGGCAATAGAAGTGCAGAAGGAAGAGAATGGGGTGAAGACATAGGCAAGAGAGGTACAGAAAGAGGGGAGAAGGGTACAGAATGAAGCAAGAGAGGTACATAAATTTGCAAGACAGGTGCAGAAAGAAACACGAGTAGTACAGAAACAACCAAAAGATGTGCCGATAGAGGTGAGATGCATGCAGAAAGAGGCAAGAGAAGTACAGAAAGAAGCAAAAGAGGTGCAGAAAGAGGCAAGATAACTGTAGAAAGATGCAACAGAGTTGCAGAGATAGGCAAGAGGTGTACAGGGGGAAGAGAGGTGTAGAAAGAGGGAAGAAGGGTACAGGAAGAGGCAAGAGGGGTACAGAAAGAAGCAAGAGAGGTGCAGAAAGAGGGAAGAAGGGTGCAGAAAGAGGCAAGATGGATACAGAAAGAAGCAAAAGGGTACAGAAAGAGGCAAGAAAGGTACGGGAAGAAGGGTGTAGAAAGAAGCAAGAGGAGTGCAGAAAGAAGCAACAGAGGTACAGAAAGGGGTAAGAGGGGTGCAGAAAGAGGAAAGAGAAGTACAGAATAAGCAACATAGGTACAGAAAAAGGCAAGAGAGGTGCAGAATGAGGGAAGAGGGGTGCAAAAAAGGGAAGAGGGTTGCACAAAGGAGCAAGAGAGGTGCAGAAAGAGGAAGAAAGGTTCAAAAAGAAGCAACAGAAATGCAGAAAGAGGCAAGAGAGGAGCAAAAAGAAGAAGGGAAGTGGTTTGCACACCATTAGTACCAATCTAACAACCACATTTAGCAATAAGTAAGAGGTGACCATTCTAGGTTTGTAAAGGGCCTTCCACCACGCTATACCACTTGTCGCTGCATTTTTGGTAACGTTTGAGCCATTTGAGCCAGAAACAAGTTTTTTTTTGTTCAAATCTGCAGAATAGGCAGCAGATGATGGATTATGTGGAAAATGCGCAAAATGTATAATAGTGCGAAAGATTGTGCTGCAAAACAGTCACATAATTCCAGTGGCGGTGCTCATACCTCTGACTAGGTCAAGAAGTGCTCGTCAGTGGTTCCTTTTTTTATCATTGAGTATATAGTTTAGCTTCTATGGATAGGAGGAAGACTAAACCAGAGGTTACCACTCCACAGCACAGACTACCATACAACATAATGTATTTATTTATTTATTTATTTAAGCAATTTATTGAGCGCGCAAATACCCTGAGGTGTCTCTGCGCTTGAGGACAGCT
This sequence comes from Triturus cristatus, assembly GCF_964204655.1. Classification (NCBI taxonomy): domain Eukaryota; kingdom Metazoa; phylum Chordata; class Amphibia; order Caudata; family Salamandridae; genus Triturus; species Triturus cristatus. Next base: position 1,807,250,533 of record NC_140590.1, read on the forward strand.
ATGTTAAGGCAAAAAAGAGAGGACGGAATTATTTACTGAAATAGCCATGTTTTTATATTTTTTCGAAAGGATAACAAGGTGGGGGAGTTTTTGATGTGTATCGGGAGTATGTTCCAGAGTTTGGTCGTGGCCACAATAAATCTTTGTCACCCCAAGTGACTTTCTTAGTTCTAGGAACTATTAGCAGCTGATCTGAACAGGACCGCAAGGTCCCGTTTCGTCTATAGAGGCATAGGTTATTTTTAAAAAAGCGGGGCCTGAGTTGTGAATTGCTTTGTAGGCTATACACAATGCCTTAAATTTTGTTCTGCTTTTAATGGGTAGCCAATGTAGTTGTCGAATGACTCCCGAGATGGATTTGAATTTGGGTGTGCCTGAGAGAATCCTAGCTACGGCACTTTGTACCATCTGTAGTTTGTGTAGTACTTTTACTTGTGCATTGATGAGTAGGCCATTGCAATAGTCTATTTTTGTCATAACAAGGGTGCTGATGAGGGTTTTACCTGAATTAGAAGGAATGAAGGTCACAAGTTTCTTTATCATTCTGATCGTGTAGAATGAGGACGAAGTAACAGAGTTGACATACGGGATGAATGATAACTTATCGTCAAAGACGATTCTGAGGTTTCTGACCTTGGCGACAGGGACCGGGGGGGCCCAGTTCCTCTGGCCACGAAGAGGTAGACCAGCTGGATGTGAGATTTCTAAAAATCACCACTTCCGTTTTCTCGTAATTTAATTTCAAACAATTATTTGTCATCCAAGTGCTAATGGCAGACATTCCCTTCTTAAAGTTGTTTGCAACTGAGTTGCCATTCTCATGTATTTCTAGCACAATCTGGATGTCATCGGCATAAGATGTGAGCCGCAGATCGTGAGTCTTGATGATTTTGGCGAGGTCTGCGACATATAGGTTAAATAACGTTGGGCTTAATGAAGATCCCTGAGGGACACCACACGGTTGGGAAAAAGCGGGGAAGAGAAAGCTGCCCAGTTTTACCTGTTGGGAACGGTCGGCCAGAAAAGATGTTAATAGGGCCTTGGCTTTGATCCCTATTGCTGAGAGACGAACGATTAAGATGGAATGGTCGACCGTATCAAATGCTGCTGAAAGATGCAGCAGCACCAAGACTGCGGTTCCTTCCTTGTCCATGGTTGTCCGTATTTTGTCAGCTGTTTTAATGAGAGCTGCCTCTGTCCCTTGCCCCTTTCTGAAACCAAACTGGCTGTCGTCTAAGAAATTGTTGTTTTCGATGTAGTCAGCCAGCTGAGTATTCATCACCTTTTCTATGATTTTAGCAGGGAGAGGAAGACCTGCTATGGGTCTATAGTTGTTACAGTCTGTAGGATTGAGATTGTGTTTTTTAAGTAGAGGTTTGATCACTGTCTCTTTCCAGATGGAAGGGTAAATTCCTGCTGAGAACATTGAGTTGCAGATGTTGGTAAGTTCAGGAGCTATGATTTCTGGTATAAGTTTCATTATATTAGACGGGCAAGGGTCGTTAGGGGATCCGGATTTGGAAGTAGAGATAAGATCGATTATGTGTTCTGTTGTGATCTTTTTAAATTCTGGGAAGGAGGGGGAGGGATCGTGGTTATTAATTTGTAATGTAGCATGATTGTATGAAGAGGAGTTTGTATTGGAAGTGGTGGATTGTGCTGAGAAATTACAGTAGATATGCATAACTTTATTTTGAAAAAAACTAGCAAGATAATCACACAGGGTTTGTGTAGGTATTATCGACGGGGTAGTATCGGGACCTGAGAGTTTGGTGACGATTCTGTATAGTTGTTTCATGGAGTCCTGAGAGGATTCAATTTGGTTAGTGTAATATTTGCTTTTTTCTGTTATTAAGAGGTTTTTATATTTGGATAGTGCTTCCTTATATCGTGTTTTAATTGTGGTGCCGTAATTTTGTCGCCAATGACGTTCTAAGTTTCTGCATTTCTGCCTTTCCAGTCTTAGTTCCTCTGAGAACCAGGGAGCAGATGGTGTCCTTCTATTGTTAGAGGTATTTTTTATTGGTACCAGAATGTCAAATGCTGAGTGGAGCCATTGTGTGTAGTGCATGGCTGCTTGATTGGGATTGTCTGGGAGGTTTTGAAGAGCAGATTTTAGATGTAATTTTATGTCTTCAGGGGAGATACTATTCCAAGCTTTGAATTGGGAGGGCAAAGGGGAGTTGACATAGTTGTGTATACTGTGTTCAGTACTGATGTTAAGCAGAACCGCGGAGTGGTCTGTCCATGTTAAAGGGAGAATATTTCCTAGTGAGATGTGTTTATTGTTAGTAAATAATCCGTCGAGAGTATGGCCAGCTAAAAGAGTGGGTTTGTTTACAAGTTGGGAGAGACCTATGGATTCGAATTCTGAGAGTGAAACTGATGTGTTTTCATCGTTATTAGATTCAAGATGGAAATCGAAATCGCCCAGAATGGTGAAGTTAGCTTCTCCTGCTGATGGTTCTGATAGGAGAGATAGGGAAGGAAGAAAGAAAGTCGGTCCGAATTCCGGGAGGACGATATGTAGAATACCTTTAAATGTGTAAGATTTGGTAAGTGATATAGAGAAAGAAAAAGCTTTGCAGTCTTTGATAGGGATAGTTTCTATTTTAACAGTCTAGTAGTTACGATGAATAATAGCTAGACCACCGCCTCTTTTGTTGTTTCTATCTACTCTTTTGAGAGAGAAACCATCCGGGGTTGCAGTGGCAAAATCAGGCCCCGAAGAAGGATCGGCCCAAGTCTCAGTTAGAAATAGAAGATCGAGATTGTAATTTTCAATGAAAGCGAGTATTTCATATTTATGCTTTGGTAAGGAATGGACATTGATGAGTGCGGCAATGGCGGTGTTATTTTTATGAGTAGGTGAGTGTGCATTAGTAGAGGCAGGCTGTTTACTAGAGCTGGACATGTGTTTACAATTATTACACGGTATTACAATATGAGCTCGTGTTATGGTTGACGTAAAGCAGGGACATGATTGTGCCTCTTTGGAGGTGGCAGCTATATTTAATAAATGTCTCCTGGTTTAAGTACGAGAAATTGATAGCATAACTGGGTTACATGGATCGGTGGGGGCCCTGGGCGCGGTACAGGCGCGGACGGGCGCAGACGGGATTGCCTTTAGCGCGCCTTCGGCGCGCCGGCGGCGCGCCCGCTGCGCGTAGCGAGTGCCATCTGTCTTTTGAATGTGTTTGCAAGCAGCTGATTGGAGGGCTTACCGGAAGTGCTGGTTCCTTCCTGTTGCACGTAAATACCTCCACTCAACCCAAATGATCGGTGGTGAACGAAGATTGTGTGCAGCTGTAGTGGTGAGTACAAGTGGCGCAAGGTAGTTTGTTTTAAAAAACAATAAATGTTTCAGTGCAAGTTTTAAAAGATTTACAGGTGATTTAAACAATTGACACAGCGAGGTTATACTGCGTGATGGGAGCCATTTACCAGGTGCTCCCTCAGACAATCACTAGTGCAAAGAAGTGGCAGGAACCCTTATCCAGGCGCTCCTCTGAAAGTAAATGTAATTCTCTCTCTCACCTCTCTCACATTAAATGCGTCCGCTGCGCCTAGCGAGTGCCATCTGTCTTTTGAATGTGTTTGCAAGCAGCTGATTGGAGGGCTTACCGGAAATGCCGGTTCCTTCCTGTTGCACATAAATCCCTCCACTCAACCCAAATGATCGGTGGTGAACGGGGATTGTGTGCAGCTGTAGTGGTGAGTACAAGTGGCGCAAGGGCGTTTGTTTTAAAAAACAATAAATGTTTCAGTGCAAGTTTTAAAAGATTTACAGGTGATTTAAACAATTGACACAGCAAGGTTATACAGCGTGATGGGAGCCCTTTAGCAGGCGCTCTCTCAGACAATCACTAGTGCAAAGAAGTGGCAAGAACCCTTATCCAGGCACTCCTCTGAAAGTAAATGTAATTCTCTCTCTCATCTCTCTCACATTAAACTCTCTCTCCATAACACATAATCCCACTCTATTTAATTCCTATACACTAAATACCACATACTTCCAATCCACATAATTTCACTGCACAACATACCACATAATTTCACTACACACAAAATACATCCACTCCACTCCCAAAAACACTAGTAAAAAACTTTTACATGTTCAATGCCAATAGCTCTAACTCTCGCAAATGCGAGACCTATTACATTGCACATGCTTATTTAACTGGTAGTCCCATTTGCAGAGTGGTGGAGAAAGGGGGCTGAACCTCCAACCAGCGCTCAGGAATTCCACTGCGTAGGACCTACAGGAGGTACTAGGAGGGCTTCTTGGCCTCTAAAGTCTCTTATTAGGAAAGTGTACTCCATTACCCAACCCGTAGTGTGCCAGGAGGCGTATTTGCAGAGAAAGGGCGGCATGGCCTCCAGAGACCTCTTAGCAATTACCCTGCGTGAGACTTACTGGAGATAACAGGAAGGGTAGTTGGCCCCCAAGGTCAACCTTGGGGGCCAACTACCCCTCCTATTACCTCCAATAAGTCCCACACAGCAGTTCTCATAGCAGGAAATGCCCACTTTCCCCACCACTCTGCAAACACACTTCCTGGTGCGCTCTTGGCTGGGGATTAAGGTCCCCTTTCCTGCTGGGGGTTCTTTGGGCCAACTAGCCTACCTGATACCTCCAGTATGCCCCAAATAGCGGGATTGCTGACAGGTGGACAAAGGCCACGCCCACTTTCTCCATCACTCTACAAATGCACCTCCTGGCACATTCTTGGTTGAGGGATTAACTCCTTTTGAATCCTGAGGGTCCCTGGGGACCAACTAGCCCACCAGGTACCTCCAGTAAGCCCCACACAGCGGGATTGCTGAGAGTGGTCTGAGGCTAGGCTCCCTTTTTACACCACTCTGCTGTGCCCCCCCCCCCCCCCCCCTTGCTAATGCTGATTTTGGTTCCGGGGAACCCTTTTCCCCAGGCATGGCCTTGTTTTTTCCTTTTTTTTGGTATTATTTATACCGGAGGGGGGATGCATGGCCCCCCCTTCCCTGGGCCAGTTTAGGCCCCAGGGACCCCATCACCCAGGATGTGGCCTCATTTTCTATCCATTTGTTTTTATTTTCACGGGAGGGGGGTCGTGTGGCTCCCCTTCCATGGGCAACTATTGGCCCTGGAGACCCCTTCCCCAGGGCCTGTCCTTGTTTAAATCATTTTTTTACTGATTAACTCGGGAGTGTGACCCCCCTTCCCTGGGCCACTATTGGCCCCGGTGACCCCATCCCCCGGCCTCGTTTTAATTTTATTCCTTTTTTCCCAGGAGGGGGGCCATGTGGCCCCGGGGACCACATCCTTTTGGGCATTTTTTTTTTTCTAGTATTATTTATAGGGGAGGGGGCCGCATGGCCCCCCTTCCCTGGGAAGCTTTTTGCCCCAGGGAACCCATCCCCGGGGCCTGGCCTAGTTTTATGTTATTTTCATTGGAGTAGGGCCATGTGGCCCCCCTCCTGAGGCCAATTATGGCCCACTGGACCCAATCCCCTGGGGCCTGGCCTTACAATGGGGACCACAGGGGAGCCCCAATGCCCCGTGGTTCCTGCCAGCTCCTCGCCTCCTGCGGGAGCTGGTATTGCTTTTAGACAAGGGGCGCTGCTGACATGCGGCCTCCTCCCAGCAAGTTTAGAGCCCCTGGAAGGTGGTGGTCTCCGGGGTCAGGGGCCCTGCATTTCAATAATTAGTTCCCCAGGGAGGTGGTGGTCCCCAGGGCTCTGTGGAGGGACTCAAGCACCCTAACATATTATTAATATTAGCCCCAGGGAGGTGTCAGTCCCCAGGGCAGTGTGGAGGGCAGGTGGCGATCTCGGGCTGCGGGAGGGCCACATGCTCCTTCACATTATGAGCAAAGCCCTGGGGAGGTGGTGGTCCTGTGAAGGACCCCACTACATAAATTTGGATTGCCCCCAGGACCTGGCCCACCCAGGGGCTTAAGGAAAATGAAGCTCAGAAGCCTGCACTTCATTTTTTAAAAATTTTATTCCAGGTTTGTGCAACCAGCACGACTTCAGTTAAAAATGAAAAAAAAATGTTGGGGATGCCCTGTGGGATGGCCTGAGCAGGCCTAGGGGATCAGGGTGTTTCTTCCCTGCCCCCTTTTCTTGTTTTTGTAATTTTTTTTTACTCTTTTCTTGTCACTTGTTTTACCATGTCACAAGTAGGCTGACAACACCTTTTGGTTTGGAGTGTTGGCAGCCAATCAGAATCAAGCTTGTGAGCAGGAGGGTTTGTGAATCATCCTCGGTGTCAGGGTGAGCTTCGTTCCTTGGGATCTGAACGCGAAGATGCAATGAACCCACCTCTCGATACCTTCAACTCTGACTTTAGTATAACAGAGTATTGAAGTGATCAAGCGGGTGGGAGGGAAATTAGGATGGGAACAGCTGGGAAGGAGATCAGTAAAGAAAAATGTTAGCAATAGCACAAAATACATTAACCAAGTATTATTAACACGTTTAGATTCAGTCCAAGCAGAACCTTTATGCACTTCTAAGGGCTTTGTCTCAAGATTGCTATGAATATATATGTGAGATTAACAGCAATCACTGAATCTTATTTACTTTGCTTAAGATTTAAAACACTCACCAATTAACCAAATGGCACTTTCACAATGACTCAATTGTGCTAATATGTTTTTCTATGCCACAGCGCAAAGAAATGATATGCAAATGCGCTCTTCCTCTGGAGAAAACTAAGTTGCTGAATCCCTTGCAACTACGACATGAAATAATATGTTTTTTAATCATGAAAATATAAAGGTGCGATAGTGCTGTACAACTACGGGACGAAACAATATGCAAATGTGCGTATGAACAAAAATCGAAGTTGTGATTCCTCTACTCAGCTACGTTATGCTTTCTGTTCAACTCTTAGAAATCCTTACTTGTGCTGGGTTATGGCCAGGAAACACTGCGGGAGCCAGCTTGATCCTGCGGAGAGCAGCGGGGGTTAGCCGTGACGAGAGAATAGCCAACGGAAGTTACCAGGACCTCGATAAAAGAGATTTATCGAGCGAAACTGTGTCCGAACAATGATATAATCAATGGATGATTTATTTCAATATACAAGTAATTTTTTGTGAAGGAGTAATTTATGGTATCCTTCATGTTGTGAAAGAAATATCTTTTTGATCTGTTCCGTCGCATCATTCTGTTTGTTGTTAGTTCTTTCACCCAGATGCGTTTGGAATATTGGGTGCCCCGCTTATTTTACAATTTATGTTCCCTTGAAGCGTCCCTGAGTGGGGCTCTCATCAGTAGGAGGTCCTGGTAACTTCCGTTGGCTATTCTCTCGTCACGGCTAACCCCCGCTGCTCTCCGCAGGTTCAAGCTGGCTCCCGCAGTGTTTCCTGGCCATAACCCAGCACAAGTAAGGATTTCTAAGAGTTGAACAGAAAGCATCTGTTGATCTGTTCCGTCGCATCATTCTGTTTGTTGTTAGTTCAAGGGAACACAAAGGCTCTCACCAGCAAGGCGCCAGCCGGAAAATGGAGCCAGAACAAAGAGCAGAAGCTCTGCACTCGGAAAGCCGCCAAGAATAGTGAGCACGGAGGAAGGGTCGTGGCCGATGATGAAGACGTTGCCTTGTCCACCATGCCGCCCCACAAGGATGATGGGATATGTAGTCCACAAGCAGAAAAACCTCTCCTGCCAGATAATAAAGAGCTATGAGAGCTCCTGGAACACAATAAAACAAAGAATAACATTTTGAGAGGCAATGTATAAAATCACCTACAATGAGAGTACCAAACTCACCATCTAGTTACTGAAGCTGCTTCATGCGCTTTGCCACAGCGCACCTTAGTGCATGGTGGCATAGGTACACAACTCTGGTGTATAATAGGGATGTGGGAAGTGAGAGGGATGGGCCCTAGACCACATGCCACCCTAGACGTGACAGTACTTCCCCCTCCCCTGCACGGTCTAGGGCCCGGCTTTTGAGGATAGCGGAGGTTGAAGCGTCTTACTAAACGTGGAGCGTGAACATTTCCTGCAGGCTCCCATGAGTCATTTTCGGGCCAATATCCTTTCCAGGATATCAAATACCACAACACTGAACCTCTGAACTTTGAATCCAAAATGTCACGTACTTTGTATTCCCAATGACCTTGGACCAAGAGAGGTGCTGGACTTTCCGGCATGTCTCACTGGCATGTTTAACAGAGAAGTGTGAAACACTGGGTGAATTCATAAGGAACCAGGTAGTTGTAATTTAGAGATAACAGGGTTAACTTGATGCACAACCTTATTAGGCCCAATGAATTTTGGGTAGAATAAGCTTTTTACTTTGAAGGCAAAATGTTTGGTGGAAAGCCACACCCTGTCCCCTGGGTGATAGTGTGGGCCGGGTCTATGATGCTTATCATATTGCTGTTTATAGTTTTGTTTGGCTTGAGTAAGATTCCTTTGAATCTGTTGATGTATTTGTTGTATTTGAAGGACTGTATCCTGAACAGCTGGTGTATCAGAACTTGTCTTTGGTAATGCCACTGGGATAGTGTTTAGGACATATCCGTACCAGCCAACAAAAGAGGATATATCCGTGGAGGAATGCAGTGAGGTGTTGTAAGCCAATTCCGCCATCCATAGTAAGTCCAACCAAGAATTTTTTGCTTCTGAGACGTAGAAGCGCAAGTATTGTTTCAAAGTTTGGTTGAGTCTCTCAGTCTGGCCATCTGTCTGAGGATGATAACTTGTTGACATGTTTGATGTGATTTGTTACGTTCGACACCATTGTTGCCAGAGTTTAGATAAAGACTGAGACCCACGGTCAGATAAAAGTACAGCAGGCAATCCATTGAATTGTACTCTTTGCTGTAAAGATATTTGTGCTAATTGACTGGAGGTTGGTAATTTTTTACAGGTGATAAAATGAGCATACTTTGTTAAGCTGTCTATGACTACTAGAATAACTGAATGTTGTTGCGCTGCAGGTAATCCTGTGATGAAATCCATCGATACATGTTCCCACGGCGTGGAAGGCATAAGAAGAACTTCTAACAAACCCTTTGGATTACTGTGATCGGATTTGTTTCTTGCACAGGTTTCACACTCCTGGACCATTCTCACAATGTCTTTGGCCATTGTTGGCCACCAGAAGATTCATTTTATTTTCTCTATGGTTTACTTGGGTCCTGGATGACCTGCCAATGGAAGAGAGTGTAGCCAATAAAAAAATGTTTCTTGAAATTCTTTGGTGGGCAGATACACTTGTTGTTCATGAAAGGGTATCACTTCTTTCACTGTATGCTTGCTGTTTTGTTTGATCCAATTTGACCTTGAAGAAGGGGGAAAGTGTGCATGGATGTTATCTAGAAAATGTTCTGCTGATAATACACATAACACCTTAGTAGGAGTTATTATAGATTGGGGTGTTCCTTCTAGCCTATGTAAAGAATAATCTTTTCTAGACAAGGCATCAGCTTTTTTAAGGTTGCTATGATTATATATGTGAATTTAACAGCACTTACTGAATCTTAATTACTTGTGCTAATATGTGTTTCTATGCCACGGCGCAAAGAAATGACATGCAAATGCACTCTTCCTCTGGAGAAAACTAAGTTGCTGTATTCCTGTGCAACTACGACATGAAATAATATGCTTAATCCTTTTTAATCACGAAAAAACTAAGGTGCGATAGTGCTGTACAACTACGGAACGAACAAATTTGCAAATGCGTGTATGAACAAAAAGCAAAGTTGAGATATCTCTACACAGCCACGTTATACTTTTTGTTCAACCCTTACCTACAGAGTACGGCCTACTCTGAAATCCTTACTTGTGCTGGGTTATGGCTGGGAAACACTGCAGGAGCCGGCTTGAGCCTGCGGAGAGCAGTGGGGGGCAAGCCGTGACGAGAGAATAGCCAATGGATGTTACCAGGACCTCCGACTGATGAGAGCCCTGCTCAGTGACGCTTCAAGGGAACACAAAGGCTCTCAACAGCAAGGCACCAACTGGAAAATGGAGCCGGAACAAAGAGCAGAAGCTCCGCACTCGGGAAGCCTCCAAGAATAGTGAGCATGGAGGAAGGGGCGTGGCCAATGATGAAGACATTGCCACACTCACTGTGCCGACCCCCAAGCATGATGGGATATGTAGTCCATAAGCAGAATAACCTCTCCTGCAAGATAAGAAAGAGCTATGAGAGCTCCTGGAACACAATGAAACAGAGATTAATATTTTGAGAGGCAGTGTATAAAATCACCTACAATTAGAGCACCAAACGCACCATCTAGTTACTGAAGCTCCTTCATGCTCTTTTTCACAGCGCACTTTAGCTCACTGTGGCATAGGCACATGACTCCGGTGTATAATAGGGATGTGGGAAGTGAGTGGGGCAGACCCTAGACCACGTGCCGCCCTAGACCTGACACTCAGTCAGCATATATTGATGTTTTTGTTTTTAAATATCTGAGCAACTACTGAACAGATTTAAAGCAAATAGCCACTACAAAAGTTCCTATGAAATGAACATGGAGAAGATGTGTTTTAGGACCCCCTTTTTTCTTGGCTCCCGCTAGACGAATCACCCAAAACTTTAAAGACAGGAGCTGACCAGAGCACCCCATAAGTTTTGAAAATTTCACGAAGATTGGTCAGATAACACTAAAGATATTTGCAAATCAAACACACACACACACATTTATATATGGCAGTCACCAGCAGGTAGTTGTAGTTTAGGACCTTGTTTCCATAGGAAAAGCATTTTTGGACTTGCCTATAACTTTGCCATCTTTTAACCAATATGCATGAAATTTTACCCAAAAATTGTCATGCTGTTTACTATTGATTGGGAAAGTTTGGGGGGATCTGTGCAGTGGGCACTAAGTATTTGGGGCACAAAATAATGTTCAGTTTGTAAACTTAATTTCCATAGGAACATTTAGCTACATCTACAGCCCAAATTGCTGAAGGGAATTACACCAAATTTGGCAGGGAGGTAGATGTCAGTTCAAGGAAGAGCCTTTTGATTATTTGGTATAAATCCATCCATTTTTGAGAAATGTAAGTTTAAAATTATAGTGCTATCTCTGGCCACAGATAGTTTGCAGTGATTTTGTGGTGAATCAGGAATACAGGTGGATGCTCTGATTGGCTGGACGCAATCTGAATAGAAAGTTGCCACCACCATTTTATCTATCGGGAATGATTCCTAGGGCTCAATATCTATGTGAAAGCAGATATAAGGCGTCAGGGTGGCTCTGACCCCATGTTTGAGAAATGGTGGAGGTGTTAGTGACAAAAGTTAAATGTCTAAAAAAATTTTTTTCATTTGTGCCCGATATTCACGACAATGACGCGACCACCAGCATGGCCCTCCATGTACCATTGCGGGGACATCATGACTATCAAGGTCCTTGTGAATATTGGTAAAAATATATATTTTTTAAATTAATGAATTATTAGTATGCATTGGTATAGAGATATGGATAAATGTTTTTATAGATTTATTTACATAGTGAGTTATATACTGTGATAGTTAGAATTAATTAAATAGTTATAATTTTTTATGTGGTGGTGTCTATTGAATTCCTGCTTTTGCTTTCTGCATTTCTGGCTTATCCGCGGGATCACGATGACCAACTACATTGCAATCTCTCGTTTCACAGTGAAAATGGAAAATAGGTTTTGGAGATGGTGGTCCTGGAAATACATGAGTTTGCATGGCATAAATCTGTTTTTACTTTATGGAAAAGGCGAGAGTGTCACTGGTAACGATGTCATCGCGATGTTGCGATGTCCCAAATAACTACGAAGATAGAAAATTGGTCTGAAAGATTGTTTTTAAAGAAACTTGGAACACAAATATGAGTTTAAACATGCTTCGAAAGAAGTATGCATATAGTAATGTGCATATGGCAATGTTCAGATTGGATTTTTTTACAAATTATATTTGGATATATTGGTGGTCTTCTTTTGTTTTCCCCTTTCGTGATGTATCAGGAGGAATCAAGATTACCGATGTCATGCAATCTCCAGAGTCACAAATAAAAAATTCAAATAAGCTTTGCAGATTGTTTTTAAAGAAACTCTCTAGAAAAACATGACTTTAGAGAATACTGTAAGAAACCACTATTGTGTAAAATAGTGTAGAATGTATGGATATATGTGTTTTCACTTTATGGAAAAGGCATGATCATTGTGGTTAACAAAGGCATCGCGATGTCCCGAATAACCATGAAAACAGAAAATAGGTCTGAAAGATGTTTTTTAAAGAAACTTAGTACAAAAATATGAGTTTAAACATGCTTTGAAAGAAGTATGAATATAGTAATATGAGTAGGGCAATAGTCAAAATTGATTTTTTTACATTTTATTTTTGGACATGTTGGCGGCCATTAAATATCTGCTTTTGTTTTGTGTTTTCATGATGTGTCTGTGGGATCACAATGTCGTCACGAAGAACCCCAAAATACTATTAAATAAACATTTATAAAAAAACTTCTGAATATTTGGGGTGCTAGGGTGGCTTTTACAAGAGCCTTTGTGTTGTTTGTGTGTAGATGGATGCTACACATGAGACCGGAGGCAGAATTTAAGGTTACTTTGGAACGCCCTGTTGCCTTCATCTGTATAGTGGACTCCATCATTTCTATAAATTCCATGCATGTCAAAACTCCGATTGTCATTATAGCTACAGCTCCTGCAATTGTCTCTGAGGAATGCAGAAAGAATTTTAATAATATTTTTCCTAGCTTTGTCAATCTGAGGACAGCCGGCCTTTTAAAAGGCAAAATTCAATGCCACTCAAACACCAGGATTTGAATAAAACCGGGCGGAGGGTTCCCACGTCTCAAAGAAAATACAGACCACAGTCAAAAAAAGTTGTGTGTTTGCCCCTCTCCTTTTAAATCTCTTCATTTCGGACCTATCTCAGCTACTAGACAAAGTTAATTTCCACCCCCCATCAAATTGACGAAATCCGTACCAGCAACTTGCTATATGCTACTCGACCCGCTGCTCCCCTACACAATAAATAACTCCCTCAAACTGAATCTATCAAAAACAAAAACAATCACTTTCAGGAAGTGGAAACAGCAGAGAGGTGGGTGGTTTTTGACGGCAAAGACATTGAAACAGTATCTTTTTGCAAAAACTTGGGGATTTTTCTGGGTGCTAGAGGATCTTTTTTAAAGCAGAAAGAAGCGTTCAGGGCCAAAGCCCTGTTACTCGAGGCTGCATCAGTGAAGCTGGCAAAACAGCTATATGGCTCAAGCCTAACTCCATTGTTAACGGCAATGAAGGCAAAGATTACTAATTCCCTATCATACGGGCACAAGATCATTTTGGGGAATAATAGCTTCACATTGAATAAATTAACTACAAAAATCTTCAAATGAACATGGTGTTTGCCAAGATCTTCATCACTTGCTCAAGTCAGGCTTGATCTTGGCCTCTTATATCATCATTGATCGAGGCCGACGCGTTCGTCAAGCATTGTAACAGACTGCGCAATTTTCGGGAAGGCTGCCTGGAGGCAAGACTCTGGAAAGAAATATCGATCAGCCAAATCAGCCAAAAACACCAGCGTCACCTGGAACACTCCCTGCAGTTACTCGGTGTCGAGGAATACTGGGGAAAAAATCCACCCTAGTAGGCGTTAAAATCTGTCATCAAGAGAAGTGTTCGGCTCTGGTTATTTCATTCTGACAAGACTAAATTGTCCAGAAGGAAACACACCTTGGCGGTTATTTCTGACTTCAAACCAGGGGTCGAATCACCCTACTTGTCAAGCATGTATGCACTTTTTTGGAAGCTAAAGTTTATGGCACTGAGGATGGGGTAATGCCCATCCTTAAAGTACTTACCCGAATGGCGGTGCGCCAGAGTTCACATCAAATGCAGGGAGTGCGGTTATCATTCTGAAGCAATTGAGCACATATTGTGTGCATGTCTCGCATTGCTTAACGACAGAAGGACCTTGCTAAGGGGGAATGGAACAATCTTGGAGTGCGAACTTGCCAACAGGCTATAATAGCTGCTATGAACTCAGAAAACATGACGCTCAACATACTGTTTAATAAATTCGTGACCAGAGCGGCCAAAACACTTAGTAATAACAGGGCTGAAAATACCTTTGCCCCTTGCAGTACCACCAAGCCCCCCCCCGATCTATTTAAGAACCCTTGATCACCCTGTTGCGTTTATTTGAATACTGCTTTTTACCCCAATTTTAATTATTTGCAAGCTTTTACCTTAGAACTTTTTAGAACATTTATGCCTGGCTTGTTCCTTGCCTGACTTTAAGCTGCTGCCTTTAGACATCCTAGGTTCCGAACATTATCACCTAGTACTCAATTCTGGGTCACTTTACTTTAACAGATTCTTTCTAACAATCCGTTTTTTAAACTTTTTATATACATGAAAGATATGCTCTTTAATTTTTTTTAATGGTTTTAAGTAATCAAACAATAACGATCAATTACACATAATACATGATATAAACGAGAAAAAGAGAGATACAATCTGAGGCTGTTAACCATTCAATTAATTAAATATATACTTTTCATCATTCAAGGAAGTTAGCTGTACACCACTCTAAAATGCAGAAGTAAGTAATGAAACTCAACTGTGTAAAAACTCATGCATTATGTTTAAGTGATATGAACACAGCTCTTTTGCATGGTTCTGTATAAGATATACAGAAAGTTTGTGATGATATACAGTTTTGTTTTTTTGGATTAGAAAACAAGTGTAAAGAAACTGCGAGTTTGATAAGTGTAGGTGCTGAAGAACAGGAGAAAGAGATTATTATTGATGATAATGCAGAAGAAAGTACAAAGTTTATCATAGTTTCATCTGATACACCAAACTTTGTATTCGTTGTCGACGTACTCACTATAGAAGTTAAACTAGGAATGTTGATTTATATTTAAAAAGTGAAAAAGAAAATAATGAAAAGTGGCAGCAATTTGGTGTTTATTTGTTGGTGGAAGGTCAGTTTGAATTTTTACTGATCAAGTTATTTGTAAATACTTGTAACAACAAATTAGAAGAAAACAAAATGCCAGCTAGAGCAGTAAATACCAAATTAGACTTGGTACCTATTACTCGGGAACTGGCATATTTAAGTACATATGAGCCTATTCTTATTCAATCTGTACACCCATTTCAGACCATAGTTCATATGGAGCGGAAAACAGGTAAGCTGCCACCATTAGATTTACAAAAAGGTCTCAAAGGAAGTGTTGTTTACTTACCTTTAGATTTTAAGAAAAACATTGAAACTGTTGGTGTAGACAGAGAAGGAAATGAGCCAGCAGGTATTCTAGTTCACGGTGTACCAATAAAGAGTCGAAAAACCTGTCAAGAGATTGTAGATGTTAGTAAACTTCAAAAGGCTGCAATATACCCAAGACAGAACAACATTTATTAAAAGAATGTGAATGTTGAGGAAGATGTAATATGCTTACAAGGTGTAACTAATTTCAACTGGATACATTGAAAAAGTGTACAAGTGCAGGACTGAAGAGATTTATGAAAATTATACAATAAATCCTATGCATGTAAAAGAAATATTTGGAAACAGTATTTAATTATTTCAAATGAAGAAAGCAAAGGGAAATCCTATGAGTGTACATTACAGCCTTAATAGAAAAGTTACAAATAATATAAAAGAAGAGAAATATGTAGTAATTGGATGTGACGGATATTTAGCAGAACATGCCAAAAGAAATCATTTTAACCACAGAAAACTCAGTTGCAAAAGTCCAGATAAGAGAGTATTTTTCTATTTAGCACTTCTGCAACTGTTCAAGCCTTGGCATAGTGAAACGGAATTACTTGGAGATGTTGACTGCTATGAAGTTTATTTTACTACAACTACAATTTTCCCAACTTATCTACAAATGTTAAATGATGAGATTAAACAAGAAAGTACTATTGCAGCTGAAATAGCAAGAGAAAGGTCACAAGGAGTCAAAGTCCTGGTCAGCTGAGTCAAGATCCACTGGGGCAACAAATTATTGAAAATGAAGCAGCAATGTCCATGAATGAGGTAGAAACTGCAATGCAACAAGCACAGCAGGATATTATTCAGTTGGAAAAGTTAGAAGAACAACTGATGATTAAATAACATGGCTTGCTGCACGAAAAATAAGGAATGCCAATGTTCATTATTTAAACCTATTCTTTTGTACATCAGTGGTTAAGCTGGAACAGGAAAAAGTTTCTTAATTAAAGTTTTGAACAGTTATCTACTTAAAACTACAGAATCACATTTATCTTGTGTTATAAAAGCTCTAATTGGATTAACAGCACACAACATTAAAGGGGTTACTTTACATTGATTACTTATGCTACCTGTTGAACATTATAATAAGTTGGTATATCAGAAACTATCTGGAGAAGCTTGTCATGAAGTCTCAAGAGTAATGAAGAAAATGAAACTTTTAATAATTGAAGAGGTGAGCATGATCTCAAACCTAATGCTTGCCTTAGTAATTTAAGAATGCAAAAGATTTATAAAAAAGAGTTCATGTTCTATTTTGAGAAAAACCTTTATTTGCATTCGGAGACCTACTGCAACTTACCTCTGTAAAAGGACAGCCTGTTTTTAATACACTTGTTTATGAAGACACAAGGAAATCTTTGGGAAGTATTGGAAATGTGAACATTTGGTTACATTTAGAATATCAAGAACTTAATAAGAGTATGCGACAAGCAAGTGATGAAGATTATGGAAATATTCTTTAAGACATAAGAATTGGTGTCTTGACAGAACATGGTAAACAAGCTTTAAAAAGTCGGCTACCAAGGAACTTGTTTACAACTGGAAACACAGCAGCTGAAGTAATGTACAATATGCTTGAAGAAAACAAGCCCATAGTTTGCCTAATGCCTACACTGCAAGAGAGTTCTACATTTATTTAATCAACAAGTTCTGAAACTGGAAAAACAACAAATTGTTGAAATTAAAGCTATTGATAAAATCAAACACCAAAGAGTGACTATTCATCTTACATAGAAACTACAGGCTAAATTACATTCTTTGGAAAAGTCTGAATCTAAAACTGCAGGCTTAAAAAAGACTTTACATATATGTATAAACTGTCGGGTAATTTTGCGACGTAATTTGAATGTAGAAGAAGGTTTAGTAAATGGAGCCAAAAGTTATTGATTTTGTAAATTTTCAGAATAGAGATGGAATTGAATTTTTGAATATAAAATTTGATCAGATTAAGCAGGTAAGACAGATTGGACATTGTATTGTAGATTTTTTGCTTGTAGAAGATGTGTATGTTCACAGACAACAGTTTCCTCTGTCTTTAGCCTATGCGGTAACTATTCATAAATCTCAATGTTTAAGTATAGACATCGCTTTTGTAAATATTGGAACTACAGCGTTCAAAGAAGGAATGGCAGAGGGGCTTAGCCAACTGCCGGAGAAGATGGCCGAACTGTAACGCGGCTCCGGCCCTGAACCCTTTAAATACCCCCATATCCATAAAATTATCTGTGTTTAGCAGGTACGTCTCTACCAAACTTGGCGGCGTGGAAATCAGCGACAGCACTCTGGCATCAAATGCAAGCCAACAAGTGTTTTTATTACCCTGCCGCACCTTGTGGCCTGTCTGCAGCGGTGCAGCAACAACCTTGCGTAATTGTGTGGCCGGGCAGCAGCTGCCATCAAAACCCAAAACCAATGCTCTAACGAGGACTGAGAAGCACAAAGCTGGCAGTCGGAAGGCCTCGCTGTAGAAGAGTGCTAAAACTTAAGCCAGTGAGTGGGTGACAGCATGGGTGAGGGCGTGTGGAGGAGCATCCAGGCCTGTAACAAGTGACACAGCGAGGGTGCAGAAGAATAGTGCCCTGGGCTGAACATCGGAACGTCTGAGATAACCCAAGCCATATTGCCCTGCTAAGTGCATTGGTGCGGTGGTGCACAGACTGTGTCGGACCAATGTGAGAGGCGCTTCTGTTGTAGATGCCCAGTCCTGTGGAAGGCCATGTATCGAGCTGTACAGCTAGATTGCACCCATACTGACTTCAGACTGCATGCAGATGGTGGCACAGAAGATATAGATGGATGGCAGAGCCTAGACTTGCCAAGCAGATCCACCCAGCGGAGCCCTACAGCGTCAAGAAGACCCCCCCACTCATATCAGCATAACAGCCTGAGCACGGTTGTGCGGTCCTGGTCTTCCAGGCCATGACTGTGCATAACGCACACAAATATTTGCAAAGCCACACTAATAGATGGCCCCCTAACATTGTCAGTGCAGGGAGAGGGGTGTCCTAGGGGGTAAGCCAACAGGCCGATGAGCGACCCTACCCGGGCAGGCGGTGGTAAGGCCCCAAGACACCTGCCTTCATATTCCCTCGCATATCATTGCCCAGACTCCCTGCGGACCTCACCATGTCCAACAACAATGGAAGTTGTGGACTACACCAGCCTAAACTGGACAAGATACCATGGCTTAAGTCTCAGGAGAGACCCGATGCACTAGTAGATAAAACTTCAGAGTCTCGCACCATGCAGCCAGCGCAGACAGATCCTACGCTACAATATATCCTCACAGCGGTTACAGCGGTGCGCACCCCATTAGAATCATGTATAGATTCCATCTCTATGGCAGTGGGCCTCATCTGGCAGATTTTCACAAAATGAACGAACATTTTTCCGAAGTTGAAGAGGCAACTCAGGAGCTAGACCACATCCAAAAGCCTGGAGAAGAAGGTTCAATGCTTACAAAAAACCATCCAGATACTTGTTGATCAACTCGATGACTATGAAGGAAGGGCTAGGAGAAACAACGTGCAACTCATTGGAGTTTCTAAGAAGGCGGAGGGCCAGACAATGAATTTATTTCTGGAGGAATAAATACACGACTACAGCCGAAGTCCCTCTCTAAATATTTTTCGATAGAACGCGCACACCGAGTACAAGGGGGGGAAACCCAAGCCGGGACAGATCCCCAGGCCAATAGTAGCTGGAGTGTTTCATTTTTGCAATAGACATAATCCTGCAAACTGCACAAAGTGCCCCACAGTTTAAAATTGACAACAGCACCGTCATGTTTTTTCCAAATTTCACACTAAAAGTCCAAAGACAGCACAGAAGCTTCCTTGAGGTCAAGAAGGCCCTGAGGGATAGGGAGTTAGCATATGCGATGGTATTTCTGGCGAAACTCAGAGTGATTTTCACAGAGCCAGAGGTGGCTTGAGAGTGGCTGGATGGCTGGTGCTTAGCTGGTGGCCTGAGTAACTCAGACAGGCGTCAGAGAAGGACTGGGAAGGATCATGATGGAAATACATCAAAACATGAAGGAGGTGTTACCACGGATGCCGAACAAACTGAGACGGGCCGAGCAGGTGTTGCATAAGTAACGGGGGCTGAAGTAGCCAGGCCGAGACAGGGCTGTTAAGAGGATGACTTCCATGGTTCCCTCACTGATTGGTCGGAAGTTGAACCTACGCAGATGACCATGGTGGCAGGACGAGGATGAGCCAGGGAGGCGATATGCCGGACTGATCTAGCTGGGTACATGACTTAAATATGCCATAACTAGAGAATGTTTGTGAGATATATGGTTGAGACTAAAGGGGGTGGGGGTATGGATTTGTTGGTCTGTTCTCCTCCATAATTGGGATGTGTGGGCGATGGGCACTCTGCAATGTTTGGGTGGTGGGTAATTTGAAGTCCGTCTTGCAGGAAGGCAGGGATAGGGGTGGTTGGGACAAGTTAAAGGGTGTTTAATATTGTTTATATGCGTCACAATGATTGTAACAGTGCTACAAGATCATTGCTAGATCCATCCAACTTAATCAGAGGTATATAAACCCACACACACTAAACCCACATTATCCCCATGCCGGGAATCCCAGCATACAAGGTGCCTCGAGGATACTGAGGTGGACGAGACCTCTAAATGACTACAATGCAACAGCTGACGCCCAGTAAACATGAGTCTTGAGCCGAGATTAACTTTGCTCTCCTGGAATGCGAATGGGCTGGGGTATAAGATCACGAGGTGAGTTGTATTTCAATACATCAAAAGACAGGCAGCAGATATAATTCTACTGCAAGAAACACTCCTAGTACCTAGTAGGACACATCGGTAAGGGCTTAAATAGATGTGGATACAAGCAGGTGGTCCATGCAGGATTTACTACTGGTTCCAGAGGAGTGGGGATACTAATGAAGAAATATCTCCCATTTATTTTAACTCAGAGACACATAGACATTTACGGATGGATTGCTGTCATGTCCAGGACCTGGGAGGATTGGAGTATGATTGTCCTCTCATTGTATATACCTCCTGCTCTACATACAATTGCCCTGCCAAAGCTGAGTAAGATAATTCTCACCTTACCGGAAGGTGAAATAATATTGGTTGGCAACCTTAAAATGACTCTTTGCGACCAGACTGACAGAGACCCACCAAGAGGCATTGCACAATCACAAACCACACTGGCTGAATTTGCGACAGCACACGGCCTGATTGATATATGGCACACGGCTTACCCGCAGTCGCGACAATACACATACTACTCAGTCGCACATAAAAGCCACTCCCGTATTGACCACATACTAAATATAGCAGACACTGCACAAAGTGCACATCAAATTACTGAAGTTCAAGATCTTGCAAGGGGCAACTCTGACCATGCCCCCATAAAGATTCAATATGCCAAGCAGGCTACCCTCAGACTCAGGACGCTCACCATTAGTCCACACTGCCTTCTAGTTCCCCACATCAAGAACACACTGATCGAAGACACAGACAATTATTTTGCGGAAAATATGTGGATGGTACAATCGTCACAGATGCAATGGGCGGCTTATACAGTGGTAATCAAGGGTCGTGCCCCCTCACTTACCATAGGCCATAGGAGAGAGAAAGACAGGCAGTTAGTCGAATTGGAACAGGATATCCTGACTCGGGAACAGGACGTGAGGGACTAATGAGACGAGTCCACAAATCATGAGTTAGAACTCAAGCAAAAAGAATACAAAGATCTAGCAATCGAAGTAGCTACATGTAAACACCGCACTAAAATATACAAAATATACGAGAAGGGAGACAGAGCAAATAACTTATTAGCATGGCTAGAAAAGAGAAAAGAGAGAAAGGGCAGACCGCTGGATCAGAATAATTTGTGGACAAAATGGGACCTATTTGCATGACCCTCAGGAAATAGCAGATGGGTTCAAAGAACACTATAGGCACCTCTACTCACCGGTAGTGACAGCTACTATTGAGGAAGTGCTGGAGTTAATAGCTGCCATACAAATCCCCACATTGCTCCTAGAAGAACCGACAGCTGCTTGGAATTTATATTGCAGTGGAGGAAATCACAGCCACTATACTTTCCCTACAGTCAGGCAAAGTGGGGGGGACCCAATAGTCTCTTGATCAAACTCCTCAAAGTGACCGCTTCTAGGTTAGCGCCACACCTACTCAAAATGTACCATGAGAGTAATTCCGTTGGCATATTACCCAAAGATCAGAGACTGGCTTCCATTGTGGTAATACACAAGGCTGGGAAACCGGCTGAAGAAGTTACCTCATATCAATTAATATCCCTGATAAAAGTTGAAGCTAAAATTCTTGCAAAACTACTGGCTAATAGATTACTCCCTATAATTACAAAACTGGGCCACCCGGACCAATCTGGGTTTATGCCTGGCCCTAACACCGCCATGAACCTACGCCAGCGAAACAGAGTGCTTGCTAGGAAAAACCCTGTTGAAGAGAATGTACCCATACTTTCTTTGGATGCACGTATGGCATTCGATATGGTGGAATGGGCATAAATGTTCACAGTGCTCGAATGCATGGGTCTGGGAAAACATATCTTGAGTGGATTAACCTCCTGTATGCAAAACCGCTTGCCCAGGTGGTAGTACATGGCCATGGTTCCACCATATTTGCCCTAGGTCGTGGGACAAGGCAGGGATGCCCATTATCCCCTCTTATATTCACTCTGGTCATCGAGCCCCTTGCATGCTGGATACGTTGAGATCCAGTGATACAGGGACTAAAGTGGACAAATGAATCGGAGGACAGAGTCTTGCTCTATATGTATGACATTCTACTTAATGTCCCCTCTCCTGCTGCCTCCGTCAGTAGAATCCTCCAAATTTGTTCTAATAATGACAAATACTCAGGATATATAATAAATTGGTCAAAGTCTGTCATATATTTACTTCATGGACCAGCGCCAGCCCTCCCAGCCACCTGAGAAGCCATATTAGTTGAAGAAGGCTTTTGATGCCTAGGGGGTCTACGCAACGGTTGATCCTCTGCTTTCATTTGAATAAAACCTTCTAGGTCCCCTTACCCGTATGCAAAGTGATGTCTGCAATTGGCAAACGCTGCCTGTGTCGCTTTTGGGATGCGCTGCACTCCACGAAATGATGGCTCTCTCCCGGCTCCTATATGCGCTGCAAAATACATTATACGGCGTGCCAGATACATATTTCAAATCAATTGAAGTGAAAATTCAAAATCTGCACTGGGAGGGAAAGCCTCCACATAAAGCAAGGCGTAATCTAGTCAGAGGGTATATGATGGAGGAATTGCTCTACCGGATGTCCATAGCTATTACTGGGCCGCACATCTGGCTGTTATAAACAGATGGGTGTTTGGACCACAGCAAGAGCCAGCATGCCTTATGGATAAATGGCTGATGGGCTAAGGGGGATATAGAGAGGCACTGTACACAAAAGTGCAGAGACAACAGCTTAACAGGCCTACTGTACTTACAGTGACCAGATGGCACAGAATCACTACAAAACTCGGTTGGGGGGAAAACTGACACAAATGATGACCCTGTGGTATGCTGCACTTCTGGGTAATTTGAGTACATGCACAGGGTTTGATAAATAGCATACCATTGGAATATCACAGGTTAACGACTTGAAGAAGGGGAAAATATTGACATTTATAGGATTACTAAAAGTGTATGAATTATTCAAGGTAGAAACTTTTTGATACTTACATATCCGCCATGCATTACAGGGAGTGACAAAAACAATGGAGAGGATCCCTGAGTCTACCTCACTTGAGGACAGATTATTAGCAGACCCCTTGGAGAAGAAGGCAATATCACTCACATATCAGAAAATAATCAACAATACTCCTTATCATCTGAAACACCTACATACACGATGGGAGGCAGACTTGGGTGACTTCGAGGAAGTAGACTGTGGGGATGCACTGTACTCCCTATGTGAGGTGACCATTACGTCACAACTGCGACTGGTCCAATTGAAAGTGCTACACCGAGCATACATCTCATGCACGGCACTGGTCAAAATGGGTCGTAGTGATTTTGTGGACTGTTAAAGAAGATGCAGGGGAATAGGTACGTTCTACCATACAATCTGGGAATGTCCAGCGATAGAGAGGTTCTGGGAAAAAGTCAACCGAGTAGTGAGTAACATATCTGGAATTGTCCTAACACTCTCGCCTAAGATTTGCCTCCTCAATATCTGGGAAGCTACTGACTTTAACCACATGAACCAACTATTGGCAGCTAGCGGTTTCATGCTAGCGAAGCATAATATTGCCCTTTAAATGGGCGTCCCAGACCCACCAACAATGGTAAAATGAAAACATGATGTTGACTGGTGTATGCTGGTGGAACAGTCTACACAAACAGGGGTTGCCCCAAAAAATTTGATAAGATATGGGGGAAATGGAATACTTATATAGGTAATATATGCGCATCCCCCTCAGAGCAAAGACATGGAACAATGAGGCCACACACATGACACAAGTTCACCATCGATGTTTGGGATGCTAATACTGGATTATAATATCTTATTTCTGATCAGATGTGATGCACATGATTCTATTGTGTTATGTCATTTTCTAAGTTTGCAAATAAAAATATTTAACAAAAAAAAGAGGGAATGGCATACATTGCATTGTCTCGAGTAAGAACATTGCCTGGTTTGTATTTGATAGATTTTGATCAGAAAAAGGATAGTGTTGATGCAAATTCTCTACAATCATTTAAGAACACTTTAAACTCCTGATTTAGGTGAATATCCCATATATGAGAAACGTATAGTGTCCAAAACAGAAATATGTCAAAGATGCAACCTAAGTTCAAAAAAAGAAACCAACTGAAGAAAAAGATGAAAGTATAAAGAAAATATTAGAAAGTGCTGATGATATTGTAGGATACCAGTTAGAAAACAGTTCAGGTATCAACTGTTATGTTAATGTGATTGTGAATGCTGTGCTTCATTTATCACATCTTAATAATGAAATCATAGGAAATCATGAAAAAAGAGTATGTGGTTTACTTCATCATGTATTTCAACAGTTGATAAATGACAGAACAAAAATGCATTCTGATTCTGGATTTCGGCATCTTTTAGATATATGCACTGATTCATTGACATTTATTCTCAACATACAACAAGATGCACAAGAATTTGTAATGTTTATGCTTGGAGAATTAGAACATGAAGGAATACACAAAGAAAACTTATTTGGACTAAGTTACAAGTGGAACCATAAGTGTGAAGAGTGTTCTTATAGTCTCTAATAAACAATGCAGCATTTGTTTTTGCATAGAATAAAAACAAAACTTTGTTCTAATGTACCTTTCATGCAGACATCTCCTTAAAGTCCATTGTAAATTAACAGCCTCTGTCCCCCAAACAGACTGGTGCCACGTTGGCAGTCTCTCTGTTCCTCGTTGCTGCTGTGGTTTTGAATAACACACATTCCTACAGGTTGTAGCCTGTATGACTGCATTGTCTATGAGAGACTATAAGAACTTCCTAATAATGGCAAAACTAAATGATTACCACCAGGTTTAAAGTAGCGGATATACATTCAGATATGGCAGCCAAAACACCGGTATTTGTACCAAGAAATTTGCCAGTCATTTGTTGTTGCCTATTCTAAGCATTCCTCCAATAAAATTACCCGTGAAGTAATTTATCTTGATGGCATTTGAAATGACCACTGAAGAAGGCAGTGTGCCGAAAGGCATTTGCTCAGAATAAAACAACCAATGTCTCGTGAGTGCTCCATGGCTGTTTTTTGGAGCTGGAATATTTGAACATGATTCACTTTTGCAGGAGAAAGCACCCATCTTGAGTTTGTCATTGTTAGGTAAAACCTGGAGCATTAGATATATAAAATATGTGTATACACATATATATATAAATATATATATATATGTATATATATATTCACTGAAAAAACCATAGGTTTCACACACGTTATAGTTAGGAATTAGCATTTAAAAAACCTTGCAAATTCACTGAAAAAACCATAGGTTTCACACATGTTATAGTTAGCTGTACATTTCACTCGTAAAAAACCAATGAAATTCCACGTTATAGTTAGTGCAGGCAACAATAACTCACGCGACCGCAATCCTCTGCTGATGATGTCAGATATTACATCACTGATGACATATGTGTCTTTATGAAAAATAAATATTTGTAATATATGTATAGCTAAAGATACAGTATTAGCATCAACAGAGGATTGCGGTCGCGTGAGTTATAGTTGCCTGCACTAACTATAACGTGGAATTTCATTGGTTTTTTACGAGTGAAATGTACAGCTAACTATAACATGTGTGAAACCTATGGTTTTTTCAGTGAATTTGCAAGGTTTTTTAAATGCTAATTCCTAACTATAACGTGTGTGAAACCTATGGTTTTTTCAGTGAATTTGTACGGTTTTTTAAATGCTAAGTTATGTATTTATTTTTCATTTTTGCACGCACAGTGCGCTTCGCGCACCGTGCGCGCGCTGTGGGCGATCGGTGCGCTTCGCGCACCGAGCGCCCACATTGCGCATTTCGTACCGTGCACGCCTCGGCATTTTTTTCAAAATATCAATAGTTTTTTTCTCCCTTGGGGGTCCTTAGATTTATATATTAAATGTGATTGTTAATTATTTTTTTTTTTTATTTATTTTTTTTACCGTACGCGTACGGTAAGCTTACCGTACGCGCACCCCGCGATTTTTTTAAAACATTTTTTAATTTATTTTTCATACTTTTTGGTCCTTCGTGAACCCCCTGACGAACGCTAGGGGGTCTGCAACTCTCTTCGTTGCCCCCTTTTCATATTATCAACCTTTTTTTTTCAGTGCGACAGACAGAAAATGGCGGCCGATACTTCCTGGTTTCGACCGATTCGAATGTTTACTTTGATCTAACAACCAATCAGAATCGCGCTCGCGCACGGCACCGTACGCGTACGGTAAGCTTACCGTAAGCGCACGGTAAGCGCACGGAGCGCGCTTACAGATATATATTGATTTCAATGCTATTTTCTCAGGAACTACTGAACAGATTTACACCAGACCTACAAAAGGCACTTCCTTGACCTACGGACTACCTCTCTGCCAAATTACAAGTAATTCTGTTCAGCCGTTCGGGCTGTAGCTGTGTCTAAAGGTCCTATGGAAAAATGCATGGGGAAAACGCGTTTTGGGATCCCCCTTTTTTCTCAGCCCCCGCTTGACGAATCCCCCCGAGACTTTTCGGGTAGGAGCGGAACGTAGCGCCCCATTAGTTTTGAAAATTTCGCGAGGATTCGTCGACCGGCGCCAAAGTTATTCCAAATAGAATGTTGCGGATTTCCTATGGAAACAGGGTCCTAACTATAACTACCTACTGGCGACCGCCAGTAGGTAATATATATATATACATATATATATATATTCACTGAAAAAACCATAGGTTTCAGTGGTGTTATAGTTAGCTGGACTTTTCCCTCGTACAAAACCCTAGAAATTCCCCTGTTATAGTTAGTTCAGCTAACTATAGCTCGCGCCCCTGCAATGCACTGCTGATGACGTCACATATTACATCACTCATGACATAGTCAGTGACATCACTGATGACATCAAAGATGACATCTCAAATGACATCACTGATGACATAAATGATGACATCATCCAGTGACTGTGTGTTTCTGTAAAGTTTTAAATATGTTTTATATATTTATAGTGAAAGGCCTGTGGAAGAATGAGTGGCTGTACAAGTGTGTGAATGGATGATTTTCTAGGTGTGTAACTGACTCTATAAGTGAGTCATTAAATGTATCTTACTGCAGACTAGTGACTAAACTGTGTGAATGTCTGTATGTGTCTGTGTGTTGGTGTATAAGTGGCTGCATGGTTTTGTGAATAGCTATATGAGTGTCTATATGGGTTATTGATTGGTTGTCTGAGTATCTGTATGGGTGCCTGAGTGTTTGTGTGGGTAGGGTGTGTGTGACTCTGTGACTAGATGTGTGAGTGGGTGATTCAGTGGGTGCATGGTTTTAAGAGTACATCTGTGATGAACTGTATGGTTGGGTGAGTGTCTGTATGGGTGTGTTAGGGATTGAATGTATATCTCAGTGGTACATTTGTGACTAACTACATATGTGAAAGGCAGTATATATGCATGTAAGAGTATATAAGTGGGTATATGTGAGAGTGTGTGATTGTGAGAGTGGCTGTATGAATGAGTGTGTGCTTGTATCAATGATTGTATAAGAGCGTAAGAATGTGGTACTATTTTTATGAGTAAACGAACTTGAGTGTGTATAACTGCATAGGTGAGTAAATGGGAGTGTGATTAATTATTTGCATGACTGACTAGGTGTGACAGTACCTCTATGGATGATTGGTGGTGTGTGAGTGTCTGTGTAGGTGTATAAATGCATATGATAGTCTTGTATGGAGTGACTGTAAGTATGAGTGACTGTACATGTGAATGAGTGGAGGTGTATGTAGACCTAAGAGTTAATAAGTGGGTATTTAGTTATTGGTATTGGAGTATCTATGGTTTTGAGAATGGTCGTCTGAAATTTTGAGTTCGTGTATCAACGGCTAAATTAGGGTATGAGAAGATGGAGTAATTTATCACATGGATGATGTCATCAGTGATGTCATTTGAGATGTCATCAGTGATGTCATCAGTGATGTCACTGACCATGTCATGAGTGATGTAATATGTGACGTCATCAGCAGTGCATTGCGGGGGCGTGAGTTATAGTTAGCTGAACTAACTATAACAGGGGAATGTCTAGGGTTTTGTACGAGGGAAATGTCCAGCTAACTATAACACCCCTGAAACCTATGGTTTTTTTCAGTGAATTTCTAAGGTTTTTTGAATGCCAATTCCTAACTATAACGCCCCTGAAACCTTTGGTTTTTTCAGTGAATTTCAAAGGTTTTTTAAATGCCAATTCCTAACTATAATGCCCCTCATACCTATGGTTTTTTAGTGAATTTCAAAGCTTTTTAAATGCTAATTCCTATCTATAACTTATCTCTAAAGATATCATGAAAAGCATTCATTTTTAAAAGTAGGGTGCACATTAGTTTTGTGGAATAGCATCTTTGTGATTGGTTAAGAAAAAGCAGTTTCAACGTGGAGTACATATCATAGGATAAAATTTGCTCAGCTCAACCACACCTGCTACTTGCATTTGGAAGGCACTGTTCGAACTTAAAACAATCGTCAAATTTTAACCTGCACGTGTCATTAAATGTTTAAGAAAATGGTACAAAAAAATATCGTAAAATTTAAAAAAATGTATGAACTTTTAACCTGCACGTATTGTAGAATGTTCTAGAATGTGTGTTGATAGAATACGTTGCACTTCTGACTTTTATGTGTTGTTGAATATTAAAAAAATGGTTCATATGGAAAATTAAAAAGAAACCAATAGAGAAGTTTTGAAACCTAAAAGAATCAAGGAACTATTATAATTTATTCTTTACATGTATTTATGTGTGCAGCAAAAGAATTATAGACACAACAGCACTAGGAAGAGGAAGAAGCAGAGAGTGGGGGGAGGGGGGAGATGGGCAGAATGGCACACATGCACAATTAAGTACAACACACATATAGACTAACAAAATGAAACACACCAACAAGGAGCACAAGTCACACAACCCTCCAACATCACACCACTGAACGAGCATAGAAGTGAAAACCACGCTGCATTCATACAGGATGTGTACAAAGGCCAGTCGTTGGTGTTGTGGGATGTCTGCGACCGTGGTCATCATGGATGAGATGCCCAGCACGTGGCACATGGGTGAGTTCACTGTCTGTTACGTTGCCAAACAGCTGCTCCTCCTTCACACGAGCCCCCACACTTATGTACGGTGCACTGTTGTATCTCGTGCACTCGTACGGCACACCATTGAAATGCCTATTTGCGCATGTCCTGCGGCATTCCAACTACACCATCACAGTGCCATTTGGAGGTGGTGCATGCCCCTTTACAACATCGACTGCTGCAGCCCTTGTGGCAGGCCACACCAGAACACAGAGACACACTTACCGCACTTTCTGTACACGGACATGTCCGAGACACCCCGTTCCCCTTGCTGAATAGGCACACCCCTGCGCTGACCTGTGTACCCCGGACCAACACACGCCGGTTGTACATGCAGGAGGATGCGTGCGTAGCTACATGTCCAGGCTCACTGCCAAAGCTGAGGTGACAGCACACTGTGATATTGCAGGGCTCGTGCCTATCATGCTAACACAATGACCACAGGGACCCACTTGCTCAGATGCGGGTTTGGGGGGCATAGGCGGTCCTGAAGTTGTTGCGATGAGTGTTGTGGCCCTCATGGGTATCCCTGTATCATGCTCATTGACTCTATGGCACCTGTGAGTGTTCTGGTGTGGCTCTTGGCTGTGTTCCCTTTCATGGTGCAGGTAGTTGTCCTGCTTAACACCAGCAGAAAGCAGGTGTAAAATCCCTGGTGCTAACGTGTCTTATCACCGGAATTTGTTTCGCATTGCAATTGGTGCGAAAGTTGTGATGTGATTTTTTTTGTGTGCAGAACAATATACGAACTGAGCAGTGTATCTCGTCAAGATCCAGCACCTGATGCACTATTCCCAATCACTATAAATACAATGAGATTTCTTAATAGATTTTGTGTGTACACTGTAAGTGCAGCCAATACCTCAGTGCAATTCAATACAGGATTTTAGTATTTAGAATAAATCGGAAAGGTGCTCCTCGTGTCTTTTTGCACAGGAACGGCTACTCTCCATTTCATTATCAGCACTTTAACGGAAGTAAAGTTGAGATAAATCTAAGACACTATTCAGAAGTTGGTGCAAACTGCAGATATCACCAGTATTTCAGCGTTAAGTGCCCCAAAATGTAACACCATGGTGGACTCCATCAAATAACAGTATAAAGAACAAGAAAGAGTCACACAGCAGTTAAGAGAACAACCAAAAACGTTATTAATTTTTTTTCAAACATTATTTTTTATAATAAAAAATATATAAACGATAAACTATTTTCAAACTTTATTTTTTTATTAACATATATATGAACAATAAACTAATAAACAAAATGTAACAACAATAATACAAAACAACAAGGCAGAACACTCCTGTGGGAATCATCGATGTCGACGACAGACCTGGAAAATCAGAAAGATTGTTAAAAAAAAAACAACATGGTATTCTCAACAAAATACCACAAGAAACAAATCACAGATATATAAAATGCATACAGCTAACAACATTTTATAAGTTTAACTTACAAAAACTGTAAATATTGCCGCTTTAAAAAATTTACCGAATCTGAGGAATTTTTTTTGCAGAAGGCACCACACCCACAACGTATTTCTTCAGTGGTGAGGAAATGTTTTACTTTTCCCAGGGGGCAAAAAAAGACCAATGCCACCTTCATCACTCGCAAGATTTGCCAAAGAATTCCGTTACGAGGGGATCCTAACAAAAAATACTCGTGCGGCACAGCAAGTATGATGAAACACCTAAGGACCATTCATCCAAACAATCTTGCACGAGAAGAGTGCAAACAGATGAGAAACACTCCTGTTCTGTATCTGTAAAAAAGAATCACAAATAAATGTATATTAATAACTTTCAAATTTATATTATTCCATTACTGTACAAACACATTTTATATAA
Organism: Triturus cristatus; assembly: GCF_964204655.1. Lineage (NCBI taxonomy): Eukaryota > Metazoa > Chordata > Amphibia > Caudata > Salamandridae > Triturus > Triturus cristatus. The sequence continues at coordinate 1,807,281,436 of NC_140590.1, forward strand.
AAACTGACTAAGAAACTATAGCCCTGAACCACAAGTGTGACGATCGTTAAAACACTACATGCATAGTGCATACTACTTTGAAGCAGATTATGCCCTAAAGCCTACCTCACAAAAAGACTACATGCTAACTGAATAAGGGGCATATTTACAACGAGGCGATAAAAAATTATCGCCGCTTTAGCGGCCGTTTTCAGATGAAAAGCGGCGATAATTTTATCGCTATATTAGCAAGGTCACGCTAACACCTGCTTCAGGACTGACTTAGCCATGATATCCTATGGAAGGAGGATATCATGGCTAAGTTTGTGAGTCCCTATCAACAAGCTAACGTGAGATTATCGCTGGGTTTCCAGCGATAATCTCTTGTTAGCCAGTTAGCGCTAGGATTTTTATCGCTGATGAGATAAGCGTTGCTAATAACACGCTATCTCAGCGATAAAAATCGGCGCTAGCCGGCGATAATTATCCGAGCGCTAAGGGCGCTCAGCGATAATTATCGCCGGTTGTTGTTGATATGCCCCTAAATGATTACAGTACTATAAGGAGACACACTGGATGAGTGACAGGGTGTTTGCTAGAAGAGTATGAATACTAACTAGGGAATTGAAGATGTGAAACACAACTGTGTAGGTGATTAGAGGACTGCATCCATACTGCATAGGCATTTAAAGAAGTCCATGTGCTAAGGCCTGGCTCACTGCATCACTACTTGGGTTCTGACTGAATGATTAGAGTACAGTAAGGAGAGTGCCTAGCTGAATATATAAGTGCTAGGATTTTCGCACAGGGAATGGATTAGTACTTGGTACTGAATGGGTCACTAGAGGAGTGCAAAGGCAGTGACAAGTACTGGACTGTATGGATACTGACTAGGAAATTGAAAGTGTGAAAGACGAGTGTCTAGGTGGTTAGAAGACTGCATGCATAGTGCATAGGGGTTTGAAGCAGTCCATGTGCTAAGGCCTGGCTCAGTGTATGAATACTTAGGCACTGACTGAATGATTAGAGTACTGCAAAGATAGTATCTTGGTGAATTTATATGTGTTTGGTTTTTAGCACAGTGAATGGATTAGTACATGGTGCTGAATTGGTCACTAGAGGACTGCAAAGGGAGTGACAGGGTATTTCCTGGAAGTGTATGGATACTGACTAGGGAATTGAAGGTGTGAAAGTCAATTGTGTACGTGGTTAGAGGACTGCATGCATAGTGGATAAGGGTTTGAAGCAGTCCATATACTAAGGCCTGGGTCACTGGATGAGTACTTGGGTACTGACTGAATGATAAGAGTACAGCAAGGAGAGTGCCTGGGTGAATTTATTTGGGTTAGGCGAAGTGAATAGATTAGTACATGATGCTGAATGCGTCATTAGGGGAGTGCAACGGCAGTGACAGAGTGTTTGCTGGAAGTGAACGGATACTGACTGGGGAATTGAAGGTGTGAAAGACAAGTGTGTAGATGGTTAGAGGACTGCATGCATAGTGGATAGGGGTTTGAAGAAGTCCATGTG